>NC_139080.1:44440331-45846232 GCF_965140915.1 Aythya marila | reverse complement strand
AAGGAAGGAAGGAAGGAAGGAAGGAGTGAAACAAAAAAGCAAATATGTGGGGATATAGATCCATACAAATCATAAATGAGAAAGACCTGTTGGTTATTTAATCCATTTCTCTGCCATTTTACTCTGACTCCTCAGTGTACTTGGTGGTGCTTAGCCCAATCTGACTTAATATGTCTGAGATAATGGAGTTTTGGTCCTAGTTTTCCCTTGCAAAAAGACTAATTTTTTTTTAATATTTTTGTGCAAAATTAGTATTCTTATATATTTCCATTATCTGAACTAGTTCAGCTCATTACAAAAACAAACAAAAAGAAAGAAAAGAAAGAGTTACTCAAATACAGTTAGGTTGTTTTTACTTTAGCACTGTTGCTTGGAACCAAAGGGCACTTTTTAAGTGAATTCAACTGTCCTCAGTTACCACAGTTTGGTTCACACCTCAGACTGCTAAAAGGACCTTTCAAGTAAGGCTAAATTGAAAGGTTTTCTCCATGAACCCACCTAGTACACACCAACACTAACACAGTTTCAAACTGGAGTCCACTGCTTCTCCGATTTGGACAATTATTAAGTTATTAAAAGTGTATATTGAACAAATTAGATACCCTGGTACAACCTCTTAGGCAAGCATTTTTAAGCCATTTCCCGTGCAATAGCTAAGCCAGCTTTTGAGTTCCAATAATACAATTCCACAGTGCAAAGTGCTGACCAAGTATAAACTTTGATTGCCAAATTAGATTTGTTCAAAACATTTTGACAAGTTAATTTTGCAATGGTAGATTTTATGTTGGCCCTCATGATATCTATTCATGCCAAATTTTGACTGGGCTTTACACAAATATTTTGCACTCTCTTTTTTTTTTGTTTTGTTTTGTTTTGTTTGGTATTGTATCATTTCCATACCTCTCTGGACCCTGAAGCCTCACTTACATAGGGCCTCTGTATTTTGTCTTTCATTCTGAATATTTTCTGCATTCAGACATTTGCTTCACATTGGTCAGTCCATCAAGTGTTCCCTTAAGCTGTAGATCAAAATAGCATTTCAGCACCTCCTAGTTCTTGAGATATCAGACCTCTGTAATTACTTTTCTCATCCAGGATTTTAACATTTCTTCAGTCAGCTCATACAGGACCAGTGATTAAAGTCTGTCTGACTTCAGTGGAGAGACATATTTGCCAGCCTGGAGCAATATAAATGGCATAATATCTTGTCATCCAACATAATCACTGACATGGGTGTCGTGGTTTAACCCAGCCGGCAGCTAAACACCACGCAGCAGTTCGCTCACCCTCCCCCTCCCTCTCTGGGACGGGGGAGAGAAATGGAAAGTGAAGCCCTTGAGTTGAGATAAAGACAGTTTAATAAGACAGGATAATAATAATAATAATAATAATAATAATAATAATAATAATAATAATAATAATAATAATAATAATAATAATAATAATAATAATAATAATAATAATACAATGGTGATAATAGTACTACTAATAATAATATGTACAAACAAGTGATGCACAATGCAATTGCTCACCACCCGCTGACCGATGCCCAGCCTAACCCCGAGCAGTCCGGCCCCCTCCCCCCGGCTAGCCACCCCTATATATTGTTTAGCATGACGTCAGATGGTATGGAATACCCCTTGGGCTAGTTTGGGTCACCTGTCCTGGGTCTGTCCCCTCCCAGCTCTTACTGCACCCCCAGCCTGCCTGTTGGCAGGACAGAGCAAAAGGCTGAGATGTCCTTGGCTTGGTATAAGCACTGCTCTGCAACAATTAAAACATTGGGGTGTTATCAGCACTCTTCTCATCCTAAGCCAAAACACAGCATTCCATCAGCTACTAGGAAGAAAATTCTGTTCTAACTGAAACCAGGACAATGGGATAGAAGATATCACTTAAAGGGCCATCACACTGCATTGCTTTCACCTTGTCCCCTATTTTTGCACTCTCTCTGGCATGTTCCTCCTGGAAACTTTCCACATTATATCTGCTCTTCTGGTGCACATGGACAGACCCCAATAGACCCTATCACTACCAGCATTGTCCTCTGATACAGTAGAGTAGATGGTATTAAGAATCCTTAAATTTGGGATGTTGTTTGTCTGCCCAGTTGCAGAGAAAACATTGATCTCCTTGATCTTCAGGCCTAAGAAAGATTGATCCTACTGGACAAAACCACACAACTGAAGGCACGTCTATACAGCATAGGTGAAAGTTTGGGACTAATGAAAAGAAGGACATGATGCTAAGATAACATTCATTGAGTCAACACTGAAGAGATGTCCTGAACAAGTAGCTGGTAGATGCATTTGCTGGGTAGCAAAAAAAAGCAAATAATGCAAAGGTGATAAAAACACTTTCCCAGACCATACAAAGACTGCAGTACCATCTAAAGGTGCTCATCAGTACCTCCCACTTTGTCCTGTTTTATGTATCCTGCATCCTTAATATAACCCTTACATCAGAAAGATTACAGTATGTACCACAGTCCCTGCAAACGGCAAAGAACTTTGTGTGAGTAAAATCAAAAAACATCTAGTGTAAATACTGACTATAGTGCAATTTGGTCTTCATTTCCACATCCATTTGATGTCTGCTTCCACTAATTCTTGAAAAGAATGTGCAATACAAAAAAGACAAGCATAGTCCTGGTAAGGAAATAGAACTCAAAAATCTGCAAGCAGACACCCTTCACTTCCTCCTTAGGTAAACTCCATATTACCAAGCATAATTGGGTAAAGCAATGGGTGTAACACAGCTTACTAGACTATCCACAGGTGACTACAGTTTTAAGTGTTCATAGAAATCTTCAATGGCTTGTAACAAATTAATTTTCTTCCTGTCAATGAAGGTTAAGGCTCGGTTACTTAATACAAACAAGCATCTTATTGATAGCACCAACTTAGCCAGAGAAGCCCGTCTAGTAGTATTCACTGTAACCATTTGTTTTTGTTCTAAAATATTCTTTTAGAAATTACTGGAAACAGTAATTCCAATCATTATTTGACTAACAATGGATTGACAAGAGTCACCGTTGTCAGACTATATGTAAGAAGGGCAACTGTCCTCTCCATGCTGTGTGGCAGCATGTGTTGATCTGATGATCCGCACTGAATTAGCAGTGGAGCTAATCTCCACAGAAGCTGCCTTTCTCAAACTCAGGTTCTCCCCTCTCCGAGTCTTCTTACAACACCATTCACGTGTTCTTGCCAGGAACCCAGACACTACAAAGAAACTGACTTGATTGTAAGCATATGTTTTTATGTACCTAATTTTGATAACACCATCTATGTAGCTGACCGCATGCAATATCAGAATCCACTAACCATTGGGAAAATATTTTGTGTACTGATGCCCTCCACCTTCTTGACATACTTTACAACAATAAGTCATTTTTTCACTCATTCAGACAAAACAAAACAGATCTGAACCACTTATACAAGTGAATATCAAACTCTGAAGAGAGACAAGGGAGATCACAGAATCACAGAATCACAGAATTTCTAGGTTGGAAGAGACCTCAAGATCATCGAGTCCAACCTCTGACCTAACGCTAGCAGTCCCCACTAAACCATAGCCCTAAGCTCTACATCTAAACGTCTTTTGAAGACTTCCAGGGATGGTGACTCCACCACTTCCCTGGGCAGCCTGTTCCAATGCCTCACAACCCTTTCAGTGAAGAAGTTCTTCCTAACATCTAACCTAAAACTCCCCTGGCTCAACTTAAGCCCATTCCCCCTCGTCCAGTCACCAGGCACGTGGGAGAACAAACCAACCCCCACCTCGCTACAGCCTCCCTTGAGGTACCTATAGAGAGCGATAAGGTCGCCCCTGAGCCTCCTCTTCTCCAGGCTGAACAAGCCCAGCTCCCTCAGCCGCTCCTCGCAGGACTTGTTCTCCAGGCCCCTCACCAGCTTCGTTGCCCTTCTCTGCACCCGCTCAAGCACCTCCATGTCCTTCTTGTAGCGAGGGGCCCAAAACTGAACACAGTACTCGAGGTGCGGCCTCACCAGAGCTGAGTACAGAGATGGATTCATGGTTCTCAGCACAGGAGATGGGTTAATGTCTGACTCCACAACAACAAAGTAGAATACAGTCCTGCCAACATTAGCACATTTTTAGCAATTTTTACCAAATTGAACAGGACTAGGGAGACACCAACTGTAGACAAGGAAGTCTTTTCTTCCATACTCTTCCTGGTTTTAATGACTAGATATAGTATTCCACCATCATCAATACTCCTATGTTGCTATCACCCATGGAATCACATCTACAGTAATGGTCACATTGCAGCTAAAGCAGGGCTGCCTCATGAGGGGGTTCTAGGAGTGCTAGGTGATACCTAGGAGCCCAGGTGACCCAACATATGCAGTGACTTCACCAAGAGGACTCCATCCTGTGGGATCTGAGAAGGGCAAGCCAAGCAAGGCCCAACATCTGATAACAGAGTCCATTAGCAACTCCAAGGATGGCAAAAGATGAAACAGGTCCAGGATACCTCCAAAAAGAAGGTCCAGAGGAAGGCCATCCATGATACTGTCTCTAGGTACTTTTGCCTGCTCTGTGCTGTTGGTCTTTTAGGACTGTAGACACCTCCAACACAGTTCAGGATCCAGCAGGAACTGTACTCCTGGTCTTGAGCAAAAATGTGGTGGTTGGACAGGGTTGTGTGTCCCAGGTGAAGCCAGGCAGAACCATTAAGGCCTTTTGAGGCCCTCTGGGTATCACAGTAAGGAAACACCAAAAACAAAAACAAAAACAACAACAAAAAAAAAAAAAAAAAAAAAAAAAACAACAACAACAAAAAAAAAACAGTTAACAGTCATCCCCTGCAATTGCATACACAAAGAGGAAAAAAACAAAACACAAACAAACAACAACAACAACAACACAACAACAACAACAACAACAAAAACATACATATAAATGATGATTTCTGCACCTAATAGAAAAAAAAATACATGGTAAGGATAGGATTACAAAGTAGACTACTACTATACAACACCCCAGAATCAATCAAATCAATCAGTTACACCAGGGCGTAGGTCACTGCAAGACAGCATTGCATGAGAACTATTAGCAGCCCTAAATCATTACAAATGAGCAACTGCAACTGTCAGAACCATACTTCCATACTTGGAGAGGTACACTATACGTTTGTCAGCTCCTTAGGTGAAATTGACAGGTTAGGCTAACAACCTCCAACAGATAGATAGTGGTACCTATCTGCTTTTTGAAGAGAAAACAATTTATTCAAAATATTTTTTCTAACGTCTGTAAAATAAATCTATGCAAATTCTAAAGTAACATAATATTTATGCAGATTACTCTGGACTACCAGAAGGCCACTAAGACTGTATTGTTTATCTGCATTTAGTATCAAATAAGTCTTGCATGTGAAGTCTCAACCACTTTAATTACAAAGAACAAAAAGCTCTGATTATTTCTATGGGGCCTTTGGTAGCCTAGTCCTTTGCCTAGAACTTCCTATTTATTCTTGCTGTTATGCACCACTGAAATTACACATCAGAATTGTGGGTAAATTCTCAGACGTTGAACTTGGGAAGTTTCAAACACAAGGCTACACAAATTACAAGCAGGATTTTGAGATCCATGGGTTTTTTGTTGGTTTGTTTGTTTATGTTGTTGTTGTTTTTGGTCAGTGCTGCAATCAAATAAAGACTTTTCAAAAGAAAATTCATGTACATCCTTTGCCATGAGAACACGTGTCTTGGAATTGCTAGTAGGCAAAATGTGAGGCAGTCTACTCAGTGCATGGGATAGTGAAAAACAAAACAAAACAAACAAAAAAAAAAAACAGTTTGAGTCATAAAGGAGATTAAACAAGCATTCTATTGACTGTCTATCAAGTCCAGAGTATTTCATTATTTATATGAAGTGGAGCAGCTCCAAGAGGAGAAACTGTAAGACTGTAAGTGTCCAACATCATCACCAGTGACTTGGGCATTTGCCTACAGTCCTGGATCAGCTGTCAGACGGAGCAGTCTGTCCTAGAGCAGTAAATTACTGGCCTCGTGTTACATTTCATAGCTACCTTCCACTAACAGTAGTAGTGCTGAGTATCTTTCTGGTGGAAAAAAATAATTTTGCACCTAAACTACGGATTCAGTAAGGATACTTAATGGATCATTATCTTTCTTTCTCTTCCTTTCTTCCCATATGGTAACTACATCCACCAAGTGATAAATAATCAATTTCTCTTTATTGTAAGAGATAAGGTTACTTTTATTACCTCTCCCTCACGATCTTCTACTTCTCCTACAGAAGAATTAACTTTTCTCTCTGATGGTCTCATTGATGTGTATCTGTTTGAACTTAAAGCAATTGTACTCAACTAATATTCAGCTTAAAGTATGCTTCTCTTTCAGACTGTGCAATTTTTTCTCAGCTTATAGTATCTGATCTGAAAAAAAAAAAAAAAAAAAAAAAAAAAAAAAAGATATTACCTCTACGTATTAATCTCTTCCAAACCTTAGTCATTGAAAGAGAATAGGAATACAACCTACTGTGTTATTGGTGGAGCCGTATTCTCTTACGTTTCAGATAGAGACTTTGGTCTGATTTTACATCATTTAAGGCTTTCAGACAAACTTTAGATGATTTAATGATTAAAGACCTGAAGGAAGGTGGAATAAATGTGAAGAGGATTTGCCAAAAGTCACTCATGACACATTACATCATTGTTTCTATTAGACTGAGATAAACATGGGCAGATAAATGTAGATCAGATAAAATGCAAACCTCAGAAAAATATTTAACATGAGGTCACAGGAAAATTATTAGGTATGCATAAAACAACAGAGAACAATATTAAAAGACATCTAAGTGATTAAGAAGTGGCTAAAATCAGATAATATCTTTTAGCAAAAGTTCCCTCTCTGCAAGAATGTTAAAAGTGGGATTCCATGGGATTCATCTTAAAAGTCTTACTACTGTTTTGAGTGGTGATATTTGGCATAAAATGAAGGAGTGAGTTAGAGAAATTTTCCAGAGGATACAAAAGTTGTCATCAGCATAGGGGACTGTATATCAAAGACAAAAGAAACAGATGATATGAATGACTGAAATAAAGTGGCAAAAAAGACATGTCATGAATTTAGAATCTAATTAAAATTTCTGTTATAAGATGGAGATTATCAGTTGGAAAAAAAAAATATGAGGGGAACTAGATGTGTGCATTAATCTATTAGAGAGTCCTTATGAGAATGGTACATTCTTGGAACAACTCCTTTCAACTAACTCATTTACCAAATTCATTTCATAACTTGGTAAATTAAGAGAAGGATTATGCAGTCAGGTTGCCAATGGCATCTGGGATCAGGAGGTCCCTTTCAATCTTCTCTCCATTTGTCAGAGTAAGCAATGCCTTACTGCCCTGTGCTTTTCTGTTCATCCAGTGGTACCAATGGAAGGAGGAAGAATCTGTCCGAGAAAGTGGAAGTGCCAAATTCTATAACAAATTGTATACTCTATAATTCCAGATAGCAGAAGGCTGAGTTCAAATTCCTGTGCTATTCAGAGCATTAACAGCTTTGCTGGAATCCTGTCATGTAGCCTGCTTGGTGCTCCTACAGAACAACACTTCAAAAGTGGGTAAAAAGTCTATTTATCTGCCAGGCACTCAGTAGTTCAATCTGAGACAGGCTGTGTTATTCAACATGTTCTCTTCAGATCTATCAATTTCCTTGGAGGGGACAGTACTGATTTTTTGCAAGTCATATGGAAGATATGTTCCAGTGATCTGCACTTGTCAAAGAATAACTGTTTCTCCAGAGCCAACTTATGACATCAGCAGCACCTGCCAAAAATTATGGTGCAGATCAAATGTGGCATTCAAAGTTTGTGCCCTGTAACTGTCTGGCCATTCCACTTGGTGTGTTAAAGCCTTCACAAAATGAGACTGTAGGTTTGGGTTTTTTGCCCCTGCCATTAAACCAATCCATAATAGCAGATGTCATCACCCCCAAATAAAAATAAGTGACGGATGAAAAGATTTCATCAGTTATTCCTGGCAGTTGGAGTCCTCTTGAAAAGGGGAACTCAGAGGTAAAAGTGACAGTATTCGGTAATCACTCAAGAAATCCATACTTTGACAGAAGAGGAAGCTACTATACACTCAAAGTAAGCATTTATATTCTTGTATTTTGGCCAAAATAAGATTTTCTCTTTCTATCTTGATTATTAAATTCACCTAAACATACATGCACTTACATTTATTTAATTTTTGATAAATTGTGTGAATTTGCATAACATTTTATTCTTTTTCCCTCCATGACCTTGTATTATGGTAGATTTTATTGAAAGATAATCTGCACCTGTCTGATTATAAATTTTCAGAATTATCCTGCCTGTTTTGTCTTACTCTAGTCCTAACTTCAATTATTAACCTGTTGTTTGTTTCTGTGTTGTTTTGGGGTATTACTATACCTTCTATAACAACATACATACTTCAGCTGAATGAAAAAAAATCATAAAATCAATATGGGATTTTCATCCTAATGATGCAGATTAATTTAAGGCTTTTTAGAAAATAAAGATTTTTTAATTATTGTTTAAAAATAAATAAATAAATAAAAATAAACATGATTTTATCACAGGAACTGTACTGTAATAACAATTCAATAATACTGGAAAATGCTCTATGTTTAGGCAAACAAACCCCAGAGAAGGGCAAAAAGAATAAGAGATTAATTAGTGGCCCAACAAAGATAAAATAGCTTATGGTCATGATATGACCCTGGGGACTTGTTCCACCTGAAGGCAAAGATAGCCTTTCAATTGTTTACAATGACAAAAAAAAAAAAAAAAATCAGAAACATAAATGTTTATGTTGTTCATGTTCAAAGTTAAAATTGGTTGAAATCTTAATATATTGAAAGTGTTTAAATTTACCCTATGTCCACCTTTTAGAGAGGAAACATTTTTAAAATATATATATACAGTAAAAAAATAATTCTTGTTAAATTCTTGTCTCAGCACACACTTTGAAAATAAAGATTAGAAATGTTTAAACATTATTTCATCTTGATGGCTAAAGTATTTTCCAGTAAGAAAGAAAACATAAGGTTCATTCATTTTTAATAGCCAAACCAACTGATTGATTTTTTTTTTTTTTTTGTTATGAATCTTTTGGATTAAAATTTACTTTGACATTTTTTCTCAAAACATGTTTAGATAACAGCTTTGTCAATGCATTAAAATATTCTTCACTTGAAAATAAAAGATTTTCAGAGATTCTCATTGTATGAACAAGTGTTTTTTATCTACATAAAATACTGAATATTGGAGATGAAAGCTAGTTTATGATGCATTGAAGGGAAAGACCAAAAGTGGGTTAAAAAATGCTTCCCAGTATTTCAGACAAGACTTTCTCCTTTTCCTTGTTTATTTTACCTAAACTTTACTAAAAATAGTACTTTAATTCAAAACAGCAAGTGTCATTTCTGAACCTAAAAATGTCTCTGGCAGGATTCCAAAATAAAAAGATGGTTATGAAGGTGGAGAAGAGAAATTCCTTGCATTAGGTATTTGTTTAATCTCTTCTTGGTACTTCAGTCAAAGTTGTATGATATTCTGATAATTCAAAATATGCAGGCCAGGAAGGGACTGAGACCAGAGAATTTTGAAATATACTAATTTAGTACTTTTCCAAAACACATGTCTGCAAAAGAGTTTAAAAGACAGAACATTGTACCACTGGCTGCTTCTGTATTAATTTTGTGGCAGTGCTCCACATATGCTATCTCCCAGCTAGGAGCAAAATTCAATTTCCCTTACACAGGAGAGAACTGATGAGGAAAAAGTACTACTCACTCATTCTTTGAATCTCCTTTAAACATGTTCTGGGGCAGCAGGTCAAAGAATTTAAACCAATGTATTATATGTAGATGCTATCTGTGTATCATAAGTGACAGCCCTCTTACAAATTGCTGCATGGCCATTCTCTACTAACTAACAATTTGGCAACACAAAAAAAATAAAATATTCCTGTAAAGGACCAATGGTATAACAAACTGTTTCATGCACTCATACACATATTTCTGACAGTTGACTTTCAGAGCTGCCTAACATATAAGCTCCTTTTGCCAAGACCTAATTTTATTTTTAATTAGATGCTGTTTTATCACTTTATTTTATAAAAATAAATAAATAAATAAATAAATAAATAAATAAATAAATAGTAAAATCAGTCAATTATGCTTCAAATCAGCAGGTTGGACTCCACAACCCACAACCTATCTTACTTGTAGTAAGTTTAGTAGGTTTAGTAACACTCTGCCTTGCACTACCATTACACACATGCTAGTAGTTCTTCATAGGAAATACATCATGGAAAGTTTCATATGCAAATTTTTCAGTGTCATAAATGACACTCACACCAAGATTCCTGAATGATTCATTAAGAACACAGAAATGTTACTGTTTCCTATTTTACTTTCATATCATTGGGAAAACATTTTAAATCACCCTGCCAGTAGTAACTAGAAAAATGCTTCCTCGACTTTCCTTTAGTTTCTTCATGACAATAATTCGTTATATGAAATTAAAATAGAGATGAGAGAGAAGCCATTTTTCTTGCTTACTTTCCAGTTAGTCAAGAGAGTCTAAGAGTGTTTTTGACTTACAAAGAAAATCTAACCATCCTGATAGTTTCTGAACGTTGAGTTATCAGAGTAAAGGAAATAAGAACAAGCTGGTTTGCCAGTATTAAATACAAATGTCAGTGTAATTCCAATTTATTTTACTGGGACATTTAAATGGAAACAGAAACTCAATGAACCAATAAAAAATAGAGAAGTAAAATAGAAAGAGTGATTGATATGAAGAAAACAAATGGAAGATTACTCAGAAAGGAAGTTCCTAATTATAATTCAATTAGAAAAAAGAAGGTATTACATAATGTACATGACCTTTACTCTTTCTATACATAGATATTGTAACGTGAGGTTCACAGAAAAGATGTTTTCATACTTCACAGTATGAGAGATGCAAGCTAATAATGCCAGATGGCATCGTCTTCAAAAGTCTTATATAAAGAATCTGTCTTAGCCAGAACCACAGCGATAGATACCATGTGAAATATTCACTGTTACTGATATTCCTAAGAAAGATTATTAAGTCAAAAGTCCTTGGCTTCCAAAATCTTCCAGAAACACACCAGACTAACATTTGCAGAAGTACCTCCTTTTTGGGGTACCTGACTGACCATAACTTGTGCTTCTGAGTGAAGCTGCCAAGATCCAAGACAGCCAAAACAGATACAGAGGTAAAGATAAAGACTGGAGGCCCTCCTTGCATCACTTGAAGAAATTCTACTAGAAGTTTAATAATCATAAAATCTTAATTTCTAATGAAAGGTTAATGTGTTGTGGCAGACTCTTACACAAGGCAAAGTATAACAGGGTTTGGAGGGCAAACCTACTCAGACAGTTTGTTGGCAGCTTGCACTCGGCTTCTGTGGCAACAGTATAATTATCTGGAGTGTCAAGTGGACAGCTGCTACTGATAGAAGATCCTTCAAATGGTGCAAAGACCCAAGTGACCTGCTAGTCTAGGAATGATGAAATAATCATATTCCATCACTCACTGTAACTACTTATTACCAGAGCATTTATTGTAACATTTTCAAAGCCTATAGAATTAAGGTGCATATAGGGCATGTTCCAATATGTCCATGACATTCTGCAAGATCAAACGTTAAATAATACTGTTATTCTAGTGCCTCAGATTGAGCTAAAAGATCATTAAAAGATTACCTGCATTCTCACATCACTTATATACAAAATACTTTTAGGAATTGGTGCTAGTAAATCTGCTGTAACCATAGCCATATAATGCTATATCTCACTGTGCTACATCATTCCCAGTCCACAGCAGAGGAAACATAAGAAAACTGCTGTTTTCCTTAGATGAAAATATCTGACTGGTTTGGTGATATTACTTCTCTTGCTGACCTTGCAGTGACCACTAACATAACCATTCAAGCATACCTGATGCTTCATCCATTAGAAGATTATGTTATATATACTAACCAATCCACACTAAAATTTTACTGTGCTATGTTTAAGCAACCAGAATTATCTGTGGAAAAAAAAAAAATAAAAATAAATAAATAAATAAATAAATAAATAAATAATATATATATATATACACACACATATATGTATATACTGCAGCTGGAAGTTGCAGAGATTTTTCTTTTTGTTAAGCAAGTTTTTCAATGTGGTTAGACTTAGGACCAAGTTTGTAGAAATTATTTGTTTTTATTTATCTTTCTTTAAAAAAAAAAAAAATGTTTTAATGGATATTAAGCCAAATCTAAATATCTAGTCTAGGAATACCCCAAGAACTCAACTTTGTGCCCTTTTAGAACATCAGGAGTTTAAGTACGGTATTTGGTAGGAAGACCTTGCACAATACTGCTGTGATTGTTTTGTGTCTGACACTCTCTCTAATCTTCTGTTTACAACATGGGACAAATCAAAGGTTTACTCACATTGGCCTACAGTAGCATAGTCTTCTTAATACTTCATATTAATACTTCATAAGTATACTTCATATAGTATGGCAATATCTGCTGAGCAAATTGTCCAGTACATATCAGAGTCTATAAGGCAACAATTCATCAGCTAATGCTAGTGACAGTAGAATATAGATAAATGTAGAGAACCAAAGGGATTCCATAGCAATCCCCAAATTATGTACTGATCTAGTTATAGAAAACTTAGGAGCATGTTTTGTTTCTTTCTTCCACCCTCCCACTTTCTGGAGGGAGTTATAGCAGGAGAGTGATGCATTGGCAGGGGGGTTGGACCCAAAGATCTCTTGAGGTCCCTTCCAACCCCTACGGTTCTGTGATTCAGTGATTCTGTGAGATTGTGCTTCCTGCTTGGGGTAGAAGAATAAGAAGTTGTTGGTACCTCATATAATTTCCTACCAAAGAAATATTTGGCCAACAACAAGTATAACATATGATACAACTTTTCTGATAATTTCCTTTGGGAGTATGCAACAGACCTTAACCTTTCAAAGAACCATTAAGATTTGAAAACCAGTGCATGTTTGTTCATACCAGCAAGCATCTAATATATTTGAACATTTTAAAACCATCTACTTTTGAATACTACATGTTTAGCAAGGAAAAGAATCCCCTCACTTCTGCCCTTTTTCTCATATACTGGAGAAATTCAACCCTACATTCTAACAAGCTCTACTTTTAGTAGTATTTAAATTTAAATTTTGATAAATTAAAGAACAAGCCCATAACAAGCTCCCTAGAGCTTTGTACTTTGTATGCTTCGACTTCAGATTCATAATTTCCAGGCATATATTGTGTTTGATATCATTTGAAGTAGTAATAGTAGTAATAATTTAATAAATAATTTAATAGTAGTAATCATTTAAGTGCAAAGTATTTCCCTTGGATAACAACCATCTATGATCTCTTTTAAAACTACAGGAGACAGAAAAAGAGAAAACCCTTCACAACAGCTCATCTAAACTTCACTCACTATATTTGAAAGTATTTTTCCCAAGTTCTTGCAAAACCATTTAAAATCTCTCACATATTAAGCTTTCCACAATATTCCAGAAAACTGCCATGTGTAGTCTTTGCTCAGTACCAAAAAATAGGTATGGCATTTAACTAACACCCAAGGACTGTTTCAATGCATGAAAATTTTGCAACAAGGCAGAGTAAACATGGGCTATCTATACTCTTTAGACAACATACTTTATTTTAAAAGCCCTTCATGGGAAAGAAATTGCAAGGGGCTAAGCAAAATAGTGTCTTCCTCAGGTTCAGCTCCTGATTTGACATCCAAATTGTTTTTCAGATAATGAACAAGCATACCAACTTTGGACGCCACAAGATAGGTGGTCATGATGCAGAAGGACTGAAGAACTTCTGGGAGAAAGTCATCCAAGAGCATACCAGACAACGAGAAGGTGAAGAACTTAGGTTAAGGAAAAGTGCACTGAACAAGTAAGAGGTATTTTTTAATTTTTGGCCAAGAGAGCAGTCATATCATCACGTGTTTAAAAAAAAAAAAAAAGTAACCCATTATTGTAGTGCTTTATTCATAGCACAGATTGTGTTCTGGGTCTTTGGCACTTTTCCTCTCACAGCTGCTTGTCTCATATTTCCATGGCTCTTCTGCATGGAAACTCAGACACCTCTCACCCCTGAACCCCATGAACATTCTTTAAAGGCCTTGGAGCATAGCCACATAAAAATAAAGCACCTTGGCAGTATGGTCTGTGACAGCTAGAACATATCAGGATTTTTACCTGGAACTGGTACAGCTTCAGTAAATAAATAAGATTGTATCACATTAAAGCAATAGTTAAACCACCCATTTAATGTGTAGCATAAACAGATCCATAGCACCTTTATCGTATTTGACAGTCTTTTACATCATATAAGCCCAAAGCTAGAAATGGTACAATAAGGTTTGTCTATTCCATGAAACACATCTCATAAATATTCCTGCTCTACAACAGAAAATAAATAAGTAAACAAAATAAAAAAGGCTATTAAGTTTTTAAATTTTATTTTGCGAAAACAGTATAAAACCACAACCACCCCCAGAAGAAGCTGCGGCTGTAGTATAAATACTCCACTCAGGTGTAGTAGATTGCCTCAAATATTTCCTAACCTTTCGCACCTCAGAAATTTGAATTAGGGCCTCCGACACACCAGGTGAATCCCCTGAATAATGGACAGTGCAGCAGAATAAGAAATGTATGTCCCTCTTGTGTTTTTCTTATGGGATTTTCTCCTGAAGTTGGCAAAGTCTTTCCTGCATAAGTTTCTTCAAAACTGGCACATTCATATAAATTAACTTGATTTCAAAGAACAAGTATGTACTTGAAAAGGACTGAATCTTTTTAAAAAATCCAGATACTGTGACCCTGGCACCTAAGGAGGAAGCTATTGTCATCATCTTAAAGATGAGGAAATCAATACCTAAGTACACCATGTGTTCCATTATCATCAGATGTGGACAGGCCTGTTCTCAGTATCCTACTCCAGCTGGTCAGTAATATTTCCAAACCCAAATAATAAAGCTGTTGGAAAGAAAAGCCATGAAAACGTTCTGCTGCACTGAAAATCTTTGTCACTATGGCTTCAAAAACAAAAACAAGCAAAAACCCCCCACTGCCACAAGGAGACATCACAAAGAAATTCCAGTTATGGTTGTGTCAATAATATTTTTAATTCCACAAAATTATAAATGTTACAATTTTTTACATGATCCTGTCTGAATGAAAAAAAAAAAAATGCAGCAAAAGAATTTTGAAGAGGTCTTAATTACTTCAGGTAATTAATAGACACAAGCAAGTTCCTTCAAGGTCACAAGCCCAAGCAGTTCACAAGTGTTCCCTAATTTAAAAAAAAAAAAGGTACATTCAGTAGGTAAGAGACACTGTCATTACAAAATATACAGGTTCACTACCCCATGTAAGTGGCACCTGGGAGAATTAAACAGCTCTTAATAGGCAGGTGCTCCCTCTGTGACACCTAGGCTGGTAGTTAACAAGAAACAGCAGTGTTTTGAATGGCAAACATTTACTAACTAATTGCACTGCTTTTTGAGGCTTAACTATGCTAATGAGAGAATAGTGAAGTCAAGACAGGGCAGACCAAATGGGAAAAGTTTAAAACACAATCTGCAGTCAAACTCAGAAGCCAGACAAATGCAAGCATCCATGTGAAACAGCTAATGCTAAGTTATTCTCAGACAAAATCGTTAGCTGCTGTTCTTTTTAATACATTAAATGTAATATATAAATACATATATATATATATAACAAACAAGCAAAAACAACATATATTCCATGATGCATTTGGCATTACCATATGACATCTAATCCTATAGCATTGCTGGGTCAGGTGCTCCCTAATGCCGTTTCCTTGGAAAATGACCCTACCAACCATATCTTGTAGTAGTCCCTGGTGATCTTCTCTTCTCTCTGTACTAAACTTATGCCTTGCAGCTATGCAGCTTCTCTTGCATGTGACATCAATTCCTTTCATTAAACACATACAAGGTTTGCAGAGATTTTGGATTCCAAATGTCTATATCTTCTCCTTTTTTATTTTGTTTTGTTGTTGTTGTTGTTTCAAAGTAAAGCCAAATAGACATATTTCATTTCCTGCTTGCTCTTCTCTAGAGCATTATACAGTAAATTTGCAGTGAGGACATTAATTGTAATTTTTAATCTCTACATTAAATGACCTTATCAGAAAGACAGCGTAGCTTTGAGAATACCCCAGAGAAAAAACAGCCCTTCACACTGACAGTGTTTCAGCAGTTGTTTGACTCATTAGGAATCCAGCAATGTCACCCACTGATACCATCAGTGCTATCTCTTTCTTCCCTGCATTCCCAATCTGGTAAGCTGGAGAGATGTGTAGATGGTAAATAAATATGGGACAAGTGCTGTGGTGATGAAAGAGGGGAAAGATTCAACCCTGCTGAAAAGCTTTGGATGTATTTGAAAGATTTGGCTTGGTGCTTGCTGAGCACTTGTCCTCTCTTTGCAGGCTTCGCCATGAGTGGACTGAGAGGCTGGAAGGCCGAGCAAAACAGGTCCAGGCGCACATGAAAAAGCAGAAAGAGCAGATGACGTTGCTGTCTATTGAGGCTCTCCCCTCACCAGATAAAACAGTTGCTTAAGGTTACTGTGAAAATACAAAAAGCCCTGGGCTTGACTCTGACCTTCTGCATGCCCCTATTAACCAGTTACATTGCTGAACAAGCAACAGCTCAGACTTTGGTACTTTTCCAGACCAGTTATTAGAGCTACTAGTAAAGTCCTACATAAATTCAGTGCAAGAATAAGGCCACAGTATCTCTTGAATACTATGGAGGGAGAGATGAGAAGCACTAATCTGTAAGCCCACATGATATATTATTACCCCAAAGTAGGATGACTTTATTATGTAACTGCATTTTCAAATGACAACAAACATATTTCTCAGAAAGAGTATCTCTTGTTTAATAGGTATAATACATTCAGTTTGCTGCAAGTAAAGTTGTACATTTCCATTTACAGAGCTCTCAGACTGGCTTAATGCAGGTGTCATCTGCCTTGCCTGTCTTGAGCCACAGCAAAGCAGGTTAAAGATTAGTCTGGTCAGCTGGACAAAAGAGGAAATGCATTTTTAAATGGAATCAGGAAAAAGAAGGGATGAGGGTTTTGTGATCAATGTATAGGAGAGTTTCCAGATCTGAATCATTAATTGAAAAGAGGTAAAGCTTTTTTCTTTGGTGCATAGATATGAAAAAGACTACCGACATTATCATGAACTAGTTTGAGAGATGTCTGAGTAAGTGGGTAGGTAAGAGAGTTTGAAACAGAAGGCAGTTCATCACAACAACACAGAAATGTTCTGCAAGGTATTGTTTGCCATACCTGGTTTGCACTAATCTAAATACTTGCTGCATTGCTTCTCCTTCTAGGTCAGGTGAAATACAGCAAGTACTAACTAAACATAGGATAATAACAGTGTGCTCTGTTTACTTGTGAGTCTATGTATGTAAATACCAAAACATCCCTTGGATGAAAACATTTACTTCTTAACTCTTTATTCTTTGATGCAGTTATATGTCTGAACTATTTTTCTATAACAATATTGATCTAGGTGAAATTATAACCTTTCATCATTGTATACAATGAACAAGTAGGTATGAATTCATTTGATAAATTCTAAAACAAAGCAAAAATTGAACCTTTTTGACCTCATGGAAATGTTATTTTTATCCCTTTAAGACAATATTTCATTAAAACACAGAGTTTTACAGTCTGTTCCCACTTTTACATAGCGACATTCTCCCATAGAAAAAAGAGTACTTTAACACACACACACAAAAAAAAAAAAAAAAAAAAAAAAAAAGCTATTTGATAAAGAATAAAAACAATTAAAAACTTCTGCAAAGTTTTTTTGTTTTTTTGTTTGTTTGTTTGTTTGTTTTTGTTTTTGTCTTCTTTGTCTATTGGAAGCTGAATAGAATGCAAAATCAGTTTGTTTGTTTTCATAAAACGTAGCCCAAAAAGAAACAATAAATGCTGGACAATAATAAAGTCTGTGTAGCTGCTTTTGGCATTGTGGGCTCATCTCCTGCTATGTTCATTTATTTCTGACAAATTGTATAAAAAGTTCTTTTACTGTGACACAAAGTAAACATTATCTCTGGTGAAGAAGATCAAACGGGACCTGAACCTGCTGCCACATACATCAAAAACACATTACTTTGCTGTTCTGCAGTGGTAGCTAAAGGACATAGACAGCGCCTATTGAAATGAAGAAGGACTAGAACTGCTCTCCCCAGCCTCTAATGACTGTTTCATAACATTGTGATGCCACCTGTAGCAGTGCAGCTTACCCCCACTTTATGCCAGGGTGACAAGAGAAGAAAGTCCAAGCAAAGAAGACCCATAAGCATTTGTTCTTCTTTTACATTTAAAATCAACATTTTTAATTGTCAGGAACACTTTCATGGCAACATATCACATTACTTATGAAGTGATCACTGATTTTATACAAGGTACGGGAAAAAGACCACATAAGCAGATGCAGTCCCCAGGAAGTAATTTTCAGTGCTCCCCAGTGGATACCCAAGAACCACGCTGGCTCCTTGAGCAAGAGTTTTTTCATCCACAACTCTGAGGGGGTTGAAGGATGTGTGAAATCACTTCCGCTGCAAGCAGGTGGCATCATACTGATTTTATCATCACACTGAGTGTCACAGGCATTGTTTATCTCAACAAGCACATGCAATATTTTCTGTTGCGAATGGACTTCAGATAAATCCACTGCAGGGGCACAGTGTATACATAACAAGTGTGGAAGAGTAAAATCCTCCCACTCTTAGTCAAAAATAACTGTCTGTGAATTGTTCAAATGTGTATGCATTAATCATGCTTACTTATTCTCACATGTATTTCACATAACAGCAGTGCCCTGAACTCTCCATGGTATAGTATATCAGATGTTTTTCCTTCCCAGAAACAAGTGGTGATCATCCATTTTCACTGGTAGTGCACATGTAGCCAGACTGATAAAATAAACAAGTACTGGAAATAATAAAGTCTATCAGCCAGATGTAGGCAGTATGTTGCTTGCTAATTGCAAAACTGAAGACAAACAGTAAGGTGAAGGGTAGTGTTTTGTCCTTTTGTTTTAGTTACTAAACTGAGAAAATTCATGCATGAACTTAGGTGAATTTAGGTGAATTTAGATGTGCCTGAAAATACAAAACAAATCTTAAAAAAAAAATAAAACAAAAAACAAACAATCAAACAAACAAACAAACAAAAAACAGTGAATTCAACTTGAATCATTACATTTAATAAAACATCTGTCACATGTGTTTTTCCTCCTTTGTCCCTATCTCCTCCTTTTACCAGTGGGGAAAAAAAAATGGAGACACAAATGAAAATTTAGATTATATTAGCTACATTAAGAAAACTGACTAGCTATTTGAGAATAAAAAACAATTATCCAAATATTTTTTCCTTAGAGTTTATTAATTTTCCCATTGGAAACAGATTTCAAACCGAGTATCAGCTAGTCTGCATAATCCATGTCACCCTCAGCCTCCTCTAGCAAAATATTGGTCCCTCTTGCATCTGCATATAATCTAGCCCAGCAGTTGCCTAAGCCAGTAAAAAATAACTAAAATTGTATAGGTCAGAGGCTAATGTTTTTGATCATGGGACTTAAACAGTATGACTGATGATGCAATAGCTGTGGATCATGTCTATGAAGCAATGCCCCGAAACTGGCATACTGATGTCAGCTGCAGAACACCGGGTAGAATGCCCAGATTTATGTGCATGGCAGATAATGTAGACACACTACACTCATTCACATGGTTGCTATTAAGCACTGTGTCTGATCCAGGAACCAGTGACTAATGCATGAGAGACAGTAAGCATTGCTTTCTTAAATTGCCTCCGAGCTGTGACTTGCTCAAATCTAGTCGGTCAAAAAGGTGATTTTAAACCACACTCAGCTACAGCCTGTCTTTGTTTGGATACTACAGAGAAGCACTCACATAATCAGATACAGATGGGATGTGCTAAAGAAACAACACTTCAACCCCTGTCAGCTGCTACACTTAAGTTAGCACTTTAATTCAGAGCCCTTCTTAAGCAGACCCCCTGATTTTCTGTACTTATCACATGCTCATTTGGGTCACAGAGCACATTTAAGGCATGTGGACCAGATTTCTTTCAGAGGAAGCTAAGCCAGACCAGAAGTCATGCTCCAAGTGCACACCAAAGGACCCTAACCTCTGGACCTCAGAAAAGCACTATTTCTTCAGTTTTGAGGCACCCATGCAGTGGCTGTATATATGGTCTGGTGAATTAGATTAGATAGAGTGTGATGTAAAACCCTGAACCATGCTTAATTTAATACAAGAACCTCGGCAGCAGTCACTTTGATCTACTGAGCTGCTTGCTCTTATAGATAAGACTACCCAGCAAAAACAACAGAGATGGAATCAAAGTACACTTACATGTTGTGTGCAGATCCAAAGGTGGACCTTAACAGATGCAATGACTTTTCTCAGGAGTGATCATTTAATTATACAACCATTCAGACGTGCTAGCATGCCCAACTATACAGAGTTTAGCTGAACTACTGATGCTGGGTGTTGGAACAGAGAGTTAACGCACACTGCTATAAAACTTAACATAGATCCAGCATCTGAACCATAAAACTGCTATGTGTGGCTCAGCTCTACAGTTAAACATGGAATAGGAATATGAGGATAATTACCAATTTCCTAGCCCAAATGTTCTTCCTAATTACAAACTAGCTGTGTCCTGAGGGATGCTGTTCTCTACCGTGCCTATTAAATAGTACTTGACTGGGGCTTCACTGACATAGTGTGAATAAGGAATAGCAAATCACATAAAACTTGTGCATTAAAATACTTCCGGATTGAAAAGGGCATCTGTAGATAAATTAGGATGAAACAAAGAGTAGTTCTATAATATACTTTACTTCCAGAGCACAATTCTCTTTATGAATTAAGCATTACTATGCTATTTATTTCTTACAGAGAAAGACAGGAGTTATCCATGGTGTTACACATTTGAGACAAAACTGCACACCAGCATTCAGTAGTGAGGACTGACAATGCACAAATCTACTTATTTTTCCTATTGCCCATCTATTTTAGCTGTGTATGTTTTTCTGTCTGTTCCCAGACAATTTTTTTCATTATTATTTAGTGACCACAGTTTCAAACATAGTTCATGCTAAGGTGGACAGAAATAAGGGAAAATTGCAGCCCCAAAAATGACGGTCTGACAAACAGCTTGAGAAGGGCTATATTACCAGTGAAGCCAAACGTAACAATAGGTTGCTATGTACTGCCTCTATAATTAAAGATATTTGTCTCAAATGTCATTGCTTAAATGAATTAACAATTTCCTGCTAGTGACTACTGAAATGTGAGAGGCTACTGGCCCAGTCTTTACCGGTTACTCAGTGCCAGTTATCAGCTTCAATGAGTCTACTCACAGTGGTGTGACCTCAGAGGTTCACAGTCAGGGTCACTATTTTTTCCACAGTAAACAGCAGCAGCAGCAGGGAGAATTATAATTTCAAACAACGGTAGTAATAAAATAACCATCTGACAATAATGACAATGAGGCAAAAAGATAAAATAGGAAATCTGAAAGATAATATTCAGTTTAGCTAGCTACACAAATTGACCAATTCTGTAAAGATTTTTGTTTCATTTCCACTACATTTGTATTTCATATCCAACATGAATATTGGTGCCATGTGACCAGAATTTCAGTTACCAATATATGTTCACAGTTCAACTATGGGGATCAGTCAAAACAAAATGAATCAAAACAAAATGTTTTAATTCTATTAGGTTTAATATCTAACACAAAGGAAACATATCTGCAACATATAAAAACTCTGTCTGCAGTTGTTTATTTGGAAATAAGCAGGAGAAAGGTTTTTTTTTTCTTTTTTTTTCCTAAGAGTTCTTGATAACATTAATGTTATTTTTCTCCCTCTAATGCATTATTCTGGTTAACAATTGCATTACTATTGTTAAGAGTGTGAAACTCCAATAAAGGCCATGAGTATAATTAGGCAAGGAAAACACAAAATTACTGGAGTGACCAACAGATGTATTACAAAAAAAAAAAATAATAAAATAATAAATAAAATAAAATAAAATAAAATAAAATAAAATAAAATAAAATAAAAAATAAAAAAACAACAAATATATTTACCCTGATGTCTTAACGTTAGTGTTTTCATGGTGATGTTTATTCCACTGCAACTTCTCTTACAGAAATGCATTCTGTAAGATTTGTATTGATGCCTTTATATGTATTCTAATAAGTGAAAACAAACCAATCCAGTTGTCCATTTTTACACATAAAAAGCTCCAAATAACAATGCTTTCTCATTAGTTACTGGGTATTTTTGCAATGGAGTTCTTGTTAGGGCTTAGTTAATGATAAAGTGCTAACTAATGAATTGATACTTTGCAGCTTTTGGACAGTACACAAGTTTACAGATTTTGTTGATACTGCCTTAATCATTAAATGTGTATCCGTAATAACAATACTAACAGCCACTGAAAATAAGCCCTGCAAGCAGTAAGGGCAGCCTAATCTAAAATATCAGAAACAGCAGTTATTATCCACCATCTCAAATGAACACTTAATAACCTGGAACTAAATCCCTTCAGGCTCCATTTATGATATGTACACACTTCTGCTGCAGTGATGACAAATACTGCATTTTCCCAGAACTAATGACCCCTCTATAATACGTACGAGGGCTGACAATTATGTGGAATGAGTCTGTCAACAAACTAACAGAGTGCAGCCATGTTTGAAAAGTTTTATGCCTAAACCACAGGCAAATTTCAGTACTTCCAACCCCTAATAAACCCCTCTGGAGCCATACTGCAATTCTGTAACATGTTCCTGGTCAAAGGAGTCTCTGTATGTGCTTTGCTTATTTGGCTTGGTTACCTTTGGTTATTATATATAATTAGGAGCAACATATAAAAGTAATTAATACGTGACACTTCACTGTGTTCTGACAAAATACAACTGTCTCATGGGATGTTTTATTGCTCTAGTTGGTGGATGCACTAAAGAATGTTCTCTGTATCTCAAAACCAAAAATTATTTTATTCCAAGGCACATCTCAAGATTTCAGTGTCGGCAAGGGCGTATCTTACAGGTTTATTCCAGGGATTTTGAGAGCAGTCAGTTAACATATTGCCACAAAGATTAAAGATGCAGAAAATAAGTATACCTTCACCTACATTAGCTGTTGTATTTATAGTTTAACTTGGGTCCTGCTGTTGCATGCCCTAGAATCATGGTGGGGGGGGATGGAAGGGTGGGTGGTGGTTGTGGGGGGTGTCAGAAAGCTATGGTGATGAGACTGACATCTCCCCCAGGAAGCAAGTTTTGAAAAGTATAAAACTGAATAACCCAAATCCTGCTAGATTTGAACTATTGTTTTCAACAAAAGCCAGCAAATTTGAACATGTACACTGCCTCGTTCCATTAGTGCCACTTTCTATTTCAGGTATTCTCTTACCTGGAATTTCTGGCACGCACTTATAAGGGCTCCCATTCAAGTGCAAATTCTCCTGGCTGCCAGTCTTCGACGCACATTAGTGAAGTCTGCTATTCCTGTCGACACGTAGGAAACAAGAATTCACAGCTAGGCAGCAGAATTTTTGAACAGAGAAGCTTTATTTAAGTCGTCAAAAGAAAATAGTAAAATTTGAATTGGGGAAAATATGGCCTGCTAGTGTGAATTCTCATCATTATGACAGGCTTTTTGAGCTTTGCTCTGATCTGGCATGTAATTACTATGTATTCCTGATCTGAAAACTGTATCCCTAAGCATCACAGCAATTCCTGACTCACACATACAAGCTTCATAACAACAAACTAGTAGAAAACCTTGTCTCAGAAAATTAATTCTTAACTACTGAAAACAAATAGAAATAAAAGCAATCAGTTATGCTTCAAATTGCTCCAGGTTAATATGTCAATGAAAAGGTATACTGAGATAAACACATATATGTGGATTTTATCCGTGTGAAATATATTTTTTCTAGCAATATCCTTAGCAACATTACAAAGCTTGATATATTTAATTAGTTATAAGAGAAGGAATGAAAGCCTTACACACAGAGAACTGGAACTTCAGTTAAAAATATATGTTGTTTTCTTTCCAAATAGTACATCTAGACTCTATAGCCTACATGCTTCAGCAATTCCTCCCTCAAGTTTAAGGATATCTGTTCTTAATTCCCCATCTCCAATCTGGATGCAGCATAGACACACTGCTCTGTCTCCTGGTTGCTTAATATTTTGTGTTCTGCACAATTTCACCTGGCTGTTTGCCAGCCATAAGAGGAATACATCAGAATGGAAAACCATGCTTGGGATGTAAAACACTGACCCAGCACATCTCACTAGCAGCCTCAGGCACACAGGTTCTTGGAAGCTGTCAGCACAAAATCAAGCTGCTTCCAGAAGAAAAGATTTTTGTTGTTGCTCCTGTTGCTTTTGTTTGGCATGTGTGTGTGTGTCATTGTTTTGTTGTTGTACTTGTTGTTGTTCTTGTTGTTGTTGTTGTGTTTGCTTTTATGTTGTTGGTTGTTTGGGTTTGGTTTGGTTTGGTTTGGTTTGGTTTCTACCAGAGGAGCAGTGTCCAAGAAGGAACATCTAAGTCCCCATGATGGTATTGGCAAGCTGAGCCTCTGATCTCCCAACTGGGGACCAAGTTTAGCTTTTTTCTCCACAATGTGTTTCACAAACCTCTGCCTGTGTTACTAAGATGGTTTCTTCTATCTTCTCCAAGAAACAAAGAGACGTGCAGATCTGTGCAAGAAAGTCATGCAGGCAGGATGGCCACCCAGGGCAACTTTCTTCTCAACTGCCATCACACCAACAGGGATAAGAGCCAAAGTGACAAGAAGCTCTTGTTCAACCCCACTTTTCACAGCCTTCCCCAGCTACTTAAAGCTGCCTTTCAGACATTAGCAACAGCCTGCTAGGATTATGAGAGACAATGTGGAAGCATTCTCTGAGGATAAGAATCTAGACATACCTTGATTTTTTATATTTTTCTATATCTAGATATACACTGACCCTGAAACTGCATGTGATAGAAACTGTTTGAAAACTGCTGGCTGTTCTCATGTAGTCCCCAGTGCAACCAGCTGTAGCAGCAAGGTAGTCACAGCACAAACCCCAAACAGAGCTCGCTAGGCAAAGTTTCTCTTTGGTTTTCCCATGCATCTCTGTGACAAGAAGAGGAATATATAAGCAAGAGAGGAAGGGAAAGTGAGAAATGAAAGGATGCCAACAGTGCCAGGATACAGTGGAAAGCAGAATAACAGAGCCAGATAGAAAATCAATCAATCAAACAAACAACAGTAACAAAAAAGCTTTTAAACCACTTTTGTATATTTTGCTAGGCAAACAAAAGACCGTTCTAACAAAAAATTTGAACACATTCTTTGAAGTCTGCTTTCTCAGGTGGCTTTTTTCCCACATTAGGATTTCTCGGAATTTTCTGCAGAGTTCTCATTAAACTCACACTAATTTTTAACCTGAACAGCACAGAAAAACACCCACAGCCATTATACAGTACAGTCAGTCCTTGGCATTCAAATCTCACGGAATAACCTTCCTGAAATTCACAATACTTTCAAAAACATCAAGAGATCATTAAAAATGAGATCCTACTGTTCTGCAGTTTCAAGCTGTTGGGCCTTTTCCTACAGCTCTGCAGGTTTCAATCACATCTTGCATCTTAAGTCCCCAAACAGCCTTAAAACATTACTTTAAATCTGTCTTCAGTCTCTTGAGCTATAGAGTCTTTTATTGAAAGAGGTCCAAACATCCTGCTATCTGAGATACAATCTTAAGAGCTGTCAGTGTTGATTGTAAGTTAAAATAGATTAAATATTGCACTGCAAACAAACTATGGCAAAAGGTTATTTTTTCCCTGGCCCAAAAGCAAAGTGCTTTGTAGGACAGAGAGAGGCTTGCACTTGTTCCATCCTCTTGAGCTCACTTTCAGGGCAAATATATACAGAACAATTCAGCCAATGTGACAATTCACTGCTGCTAGAAGGGCCAGTTCTCCTTCCTGTTCTGCTGGTGCCCAGTCCTGCCTCTCCCACCCTACACCAGCCTCACAAAGGTGTCTGACAAGCACTGGAATGGGCACAACGAAATGTCATGTAAGTGAAATTGGGAGTGGAGCTGCAGTGGGGAGGAGTTACACAATGTGTCTTCATATTCAGATTGCCCAATGACACACATCACCACAGACATTAAATATGCTGCACCCACACCGCTCTATCACATTGCATATGTAATAAATGTATGTGCCCAAAATCATTTGGACTCAACAGTTTTCAACATCTAAGGCTATATCTAGAAGGTTCACCCACACCTTTGCTCTCTTTAGCCTTGAGTATTGTATACAGTATGTCTGGATATTCTGGAAGCTGCCCTGGCAGATTGAATCATTACAGAATATAGCTTCCTGCTTCTTGTTTAAATAGGAGTAATAGTGAATTTACAGCCCCATGCTTTTTCCAAGGTAAGGACTTTATCTGATTCATGTGACCTGAGGATAATCAGTCATCTTTTAGCTAACCTTTTCCTGATGTAGTTCTGACAAGTCTTTGAAGGTTGGCTGGGAAGTCCTTGCTCTTGTGGGATTCAAGTTGCACCTGATTCTACGAGCAGAGAAAATCCAACAAGTTCATAATGAATCTCAATCAATCAGGTATGCCTTCTTCATCAAACAGCAGGAATGGTTGAGTGTTTGAATCTCTTCTTCATTGGTAGCTTCTCAGAGTCCCATGCTAATGACCTTCAAGTCACACTACAAGACAAACATCTTAGTCACCTAGCAAAGCAAAGGTGTCACAGAAGAGAGAAAGAGTCATTTTCAGCAGCTTTGTGTCTCCTCTAGATAAAATTCCAAAGATAGTTTTAGATCCAATTTACAAGGAATTGAGATTTCAATAAAATTTACATCAAGGGAATAAGTAAAAGCAGAAAGTTATTCAGATAGAGCTAAAAGAGAAAATGGGAGGGAGGGTACTGACAACAGTTAACATTTCTTTGTCTCCAAAGAGAGGAAGCATCTATAAAACATGCAGCTTATTAATTCTCAAAGGGGAAAAAAATTTAACACAATACATTTCATTTCGCAAAACTCAGGAGGCTCTTGCCTTGTTAGCTAGAGACAGACTAATATTCTTAGGTAACAATTCTTGCTTTAATTAGCAATTCTAAATGTATCTCTTCTCCCATCTCCCAGGTAATGTACTGACTTTATTTTACCTACAGTCTGAAGAAAGTTTTTTTATATAATAATGCAGACTTCCAAGAGCATGTAAGGTATTGCTTTTTTGAGAGAGTTCTAAAGAATCCGTAATATTTCATGAGATTGAATTTGTGAGAATTTTGAATTTAAGACAATCTGTAGGGGAAAAAATGTAGCTAATAATAATAATAATAATATATCATAGATCCTCAAAACAGGCAAACGGGAGATATAATTTCTGTTAAAATTTAAATTTATGTAAACACAGACTCATAAAATATATATAAAGTTGATGAAAATAGAATACTGAGCAAAACAAGTAATGAGGGGGAGAGAGAGAGAGAGAGAGAGAACAAGAGAGAGAGAGAGAACGAGAGAAAGAAAGAGAAAGAGAAAGAGAAAGAGAAAGAGAAAGAGAAAGAGAAAGAGAAAGAGAAAGAGAAAGAGAAAGAGAAAGAGAAAGAGAAAGAGAAAGAGAAAGAGAAAGAGAAAGAGAAAGAGAAAGAGAAAGAGAAAGAGAAAGAGAAAGAGAAAGAGAAAGAGAAAGAGAAAACGGGAGAAAACGGGAGAAAACGGGAGAAAACGGGAGAAAACGGGAGAAAACGGGAGAAAACGGGAGAAAACGGGAGAAAACGGGAGAAAACGGGAGAAAACGGGAGAAAACGGGAGAAAACGGGAGAAAACGGGAGAAAACGGGAGAAAACGGGAGAAAACGGGAGAAAACGGGAGAAAACGGGAGAAGGAGAGAGAAGGAGAGAGAGAAGGAGAGAGAGAGAGAGAGAGAGAGAGAGAAAGAGAGAGAGAAAGAAAGAAAGAAAGAAAGAAAGAAAGAAAGAAAGAAAGAAAGAAAGAAAGAAAGAAAGAAAGAAAGAAAGAAAGAAAGAAAGAAAGAAAGAAAGAAAGAAAACTAACAGTGAATTTTTTTTTTTTCATCTGCAGCTTCTGTTGCTTTGTGTCTTGTAAACTGATCTACTGGTGCAGCACAAGACAAAAGGTCCAATTTCTGGTGTTTCCTAGGGCTCCTACAGGGATGTTTGGGCAGATTTACTATTACCACACCCAACTGCTGGTCCCAATTGTCTGTCTCCCAGGTTCTCAGCCCATCTGAGCCCACAAGTACAATTCCGTGAAGTAGCTGAAGCCAATAGTGAAGGTCTTGCACTGAAACTTGAGTTCTTGCCCTGGGACGGCCAAAATGCAGTCACAGTTTCCTATCTGTCATCTTGGCTAGGAAAAGAAGTAACCTGCTGATGATAAGGAGAAAAGAGTTGGTTGTGGTGGTAACGTCCCAAACTCTTGCAGCTAAATCAGCCACAGTTCATCTGTCAGAGTCCTAGAACCCCATCAGCAGATCACAGAATCACAGAATCACAGAATCACAGAATTTCCTAGGTTGGAAGAGACCTCAAGGTCATCGAGTCCAACCTCCAACCTAGCGCTAACAGCCCTCCACTAAACCATATCCCTAAGCTCTACATCTAAACGTCTTTTGAAGACTTCCAGGGATGGTGACTCCACCACTTCCCTGGGCAGCCTGTTCCAGTGCCTCACAACCCTTTCAGTGAAGAAGTTCTTCCTAACATCTAACCTAAAACTCCCCTGGCTCAACTTAAACCCATTCCCCCTCGTCCTGTCACCAGGCACGTGGGAGAACAGGCCAACCCCCACCTTGCTACAGCCTCCCTTGAGGTACCTAAAAAGAGCGATAAGGTCACCCCTGAGCCTCCTCTTCTCCAGGCTGAACAAGCCCAGCTCCCTCAGCCGCTCCTCGTAGGACTTGTTCTCCAGGCCCCTCACCAGCTTCGTCGCCCTTCTCTGCACCCGCTCAAGCACCTCCATGTCCTTCTTGTAGCGAGGGGCCCAAAACTGAACACAGTACTCGAGGTGCGGCCTCACCAGAGCTGAGTACAGGGGGACGATCACCTCCCTAGCCCTGCTGGTCACGCTGTTCCTAATACAAGCCAGGATGCCGTTGGCCTTCTTGGCCACCTGAGCACACTGCTGGCTCATATTCAGCCGACTATCAACCATCACTCCCAGGTCCTTCTCTGCCTGGCAGCTTTCCAACCATTCCTCTCCCAGCCTGTAGCTCTGCTTGGGGTTATTGCGCCCCAGGTGCAGGACCCGGCACTCGGCCTTGTTGAACTTCATGCAGTTGACCTCAGCCCATCGGTGCGGCTTATCCAGATCCTCCTGCAGAGCTTTCCTACCCTCAAGCAGATCGACACACGCACCTAACTTGGTGTCATCTGCGAACTTACTGAGGGTGCACTTGATGCCCTCGTCCAGATCATCGATGAAGATATTAAAGAGGACCGGCCCCAGCACCGAGCCCTGGGGGACGCCACTAGTGACTGGCCTCCAACTGGACTTGGCTCCATTCACCACGACTCTTTGGGCCCGGCTATCCAGCCACTTTCTAACCCAACGAAGCGTGCGCCAGTCCAAGCCAAGAGCAGCCAGTTTCTTGAGGAGAATGCTGTGGGAGACGGTGTCAAAAGCCTTGCTGAAGTCAAGGTAGACCACATCCACAGCCTTTCCCTCATCCACCCAGCGCGTTACTCTGTCATAGAAGGAGATCAGGTTCGTCAGGCATGACCTGCCTTTCATAAAGCCATGCTGACTGGGCCTGATCGCCTGCTTCCCCTTCAAGTGCTGCATGATGACTCTCAGGAGGATCTGCTCCATGAGCTTTCCTGGCACTGAGGTCAAACTGACAGGCCTGTAGTTTCCCGGGTCTGCCCTCCGGCCCTTCTTGTAGATGGGCGTCACGTTTGCTAGCCGCCAGTCGATTGGGACCTCCCCCGATAGCCAGGACTGTTGATAAATGATGGACAGTGGCTTGGCCAGCTCCTCTGCCAGTTCCCTCAGTACCCTTGGGTGGATCCCATCCGGCCCCATCGACTTGTGCACATCTAAGTGCCGTGGCAGGTCACCAACCAGTTCTTCATGGATAATGAGGGCCACATCCTGTTCCCCATCCCCTTCCACCAGCTCAGGGTACTGGGTATCCAGAGAACATCCGGTATTGCCGCTAAAGACTGAGGCAAAGAAGGCATTGAGCACCTCCGCCTTTTCCTCATCTCTTGTAACTAAGTTTCCCCCCGCATCCAGTAAAGGATGGAGATTCTCCTTAGTCCTCTGTTTTGTGTTGATGTATTTATAGAAACCTTTTTTGTTATCTTTAACGGCAGTAGCCAGATTGAGCTCCAGATGAGCTTTGGCCTTCCTAATTTTGTCCCTGCACAGCCTCGCTACTTCTTTAAAGTCCTCCTTAGTGGCCTGCCCACTTTTCCAAAGCTTATAAACCCTCTTTTTCCTCCTAAGATCAAGCCACAATTCTCTGTTGAGCCAGGCCGGTCTTCTTCCCCGCCAGCTCGTCTTTGGGCACGTGGGTACAGACCGTTCCTGCGCCATGAAGACTTCCCTCTTGAAGAGCGCCCAGCCTTCCTGGACCCCTCTGCCCTTCAGAACCGCCTCCCAAGGGACTCCACCAGCCAGTGTCCTGAGCAGTTCAAAGTCAGCCCTCCGAAAGTCCAATACAGCGGTTTTACTGGTCCCCTTCCTGGCCTCGCCAAGAATAGTGAACTCCACCATTGCGTGGTCACTCTGCCCGAGACAGCTCCCGACGATCACGTCCTCCACCAGTCCTTCTCTGTTTGTGAAGAGAAGGTCTAGCGGGGCACCTCCCCTGGTAGGCTCACTAACCAGCTGTGTCAGGAAGCTATCTTCCACGCTCTCCAGAAACCTCCTAGACTGCTTTCTCAGGGCTGTGTTGTGCTTCCAGGATATGTCAGGGAAGTTGAAGTCCCCCACGAGTACAAGAGCTGATGATTTTGCAACCTCTGTCAGCTGCCTGTAGAATTCCTCATCCGTCTCCTCATCCTGGTTCGGCGGTCTATAGCAGACCCCAACCAGGACACTAGCCTTGTTGTCCCTGCCGATCCTAACCCAAAGGGACTCGACCTTGTCATTCCCAACCTCGAGTTCTACAACCTCGAAAGACTCTCTAATATAGAGAGCCACACCACCACCCCTTCTATGCTGCCTGTCCCTTCTGAAGAGCTTATAGCCAGGCATTGCAGCACTCCAGCCATGAGACTGGTCCCACCACGTCTCCGTGATGGCAACCAAGTCGTAGCCTGCCTGCTGCACGATGGCTTCCAGCTCCTCCTGTTTGTTACCCATGCTGCGTGCATTGGTGTAGATGCACTTCAGCTGGGCCATTGCCTTATCCCCCGGCCTTGCCATTGTTCCCCTTGGCACAGCTCCAACAAGCCTTGTTTCAGCCCCATCCCCCTTCCTACCTAGTTTAAAGCCCTCTCAATGAGCCCTGCCAGTTCCTGGCCCAGGATCCTTTTTCCCCTAAAAGATAGGGACCCGTCTGCGGCCATCAGGCCAGGTGCTGAGTAAAGTGCCCCATGATCAAAAAACCCAAGATTTCTGCGTTGGCACCAGCCCCGGAGCCACGTGTTTAACAGGTGGGCTTTCCGTGTCCTCTCTGAACCCCTCCCTGCCACCATAGGGATGGACGAAAACACCACCTGCACTCCCGCTCCATCCACTAACCGACCCATTCCCCTAAAGTCCCTTTTGATAGCCTTGAGGCTTCTCTCTTCGATGTTATCACTGCCCGCCTGGACTATCAAAAGGGGGTAGTAGTCAGAGGGGTGAACCAGGTTAGGAAGCTTCCTGGCAACGTCCCTGACCCTGGCCCCAGGGAGACAGCAGACTTCCCTACGGGTAGGGTCAGGCCGACAAATAGGGCCCTCTGTTCCCCTAAGAATTGAGTCACCAACAACAATAACCCTCCTGTCTTTCTTGGTGGAGGCAGTCCTGAGGCGCGGAGTCGACCTCCTCGCCCCAGGCATCCTCCTGGGAACATTTGCTACCTCTTCCTCACACACCGACCTCTCAATCTCTAGGGCCTCAAACCTGTTGTGTAAGGGCACCTGGGAAGGTGGGGCCGGAAGGGGAGAGCATCGCCTGCGATGTCGAGCAGGGACCTGTTTCCATTCCTCCTCAGCTCCCAGATCCCCTCCCTCTGCCCGACCGGGACAGGGCAGGGGGTCCGCCCCCATTTGGGGAGTCTCACCTCGGCACCTCCCCTTGAGGCCCTGCAGGGAGTTACTCCAGAAGTCTATCTCCCGCTCACACTCCCTGATGGCCCTCAACCTCTCCACCTCCTCCTTGAGCTCCGCCACCATGCGGACCAGATCATCCACCTGCTCGCACCTCACGCACGCAGTTTCTCTGCCTCCCGCCGATGGCAGCAACAGGCTCAGACACTCCATGCATCCGGTGACCTGAACTGCGGCATTTTTTAACGGGTAGTCGGTCTGCGTGTGTACCGACTTTCTGGAGAGCGCGCCGTGCCTGGTGGCGACCATTATCGCCTAGTTACGGCTGTTGTTAACGAGGTGTTGTTTGTGTGTAGGGGCAGCGCTCTGCCCTTCCTGCGCGAACTGCCGCGCTAACTGCCGCGCCACTCCCTTCTGACGCGCCACGCCCTGTTTGCCCGCCCTGGTCGCCGCGCTCCTGGTCGCTCGCGCTCCCTAAGGGCTGCTTTTGAACGGCTGGGGAGGGGGCGCTGCTGGCTCCGCCTTCGCCTCGTCAGCCTCCCTCACGAGGGCTGTCGGGTCCTGGCGGCTCCCTCAAGTAGGCTCGATGCCCTCAAGTAGGCTCGATGCCGGAAAAAATTAGCCCTGCCTGGCCCGATCCCCCGCTCCGCTGCAGAACGCGTCTGCCCCGGAGCCGATCGCCTCGGCAAATGGCCATATCACAGAGAACCATCAAACACAAAACATTTGGTCAGCCCCAAGGAAAAGACAGAGTTAGTCTGTACAGTCCAGTCAATTTTTCAGATTTATTAAAACAACTGAATAGCAAAGGATTCTAATCTTAATCTAATCTTACTCATGTTAGTAATTAGTAAGGTTAGTAAGTAAGTAATTACTCATGAGTAAGTAATCTTACACATGTTAGTAATTAGTAATCTAATCTTACTCATGTTAAGAAAGCAACAAAGAGCAACAGATACAAACAAATTAGGAAAACAAGGAGCTAAATTTTTGAACACTTCACCAGGAAGGCACAATGAGAAATTCACCCCTCTGCCTGATGAGTATGATCACATTGCTTTGATATCTGAAACCAGGCAATGAGCAAGGGGGTAACATGATAAACAGCTGGGCTTTTCAAACATTCATAAGGCTGAGTAATGCTTATTTGTACATGGAAGCTGTCTGTTTTATGCTGCCTTTTAACATGCTTGTTTTCTCTCCAGATGAATCAAGGACAAGTAAACTGGAACAGGGGGATGAGCGCCACAGCTTTTGAAATCCAATCTCTCTTACCTTATACTGCTAATTTGGGGATGGAGAAAATTATGTGGTTCAATTTACAATTAGGATTCCTCCATAATGATGCCTTTCCTCCGTAGCTCTCACACACAACGCAAAGCTTTTCCAGAAACCTAAAAATAAAGTATATTGCATAGTCCAGCTGTAGTGTTGTTTAACTTGGTGTGACAGATTCATAAACACAAATATAGACAACACAAAGAGACAGTGAGGTGTTATGACAAAACCTGATTTGAAGAGCATGGCAAAGAAGCAATCTGAGCAGCTGTCAAAAGGGTAGACTTTCTACAATTAGGTTGATGTTCAAAAAAGTTCATTATTATATGCCTATAAACAGTTTTTCACAAAGAGGGAATGCATGTTGATATATTGCTTTCACATATTGATGCTCACTCATCCCATCAAAAGTAAAAATAATACATTTAAGGTAGAGCAAAGCTCTCTGTGTTCCAAGTAGCAAAGGCAAATTCAATACCTTTTATTGGGGAAAATAAATAAATAAATAAATAAATAAAATCTACACAATTGCAAAACTCATTAACTAGTATTACTTCTGCTTTGGATTTGATGGATTTCAGCAAATTTAGAAAAACAAACAAACAAACAAACAAAAACATATACATATATGGCCTTTCAGGAATTTTGATTGCCACCTCCATTAACCATGCCAAAGGAACTGGACTGAACAGTTTGATAATATTCTGTATGTTAACTCAGAAACATATTTTACCTTCATATTTGCTTCTTTTGGAAAGAAGGAAGAATGAATTGTTATCCAGAATGATGGTCTGAGAGTCTAAAATAGCACCATATTACTAAGCAATTGTTAAAGAACTATTTTTCATGTCACCAAAGTTTCATTATGCAAGATTGAAAAAATAACCCTGCAAAAATAAACAAAGATCGTTGGGAAACACATGTAATACCAGCAGCATAACAAGGTCTCAGTCACAATGCCATGAGCTGGCGCATCAAACCCTTCAAGAAAGAGAAGCCTTTTAAATTGTAAGTCTTTTAAATTGTCTTTTAAAAGAGAAGTCTTTTAAATTGTAAGCCCTTACTTTGTTTAGCATGCAGAGTGCCCTTATTGAATCACCAAAATGGCTTCATGTAGTGATTCACATGCACTTTTTTTTTTTCCTTCTGGTTAAACTAGATTTAAATATGATTCAGAGAAAGTTGTAGTATTGTTTATCATTTTGCTATTTCTTCATAGCGTAGGTGATGGCTACAGATGGATGGAGGATAAATGCCATGGAGGATAAATGCCTTTCAACTTAGTGGAGTTTTGCCGTTGAGTTCAGTGCTGTCAGATTTCACCCCAGCTTCGTTCATCAGCCAAAGAATAATGGAGTTGAAGTCAGTTCACCTTTAGGAGCAAGCACACTGAGCTACTTAAAATCGCTTACTATGGCTTTAGGTAGGAACAGCCTTATAGTTCTTTATTTTGTCCTTGCATAATTTGTTTTCTCTTTCTCCTTTACTCTTTCCCTTTTTTCTCTTACTGGCACCAGCTCTTTTGCGAGCCAGAAGAATCCCTCCATCACTGAAAAAAAAATTACAGAGAATCCCAGGCAGGAAAGTTACATCCACATCAGGCACTCCAGACTTCCTTGGCAAGAGCTGTAGTAGTCTCCAGAGATGACTGGAGAATACTAAATCAAATTACCATAGTGCATTTCACAACATTTTATAAACCAACAGTTCCACAAATTTCTTTCTCCTCCTCCCCTGTTATTTCCTCAGTTTACAGCCTTGAACATATAATTCATAAACACATAACGTTTCAGTGTGATGTCTAAAATAAAAGAATTACAAATCAATTTTTCATTATTTGCCCAGATTCTTCTGCCCTTGCAAGAGTTCAGACTCAAACAGCACAACGTTTACAGAAATTGTTAGACTGCCACCTATTGGAAATAGATATACCAATAAAAAAAGACCTTGGTTAATCTGCATAAAATATTCATTTATTACCCAAGTGTTGTTTTAGCTATATCAACTTAAGAAGCTTTAAAATGCATAAACTTCAAGTTCTGTTCATAATAATGTTAAAATTTAGATACGTGTATAACCTAAAAAAAGAGCCTCTCAGAGGAGTAGAGCACTAGAAAGTGGTAAATAAAGATTTATAGCCCTGGAGTATTAAACAGCAAAATTCAGAGCAGACCCACAGGAAGAACCACCTGTTTAAAATCTGAGTCATATTATTAAGCTTTGTATTCTCAACTGAAGTAATTTTTATATCAGATCCTGGTTTGGACTCTGCAGAGAGATATGCAATATTTACGTTCACTCAGTTTAGTTATATTGTAGATTCTGAATGTAAATGAGTAATTTTACCTGCAGAAAATATTTGCCTTGGGATAAAACAGCCCTGTCCTCTCATGGAAATCTTAAAAATTAGGTTTGAATTCACAGTCTTGGAAGAGTACAGCAATTTTTTTGTATCAAAGACCTTCAGCTACCATTACTGTTTAGAAGATACTTGGGCAATGTGACAAGTTGACTTCTTTCCCCTATCTGTTTCTCATGAACAAATAAATTCCTGCTTTTTTTTTTCACTCCCTCTTTAACTATACCCTCAGGCCTTCTAGCCTTCATTAAGTGAAAATGTGCAAACTTACCCTTAAAATTGCACTAAACTGCAAAAACTTAGAGCAAGTGACAATCCAGCCCAGTTCTGAACCTTGAACTTGATCTGCCTGCCATCTCTCCTTTCTCACTGCCCAGCAACCTGCAGGCTGGGAGCATCACTGCCTGAAGAGTATCACTAGTGAAATCCTCATACATCTGCTTCATCTCATCTTTACTATTGCAGCCTCCTCCTCTACAGCTCTTTTAACTCTGACACTAAAATGAACAACTGTGTTGCCTAGCTCTTTTCTGCCCAGCCTGCCAGGCTTGATCAGAATCAGACTGTTCCTCTTCCAAATCCTTCTGTTAATTAGCACTGACCCCTGCCCAGCTCATGACAGCTTTTTGACAGCTCTTTTCATGGTTCTGTTGAGAGACCTACACAAAAACATTGAGCCGGCGCTTTTGTAGATAGTTCTATAAAAAAACAACAAAACAAAACAAACCCAAACCTAAATAAATAAATAAATAAACTGCAGTTAATTATACCTGATGTCACAGCATAGAAAAAGACATATACGACTAGCACAAGAAATAAAAAACAATGTGAGGCAAAATATATTGTGTGGGATACTACGCATATGGATTTCATACATTCAGTCCTCAAAATTATTCTGCTTATCCTCAGAATCTTTTCACTTATCCTCAGTGGTCTGAAATTCCTGACTCAAATTATTTGGCTCAGCAGTGTTTTATAATATGTTTGCAAAAATGACATATGGAATGTACGTATGAATTAGTAAAACACTGCTGTTTTTCCTTAGCTATGGTAAGGGCTAGAGACACCTTTTCCATTTGTATTACTTATGACCTGATTTGGAAAGTGATCCTGTTGACAACTATCTAGATCTTAGTTGGCTGCAGGATCACTTTTTAAATCAGTTCCTAGCCTGTCACACCTTTATTTCCAGCAGGTGTCTGATATACATTCTCATTCCTCACAAACACTTCTTCTTTCCTGTAAGCTTACATCATTCTATCAGTGTACACTTTTTTATTCCTTAGTTTTATCTCTCCTTCCAGATCCCAAAGAGAATTCTCCAGACTTCTTTGTGGTTTATAAAAAGACCTTTTCTCTTATGGCTTTCTTCTGAAACATCAATCATTCTCTTCTACTCTTGGGGCATACTCTCACATATAATTTTGCTCCCCTAACAAGCACATTATCTTCTTCTGGGGACATATTTACATCAAAAGTTCATGGGAATCAAAAGCAATATTTCTATGGTGCAGCAGTTGTAGACCCATGTCTGAGAATAATGACATGATTCCTACCTACTCTGTAGCATCTGCACCTTTGTCACTTACTAAGAAGAAGGAAATGTGAGGAGAGAACAAAAACAAAAACAAAACACATGACAAAATTCTCAGTGAATTCAACAGGTTTGCTTCATATTTTGTGCAATATTTCCAACTTTAAATAAGTATCTCTACCACAACCATTTTAGGTGACAACCAGTATAGATAAAACTTTTGCAAGATGTATTTGTGACCAGGTATTTCATAGTCCAGATCCTAGGCTAATCCTAGTCCTTTTTTCTTTCCATTTAAACTCTTGGACAAGTCTGGAAGAAATGGAAAATGAACCAGGGACCATTCCCCCACTCTGTGTCTTCCACAGTGGCAGCCATGTGCTCTGCAGTCTGCTGATTCTTTTTCTGCTGGAACACATAAAATGCAAATTAGATCAAGCTGATCTCCATGCTGTTGTTTAGGTACCTGACCTCATTCAAACAGGAAAGGAAAATTGAATGTTTTAATTTTCATCCATAGCCTGGGGAAAAAAAAAAAAAAAAAAAGAAAAAAGAAAAAATTTTTTTTAAAAAAAGTAGTTTCAATGTGATCTTCAGCTGTATACAGCTTATTTCAATCACTCCCTGATTTTTTCTCAAAAGATTTTTGAGAATGTATTTTGAAGAGTTGTATAGAAATAGGAGTTTTTCTGTGTCTCTAGGCTGAAAACAGTAAAGGCAGATTTAGTAGTTGGCCAGGTTATACCAGAACTCTGGGCAGATGACATGGCAACTGTACATGGAAATGAAATTAATAGAATAATATTTTTTCATAAACAAGTAATGTCGCTGGTTGAAAACTGAACAAATAAGCATGTAACCACCTTTACCCTCAGTCTGCACAAAACAAACAAATAAAAAACAAATACCAACACACACAAAATGCCACCACCAAAAAAAACCTAAGGCCTGAAGACTTCTTTAGTCATTTTAGGATACCACTGATCATTCAGTTTAACATGAATAGGCATACCAAATGAATGAGGGGATTTATAATTTCCACTTTATGGATTTCTCCCCTGTGATATAAGTGTCTGTAAAAAGCTCCCATGAGGTATGGAGAGAGATGCCTTTAACCTTTGCATATATAATTTTGGATCAGCTTAGCATCGTTTTGCTCGGAATTAAACCATATGTCACCTAATGGCTCAGGGGAAATACTGACATATGGAGCTTTTTGTGCTTTCACTGCCAGTTTGAATCCAGCCCAGGTCAGTAACAACCCACACGGCTGCATCTGAAAGTTGTTGGGTAATCTGTGTGAAATGAGTTGGCCATCTCAGCCCAGATCCTACAGCAAAGTTGTCTACCAGAACATGACCACTGCAGATGGCTCAAACTTGCCCTTCTGTCAGCACTGTCATCAAGTCAGCCAAAGATTAAATAAGTAGAGAATGTTCATGAGTTTTCACAGTGTAGAAGCCATACCTCATATTGCTGACACATAGGACAATTCTTTGAGACACAGCCCTATTCTAGGACCTATGGTACTCCTCAGCTGTTCACGTATCGTTATTTTGCATTAACATTACATCACCTCCTCACAGCAATTCCTTCATACAGATGTAACCTATTAGGCAGATCAAAGTTTAATGTCTGCATAAATGCTTCACACAGTATAATAGTTCTTTGGGCAATGACAACTCTGTTGTCTGAAGTGAAGATTCAGACTTGGGAAAAGCATAATAAGCCTTCTCGAAAAGAAGGAGAATGCAGAACTAAACAGTACCACAATGAGGAGAGGTAAAAAGATGTAATTATTTTATGAATGTTGCAGAAAATACTACAGAATAATAAGCAGTTAATTGTCTTTGAAATACAATCCAGGAGTAGCAAAGAATTAAATAATAATATTAATATGTGCATTGCAACATTACACTAGAGAATACTGAAGGCCTAAGAAAAAAAAAAAAAAAAAAAGATATTAAAAAGCCTCTTAGGAAAAATTACTAGGGAGCCTTTTCCTAATGATTAACAGGAGGCAAGGGATTTTCACCATATCAGTATGACATGTAAGTTTTCTCTTTGCAGTAGTGAAAACACTGCATGTCTGTATTATCAGTTCTCAGTTAGATTTCAAAAAGCATAATTCTGTTTCTATTTCCTACTGAAAAAATTATGAAGACAGATATTTTAATGCATAGTGTGACACCAATGTACAGCTGGGAAATGAAGGTAGGCAAATTAATCGATAATGCAGTTCTTTATGCACTCTGTGGGAGCTGTGTCACAAAGGAGGCTAATGTAGGTGTTTACAAAGAAAACAGAAACAGGGAGATGATTTCAAAAACAGGACTATTCTTCCTGATCAGGCACTATTCCACACATTGCTAAATAACCAAAGGACTTACATGAAAGAATTAGTGTGAGCGAGTCACTACTTCACTGATGAAACAAACCATTTCTACCTATTTATGCATTTTTTGTGTGTTATTAGGCTTGATATTTTGCAGTGCTTTTTCCTATCACCATTTTGCAAAGTAGGTATGCCAGAGAAGTGACATGCACAGTTTGCACATTTGCCTTTTTTTTGTTTTTTCCTCTCTATTGTAAATTATATTGTTATTTTAGAAAGGATACATATTATGTCAAGTGCTGAAAAGGACACTGTCAGATTCAATATATGCTCCCCTTCATCACTATAGTAACTAGACTGTTATCTGTATCTCAGCTCTTCCTCCTGTGTCAGACTTGACTCGCTCACATACAAGGCTCCATGCTCCCCGTCTCTCAGAGTCTCTTTCTGCACCTCTCCTATGCTGTTAAGCCTCATAAGCAGAGCTGTTGCATAGATGCCAAGAGAAGGTGCCACTGGTGCTGTAACTTTGTGTGAAAAGATTTCAAATGAGGGTATGGGTGCATATGTTTCTGTCCCCACTGACTGCTGCACCCCAAGCAATAAGTTGAGCAAGCAATACTTTAGAAGATGAAGAAATGGCTGGTGAGAGCTGTGTGCCATGTAGGGAGCTTGCAGACCTTCCATGGTCTGCAAGAAATGGAAAAGTGAAGTGTTATGGAGGGACAACATGATATAGCCACAGTACATAAACCTTTCTGCAAAACTGCTCAGCTGCAGCCCAATGTTTATTTCTTACTGTGTACAAAGACGTGTTACTGGAAGTTATCTTAAATTCTCTTTAAAACTCTTCCCAACTACCTCTGTTTACACCCACCTATAGATCAGAGGTTGATCTGATAAACGTCAGCCTTTGTTATAAAGTCAAGCCATCACTTCTAAAGCATTTTATTTCAGATAATTCAGGTTATTATGATATGTTCATGCAATACACCTATATTTGCTTTTTTCTCTTCAAATTTTAATTTTTGCCTTGTATTTCTATTAGGATGAAGACTTGCAGTATTTCTGAAAATCTGTGGATTGAAAACTGGCTGAAAAACAGGACCCAGAGGGTACTTGTCAGTTGTGCAGGTCTAGTTGGAGCCTAGTAAAAAGTGAAGTACCCTAGGACTCAATACTGGGTCCAGTCCTGTTTAACGGTTTAGTTAATGATCTGTGTACCCTCAATAAATTCACAGGTGACACAAAATGCAGGGAAATGTCTGACTCATCATGGTCATCCAGAGGGACTTCAACAGGCAGGCTGACAAAGGTGGGCTGACAAAAATCTCATTAAATTCAACAACAAGAAGTGTGGAGTCCTGTACCTGGGAGGAACAACCCCAGGCACAAAGACATGCTGGGGGTCACCCATCTGGAAAGCTGCTCTTCAGGAAAGGACCTGGGAGTCTGGTAGACACCAAGTGTCTTGCAGCCAGATTGGACTAAAAGACAAAATATTAACAAGAGTAAATATTACTCTGAAGCAGAAATTTCTGTGAAAAACTGTACAAAACAAAAACTTGATTTGGAGCTACTCAAACATGTTCCCTCATCCAAATCATCAATAAAGATATTAAAGAGGATGGGTCCCAACACCGACCCCTGTGGAACACCACTGCTGACCAGACACCAGCTGGATTTCACTCCATTCACCACCATTCTCTGGGCCAAGTCGTCCAGCCAGTTTTTAACCCAGCAGAGAGTGTACCTGTCCAACCCATGGGCTGTCAACTTCTCCAGGAGAATACTGTGGGAGACCATGTCAAAGGTCTTGCTGAAGTTTAGGTAGACTACGTCAACAGCCTGTCCCTCAACCACCAGGTGGGTCACCTGGTCATGGAAGGAGACGTGGTTGGTCAGGCAGGACTTGCCTTTCATGAACCCATGCTAACTGGGCCTGATCTACTGGTGGTGCTGCACACATTGCATGATTATGTTCAAGATGGTCTGTTCCATAACTATCCCTGATACTAAGGTCAGGCTGACAGGCCTGTAGTTCCCTGGGTCCTTCTTACCACCTTTCTTATACATGTGCACATTAGGAAGTGTCCAGTCATCTAGGACCTCTCTGGATGGCCAGGACTATGAATACAATATCATTGTTGTAGAGTAAAACCAATCACAAACAAAATTTGCTACCTTTTTGAAAAATTTTGCATAATCTAACTTTTTTTTAAAAAAAAAACTTTTGTTAATGCCATAAAAATACCACCTTCATCTCAAGGTGTCTTATATATGGAAGCATCTTTTCTTCTGGTACAGTTACACAATTCAAAGAAATACCTTTACCTCAGGTATTACTGAGGCACTTCCTTCACCTCTTTGACTACAAACTCAGTGTTGCTCTCTTTTCCCTAGTTACATACTTTTCTTCCTGTGATGACTCACACCACAGGTGTTATTCCTCTTACGTTGCCAAATTCCAGTCTGAGAAATACTCATAAGAAATTACAGTTCTCACACAATGTTGCACAAGGAGTTTGAAAATAGTTATGGTACAGACCAGCCATCTTTTCTCTGATTTCTCTGCTATTGCATCCACATATCCCCTCTTGCATATTTTTTGCTTCCATAATATTGCTATTTATCACACTTCCTGGTAAGTTTTTCAGACTAAGTATAAACCTATATTAAACGTGATTTGCTAAGAATGCTAACAGCTTGAAATATGCCACTGATGCACACAGCTTGTTCCATCATTCTAAGTATGCCATAGATCAAACTATCTACCTATGATGGTGAGCATATTAAATCACTTGAAGTTCCATTTGCATGATCATCTTTCCAAACACTCTTGCTATGTTGCTGACTCAAGCACTTTGAAAGACTGACTTGAAATTACTATTTAAAAAAAATGTGAACATTGTCTCAATGAGTATGCAGGAAATGAAATGTGTTAGCTCTTATCCATTTCAAATTAGATTGAGCACATAACTGTCTAACGTGAGCACACCTAGCAATAGTTTACATTTGTCTCTCCACTAAGCTTTTTAATCAAAAGTAATTTAGTGTTAAGCATATCGAAAAGCCTTTCATTAGCTGTGGATGGGGCTTGATTTATTCATATGCTATGCGACATATGTTGCTGATGTTGTAGCTTACCACATCTCCAATTTTAAGTAAGTGCTTCGGTTCTGGTTGATATGTTTGCAAAGAGCCCATTTGCAGTTTTATATCATTCAAGGCAGGAATGTTCAGTGCTCAAGGTGGCTGGTTTGCGTTGGTGACTGAATCACAGAACTAGTTACAGGGCATGGGGTGGCAGATGAGAAGGGATTTTTTGTTTGCTTGGGTCATGTTGGGTTTTGGTTTTATCAAAGTACTTTCAGGGCATGATTTTCATCTGCATACTGTTTTTGCAGCAGTTGCAGTTACCTCTCTGCAGTGCCTCTGCAGAACTGAGATGCTGTTCAGAACTTTTCAAGTATGCAACAGCCAAGGTCACAAGGCCTTATTTTGCATCAGGAAACTGTCCTGAACAAGATAGTCATTGCACAATTCCACTGCATGGAAAAGCAAAGCTCAGTGGTAGTGTCAAGACCTGGCTGTGGAAAATGGTTCAATGTCTACATGTACCAAGATGTTATCAAGCAATACACACTGGACTAGAGTTATAAAATGTATGGAGGAAGTACAGGGGGACTTTTGAGAATCCTGTTTAGTTTCTCATTATACATAGACATTTCTGATAACTGTCATGTACCTCTGCATGCCAGCTATGTGCTTTTCAAAAAGCTTTGCCTCACTTCCTTGCATTCTAGTTACACGCTCCAGACTTGACAAGGAAAAAGAAAAAAAAAATAATAATAATAATGTCTTCTTTTGTCTATTTAGTTTCAAGCCTTTTAGAACAAGTTTCTCATATTGTATGATGGAGATCCTGGTCACCACTGAGGTAAGTGAACATTTTATTGTAATCTCACCAGAGCCAAGATTTCACATCTGTTTATAGAGCAACTATCCTGAAGGATCACTTTAGCTTTATATCAGCTAGATACTGTCAGAAAATGAGAGTCATATTGTCAATCTCATATCAGTATGGATATCAGTTGTGCCACCAGTCAGACAGAAGCATGCATAAACAGGTATTTTTCTCTGGTGCCTCAGATAGCTCAACAAGACCGCATGTTACCTTACACATTTATGTAACTGAAAGGCAGATGGTTGAAACACTGTTGTGAAAATGCTCGGTGCTTTTAAAAAATTGAAAACTGAAGTGCTCCAATATATTACAGAATCCTGAGATAATCTCTACAGACAGACTCCAACTGGGCAGAGCAACAACATTGCTTGAATAGTTTCTTAGCATGCCAAAGATATTACAACAGACTGAACAACATACGAGTATGAAATCTTTCAAGATGCCTGCTCACAGTTCACAGATTCAGTTCTATGGAAGCAAGTGTTCCAAATTCCCTCAGTATTGTGCACTTCTGGAGAGCTCCCTTTGCTATTAGAAAGTTGCTGACCATGTCTGGTAAGAATTGTTAAAAATGCTCCAGCGATGAAACTAGGAGGCTCTTGCCAATTCAGGAGTCTTGGAAAAGGGTAAAAGGAGAGACAAACAGCTCACAAGAATATAAAATAAAGTTCTGTTCCTTTCATCCCAAGGAATGTAATTCAGATGAATATCCATCACCCCAAATATTTGCATCTTTGTTAAAATACATGCCATCTCATGTGTGGCAGGAGATACAGTTCAGTTGCATTTCCTCAGTACTGACCTCGTGTTTCTGAAGAGTTTAACGTGCGGAACAGAAACTGAAATTTTAATCTCTTCTTTCCCCCATAACCATGAGGGATGAAAATTTGCTTTTACATACCTATGCTACATGCCCATACCTGAGTCTGTTCCTGCAGCTCTTTCCCTTTGACGATATTTGAACCTTACATTCAATTTCAGCCAAAAGAGAGAGAGAGAGGTATGTCAAAGGAAGTTGCTTGAAAATAGGCAGGCAATGAAAAGTCAGAGACCATATTAGTACGCCGGAGATGGTGAAACAAAAGTATGCATTCAGATATTATTAGACACCTGAGATATCCCATCAAAGAGAAATTCGGTGTTTCTCAACAACCTCTGAATATTCCAGTTTCCATGAAAGATTAGTTTGAAGCTCATACTTATTAATCCCATAAGGCAGAGAAATCTACTGGAAACCAAGTCTTTACAGTTCTGGTTCCTGGAGTAAGGTTTTTATTTGTGTTTTTTGTTTGTTATTTTGTTTGTTTGTTTGTTTGTTTTCACTCTCCCACAGCCCTGTTACTTCTTCCTCTTCTTCATTCATTGTCTCACAAATCAGCTTCATTTTTCCGTGTGTGATGAACTGTATAAAACCTGCTAAAATAGTCTCCATCAGTATCACCCTGATTCCACTTTGCTTCCATGAAATGAAACCCCTTGAGCACTTCAGCTCCCCATGTCCTTTCATCCAGCCCCTGGGACCAACTGCCTCTAGTTATCCATTACTTCACGTAAAGAAGAAAGGCACTAGGGCCCTACAGTAATAAGGGAGTAAGGCATATCTTCTACATAGGCAGAAAAGAGACTTTCTCCAGCCTCTCATCACTGGGAAAGTATTTCCTGCCTATCTCATTTGACAAGAGAACTTCCCACCTGCTCATCTTGCTGCCCCCTTGCTGCCCCACAAAGATCTTAATCTGCAGGGGGCTGACTGGTGTTTTACAATTTATGTTTCTGAATCAGTATGCTCTCAAAGGCAATCTTCACCTAAGCTAGAGCAGAGTCAAGAAAGTGATGCAAAGACGGGCACAGTTAACTTGCAATGTTTCCTTCATGAAAAATGGGTATTATTTGAATTATGAATGGACATTATTACTTGCATTTACAATGCAGTTATCTGTCTCAATACACCAATACTGTATGAACAAAGATATAGTTTATGATATGGAACAAGGGAGGGAAAGAAAATATAAATGTACAAAAATTATTCTTATACATTAACTCGGCAATATTAAAAAAAAAAAAAAAAAAAAAACCACGATGGTTTTAATTTAAACAAAAAAAAATCAAGATTGTTTAATTAAATAAGGTTTTTGTCATGTGGAACTTAAATATTTTATTCCACCAGCAAAACCTGCTGATGCATTGTAGAGATATTCTACCAAACAGATGGAAACAGAATCTGGATAAACATTGCCACCTAGCGGAGCCCTCCCTGACAGAGAGTACTGCAGCAACCTCATGACTTCACTGCAGAACAATTAACTAGGAGCTGGTATTGATTTTTAATAAAAAATGTTTGCTAAAATACACAAGCAACAGAAAGTCTTCTACACAGGCTGCGCAGACAGAAAGAATATTACAATTTTGGTTAGTTGAATCTTGGCTGGGATATCTTAATTGGAAACCTTTTACCCCGAAGCAGTGTTTCGAATCAGAAGTAAAACAAATGCAATTCTTTGTTCCATTTTATGAGTGCATGACTACTAAAGTGCTTTGTTTCCCATTATAGAACCCCACTTCACAAGCAAGGAGACTGAACATTAATTGTGCTCACAGAGGTGTACCCTTTAGGGCAGGTTTGAAGAACAGTGGGTAGTGTGGGAAAATATGAAGCACTCCTTCTTAAGACACAGCAATTCATAGACACAGACAATCTTGTCAGCCCAGCAACTTTCCCAAACATGAAACTTACTTTAAAAATTGAGATGTTTAGCTCTGAGCTCAGATGAGTCAGTGAGTTATCTGGGGAGTCATTAATGAACGTCAAATAGAGAAAGCCACAAAGAGATGAGTCATATCACCATAACACCAAAGAAATAAGTTTTAGCCCTTCTAGTTCTTACTCTCATTGTGGCTTTTTGTTTGCTTGTTCTGTTGTGTTGTTTTTTTTTTTCTCTCTCCCTCTCTCTCATCATTCAGAATAATTTCCAGCTATTGCACTTCAATTTTAGTTTCTGTAATGATATTTTTCTATAGAGCTGACTCACAGATGAAGGATTTGTCCTCCTGATATGGTATTAAACAACCTCTAGACTCTGGTTTCCTGATTTTTTCTTCCCCCGAGTCAGCTTGTGTTAGCCCTAAAGCCTTTTCACTATGAAGCAGCAAAAGTTCAGTTCCCTCTCTAGCATTATCACTCCTCAAGTGGGACAGATGGTAAGCTACAGCAGTGCTAGAGACAGCAGTAGCACCAGAAATTGCACCTTCTTCTGCAAGTTCATTACAAGGGTATCTTCACACAAGCTTCATAATATTTGACCTAAAACAACACTTTACAGTCACTGCGTGGTCAAGAAGACTAACGTGAAAGAAAAGATGAAAGGCACCACATGGAAACGAGGCAAGAGGGCTTCTAGGGAGACAGCATAATCATTTGGTTGAGCAAGTAAATGTAACTGCAAAAAGGAGAAAAGAAATCTATTGGAACTTGAAAGGTGGCTTCAAGGTCACTCAGTGACACCTCCAAGGTCAATTAAAGATAAAGACACTACTTGTAACCAGTCCAATACAGAATGTATGAGCTGCTCAGCCTGCAGTACTCAACAGGTTCACTGGTGGATGTGACCTTCTTTGTAGACTACCAACAGTGAACAAGGTAAAAACAGCCCCTCTGTTTTGCAAAGGGATGTCAGCAGAGGTGTCAGGAAGGCATGTCACAGGTACTGCTGGCAGAAATGACAACATGACTATTGCTGTTCAGCTCTCAGAGACAGGACCATGGATTTGGGCCAACATAAATACTTGAGCAGTGGCTGGAAGGGGTGTTTGAACCCTTGCATTTAGCACTATAGACAGCCAGATAAATGCATAGTGAGCATTTACTCAGTTGCTTTCATGTAAAAAAGAGGAATTAGAACTACAAATTAGAACCACAACAGGAGTGCAGGTTAGTGGTGATATGCACCCGTGGAAAATATGTCAAATATATCTAAATTTCATCAAACTGTTAGCTTAAACTACACCTACTTGTTGTGATTCTGTACATATCAGTAACATTTTTCATTATACACTTTTATCAGTTTAGTGTTCTGCAGTCAACTTTTTATTACAGTGCTTTTCCTTAACTTTTGCCCCAAGGAGAGAGTAATATAAACTTTTTGTCTCATATGCTTTCCTTAAAATTATCATTGTTACTAGGCAGGATATGGTCAAATAAGTTAGGAAAGAATGCTCAGAATTCAGATCCCAGGTTGGGCTGAGAGCTAGGGATTAAAAAAAAAAAGGGGGGGGGGGAGGCAAGGCCAAATAAAATAAAATAAAATAAAATAAAATAAAATAAAATAAAATAAAATAAAATAAAATAAAATAAAATAAAATAAAATAAAATAAAATAAAATAAAATAAAATAAAATAAACCACTTAAATTATGAACTGAGCAAATTTGTTACCAGCAGCATTAAAAGAATAAATATCCTATCACATAACATCAGTGATTCAGAATGAAGTGTTATAAATGCCAATTCCTATAAAGTATGGTGGCAGAGGTTAGAAAAATATCTTAGATCATTCTCCCAGTCACCGTGTAAAGGTGATTCACTATATTCCTCTAATTCCAAAAGCTGCATCTAAAAAAACATGTCTTTGCTATACTCACAAAACACCTCTTACAACCATCATACATTACACTTACACAGAGAACTAGTTATCGATGATAGCTGGCATAAAATATTTTTTCTTATTTACAGACAATTCAGAGATGTTCAGTCTCTAAATACCAAGGACTATGAAGTAAAAAAATCTTATCTCTTATATACTTTACTAGCATCATTTCGACTGGCAACAGCCGTATAAGAACAAACAGCAACCATTCATCCCAATAACATTTTTGTGCATCACAGTTTCCTTTGAATACAGCTCAGTAACCCTGACACTTCTGTGGCTACAGAAGGAATTATAACGGGAAGTGCCATAAACTGAGCAAATTAGAGAATAGTAAACTGAATTATGCAACTCAGAAAAAGCTAAAAACAAAATCAGTGTATCAGGCTACCTGACATGTCTCTCTGCAGGCAATGCCATGTTCTGACATGAGAATTGAGTTTGATACTAATGCTCAGCACGAAAATACAGCTGAACACACATGGCAACATAGAATCTAAGATGAAATACTCTAAGGACACTATTAAACTGCCGTGCAAAGCTTTTACCCAGAAACCCAGCATCACAGCCAAGAAAATCCATGGTCTAGTGCTGTGACTAGAGGAGATAAGCTATCTGAGGAGTAGGTGCCTGAAGAAGATGAGGGAAGATTCAGGACCAACACACTATACCTAGAGACCCTTTTTGAAATCAGGATACTGGCATGTCTTCCTTTTCCTTTTTTATTTCTTCCTAACAAGAGTTGCAGTGCAGTGTGTTTGTTTAAAAACAGCAAATTGAATTGAGACTGTAGTACAAACACCCCGGTAGGCCTGTAATATCATTAAGCACAGACCATCAGCCGACCACGGCAGCCAGAAGCAAGCAGTGTGCCTGATCTGCCTTTCCCCACAGTGGTGTAAATAGGGCATCTTCATTTCCAAAAGAATCACATTCATCCAAATTTTTATCAGTGCAACTGAGGGCAGATTTGGCCCAGCTTGTTCAGAGGCCACCAGGGCCTACAATATGCATGCAAGGATGCATAGATGTGCAACGAAGTCTGAAAAACATACTCTGCTTTTTTCCAAAGTGTGTATGATGAATATTAAACAACCCCCTGAAGTTCCTGTTGCCACTTGCCTGGAATCAGCACTGCCATCCCTATTACATACAGCACTCTTTGGAATGCTAATGACTACTTAAACTCGTTCAGAGAGGATGTGTAAAGAAATGGGGCAGTGACAGGGATATGGCATATAATAAGTGCAAGATTTTTCTGCAGCTTTACATATTCATTTTCTTTCTTCTTTATTTCAAGCAAACCAGGCATTTTCTTCCAAATTGAACTATTTCTGATAGCCTCAGAGGATAGAAAATGTGATTTCCACATCCGAATAGTTAACACACCCAGAGGCATGTTAGAGAGATTTAGGAAAATGGAAAAGCTACTTCATACCAGAATGCCATGTCAGAGACTGGAATGATCAGCTGAGTCACAGAGGAAATGAATGTGAAGTCTCATGAAAAGTGGAATCTCCTTGTAAGCCACAACTCTTCTATAACCTCTTATTTGTCTTCTAAATATATTTGCACTAGATTTGAAAGAATTACAGTACTAAAGAAGCAGGAAGCTTAAATACCTATGTTTAATCAGGAGACAGCAAGAAGGTGATGTGACAGCCAATTATTTACATAACTAGAAAGACTTTATAGACAACAACAAACAATCCTGTGTTACTTAGAAACTACCATATCTCAATTTTTCTTCTGTTTTCTGAAATATACCACAGCTAATGCCTAGGTCAGCAGTAAAATAGGAGGACAGCTTCCATTTATTAACTCAAAAGTGGAGGGTTAGTGTCATTCTCTCTCTCTCTCTCTTTTTTTTTTTTTTTTTTTTTCCATGACAGATTGCTTGTGGTTTGGAAGAACCAGCACTTAGATAGTATTCATTTTAGATTGTGGCAAACTAAAGCTAAGGGATCTCCTCTGTTCTGGTTGTGTGCACATGTTCTCAGAGTGTATCTTCCCCAAATCAGTAAGTCCTAATCTAGATTTAGTTTGTCACTAGTCAAATACATCTTCTGAGGAGTACTTCCTTGAAGTAACACTCACAACTTAAATTTCATTTTTGATGCAAAGGGAAGTTGCACAAAATTCACACTGACATGAACTGGAATATTAACAGTGGATTCTCTGACAACTACATGGACTACTACATTGGCTCAGTTTGTAGCATCCTTTAACTTAATCAAAACAGTGGGGAGTTTTGTTATTTTTTGTTAATTTTTAATCTTTTTCTAAGCTTCCATGTATACATAATATTTATGTCCAAAAGGTTCTTTGAAAGATATATTTTTTTCATGCTGCAAATCTGGGGGCAAATTCTGAGCAGAGAAAACATCCCCAGGAAAGGCTAGCATTTTTTGCACAAAACTCCTGCCAAGTGTTTTCCAGAAGGATTTATTCTTAGTATCAGCAAACAAAAAGTGCAGTTTAAGAGTAAGACAAAAATAAGGGGAAAAAATAAATGAGAGGAAAACAACCAAAGAAATAAAAAACAATCTAATGATGAAAATCTAAAAAGCAGAAAGCAGAAGGAGGAAAGGAAGTTATTATTATTAATAACAATAACAACAACAAAACAGAAAATCCACCCTTTTGCTGAAGCCACGTACTAAAAACAAACCCAATGTTAACGACAATCAGCCTGACTGACATCACAACCTCTGAGCAATGCTGGGCTATACTTTCATGACACCAAGTGGTTAATCTGTAAAGGTGCATTCTCGAACATGCTCCACATTCAGAGGGCTGTTAAAAGAAAGCCATATTCCAAGGTGCTTCTAAAGACAATTCTCCTCTGCACACTCTTGATTGAGTTACACGTCCTAAAATGTCTTTTCATAAGAATGCCACATAATGTTAACTAAATTTTTCTATTATTATTATTTCACTCTGTCCCCATCAAATAATTTTGAATTTATTCATATTAAAAATATTGTTGCATCCAGAAGCCAAATTAAGCATTTTACAAGATCCCAGATAACAGAAACTAAATCCAGATTCTGTGAAGGGTAGTAAACACCTACAAAATATATTTTAAAAGGAACTCAGAAAAAATAAAAGGGCCTAAACAGAAGCTGAAACTAAGCCTGACATTGGACAGATTTAACCCATCCCCTACTGCTATTACAGAAGTTCAGAAAACAAAACATATTAGTGAACAGAAATAGAAAAATAAATGATGCAGTATGATTGTCATTTTCTTCAGACCAATTGTCTTTCAAAGTTAATGATTATTGGTACCCAGATGTATTCAGACTCTCTCAACAGAAAAAAAATAAAAATAAAAATAAAAATAAAAAAATCTGCTCCTATTCACTGTGATCAGCATTCAAGGAAAAAAAAAAATCCTATTTTCCTTTACATTTCTATGTCTAATTAACAATTAAAATGAGTACAATGGTGCTTATGTCTGCTTCCTGTGAGGCTCTCATCACCACGATTCACACACATTTTCAGGTTATTACAATAGTCAATTAATTCTTCGCAGTGGACCCTGTGCTCTGTGTCTCCCTGTTGTATGGTTAAGCCAACTATCTGTTGAAATTTTCACTTGCTTGCTCATTTCTTTCATTCCTGACGTTTCTATTGATGTAATTCTGCCTATAGTAACACAGAAAAGGTTCTCCTAGCAGGTAAACATTGCAAATTGCAGTTTAAATTCATTTTTAATTCATCCATTAGCTTCCTCCACAGTCAGGTGACCTTTTACCAAGAACATTTATTATCTGTCTCGAGCTTTTTAAATACTTGGTTTCTATGAGAATAGCTTTGGCATCAAGTTACAAATGAAGAAAAATAGAGTAAGAGCTCCTAAATGGATACTAGAAGTCAAATGAGACTGTGGAGGATCCTGGTAATGATAGCAACCTGCTGGTAGAATGCTTTTTATATGAAGAAAAGTCAGCATTTACATATGGTGCCTAACACAAGCTTCAAATAAAATTTATTACAGTAGTCTTAGCTGATGATCACAGAGATGGATTGCTGTCAGTAGTTTCTTGTGATAAAGAATAGCAATTTATGCCTAGCAAGCTAGGCATGAAGGAAAGCATCTCTCAGCCTTCATGCTAACTCAGAGCTTCACCAGGTTCAGTTGTGGTAGTTGAAGGCAGATACCTTCAAAGAAAGTCAGTGTTGTGACAAATCCTTAATGCATTTCATTTCTGAGCACCCTCACTTTCAATTCCATTTGCATAAATTTTCCCTTCTCTCTTTTTAAACTGTTATGGCTAGTTGACTCTGTGACATCCTCAAGGAGGGGGCATTTTCAAAAGAGATTTGCTGTTAACAAACAAGTGATTTTTATTCACTGATTTCTATTTTTGCATTAAGCATGTCATAGATATAAAATAGCAACACACAACCACAGGATAAACAAATCAAAAGGCACAAATAGTTCCCTAATCAGGAAGGCCCTGAAATACCTCTGGGGTGTTCTGGGACACCACTCAGTAAGAGTTTGTCTTGTAGAGGTACAATGTGCTATCCCAAGAGACTGCATAGCCCCAGCTATATGGGGCACAACTGGCAGCTCTTCAGCAACCAGAGGCAGCAAGGGTGCCCTGTATGGGAGGAATCCACAAGCTGCCTTGCGCCTGTCACAGATACTTCCAGGTGGCTTTGAACCAGTGTACACACCATATCACACACCAAAAGTTCAGCCAGCCACGGGAGCACGTGATGTCTCTGTTCATACATATTTAAGAAAGAGGGTCATCTACTGGGAGAGGAGGAACAGAGGATACACACAGAAGTGGACATCATTGAAGACACAGCTGGAGACTGCAGCCCGTGGAGGAGCCTGCATCACAGCAGGGATGCCTTGAAGGGACTGTGTCCCATGGGGTGACCTGCACCTGGGCAGGGCCACCACCAGGTGGCTATGTATGGTTCATGGACAAGCAGTGCCAGGGCAGGGACTCTACCAAAGGGACTGTGGCCCATGGTTAAATCAAAGAATCATTACGGTTGGAAAAGACCACCAGGATCATCTGCTACAACCATCCCCCTACTACCATTATCAACCAGTAAACCGTGTCCCTAAACATCATTTCCAACCTTTTCTTAAACACTCCCAGGGACGGTGATGCCACTACCTCCCTGGGCAAACAGTTCCAATGCCTGACTGCTCTTTCTGAGAACAACTGTCTTCAAATTTCCAACCAAAACGTCCACTGGCACAACTTGAGGCCATTCCCGTTAGTCCTCGATATCCTTCTTGTACTGAGGGGCCCAAAGCTGAACACAGTACTCAAGGTACAAACTTGATTTGGAGCTACTCAAACATGTTCCCTCATCCAAATCATCAATAAAGATATTAAAGAGGATGGGTCCCAACACCGACCCCTGTGGAACACCACTGCTGACCAGACACCAGCTGGATTTCACTCCATTCACCACCATTCTCTGGGCCCGGCTGTCCAGCCAGTTTTTAACTCAGCAAAGAGTATACCTGTCCAACCCATGGGCTGCCAGCTTCTCCAGGAGAATACTGTGGGAGACTGTCTCAAAGGCCTTCCTGAAGTCTAGGTAGACTACTTCAACAGCCTTTCCCTCATCCACCAGGTGGGTCACCTGGTCATAGAAGGAGACATGGTTGGTCAGGCAGGACTTGCCTTTCGTGAATCCGTGCTAACTGAGCCTGATCCCCCAGTTGTCCCACAAGTCCAGGTGGAGCAGCAGGTCTCTAACTGTTTCTACCTGAACTGTGGGGAGGGTTCTTCTGCTCCCTGTCCCAGACTTCAAGGTCAGGAGGCTGAGTACCCCGAGGATAAGTGACTAGTAAAGACAAATTTAAAGAAGGCATTAAGAACCTCAGCTTTTTCCTTATCTTCAGTAGTCATGTTCCCTCCTACATCCAGTAAAGGATGGAAAATAACACTGGAACAAAGAAAAAGAAGTAATAAGAAAGGATTGGCAGCCAGAAAATAATAGGCACACAATGCCAATCCCATTTCCCCAAATTAGGGATGTTTTGCTTGTGATGTCACTTCAGCCACCCTCCAGTGGGATCTTCATCAGGATACTCTTAAGATGTTTAGTGAAAAAAGAGATCTGCAGAACCTGCAACTAAGACATATTCATGTGGGTGGTACATGACAGGTGGATCCTCACCAGCCCTTCCTCTACACCCAAGCAGAATGGACTTGTCTTACTCATGACTTCAAAGTTTCACAAGTCCTGGTTTCCTCTGTATATACTCTAATCTTCTGAAAGATGATTAAATATGAAAGACTCTTAAGTATAAGTTATATACAATGTATGCTGTACGGCTTCATCTTTTTAAGGTAACAGTTAAATAACACATGCTTCTAGGTAGATAGCAGGTATTAACATTAGAGACTCCATTGGTAGCATCCTTACCCCTGAGTTAGCATTACAGTAACATTCCAGCATGGTGCCTGGGTGAGCTGAACTGCTGGCAGCATTCTTTAAGATGCGGTATTAAACCTAAACCTGAAATATTTACAGACCTCAGAGATCTCCATGGCATTGTGAACAAGGTTATCCCTGAGGTTCTGAGTGAATTATATTTCTGTATGTGCATGCTGTCAGTCTATTTCACTGCATTTTTAAGTACTGTATATTGCTTCACTTTTTTTTTTTCTTTTTTTTTCTTCTTTTTTTTTCTTTTAATGGTATTATTTGTGCATACTTTAAAAAGACCACAAGCTGAGCACTGCTTGGAGAGGAAAATACAAGGTCAAGTAGTAGCTTCCATAGGAAAGCTGCTTTTCTTTGCTTTTTTTTCACCTCAGAGTGGAAAAGAGTGGTACAGCCACAATCCCCCCTTCAAGTACAGGCCATACATTGTTAATGTGAAGGGAGGCATGCCAAGAATACAGCATTTACAGGAATCACTAGAAAGAGTGGTAAAACTTCAATACTGTCAACTTCAAATAAGTACAGCTCTTGACCCAGAATCCTTTCAAAGGTGGTATATTTCAGAATCTTTTTAAGCTGAACTTGATTTCTTTGGTACATGGGTTCTAATTTCAAGCTTTTGCTCATAACAGAAGCAGAACCAGAAACTTTCTGGTAAAAACTTTGGATATCAGCTTGTCTCTGGTGGCCAGGAGAACTAATAACAGTGACTTCTGCGCTCACACCGTACTTCTTTCCCATTCCCTCAGCCCTTCAGAAGCATCTTGGTGCAAGTTTTAGCATACCCTGTGAAAATGCTAGACAAAGTTTTGTGTCATGCTATACAACCATGTGAAGAAGGAGGTGGTGCACCCAAGAAAATGGAATTTGTCCTCCTACAGCAAACAGCTTTTCCCCTTTAGAAGGAAAAACTCTCTCTGGGACTCTAAGTCTCTAGAGACTGAGGAAGGTATGACCATTTATTTATTTATTTATTTATTTGATCATAAAGTATTCTAATTTGTAAGGAAAACTGCACACAGATAGTATCTCCTTCTTTGTGCAAAGACTTGTCTATCCAACATCAGGCACAACAATCAAGTTGTTGATTCCTTGTTCTTTATGCTTTTCATCTGGAACTGGACTCCAGTAAATAACTTACTCCAGAAGATTACTTTCAATTTAATTCAAATTAAGCAGTTCATCTAGTTCAATTTTGAATGAAATAAAAGCCTTTTTATCACAGTGACATCAGAGAACAGTGACAGACTTAACACACAGACTTAACACAGACTTAAGACATTTTTATCACCTGAAATTCCTGTAGTAATATCTAGAACAGTACAACACTAGAAGACCTCTCACAGCTTGTCCCACAGTACTAGTTGTCTGTAAGTATTCTGAACAACTTCATGTTTTAACATGCCTTTCCCTGAATGATTATCCCTTATTCTGATTTAGCCTCATTATTTCAAAGTTACTTCAGATAAGCAGAATTCAAATAACCACATCCATAAGTGGAGTTACTCAGCAATAGCCACAGAAATTGAATTTATGTCTACTTTAATCAAAATTAACTTACAAGTGTGGATAAGCTTCTGAGCTGATCCCATTTGTTCTGTCAGCCCAATTTCATCTCTGATTTGATATTGCCAGACAATGACTATTGCTTCCTTAAAGAATTTCCCAATGTAGAATTAAGGGAAGCAGCACAAAAATAAATATGTTTTACAGATTGACTGATATGATACCCAGCTAATTTATTTGTATGATCAAAACTATATTGAAGTCACTAGAGCTGTATGTCAGGACCTGGGAGGCCATGGCAGGGCCACAGCTTGAATGTTTGAGTACCTAGTGAGAATTTTAAAATGGTGGCTGTTGATCATTCCTTCCTGAACCAAGAGAGCAAGTAATTTCAGTCTCAGAAAGTGATCTGATGCCAAAATAACGCACTGCTGTGCAGAAAGGGCAGAAGCTGCTTTATACAAATTGCTGATGCATGATAATCAGCATCAAGGAAACTAAGTGCAAATTATTTTGGACATTCTATAAAGAAAAAAATAAGAAAATTGAAAAAAGATAGGGTTTTGGGGAGTTAAATTTATGGGAAATAGAATCTAATCAGCCACTTCATTCCCTTAACATTCTCCCTCCCTCCTCGCTTCCCCCCTTCCCCCCCCCGCCCCCTCCCCTCCCCCCCGTCCCTTGTGTGTGTGTGTTAGTATTTTATTCTCCAGCTCTTATATACAAATCCTTTTGTTGTAGACAGAAGGGTATTGTTGCACATGCTAACTCATAACATGAAAGACGATGGTGTAGTGGAACAATAGTACATTAATTGGAACTAATTTAAATGACCTCTCACCAATCTGCCAAAAAAAGATAACACTAGATCACTTACAGATGTTTCAGTTGCGGAAATGTGCTTTAGCTGATATGTTAATAAGTTTTTATTCACGGTTCCCTGTAACGAAAGCATATTTAACGTATTTGTATTCCCCCCTTTTATTCTGTTCTTCACATCTATAGCTAGCTTTGTTCATAGACAAACTACTGCAAAAGAAGTGCATGTACAGAGAGAAAAGATTCACAACTGCAAGTGAAAAATAAGGAAAAGCCATACATAACTTCATTAAGGAGTAAAAGTCTTCTGAAGCAGCTTAGCATCTTTGTTGAAGCAAGTAATTATGATGCAAACAGCAGAAAGAAAAACAGCTTTCTTATTTAAACGCTGTCCCGTACAGCAGGGGCCAGATTCCTCAGCCCACAGCCAAGGATCAGTTCCCAAGGCACCAAGAACAGGATTCAGACTGACGCCAGCACAAATCCCAGGCATAGGAAGCTCACAGGGCTGGGCCCTCAGTCCTGGCTTTGGCATGCATTTTACTGCCAGCAGTGGTAATTTTCACTATGAACAAACCAAATGCATTGTTTTCACTACAGATGTTTTTAAAAGGCCCTCTGAAGAAACCCAACTGAAAAGCTGTGATCTTTAGAGCTCCTGACAGGACCCACATGATGGCCATTAGAAATTTTACCTTTGGACTCCTTTTCCTTATTTAAATCGTTTCTTCAGGAAGGCCTTCCACTATGAAACATCACTGTCTTCACCCAAGTTTGGCACATGCATCATCTCAGTCAGGCACACAATAACCAGAGATAATTAGGCAACATACTTAAACCATTTTGAAAGGAAGGAGTGTGGACATGAACCATGTATTTGTAGCCCTCAGGATACAAGCAGTCAACCAAGTTTAAATGCTTGTGTGATATATGGAGTAATAATTCGTGCCAAGAAGATGGTTGATGTTAATAAAGAAGGGAGAAATGTGGGAGTGTGGCCATGGGGGTCGACAAGCCCCATGGCTGGTGATAACATCAGAATCTTAACGAGGAGGCCATCAGGAATGTAAAAGAGTTTAGAGGAAACAAAGAAGGGTGATTCAGGAGACGCCATGCCGTCTCAGATTGCTTGTTCTCCAGCCATTAAGGCATGGAAGTCGCCGAGTGTTTGCTGTTGCCGGGCAAAGTTGTTTGACCAATGAAAAGTTGTTGGAAAAGGACTGCTGTGGGGCGAAGGGTATAAGAGGGGAGCCTGTCCTCAAGAATAGACTTAAGGATTGTTTGTTAAACATTTACCTTTTAAATTTTTGCCATGTTTATATTTCAATTGATACCTTTTCTGATTGTATGTATAGGCGTACACAGATTTAATATGTAAAAGCGAAGTTCTGTATATTTAGGAAGTTCAATGTTTGTGTGTGCATGTTGGTAGAGCATAGACTCCCCATGCACCCAGCGCTGTTTACTTGCCTTTTATAAATATTACTAACTTCAGATTGAGTTGTATCTTCATTTATAACACTTGCAAAATAAAAATAAATAAATAAACCCCTGGCACTATAGAGGAACTGGACTGGGTTCCTCACTGATCCCTGCGACAAAGAGGGACAAGAGATACCAGAAATCAAAGTGGTGCTACTCTTGATTATACATCACAAAACAAATGAGATCTGTTTCAAGTCATTAGCCTCCAGCAAATACATAACACAATATTGTGGTCTCAAGAACAAAACTCCTCACTGAACCTAACATCAAAGTTGCCATAGGTAAAGGAGCCGTGTGAACTGAATCCACGGCAAACCACACACTCAGCTTTCCACGAACACAGGAAACAGAAATATCCACAAGGAAATACAACCTACTTGCGGTATGCTCCTTCTGGTGGTATGTTTCTTCTACATAGACAAAAAGAGCAGAAGATGGGGGGGGGGGGGGGGGGGAAGGAAGGGACAGGGAGGAACAGCTTAAGATTTTCCTGCTGAAAGTAAATGTTTTCTGAAAATAAAAATAAATAAATAAATAAATAAATAAAATATTACAAATATAAAAGCTACAGTATCTAGGGTTTTCAAGCAAGTTTTTGTTTACCTTGTAAGACGCTAGTTCAAGAGTCTTAAATAACAAGGCTTAATCTGGCATGAATACTCCATGTGATCACCTCCACTTTTCTCCTCATTCTTCATGTCCCTATCCTCTGATCTAACTTTTACAGTAATTTAAACACTTAAGATAATTAGCTTACTTTCTAAGAGCCTTATTGGTAACAAGATATGAGGCAAGTCAGTTTGGCCAGCTTGGATCATAGAATATATTTTACTTGCATTTTGCCTTTGTTTCATCTATTTAAGTAGTGATCTCTTCAGGTGAGAGTCTTGATTCCTCTCAGTTCTTTAAAGAATCATTCAAACTTGTGGCACTTAGCCACAAAACAGCAACTACACATATAAACTACTATTCTTGTCATATAGTGGGTCATCTCTGGTTTTCATCTACAGCACACAAAGTAGGTAGTTGCAAAACAGAAATATATCAAATATTAAGAGCTCTTAATACATGCATTAAAGGTTCTCTCAATGCCTTGAAGCTATGTATTAATCAAAGTATTATGCATTTCACCTACAATTGTTACATTTTCTTTTGTAGTAAAGTTTGTTGTTATAGCACTCCCTATAGGGTTAGCATTACAAAACTAAATATGCCCAACATAAAGGCCCATCTGGATGCCTACCTGGGCAGCCTGCTCTAAGGAACCTGCTTTGGCAGGGGGTTTGAACCCAATGATCTTTCAAGGTCCCTTCCAACCCCTTCAATTCTGTGATTATGTCATAATAGGAGAACATTTTTTTCTCTCAATGTGTAAGTGTGATCACTAAACTATTACAGTAAATTTTTGATTATATTTATGTTTTGTGAGACAACAGTTAATCGGTATACCACATACACTGACACTGCAAGCAGACTTGCCAAGTCCTTAGTCTTGTAAATAATCTTGAATAATTTTAAAAAGGGAAAAGAGAGGAAGTAAGGAAAATAAAAGAGAAACTACGTCACAAGATAGAAAGTACTCAACAGAAAGAAAAAAAAATAGAGATGAAACCAGTGTTTGAAAAATGACTACGAATGATTCTCCTGGCTGATTAAAGGAATCAGTCCCATGACTCTATGCCAAGAAGTCTAGTGTGCTCCAATACACCATCACACTAACAAAACAGTGAAAGGGAGCTGTAAAGGAAAATCCCGCCTATCTGTAGGACATCATGCACTTTACTGCTTTTTAGTTACAACAATAGTTTAACATCAGTGCATTCTTAGTTAACACTTAGCATGATACTTTTATCCTAGAATTCTAAAGGCTGATTTATTTCAGCTGATCAGTAATAACCATGGCATCTCTAGCTTAATAATACTCAGATAAACAAGAACAATAGATATACTAGTGCTAAATAAACAGTACATCTTGCAGTAAATTGATAATAACATGGTGCTTTGCAAATACACACTACACACTCTAAACAGTGTGGCATGCTACTTGTATAGGCCACAGCAGTCTTGTCAGATATTTTGTACAGCTGTTATAAATAAAGGGATTCAGGTTACATAATTACAGCTGGTATTTTGTTTTACTAGCCAATACAGAGCAAATAAATTATTCCACATCTGTGTGTAATTATTTTTTCTTCCCCTTGAAATGGTAGGAATCTGAATTTCCTATCCCCAACACAAAGCAACCCAGCTCTTGGTTAATTAAATATTTACGTAAATTTCTCTTTACGACTGTAAATAGCACTGCTGTGAAAAAAGTGACTTGCATCTTGAATGCTACATCATGATTAATAATGCCAATGTACTAATTAATTCTCCTTAAGTTACTGAAAAAAATATGACAACACTGATGAGCGTGCTTTTCATCACCTCCGTATTTAAGAAATGTAAAGAAAAGTGCAGAAAGGAAAAGAGTAGTCTCCCTAATCATAGCTCATGTGGACAGATTTTACGGTTTTGGTAGACTGCACTTGTAGACTGTCCATATTTCCCAGACTATCTGAAGTCAACAGATGTAGAGTCTTTCTTTCCTTCTAAGTCACTGGAATTTATATCTTTATTTTTTATTAAGCATACTTAGATGAATGACTTCAAGCTTCAACTTTCAAAAGTGACTGCTAATTTTGAGTACCTTCTCTTTCAGAGAACATGGTAGTGTTCAATTCCCATTCTTTCTCTGTAAAACAGCGGATGGAGGTAATTGGTATTTGTATGTTACTAACACTTCTATCATACTCCATTAAAAATCAGAACCACGCCATTTGAGGGGCTTTTGAGAATGCTTTAGAGGATATGCTTGGGTGAAAGCTGCTAGTCATCAGCAGCAGGATGCTGAAACTATGTGCAAAGGACATGATTCCTCAGCTAGTTTATGGCATCCAAATTGGATAAAAGAGCAAAGTATGGAGGCAGATCTTAGGCAGTAATGTTTACCAGCTCTAACAGATGGGCTGGCCTCCTCAGAAACGTAATTTAAAACCAAGTGATAATGACCTCTCTGGAGTCTAGGCATAAGACCAGCCACGCCACGCACAGACTGAGATGGAATAGTGTCCTGTGAGTTTGTGACACCCCACTGGCCAATTCTTCATCAGAGGGCTCAGCACCACTTGCACCCTACTCAGGACTGGCAGCAGGTCCTATGCAGGGCCACCACTGCCACCTCTGCAGGCTCTGATTTCCAGCTGCAGTCACCAGGGCCCTGCTCCCAGCTCTGCTGGTGACCAACAGCTGAGCTGTGCCCCTGTGCCCTGCATAGCATGGTCTGTGATACCCAGCAGCTTTACTGCAGCCACAACACAGCCTGCCCACTTCATTCTGAAGATAAAGAGCAAAGCATGTCGAAAGTCACCAGTTCTCTCGGCTTTGATACATCTTGCAGTAGTCAAGGGCAGGCCACTCCACATTAGTGCTTTTGAAGAGCCACAGAGTGATGCAGCATGGCCCAAATCTGGCATACTAGCTGCTGGCTGAAGTGCTCCAAGTGACAGCATAAAATATGTGTAACCATTAAGTGAACAAAGGACTCTGACAACAGCAACAGGGAATTAATACTGTTCAAACCCTTATCTAACAGAACATACATTTCACAATTTTCAGAAATTCTGTATCAATTTGAGTTCACTGTGACAGCATACTGGACTGCAAGATTAGTCCTTGAGGTAAACTGCCGTAAGCAAATATGCAAGAAGTGCTTTACTAACATTCAAACCATGATTTGCTGTCTCAGCAAAGTATTATGATGACAATCACATTTACCCTGGCAAAGACACCAGCGGGATCTGTATCATGAAATATAATTTTATTACTGAAACTAGAGGGTTGCACTAGCAGCTGGACAGTTTTACCTGCAGGTATGTGCCAGAAACTTGTAAGCAGCTACATCAGCCAGCAATCATTTTCCCTCATGTTGTTGTTTATGAAGGAGAGCTGACTTGTCATTATTGCTAACTTGGCATAAAGTACCTTATGCGTCCTTAAGTACTTTTTGACAACAATTTAAAAAGAGTTAGGAAGCATCCCAACTGCGGGACCAGCTATGTTATATCATCCCAAGTAAAGGTCTTATACAGAGCTCATTTGACTTTTCAGACATCATGAAGGTGGAGAGAATTTCTCCCACCAACTATCCTATGAGAAGTGGTGGCAATGCACGCTCGTCTAGGGAAGGTCTGGAGCTGAGCAGCTGGGGGTTACAATGGTTCTCAGGCCAAAAGTAAGTCAATAATAGTACAATGTTGTTGCACAACCACAATACCAGCATGTTTAAACAGATGCGCAGGCCCAAAGCATGGAGTAAAGCTAACACGTAAACATTGTTTCTAGTTTCAGGCACTGAACTTCAGGCATGACAGAAACAATCTAGACATTTATTCTAGAAATGGTGTATAAGGAGACATTGTAGAAAAATAAGGGGGGAGGGGGAGGGAAGGTTGCTTAATCTAGGAAACAGAAGATTGAGGGCAGCATGGCACTAGTCTGTGTAGTCAATACTGACGCGGTGCGGGGATTAACCTGTTCTATGCACTCTCTCCTGGTAGTATAAAAGCAAGGGGCTTAATCCAAAGTTTCAGGAGTTTACATAGACAGGAGTTTATGTGACACCGACACTACAGACACTCTGGATGTCAGCCAAGAGAGACTCTGGGCTGCACACCATCAGGGGGCTTCAAAAAGCACAAAACTCCTGGCGATGCCCCGGTGCTGTTCCCTCCAGCGGGAGGTACTTCTTTTGTTCTGGCAGGGCTCTGGCAGCGGATCTCCCTCCCGCTCGGAGGCCCCAAGCTCCCCGACTCCTCCTTCATCCCCGGCCAGCTCCGGGCGCAGGGCCGAGGCGATGCCTTCCCCGGCCGGCTCCGCCTTTCCCTCCCCGCCTGCGGGAAGGCCGGGCCGGGCCGGGCCGGGGCGGCGGCGTGCTCGGCCATGTCCTCGCCGCCGGCCCCCCCCGTCACGGAGCAGGTCCGCAGGGCGCCCGCCGCGCCCCGCCCGGAGGCGGCGGAGCTGCGGGAGGCGTCCCGCTGCCTGGTGGCGGACAGCGAGGGCCGGAGGGTGCCCTTCGCCGCCCTGTACCGGGAGCAGAAGGCCATCGTGGTGTTCGTGAGGGTGAGCTGGGAAATGGGCAGGGCAGGCCAGCAGCTTCAGGCCCCAGTGCGCTTACAGGCGAGGGTGGGAGATGTGGGGTGGGGGGGGAGGCAAACAGGCAGCAGAGCCCCCCGTGCTTTGGCAGAGCGATGCAGTTTGCATCCCAGACCAAACAGTCCTTCAGCCCTGTCCGTAGGGAAGCAAGGATGCTGCTCCCCAATTTCCCAGCTGACAAGCCGGCTCTCACCTTCCTAGGAAAAAAAACACACTAGCAAGGCCCCGAGCCCGGTGTGCTTGTTCAGGCTTGGATGAAACCAGGAGGCTCACCCACATGTGGTGGCTGCAGTAAACTTTTATCTGTCGCGTTCCCAGTTCCCGGCCACCTCCAAAACAGTTTGTGCCAAAGTCAGAATGAGGTGCTTTGTTGGTGTGCGATAACGTCTGTTTGTGACACGTCCAACCGGCTGTGTTGCAGAGTTTTCTGTGTTATACCTGTAAGGAGTATGTGGAAGACCTGGCAAAAGTCCCCAGGAGCTACTTACAAGTAAGTATAACACCCCCTGTATGTGTTTGTATGGGGGTCTACTGCAGTCCATTAGATCAGTTGTCTCCTGTAGCGGGCTTACACAAGGCTTAAATCTTTAAGGAATAATACAAAAGCTCAGGAGAAAGTTAGTGCTTTCCTTCTTTGCTACAGTTGCCAAAATGCATCTGCCTGGGAGACAGGGATTTATTGCACTGCATGCTCTGTTGCAGCACCATTATTTCTCTTTGCACTGTTAGCTTGATGCTGTTTTTTCTACCCAAGCAATTAGACAACATTTGACAGGCATTTCTTTTGGTATTAGCAGTGCCCCGGCAGCTGTCTACTCCGACCAGACCACTGACTACTGCCCATCCCATTATGCTGCTACAGCTGAATGCTGGTTGTGCATGGAATGAGATCAGAAAAGTGATTTAGATTACAAATAGTCTCTCTTCTGTGATTTTTATTTTTATTTTATTGTAAGCTGCATCAGTTGTGTGACCTGTCCACCAGTCAGCTGCACAAACAGGAGTTAGAGAATGACAGAAAGGAGAAATGGAATGGGCAAGACTTGCTGTGGACTGGTATTTGTCAGGTGGTAGGAGATGCAAGAGAAAGACAGCAGTCCTCTGCTAAACAAGGGAGATCAAACTGTCTTCTAGGCTGCCGATTGCAAGTCTGACATATTTTGTTTCCAACAGCAGCACAGCAGGTGACAGAGACCCTGCTCCACGGTGACAGCAGTCCTTAGATAGACTAAGACCTTGAGGATGAAGAGGGGTAATTTCTTTGGCAGCTTGCCTCCTCAGGACAGATTTTTCTAAACTGTTCAATTAGCATTACTCAGAATGACATCTTAATTTGGCTGCTTAAAGATATGCATATGGAAAATCAAATCTTTTTTTTTTTTTTTTGTAAGACTTTTTTCTTTTTTTTTTTGGTGGGGGGGAGGGCTTTTTTTCCCAACAAACGAACAAAATGATTCTGTTTGGGATAGGCAATCGTTATACCCCAAAATTAAAAAAAAAAAAAAAACACAAAAACAACAAAAAAAAGAAAACACAACAACACAACAAATAACAGCAATATCTGATACTTTATTAAATGTGTTATTGGCATCTATAAAAGTTTTGGCCTGTATTAGACTCAGGCTTAACGTTGCACGTGCTAAAGGCAGCACTACGTGTTGATTGAAGTTATATATATTAAGGGTCATTGGTATATGAAAATTACAGATGTACTTGTTTGTACATCAGTGTTTGCATGCTGCTTCTTTAGATGCAGGTGTAACTGCACTGAAATTTTCCATTTCCAAAATCATAAGCAGGTTGCAATCAATTGAGAAGATGATGCTACTAATGCTACAGAAAACATAAAGTTTACATACCTGTATCTTAAAAGTTATCTTTAATTAGTAATTTACCACTTAGTAAACTTATGTAGCTGCTAACTGTGGGTGACAAAGACTGTGTTCCAAATATGTCAGTGACATTAATTTCAAATAATTTTAACTCAGTGCACCGTGATCATTATCGCAGAACACCAGGCTGTTAATGCTTTGCAGCTGTGCAGAAACACCAAGTTCCTCTTTTCAGTTTCAATACCTGTGTTCTGTTCTAGGAAGCAAATGTGAGGCTTATCGTTATTGGACAGTCATCTTATCATCACATCAAGGTAAATAAAGTAGTCATTAAATAAATTGTGTATTCTATTGTGTCTTAATGATCTGCATTGAGTGATTTTGCTCAGAGTGAAAAAGACGGTCATTTGCAACCACAGAAAACCAGGTCATGAAGCAATTGATAGTACATGAATAAAGCAAGTAACTAAAGCTTTCATTTTGAAATTCATTGAGACTTGTTAAGGAAAAATATTTTCCAGAGTTCACTGGGAGCTTTGTTTTAGTAAAAGCCTTAGTAAAAGCTTTTAGTAAAAGCTAAAACTTTTTGGCTTTTACTTTCATTTAACATGGCAAAGTCACAGGTTTTAAAATTGGGGGTGTGTCAGTATTTTTTCCACTGTCAGTAGATCCTAACTAATCCTAACCTTAAAAATGTTACTTTTTTTTTTTTTTGTATATACATATTTTGCAGCCCTTTTGCAGTTTAACTGGGTATACGCATGAAATGTATGTAGATCCACAAAGGGAAATTTATAAAACACTTGGAATGAAAAGAGGTGAAGGTAATAACGCATCAGGTAAGAAAATTTTTCTCACTCTGAATTGACTCACGGAACAAGAATGCTCTGATAAAATACCATGATCACAATGTAAATAGGAAGGGAGTTGCTCACCAAACCATCTCTTGTAAGCTGCATGTTGGCAAAACACACCCCATTTCTTCACTAGTCAGGAAACTATTCACAGCAACACTTTGATTTTGTTGTTCTCTCTAGTTATTTTTGTATTTCTAGGTAACAAGGACTTTGCTGTTTTGTTTAGTGCAGAGCCCTCACGTAAAATCAAGTGTGCTCTTGGGAAGTATTAAGAGCATGTGGAGAGCAATGACTGGCCCAGCTTTTGACTTCCAAGGAGACCCCGCTCAGCAGGGAGGAACTCTGATTTTAGGCCCAGGTGAGCCCATTTATTTTGTCTGAAAAACAAATGCAGTCTTCCTTCTGCTGTTTGCTTTAGTGCTGCCATCTTGGCTGCTGCCCCTGTGGACTCCCAAGGAGAAAGGACAGTCTAGTGTAGTCTGTGAGATTCTGCTAGCTGAAGGAACCCATGGAGGTGCCATTGTGCAATTCCACCTCCTGCAGAGATGGCAAAAAGCTGATAGTGGCCCTGATGGAATAACTGGCTTGAAGTTTGGATGTGTTTTTTTGTTTTTTTTTTTTGTTCTTTTTTTTTTGACATTGTGTTATACACCCACATTCTGCTTTTGATTTGATTCTAGGCATTTAATGTGTTTTTAATAGAGGAATAAATCATGAAGTGGGGCTAACATATGACAAAGTAATCTCCTCAAATCATTAGGAAGCACCATGGTACAGCAGATTTAATTCAGTTAGATGCCTCAGTGCCCCATGTTTCTGCAACTTAATTTTAAAAATCCATAATTTAAAATACAGTGTATTGTGCAACCTGCAGCTAGTACACATCTGTACAAGAGCTTGTGGGAATTCAAAATGCTTCTGTGATTCACTTGTGTCCTTAAATAAGTATTGTATTCAACTATTTACATGTTTATTCTCATTCAATTCCAGGTAATGAAGTTCATTTTTTGCACCTTGATAAAAACAGATTGGATCATGTTCCCATTAACACTGTTTTGCAACTGGCAGGAGTTAAAACAGTAAATTTCACAAACAAACCCCAGATTATTGACATATGACACAGAGGAAATGTGTCATTTTTCATTTCTGCTCTACAAGAACAATTCTCCAGTGAATTCCCACCAGCATTCGTACTCTTGCGACTTTATAGGACATCCGAAACCACATCTAGACTATCAGAGCACAGAATAAACTACCTGGCACTGAAGACGGATACTGAAGTGCTATTTCCATTGTGTGTAAGATAACAAAAACTAAAATGCAACTGATACTTATTGCAGAAATTCCTGCGGCTTATTAATTTCTCATCTTGCTAACACATTTTAAAAATCTTCCTTCAGGATGCACTAACCTAAAATCTGGTTTTGCTTGGGAAGAACTTGGGATTCTTGCCTTTTGCTAAATCACATTGGCTTTCAACCCGGAACTTCTCAGTGGTTTTCAAACCTCCAGCACTGTGTGGCAATCTTGTATTTAAAATATACTTTGAAAGCTCACCGTTGCAAGCAGTGGGATCTAAGCCGATATCTATTCTTGCATCTGGCAAGGGCGGACTTTATGAAATACATTTAACAGTTTTAAATAAATATTTTATATATATCATCTGTTGCCTGCAGTTGTTTTGTGCAATACAAAAAGGTGGGTCTGTGAAAACAGGGAGAGAGGGGTGCTAAACCTGTTTCTGCTCAGATTGTCAGTTTTAGAGTAGGTCGTGGTTGTTTATTTTTTTACGAATATTTGCAGCAGTACATTCTCCTGTATAAGTATGTATTTTCTGTCAGAGCAAGAGGTCTTGGAGAAAACATCCTTAGTTATTTCTGTCATCGGCAGCTGAGCTGAGGACATTTAAGTTTGTGGTTCTGTCAGATTTTGTATGATCTATTTTTGTAGAAACGCCTATGCTCAGAATCTATTGTTTTCATTAAAGTGAAATTTGCCCTCTTTTGAGGCATGAGCCACATTTTATAAATTTCAAAATAAAAATCTCTGAGATTTATGGAGGAGCATATCCTCCTTTGCAGTTTCTGATCTTTGGCCTTCACGGTACACTGCCACTACTCATACATATCTCACCTGCAAAATCTCACCAGTCTTAAGCCTTAACACTAAAGTGGTATGTCAAACAGAGTTTTGTGCCTACGTCCATTAAGGCAGGCCCAGAGCAAACTTCTGAGAGCTCTCTATGCCATTAAGATCACGTGAAATTAAATGCAGTGCCCCTTGATGAAAAATAAAAGGCTTAAGAAAAATAGTGATAGGGAGCAGTGTAATCACACCAGAAGGTACTATCCCTTGGCCCCTTATTAATTACATAAGTGTTTGGACAGTGCGTGTTTAACGAGAGGATGTTACTAATGTGAAAACACTGCACTGGGCTCCCTGCTCTGACTAAAGGGCGCTCAGAACAGGGCTGTCAGCAGTCCTGTGCAGACTTTGAACCCTGGCTCTTGCAGGGTGGCCCAGAGGATCCCTGAGAAGGTGGCACAGCAGACAGCGGCTGGTCCTTGTCCAACAGCCAAGGCTCTCAGGGGCAAAGCAGCAGGAAGCAAGATGGAAGCCCCAGACCGTGTGTGCAAAATGAGAAACGCAGGGATTTTAACAGATTTTGGAAGTGAAAGAACACCAGTTTACCCGCAGTGCTCCCACACATTCATTTGTCCGATCATCCCTGCTGAGGACACTGGTTCCAGCTCTACTTTTGTTTTCCTGTCATTTCACTTTCACCTTCCTCATGCTTTCGATTTTGGAGTAAGCGATTGGCGAGTTGGAAAAAAAAAAAAAAAAAAAAAAGATACAAACAACAGCTAAAAGTGAGGACTCTCAAAGGACTCTTAACAGGGATCAGAGTGAATGAAGGTGTAACCTGCTCTGTTTCTTAGTCACCCAGCCCGAGAGCACTGCCAGAAGCTGTCCCACAGCCTCCGCACTACCCCAGCACAACCCATCCTTCCCCAAGGCTCCCAACACGAAGAGCAGCAAAAAGAGGGATAACAACAGAGGAGGACTCATTAGAAAAGAAGACGTAATTAAGGCACCAGCTGTGGGGTTGCTGCGTGCAGCCAGACCACGGTGCGACCCCACAGCGCTGGTGGGATGCTGGTGAACACGGAGCATGGGTGCTGGCAGGGGAAGGCGGCAGCAGGATGCCAGGTCTGCTGTGTGACTGAAAAAAAGTATTTAAAAGGTGTTTTTTTAGTGTTTTAAGTGAAAAAAGGGGGTTACAAAAAAGTGTAAAAAAAAAAAAAAAGTAAAAAAAAAAAAGTATAAAAAAGTGTATGTACAAAAAGAAGTGCTTTTACCAAAAAAAAAAAAAAAAAGAAAGAAAAAAAGTGGTTTTAGCAAAAAGAAGTTGTTTTACAAAAAAAAAAAAAAAAAGACAAAGAAAAAAAAAAGAAAAAAAAAAGAAAAAAAGGAAGAAAAAAAGCGTTTTTTTTTTTTTTTAAAGTGTTTTTACCAAAAAAAGTGCTTTTACAAAGTTCGGCAGCGGAAGGCGGGAGGTGACCACCGCTGGCCCCGCTCGTGGCAGGGCTGAGGCGAGGCCGCCCGGTCCCGTCCCGGTCCCGCCCCCGCCCCGGTCCTGTCCCGCGCCCCGCGGTCCCACCTGTTACGGCGGCCGCTATGACGTCACAGCCCGCACCGCTCCGCGCCGGTGACGCCACGCGGCCCCGGCCCAATCAGCGGCAGAGGCGGGGGGCGGGGGGGGGGCGGCCGGGAGCCGCCGCCGCGGCGGGGCGGGGGGCCCGTCGGTGCCCGGGGCGGCGGGAGGGGGCGGTGTCCGGGGACACGCGTCAGCCGCCGCCGCCGCCGCCACCGCCGCCGCCGCCGCGGGGTCCCTCCTCCCCCGCGGCCTCGCGATCCCCGCGGGGATGATCCGCGCCGCCTCGCCCCCACCGTAGCGGCGCGGCCGGGCCGCCTCCGCCATGAAGCGGAAGAGCTGGGCCGAGGCCCGGCGCCGCGCCGCCGCCGCCCCCCCGGCGCCGCCGGCTCTGAAGAGAACTCGGAGCGCGGCGGCCAGGGCGGCGGGGGGCGAGGCGGAGCGGAGAGGGCAGCAGCAGCAGCAGCAGCAGCAGCAGCCGCCGCCGCCGACACCCCCCGCCGGGACCGAGACCTGCGTGAGGATCGCCGGTGAGGGGCGTGCCGGGGGGGTCCGGGCCGAAAGTTGCCCCGGGAACTTTGTTGGCAGCTGCTGGGGAGCCGCGGCGGTGGTGGAGGGCAGCGCGCCGCAAAGCACGGGATTCGGGGGGAAAGAACCCAAAAAAAAAAAAAAAAAAAAAAAAAAGGAGCGGCGGCGGTGGGTTCTCGTGGGGGGAGCGCGGGGCCAGCGCCGCTCGCCCGCGGGGTCCGGCAGGGAAACGAGCGGGGACAAAAGGCGGCGGTGCCCTCCCGTCCCGTCCCGTCCCCGCCGTGAGCGGCAGCGGAGCGTGTGGGCAGGATGTGCCTGCCCCAAACGCCTCCCGTTGCGCGGCTCCCATGCTCTGGTGGAACGAAATTGCCCCAGCCTAGCAGATACGAAACGGTCTGTGCCTGACCCGCGCCGCGGTCTGTGGTGACACGCGGCTCCCAGCCCCGCGTGCCCTATAGCATCTCGGCTGTAGGCACTCACATCGGAAATTACAGCGCTGCGGCTCCGGGGTTAAGCGCAGAAACCTGCAATTTGGCAGGTGACGCCTGCCCGGCAGCAGGGATTCCGCTCCCTGGAGCACTGTGCAGCCCGGGGCTGTAGCACACAGGTCTCTCCAGCCACCCTCCGGCTGCAGTTGCTTGGGTCTCTTGATACGCTCCTGGCACCCAACGGGCCCATCAAACGACTGTGTTTTTCTCTTCCAAAAAAATGCTCGCTTGTTCGAATAATACAGCCCGGCACCTGGGATTTGACTTGTGTCTTTCAGTGGGATTTCGACCTACGCGGCAGTGCACAGTTTAGGAAACTCAATTAAATGCAGTAGGTTCTTATATTTAATAATATTTCATTTTGCCTTGATCTCACTGCTCGCGTTGGCTGCTGTTTACAAGCTTCTAATAATGGAACAATTACAGCCTAATCTTCATTGCACTGGTATGACATGCTTATTTTTTTTTTTTAAATAGAGAAACCCTAGAAGAATGAGCCCTCAGGCTTGCCTTTTCATTCAGCTGCTTTAAAAGTTGCTTCAGGTTTTGAGCTGTCAGTTCTGCCTTCTCGTAATGAAGTTCTGAGAAATGAATTAATAGTTCTGGACTGCAGGAAGATTAAAGCTTAAGGCCCTACTTTTGCAGTTGGACATGCTGGTAAATATTTCAGCACCTGTAAGGGCTAAAATACCTGCATTAGCTTATCTGCTTACAAAAACACTTCCTAACTCATTAAGAAGGTTGCAGGCTGCTCTCATTTTCATCTTTGCTGAAGACAAGAGCACAAAACAACCCAAATAGCCGTAAAGATTTATGGATCTTTCCTTGCCTGATACTACATTTGCTCTGATACATAACGGAGTTTGTAATCCATCATATGCGTGGATTTTTTAATGCAAAATAATAAAATAATTACTGTGTTTCTGTATTTCCTAATGAGTCGTACCTATCAACCATATGTCAGGGTCATCTAAATATTCCTGTTTGCTGCTAAGAGTAGTTCAGAAGAGCTGTAGTTCTAAAATACTGTTTATTTTGGTCTGTTAAGCTACATGGTAAATTTTACCATTTTGTCTTTGTCAACTAATGGATGAGGCTGGCTGGTATGAATTCAATTTGCTGGTACTGAATGCACTTCTGTTTATTGGAAGCATATTCCCATATCCTTCTGATCTCTGAAACACATAATTTATATGACCTAAAGAAAACACAACAGTTCTGCTTGAGAAGCTCAAAAGCTAGTATTTTCTTCTCTGGTTTTTATAAGTAGCATCTTAGAGAAGATGTGTAATTAAAAGGCATAAACTTTGGACAGAAGGTGTGTGTTTCTCTCTCACCTCTCTCTGGTAGTTAATTCCAAAATAAAGTAGCTATGAATAAGTTTTAGTGATACTACATCGTGGGACGTTTCCTGATGTTTGTTTGTCCTCTTGGTAACTGGGTATACAGTTGGTTACAGTGAGGAACTAACTCCGGGAAAGAATGCCCTAAGCTGTACCATATATGCCTTTTTTTTTTTTTTTTTTTTTCATTAATTGAGAGTCATCTTACTTACGCTGTCACAAGGAGTTTTGTGAAACAGTGTTTGGTTTAATATGATTTAGGTTTAATATGGTTTAATAGATAGGTGGGTTGAGTTTTTTTTCTTTCTGTTTCTGTCTTTGAAACCATGGAGTCCAAGGGTTTTGCTTTGCCTTTCCTCTGTTGCTGGCTTGACACTATAAATCTTGTGTATTTTGAAGAAAACAATTTTTTTGGCACACTGAAAACAATGTAGGGGGAATTTTCACAATACTTAGTTTTCATTATACAAGTCTCTCACTACAACAGTTGTATTTAATCTTTTATCAATATAACCTCACCTACTGGTGAGCCTGTCTCAAAGTTAAGATTTTAAATGCAGGTCTAAGGCTTTCAGTATCTAATCCAGTACTGAAAGTGCGTGAACATATCTAATGTAGTCTTGTAAATCAGCTGAGCAGCAGAGCACAAGGACTGTATTTAAGGAAATCATAGAAGTAACACAGTGTTGTTGAGCAGTCATGATGTGGCCCTGAAAATATTTTTTCATGGTTTGAGGTTAAATAAAAAGTTCCTTTACAGTGTCTTCATTTTCTTTTTCAGAAGGCAAGGCTATTGTTGTTATTGCCAGCAGCATCATCACTTAAATTTGAAGTACTCTGTAAAGACGAGTGAATGAATCTTTCCAAGGATAGGATGACTAAAAAGAAAAGCTCCTACAATTTTGCTCATCATCTCAATATTGCAACAGAATTTGTCTTTTGTTTTCTCTTGTGTCTTCCTGTTATTCTTAGGTCTTTAAATCCAACATAGCAATATACTAGGCACTAACCCTGGATTTAGAAATGCACTTCTGTTACAATAGCAAGTAACTCTCTAGTTGCATTGCTGGTAATTCAAAACAGGCTAACGTGGTATTTTGCTGTACTGTCAGCCTCCTCTGAATTTCTCATCTATTTAACAATAGCAATGCAGAGCTTCTCTTTTTTTTTTTTTTTTAAATAACCTTTGCTGTTTCTGTGACTTGTCCTGTAGTGAGTGCCTGTCTGGTGTTTAGTTGCCTCGTGAAATTACTGAATTTTTTTTCTCTAAAGCCTTTACAGCAGATCCGAAGAAGCATCAGGCTTATTGAGAGTAAAGGCAAGGAGATTACTTTGTCATCTCTGTATTCACGTGAATATGATTATGAAGTGGCAGCTCTCAGTTTTCTGTAGGCATGCTTCCACAGAACACTGTAGATCTGAAAAACAAGCAAAATGCATTTCTTCCTGTGCACACTGAAATCAGATGTGTGATTATTATAGCTTGTGTAGACATGCTTGTGCTAGCTTTAATCTCAGTAGTTTTTGTACTAGCAGTAGCAGAGCTGTGGAAACATAGCCCTCAGTTAGGGGTCTACAGGCTCATTTTGTTGTACAGTGGATGCTTACTCAAATTAATTGCCGACAGTGAAGTCCATGTTTCTGTGTTTTAACTATTTTGTTATTTGAGGCAAACAAAATTAAATGTAATTGAAGTACATCTAATGTACTGCAGTCATATCTCCTAATTGCAGTGCAGATGCAGCCTGGAAGGCAGTAAGCCCTGCTTTCTTATTCTTCTGAAAGACGATTAGAAAGATCTGCTCTAGTTTATGATAATTTTATGATGACCTTTTATCAGAAATTTGCAAGAATCTGGATGTACTCGAATACATTACATGTAAATGAGATACTGAAAAGTTAAAATTAACAAACGAAGCATAAAAATATTAAAATGGAAGCCTTTCTCCTGCAGCCCAAACCTTTGTGGAGTCCTATTGAAATAAGTTTACTGCTGCTCCAGTGTATTTTATGTATAAACCCTGGTCCTGCAATTTTATCCTTAATGAAGAAATTCTTGTCTCTCTGTGTTACTCATGTTCAAAAATTAACACGTTAATCCTTGGTTACTGTAAACAGAACTGGGAATGTGTTTGCCACAAAAAAAAAAAAAAGCACAAAAAAACAACACACCAGGTGAAAATAGGCATGGTGAGTAATTTACCATTTGTATTGTATCAGGCTGGTTAGCCAGTAAAAAGGTAAATACACGCATGGGAGAAAGCTGTGCAGCTTATTTCTAAAATCTCCTTGTAGGAAACACTTTTAAAAGATGGAGCCTGCTGTTTACATAATAGGGAGCGATTGTTAGTAGTGCACTGGAAGGGACAGCTTGTCAGGATATTGGAATTTGACACACGCTGCTCTTATTGTGAGGCAGTTCTGTACAGTCATTAAACTTGAGTTTCTTGCTAAATTCTTTCAGGTGTTTTAAGAATGACTACAATTAACACGATCCAAACATACCAGTGCAGAGCTGAATACTAACAGCATTTCAAAAGGCCACATGCATGTTACTCACTGAAGAGATGAATTCTTATTTTTGCTGGACATTTTCTGCTGAAATGTCTGCTGAAAAGGCAAGCTGCTGAAAATTTTCAGTAAAAGTCGGACCACTGAGGAAACAAGTGATTCATGTATTCCAAATCTTGTTTTAGAGAAAAATGCTGGGTTGTTTTAGGCTTTTGACCTATTCAAATGTGTTTCTTTCTTTATATTTTTTGTTCTTTCTTTTGAGGATTTGGGATTACTCTTTCTGTATTGCTTTTATATTTTCAAAAGTGATGTAAAGCTTATGTGAAGAAGTTGGCATGCAAGAGGGTAGCATGCCAGTCCGAGTGCTGCAGCCATTCTGCCCAGACCTCGATGTCAATGCTGTTTGTGTGCACCGAGAGCTCAATCTTAGTCAAAAATTAGAGTGGATCTAAAGGACAGATGCCGTTGAGGGAAAAATCCTGGCAGTGTGTGGCCACTGCTAACCCACAGTAGGCTGGCTGGTTTAGCGATCTAACCCAAAAGAAAACTTGTAAGAAACCTGATGGCAGCTAGCCATTAAATCAGTTTAGAAGTAGTGTGAAATTGTAGCTCAGGGCTGTAGTCTGACATGTGTTTCATCTAGCAGTGCCGGTTTAAACACAATCCCTAGATATCATATCCTCTCAGTTCTCCTTTTTGCTTCCTCATGAGCCCTCAGACCTTCCCCCCATTCACATGTTAGAGCTCATTTTCAGGGCAGAGGGAAGTAAACCAGCAAAGCAGCTTTTTTTTTTTTAATTGTTATATTTCTGTAGGTGAGCTAGCATACCTGCTGCAGTCTCGGATACATGCAAACACATTTTGACACAGCACAGGGAGGAATTCAGTGGGGGGGACAGGTGCCAGGGGAGTTGTGGGATCCCTGTGCTCCTTCTGCCCGTAAGGAGTCAACTTGAGCCCTTTTCCAGGACTGCCTGCCTGTGAAGGTGTTGGATCCATGTGGGGTGTTGGCACACTTGCTTCTCCAGACTTACTTTCCTTTGGGGCCAGTTTATTCACTTCTTAACCCACAGCATTACTCTGGAGGTTTTCTCCTTTGGCAAGTTTTTCGGAGGTGCTTTGGTAAATGCTGCAAGTTACAGAAGTTCCTAAGCAGTGCTGCACTTCCCAGCTAGTATTGCAGCTGATGTGCCAGCAAGATGGGACTATCAGAAATTAAATCCCTGTTTTTTTTTTTTTTTTTTTTTTTCTGTAGCTGACACCAGAGGAAGTAGGTACCTGACTTGCTCAGGAGCGAGTGCATTTCCCAGTGGTTGCGCCTGACCTGTAAATGTGTAAGCCAAACTTCGGGCTGGCGTTGTATGGAAATCTGCCTTTAGCAGAGGTATTCTGTCTGGTGGGGGTGTCTGCACCCCCTCCCCAGATATTGTTGTGAGTGTCAAGATACAGGCATGCAGACTCCATTCATGGTGTACTTTACAGCATTTAAAAAGATACTTCCACATTTATCTTTTCAAGATTCAGGTAATGATTTCTAAGTGCTAGTCATGGGGGACTTTTGTTTGAAACGAAGTGATTTTTTTCTCTGCTCTTAGGAAGAGGTTGTTCTTTTAGAAAAGTTACACTTTGGTATTTAAATACAGGTGATATTTGGATATTAAAGTAAATACATCCACTCTGGACAACTAGTTTGCAAAAAGAAAAAAAAATAATCGTTCCTTTTAAGCTGGACTTTTACTCTGTGTATTTTACAATAATGACGCTTTTTCAGCAGGAAGGAAAAAAATAAATAAAAAAAAGAATTGCTATGCTGCTGCAAGGCATCAAATTTTATTGACCAATTACCAGAAGCACAGCAATTTACAGCGGCAGCACAGTCAGTGTTTAAAGTTCAATGGGCCTACAGCTCCCCAGGCCATAAAAAAATAAAAAAAAAATAAAATAAAATAAAGAAATTGTATCTATGTGAATATCAATGGTGCTTGTTATCCCCCCACCCCCCGCTGAGGGGAACATGGGTCAGGGCAGGCACCCCTGTGGAGGCCGCCGGGCTGTGATGGTGGCACCAGGCCAGGACAGAGGTGTGGGGGCGTTTCGTGGCTGGGCTTCACGTAGGTGCTGTGTCCAGATGGGGGCTGTGGTGCTCAGGAGAGCAGCCGTGTGGCCTGCCCCTACACCAGGAGGAGCAGGGCAGGGTCCCTCGGGTGTGGGCCGAGGGAGCACTGCCAAGCACAGGCCCTCAGCCGCGGTGTGCCTTGTTAGCTGGCACCTGAGGAGCACTCTCGAGCCTTTTAAAGTTGTTCTGCTGACAGGTAATACTTCAGACATGCTGTGGAGAAGTGGGTTGTTTATAAAAGCCCTACATTTTCTTGTGTTTCAGATCGCCTTTATTTTGCAATTCTCTGCCAAAAACCAAAGAGTGGAGCTGCAAATACCCATTATTTCTGCATAGACGATGAACTTGTGTATGAGAAGTAAGTACAGACTTATTTTTTTGTTTTTTTACAGATCATTGGAATAAATTAGAACAGCAGTAATGAGAAACCAGCCTAATTGACGTTCTGTTTTTAAATGTAGCTGAGGGAAACATACTATTTCCATTATAGAGCTAATTATATGCGTCTGTCCTCTCAGACTTATCTGCCATAATGATTTATATGTCTTAGAATGGTTTCTTGGCTTCCCATCAGGATTTCTTAAAAATCCTTTCAGAGCAGAAGCTTTCATTATACCCATTCTTGTTAGAAGACAAGTTGTTGCAACATGTTCCAATATATTCAGAAATGCACTTGGACTATTGAGCTGAAAGGGATGTCTTTAGTTGCTGAAGTATGAAGTGGGGTGTTTAAACTTCCTAGAATAAGAGAAAAAGCTGGCAAAATTAATTCAAGCCGTTATGAGCCAAGAATGGATATATTATTTCCCCTGCAGTGAACAGGATATGCCTTTGTGTGTGATTTGGAATGCTACTAATTTTTGAAATATTTTTGACCAAGGACATGCTTACTGTTTTTGCAATTACTAATGAATATTTATTCCCAGTGCTCACTTTTCTCTAGCAGTAACACACGCTGTATCTTTATTTAATTGACGTATTTTACTGTAGAGTGTACAAAGAACAGTATGTATATATAGTCAAACATGTTTTCAAAATATTTGTGAGTTACTATTAGTTGCCTTATTTTAAAGATGACCATTTGGGTTGCTCTTAAAACAGTTTCTAAATAGTTATCATAGAGTGGTATAATATTGAGAATTATTCAGATCTTGAGTATTCCAGTTTCCTTGTGTGGTGGTGTGTGGAAAATAGGAAAAGGTTTTTGTTCCAGTTAAAAGATTACTGGAGACTTGCTAATGTGACGCCCATCTATAAGGAGGGTCATAAGGAGGACCCAGGGGACTACAGGCCTGTCAGCCTGACCTCAGTGCCAGGAAAGGTGATGGAACAGATCATCTTGAGTGTAATCAGACAGCATGTGCAGGACAACCAGGGGATCATTAACCCAGCATGGGTTCATGAAAGTCAGGTCCTGCCTGACCAATCTCATCTCCTTCTATGAATGGGTGACCCACCTTGGGGACAGGGGACAGGCTGTTGACGTAGTCTGCCTAGACTTCAGCAAAGCCTTTGACGTGGTCTCCCACAGTATTCTCCTGGAGAAGCTGACAGCCCGTGGGCTGGACAGGTACACTCTCTGCTGGGTTAAAAGCTGGCTAGATGGCTGGGCCCAGAGAGTGGTGGTGAATGTTGTTAAATCCATCTGCAGACTGGTCACAAGTGGTATTCCTCAGGGTTCCATTCGTGGTGATTTGGATGAGGGATTTGAGTGCAGCCTCAGTAAGTTTAGAGACGACGCCAGTTTAGGGAGAAGTGTCGATCTGCCGGAGGGTGGGAAGGGCCTGCAGAGGGACCTGAACAGGATGGGTTGATGGGCAGGCCAGTGGGATGAGGTTCAACATGGATAAGTGCTGGGTCCTGTATTTGGCCACAACCCCATGCAGCGCTACAGGCTTGGGGCAGAGTGTCTGGAAAGCTGTGCAGAGGAAAAGCATCTGGGGGTGTGCGTCGATGCTCACCTGAACATGAGCTGGCAGTGTGCCCAGGTGGCCAAGAAGGTTAATGGCATCCTGGCTTGTATCAGGAAGGACCAGGGAGGTGATCATTCCCCTGTACTCAGCTCTGGTGAGGCCGCACCTCGAGTACTGTGTTCAGCTTTGGGCCCCTCACTACAAGAAGGACATCGAGGCCCTGGAGCATGTCCAGAGCAGGGCTATGAAGCTGGTGAGGGGCCTGGAACACAAGTCCTATGAGGAGCGGCTGAGGGAACTGGGGTGGTTTAGTCTGGAGAAGAGGAGGCTCAGGGGAGACCTTATTGCTCTCTACAGCTACCTGAAATGAAGCGTGATGCACTTGTATATTACTACTCCTCACTTTGTTCATCTGGCTTAAACTGTATAAATGATTTTGTTTTTTTTTAATGTACAATTTTTCTTTCTTTCTCCGAATAGCTTTTATGCAGATTTTGGACCACTCAATCTGGCAATGGTCTACAGATACTGCTGCAAACTAAATAAGAAATTAAAGGTAACACTTGTTTTTGTATTTAATATTCTTCTCTTTTTAAAGAACAAAAACAAATGGCCCAGATTTTTTTTTTTCCTGAGATATTTTCCTGGACTTGTAAGCAAGCTAAGTTTTGAAAATGCATGCTAAATTTCATCCAGGTATATTTGGGGAGCAGGAGGATTAGGAGTGAAAAACTGCTTGCCTTTAAGATCCAGAAGTTGCAAGTGACAGTAACTAATATTAAGCTCCTAAAAGATCAGTTGCTAAATGGATACAGACTTCTCTGAATGAAAAGCTCCCCTCCTGGAATTCAGTCTTCTCAGCTATCTGACAATATTGACAGCCTGAACACAACACATTTTGATTTGAGGTGGCAGTTTTTTTTGACTCTAGTTTCTCTTCTGGTACTGACATCTCTTTTTGTAAGAAGAAACATTTGATCTTTAATAGCATTTATCACATGGTCCTAAAGGAGACTGTCATGTTCCCACTATAGGTTATCTTCTCTTAGGGATGCTCAGTAATCTTCAGAATTGACTCTCCATTGAGCATAATGTCTTTAAAACAGAGTTCCTATATTAATTAAAATTAATGACTTCAAGTTAGTTGACCTCTAACAGAAATTGGACTATAAAACCTGTTAGGCAGATAAAAAGCTTATTAGCATTAATGTGAATCACGGTTTGCCTCTTCAAAACTGCTTAGATCTTGAAAGAGACACTGAACTGTGAAAATTGGTAGCGTGCAGAACCTTATAGTTTAACAGAGCTGTTTTTTTGTTTGTTTTTTTTTTTGTTTGTTTTTTTTTTGTTTTTTTTTTTTTTTGGCAGGGGGCATCCCTTGGTGTCTGTCACTGCTATTGGTTTGCATAATTCAGTCTCACTTGGTCCCAGTGGCACTAAGAACAGGTTTACCTGAGACAAGATTCTTTGATTTCTGTTTGCAGGGTGCTCTGAAGCAATAAAAGTCTATATATTGTAATTACTTTGAATATGATGGGTTTGTTATTGGACAGATTATTAAGATTGCTGAGGACATACTACTGTTAGTTATCTGGAATTTATTTATTTTAAGTGTGCTGAATAGTATTTGAGCAAGTAATACTGCTATTTAAATAGCAGTACTTTATGACACTTTAGCCATTAATCAAGTTTCAAGCACACCAAAATTTGTTTCAAGGGCAAGTTTAGGGACAGGTTTTGCTATTACAGATGTCCTTTCTATTGGTAATGCTATTCCACTTCCTCTCTAAGGTAATTGAAGAAACTACGTGCTAAAGACTGAGATAAAAATTTTAAAAGTTATTTCTGATTAATTTTAAAAAAGCTTTCAAAATGTTTTTATTTAAGCCTTTTCTAGTGTATCTCATATAGTATTACTTTAGAAACAACTATTAGAAGAAAACTGATTTATGTTATGATTTATGAGTCTAAATTTCTTTAAAAAAGTATAAATTACGTTTTTAAAGCTGTTGAGACCTTAATTTGTGATGTTTTTTGAGAATGTCATGTATTTACTGCCATGTAATGTATTTATTTCTCATAACTGCATGTCAATTGCATAGGGCTTGAAGTCACAGATATTAAATGCATTCAAGAAGAAAAAGAAAAAATAGTGTAATTTGTGTCAAAAATTTGTTTAGGCAGTTTACCGGGGAAAAGTACTGAAATAATCTAGGTGGGGATACAGTAGACGCTGAAGCTTCCACTGAAGCTTTGAAGGGATTTGTCTACTTGGTCCTCTGAATACAGATGGCTGAAAGGGTGAACATTCCTCTAATTTTAGAAAAGGAGTCATTAAAAGTTTATGCTGCAAAATTATAATCTTGTTCATTTCTTGATACAGTCATTTTCATTGATAAGGAAGAAAATAGTTCATTATACTGGCTTTGATCAGAAAAAACAAGCAAACGCTGCATTCCTCATAGGTTCCTACGCAGTAAGTATTTAAATTTTTTCCATTATATCAGCTGGTTAAATGTGTTCATTCTTTTATACTCCCTTTTTAAAACAGCAAGATAGAAGCATTTCTTTTTTCTTGAGTAATCTTTCTACCAATGTATTTTGCAATAACGTACCGCATACTAAGAGAATTTTTAAAGTCTAGTAGGTATGTGTTTTGGGTTTGTTTTGTTTTGCTTTTTTCCTCTCCAGTGCAATTTGTGCTCCTAGGAACTAAGAGCACCACTGGAAAAAAATCTGAATTTTATTTATTTATTTTTTTTAATTTCATAAAATTTACGAATATTTTCATTTAGAAAAAAATGACTGCTTTTTGATGTTTTTTCTTTCTCCCACTCACCCACATACGTTCTTGCTTTTTAAAATAGACAAATATTATCTTGCACAAAGTACGGTTTATCATTTCCCATTGCATTCACATTTAAAAATACTTTTTCTTCCCCACTTTCTTCTTTTCCAATCTAAGTTGATCTCTTCAGTTAACCTATGAGAAGGTGTGAGATGACATGGTAGGTTTAGAGCCACTCTAAAGCCTGGGAATGTATGAGGTGGCTGAGAATGTACTGAGTCAGGTCCCTGACCACAAAGGGAAAAAACTAGTCTTTACATCACAGCTACATCTGATAGAATTGGTGTTTTGATACACAGAAGTATAGTCAGGGAGTAAAATGCTGACAGCTTAAGAATGAAAGGTGTGATGTATTATATTCATGTTGTGCTTTGACTTGTAATATACCTTGAATGTAACCATCTCTCTTGTTCACTTACTAATGAAATAAAGGGAAAACCTACATGTTTTTTCATGTTGGAGACTTGAGGGGTCTGAGTGCATGTAGCCCTAGGTCATTCTGGTTTACCAGCTGCAGGGTGATACAGTACTTGCTATGATGCGGCAGTGTCCTTGCTGCCTCTCTACATTATGCATGAGATCCATTTCCTGCTCCCCAGGGTTTCTCTGTTACCTGTTTTCTTCAGTAATTGTTATAAATAAAGATCTAGACTTCAAAATCTGACAATCTCGTATTTGAAACACAGAAGTTTTACGTATGTATTCTTAAACCACATGGAAAGTGGCAACATGAGTTACTAAACTTGTTTGCAGTTAAGGCAATATGTTAACTAGATAGCTGCAGCGTTTAGGAAGACTACTTCTTTCCAGCAACTTCATCGTAACATAGGACTAGGAAGCAAGAGTAGACTGGTTACCAGCCATTAATTGGAAGAAGTATTCATTTTTCCCTAAAATATCATTCTGAATATGTGTAGTAGTACAGTGCAGCACAACATCTGACATTTAGAGCAGAATCCACAATACAGAAAATTAACTAACAGCAAAACAATCTAATGAGAAAATGGCTATTTATATGGTTGGCTATTTAAAAGTATACAAAAAAAAATTAACACAGATCTTATCTGTGATCATCCGTTAGCCCAGCCGTGTTGCAATATTAATATGCAGTTGGAAGGATACTTCAACAGGCTTGGATACGTAAGGTCTCTCTATGGATTACGACTGTGCAAAGTAGAGTAATGAGGAGTGGAGGCTATTGGCCACAGTACTATTGTGTTTTGCTTCAGAGAACCACAGTGAAGGATATGGAAGTTGCAGAGCACAGATTCAGCTCAGGTATGAAGAGAGATCATGACCAACTAGCCAGTGCATGTGGGAGGGCTAGTTTCAGACAGCTGAAGTATGGCAGAAAGAGGTTAGGCAAAATAACAGATAATTTTCAGAATTCAGATACCTGCACTTAGTTTTTTTGCATCATACGTTTTGATTCTTTCTGCAGTTTTCCTTAAAGAACCAGCAGCAAAGCGAAGCCCTATGGGAGTATTCATCCCCTCCTTGAGTGGGGAGGAGTCTCTCTTGAATAATCACAAGTTGTAGTGTTGAGATCACTTAAGCTAGAACCCAATTTTCTCTCAAACGCAATAGACTTTGGCTTTGGTACTGGTTTTTCTGTAAAGTAGCATATAGTTTCTTCACAGATTGATGTAGGAGGTATTCCAGTGAAAGAAGATCACAAAAGAAGGACTGTGCCCCTGAGGCTTACTTTTTTTCCATGGTGTCCTTTGATCTTTCATGAAGAAGCAGGCTTAATTACAGCAGACAGTGCTGAAGTATTCAGGCATATACCTCCCACATTCCAGTTTTCTGCAGGGAGAACTGGGTTGTTCACTTTGAGGCAAGCAGTGGCTTAGGGTCTGCTCAGAATGTCTGAACAATATGTGTCTGTAGTCATACTTCCTGACTGGAAAGAAATATATTGAGACCTTTTTTATTTTAAACATATGTAGGCTTAAGCATCCAGCTACTTTCACAGTTCAGAGTGCTTTGCTTTTTTGATGAAGAAGGATCTATCTGGCCATTAGTCAAAACTGCGAGACGCTTTCCTGTAATTTTAATTGTTTAGACCCTGTCCTGTTGTTAATGCTGTTCATTGCTTGAACTGAATTTTGTCTTTTAATTTCTGATCCTGTGCCGTGTCAGTGGTAGATTGTCCTTCTATTTTGTTTTCTGTGGGTTTAATATTTTTTCTTGTTCAGTATCTTTTCCTTTTTTAGCTTCATGGTGGGTTCCCACATCAACTACTTATTTTAGGTTGAGGTACTGTGTGGCAGTGCATCACGAAGGAGTTCAGGTGGGAAGAGCAAGGAAGTAAATAGAAGTAGCCTCCGTAGACTTAGTCATGAAAGTAGCGCTGTGTGTGTTTTAAAGCTTTTGATGTAAGTATAGTTTTGGATGCAAAGTGCTCTGTAGATGCAGGTGTTTTAAGCTATTTGTTAGGAATAGTAGGCTGATGGCTTTCAGGAATAGCACAGATACAGTAAGTTTGTGTGCTTTGTGTTTTTGTACTTTTTTTTTTTTTCTAAGCACAATCACACTTGACCACATGACTACATTAAACTATAATTAAATGTATGTAACTAGTTCTCCTCTGGCACTTGCATGTCTTCATAAACTCTCAATATTTTTATGCTAGCAACTTGGAAATTTGTCTTTTAAAGGCTCAATGACCTTAAATTTATATTCTTAAACAGAATGTTATTTAACTTCTGCATAAAGGAATTGGGATATATTGGCATGATTTATGATTTGACATCTTTTGTTAAAATATATATAAGCCTGTGTGTATTAATTGTGTGGGGAAATGCTCATTTTGACAATTAAGGCAATTACGAAAGTCTTCGTTAACTGTGGTGAAGTGTAAGGGCAGCTGTTAGAGTTCTGGTTTACCAGAAAAGTCTGTTCCCAGTCTTTCTTTCACAGTTGATGTGTTATAATGTTCCCACTCCCCCATCTTCATCTAACTTGTCTTTCTTTCCTCTTTAGTGGAGATAGTTTCTGAAGGGGTCATCCAGGCTACACACTTCTTTCTTCCCCCTCCCGCATCAGCTGCTTCCTTCCAGGTGTACTTTGATGTGACAGCACAGCCTAACTCAAGCTACAGGGCTCTTCAGTGTAACATGGCCTTAAAGATGAAGAACAAAGTTTCCAATACACTGTTATATATGTAGTTTTATAGTACAATATGATTTTTTAGAGTAAATCTTAACAATTTAGTTCTTAATCCCTATATTGTTCATCTTCCATCTATTTTAATTCTGTATTTTGTTTCATTTTTACAGATAATATAATGCATACTGGGAATAATTTTATTCTGTGTAGATTAGCATAAATTGGTCATGTTCAGCCACACAAAGCATAGCCAGATGTGGTGTGTTGGGGTTCAATGTTTAAACTTTTTACTTGGGGTGGAAGGGGTGAGGGGAAAGAAGGGACGGGGAAAAAAAACACCTTTGTTCTTCACCTTCTAAAGAAAACCTGCTTTTCCTTGTAAGCTGTCTGCACTGTTCAGGCCTTACCACTCTACCAAAGCAGCAGTGATCTTCTGAGTTGATCTCTACAGTGGCTTCTCTTGATTTTCGCCAGGACTTGGCTGTGGGTGAGGAAAGTCTGCTTCTTCCACCATTGCTCCTTCTGTATTAAGAAAGAAAATGTACCCTCTGTGCCCTGTCCACCTAATTCCCAAGCTCCCCCCTCTCCCCTTGGCTGCATTAACTTAGTAACAGTGTTTCTTTTCTCAGGCCTGGCACTAATTATGTACTTGGAGGGCGACCCTCCGAGGGTACCGCCCCATGAACTGCTGTAATTCAGGTCACCTTCTCCAGGACTCATCTCTGTACTTTGTCTATTTTCTCATCTTCTTTCTTCAGGGTAAGCAGCGTTTCCTTCATCCGTTCTGATCCATAGTACTGTTTTTGCCTTTCCAATTTGCTAGCGTCCTTCCTAGTTGTGGGCCTAATGTGGGGTAGGAGTTGGAAGTTGTAGAAGCAATTAGCACCAGCCTGTGTAATGTTGAACTGTTCTGCTTTTATAGTGGCACTTGCATAATTATCTCTGGCTATGCGGTAGGAAAGGCGGTAAATCTGTTTACTAAGTGGTACAAGCTGAGTAGTAGTAAATGGGTAACTGATACAGAGCTCAAATTCGTGGTGGGTAAACTGTGTTTACCCTCAGCTACATTTTGGTGCAGAGTGTTTATGGTTGACCAGTGAATACCAAAGAGGAGATGGACAAAGAAGTACTGGCACTTCATTTAAGCAAATGTTGCCTCAAGCCTTTTGTCTTTCTCTGTGTTCAAGTCCTCTAAAAAACTACCTCGTCTGAATTGTACTTTGGAAATCATGATTGGCTTTCATGATGGCAATTTTTCCTGCTTTTTCTACTGGTTGTTCCTCACCGTGTTCTTACCAGACTGCTTGTCTCCATGGGGTTGCTCTCTGGGGGTCCCTCATTGTAGTACTAGCTTGCTTTCTTAGTTGTCATGAAGTACTGATGTTCCCAGCTAGCAGGGTTTTCCATGCCTCCTCTCCACTGTTTAAAAAGTAATTGGAGGTTTCTTGCTTTCATTTGTGACGAACAAGGAAAGTTGCGAGAAACAGGCAGTTATTCCCTCTCTGCCACATCTATTGACTTAACAACTGTTTCTGCTAATAAAGGGACTGTTGGCTACACGTGCATTTCTTCAGTATGCCACAAATCCATGCAGGAAGCTTCTATTCTAATAAATTTGTTTTAATTTTTCTGTATGTAATGTTTTCCTCTAAGGCATATTGCTAGGAAGTTTAATGTATTAACTGATAGGATATTCATTGAGGTTTTAATAACATAAAACATTTAATACTTTTAAATTATAGTAAAATGATGCATGTGTGTGAGCTTTTGTTTTGTGTTTAGTCACATCGTAGTTACTGTATTTATTCAGAACAGGTGGTTTGTGTTTTTTTGCAGGTTGTGGTGGTTCAGATTACTTTGGGTGAGATTTTTGTAATACAGTTGTATTACATGAAATATGCTTGCAAGCAGTTTAAATTGGATCATCTCATTGTTTTCTTGCTTTTATGTCAGTACGGTAAAGTGTGTGATTTAGGTAACAACTTTAAGAAGATTTTGCACTTAAGGGTGGGCAGGAAAATAAAGTTGATTACACCAAGCACTTCATCAACGTGAATTTGAAGTGTTATTTACAGACTCGAGTCAATACAGTTTCTTAACAGTATAGCATGTTGAAATAGCCTATTTCATTTTCCTGAAAAAGTAACAAATTATATCAAAGATTGTTATTATCAAACATATTTTGTCTCGGGTTCAGTGTTACTATTTTGCTTGGTAATTCCATGGTTCAAAGATAATATATATATATATATTTTTTAATGAAAGCCTTGTTTCCTTTTTCTACCAGGAATAATTCTCATCCTATTGTGAATACTGTTTTCAAGATCATAATCTGGGAGGCCTCTGTTTGAAGTAGGACTAGTTCAAAAGCAGTTCAAAAATCAGGCAGTAACACAGCTTGCTCTACAAGAACTCTCATTCTCTGGGTGATTTTAAGTGCTCATAAATGAGGAGTTAGTAGCCAAGAGCTGCAAGCCCTTCCATTTCACTGAGCGAACATTACAGTGGCTGTTGGACGACATGGCAATGTTGGCAGGAGCAGTGCTCGAGTGTACCTTTCCCAGTGCTCAGCGCTTGGATGGCTCTTGACCGTTCACAGAGCTCCATGCAGTCCTGTAATCAGAAACAGATGTCCTAAATGAAAAGGATGATTAGAGCAATGTTAGTGGTTCAACTGCTAATGGCAAATTTCTGGCTGTATTTTGATGTTCAGTAGGATATTTTTTTTTTTCCTTTGTTTGCATAAGGAAAACAAATTTTTAAAGAGGTGGTACGCAAGTGTTTATACAGGGTGATAAGCAGTGTGTTATTTTGAAAGATGTCAGTTCCTTATTATAACAATTTCCTTATTTTTCCTTAACAATTTTACTGGAAAATACTTAAGAAAAAGATTTTTAAAGGCCTTTAAGGGTTTTTCTGTGTGTATTTTTTTTGTGTGTGGGTATGTAGGGATCTATGTACATGGATCTGCACTTGTATATGATTGTAGGAAAGTTCTAAAACGAATGCAACTGTACTGTAGCACAACTTCATTCATGTCTCCAGAAAACAGAATTTTAATTAATATATTTTTTTTATTAAATATAAAAAAAATACTTGTTTAGTGTTTTTCTGGCCTTGAGGAAGGGAGCCCTTTGGGAAGTAAATGTAGTGTTTGAATAGATGTTTCTCCATTTCTATGTACAAGAAAGACAAAAAAAAAAAACAAAAAACAGAAAATACCTGTTTATGCAAAATATCTGTTGATATGTTTACTTTAAATTTACAGTGACAGATCCTTTTAATAGTAACTCTTGTTGATTGTTTTACTGGCATTAGCTTCAGAAAGCAGCGTTATTTGTGAGTTTCTGTAATCTTAGAAAGCACTGCAGAAATGTAAGTAGCCAAGCCCAGATTCAGCATCTAGTCAAACTGGTTTCAAATGATGTATATTTCTAGAGGCATGTCTCTTCTCATTTTCTGTCTTCGCCCTTGTACACACTTTATGAATATACAGATATATCTGGAAATGTCTTTGTTTTGCTATTCATCAGCTCAACATTTCCATACTCATCTTTTCTTAGCCTGCAGTTCTGCTGACTGCCTTAAAAAACTCTTTTTACTTCCAATAATTCTGTCTGCCAGAGGTCTCTCTAATCATTTCTACTGTCTGTCATTCTCTGCCTTTCTGTAATCCTCAGCTTTATTCACCCACAGCATTCCTATGAAATCATTCGTCTTTAAGGATTTAGTGACCTCCTCCTGGTCAGAAAGAGTAGCTGCCACTCTGACCTTATGCTATGAGGTGTTTCTCAGTGTGTCTGTATTACCTCTTCAGTCTGTATCAGGAGTGCGCGTTTGAAGTGAATCTCTCCTTAAATCCTTGCTCACTTCATTTTGGCTCACTACATGGAGCGGTCTAGAAGCAGTCCCAGCAGGTAATGGGTGTCCAGTCCACAGGACCACACTAGGACTAAGCTGCAGTTAAAAAAAACATTGGAAGTGTACAGTACAGAGCTCAAGTCTTCATAGCCAGCTTATGGTCTACAGATGCATTTCTGCTGCTGTGCACTAATCCAAATGCAGGTGTGGCCTCTGCTGCCTTGACATCTGTTGATCCTTGTCCCACTTTTTTAGTCTCACTTACTGCCACTTTCTACATTTGGAGTCTGGTTCACCACTAGCTTGAGCCCAGGCTCACTCAGGTTTGTCTTTCATCCAGCCTTGCACACATCCAAGATTTTTTGCTATGTTCTCTTGTGGTCCTAAACTGTGCTAGCACTGATTCTGTCTCTACTTTGACTGTCACAACTTCTGCTGTGTTACTGCTGGGATACTTTCCTTGTGAACAATGTATCAGTTCATGGTCTTTCCCATTCTGTCTAGAGGTTGAATGCCATTCTTCCCTTTGAAGCACCTGCCCAGATACCATCCTATTAACCCAATGTTTTTGTAAGACTCTTTTCACGGAGAACTCCAATCTGTCCATTTCATCACCTGCTGTCTCTGTTCACACATCACATCTTAAGTGTATAGTAGTGTCACAGCTGAAGTGTACAAGGATCTCTCTTTGTTTCAGAAAATTAGTAATCCAACTATATCGAAGAGCTTCCTAATTCAGTGAATATACTGTATATTGTTTCACACGTACTGGAAGTGTGGTGCATTTTTGCTTAGTACTTGTTCCTCTAAGTTTGTCTGCACTGAAAAAATGCCATCTTCTCACAGTGTGTTTTTTGTATGTACTAAATTATAGCAGACTTTCCAGTTCAGAGTCGTTTTGTTGTTGTTGTTGTTGTTTTGTCACGTTGGCTTTTCTAAGTGTCCTTGTCTGTGGTGAGTGTGCAACTATATCAAGGAAAGTCCATACACTTGTGCATGCATACATCTTCATGGTGTTTCTAGCAACTTCACTAGTAACGCCATTTCAGAAGTTTGATCTTTGCTTGAGAACAAGCGAGTTTCAATACTATGTGGTGTTATTCAGACGTATTGTAACATAACGTTGTTAGGGCAAAAACCTCCTTCTGTTGCCATTAGATTTGCAAACAGATGCTCCTGTGTTGAAGCTTGTATTGTTCAGGAAGCTGGTAAAAGCTCAGCTGAGATTTGGGAGGAATCCTTTTCCATTCTGAGCTACAGGGGAGCTGCATTTTTTAGCAGCATTTCTATTTGCCTGTTGTACAAGTAGAGCTCTGTATTACCCAGCCTGGCAGCACTGAATACCAACTTTTTTCCAGGTGACTCATTTCTGGGTACAAACTCTGTTTCTGCTGTTTAATTTCAGTCTTCTCTATTTGTTAATTCAGAAAGTGCAGGGCTCTTTCTCTGATAAGCATTGCTGTGTTATATGACTGTAGGAAATCCGTGCTTGTCATGCTGTGAGATGCAAAGTATGACTGTATCAAAGCATACCACGTGAAAATTTTTGAAACATGACCTTTGTAACCAATTCGGGCAATGAATTGCGTGTAACATATGCCTGCAGAACAGAACATATACTTGGGCATCTGAGGAGGAGCTCTTAAATTATTATATTTTTAATCTTTTTTTATTCTGGGTGTATGTTCACAAATTTAAATGCAAAATTCACTTACTCCACCCTAGTGAAGACACATGCACACATACATGCAAGGTGTGTTTTTCATTACCTTACTAAACTACTTGAACAAAACAGATTTTTTTTTTTCCCTTTGGTTTTGCTAATTGCACAGGAAGAATGCTCAGAAAATAATTAACAGTAATCAAATAGAGGAAAAACAAGAGGGGTCACCTGTTACCATATATGTTTTAGCTGTCTGTTGAAGATATTTCAAGCTTTTTTCCCCCCCCCCGAAATCTATTCCACCTCCCGTTTTTACCTCACAAGACTGTATATATGTTTGTGCAGAGAAGATATTGAGGAGACGTTAAACTATTTGTTCAAACTAGTTTTGTAGCAGTGTAAAAGAATTTTGAAAGACAATGCCAACTTTTAAAAGAAAAAAAAAAAAGGCAGAGCAAAAATGCCAGACTTAAATTTTGGGGCGTATTTAACTAATATGCATTAGCATTAGGATTGCTAATTCGTAATGGAAAAAAAAAGTCATTAATAAAACAGATGTAAATACTTTTGCTGAACTTTAGTGAAAAAATAGCTTCCTGGAGTGTTTTAATGCTTAGTTAATGCAGTTCTAAAGAAAAAGTATTAAAAAGAAGTTATTGAACAATGACATATTAATCACCACATTGTTTTTATTAACAGTTGTTTTCTCTTGGCTGTGCTGGCAATGGTGCTTGACTATTGGAGGATGTGATAGTAGAGGAGTTTTACAGTATTCTCTAAGCAAACCTTATTGTGAGGGGCTATACAGGAGAGATAGGTGTGTTGTGAGGGAAGACCATGTGAATATTGTCATGAGTTGGTCTTCCTTGAATTCTTTTCTGAGTGGAAATTTTGATATGTAACATTTCAGGTATGTTCATTCTGTTCTTAGGACTTTGTGTCACGAGCTACAGATGTGTTTTTTTTTTTTTTTCCCCCTTTATGACATCTGGATTTAGTTATTGGACACTGCCTCACCAGTACAAAGGAGGAAGAATAGGATTTAGAATAATGCAAACGTACTGGTGTAGGAAAATCAAACATGTACAAGTTACTGTTTTTAGTACACAGTCTGTTGAGTATATACACTTTTGTAAACCTGATAATTCTTTGCTGCTGTCTTTGAAGGTTTTAGGATTTTGATTTACATCACAAAAGTTTAATACACAGAAAAAAAATAGTTCTACAAAGCAGCCCAACAGAGTTGCAGTAGAAACATGGAAGAGTTAGGAAGACAGAAGCTTTTTCACTCTAGCTGAAAGTTGAACGAACTGGGCAAACCTATAAATTTTGTTTAAAAATATATGTTGACATAGGTTGACCAGTATTTTTTATTGTTTTGCTCTGTATTAGTCTTATTGGTGCACACTTGCCTTCTTTTGTTCTTGGTGGCATTCCCTCCCAGCATTTTCAAACTTTGTTATATAATTATGCCACCTGTAGTAAACAAGTGACTTGAAGTTATTCATATGAATCTTAAAATATTTTTTTCCCTCTTCTCCCATAAAAACAGATAATATACCTGAGAGAATCACCAGAAGATGTGTACAGGCTTGTATTGGCTGGAAGCGTTTCGTATCTTCCTTTCAGGTAAATAATAAGATGTTGGAACTTTTTTTTTCCTTTTTTCCCCTAAGGTTTTAATATCTGGAAGGTCATGTTTGCTGTCTGATCTTTAAAGTGCAGGCTGCTGAACTGGTAGTTCTGAAGTGTAATGATACAGAAGGTAAAGGAGCCACAGTGCTTCACATACAGTCTTGTTTAGCTTTTTGATCTATATTGCTTCCTACTTGGCATTGTTTTAGTACTAGTAGTTGATTGTTAAACATCTTAAGTGTGTCTTTTTACCAGTGAGGAAATGTATAAAAATACTGGTTTGGTGTTGCTTGACCCTGAGGGAGTGTAATCCTAGCTTTTTCAGACCACAAACTTCTCATTGTGGTATGTGCTATGTTGCCGAGAGTAGCAAATAAAGTCGATCCATAGCATGGAGGGACAACTTCATCAGTTCTTCCAAAACAGAGTGTTAAAAAAGTTGGACCAAACTAGCATTCTATTGTCTGTCTCAATATGCAGAAAATGGACAAAAAAAATTTAGAAGGCAAGTTTAGTGTCCAAGTATATTGTTAAGTACTTTTTTTTTAAGTTTAAGTACTGATTAATTCAGTACTTTCTTTTTTGTCTGTTTTAGCACTCTTGCCAAAAGCTGTGTTTTTCAAGATTTGAATTTCCTTTACTTACCTCTCCCACTACCCCAGCTGCCACAGTACAAGTGTATAGTGGAACCTCTATTTAATAATTTACATACCTCCATCATCCCATTTCTCTTTTTAATTCAATTTTTCATATTTGCAGAAGGACAAAATAAGTCCTCAAGTAGATCCAGAAGATTTGTGTTTCTTAAAATCCTAAAGATGTATGTGGATATCTGAGGTAGTAGCTTTTCATTCAGGTCATACAGTCTACCCAAATCCCCAGATCATCACTTTGATAGCACTACTGTATAAAAATGCAAAGATGTGTTATGCAATTAAAATTATTAAGAGTTGACTTATGAAGCCCCCAGGATAAAGCAGACAGTATACTGAAGTGTCTGGGAATTTTACCGTTTTCTTGAATTTACTAGTACAATTAAACCAAATGTAGGAATTTGGATTTCATGAATGATCAACTGAGAGGTTGCTCTGGGCTCTGTTCACATCAGATCATCTTCATCTCTGGAAAAAAAAAAAAAAAAAAAAACAGTATCTTGCCATAGAATAATAAAAAAGACATGTAATTGCTACTTCTGTCACAATCAATAGGAAAACTTGTTAGCAGCTGGCAAAGAATGTTTTTCATTTACCTGGATGGGGTTCTGTTATTTCCTTCACCTGCTGACTTTTTTTTTTTTTCCACCTTCACACTGATTGGATAGGGAGAAAAAGGTATAGATAAAGTGGAGAGGCAGCCATTCAGGTTCTTCATAAGTTCTTCCTTCTCTCAACTTAAATGGAATATTTCTTACTTTTAATGTAATATTAATGATTCTCTCTTTCTTGATAAGAGCTGCATGGTTACAGAAGTAGGTGTTCTGCCAGGACATATATTATCTGATATAGATTCACATTAAATTTATTTTTAAGTGACTGTAGTATTCCTGTAGAATACTTATTATGCAGTGCTTATCCAGTAATGGCCATGTACCAAGAACATGCTATTCTTGTATCAAGAAGGTTTAAAAAGCAGTAGTTGAAAGAAAGGGCTTTGTTAAAAACCATTTTCTCAAGTTTAAGCATAAACTATTTTATGCCTCTTAACAAAAAGTCTTTTCATGCATCTATACAAATGTGTATCTCGACAGACATATTAAGAAGATGCTCTTTGCATATATATAATATAATGCATGTGTGCAGCATCTTTTTTCTTTTAAATGGAATTTGAAGAAAAAAATTGCAGTGTATTACAACTTGACTTTTTTGCAAATGAACTTCTGAAGAAAATGTTTTTAAGAGTGTATATTTTAAATATTTAAACATTAGCTTTTGCCATAAGGCGTTCTTTCTGTTTTTCAGATATGTGTGTTCTTTGATGTGTGAATTGAACATGTCACTTTTTCTGAGAAGTATAGCTAGAATAATCTTAGTTTTAAATCTGTTATCATAATGCATTTTATATCTTACTATTGTTATAAGGCAGGGAAAGTGAAATAATTATCTGACAATTATGTTTGTTATAATAGAGATTATATTGAAGCTATCTTCTAAAGTTGTTTTAGAGAAGTGTCTTTTAATTGCATTCACATGGATTAAAATCGGAAAATTTAACAGTTTTGGACGTCATACGTTACAGGGATGCTTCATTTGGTACTTGCAGTTTTCATCTAACGTTGCTGGACTGTTTTCATGCAATAAGCAAGGTAAGTAGAACATTTTCTTATTGCAAAATGTCAGTTAAATATTTCTCTGCCAGAAGAGAAGACTCAGGAAGTTAGGAGCCAAATAGAGCTGTACAGTAGCAGATTTTCTGATTGTTGTCTACCTTATTATGTATTATGCATTGTAACAAAACTTCTAGATAAAGCATCCGTAGAAGTGAACTGATATCATATCTAATCAAATAGCAAAGTTTTTAAAGAGGAAATTTCGAGTTTTATATAGGTAATCTTCTCAGGACAGTAATTTGCAGCTCTAATCCGTAAGAGTTGTGTGACAGGTTTATCAAATGGCCCTCTGATACTACATTTTAGGCTGGATATTTCCTTTGGAGGAGGTTTTGAATCACTTATCGATAATTTTTTTGGGGGGAGCGGGTGGGGGTCAGGACACTTTCAGTATGTACTAATGACTTGTAGTTTTGCTTCAGTAATATAAATACAACAAATGTTAAAATGTTAAAAAATGTGGTTTGCTTTTTAACCACAAATTATCATAATAGAATGTCTTATTGCGGTACAGTGGTTACATAATGTGGCATTTCAGGACAGGGAAAATCTGTTTACATTCTTTTTTGTCTGTATGAATAAGGAAATGTGAAATGGGGAATTCTGCAGGTCTCCATCCCATAACTTTTTTTTGAGGGGGGGCTGGAGGGGGCCATCTCTACCAAATACTGTTGTTTCTATTGAGTAAATTTGCAGATTTTCTTTTTTTTTTTTTTGTTGTTTTTTTTTTTTGCATTTTTTGACTTTGGCTGCTTTGTCAGTAGTGATGAATTTCTATTCTTTTCAGTACTGGCGAGCAGCAAAGAAAACCACAGAGGGCTATACAGTGAAAGAGGAGATTAGAATGTAATATTTAAAATATCTGGGGATTTGAGATTGTCTGTGTTTGCTCTTTCTGACTTTACAAGTGGGTAAACTGCCAGTTACACAAATGTGTACGTTTTTATACTATATTAAATATAATGGCTGTGGATAATTATGGGGCATCAGGGACCACACTAATGTCTGCTAAGGACTGTGAACATAGTCTGTCTATAGCCAATTTTAAATTAGTGAAGATATTCGAATTCTAATGAGGTAGAATATAATTCATGCACCAAATATTTATAATGCTTGAATGCAGACTTCAGAATGTACCCATATTTTAAATAGATATTTTTTGCCAGTTATTTTTCACTGGCAATTTGTACTGATAGCAGTAATAAAAAGACAATACTTATTTAGTATGGAATTTTGTAGTGATTCAGTGCAAACAGAAAGACCTTCTTGTCTAACTTCACTTACATTAAAATTTACAAATTTGTTTTGCACCAAGAGTCAGTTGTTCTGTATGTTTTCAAACAAAAGAAGAGATCTTGTAAAGCGTAGAACAGGTATTAAGGGGTGTTTGGTACACTAACACAGTGATAAACTGCCCTCATTGGTAAGGTGTTGTCATGTTAAAAGTTATATTCTGAATTTTAGGCTTTGCAGTGTGATTTTCTGAATTTCGATGTGTTTGATGTAAATGAATATGAGCATTATGAGGTAAGTATTCAGTATCAGTCTTCTGATTCATTTGCTGTTATTAATGCTAAGATAATTGTTTATAATATAATCTGCTATTTATTTTGTAGTATTAGGTTTCATTTTTGTTTTACCTCTTTAAACTATGATCGTTAAATAACAGTGCGTGGTCAGAGAGAGCGTATTAAGTCAGATTTAAGCATAGTCAGCCTCACACATGGGGTAAAAGCAGAAACCAGAATTGAAATAAATACTTTTTTTTTTTTTCACATTTTTATTAAAGCCTGAAAAATTATGGGGAAGTGGGAATTTGTTCCTTGGCCATTTTTTAGGTCTTGCATACTCTTGAGCAATCATGATGAGAAACTTGAGGGCATACAAGTCCAAGTCTATCTGACTTCCAGAAAGCAGATAAAGTATGTATATATGAGCTCATGGCAAAGGTGTAACAGCACTTTTTGAGGAGAAGAAGATAGGACTTGGAAACTCCAAGACTACAAAATTCACTTGGGGACACGGGAAACTAATATGAATAAAAAAGACTACAATATTTGACTACGTGCACTGTTAGAAATACAAAATTATTAGTTATCTGTAAAGAGAAAATCGGGTGTTTTTAGAATCTAAAAAATCATGATCTAAATAGTGAAGAGAAATAAGGTGAGGTCATAATTTAGTAACCTATAAACATTTTAAACTTGGAAGTTGCCTTTCATCTGAAGGACACCAACTGCATTGTTATAAAGCTGTAATTTAGAAAAAGGAGTACACAAGAGGAGTGAGGTTCAGAACAAGTGACATCCTCTTGATGAAATAAAAAGCAGGCAACTAACACGCTTCCTTTGGCAAAAATTGTACATCATTTCTATCTAGCATGTATTTTGAAACAATAAGGAAAAGGCTGAAAATACAGGGATAATGATAAACCAAGCATTTTCTCTTGACAGAGAGCAGAAAATGGAGATTTTAACTGGATAATACCAAACAAATTCATTGCCTTCAGTGGACCTCATTCAAGAAGTAAAATTGAAAATGGTATGCTTAAAAAAGGAGGTGGGGGACACAAGCCCACTGCTTTCTTAGCTGGTTGTTATCAGTAAGAACAAGCTTTAAAAATTGTTCCTGAAACAGTGTGTTTTTTCCTTGGATCTTTTTCTTTTATAAGAACCCTGACAGTAAAATTTTAATGCTTGGTTTAATTGTATCTGACCTAGGTGCTTATGTTAAAATTCCATTTTCAGTTAGTCTATTTCTTTCTGTTGAATATGAGTTTTATTTTGAAAGTGTTTTCTTCTATTGCTTTTGAGTCTTCATTTACATATTTTCTGTTTGAGCCTTATTTTCCCTTATATTTCCATCTTTTTTTTTTCTAACAGGCTATCCCCACCATGCTCCAGAAGCTTATTTCCCATACTTCAGGAAACACAAGGTCACCACTATAATACGCCTCAACAAAAAAATGTATGATGCCAAACGTTTCACAGATGCTGGATTTGAGCATTTTGACCTATTCTTTGCTGATGGAAGCACACCTAGTGATACTATAGTTAAAACATTTCTAAATATTTGTGAAAATGCTGAAGGTGTCATAGCTGTTCACTGCAAAGGTATAGTGTGCAAACAATTTATATTATAAATAATGCTTATATATTATGCAGTTTCTGGGATATTTCCCACTATAACTCTGTTATATCTAGTTACTGACAACATTGCCAAGCAGCAGATTTTCTATACAAATTCTGTCTGTGCTTTATTCTGCTTTTTGTCTTCTAATTTTTTAAATTCCAGGAAAATCTTTCCAGCTGTTTCCAAGAATGAGGCTGGGGAAAGTGAGCTTGCCAATATTAACAGCTCTTTCTGCTAGGAAGTGCTAGGACTTTCAAAAGATTCTTCTGAGCAGGAATTTCAATTATGGCAAGGTTTATAGGTCTTTCTGACAATATGTGGTATAAATACATAGTAAATTTTTGAAAATACCAGTATACTAGCTATACTAGCTGCACTGTTCTTTGGACCAGGCATTCGGAGCATGCCCAATGCAGCTAGTGTAGAGGGTTTCTGAGAGAGAGCGATTTCTGTGGTTCTAGAGGAACTATGTTTGCCTTTCCACACCTGATAATAGTGTGATTGAAGGAGAAAGGTGAATTCTTAAAGCATTTGCCTGGGACCTGCAAAGACTGAATTTTTGTTAACTGGATCTGCCATTCACTTGCAGCATGTTTAATAGTTTTAATAGATTATACTGTGAAGTAGAGTTGGTGTTACAGCTTTTTGACTGTTGTACATAAGTGCATATTTTTACTCTCCACCAAGGTGTGAAATCTGTGTATACCACTTAATTGATTACACAGCAGTGGTACAATTGCTTTGTTTTCATTCTGATGAAGATGTTCAAGATGTCCTCTGATACTTGTCATGCTAATAATGTCTAGACTACCTTACAGTCTTCAGCCTCCTATTAGTCTTGAGAAAGAGTAGAATGATGTAGCCTGTTCTTAAAGCTGGGCAAGGTAAAGGAAATGCTGTGCAGTTGTCTTGGCTGTTCAGCTATACTGAAGTTTACATGTGTGTTGTTCCGTGGATTCTTAAATGAGAGGATTTGATGCATGGTTTGACATTTACAGCAAGTGGTCGAGTGGGGGAGCCACTGAGCTGTCTATCTTCCTTCTCATGTTTGTCAAGGTAAATAGTGCTGTTTCTAGGGCCGTGTCAAAAAAAAGTTTTCTTATTCTGGATTATTCCAGCCTGTGTTGGCTAGTGCTCGGACTTGCTTATTGCAAAATGTAGGTTTTCCTTGTGAACCAAAAAAAAGAGTTTAGTTAAAGGAAGGATTGGAAGAACAGCTGGTTTTAGTGCAAGTCACGATGAATTTGCAGTTAAAATGCTTTGAGAATTCTGTGAAAAGATAAAAACATCTACATGCCTATTTAGTGTATTGCCTGTATATTTTTGTGTATATCTCTGTGTGTGCATGTGTGTCTGTGTGTGTAAACATACCTGTAAGGTCACTAGCTTTGCAAGGTTATCTTACTAAAAATATGTGAACAATGTGTTAGTAACCATGTCTATGGGAAAAAAAGAATTGAAAAGGTAAGTTTTACTTACTGAGTTTTATTAGTAATAGGTTTGCCTAATAAAACAGGCAGTTAATTATTTGTCTGAGTAACAATGTCTGTAGCTACAGCAGATTCCAAATGAAAATGAGTATATAAAAGAAACCATTCTTTTATCTTACACAGCTGGTCTTGGACGAACTGGCACACTTATTGCCTGTTATATTATGAAGCACTATCGGATGACAGCTGCTGAAACTATTGCCTGGATCAGAATAAATAGACCTGGTTCAGTGATTGGACCACAACAACACTTCCTGATGGAGTAAGTAGATTAAGTACATTTAAAAATGTATTTAGATGCCTTTTTCTTTTTTTTTTTCTTTTTTTTTTTTTTGTACCCTTAAAATCTTTGTTGTTAATTTGTTGGTTTGGGGGATTATTTTTCTATACCATGATAGGAAACAGGCAGAACTTTGGACAGAAGGGGATATCTTCCGTGCAAAGTTGAGAGGAAACCGTAAAATTGCTGTAACAAGAATCCTGTCGGGGGTGGATGATATTTCAATTAATGATACTAGAAACAGGAGAATGATCCGAAAGGACATTGAACTGGTAAGCATCTGAATATTGTGCTTTTGTAAAAGTTGTAAGTGCTTTTGAGGATCTCTTAGGTTCTGAACAAACCTGTGGGTACAGTAGAACTTTGTTGGATTCTTCTTCTGTTTTCCCTTTTTGTACCAAGATATTTGCAAGTAAAAAAAGATATGGATAGTGGTTACAGAAAATGAAGGTCAGTACACAGGTGAGGTAGGAATATCCTTGTCCTACTGTCATCTTGTGATTAAGTAAATATTAGAACAAAAAAATACAATTTGCTGTCAAAAATTCTGTAATTGTATTTTGGGTTGTTATATTGCTTTCAGTGTTTTACAGGAAGGGGTGAAAGGTGTTTTGCTTTTTTGATTTCTAAGTAATTACAATTTCTGTAATACTTCTTGCAGCGTCTCTTAAAAAAAAAAAAAAAAAAAAAAGTATTACTGTGAAAATGGCAGATGAAGGAGGGAAATGCTGTACTTGAGTGATGATTGTATTGTACCAAAACAGAGATTTGAGATGTGTTTCTACTGTTTTAAAAGTAGACAACATTCTGACGCACGTAATTCACTGGAATGAAAAACTTTGGCAAACTTTCTTGTTGGGATAATTCTAAGTTCAAGATTTAAAGTAAGGTTAATAGTTAATTTTCTAAATGACTATATTTACCTCTTTTTTTCCCCTACACTTATCTAGTATAGTGATGAAGATGAAACAAACTGTATAACACAAGGTGATAAGCTTCGTGCTCTGAAAAGTAGAAGGCAAGCAAAAGCAACAGCTGCATCTCCGCTAACGTAAGTCCGTTCCTGAATGCATAAATACCAGAAATACTTCTATCTTCTTCTTCACACACACTTGCTGTAGCACCCAAAAGTTTGTTGGCAAGGCTGTTTTTGCTCATTTGAAACAAGCATGAGATTCACCTTTCTTCTGGTAGCTCGGTGTGCATTAAGGAGGCAGGAGAACTTGTCTGAAGAACTGCATTACTCAATTTCTTGTTGTCTGTGTTGTTTTTTGATTCCAATGCTCAGTGCTCTGCAAGTTCTTGTGGTTATTTCTGAATGACGTATTCCTAGTTCATTCGCAAGCATTCCCTTGTCCTTCCTGTGGTAGTATAAAAACAGAGGAATACAACTCCAATTGGTGGTGTTTCATTGGCTGAAATAAGGTATATTTTCATTTTTGAAGTAAGGTCAACTACTTAAAAGGAATATCTGGAAGAAAAATCTAGCTTTATTTCATTTTCAGGTCTTCAGAGAACTTTCCCTAAACCTTGTGGGCTTTGGGATAAGGGCTGGTACTCTGGAAGGCAGGGAGTAGCAGCGTTTCACTGAATAAATACAAAGGGCTGTGGTTCTATTTGAGAATCTGGTATATTAGTCTCTTTGTTTTAGACAAACACCACCTGTAAGAGGAAATTTTTAGTCAACAGTTGTTTGCATCTGTTGCAAATTGTACCAACTATAGGTAAAAGCTTTCTGGTTACCCTTACATAAACTACAGAGAATGCAAGAGTTGCAAGACGTATCTGAGACCTCATTTGATTTCTAGGAAAGGAATGGTGACCCGTGGCTATCAGATTTTTTTGCAAATAACACACCAAAAGAGTCATAGAACAAAAGCAACTAGGCTTTTATTTTGCAGCCTTTCTGTGGGGATGCTGCTGCAAAACTTCTAGCTCACTATGATTTTTTTTTTTAAGACCAAAAATTGTCTTCAGACTTCTAGATAAGCAAGAGGTATATTGTAAGAATATGCTGAATGGAAAGGAATGCCTTTGGAAACCCTCACTAATTGCTGTGTAAGAATTCAGTTTTGTTTAAAAAGAATCTTTTCCTTTCATCAGTTACAAAGGCAGTCATACAATAAACAACATATAAAAAACAAAGACTGTACCCAACTGAAATTAAAACCAAAAGCAAACAAACAACAAAACACACACACAAAAAAAATACAAAACACACAAAAAAAAAAACAACACAGGACCTCAGTGTACTCAAGTAGTACATTAAAAACCATCTACTTTGCACATTAGTTTCTAAGGCACATAGTGCCTTCATTTCTACTTCATAATACTCTTTCATAAGTAGTAATTTAAGTCATGTAATAAAGTTTGTGAGATATCTCATTTACTGTATGTTCTACAGAATGAATATTGATTGTATGATAGTCTAATCAGAGGCACAGTATTAATATGCGTAAAGACTATAAACTATTAAAAAAACCTATTCCATCCACAAAGCATTCTGTAACAGGACTCCCTTAATTAAAACTAGGTAGTTTGTAGTCCTGTAGAATTAAAATAAATGATCAAGAGCTTCTGGTAGTTTCGCATAGTGTGCCCTGTGGCACTGGGAGGTGTGATGCTAACAAGGAGTTGCAATTTCCTTCCTCCTGTTTCCATCAGTTATTGTAGGGTTTGCAGCTTGTACTGAAGTAATTTGGTGACAAATCTAGAACCTTTTACATTCTGTGAGTTAATGTTACTAAACCAAAATATCACTAGGCATATTTAGCATCCCTACCTGGGTTAGAAGTCTTCCATACCTGAATAGCTGTCAGTCTTTTTTCCATCATAGTTCAGAATAAAAAGAAAACAACAACAACAACAAAAAAACCCAAAAAACTAATTCTGCTATGAAATAGATTAATTTTATCTAAGCAAACGAAATAGAATGAAGTTCTCTATGCAGTTTTATTTCAGAGAGAAATAGGGGAAAAAAATCGAACACAAGCAACGTAAAAGCACTACAAGCTGGGAGAATTATTAGTCTTTTTGTGCTAGAGGCGTGACTTAAACAAGTCCCAGGGGGTTTGTGTATAATGTTTTGTTAATGTTTGTTGAAGTTGTTTGTATAAGCTGTTTATGCCTTGGTGAATGGATGCTTTGTATATGTTCTGATGAGCAATATGCTGCACCTTTGGCAAAGGGATTATGAATTAGCTTTTGCTCTTTCGAACACAGGAAGACAATATATCCTCACCATCTGGGTGCTTACATAAATTGTTTGTTACAAGAAACTGATCTGGCTCTGATCTAGGGTTTCTGTATTAAAACACAAGATTGTGAGGTAGGGTCTATCAGTACAGGCTGATCAAGCAGCGTAGAAGTTAGCAACAAGTGGTCAGAGATACACTGGTCTAGAAGGCATTTATTTTCAAAAGAGTGATGTGGACTTTCTTTGGAACAAATAAATGACTTCAGTGAGGATTTCAGAAATACTGCTTTGCTTCTGGTAACACATGGATACACCTGACAAGTCATGGTTGCATGGATTGTGATAGTCACAGAAAGAAAGAAAATGCTTGGCTTAAGATTATAGAGCAATATGCTTTTGAAGAACTTGAAACAAGCTAAAATGCACCAATAGCTTTTGCTTTTGAATTTTTGTTCACCTTTTCCTCCCCCTCCAACCCCTTTTTTAGATGGCTCCTAGCTATGCTGGTGTCTACACTGTGTAGCATTGTCATCTGGTGGATTGTATGTGGCTCCCTTCTTCCCAGCCTGCTATTCTGTCTAGATGGTTTAAGAACATAGTAACCATCAGGACCCCCTGAGAGAGAGCCACTGTGTAAGTGTCCCATTCCATTTCTCTACAATAGCTCATGCTTTCTGTCTAGTATGTCTCATAAGTGCATGTTTTCATACCATGTTTCTTACTGGCTTTGTTGCAAGAGTAAATTTCACTGCTCTCGCTTTGTTGTATTTTTGTGTATATTATTTGGAATAACTGAGTGATTTTTATGGCTGGCTTGCAATACAAAAGGTGCAGAGCTTTTGTAATTAGGATGATTTATAATTTTGAAGCCTTTCTTCTCTGCATGCTTCTGCAAATAAGCAAAACCATGTTTATTAAAGAAAAAAAGTGCTGTTTTAAAATATGATCCTCTCCTTTGCATATTGCAAGTGAAGATGTTAGCTTCAATTTTACTTTGAAATTCATGAACTTGCAAATGTGCTTAATCTCCCAAAGGATGGTTTTACTCATGCGAAATGCCAGGAGTTAGAATTTGTTAGAAATGGCAGTAAGTCTTTGTTTTTATGAAGGGATTATAGTATTAAGCCATAAGAGGCAGTAAAATGGGACACTTTTCCCCTTATAGCAGAGGATGTGACAGGTTGCAGTATTAGGACAATGCACGTTTGTTTACCCAAGCAATCTGGTTTCATCTTCTTTCATTCTTAATTATTTTTATAGAGCTTTATGAGACTAGGTTGACACTTCTTTTCTGTTACTTAAATTCAGGAGCTGGATTAAAAACATGTTCCTTGAGTACAATTTTTACTTTTCTCCATCTTCTGTCAGAGTGGCTGCAGTGGTTGTTGTGTCTAGCTTTCACTTAAAAGGTGCAATGTTTTTGCCAGATGGCAACTTTCATCTTTTGGCCAAATTAAAACTTCAACAGCATGAAGGACTACCAGGAAACCCAAACAGCTCCCTTCTGCTTGCTACCTTGTTTCCCTGAGGCTACTCTGCCATCACCACCCAGGAAGCAAAATGGTTACTTTGGGTGAATACTTGAAAATTCAGTGCTCTTAGAGGAAAAAATAGGTCAGGAAAAGTGTTTCACGCCACAGTAGTGAATAAGAAAAGGAATTCTGTCCTGTCAGAACTTTATGGTTAGGAGATGCTGTCCTCCTCACCTTTGACCTCTGAGCCATACTTCTAAAAATGGAAAAGGTATAGAAATAGTTCTGCTAAGGTAAATGACTTAACTAAGAATGAGAATTAGAGGGAGTTATGGACAATTTAGTTATCCCATTAGTGTAATCTGAGGTCATTTTAATCTTTTTTTCCCCATTGGTACCTAACTTTGTCCAATACTGTACTTACACAAGAGTTGTTTCTGAAGTTTTATGCTGAATATGTGAATAACTCTTGTCTTAATGTTTTACAGAAGTCAAGCCTTATATTTCTGAAGGCAGACAAAAAAAAAAAAAAACACAACCAAAACCTACTGTAAAAAAATGAAAGAATCCATCCTTTATTTTCCTGTACTGTAAGATCAGATTCACTCAGATGTCTTCTCTTTGTGTGTTCTTTCTAAAAACTCCTTTGCTAGAAGGGAAGAGAAAAGATAGATTGATGTTGTTAAATGTGTCATTATGCAGGCAATGGGGTTACTGGTGCCCCTGTGTCATATCCAGCATTGACAATTACACTGTGTTATGTCCAGGAAGACAAAACACTTACTTTTATTTTAAAAGCTTTTTATTTTTTTTAAGCTTTTTTTTAAATTTTATTTTAATGTTCTCTCCATTATACAGATCAAATTATCAATCAGGGTAGTGATTCAGTCATCAGTCTTGGCTAGCCTGGCAGTCCTGTGTGCTGAAGCCCTGTGGAATGAAGAACATCAAGTCACTTGTTGATTATTGGTAACATAGGAAAGTGTTAGATGTCTCAGGCCAGTCTTCCTAAAAACCCTAAAGACTCAGGCCAGTCCTCCTGAGAGAGAGGTGACGAGGGACAGAGCAGTATTGCATTTGGCGGTGTAGTGGTTTACCCAGGCAGGCGGCTCAGCACCACGCAGCTGTGAGCTTGCTCACTCATCCCCAGCGGGGCTGGGGAAGAGAATTGGAAAAGTAAAAGTGGAAGAACTTGCAGGTTGAGATGAAGACGGTGTATTAGGTAAGGCAAAAGCTGTGTGCCCAAGCAAAACAAGCAAAGCCAGACAAGGAATTCATTCGCTATTTCCCATGGCAGGCAGGTGTTCAGCTACTGCCAGCAAAGCAAGCAGGGCTTGTCATGCTTAGCTCTTACCTGGGAAGACAAACACCATCACTCCTAATGTCCCCTGCCTCCTCCCTTACCCCATGGCACCACATGCTATGGGACATCCCTTTGGTCGGCCTGGGCCAGCTGTGCTGGCTGTGTCCCCTCCTGGCTCCTGGTGCACCCCCAGATTCCTCGCTGGCAGGGCAGCACAAGGAGATTGTGCTTTTGGCTCTGCGCAAGCACTGCTCTGCATCAGCTAAAACACTGGTGAGTTACCAACATTATTTTTGTCATAAATCCAAAACACAGCACTGCACCAGCTACTATGAAGAAATTAACTCTGTCCAAACCAAAATCAGGACCTCATAAAACAGGCAAGTGCAATCCCCCCCCCTTCTGTGTAGCCTCGCTTCCCTGTAACCCTCTTCAGGATATTGCAATCAATTATGTTTTAAAAAACCTTTTTTACATGGATTGGTTTGTCCAGGTTGTAGTGCCTTGTTGGCATTTTGAGTTTTCTGTTTTTTTTTTTTTGTTTGTTTGGTTGGTTGGTTTTTTATATCAGGCTTTGGGGTTGTTTTTTTGTGTCATAGGTACGTGTGTCCCCAGTTTAAATGATTAAACAGACTTGTGAACATTTTACAAGAAGGTACTGCTGACCCAGCATTTTTCCATTTAAGCAGGCTTTGATTTGTTTAAAGACTAATACATCAGCTTAAAAAGAAGTAGTATGCAAACTAGCGTGGTGTTGGGGAATGTATTAGGTTCAGAATTACCGAGTGATGTTTTCATTACAGATTAGGTGGAAATGAAAGACTCTTAGCATACATGGTTTACTTATTTTAATAGTGTGGCTATTAAAGCATCTTGTAGCGTGTCTTCAGGGAATGCTCTGCTTTTTATTTTTTTAAACCATGTTTTATTAAATAGAAAAAGTTTGTGTACATCAGATACACTTTCTTCTGGTACTTCTGTGAGTTAATTGCTGAGGTGTGCAACATGACATACTATGTTATATGAACAGTTACAAAGCAGTCAGGTGGGTGCCCTGTGAATTTTACTCTTTGTAATATAGTTTGGGATAACTTTTTTTTTGGTGCTGTGATTTTGGGAGGATGTCTCCGACTGTAGCCACATCTCATGTTCATTTTAAAATCTATTTATGAAACCTGCTCTCAAGTGAGGCTATTACTCTAATCGTGTCCTAGATCAAAATTCCTTGCGTTAAAACTAGTTTTGCGTCTTAGCTCTCGTGTATGAGGTAGCACTTCAGTAAAAGCTGTGATGGCAGCGCTGCTGCTCCAAAGCTGACAGCTGGGTCTCAAGACAGTTGTGTGTTTAGTTGTAACACGATGTCAGTGGCATAAATGGGAACTTGTCTGTTTTCCTTGAGGTGCTTGCTGTAAGCCTTAGAAGGCTAGAATTTCATCTGAGTTGAACGTGTCTGTCTGATCTTCCAGCAAATATTCTGCTAATCAGGAATTCAGCTAGTCTGTACTCTTGGGCTGGTTGTGTGATGTATTGTATCAAAGTAAAATAACTACTAAAGAGTACATGATCTTAAAGTTCTACTATGCTTAAAGCTGTCTCTGAGCTGATCCCATAAGCCAGCTCCTTCTCTCCCTACCCTTAGGTAAATATAGCAATTTTAAGAGGAGGATGTCATGGTTGGCTTGGTTTTGCAGTGAAATTGTATATGGTGCCTATTTTTATAATTTGCCTTCCCATTTAGAACCTTATTTAATTTCTTCATTTCGAACACACAAAATACAATTCTGTGGAAAGTAGTGACTTTTTTGTCCTATGACATGACAAAAAGATGAATATTTAAGTGTTTGTGCAAGATGGTATCTTAACACTTCAGTGTTTTAGTTTATGCTAGTCAGTATATATGGCTTAAACCTATATACTCATCTTCTTTTCTGAACTTCTGGTGTCTGGAAAAAATGAACTGCAAGAGAAAGATAATTAGATCATCTTCCAATAAGTTTTGCTTTCTTTTATGTATACATTACATGCTTTTTATACAGAGAGACATTGTATATGTATGTTTAAGGAGAAAACAAAATTTTACGTATTCCTACCTGCATAAACACTCATACACGAGCATGTATCAAACTTCAGTCGTGTTTTATTTTAAAAGACTAAAAGTTAGAGGGGTAAGCAGGTTTTGTACCTTTTCATTTAGTCATGGAAATTGCTAGTGGCACAGAGGGAAGGTTGGTCTGTTTTCAGCACTGGTGACATTTTCAAAGCTTAGTTCAAAGTGCAGTAGCCCAGATTTGTTCATGTTGTGTGACAACTGTGACACTGAAAAGAGAATTTTGAGTTTTAGTGTTAGAACTTGTTCGATTTGCTTTAGAAGAGCAGAAGAACTTAAAAAGTGGACTTTAAGGTTTTGAACCTTTTCACCTTGGACATGCGAGGAAAACAGATTTTTGTTAGAAGAATTTGTGTTGTCTGCTGAAACATGATATGGCTTTGAAGGTATCTCTTCTATATTTTTAGCCTCTCAAATAACTGATTCCTCTGACTTTGTATACTGTTTGCAATAGAATCTTCTCTGCATTTTAATAGTCCTTGCTGTTGCAATCTTGTATCTTATCCGGGAGGAAGAAAAGACTGTTTAGTTTGGACTTTAGCAAAACAAGGTGTTTGGTTTTATAAATCTGAAATATTAAAAGATGTTTGTTCCAATGTAAATTGAACATGTATGAAATTTTTGGTTATGTAGTCACCCATTTCCCAAACAATACAGAAGTAAGTGGTAAATACTGTTGCTGATCAATTTTACTGCTGTAAAATTCAGAAACGTAGTACAGAATTGATTTTAGATGAAATTGTGTTCTCTTAGGTACACTTGCATATTCTACTTCTAGTATCAAATCTATATAAAACAGTGAAAATACATTCTTTTTACCACTTAGGTTTTCAGTAATTGCCTCTTGAAAAGTGAATATGTTACATGAGTATGAAAATACTCATATATATTTCTTCCATATATGCCTGTCCACTTTTGCTACAGAGCTTATGTTTTTATGTTCACATCTAGGATTCTTAGAAAGCATTTTTTTCAGAGTAATAAGCAACTGGACAACAGTTCATAAAATTTAATGAAGGTTTTAATTACTAATCTAATACAATTTGCTAGCAGAGATGGACTCGGTGAAGCCACTGAGAATTGGTCTGCTAATAGCTACAGGGGAAAAAAAAAAAAAAAAGAATGAATCCCTGCATTACATGAATCTCTAAAACAATGCACATTTTTATAGTTGGAAATTTGCACAGATGGACTAGAAAATAGGCCAATTAAATGTTGCACTAAATATATATATTGCTGGACTCCACAGGCAAGTTGTCACTTTCTTTCCATAGGATTATAATTTTACTACAATTATTTAGGAATACAGAGAATGTGGTTTCCCTGCAAACCAGTTGCATGGTGGCTTAAAATAGTTACTTCCATTTCATAACCTGTAGTTCAGTTCCTTTGTTATTGGTGTTGACACTATAAAGAACACATGGATTTATCTGCCTCTTTAGGAAACAGTCAATACATTGCTCAAGAGTCTTCAAGAGGATCTTCTTAGCACAACTAGCATGCAAAGCTGAACCTTGAGTATGGTGTAGTTATTCCCTGTAAGAGCAGAATACCAGCATTTTCAGTATTCTTTCCCCAGCCTGCTCTGTCTGAAGGGAATATATCATGGTTAACTGCAGGAGATTTAGACTCTGATCTTCACAAATTGAATTACTTGTTATTTTTGTTTTTGTTTTTCCGAATTCCTCTATGTTAGTCTGAAAAATAACATTTGTTTTTGTTGCATACTTCAGATTTGCTCCTTTTTTTTTTCCTGTTGTTGCAGTAACTTAAGGTGTTTAACTTTTTTTGTCCTCCAAAAACCTAAAAGAGAATTACAATTTATTATTTGATCTATTCTTTGAAAGATTAAAAAAAACAAAACAAAACAAAACAAAAAAACAACCAACCAACCAAAACCCATTTCTATTCCTAATAAAACGGACTTGTATTACTATTATTATAATGACATTATAAAGAGAAGGCTGTGTTTCAGGCAGAACAGTTTGCTTTTCAGAATGATTTTTGAAAAGCTAACTGATGCTTATTATCTCTGCTGCAACTGTAACATCCTCTTTTTGGTATTTTCCTAGAAACTTTCAGGTTATATAATCTCTCTTTTTTCCTACCCTTTTCAGAGTAATTCCACAGTCCAGTGTTCAGAAAAATAAAACCTCTGAACCTAGCATTTCTGACAATACAGACATTACTAAAAGAACTACCAGGTCTGCTACAAGAAAAAAAAACTTAAAAAGGTGAGAGTTAACCTCTTTAAAGATCCAGTAATTTTTCTGTAGACAAATACTTTGAGCTGTTGTATCCATTGCTGATAGGGGTTTCTGCCACAGTCTGACTCCTTCTAGCAGTGAGAAACGTGAAGCAATTTTATGGTTTATGTCATGTATTGAGAATATATGGAACCTTAAATCTTAAGGGATTTGCATATGCTGCTGAGCCTTTCAACTTTTGGAATTTTATGTTGTAATTCCTAATGTCAACAAGAATTCCTGAAGGTGAGGGATTTGGGGAACAAAAAAGCCTTTCATTACCAAACATCTGCCTGGAGTCAGAGGCAGAAAAGTTCACAGCATTAAGCATTAGTTAGCATGCTAAGTCAGCACTAAGAGGAATTAAATTTGACGTGGACTACTGAAATGCAATATTAGGAAGAATCTGGTGGCAGGTAGGTGAAGTGTCTAAAATGTACATGCATGTGGATATGAGATTTTGTAATGAGAGTATCAGTGGTAATCTGGACCGAACCTGTTCAGTCCACATATGTGTGCATTCATGCCCCTCTACTGCAGCTTTCCAAAGCATTATCAAAGATGAGCCCGAGAATGTAACTGGATACAACTTTCAAGTAATTTTCAGTGGCTTCAAATGACCAGAATCTGACTTAGGCTTGTAGTGAAAAACTTTTGAATGGACCTACCAGGTGATGAAGAGATGTTTTTTGTGGGAAGAGAAAAGGTGGTGAATAACAAAAAGAGAAGAAAAAAAAAAAAAAGAAAGAAAGAAAAGCTTGTTATGTGGCTCACTTTATAAATATTGCTTAAAATTCCAGATTCTTGGGCAGTTTTTTTCCCTAAAAAGCTCTTCTTTCCCCAGCCTCATCCTTTTTTGCAGGTAATGGAAGTTACAAAAAATCCCCTCTATTGGGCAAAGGAAATAGTCTAATGAATAGCAGTCTGAAGGAATATGCTAGTCAGAATTCTCAACAGCAGCCATATGAATTTTATGAATTATGTTTTGATTCATAGTACAATACATAAGAAATACTTTATCTTTCCTGAAATGTGTGCTTCACTAAATACCTTAGCTCCTTCACAGAGGTTTGTCTACATTCTGCATTGTTTTCTCCATGTCAGACAGACCAATGGGATTCTGACAGCTTTTTTTGTTCTTCATGCCTCTCCAGTTTTAAGCTACTTGCAACTCCTGGTAGATGTACACATGCAGATGTGTAACTGAACAGAGATGTTTAGTTCCTGAAAAGCATACCTTCACGTAGATGTTTGTGTTGTGTGAGATGAGTCTACCCATCCCTAGGAGGAAACAGTATCCCTAAAATAAAGTTAACAGAAGATTTCAGGTTTTAAATGAAAGATGAGATTTTAAATCTTCTCAAACTTCATAAAGCATTTTATATTTTAATGTATTTTCAAAAGCTTCTACCCCAAATATTTCAGTCTGTGTACTGTGTCTTCTAATTTTTGGGATCAAAGAATGTCAGTAAGTTTATGCTTGGATCAAATAATCAAAGTAGTCCTAAATACTTATTGTCACAGTTCTGAAGTTCTTAATTATCTTCTTATCTGAGAGGGCTAATTGGGTTGTGGTGCCTCTAAAGGCTACTGCAGTGTGACTGTATAATTTCATGGACTTCCAATTTAGTACCTCACTATTAATCCTGCAGGTGTCCTTTCATTTTTCTTGTAGCATTTGGCAAAACATCACTCTTTTTTAAGCCTTCCTTTCTTTTTTTCCCATGTCTATTCACTTGAAGCTTATACAAACTTCTTGAAGTCTGTGAATTTGCATTATTTCAAATTGACCTATTCCAGATCAAATAGAATGCAAGGTAGAGGATAATAATTACTGTTAAAAAATAGAATTCATGTCCTAACCAACATCCATCTTTGTCGAGGTCCTGTTGCCTTTTCTGAACTTCTGACATTGATGTAGGCCTTTATACTTCTGTTTTCTTGTCTGTCTGATGCATTCCAGTGAAAACATCTTGCAGTGTTTTTATATGAATCTTATTTGATGATGCTCTAGGTCATTTTACACAGTTCTTACTGTAGATGAATCACATTTGTGACCCATCCTAATGCAGTATGATCTGCAGAGCTGAGTAATGCATCTACAATTTCATCCTTCAGACTGTTGGAGACACTATCGTATAAAGCGACCCCACTGTGGTTCTTTAGCCAAAACAGCTCTTTGCAGCTAATAATACCCTATTCTGGTTTTGCTGAGGAATCTGAGAGAGTTTAAATACTATTAATAATGTTCATCGTGTTTCCTTTGTGGAACATCTCTAGATGTCACCTGCCATCTACAAAAGACGAGTACCGGTGGATGCAACACGTTGTCTCTTGTGACTGAAATAACACTGTCATTGAACTGCAAGAAATCACATTACTGAAGTATTCTTCACAGTCTTTTTCCATGGATGCCCCAGATCTATTCTTGTTTCTCAGTTAGGATGTGTCCCTTGTAGATCTCCCAGTTACTGAGAAGTCAGAAGTTGTATTTTAGCAAGATGCATACACCAGATCATGCTAAGGACAGCTGCATCATTTTCCTCTCCTTCTTCCCTCCTCACTTTCTTGATACTAAATCGCTTTTAGTAGATGGAACAATGTGCTATTTCAGCTGGAAAAGTATATAAGATGGAAGAGCAATCCTAAAATCTTAACCCTTAACATCATTGTCCATGCTCGATCCGAAAGATCCCCAACTGGAATAGCATCCTCACTTAACAGCTGGACTGGCAGAAATGCATGCCCAACCTGTGCTTGTGCCAGGACAAGAACCCTATGCATCCTGGCCAACAGTGTTCCCCTTTCATATAGGTACTTCAAAAATTCCCAAACAACTGAAATGGTATTTTCTGTATTATCACACATTATAGGTGTAGGATTACGGATGTAATTAGTAATTGGTTAGAAGTGAAATCTTGAACTGTGAAGGAATTTTGATAGGTAGAGAGGTTTTTAAGGAAACAGAGGTCAAGTTATTACAAGAAGAAATAACTGGGGGACAGGAGAAAACGTGTGAAAGCCACATCATTTAGTTTCATTTACTTCTTTTAACCAGAAAGGCTTATCATAAAAACTAACAAAGAGGAGTATGCTTTTAAAATCTCATATGCCTTTGCTTTGCTTGGAATTGTAAAGCAGCCTTCTGCACTCTTGTTCAAACACTGAAAATTGCTTGCAGAATTTTGGAGCTTATCTGAATGTAATCTAAATCTAGTTCTAAATAAATGTTTCTTTATTATTCTTTCTACTTTACTGTTTCTTTCCTACAGTCTGATAGTTCAGAGGGAGAAAAGGAAAAAGAGTGCTTTACAGCAATTGCGATTAATGATTGTATGGTACTTTGAATCCTTTGTTTTTCTGTATGAAACTGACCCTTTCTTTCTACTGTCTATGATCAGACCAGTCTGTGCTTTATTTACAACCGGTATTGCTATGTTACTAAATGCAGTGACATTTATCTCCTGTTCCTTTTTTTGATGTAACGTTTGCTCATTTTTTTCTTGTCAGCAATGTTTACTTGAAATGTTTTTTTAGTGCGTATTTAATTTTTTTCCTCAAATATGTTTTATTTCAGCAGCCAGTCCATCCCAAGGACTAGAACAGTATTGCGTTAAATTTCAAACAAGCAACCAGTATTGAAAGGGGATATCCAGGAATGAAGGGGATACAACTATAACAGACTTGATGCAATTCTAGGAAGATGACCTTGGCTTCATTTCTCAGCAAAGGTTAAGCAGAAGGAACTCCTTCGTACTTGTAGAATAAAATGAACTGTCAACATGCCCAATAGACAGTTTCCTAATTGCTAACACTTCCTCAAACAATGCCAACAAAATCTGTGTAAATTCAGACTCAGGTGTAAATATGTAAGTTCTCTATTATAAAGAGGGCTTCCTAGTATATATGATGCATGTGTATAAATTGTGATGGCAATCACTTATAGCTGCTGACCACCAGAAGTGAAAAGATGGTGGGAGTTTTTAAATATATATGTGTTGTTCATTCAGACTGGGCTCAAGTCTCCACTTGAGACTGAAACTCAACCACAAAGGCTTTTTACTTATAGTATGGGTACTCTCCTGCGTTAATTGGCTATTCTTTCTTACTTTGACATTTTTTTATGAAGCCGCAGTGTTGAGAACACAGTAACTATTGTCCACCAAAGAGTGCTTTATTTTCAAAGTTTTTTTTCTTCTCTTCAGTTATGAAGATAAAAAACAAAACAAAAAAAAAACAAAACTAAGAAAGCAATTATGTTGCTTTTAATAGTAATGAGTTTTTTAATTGTTCACAACCACTGGTTCTTTTACCTAATAGGAATTGCTTTAAATCTGGTATGATTTTAATAGGGAAGAAAAACAGCTTACCATTTAAAGCAGTGCTGTCATACTGAAATGTCATTACTGTTTCTTTTCATATCTTCAAGTCTTTTAAGTGAGACTTTAGATAACTGTACCTGAAAGGTAAGACTTTTTTTTTTCCCCCAGGTTTTATTGGTACATTTAATAACTTATGAATGTCACTGTTGGTTTTTTTTTTTTTTTTTTTTTTAGCTTGAAGACACCTAATGAGTGCAGCACCTTAAAAAAAAAAAAGAAAAAAAAAGGAAAAATAAGCTTGCTGTACATCTGAGATTGGTAGTGGAACTCAGGGGCAGGTATAATTATTAACATCTAATTATAACACATTAAAAACTACAGCTTACCTCTCAGTTAAAAGCGGTGTAAGTTTTAGAGCAATCTGAGGCTGAGATTTTCATCCACTACAAGACTGTCTTCAAACACTGGCAGCCTTTTTTCTTTACCACTTTTCACACTATGAAATCTCAAAGGCTTGCTTTGCAGCAATTCATCCTTGTCTGCCAGCTGGAAGTTCATAGCTGCATGTCCCTTAGACGAGGACTGGTACCACATAGCCTTAAATAGAATACAGTTCTCTCTTGATTTGGTAACTCTTGTAGTAGAAAGGAGTTGAAAACTACATCTGGAGAGTTAGCAACAGAGTTTTTAAAAGATACGGATTACCTTTGCAAGGGGGAGAATTTTCTTTCAATGAATGTAAATAGGCAGGAACAGTGACTAGTTCCAGCCTCTTTAAATAAAAGGAAGTTTTCTGTTATGCTGGTAGTTTCTCAATGCCACTGTGAATAACCACACATTGGTTTGAATACTTTTTTTGTGGCAGAACAGTGCACCATGAGTTGGAGGGGAGGCAGGATATAAAATGTATGTGAGCTTACAGATAGCATCTGTGAGTTTGGGTACTACAGCTTTTCGAATATGAATACCAAGAGAACAGGGAAGGCTTGCATGGTGCAAGCACTGAAGCTTAGACCCTAAATATTTTTGGTTTACCACTTAATCATCACCCTCACCTCCACTCTCTTCTAGGTGAAGCACACCTAAAAGAATGAATTCACCCTGATAAAAAGATTAAAGTTTTCTTTTTATTTTCTTTTTTCTTTTTGGCCCCTTGCCCTAAAGGGGAAGTACAGTTGGTCACAATAACAAATATGTTGTGCAAATACGACTTTTTTTTTTTGAGGAAAACTATCATCTCGAGAATATGATCAGTAAACCAATTTTAAGTCTTTTCAGGCAGAAAAAAATATGTATGAAACTAGTGCGGTGAGAGCTAAACAAAAATTTCATTAGTATTTGTTTGGCTTTGCACATCTCTCAGATGAACTGATTTTTAATGTAAAAATACCCCTTCAAAATTCCAAATTGGAATTTCCCTTTTTTAAAGTAACCAGCAATGCCACTAGCACTTTCAGGTTCATCAGAAGAAATTTGCATAAAATAAGTGCACAAACAGACACCACAGCAACTCTAGCTAAACCAAAACTTCATGTTTGGCATGAATGTGTTTCAGGCTACCCCTTCCACTGCTAGTTACCGTGGTGAGAAACACAAAACTGTCAAACATTTTACATTGGAACTCTCCAAACAGCCTTATATGGTGAATTAACCCATTACCTCATTGTGTCCCATCTAATTGTGTCTGTTAGTTTGTATGAATTTTTAATACTTTGTCTTGTATTTTTATTGTACCATACCAAAGCTGTCTTAAGTACAAGCATAAGGAATAGGTGTGGGTGATGGAGTCCTTGGGTTCCAAATCTGTTTTGAATTGTGACATACCGTGTGCCAAAATTAAATGTGCATGGCAGCAGTGCAACAGAGCAGCTGAAGGAAGTTATTTCTGCTGTTATCGATAAGGAGTTTTGGTTAAACTTACAAAAATTCTCTTTCTTCTTTCAAATACATGAGAAATGAATTCTTCCATGATGTTCAAAAGTATGCAACATACTCAAAAGCTGTATTATCTTAGATCAAATTGCTAGCTTCCATTACAGCATCAGACCTTGTCCTTTTGCCCCAGGACAACAGAGGAAGTGCTGCTTTTATTTTTTTATTTTAAATAAGATTTGTAGAGACTCATGCATTAAAATGGAGAAAAAAAAAAATTACAAGTGATATTCACCAGTTTGTTGCACTGCAGTTTTTATATTAATGGTTTGCAGACTGTTTGTCTTGTGTAAACCCATGTACAGACTATCAAGATCTAGAAGTCCTTGACTAATCAGTACTGTTCATCCTGATTATTTTTAAATTGTATATTTCTAATCATATTTTTTTAACTTAGATTGACAGAATGGGAGTTTATTTTGCTGAAGGTATTTTTAAGATAAAGCTTCATATTATCTTGTAATATCAAGTAGTTCAATATGCATTTGTGTGTCATTTGAAAATATTGCATATTGTATTTGGTTTTATACAAAATACTGAATAGTGAAAATTGTAAACCTGAATTGTGTAAAATTAAAAATAATAATCAGAAGTTTGTTTTCTCACCTTTATTTCCAGCATTCTAAAATGAATGTCAGAACAAAACCATATTTGTACAATTTTGACTCTTCTGTGCTCTTAAAAATAATGAGAATCTCACCTGCCTGTGAAATTTTAATTAAAGCATGAATCTTTCACATTTTTTTTCTGATTTCAAAAATAAGCTTTGGCTCTGCATTTCAGAGGACTCACTTCAGAAAATAATGGTAATTGTACTTGAATTGTTGGAATACTCTTACCCAATACATATATATATTTATACACATATATAGTTAAACCGAAATAACTGGTTCTAGTTAACCTAAGTTAAGGCTGGGCTTACAAAGACGCTGCGTGCTTTAAGCTTAAATAGCTGAGTCCATTGATGAAGATATTTGGCACTTTTTTTTTTGCTTTTTTTTTTTTTTTTTTAATGGGGAATGGTGAGGGTGTAGACCTAGACATTCTGCCCTTTAAACAACTGCTTTCCCAGTCAGTGTCTTTCCCTTCAAACTCCTTCCCAATATAGAAGCCTACTAAAAAGACTGGCAAAAACCGCACCACCGGGACAGCCCAGCAGCAGTTGCTTTTTGTCCCTGCTGCATGCCAACATGTTCCACGCTGCTGCGTCACTACCACCGCTGCCTCCCAGCCTGTCCAACTACCCCGGGTGCTGCACACCAGTCATGCCATGAACAGGACAGAGGTAAGTCCTACACTGCTTGTTGCTGCAGGACTGAGGGAGCAGACAATCGACTACCCTTGGTAGCAGCTAATGTTAAAGTAAGAAAACCCAAAATGCTTGCTACTAGTAGCAGGAATGTAGCCACTTAAGCAAGCGTTGAAGCAGACCGAGTCGCACCATCATGGATTTACCTTTACCACCATCAGTGCTTTCGTGCCATCCCCCTTAAGATGAGGGTAGGTCATTTCCTCAGTTTTTTTCAAGGTGGAAGGGCTCAGCTTCCCCATTACCCCTCCTCCAAAAAAAGTTTCCAGCTAAGCACACCTGAGTTTATTTTTAGGTTTGAGTTCTGTCATAACAAGACTCTACTCTTCTGTTCCTTATTCTTCCCAAAATATTGTGCTTCTGGGACTGAACCTTTACTCAGTACTTAAAACAGGCAACATTTGTCCTGCTGCCTTTTTCCAGGTGCTTTTTTGTCCGCCCCTTCCCCTTTCACAACAATATGTACTTTATTTAAGTGAACCATTTAATGCTGGCTCCCCTCCTGCTCCCATACTTAAGGATTTCCTTCCCCTCCTCCCATTGATCAGACATTTTCCACCCTTTGACTAGAAGCCTGAACAAAAAAGGCTCCTGAGTTTTTACGTTCTCTCATTTTCAAGGTATGCAGCCTTTACTAGGGCCAGAAAAAATATCTGATTTTGTAAACATGAAGAACGCAACCAAATCACACCTCACCCAACGAGCACGCAATTCCTGGATTATATTATGTCAACTTCCTTTTTCTCTTGTCAGAAGAGAAAAAAGTAAATCAACACATTTTGCTGATATTTTTCCCTTTCAACAAAGCTGTCCCATTAATTCATTACATTCTGTAGAAGTTGCTGTCTTTCATTCAAGCAGTTAATACTGCACAGCTCTAGATAGAGGACCTGTCTTTGCTGGAAGGGGACAGCAGCTTATAGTGTCCTGTTAACCAGCTGTAAGTAAAACAGACAAAGGAATGCTGAAAAATTTTATTGACACTGGCTACCCAGGACAGCAAAAACTGTACTCAAACCATTAAGTGGTAGCTTGTCTCAAACACAGCACTGCTGTTATGTGTGAGGCAGGATCGAAAGCCACTCTGAAGGTTCAGCCATCTGCACCATTTCTTGCATCACATCTGCAAAAAGGCGTTTGTTTGCAGGCAAGTAAAACCTGGAGATGTAATGTATGTCATATTAAAGTCTACGTAACAGAGCCAAAGGGTAGCAGTTGTTATTTCTTACAATTGAAAGACTGAAGGTTCCATCCCGGCAAAGCACATGTTGCTCAATACTTCCCCAACGTGCCTTACTGAGAGAGAGGCGCTCACATCCCACAGCTGTTACTCAGTGACTGAGAGTACTTCTGCAGGTAACCACATTTCACATTCAGTTGTTGGTCCAGGGGTAACGAGTCAGTATTACATTATTTTCAACACTGTATTTACATGAGAATATAAATACACAGTTTGTGTATCAATGTGTATGTGCACATGTGCCCGTGGCAGCTCTGAAGGGGGAAAACACGGAATGGCATGAGCACAATGTGACACCTGGGAGACAAAGGTGTCCCAGGGCTGCGAGTTTTGGTCTTTGAGCCCAGAAGCTGTGCCAGCCACCTAGCGCTAGATCCGTGTGAACAAGTGTAACCAAAGCAGCTGAAATACCATCGCCCATGGGGTCATTTACATATATTCCTAATCAACTACACTTTTCTACCAGGGTCTTTTACTTCTGAGTCTATTTATACTCTTATGTTAAGCACAGATAATCCTCCTCTTGCTTTTAAAGGCACTCTCACAGGAATATACCCTTACCAATCGTATACCATGGTACCACGTATGCATCAGGTGGGCTGCATAATATCGAGACTCTCAGCTATAAATGAGATCTGTGGAAAGAGATTAATTCCTTTTTTGCAAACTTTAGAGTTCACTGCTTGGGGGAGTTCCACCCCTCACCTCTTTGAAAAGCGTATTTAAGAAGATAATTAAAATAGACATTCCTTGCATTCATCACACAACCTTCACAAACTCCATCTACATCAACATAAAATTTCCCACGCCAAAAATCAACGCATCATTATCACAACGCTGACAAAGGTGGACAATTTATACATGCTCCACCTTCATCCCTTTCCCACATTACACCACCACACTCTCCATGATTATCACATTCTAACAATGTTCAATCCATGTTTTGCCCGCTCTCTCTCCCAATTATTGCCCTTATCTTAGACTCCTCAAGTCCACAGTTTGGTGCCAGGAAGGACTGTGGTGGCTTCACTTCAATGGGCAGCTGAGCTCCCCCATAGCTGCTCTCACTCCCCCTCCTCAAAGGAAAAAGGGGAGCAGATAAAACAGAAGGGGGCTCAGGGTTGAGATAAGGTGAGGGAGATCATTCGTCAATCACCATCGCAGAGAAAACAGACTCAGCACAGGGAGATTAATATAATTTATCACCTATCACTAGCAGAGCAGAGCAGTGAGAAACTAAAAGCAAACCAAAAACGCCTCCCCTCCAGGCAGCCTTTGGAGCTGGCTCTGATCTGACATGGGGCAGCTGCTGGGCTCTTTTCAGGGAGGATACCCCTGCAGCTCCCTGCTACCAAACCCTTGCCGTGTAAACCCAACACACATACATTAACTAAACACAAAGCTCACGTGTAATTTTCCCTAGACCACTATAGTAATCCTAACACTGAAGTGCCTGTCATAGTGCATTAAAGAGTAATTAATGTAAGATCTACAACAAAATTTCATCTCTTGCTTAGATGCATGCCACATTTTATTAGTGTTGGTTTCTTTATTTACCCCGGACTGCCACTTGCTTTACATGAAGGAGTAAACCTAAACCAGGAGTAATTGTTAGCAGCAGATGTGCTTAACAGATACAGCTGTTTCCATACCTTAAGTATGACAGGTGACTGAGATTTAATATTTTCTCTTTTCACAGCTAGGAAAAATAGTCAGATTGCTGTTACCACTTACAACTAGTAACTTCTCTATACTTAGATACTGTAAACTAAAGAAACTCGGGACATGTTCAAGTTTGAAAGTCTGAAAAAGAAAATTATCACACTTAGTTACTCTAAGACACTCTTGGTTTAATGAGCAGTAAACAACTACACTAAACCTCGCACCTGAAACTTTACGGGAATGTATTTTTTTTCATATCAATTAGCAAGTCTTAAAGCCAGACCAACTTTTTTTTTTTTTTTTTTTTTTTAACAGGAGTTTTGAAACAACCTGCTGACCAAACACTTACTACATAGATACACTTGGACAATTTCTCTAACAGTTAACTGTCCTTTGAGAAGGAAACTATTTGTCGTTCCATTTTAGAATATATAACAGTTAAAAGGAACAAGCAGTGACTTTGTAGCAGCAGGAATCAACCTGAAGAAATAAAGTGATCCTTCTGCCCTTTCCAGAGAATGTCTGGAAAGTCAAAACCGAATCAAGTGTATGACACTACAATCAACATGGCTGAAAGGAGTTACCTTTAAGTATTTCACTACTTCCCTTAGCAAAAATAAAGTATCAGTAAAAGGAGCAGCAACAAGAAAAAGCTCTCCACATATACGTACATTCACCCCTGCAGGCAAATAAATACAAAGGATTCATTTTTCCCTGTCCCGTGGCAAAAGGGACACGGAAAAGGGATAAGGAGGGGAAGAACAAGTGAAAAAAAAATCCAAAAGCCTCATATGCAGAATCACTTCTGTTTCACATTTGTGAAATTGCCATTTTTGTCAGAAATATTCAACCACCTATTAGAAGAGCAGGCACAGTTAAGTGGTAAATCGCAGTCATTTTCAGGTTGTAGCTTTTTTCTACAAGGTCGTTTCAACCATTTCATCCATTCAGTTCTATAACTCAAAAAGCATCAGCGTGGTTCCCCTCATACCAACATGCTTGTTTGCCTTTGCACAGTCTTGCTACTGCAGGCTGTCAGATTATCTCTGTGTCTTTAGAAACAGTTCACTGTGGAATTTAAAACCTCATTTTATAGCAAATTGTCATAAAATGTAATTTAACAATATAAAAACCTTTTGGGCAGTACTGCTTTGCAGATGATCTGTTTGGAGCATACAGAAGAACATCAGTGGTCTTTCTAGAATGATTACATCTAAGGGCATGAGGCCTTACCATGGAGATGAGATACTTTAAGTTTCTGAGTGCCCTAAGAGCTCACTCCAAGGCAGAACAGATTGTTAATTCATGTCTCATCTAATACCTGCTCTCAAAGGAGATTGTTTAGAAGTGGTACAAAACAAAGTGAGGCAGAAAACAGGAAGAAAGGTCTACAGCCATCCTGCTTTTCCAGTAAACTGAGAGAGTGAGTTCAAGTCAACAGGCATTTGGACATTCTTTGGAGGGTGGCAGTTACTTCTAAAACACCCAACATAGTTATCCTCTCATTTCTTTCCCTCATCAGTTTCTTTCACTATTTGCTTCTCTCAGATTCCTGAGAACAGCTCCAAGCATTCCCTTTGACAGGAAACAAGCTAGGGTATTTGGCTCAAGTTAGAGAAATATGTTAAAACTGCAAGGAAAGGACCATCCCATCTCATCCTCACTGCCACACATTTTTTTTTTTTTATTAAGGCAAGAAATATTGCTGTGACAAGGGAGGGTCAGGCTGTGTGGGAAAGGAATTTGCAGGTGGCTCCGCGCTGTTTCACACATCCCTGAATTAGAGGTAATGAGCAAACAAGCGGTAGAAACAAAAATTTGAGCAAGGTTGAGATAAAGTAAATTGGCTGAAGTGTTAAAGATGAGCTTTGGGCAGTGGCCACTTGCTGGCTGGCTCCAGGCACATGCCTGAATGTCTCTAACAAATTGTATGACAGATTCAGGTGCATGGACAGCACATGGGGCTAGAGGGAAAGTATATGTAGTAGTGAAAAAGGGCAAAAAATGGCTCCTCTTCAAGAGCCATCAGGAGTCCGTGTCTTGCGTCCTTTCAAGGTTGGGTGTCAGGAAAAGGTTCTTCAGTGCAAGGGTGGTCGGGCACTGGGACAAGTTCCTCAGGGCAGTGCTCACAGCACCGAGCCTGACAGAGTTCAAGCAGTGTTTGGACAATGCTCTCAGAGATAGGGTCTGATTTTTGTGTGGTCCTGTGTGGAGCCAGGAGTTAGACTCCATCTTTGTAGGTCTCTCCAACTTTTCCATCTCTTCTATGATTCTACGATTTTAGCTTGCAGTTTCTCCTGCTAAAAATGAAAAATTCCTTAACAGTTTGGTTCTGTCTTTAGCTCAAAATTATTTTATTTAACCTTCAGACTCTTAAAAGTAGTTGCAAATTGTCATTTCTTACTGAAGCAAGACTTGTTAAAGTCAGCTACCAAGAGCACCTGCACTGTCTTAAGATCACTTCTGTTCAGAGGTTATTTCTTTTTTTTTTTTTCCTTTCTTCCAGATGGCAACCAAACAGCATGGGCTTCAATCTCCTACTCTGACTTGTGAAAATAATAGCTCAAACCCAAACCAATGTGTGCTTTCCTTTATTTGCCCATCTCTCAATAACTACAACTTCTAACTGTGTAAAATACACATCACCCAGAGAAACACAGCAAGCAGCTTTCAAATGTCTACAGTGAAATAGAGTCCCAACTGCAAACCATGTTCAACAGTTTACATTTGATCAAGCTGTCATGGAGAACTTGATATCATCTCTATATACACATTTTCAAGCACTGTACCCTTGAACTTCATGTGAAGTAGAGTAGAGTAGTAGTAGGCTTGTAGTAGAGTGCTGCAAGCCTTCACATCATTTTCACACATGGAAGCAGACACTGGACCCTATGACAGAATCCCAATCTACTGTTATCTCCAGAACCCATTTCCATTAACAGAGGAGTGCAATCATTCCACACCAAAAAAAAAAGAACCCAAAACAGAACAGTTTTTCGTGTAGACTCAGACTTCTTTTCCACACCAGAGCAGAACTGGCCTCTTCACAGGCTACACCAAAGCTATGTTGATAATACCATTCATGATAGCTCCTTCAAGCTAAAGCAGGAAAATCCTCAGGATCATCAGGATTTGGAGCAACAATTTGCACCTATAAAGTGAAAAAGGAAGTTTTATAAAAATGAATCCATTGTAAAACACATGGCAGCGATATATAGACATGTATTTTACCCTGACAAATACTCATTCTTTTATTCAAATTAAGTACTTTATGTAATAGAGATGGATATAAATGACAATCTTATCTCAGAGATTATGACTATTGTAAGCCACACCATGAAGCTCTTCAGAATGATGATTTGCTGGCTGAGCAGGACCAGAAGGTCAAGGGTTCTGAAGTATTTTGATGGGATGGAAAAAAATGTAAAACAATCTCATCTGTAACATTTTTTCAGAAGCAGCATTGTGTTGTTTTTTTTTTTTTTTTATTAACATTCTCAGGCTACTACATATCTGATTGTAGTTTTAAACTCTGTGCTCTGATATAAAGAGACTGTTTCATTTTTATGAAGCAAACATCAAATTATTTCCGTATCATTCTGTAAGTTCCCAACCTTAATTATTTTATTCATGATAAGCAGAACTAAACAGACCTTTGGGGATTATGAAGAATAAAGGTGTAATTTTTAGGTGGTCAAATATATTGTTTTGTTTGTTTGTTTTAAAAAGGAAAAAGGGGAGTAGAAGGTTTTTTTTAATGGTTATAAAAAAATACTTCCACCACTCCATGTCTTCATCTGCAGGATCCCAGATGTAGTGATCTCATGCTGTGTAATCAAAATACTATTAACATACAGTACTGAAATCTCTTAAAAGGGATATAAACCTTTAGTCATTTCAATTACTTCGCAGTTTATACCAAAACTCACTGCAGAAACAAATCTTCATTACGTCCTGTCTTCTAGATAACATTACAGCAACTAGTAATCCAGCCTTTGGAAATTTATGTGTTGGAGTTCCTGAGCCTGAACTGGTATTTAATTTTAAGCAACTTGATATGGGTCAGGTACTGAAAATAACAACACAGGCCAACATACTGTGAGGTAGGCAATAGAAACAAGTCTGTCACTATGGAAATCAGTAATCCCCCCAAGAAACACAGGGGGAAGACAGCCACTACCAAAAAGAATTCCAAGAAAACAAAACAAAAACCACAAACTTTACCGTTACTTCTGGTCGAGGTCCCATCTCTTCGACTCGTCTACCACGACCACCTCGTGCTCCTCTTGATCCACGGCCAGGGCGAGGAAGACTCCCAAAGTTAATATCCAGCTGAGATGTTATGTCATTCACTGCTCTTCGAAAGACGTGAGAATCATCTTCAAAGTCTTCCTTTTGCAGCTAAAAAGAACATCTGGTTAAGGCCTGTAATTTCCTTACACACCCTTCTTCCCTCCCTGATACACACACACTTGTATTACAAACTAAGCAGCAGATAAATCAACAAGATGTCCAGAATAGAAGACAGGCCTTAACTTGCAGAGGGTTTGAAAAGAAGTGAGACAACTGCTGCTTCCCAGATGCCAGGAATAGTTCTTTGCTGGCTCAGAGAGTCCTTGCAAAACAAATCTTATATACCAGCTCCGTAACACCGAAGAAGTTTTCAGAAATATGATCTACAAGGTTTTCCTAAGGAACCAGAGAGTCAGGCCTATGCTACTTACTCCTACAATTACCTTCAGGTAATGAAAAGATCATAAGCAACTACAGCATTTGCCTACCAAATGAGCTGTTAGTAGCTGTTTAAACTAAATAGCTGTTTAAACTCTGTGTATTCCTTGTAGCTAGTGGATTTAAGATTGTTTCCCACTGTAATTTTAATGTGTGTTACAGTTAACATACCTGTAAACTCGTCCCATACTGTGATGGGTCACCTATTCTATTCAATGTCTAATAGACGGATTTGACTTGTTCTTGTCATGTAGTTTCTGTACCTCTTCTATATTCATTTTAATAAGGTCCCTTGATAATGCTAGCCAAGAAAGTTTAGGAGCAAAAAGAACAGCAACTTGCATGCACTCTTCATACACTGTCATACTCTTCAGAGCTTGTAGTAGTTATTTTCCCCAGCACATTCCCACACCCTGGAGAAGGATGGGGCAATGGCATCTGTGACCACCAAAAGCCATGCTAAAAAAGGATGCAGCAACTTCTGTATTAGTGTTGGTCTATGTAAGTGCTAGGTGACCTAAAGTAATTAAGACTTCTCAAAAAGCTGTAAGCTTTGATGTTAGTATTATAACTAGGCAAAGGATAAATGTGTATCAATACATGCATACAGACGTTATTCAAGGATAAGAATTCCATTATGCTAGGCTACAAGGATATGCACATATTTCTGTGATCCCAAAACCTGAAATCTAAGTAAGCAGGAATCTCTGAGTCTCCCTGCTTGCCTATCATACCAATAAACTAGAAGTCATCTCTGAAATATGAATCCCAATAATATCATGGAATAAAAATTTCAGAAAAGCATGGACAAAAGCACATTACTATGAAACAAGCTCTCCAGAGTTACTTTTAAGAAGCTTCTAAGAAGCAGGACCCTAAAACTGGAAAAAAAAATCATATATTCCAAGTGTACAGTGAAAGCTGGGATCCAGCGCAGATGAAAATAGGAGACTTAGCATCCAGACTAAGAGATGCTAAAACCAGAATGCAATATATACGTTCAAATACATACTGGTAATTATGCTAAATATAACTCAAAATTAGTATAAGACATGTTTAGTAAACCAAGTTTCTCTAGTAGCACTACCAAAGATGTACATAGGTGGCAGCAACAAGGACACAGGTTTTATATTGCTAAGACTAAGTAAACTCTAAGGTAGAGCTACTTGTTATATTACATATTTGCATACAAAATGTGGGTGATGATCTGAGAGAAGAAAAAAGAATAGACAGTACGTATAAAGCAAGTTTTGAGGCACGTATGTGATTACAGTAACAAAGTTGGATAGTGACTTGTGTTGAGGTTATACTAAAACTAGTAGAAAGAATAGAGACAGTTTCCTAACCCTGAGCATAAAGCAGAGTTTACAGAATTCCTCAGGCAATGCATGCTTACATCATCGCTATATTTTGACTTGTGAATCACCACTGCTTTGGAAGGAACAGTGGATTCTGGCTTCCGGATGTTGAATTCAGGCTTTGGTCGATTCTGTTGCTGAAGATTTTTCCACTCATCTAACGTCATTTCTTGAACTACTTCTTCAATTGGCTCCCCTTCAGCAACTCTAAAGGTTTATAGTTGTAAAGTAAAAACCATTAGCTTGCAACATGCCAGGATGAACAAGAACACTAATCTCTAAAGTAAGGATAGTAAACAAAACATCTGGAATGTTTCTCCCCAAATTACTATCCTCAATTTCACTTATAACCCGCAGTAGCTTGAGGTACAAGTTTTATGTCAATATAAATTAGAAAACACACCTCTTTGCTTGAAATTAAGTCTTATGAATAAATGCTATCTCTAACCTACTACAGTAGGTTCTGGTGTTTATCCATCCTTATCGTAAGTTCAAGCACTTCAAATTCTAGACAAAACCAGGCTGTCTTTTGATCTGGCATATTCTCAATTCTACTGTTTCATCAGTGGATCTACTCCTAGAAAATGCAGCCACAGTAAAAAAAAAAAAAAAAAAAAAAAAAAAGTATACTAAGCAGTTCACAATACCCCAGTTGCACAGTTTTATTGACTTACATTGCAAGATGACAATGAGATGGATTTGTGTTTCAGTGCGGCTTTCAGCCATCTAAAAAGACCTGATGACACCATGGGATCTTCTAAGTAATTATTAGCATTTTCTTTGTGAATTTTAGACAACGCTTCTGATGCTTGTTTGACTTCTTTTGTCAGAGGTAGTAGCTCACAAGGAGTCATTATTTATCACCTGCCTGAAACTGACAGATTAATCCTAGTCCACTCTGAATTTGCCACACAAAATGCAATAATGCTGATACGTTCAAGGAAAACATATGGAGTATGTCACAACATAAGGAGTATGCTTTGCATATTTTTGAACTGTAAAGACAGAAGTCCAACGCTGTACATCTGTACTTATAAGACAAGATATGTAAGACTAAAAATCCTTCTCCACACATCACTGCTTGACTACTTCTCTGCCATTTTCCTAATGCTGGCAAAAGTTTTCTTGCCCAGAACCGGCTGCTATTACGTTATACTCCACATGTACCTTTTAAGGATAGTAGCAGGCAGTTACTCCCTCCTTAATATAATCAGATGCAGGAAGCACAACTCACATCACTCTAATTGTTACAATAACCAAATACTATGAGCTATAGGAAAATCTGCACTGTTGACTCCCAGATACTTGAAAAAGTGCTTCTTCCACTGCTTCTTCCTCCTCCCACCCAGAACTATTACACGTTACAATAGCAGTTGAAATTGGTTAAGTTTTTCCCTACCACAAAGTTAGTTAAGTATATTCCCTAACACTTATTTTTCCACAAAACCTTTTAATTAGGCTCCTTCTTGTGCGAGAGATACAGATTTGTGCGTCTTCATTGGATCACAGTTCCAAGATGTCTTCTATCAAATGCTGATTATCAAGAGTGGATTTTTCTAATACAAATATACAGTTGATTAGATGCAAGCTGGAAATTTGCTTTATCATGGAAGATGCAGAATCAAGTGAACTGCTGTCCTGGTTTCAGTTATAACAGAATTAATTTCTTCCTAGTAGCTGGTGGAATGCTGTGTTTTGGCTTGGGATGAGAAGAGTGCTGATAACACCCCAATGTTTTAATTGTTGCAGAGCAGTGCTTATACCAAGCCAAGGACGTCTCAGCTTCTTGCTCTGTCCTGCCAACAGGCAGGCTGGGGGTGCAGTAAGAGCTGGGAGGGGACAGACCCAGGACAGGTGACCCAAACTAGCCAAAGGGGTATTCCATACTGTATGGGGTCATGCTGAACAATATATAGGGGTGGATAGCCGGGGGAGGGGGCCGGACTGCTCGGGGTTAGGCTGGGCATCGGTCAGCGGGTGGTGAGCAATCGCATTGTGCATCACTTGTTTGTACACATTATTAGTAGTAGTACTATTATCATCATTGTATTATTATTATTATTATTATTTTCCTGTCTTATTAAACTGTCTTTATCTCAACTCACGGGCTTCACTTTCCATTTCTCTCCCCCGTTCCAGACAAGGAGGGGGAGGGGGAGTGAACGGCTGCATGGTGTTTAGCTGCTGGCCGGGTTAAAACACGACAAATGCACATTTCATCTCTGAAGTTGTACAAGCACCTCAGAAGAACGCACACTTGAGAGTTTTCTGTACATGCCCTCTCCCTATGTGATCTTGCAGCATGCCATTTTATTACTTACCAGTCAACTTTATATTCTATTTTACTGAAGAACACAGGATATGACAGGTAGAAGCATATGAAACACTGAACTGCACAGTAACAGTCTTAATTTTGGTTCTAGGAAGGACAGTTTAAAATGTACTTCATAAAGCCAGTAAATAAAAATGTACAAGTCTACATGCCTTCATTCTCTGTTATTTATAAAATTCCAGCTATATAAACACGAAGTTAAAGGTAAAAAGACTGGTAAGCAGTTTGTAATTCTATACTGATTAAAATGATCTGACACTATAATTAGAAGAATTGATAAGGAAAAAATTAACACATTTACTGACTTAAATGAAAAGGATACTGGTGAAAGATGCAGCTACTTCTGGAAAAAAGGCCAACAAATACTTTTTCATGTGTAAGAACATTGCATGAAGAACCGATGACACCCTGAATGTTTAAATTTTCTGGCCTTAACAGTAAGAAACCAGCCATTTTTTGGCCAATTTTCTGAAACGTCAATTCTGGGAACAAGCATTAGAAAAGCAAGACTACTTACAAGCACCCAAGGAAGAAGAAAAGAGGAAAAAAGCTAATATAAGAGCTTCTATTACAACATTTAATTTCTTCCCAAGATGCTATGTCAAGACAGAATTGGTAAAATGTATATCTGAACTTTAGAAAGCCTTTTGTTCTTCTCTCCCCTTTTCACCAAGTAAGGGAGGCACATTTCAGTCCTTGATGAAACCTGTAGAAAGACAAAAACAGCTGCAGCAAGTACTTGAGATGTAGCTATCTATCTTCCTAACTACAACAGAAAAGCATGCCACCTTCAAGGCCAGCTTTGTGCTGCTACCTGTACTGCAAGAAGTAATACACACTTTCTGCAGCAAAAAGTTCAGAAAGAAAATGGCAAATAACGAATCCATACAAGAATACTGAAGGGCTGACCAAGTGTTACAAGATCCTACATAGAGAAAGTAAGTGGCCCAAAAACAAAAAGCACCGTCACCAGGATCTACAAAGGACAAGTAAAAACACTCTCAGGCAAAAAATGTCAGCTGCCCAAACACAGAAAGAAACACTGGCAAAACAGAAGCTCTGAAATAGGGAACATCTCCTACCCAACCCACACAGACTTTCTGCAAGTAACCTAGTCAAACCAAACCTTAAATCAACACTATCTAGTATTATCAACAACCATCATCAACACTACATAGCATTATGCTGCTGAGGATAGGACAAAGACATGTATCAACCTTTTTGTTTGGAGCAGATGTCACTGCTGGTGGGGTAGAACAAGGTCTCAACTGATGAAAGTTTCCATGTGGGAAATTCTGGAGTCCAGAAGAGAACGGCAAGACAGATATGAAGTCAAAAACACACAATATACAGGAAAGTCTTTAAGAAGAGCTGAGGAAGAAACAAATATATAATGCTAAGAAGGAACAAAATAGTGCATGCTGACAATGATTAAGGCAAGACAATTGGGAGAAAAAAACAAAACCCCTAACTAGTACTTTCTACTTCCAAAGCATTAGAAAGTCTATCAGAGACACTGAAATCCATCATTAGAGGACATCAAAATCAACCACACAGGTATAAGAAGTGGTATAGGTACTATCAACCATGCTTTCAGTCAGCAAGACCCCTTTCAGACTTAGAGTCCAATGATTGTAATACAAGGACACCTCACTATGCAGCAACCTAAATTTCCCAGAAGGCAATTACAAGTGTAACTTTGACAAAAACACACCTACCAAAAACAACCGCTTGCTTGTCCCAAAGATATAGTGGAGCAGCTACATCACAAAGTTCTGGTTTCTCAACTTTTAAACCATGGTTTGATCTTTACTTCCAGGTTATTAGTGCTACAGATTTGGTTTAGGATGCTGACACTCCCAGGGGGAAGTAACGTCGCTATTACCAAGGCAGAGCAAAAGGAACATGCATATAACTTTTTGGAGAGAGACTCAACTGAAGCGGATTATTTTGGTCACTCAGACTGCATGGACATGCACTCTATGCATTACTTGACACCTTCTTACCTTATTTATTTTTCATAACCTATCACTGTATTTTCATTAATTCCGTGGAAAAGCTCCTTGACATGACAATGATCATGCTGGCAAGCACTGCTAACTATCTAAGTACGGTCTCTGGACATGAACAAACTGAATTCCCAGTGCATGTATATATCAAAACATCAGACAAGGAGGTTTTAGTTATGATTCTTACTGCTTCAGTGTTTTCAATGGTTACTATAACCCTCTACCTATACTTTGTTTACTGTGCATACCTTTCCTACAGGAACTGCTCTAAATGAACACAATAATATGCAGAAGAAACAACGATTGAAAAGAATGGATTTCAGTTCATCTCTTTGGCTAATTATTTTCATGTCCTTAAAAATATTGAGCTTTTTTGGATCAATTTTTCAGCTGCACAAAGCAAATTCTTATTTGGCTTTTATCAAGAAATCAATAGCACAAATCTTTCCCACTGAACATCATTTGCAGGGACATTACTACCAGATATAACAAAATTTAAAATTACACAAGGTAAGACCAATCTACAACCATACAAGTTAACTATAAAAGAAAAGCGAAGGATTAAGGATTTGAACTGGTATACACCTAGCTTTATGTCACTATTAAGAAACAAGAGAAGTGAGTATGTCGGCAAACTTGATGACAAATTTGGAAAAATTCCTATTAAATGACCAGATGGGTACATATATCTACTAAAAAGGAAGGAGGTCCTTTGTCAAGGAATAGAATAAAACATCACAGAATAATTATCAACTCCACAAATATTTGATAGGGATTAATTAGATTATGTGTTGTACTGAATAAAAAGAAAAAACAGTTTATTCAAGTCATCAGTCAAGCGAAGTTGGTTCTATTGTTTGAACTCTGAAGATGAGTTCAACAGAAAGCAGTTGTGAGGACAGCTTATGCAACTATACAACTTATATATTTTGTACTTACTAGTTGCAGAAAAAAATAGCATGTCATATAGGACACTATAAACAACAGACACTGATGATGTTGAAGCGTCAGTGAAATTTGTCAAGGATATAGCAAGAAGGAACTTAATGTATGAGTATTAAAGAAATTGTTGTCCTATTCACTTTGCAAATGGAAACTTATGAAAAACAATATGGACACAGTCCTGAAGGCAAAGACCTCGTAGGTTACAGAACTCTGCAGAAGTCTTTCTGGAGATGCATTGAGGTTGGTGAAGTAACACACCAGAAAGCTATATAGTATCTCCATACAGACAAATTATTCCCAATTGACAGGACTACTACTACTTTTTAACATGCTAACAGTCACGTTAAGAAAGAATGAGAGAAAACACAAAACCAAATATTTCAACTGTCTCAGCACAAGCACACAACTGCAGTTAAGCAGAAGAAAAGAAATTGATTCCTCGGAGTTGTTGCATTTAAAGTCAAAATGAGAAAAAACCCTAGCTGTAGCTTGAACAAACATACGTGCCTAGCCCCACAATGTCGAGGCTGCAGTGAAAGCAGAAGCTAGCCTTGTCAGAATCTTTTGCTGGTTTATGTTACCTGCCAGAAGACAGCAACTCTGGAGAGCAGGGACAACCTAAGCAGACAAGACCTTAAAATGCATTTTGAAGAATATCATACCTGAGAAAACATATCCCTACAACTTTTGTTTTTAAATAATTTAAAAACAAAAATACTTTTGCCTCATTTAGCAGTATCCCATCCATCCATCCCTAATTACATCACTACCATTCACACAATATTTCCTCAGATCTTGAAAGATGTGGAGACGCATAAATGCACCCAAAGGTAACTGCAATGAGCTACATATAATTCATATTTTGCATACAGATTTGAGAGTCTTCAGGATAGTATTTACTGAAAAGACTACACGATGCAGACTTCTGTACTTTTAGTTTACTTGCATCTTATGGAATTCAGTGGACTATTCCTAAACTAAACTTTTGAAAACATGAGAAGGCAACTGGCAGATTCTGTCAGAAACCTTTGTCAATATGTATACTTCTTGCCTTATGTTCTACAAGGAACTGATGTTAGGACACATCTAGGAAAAGCCTGATATTCTGAGCATGTTTCCACCTACCATGAAGTAGAAACTGGTACAAGTAAAGATATCACTAACTGATAAAGAGTGTTTAATAACTGTTCTCATATTTAGCTATTTTTTTCAAATATGCATTGCATTTATCTAATTTAACTACCCATCTGATTTAAGTTCACATAGAAAAATCTTTCTGGAAATCCAATTATCATCATTCAGTTTCTGGCAAATTCAGCTGTATAATAAAAGGTAATTTTAAATTAAAGGAATCAAAGCACTATCAATTCATATTCTTCCAGGATTATACAAACTGAACAGGTTTTGTAGTGCACTCAGCTTTACAACTTAGATAAGAAATGAACCAATGTAACTAGTAAGCTACATAATTAGGCAAAAAAAGGCTTCATAGCAACAGAAGAGGGCACTGACATTTCATTGCCTTCCAGTATTTAAAAGATATTCACAACATGGTATCTGCTTATTCTTTGAACTCTTGGTTGAACAAGATTGTCTAATTAGTTTTTCTTAAGCCAAAGTGTTTATTTGACCTGCAGTAAATTCTCCTCTGGACACTGATCAGAATGAAAGCCAGAAGACCGAGGCAGATTTCTCTCTCAGTTCCCCAGCTTTTAAGGCTCACTGCAAGACCATTTCCAGTTAGCCTTCTAGGTTCTACGGAGGCCCTTCATGAATAGATGCATTTGGATGGTATTAGTGATTGATGAATAACTGACTTAGAGAATTTTATCTTAGTGTACTTCAGTTGTGTTTGTTTAATTGCATAAGTACCTTGAATACCTTTTTCCTTGCAGAGTACTTCAATAAAACAGGGTAGGTGTTTTTTTTGTTTTGTTTTGTTTTTTTACCAATTACCCAAGTTAAAAGGGTAACAGACAATAGGCAGCCCCTCCTTAATCAATCTCCAAATGTTAGGAATGTAAGCATCACTGGTCACTCAAAATTGCAGCTATATAAATCAAGCTTTAGTCAGACTAAGGGACTCGTTTTCTTGAGCCACAAATAGAGAAAAAGCTTTGCTACTGCAATTATTTAAAAACAGAAAAACTTCACAGTTCAGATTTCCAGTGTGCCTCCCAATAAAAGTCAAGAATATCAGTAACAGTCAATTATTTTCTTTGTATTTAGAAAAAAAATATATATATTTTAGCCAGACTATACTTTTTTAGAGGCTCTCCTTCAGTAGTCCCTTGCTGCTGAGCTGTTTCTGCAGTCTCTTCCACGGGAGCAGTCTGTTCCACCTCACTAAAACAGTAAACAGAAAAACACAAGGTCTTCATGGGGCACATTGGCAACGAACTCACATATCAAAGCATCACATTTCCCAGACAAAATTCCTTGGGAAGGGACAAAACAGAAGAAAAGCTCTGGGATCATAAGAAAAAGTTGATCTACTAAGCGACTATGTGAACTAACAAAATGAGAAGGAATGGGGAAACCTAATTTCTATGTACTTACAAACAAACAAAAAAAAAGTGAAAAGCATGCATGAAGACAAAATAACTCAGTCATGAACACCAGTACTTGATTATAGTACATCTCTGATACTTATGCTTGCATTTCTTATTTTCAATTAAAACAGTAAAATTCACACTTCATCTTTGAAGTCCACATTTTCTGTAACCCATTAGCCACATTAGTAAGCTTTCAAACAAGAGCAGTAGCATGCTTATTTTCATTCCATTTATATGCATACATTTTTTAAATTAAAACTTTGTAGTTTCAATGCTTCATTAAGAACAATTAAAGCATAGAGATGCTTTTAGAATCGTTTAGACAATGCCAATTTAATGTGAACTCTACCACATGCACCACATCACAAGAAAGCAGTGTTATCTCACATCTGTATCACAAATTGTGATGCTTCTGAACTAAAAAAATAGTAATAGCTAGGGAGAAAAAACAAGAGATTTAACTTCCTTGAAATTTATAGAGTTCGCACCATCTTCACTGACATATTTAGAAACTAGGTTTGTGCTTTTTTTTTTTTTTTTTTTTTAACCAACTAGGTTTGTGCTATTAGATCAAAACCATGTTTAAATAATCAATTACATGTTTTGAAAAGCTGGAGTACCTAATCAATCTTTTGCTTTTAGTTTGCAGCATTATAGAAAAGATAGAAGTCAGTACAGTCTCTTAGAGCTCAGAATATCAAGCCCCAAAACGTGGACCCAAAGGGATTTTTTTTCAACCTCTTAGACAGATACCTCAAAAAACCTGGTGTACATTAACAAACATAATCATGATTGGAGTTATAAATACAAAACTATTTTTAAAACAGTTTTGTGAATCAATGTGCATGTGGCTACGGATGTTTACTCTAAGCTCAAAGTTTTCCCTTTTCTGTCTTTCAGCAGCCTTCAGCTGAAAACTTCTGTAAGCATTGAAGAATAAAGGCTACTGGAAAGAGTAGCATACTGCTAGGTGCACAGAAAAGTTGACTTTTCCAGCAAGCTTTGTGTTATCTAGAAATAAACCAATGAAAGAAATACAGAATTTAACTTCCCAACTTTTTTCATCTAATTGACCATTAGTAAAACATCACATTTTGTCACTGATCCTTATGTGCTTTAAGATGTATTTCAGTGGTACAGTCAGCTAAAAAGTCTCTTGAGCCACACTGAATTGTACTGCAGCTTTGCTATTAAGACACAATACATCAAATTTGAGAAAGAAGGACCAAACTTCAAGCCCACTGACAAGTTCCACTTGTTAGTGACTATTTTGTAGCAATGTCAAAAAGTACTGGAGTCCCACTTATTTGAATATAAGAAAAAGTCATAACTTATTTCAGAAAAGACAACGTAGCCCCAGTCTAAAATATTTTGACAGGCTTTTATTCAAGAGACATCACCATGCCTTTGCTACAAATTAAACTCTTCAGGATAAACAAGATGAGTCCAGAAAGCTATAAAATTATGCTTAATCTATAATTAATAGAAAGTATGACTTAAACCTCAAAATACCCAAACTTCAATGAACTGAAAATGATGATCTATGGTGGGCACCAGAAAATGATGGTCTATGGTGGCATGAGAAAATGTTGTACCTCATATCATCTCTAGCTGTTCCCCAGTTGCGAGCTCCGCTTCCACCCTTTTTGTCATCTGCTCTCACTCCTCTAGAGAGAGAAACAGTGTTCTTTAACAGCTTTTTTACATTACAGACTTGAACTGAAACTAGTACTGACTTATTGGCAAGCAGCTTGGGTATAGAATGCACAAACAGAATATGCAAGAGATTCTACTTCAGTGTCAACTCTATCGTTCACTTGTGCACGAAGAACAAGTACACTGAACACTTACGTTTTATCGTTGCCACTTTGTCTTTCAAATTCCCGCTTTCCTCTTTGGTCAAAGCCATCAAAACTTCTGCTTATTCCACTACCTCTTCCTCTGCCTCGCATTCCACCTCTTCCTCTTCCACGACCTCTTGGTCTTTCATAGTCTACTCTTTCACCTGATCTAGAGAGAAGATTTCCAGTCAGATTTTTGTTTCTATGGAACCATTAACAACAAGAAAAACATCTGCATGACTTCATTTGTGCAGTTATAGGAGACACCTGTGTAAGAGAGCTACTGTACAATTTTTGAAGACTACATATTTACTCAGCACAGTTGTATTAGTTTTGTCATTAAACTGAACACAGCAGGAATTATTGCAGACAACAGAAATAGAAAGTTCACGTGTTTATAGTTTAACAGTGGAAATATTAGGGAAGTTTAATAAAACACTACAGAACTGTCATGTGTTCAGTGACCTTATTGGGCCATAACTCCACAATACAAATTCATAGTTACATGTAACTGCTAACACGTTTTCTGAAATTTTTTAATACCAACTACTGTGATGGAAAATAAGAAGAGTTACACCCTCAAGTGTTAAGACTTTAGGTGGAAGTATTCTAGTACAAAGTATACATTTATACTAGAATATTACATTTTGTACTAGAATATTGCATTCTAGTACAACAAGTTTGTCATGTGTTCACTGTCCAAGTAACAAACAGTGTCACAAAGGTACAGTTTCAGTTTGAACTGTAAAATTAATTCTACTTTGGATCTGCACCAGATATTCTACAATAGTTGGTATGCAAGTTCAGAAACTGGATATTTACCTTACAGGCTGAAGGCAAAGTTTTCAGATCTTAACGTGTTTTAGTTTTGCCTTCTATTTTACCACTTAACAACAAAGCTCCAAATCAATCTGCACGGAAGCTGAAATGACAGCTCTGACAGACATGAACTAATAGGTACCCAATACCAAACTGATACGCTAGTAACGCAACTATGCCTTTGAGTCACCTCTGCCTATCACATCTGTTTAAGAAGGTTAAATCTTTCCCCTCCTTTTCCATCCCTGTGGAGATCTTCTACAAGGCACCTATCATCTCCCTATCCGATACATACCTTTCAGCTGTGAATTCTGTTTGCCTTTCTGTTTCATAGGAACGGTATTCCCTGAAAGAAGGTCTCGATTCAGTTTTGTCTTGTTTCTCTGCTCTTCTGTTGTCATTCCATCCTTGCTCTTCTCCTTGTTTAGGGGCTCGCTTCTGGCCTATACAGAAACACACACATTATTACTGAGTTTAATAATAATCAAATTGTATTTACCAGCTACTGTCTGAAGGGAACTGACTACACAATAGTCTTCTGCTTTACCACCTCCACTCCCAAGTCCCCCAAAATATTAAAATCACTTACAGTTAAGGTTGTCAGACACTTTCTTTAAAGACATTTACTTACTTTCCCCTCCATATCGATGAATCTGTCTCATGCAAAAACGCTACTCTTGTTGACTCAGCTCAACCATTAAAAAAAAAAAAACACACAATACACAACAAGGTAGAAAAATCTCATCTTGCTCACCTTAAATTATAAAAATTGAGAACAAAACTTTCTCTTATGTTTCCTCAAAGACCTTAATGGTGTACTACAAAACAGGATAGAGAAATTTCACCAGAAGACATGAATTGCAAGGCTGTGGTAGAAGAGATGAAGACAGAGCAAAGAGGATCATTTGAGACAGGTGTTAGCTGTTTACCATCAGACATCACATTTCCTTACAGATAAGCTCAATTTAGAGTCTGCACCTCTGTTTTATGCTCACAGTTATGGTATCCAACAAAATAAGGGTCACCTCCTTACATTGCTGCTCTATGGGGGAAAGAATAATTTACCGACATTACAAGACACTTAGTTTAAATAGCAGAAACGCAAGCAGTAAATACAAAGGCTTCAACTAATTCTAGAATTCCAATATATTACAAGACAAAATGTATTTAAGCTTTCTCAGTTTTTGTTTTACATTGTTGATGTTGAAGAGGAGCAGGTAGGGCAAGGTGATTGCAGAGGAACTGAGTGCTACAAAAAGCAATAAGCCGAGGTTATGCGTTCAACTCAAGTGCACCTAGCTTAAGACTAGAGTTCAATATGTACTTCCTTCTCTGTTTTCCCAAATTCTCTGCTCTATTTAGGACAAAGTTCTCCAAAAGCAAACCTTCTGTCTCCTAGACCCTATACTTAAACTGTGCAATGCTGAACAAGTTACTGAAGTCAGGTTCTCACGGACAAGAAACAGCCCTGGCTACTGTGCCTCGGTTGTTAGCACATAAGAAGAAAACTTATTCTATGTCAATATATTAATATACGAATGAATTCATAGTTCCACAGAAATGCCCGTATAAAAAGATCTCTCTTCAAAGCTTGGCTGTCAGGCATGAAGTCAATAGCATCATCTTTAAAAAGAAAACTTCAAAGAACTATCCACTCAGAGAAAAACGTAGAATGGTGACTGATAAAGCTTTTTGTTAGGCAGTAAGGACAGTCGCATCTATACACTGAAGAAAGTTTAACTGGGGCTGCACAAGCAACCCTAGCTTTTTTTTTTTTTTCCTAAACTACAAACTGCTTGACATAATATATTCTCTTTTCTCAAGATTTGGATTTCCTCAGCCCTTATAGCAGCAAGCATATTTGCATCCCAAAAATGAAGACAATCTGTGGATGAAGGACAATTTTGAAATTAGTCTGAGTGCTTTTTATTAAAGCATCCTAATTTGAAAAGGATAAAGTTGAAGTTATAAGGAATACAGAATGACATTTACTGTTTGGAAAGGTGTCTGTTCTGTGCATATCCCAACTATACCAACAATTACACAAGTGTTAACTCTAAATTGGAATCTTGGTGTGAAAAACAAAAGACCATTTCTGATCATTTTTATTTATTTTGATCAAATCTGAACAGGCAACTGCAATACAAGAGTGCATGTTTATCCCTTTCTGAGCCTCTCACTAGCTATGAGAAGCAGAACAACTCAGCAAGAATGCAGAGACTACATCCCTACATGTTTAGTATTAACTTCCAATTCACATACATATTTAGAGAACTCCTTAAAATGAGTAAAGCAATCACAAAACGAAGATGTAAAAGCCATTTTAGAGAGATGATCTGTGGTTCTGTTACCCAGTACCACTTAAAAGTACTTAAAAGTGCTTCAAAACAAGTCTTGTCAGATATGCAAGTGTATTACAGTGCATTACAAGTCACCAGCACTGACCGTGCTAGACAAAGCAGACAGCTCTTGACTTCATTGTACAGTTAATTCACTTCGATTCTAATAGATGGGTATAATTACTGCAAATGGATTTCAAATACTACAAAAATTTGTGACACTTGTAACCTGCATAAAAATACTTTAACTAGTTCGACAGACATGCAACAATGGATTAAAACTGCACAGCTGCAGTGAACACACCTCTCTAATAAACAGCGTCATCCTCAGAGCAGAAACACATGGCTTGCGAATCTGTCCAAATACCAGCACAAATTTCAGCTCAGCATATAAGGGCAAACCAAACCAGAGTCTGACAGCAGTGATAACATAAACCATCTGATCTTCTCCCTGCTATGTATCTGTCACAATGCAGACTCACTTTTACTTAAGGATCCAAAGGACCACCAGCCCTCTGGGAGACTGGGTTTGGGGGAAGGAAGAGTAAAACAAAGGCAATCCTGTGTAGTGTTGCCATAATAGCTTTCACTTACAAAGAACTGGGCCGTGCTTTGAATGCTCATTAATTACTTCTCCTGGTACACTCCAGTGTTGCCAGCTTGTTAGCATATACATATGTAAGTATGTAAGTTCCCTTCAAAACCACAATAGGGTCTTATGGATCATCTACCTGAGGTCTTGCAAACACTGTGCTGAAAAAATGAAGATTGCTTTTTTCTAGTTAATAAGTTTAGCCTCATTTAAGATGATTTTCTTGTTCATACACTTAAATCTCTATTAAACTCAAGTAGATACCCACCACTCCTCACGTCACCATTATTTCCCTGCGAGGCTACTGCACCAGCCCGATCTGTCACCTCAGTTGCCTGTCACTTTACTTTCTAAATTGATAAAACAGAAGAAAAAAAATGCTGATTAAACTGTTTCTAAACCAGTTTTTTTCAGAAAATACACCCAAACCATTATTAGAGGTAAAGACGTCTGTAAATAGTAAAATTACCAGGTATAAGACATAGTTATAGCTAAAGAAGAAAAACACACCAAACAACAGTGGGGTTTATAAACTGCAGATTAAGCCAAATAATACAGATCTAACATATTAAAGTATCTTTCACTTTGCCACCACTACTATGAGTATTAGTTTTGCTTATGCAGCAGCATTTACATAGGAAGACTTTCTAGAAAGTGTATTTAATAAACACGTTTTGCAGAACCCTGAACTGGGAAAGCAGAAATTATATTTTCAGGAACTGCAGCATCTCACTCCCTGCCACTGAACGTCAGTGTTAACAGAAGGATTTAAAACAACTCAGAGAAATCTAGCTGCCATTGCAGTGTTGTGTCTAGCTCCCATCCAAAGTTTCTCTATTCATACATGTATTATCTGCCCTCAAACAAGCAAAACTTTTGCCTGAGAAGAGATGGTTCTCTAGTTTATGAAGGGGCAGGCTCTTCACCGGCCTGTTGCTGATGCAGAACATTCTTATTTTATGTTTTAAGGGAAAAAGAGTAAGCTTTTGGGAGGCAGACCTCGTTTTCCATTTAGACATACACCTTGAATTTCCCAGCTTGCAACCACATCCAGTCACTGCAGGCGACAGCAGAAATCCTGTCCTGGCCCTGGCACTTCGAGAAGCCAGGCAGCCAAGGGTGGCAGCTGCCACACAGCTCCCGGGCAGAGGGATGGAGGCTGCTGATGCTCAGCTCGCCTTGCATTGCCTTGCATTCAGGCCTAAAATCCAGCCCCAAACGCTGCATCGCAGCGCTTTATAAATTCTCATAAGACTGAGACCAACTCACCCCACTAAAATAGATGGTGCTCAAACCCACTGAAAAGATGGCATCCATGCTCTGTTTCTGCAAATGTGGCCCAGAGGTCCCAAACAGGAATTACCTATCTTTGGCCCCAGCAGGCACGCACTGGAACAGAACAGACGGAAAGTGAGAGCTGCTTTCATTCAGGTAGAATAAACATTAGAGCAGCCACTGTAGTTACATGAAAGATTTATGCATCTTACAGCATGTAATTGATGGAAAAAAGCAATGACAAAACGCTTTCTGTCTGACAGCCTACACTCAGAAGTTTTCTGAATGAATCAAGGGCAGCAAGCATAAGTAACAAACAACAAACGTTTTTGCCTTCTCCGTCTCTCACCTTCAGTTCCACATCCATTGTATGCTTAGATACCTCTGCTCAGAGCAAAAAAATCTTAGTTTTGGTCTTCCCAATACATAAATTATTCAGTAGGTTTGGCCATGGTTGTCGCTCCTGCTTTTTCTAGTTTTCCTACCACCGAGGTGAAGAAAAGAGCAGACACTTTAATAAGTGGGAAAGTGAGATTCTTTCAAGAGCACAGCAGTTATTTTTCTGGTTTTCTCGCTACTGGTATCTCAGTAATTCCTGATACTGTTTCTCTCAGGCTGCCTGCTGTTTTAATAGTATCAGACCTAGTGACCCTCTGCTCTTTCCTAAGCTACAGTAGCTTGAATCAGAGAAATCATTCATGACGCAGCACAGCTAGCAATGCTGCCCTCCATCTCTAACCCATGTTCTCCCACACATACTGCCCTGCGCTCAATGTAAGTGAGCTTCCTTTGCCATTTTGTAGTTCATTTACAGTATGTATTGCTATTGCTCTGTAACTCTACCATTTTAATTTAATGGGCTAAATAACCTTGTATCAGCAAACTTGAGCTATTTATCCCTCCCACAGTTCTTCCAGCAGACTTGCCAGCCACCTACATACATACAAAATGAAGAAGAACTTTATTCAAAAAATTCTCTTTTGGAGGACTTTTGACTGCTTTGTAAGATGTTAGAACAAAGCTAACAACAGCAGTTACTAGTCCTAAATTTAAATTGCCCTTTCCACTTTTTTTTTTTTTTCCCCTAAGAGACACTTCTTCCCTCAGCTTTCAGATTAACAACTCATTTTTGAATGAAAATGTCTGAGCCACAAGACACAATTTAGTGGCAGCTCAGAAAAGATGAAGTGACAAAAAACAAGAAGAATACTGCTCTGATTGGTCTGGAATGAGGGCGAGTGGAGAAGTTATGCTATAATTCAAGGATCTCTGCAATTAATTATGGCTCCATGCAGAGACACGACTTTATTACCATCCCAGTAAAACAGCACCTCACACAAATGGACAGCTGGTCTTCCTTTAAAATAAAGCTGCGTCATTGGAAATACTGAAAGACAGCTCCCACTCTCAGGGACTTATTTTCATATATCTCCGAGTAAAAGCAGAATTAGGAATGCATGAACAACCAAATTTCACTCCTTTGCATACATGTGCGTCCATGTGACTTTAATTCCAAAGCTTCAAGCATCTACTTTTGTGAACTAAAGCAGGACTAACTACATGATCTGCAGAATAACACTCCCAAAGCACAAAACCAGGCTTCAGCTATTGCATGCAACGCAGCAAAGAAAAATAAGTGGAGCTAAGACTCTATTCTGTGATACTTTCTTTTCTTGCGTGCCAGTACCCAATTACAGAATTGCCTACCACAGCTACCCTCTGGACAGTCCTTATGACTTTGCATCTGAAAGAATGACACTGGAATTAATTATTTAAAAATATGAGAGCTACAGCCAGCATAAGATAAAATTCCCCAGAAACATTCCATGACCTATTAGCTTAAATAAGTAGCTAAAAATTCAGACAAATAGTAAGTATTCAGGAGCTACATCTAAATGTTACACGGGTCATCAAATGCATACGAAAGAAGAAAACCTTCTGGAGGTATCAGCAACAAAGGTTTAGAGATTTCAATTGAATAGAGCTTATTACTGCATGATCAACAGATTTAATTTGCCTGGACTGCTGAAGAATGCAAGCTCTGCAACAAGGCCTTTTGAATAAAGAGCTGGCAAATGCAGTTTGGCCACTGTGCTAAGAATGAACTGAGTTAACATTAAGTGGTGCAACTGCAGGAGCTGTAATACCTACAAAGAGCCCTTACCCAAAGCCTCAGCACTCTGTTAAAGAATAACAACAAAAAAACCAATAATATTAGTTTAAAAAGCCACGACCACATCAGTATGGCCAAAAAAAATAAAAATAAAAAATGTAGGTTTTGATAGGCTATGAAATAGCAGTTTACTTTCTCTGTAACAAAAAAAAAATAAAAAATTACTCCTTATAATTGTGTCAACTCGTAACAAACAGTTTGGATTCTAAAGATCACTCAATTATCAGCCAAAGACCTCTTACATGAGGTTGTTTCAAATTGAAAACATCTCCAGAAACTATGTTACAACTCCTCTGGAAAAGGCAGCCAAGAGCTAAGCAAAGCAAAAATGCTGATTTGCAGCAATACCGTGAGTAAACCTTCCACTCTAAAATCAAAACCTAACACCAAAAACAGGCTCTCAGGCATATGTAAAGCTTTCTATGTATTGCAAGTTTGAAGTCATACAGAAGGATGAGGCTTGCTTCAAGTCTTTCTTAAGATAAAGACCATTTTCAGATTTAAAATTTTCAAGAAATAACACAATAAAACAAGTTGTGAAGCTTAACAACACTTCTGGTAACCCAGACGAGCAATACACTCCAATAAATCGATAAAACTTGTACAGTGAAGACTTAATTTTGTAACTTCAGTCATAACATCAGAACCTGATTCAGCTGTTCAGATGGGTCTAGGTACTCCTTTATGGTATTTAATTCATAACCAGTGGAATGAAATTAGAGGGAATTGTTCCCCAAACCTGATAGCTTAAAAATAAATAAATAAATAAGACTGGAAACATTTTTTTACATCAATTTTAAGAGAGAAAAAAAAAAACAGAAGTTTAGTCATTAGTTCCATAATTCCGTCATTTTAGTCAGTATTGTGTGTGATTGCTTATATGCCAAACAAGGGTGTATTCTTCTAGAAACGCAGCCATCATTAGAGGCTTTATGCAAAATTCAGCTGGTAAGAGCAACTTCCCGAGCAGTTACTCATTCTCACCCATTAAGCCAATAGTCCCAACAATCTTCTACAGTGTCCAGAAGTTTTCTGGCTGAATTCTGTATACCAGACGCACATGTATGTGTACAGCCCAGATAAAAAGCCTGTGGCAGAAGCGCACAAGCAGGCCCAAGTCTCACCTCCCTCACTCGTTTTGCATGCTGAGCACTATGCATCTACAGTCCTTGCTCACAACAAGCCCAAGACATACACATACGAGCATACAAAACCCAGGATACCCACTTGCTCTTACAAAGAAAGTTATGTTTTTTTCCTGAGAGAATAATTCTTAAGTTATTCAACTTTCCTAAAGCCTGCTATAAGCCGGCAGTCTGTTCCCAATTTAAATCAGCAGGAAAGTAAAACAAGGCACATGGCTGATGTCTCTACACGGGGAAAGCGGGCTCCCTAGCATCAAGGTGGCAGAAGATACTCGGGCAGCCCACCAGGTCACTGTGCATTGCCACTGCAGTACACGCAGAGCCTGCTGAAGACACCTTACAGAGAAGCAGGATGCTCTTCACCCACTTCATGGTCCTGGTAGACTACTGACAACTACCAGCACTTGCGCACAAACTTTTCCACCAAAACTTGATTTTGCCATTCACTGAGCAGGGTCCTCCGCCTCCTGTTGATAGCCACAGCAACGCACCCTTGAAGTGAAGCCTGGCAGTAACGCGAGCGTTGGTCTTTCAGGCAGGGCTCCCTGACAGCCGCATGACCACGTCACCCCCGAAGAATCCCAAAAGACAACTTCTGGACAACTCTCTAAAGCGACAGCCCGCGCCATCGCCCCCTCCGGAGACTCCCGTTAACGAGCACGGACCCGGCACCGGGAGGCTCTCAGCGCCACGCGGGCGCGGAGCTGCGGCTGGGGCGGTGTCAGACTAACCGGGAGGGGTAGCAGAGGGGCAACCTGACGGCACGATGACCCCAGGCCCCCTCCTGCCCCACGCAGCCCGGCCCCAGCACCCCCCGGGACGCGTCTCCCCCGCCCCGTACCGGGCTGCGGCGCGGCGGTGCCGAGGCCGCCCTGCTGCTTGCGCTCCTTCTGGGACTCCCTCCTGACGGCGCCCCCGCGGCCGCCAACGCCGCCGCCGCCGCCGCCGCCGCCGCCGCCCCTCTTGGCCGCCGCCGCCGCCTCCCCGCGCTGCTTGCGCTGCTGCCGGCGGCGCTCGGCCTCGCGGAGGATGTCGAAGGGGTCGGAGTCGTCGTCCAGCAGCTGGCAGAAGCGGTTGGCCACGGCGCAGCCGAAGCTCTCCTGCATCACGGCGCCCTTCATCGCCGCCACGCCACGCCAGCCCAGCCGCCGCCAGGCGCTGCGACGCTGCCGGCGCCGCCGCCGCCGCCGCCGCTCCGCGGGGTGGGCGGGGCCGAGCCTGGCCACGCCCCTCTCTCTCTTTCGCCCCCTCTCCCCCCCGCCCGGCCCCGCCAGCCAATCTCGTGGCGGGGCCGCCGGCGGCGCGCGGGCTCCGCCTATCGGCGCGGCGCGGCCCGGCCCCGCCCGGCGGCGGCACGCGCGGGCGCGGCGGAACAATGGCACGAGCCGAGCGGGCGGGCGCGGCCCCGCCCCCCCGGCGGGCCCCCTGCCGGCAGCACCCGCAGCGCCGCAGCCCCAGCGGGCAGGGCGGCGCCACGCACAGCGGGAAGGGAAGGGAAGGGAAGGGAAGGGAAGGGAAGGGAAGGGAAGGGAAGGGAAGGGAAGGGAAGGGAAGGGAAGGGAAGGGAAGGGAAGGGAAGGGAAGGGAAGGGAAGGGAAGGGAAGGGAAGGGAAGGGAAGGGAAGGGAAGGGAAGGGAAGGGAAGGGAAGGGAAGGGAAGGGAAGGGAAGGGAAGGGAAGGGAAGGGAAGGGAAGGGAAGGGAAGGGAAGGGAAGGGAAGGGAACCCCCAGAAGCTGCGCTGTGTGGGCGAGGAAACGCTACAAAATAAAGCATTACAAGAGGAAACGCTATAAAATAAAGCATGATGGAATAAAGCATTGTAAAATAAAGCGTTACAAAATGAACCATTAGAAAATAAAACATTACAAGAAGAAACATTACAAAATAAGCCATTATAAAATAAAACATTATAAAATAAAGCATTATAAAATGAACCATGACAACATGAACCATTATAAAATGAACCATTACAAAATAAAGCATTATAAAATAGAACATTATAAAACAAGCCATTACAACACAAGCTATTACAAACACAAACCATTACAAAACAAACCATTACAAAATCGCACAGCCCGAGGTCCCTTTCTGGGGCACAACACCTGCAAAGCCATGCCATGTACTGGGTCCAGCTGCCGCACACGCGATCAGTGATGTGATCTGACAGAATTCAGCTGAATACATGAAGGTTTCTGCTGAGCAGTACGGGGCTGCATCACCGGAGATGGGCCTGCTCGCAGTAGGCCCATTCATCACCTGCAGGGGACGAGATGCCAGTTCGTCTCCAGTGCGGGTGTGCTTGCCTCGTTCTGCTTCCTTCCCCAGGGAACACTCGGTAGCTGGCCTCAAGTAGGCCGTAAGAAACTCTACAGCAAAGGGCTGCGATGGCTGTAGCAGCAGAGGGGCCCATGGCGATGGCGTAGCAGTCGGATCAGTAAAGGAGCCCGCAGCTCCCTCACTGTCTGGCAAACCAGACGTTTCTGACTGTGGCCCCACACGGCCCTTTAAGGCCTCAGAGACTGCTCGCCAGGTGCTGAGCAATCCCACTGCAACCTTGTCGTTTTTAGTTGCAGAGTCCCACACCTTGACCTCAGTTTGGTCCCATGTTTCAGGCTCATAAACTGTCCGATTGTTAATGAGGAGAATAAGCTGTAAGGTTACCAGGACAGTCTTTGTTTCCAAGGACGAATGATTCCCCATAATGCGCAGCTGCTTTACCAGCCGGGGCAGTTGTGTGCACAGGTCCACTTCTCTCAGCTTGAGCTTCTCCCCAGCTCCGGTGCGCCCATTTCCAGCGACTTTCTGTACGAGCTTCTCTGAGCATTTTGCTGAGTCTGGCCGAACCTATCCTCATGAGGCGATCAAAGTGCCTGTTCCCGTCCTGGTCTCCGTTCCTCTAGCCTGTTCCTCTTCACTACTTCTTTCTGCTTCTTTATTGATGACGTAACTTCATCACATCTTGTTGCCTTTATTTTTAATTGAGGGCAGGCTCCCCTCTTATACCCTTTACCCCACAGCAGTTCTTTTCAAAACAACTTTTCATTGGTCAAGCAACTTTGCAAATAACAGCAACAGCAAACACCCAGCAACTTCCATGCCTTAACGGCTGGAGAGCAAGCAACCCGAGACCGCATGGAGTCTCCTGAATCACCCTGCTTTGTTCCCTCTAAACTCTTTCACGTTTCTGATGGCCTCATCGTAAAGAGCCTAATGTTATCATCAACCATGGGGCTTGCCGACCCCCATGGCCACACTCCCACATCTCCCCCTTCATTATTAGTATCAACCATTTTCTCGACATGAATTACCACTCCATATGTAACAGAAGTACATCAGTTACCATCCTAGGGGAGGTAGATGTTTAATTTTTATTTCTGAGAGAGTTTCACATCCTTACACTCCTGAATCATGATGCTCTTCTCAAGTCCAACTAGAAGGACAGAACATAGGTACTCAAGTACTGTGTTCAGTTTTGGGCCCCTCGCTACAAGAAGGACATCGAGGTGCTTGAGCGGGTGCAGAGAAGGGCGACGAAGCTGGTGAGGGGCCTAGAGAACAAGTCCTACGAGGAGCGGCTGAGGGAGCTGGGCTTGTTCAGCCTGGAGAAGAGGAGGCTCAGGGGTGACCTTATTGCTCTTTACCGATACCTTAAAGGAGGCTGTAGTGAGGTGGGGGTTGGTCTATTCTCCTACGTGCCTGGTGACAGGACGAGGGGGAATGGGCTTAAGTTGAGCCAGGGGAGCTTTAGGTTAGATGTTAGGAAGAACTTCTTCACTGAAAGGGTTGTGAGGCATTGGAACAGGCTGCCCAGGGAGGTGGTGGAGTCACCATCCCTGGAAGTCTTTAAAAGACGTTTAGATGTAGAGCTTAGGGATATGGTTTAGTGGGGACTGCTAGCGTTAGGTCAGAGGTTGGACTCGGTGATCTTGGAGGTCTCTTCCAACCTAGGCAATTCTCGAGCACCTCCATGTCCTTCTTGTAGCCAGGGGCCCAAAACTGAACACAGTGCTCGAGGTGCGGCCTCACCAGAGCCAAGTACAGGGGGACGATCACCTCCCTAGCCCTGCTGGCCACACTGTTTCTGATACAAGCCAGGATGCTGTTGGCCTTCTTGGCCACCTGAGCACACTGCTGGCTCATATTCAGCCAACTATCAACCATCACTCCCAGGTCCTTCTCTGCCTGGCAGCTCTCCAACCACTCATCTCCCAGCCTGTAGCTCCGCTTGGGGTTATTGCGCCCCAGGTGCAGGACCCGGCACTCGGCCTTGTTGAACTTCGTGCAGCTGACCTCAGCCCATCGGTCCAGCCCATCGGTGCAGCCTGTCCAGATCCTCCTGCAGAGCTTTCCTACCCTCAAGCAGATCGACACACGCACCTAACTTGGTGTCATCTGCAAACTTACTGAGGGTGCACTCAATGCCCTCGTCCAGATCATCGATGAAGATATTAAAGAGGACCGGCCCCAGCACCGAGCCCTGGGCAATGCCACTAGTGACCAGCCTCCAATTGGATTTGACTCTATTCACCACGACTCTTTGGGCCCGGCTATCCAGCCAGTTTCTAACCCAATGAAGCATGTGCCAGTCCAAGCCAAGAGCAGCCAGTTTCTTGAGGAGAATGCTGTGGGAGACGGTGTCAAAAGCCTTGCTGAAGTCAAGGTAGACCACATCCACAGCCTTTCCCTCATCCACCCAGCACGTCACTTTGTCACAGAAGGAGATCAGGTTCGTCAAGCAGGACCTGCCTTTCATAAACCCATGCTGACTGGGACTGATCACCTGCTTGCCCTGCAAGTGCTGCGTGATGACTCTCAGGAGGATCTGCTCCATGAGTTTCCCTGGCACTGCAGTCAAGCTGACAGGCCTATTGTTCCCTGGGTCTACCCTCCGGCCCTTCTTGTAGATGGGAATCACGTTTGCTAGCTGCCAGTCAACTGGGACCTCCCCCGATAGCCAGGACTGCTGATAAATGATGGATAGTGGCTTGGCCAGCTCCTCTGCCAGTTCTCTCTGTACCCTAGGGTGGATCCCATCTGGCCCCATCGACTTGCGCACATCCAAGTGCTGTAGTAGGTTGCCAACCATTTCCTCGTGGATAGTGAGGGTCACATTCTGCTCCCCATCCCCTTCCACCAGCTCAGGGTACTGAGTATCCAGAGAACAACTGCTCTTGCCGCTAAAGAATGAGGAAAAGAAGTCATTAAGCACCTCCACCTTTTCCTCATCTCTTGTCACTAAGTTCCCCCCCACATCCAGTAAAGGCAGGAGATTCTCCTTAGTCCTCCATTTTGCATTGATGTATTTGTAAAAACTTTTTTTGTTATCTTTAACAGCAGTATCCAGATTGAGCTCCAGATGAGCTTTGGCCTTCCTAATTTTGTCCCTGCACAGCCTCGCAACATCCTTATAGTCCTCCTCAATGGCCCACTGTTTTTCCAAAGATTATAAACCCTCTTTTTTCTCCTAAGCTCAAGCTGCAACTCTCTGTTCAGCCAGGCCGGTCTTCTTCCACGCCGGCTCATCTTTGGGCACGTGGGGACAGACCGCTCCTGCGCCATTAAGATTTCCCTCTTGAAGAGTGCCCAGCCTTCCTGGACCCCTCTGCCCTTCAGAACCGCCTCCCAAGAGACTCTACCAGCCAGTGTCCTGAACAGCTCAAGGTCAGCCCTCCGGAAATCCAAGACTGTGGTTTTACTGATCCCCCTCCTGCCTTCTCCGAGAATAGAGAACTCCACCATTTCGTGGTCACTCTGCCCAAGACAGTTTCTGACCACCACATCTCCCACCAGTCCTCCTCTGTTTGTGAACAGAAGGTCTAGCGGGGCACCTCCCTGGGTAGGCTCACTAACCAGCTGCGTCAGGAAGCGATCTTCCACGCTCTCCAGAAACCTCCTAGACTGCTTCCTCTGGGGTGTGTTATGCTTCCAGGATAAGTCTGGGAAGTTGAAATCCCCAAAAACAAGCGCTGATGATTTTGCAACTTCTGCCAGCTGCCTGTAGAACTCCTCATCCGTCTCCTCATCCTGGTTTGGCGGTCTATAACAGACCCCCACCAGGATGCTTCCCTTGTTGGCCTTCCCACTGATCCTAATCCATAGGGACTCAACCTTATAATTCCCAGCCTCAAGTTCCACGACATCAAAACACTCTCAAATATAGAGAGCCACACCACCACCCATTCCGTGCTGCCTGTCCCTTCTGAAGAGCCTATAGCCAGTCATTGCAGCACTCCAGTCATGAGACTGGTCCCACCACGTCTCCGTGATGGCAACCAAGTCGTAGCCTGCCTGCTGCACGATGGCTTCCAGCTCCTCCTGTTTGTTACCCATGCTGCGTGCATTGGTGTAGATGCACTTCAGTTGGGCCATTGCCTTATCCCCCAGCCTTGCCTTTTTTCCCCTTGGCACAGCTCCAACAAGCCTTGTTTCAGCCCCGTCCCCCTTCTTACCTAGTTTAAAACCTTCCCAATGAGCCCCGCCAGCTCCTGGGCTAGGATCCGTTTTGCCCTTACAGATAGGGACCCATCTGTGGCCATCAGGCCAGGTGCCGAGTAAAGCGCCCCATGGTGAAAAAAAAAAAAAATCGCACAAAATTCCTGTGTTGGCACCAGCCTCTGAGCCACGTGTTTATCAGGTGGGCTTTCCATGTCCTGTCTGTACCCCTCCCTGCCACCGTAGGGATGGATGAAAACACCACCTGTACTCCTGCTCCCTCCACTAATCGTCCCAGCCCCCTAAAGTCCTGTTTGGTAGACTTGAGGCTTCTGTCTTCAGTGTCATCACTGCCAGCCTGGACTATTTAAAGAGGATAATAGTCAGAGGGGTGAACCAGGTTGGGAAGCTTCCTGGCAATGTCCCTGACCCTGGCCCCAGGGAGGCAGCAGACTTCCCTACGGGTAGGGTCAGGCAGACAAATAGGGCCCTCTGTTCCCCTGAGAAGGGAGTCTCCCACAACAATCACCCTTCTTGCTGTCCTGGTGGAGGCAGTCCTGAGGCGTGGAGTTGACTTCCCCGCCCTAAGCATCCTCCTGGGTAGACTTTCTACCTCATCCTCACCTACTGGTCTCTCAAGCTCCAGGGCCTCAGCTCTGTTGCATAAGGGCACCTGGGAAATTGGGGCCGGTAGGGGTGGGTGTTGCTTGCGAGGTGGAGCAGGGACCTGTTTCCATTCCTCCTCAACTCCCAGGTCCCCTCCCTCTGCCTGACGGTGACAGGGCAGGGGATCCACCCCCATTTGGAGTGTCTCACCCCGGTACCTCTCCTTGAGGCCCTGCAGGGAGTTACTCCACCAGTCTATCTCCCGCTCACACTCTCTGATAGCCCTCAACCTCTCCACCTCCTCCTTGAGCTCTGCCACCAGGCGGACCAGGTCATCCACCTGCTCGCACCTCAGACACACTGTGTCTCTGCCACCCTCTGAGGGCAGCAGCAGGCTCAGACACTCCCTGCATCCAGAAACCTGAACTGCCTCATTTTTTGAGCTGGCAGTCGGTCTGGGTGGATACAGACTTCCTAGGGAGAGCTCTCTGCGCAGAGTCTGATGGTAGACTGTGTAATGGCTCATTATTCTGGTAATTTACCTCTGAGAGAGAGCACTCTCTTGTTTCTACACTAACTAAACCACTAAAATATCAGTGCTTTTATCTATTAAGTTGATAGAACATCATCAAAATATTACAAGGAACAAACACAATTAGTATTGTTCAATTAAGATACTGTAGCTCAGATTATTTTTTTATAACCGTCTTTACACAGTGTGACCTTAACCATCAGTTTTATATGTATGGCTGTGTGTAATGAAAAGCAGCGAGTCCTTTAGTCTGTGCATGCTGTGCATGCGTTTCCCATTCCAGTAGCAGGATCTGGACAAAGAAGTCACTTCTCTCCTCTTGGTCATCGTCATTGCACAAAACTTTAATTTTCAGACCAGCTAATATATCAGAAACGGCATCAGTTCACTTTTGCACTCTTTGCACTCTTTTGCCCTGCTTCCTAATGTGCATAACAAAGATCTGTTATTTCAGACTAGATAAATTAACAAAATCTGCGTAAAGAAGTTGATTCTCAGCTAGGGCCTTGGGAATCGTTTCAAAATTTCACACCTACCTTGAGCTAGCACAGGATAATTACGGAGATATTTAGTTGCTTGCTTCTATCTTACTGCATGATAGCAACTCACAGTATCTACCATTCTATGTACCGAACTGTAACATTAATTCTATCCCTCACTGGAGTTTCTGGGTAGCTACCTGTAACACTTGCAGCATCAGCTACACAGTTCTGGAAAATTGCAAAAGCTATTCACCGTTTGTTTCCAGGACACAATTACTTTAATACATCACTATTTATTTATTTATTTTTATTTTTTTCCAAATGTAAGTTGTTCTCTCACAGGAACTTTCTCTTCCGGGTTATTTTTAGGGCTGAAGTTTCGAGTGGCACAGATCCAAGCGTGTGCAAACCTGTTCACTCATTTTGGAAACGGTGTTTAGTTAAAGGCTGTTGTGTTTTCTTCTCAGGCCTGGTAAGTGCGTGGGCAGGACTTTGGCACGTAGCAGCAAGCTGGAGAAGCTGGAGTGTCAGTAGCATGAAGACGATTTTATTTAAAGAAACGCTAGGGACCTTTTCTAGTTACGTTAGAGAGGGTAGCCGTGACGAAGTGAACCGTAAGGCGTAACGAAGGGGCGCCTGGCATTAATCTCACAGATTAACCAATAATGACTCTTGTACAAATTACTCATTTCACAGCCTCTAATTGGGACAGCTGCGATGGTGCGATAGCGAGGCTGAACCAGCGCGCGAGCTGAACCGCCCTGGCTACTGAGCCGCGCTGGCTCTGACGGGAGGCCCTGACGAGACCCCGGGCCTGCCAACGGCCGCCGCAACCGCCATAACGGCCGCCCCCCCGCTCAGCCCCGCGCCCCCACGCGGAGGGCACCGTCCCCGCCCCGCCCCGCCCCTCCCCCCCCCCGCCACGCGCCTCTTCCCCACTCCCGCCCGCGGCGGCCCCTTTAAAGCCAGCGCGCGCCGCGCCGCCATTGGTGCGGGGGCCGCGCAACAACAACAGCGTGCGCCTCGCGCCCGGCGGCGGGGCCAATCAGCGGCCGCGCTCGGCGCGCGGGGGCCGCGCCCCGTCCAATGGGGAGGCGGGACGGCGGCCGCCTCCCGCCCGGGCCCAGCTCCCGGGGCGCGGGGCGGGGCCGAGCGGGCTGCCGGGCCGCGCGATTGGCCGCGGGGAGCTGCCGCTCCGTGACGTGGGGGGTGCGTTCGGTGATTGGTTACGCCCAGGCGCGAAATGTAACGCGGGAAAACCCAGGGTGCGGGTCGCGCTGCGGGCCGGCGGCACCGGGACCGGCACCGGCACCGGCAGCGGGGCGGGGGCCGCTTGGCAGAGGCGCGCGGGGCGCTATGGCCGCCGGCTGCCGCTGGCGCTGGCGCTGCCGGTGGTGACCTCGCGGCTCCGGCTCCAGCAGCGGGTCGCGATCGCGGGGCAGGCACCGAGACCCCTCCGGCGATGAGCAGCGGCTGAGGCGCGCCCGGAGCCACCACAGCAGCCGCCCCCCAGCGCGCCCTCGCCGCCGGTTCCGCCGCCAGCGCCGATGGCGGAGCGCCCTCCTCCTCCTCCTCCTCCTCCTGCAGCGGCGGCGGCCCCGCCGGTGATCTTCTGCCAGGACTCCCCGCAGCGCGTGCTGGTGTCCGTCATCAGGACCGCCCCCATCAAGCCGTCCCCGCGGCGGGGCGGTGGCGGCGAGGAGCCGGCGCCCGCCCCGCCCGTGCCCACCAGCCCCGGCTTCAGCGACTTCATGGTCTACCCCTGGCGCTGGGGCGAGAACGCGCACAACGTCACCCTCAGCCCCGGCACCGGCACCGCCGCCTGCGCCTCCTCCTCCTCCTCCTCCTCCTCTTCCTCCTCCTCCGCTGCCGCCGAGCCCGCGCAGCAGCCCCGCGGCGGGGCGGCCGCGGACGCCGCCCGGGACGAGGAGGAGGCCGGCAGCACGGACGGGGGGGGCGGCGGCCACCGGCACCGGCACCTCAAGGTGAGGGGCGAGGGGGAGGTGGGGGGGGGGGGGCGCGCCGCCGCCGCCCCCGCGCGCGGTGAGGTCACTTCCGCGCGCGCGCGCCCGCGGAGGGAGGGAGGGGGGGTGGGGGGGGAACGGGTGGGGGGCGCCCCCCCCCCTCAACGGTCGCGGGCGGCGGTTAACGGCCGCGCTGCTGCCGCCGCCTGGCGACTGCCCGCCGCGGCCCCGGGCAGGGTGTGGGGGGTGTTGGGGGCTGTGTGGGGGCGGCTCCCCCTCAGCGCTGTCCCTGCCCCGCCGCAGGACAGGACCCGTCGCGGGCGGCCCCGCGCGGACACGGTGCGGGACCTGATCAGCGAAGGGGAGCACTCGTCCAGCAGGATCCGCTGCAACGTCTGCAACAGGGTGTTCCCCCGGGAGAAGTCGCTGCAGGCGCACAAGCGGACACACACCGGTAAGCGGGGGGCGTCCCGTGCCTCCCTCACCTGGCTGCGCGCGGCCGGGCGCCAGGGCCTCACCTCCGCCGCCCCTGCTCCTGCCCGTCCTTCCCAGCCGCGGTTAAAGTGTAGCCATGGGAGGAGAAAGTATCTTGTAAAGCCCTTCCGCGGCCGGCACAGCGTGATACTGTGTGGCTGGAGCGCTGCGTGAAAAGTTGAGATGCTCTGGGAGTCGCTGTCCGCCTCTCCCTCCTGCCGGCTGCTTGCTTAGAGTCTGCTTTCTGCCGTGGGGGTTGTCACGCTAACTTAGCGACCCGCACACACAAAGCAGTCCAGAAGTAACATGCAGTGAAACGGAGATCCAGCGTCAACGCATTCAGTACCCTCACGAACTAGAAATTAAAGGGAAATGCTGTTTTTTATTCCAATCAAATACATTTTCCTTCAAGTTTGTGTGTTTTGTTTTATTTTTAATATGCTGTGAGCTATCGTGGTTCACAATACCACACAACAAAGTGAAAAGCTGGCTCCCACAGTCTCTTTTTCTGACTCTAGTGCATAAGGCAAATCTTGTTACTAACACTAAGCACAAGTTTCCTCGTGCTCTTTGGTCAAAAGATGCTTTCATTTCACTTGCTTATGTTAGGTGTCAAACTTCCATGTTAGATATGGATTGCTTAGTTGAGCAGAACTTAGCCTGATGTTACTCCAGTAAGTCATGGTTAACCTCACTTTGTCATCCTTTCTGAGCGGTGGTGGCGTGGCACACCTGTGATTCTCTTGAGACAGAGAGGAGATACTTGTCATCTGAATTCTTCACGTTGAAGTTTGCATGGAGAAGTCGTTTTTGAAAGCTCTTTGGAGACAGCTTTTTTGGCTGGCATAAGCTTATTTTGATACTTTCACTTTTCCAACTTTTTCCAAATAATTTACTGAAACTATAGTGAGATACTTCTGCAACTTCATACATTGCTATATTGTTGATCTTGGTTATTTTACTCCAATTTAACCTATGGTAATGATAATATATATATATAACGATATCATAATATTATATCATTTATATACATTATGCTATATCATAATATTAGATATCATATCATATATATTGTGATATAATATTATTATATGTATAATTTATATATATATATATATATATATATATATATATATATATATATATATATATATATGGTTACAACCTGAATTATATTACTTCAATTATTTCACTTCATATGTTTCCTGCTCTGTAGGTGCATAGTTTCATGGGACAAAGGTTGTGTAGTACTCTGCAAGGGTCTTAAAAAACAAAACAAAACAAAAACAAAAAACATGGAAAACCTATAACTTCATCATTTCTCTGGAGGAAAAAGTGTTATCCATTAGCATTGAATATCTCTGTGGGGTGAGAGTGGATCTTGGCTGTCTGGTACAGTAATGCTTTCTGAGTAGACAAGAGTGCCTGAGTGGGTAAATGAAGAGCTTGCTTGTGCAAATATCAAGCCAAGGATGACTAGTGGATACTATGACTCCTCTTTTATACACAGCTTTCACAAATCTGTTCTGTTATTATTTTTAAGGTGAAAGGCCTTATTTGTGTGACTACCCAGACTGCGGGAAAGCCTTTGTTCAGAGTGGGCAGCTCAAAACTCACCAGCGTCTCCACACAGGGGAGAAGCCTTTCGTCTGCTCAGAGAATGGTGAGCCAGAGAATGACCCGCGGCTTTCAGAGTTAGGGTCAGCCTACTGCTGTAAACGTGTGCACATCAGCAATCTATCAAAGCTTTGGCTCTTAACTTTGGAAGAGCTGCTAGAGACGAGAGTAGCCAGCCAATCTGCATCAGCATCCAAGTGTGAATTGAAGGTCTGCGTATGTTACTATATAGTGTTACTAGTGATGTCTGTTGATACTGATGTATAAAATGATTGGGCGTGTTACAAACCTTGCCAAGTAGAACTTGTTTTCAACTGTATCTAGGCTCTTCTAGAGTGAGGAAGGCTAGATTTGGCAGCCTCTTCATCCCACAGATATTATGGTTGCTCAGCGGTTGACTGCTTTCCTTACCGTGTCTTTCATTGGCATTTTGTGCTTTTAAGGCTGTCTGAGCAGATTCACTCATGCAAACCGTCACTGCCCCAACCATCCGTATGCCCGCCTGAAGAGGGAAGAACTCACTGACAGCCTGAGTAAAAACCAGACAGCTGACAATAAAGACGTGGCTGAGTGGCTAGCAAAGTAAGTTCCCATATGGTGTGATCTTTGTCTAGATAGTCATAAAAGTGGCCTGAGAAAACACTTTATTCTTAGGAGGCGAAAAACAAAAGAAAACAAACCAGAATCAGCTGTGCCTCTAGCATTACTTGTTCCAGCCTTGCCTGTCCTTTAAGAACTATTGACTCTAAGTTAAGACAAAGTTCCTCATGAGAAATGTCTTTTTTTAATTTTATTTTCTCTGCTTATATGTGTTTTTGCTTGAATAACACTTGCTAATAACTTGTTAGTACTGCAGCCTTCCATCTGAATTTGCATTTATATGAGGGACGTGAATTGTGTGCACACAGGTAGCCTGTTGGGGGATACCATGGGGCAGAATGGTCTGTCACAGATGTTTGCTTGGGCACTTCCCTTTTTGGCATTTTAAATGTAGGTTTCTGACAGCTTAAATACTACCATATAAGGGCTGAAAGATAAAACAAAGTGCAGTGCTCAGTTGTGTGCCAAGTTTAAAAAAAAAAAAAAAAAAAGCCCTTGAGTCTTTTTTGCTAGCTTTGAATGGGTTGGCACATGAGTTGTATGTATTTCAAAAACGTTCTTCACATTTGATTTTCTAGATACTGGGAGACTAGAGAACAGCGTGCTCCTGCTTTGAAAAGTAAAGTAATCCAGAAAACCGATCAGGAACAGCAGGACCCGATGGAATATTTTCAGTCTGATGAAGAGGATGGCGAAGAGAAAAATAGTGCTCGCTCAGCTGCTCGCCGCCGCCGCCTCCAGGAACAGCGTGAACGTATGCATGGTGCTTTGGCTCTCATTGAGCTTGCAAACCTAGCTGTGGCACCACTCCGGCAGTAGATCGGGAAGAAGTTTGCCTATACAAATTACTTCCTGGTGGTACTTAACCAGTTAGATCCTGGGCATAAGCTAAGCACCTTATTTGCTTATCACAGGCTGCTATTCTGTAGAATTTATGAAGAATGTTGTTACCCCATAACATGGGGTGAGAGAATTGCACTTTTTGTAAGGTTAAAGATAGATGTAAAGTTTCTAAGTATTTTGTAAATATAGGGCTGCGTAATGCAGGGTTAACAAAGTACATGTGGGAAGCTAGATTTTGCAAGGTTAACTCATTTATTTGAAGCAGTTTTCACAGGAAGCACTAATCACAGTGTTTCACTAATCAGTGTTTGTGATTAGCAGAATGGTACACGTGGCCAAAGAAGGCTGACAAAAAGAAAAGTATTTATCTGAACTATTTAAGCAAATTTATATAAAGTGGTAGGTCTGAAGATACTGTAAGCACCAATGAAACCACATTTTTCTAAATGTCAGTGTATGTTTTACCTAGTATCACTGATGTATAGAGGGCAAAGCTTAGTTATTACAACTTGTAGAGGGGAAGAAGCTGCTTCATGCAGGTGAATTATAGAATAGTTCAGGATCTTCGCTGTGACTGCTCCAGGTATGAGGATGACTTTGCTCTTTTACGTGTTCTGGTTTGATCTCTGGTTTGAATTTATTGGTAGCACTTGTTATTCCTAGCATATGATGTTAGGAACTTTTGCACATTGTTGTGTTTATCTGAAAATGATTAGTCTTGCAAAGTCTAGACAAAGTTAAACAATTGGTGATATTTTTGTCCGATATTTTTTGGCCCTGTAACGATTTGGCACTTGTTTTTGTTAATAAGGGGGTGTTTACAGGGTGGTAAGGATCTGTAGTAAACTATTCTAGATCTCCTATTAGCAAACACTAAGTTTTAAAGTCTTGCTTTTACATGGTTATTAGCAAATAGAAGCCTCCGTATTTTCTGTGCATAAAGCCACCTTATTGCTTTACTTACGGATAACATGCCCATTTTGTGTTCACTAACTTTAGCACAGCTATCAATTAAACACTGCAGGAAAATATTCACTATACAACTAGAAAATAGGCTTCCAAAGATAGTTACAAGTGTGTTAACAGTGTGATTTCTTGTACGTCCCAAATAAATGAAGTTACAGAACGCTGCTTAGTAATATCAGATGCTGATATAAGATGTTTAGTGGGATATTTTGTTACTTCATGAATGTTGTATACTTTTGAATACCATCGTCTTATGGTAATCTTGTTCTGTATTTTGCTTGGAAGGCAACCAGAGATTTGTAATATGCTAACAAGATGTTATCTTCAAATCGAACTTTTTTCTTTTTTTTTATTTTATTTTTGCAGTTGAGCTACTGCTTGAGGGGATATTAATAATTCATTTACTGACCTGCTTGCTTTTAACTCTTCCTTCTCATTGAAGGTCAGGAAATTCAGATGAGAAGGGAAGCCACTTTCCCTCTTGTTTAAGCAAGAGGAAAATAGCATTTTATCAATCACTTGATACAGACTGACTAGATGCCTACAGCTGTTCCAGAATAGTAAGTCTATTTTTCCACCAGAAACTGCAAGTGTTGTATTATGTTCTTTGATGGTTGATAACCTGTTGTGGTAGAAAATTGTATTAACTGTGTTTGTTTAACATCATATGTTCGTGATGCACTTGACTAAAGAGTCATTGAATATTTAAACAAAAACCACCAACAACAAAACAAAAAACAAAGATCATGTTTGTGGAATGTAATTAATTTTGTACCAGTTATACGGTTTTAACTTCTGCTTTCAGCTGGCATCAGGCTCATTTATTTTTTTTAAGTCTTTTTGGGCTTAAAAGTCTGAAACACTTTGGAGTCATTCTGGGCTCCTTAGTCTATGTAAAACTGGTAATTCAGGGTATAGATTTAGAATGTGACAAATTGGTTTTGACTGTTCAGTTGGCTACATGCAAAGACTCTGATCTCAAAATGAGTCCTGAGTGTAAATCTGTTGTATTACCAAGTTGTAACTTAGAATTGTTTGAGTAGTATTTCACAGGGCTCAAAATCTTCAGCTCCGTTGTAATCACCAGCTGGTTGCAGGCTGAAGTCATAACTTTGCTGGTTGATTTTATTTTCTTCAATCAGCTGTAAGGTTTTGGACAACTTGCAGAATATTTCTTTCAGTATGACAAGCATGCTGAATTCTACTTAGCTGTAGAGCAGATTCAGACAGCTCAAGCTGTTTTGTGTAGTGACAGGTTTGGGTTAAGATACCAAGTTAAAAAATTAAGGTGTGGAAGATTGCTTTTTGTATTATAAAGAAGTGATTACACACAAGAATCTTGAAGGTTGAATTGTTGTTTGGCATGACAACAGCAGAAGAGTGAATGTGCCGTTATTTCAATAGATGCTTTAAATAAAGAGTTGGTTTAATTTTCAAATCCTGTGTATGTGCGTGCTGTTTATAGTAATTCTTAGTATTTCCATTCTTCCTTGTTCTTATAACCCCATCCGCCCGACCTGTGGCAGAACAAAGAGGACCCGTGTCCCTCCTCTTGCTGTGAGGTCCTCCTCTTTTCCGAGGAGATGGGTCTAAAACAAAGCAAGCCGGTGGCTCGCAGCTCGGGGCTGCCGGCGGCTCCGGGGGAGGGCTCCCCGCGCCCGGCGCTTCCTCAGCTGGCTCCGCCAGGGGACGCCCTGCGGCCGCCGCCGCTGCTCGGGCCGGGCGGGCGGGCGGCCCTTCCCCGCGGGCCGTGCCGGGCTGTGCCGGGCCGGCTGCCCCGAGCTGCCCGGGGCGGGGCCGTGCCCGCCGCATGCCCGCCATGAGCAGCGGGCAGAGCCCCGGGCAGGCCGCGGAGGGGGCCCCCGCCGCCGCCCCCGCGGTCTCGGCGGTGCCCAGGGTGCTGTCTGCACTCTTCTACGGGACGTGCTCCTTCCTCATCGTGCTGGTCAACAAGGCCCTGCTCAGCGCATACAGGTGAGCGCCCCGCGGGTCGGCACTGCCCAGCGGGGAAGGTCGGGGCTGAGCGGCTCTCGGGGGCGGCTGCCAGCTGAAAGCCTGCTGCTGGTGCTGGCAGGCACGCTGCCGACCTGGAAGCACCTCTCTTTTATAAGGTAGACAAAGATAAAAAGCAGAGCCCGAGAAGGTCTCCGAATTGTAAAAGTGCCTCTGAAGTGGTCAGGAGGTAGCCCCTTGCAGAATTAGAGACCTGCAGCTGCCAGCTGTGCACCATTCATGTTCTTCACTTAGTTTGCTTCGTTTTTGCTTTCTTTTAGTTCACAGTGGGCTAAGAACAGACACAGAACTGAACACACACAAAAAACAAATCTAGCAGTTACTTTCTAACATGTAAGAGCCGTATATTGCGTCTCCCAGAAATGATCTATGAGGCAATTTATGGTTTTGTTTCCTAGTGGTTTTCATCCCACAGTCTGCAGCTCCCTGTAAATCCCAGGTGTACATCTGGCACGTCCACGAAAGATAATCAAAGACAGCATGGCCATCACTAAACCTGAGTTTTGTACTACGAGCTTACAGCATTGCTGGGAACTTCTAGGGCTCTGCAAGACCAACAAGATTTGGAGAAATCTGTATCGTACATGTGAATGAAGTCTTCACACTTATGTGTTGCAGCTATAAGTACAAACTAAAATACAGTTTAGATGTCACACGATTATCAAGTCCTGTTTTTTCTGCTCTTTTTTTTTTTTTTTTTTCTCTGTGGCTGCTAATACCTGTTTCCTGGAACCTCTTTCACTGCTGGCAGTTCTTGTCCTTTATTTGTGTTATGACTCCAGTGTCCCCAAGAACTTCCTGCTGTGCTTCAGGGTGTTTCTTTCTTCTGTTAATGCCGTGTTCCTGTCCCAGTGGTGCTCACTGGAGAAATGCAGTGCACCAAGCAGCTCTTGGTGGCCTCTGTGTTAAATCACTGCAATCTCAAGGAATTTGTGATAAGGGAAAATTACAGAGCTTATTGAGAAGGTATGCCCCATATTGGGCATTTGTTTGTACAGGTGTGCACAGAGAATGAAACAGATTTTATTTCAGATTCCCTAGATGCAGATTTGTGCATGACCATCCCTGACAATGCAGTCCAGCAAAATGCTGCATGGCTCCTTGGAGGAAGCAACTGTTTGTTAGGTTTGGGGAGCTCCTTGGCACCTGAGGATTCCGGTCAGAGAGGCTCCAAACACATTGCTGGTTATAACATAAAGCAGACAACCATACTAAATAAATTATTTGCTTGAATTTCATTATGCATACAAAAAATTAGCTGTTGCTACTGCATCTTTTTTTTTTTCTATTCTTTTTTTTGGAAGTAGGTTTAGGGGGAAAAATGGAGACTCTCAAATTCTTGGGATGTCCTAAAGTTTCTGCTTTCTTACTGGTCAAGAGTCTGTGCTTTGAGCAGGAGCCAACTGAAAGGGTACGGTAGGAATTTAGCCATTTTAGCAGACAATAGATGTTTCTGCAACATTTACGTAGGATTTTTTTTTTTTTTACAAGTACATATTGTTGGTGTGTTTGGACTGTGGAGATAAGCTTTCAGGTTAGGGCAAGTACAAGAGGTTCAGCTTACTGCACAGTGTATGTGAGGCCACTCAAAAACTTATGCTTTGTTAGAGTTCTCCAAGTATGTAATCTTCACTCAAAATACACCAGAACTAATTAGCTCTTTAGGACTGATCAGCAATGCCTATGAGGTATCATTTGTACCTGGCTTGTGGTTTGCTGCACAAATAGGATATTAAGACTCCAGTAAGTGTTGCAGGTCCTGAGCTCTTCTGAAAGACTGGTCAGTAATCCACATGTACTAAATTTAAACACCTCCTTTACTGTTGTTGGATTTGGCTTTATTGGTGGTGTGGTGTTTTTTTTTTTTTTTTTTGGTTTTGGTTTTTGGTTTTGTTTTGGTTTTGCTTTCCTCAGTATTAAATGTCTGTTTATGCTTTTCAGATTCCCATCACCAATATTTCTTGGAATTGGACAGGTATGTTCACATATAAAACATTCTATATGTACTTATTATTTTGTAAGTTCAACTGTTGTTAACATAGAGATATATTTTAGGGGGGAAATCTCTCTTACAGTGCACTGCTACTTTTGTTAGATGCACTGTAAGAGTACTTTGTTTTAGTGAGATGGAGGAAGTTTCAGTCCAAGTCAAAAACATTGGCTAGGAAGAGTCACATAAAGAACTGGAAATGACGTTTATTTTCTCTCATAGAACTCAGCAGTTAAGAGATACAGCCTCCCAAACTATCAAGATTGCTACCAATGGCCTAGATGCTTTTAGAGTCCTGAAGCATTTGTGGAATATGTGTAGAAACACTGCCTCCCTCATCTGTAGACAAACAGTGTTTCCTCATAAATTTCTTCCACTTTCTCCATCAGTTTTCTGGTAGGACTACCATACGCTTTTGGTTCTTAGGTACCTTATTAGGTCGTGGGCAATTTGTAGTGCCTCAGCAGAAGTACTTGCTGTTGTAGTTAGGCATCGTAGTAAAACCAAAGTTCAAGTATTCATGTACATGGCCCATAAAGAGGAAGTGTGTGACCCTGCAAAGGGGTGGCTTGGAAAGATGGAGATTTATCTCAAACATTGTTTAGGCACATACATTTAAAAGAGAGGATTTATTTTCTGCCAAGGTTACAAGCTAAGAATTAGTGAGGAAGAGGGGAAAACAGGTCTGACATCTCTGCTGCGTAGTGCTGAAGTGAGTAAAAGGTCTTGTAAAATTTGCTATATGAGAAGGGGGAGAAAAATGGGGTTTGGTACTTGCAGACTGCTAAAACAACTGCAAGTCTTTGGAAAGCTCATGTTTCCGTGGAAGCCAAAGAATGGAAATAATTCATATTAAGGGCAATGGTGTGGGCAATGGGGCAATGGCCTTTCTTTGCAGAACCTAAGACTCAAGGCCATTCCTTTGTTTTATTAACCAGTTCTTCCAAGATTTCCCTAAATGCTTTGAAAAGAGCATGTAAGATGATATAATACTTCAGTCACTAAAACATAACTCCACCCTGTCCTTGTAGGTAGCCAATTATTTTATTTTTATTTATTTTTTATTATATTTTTGTATATAACATTTAGTCTAACATTTTTTCCTCCCTGTGGCCAGCATTAAAGGCTTATGAATGCTCAAATACCCTCCTTCATTCTCAACATACCTTTATTACTTTTTGTTCACTTTGTCAATAGACTGATCAATGCATGCCCCCCCCCAAAAAAAAAAAAAAAAAAAGTAAACCTGTAGGAGTTATTCATCAGACTAAACAGCACTCTGTGTGAAAATAGCATGATAATGCTGGGATCATCTTCTTAATTTTCTTGGCTCTTTAATATGCACTTTTTTTTTCACAAGGTACAACTTTTTTTTGAGCCATAAAACTTATATGTATTGTACTTTAAATAAATAACAAGCAAAATCAATGAGAATAAAAAGTTACTCCTGTTTATTCACTACATGCTGTGCTGTTGAAAGATGTACATAATACATAACATCTCTCTATTGCTCTGCAGTTACCTTAAAGGAGTTATAGCCAGGTGAGGATCAGCCTCTTATCCCAAGCACAAGAGGAAATGGCCTTAAGTTGTGCCAGAGGGGTTTAAGGTGGTTATTGGGAAAGGTTTCTTCAGTGAAAATGTTGTGAGGCATTGGAACAGGCTGCCCAGGGAAGTGGTAGAGTCACTGTCCTCAGAGGTCTTCAAGAAACGTGTAGATGTGGTGCTTAGGGACATGGTTAACCGGTGGACTTGGCAGAGCTAGGTTAAAGGTTGGACTAGGTGATCTTGGAGTCTTTTCCAGCCTGAATGATTCTATGATTTTGTCAAATGCATAGATTTTGTCTTTAAAGCAGTTCTTCCATCACGCATTATGGTTTTGTTCTTACATGACTTCTTATTTATTTTTTTTCTCTTTGTTTAGATGGCAGCCACTATACTTATCTTGTATATATCAAAATTAAATAAGATTATCCACTTTCCTGACTTTGACAAAAGTATACCTGTGAAGGTAAGCATTACCTAGCGTGTGATAGTAGTAAGAAAATGTTACCTTCCGTAATGGCTGTCTTTCTGCAGGACTTGAAAACTGTTTTCAAGTAGGAGACAAGACAGGGAAGAAGAACAGAAAACAATTTTATATTTTTAAATCAAATGTGATTTTCTGTATCTTTGTTTCATTCAATGTTGGATTAGATGATTTCCATTTCATTGCAGTATTCTTGCCTTCTGTCTGAAGAGAAATGTACTGTAATTTGGTATGCAATACATGGGAAAGGATGTTGTACTCCATACAGCTGGATAAACTTTGCCAGGTTCCTGAAGTACTTTGTTGGATGTGTACAGCTCCCTGCAGGATCAGTGAGAGATCTATGTCTATAAGAGCAAATTTTGATCTAGTACACAACATGAAGAGAGAAGTGCTGCTTGGAAATTTGAATGGGGCATGTAATATAGCAAGAGAAAAAGAATATATCAGAGACCAAAAACCCAAACAACAGTTCTCTCCAAATGTAAGATTTCAGCTTAACAGAAGGTGTCAAAATAATACTCATCAAAAACAATGTAGGTAGGTGCTAGCTGCATGATGCAGCCCTTAAGTGTGTGTGGTCCAAAGAGGCAGGATAGAGAGAATATGAAGGAGTATCTTATATTATCTCAGATTGGGAGCTAGGATCTGAAATGACTACAGAAATGATCCTTCTAGATTTTTTACAACCATGTGCAAGATTGCTAGAGCTTTTTTTTTTTTTTCTTCTTTTTCTTTTTTTTTTTTTAGTGCATAGGTCTGCATATTTATGTCTTGTTGCAGAATATTGGTCAGCATTTGCTCAGAGAGAGAATTAGTTCCCAGGCTTGCTGCAGAGCTCAGCTATCCTAGCTTCCTAGGTTTTCAAGCCAGCATCTCCATTGCAGAATCTTGTTTTGCTACAGGGTGCAGTTTACTACAATGCTGTGTGTTCTTAATGCATGTTGAAATTATTGGGGTTTCTGCACTTAGAAATCTTGAAGGAATATCTGTGCTGTTGATTATAAGATGGATGATCCTTTTTTTTTTTCTTTTCTTAATATGAATGAAGAAGGTTTCCCAGTGAGTAGCTCTGAATTCCACTTATCAAAAACTTTTTGAGACCTTGAGAAATTTATTTCCTCTGCATCCTCTATCAGTCCCACTACTGTCCCCATAACCTTTACAGTAATGTCAGTACAAGGGCACTAAAAAAGTACAGCATCCTTTTCACTTTGTCCTAATAATATCTATCCTTTGGAAGATTTTCCTGGATATGCTGGGAGTGGTAAACACTGCAGCATCCAAGACTTACACTTTGCTTTTAGTGCTGGATATGACAAGTCACAGTGAGTGAGCTAGACCTGTCTTGTTGATTTTTTTACTTTTTAAAACACCGTTTGACTGACCTCTTAGTCTTTGACAGCTTTTGCTTTCACTAAGACACTAAGATCATTGTGGCTTTTGAATCCTGAATGGTCTCAGTGATTTCAGCTAGAGTTTTAAAGTAGCAAAGTGCTTACTTTTGCAGTAAAACTTCAGAGTTCTTGAAAAGCTTGTTAAAGTAAATATTTCACTGATCTTTGATGCTATGAAGTTGATTGCAATTTTTCCTTCACAACTGATGACTTCAGAGGAAAGAAAATGTAATGTCAGCTGCTTTCATCCTATACAGAGACAGATTTCTACATAAAAGCCTGCTGAAGAGGTAGTATATAACAAAATTTTTGTGAGTTCATGTTGACAGGGGGAATATTTATTATGTTACTGGTACTCCTTTAACTTTGAACTCTCAACTTTAGATAACTACGGCTAACTTCGACTGTACTTTACTCCTCTTTGAGGTAAAGAAGGGCCGAATTTTCAACATAGGTAAAATGCAGCCCATTCTTGTATGTTTTCCTAGCACACACAGCTTTGAGAAGACGTACCCTGTGACAAACACAGTGTCTCCCAGCACATGTGTATAGGCACACCAACACCAGCTATTGCACACCTGCGGACCGGGGATGTGTTTTGTCTTTCTGGCATTTCAGCTCCACTTGACTGATAGCAAACGGGACTAGGCATGCACACTACCTTTGTCCCCACTGATTACTTTGGCTGCTTTTAATCTTCTGCAATTTTTCTGCAGTGGGCAAATGACAGCTTTGAACTGCAGCTGACTATTGCGTAGAGATCCGTGACTTCTTGTATGTTTTCTCAAGGCCCTGAAATTCTATTATTGTTTCTCTGTATTGAGTTATGGCCCATATATTTTTGTGAGAGTCAGTCTCATTATGCTAGAAGCCAGAAATGGTAGAGCTTGATTTACACCTAAATATTTATCTTTCACTTCTAGTGTCTCACATAGCGTAATTCATTAGGTAGATCTAAAATAATGTATCTTCCAGAGATACTAATTTATGCAGGGTACCTAGAGAAACATGAAATATTTATAGCTTCTTTTTTATTTTTATTCCACTTGCTCTCTTGCTTATTTTGTTACAGCTATTAATATTACTTCTATATGTAAAATCCAAACATTAGGTATTAATCTGAGAGTGACAGTAATTAAAATAAAATTGATTAAAAGTGACTCTAAATGGAGTCTGAGTCTCGTTAGAGATAAATTGGTACTGTTCCAGTGAAGTCAGTGAAGCAGTGCAGGACTCAAATGGTCACATGAAGAAGAGCTGTAGATCAGTTTGCAGCAGTTACATTTTTTTCCCCTTAATACCAAACCACCTTCTTTATTGCTAAAACTTGCTAAACCACATCTAATATTACAGTTCTCAAATTTTATCAAAGTTTCTCAACAGTGCTTCAAAACATAATAATCTGAGTTGTGCTTTTAATTTTATCACAGTTGTTTCCTCTGCCTCTGATTTATGTTGGAAACCACATAAGTGGATTATCAAGTACCAGCAAACTCAGGTATAGTAAATAGAAGTTATAATACACTGGCTTTTACCCTTTATTTTGTGGGGGTTAAAAGCACTGAAGAAAAGCGTTGCATAGGGACTTTAATGCAAATGATGTCTGTCTGTCTAAATACCAGATACTACTATCGTATCTTATAGCACTACAGTAACTTACCCAAGCATTTGACCTGTTTACAAGTTGTATGCTTCTTTTAAATTCTTGTAATGCTTCTTTTCTTTCTCGCTTAGAAAAAATAAATCACAATACTCCTCTGTGACAATGAAAGTGCTTTTATATTATTTTCAGGGTCCTTTCCCCTCATAACTCCAGTGTCATTTTTCCTGGGTGATCTATCGACAGGGCTTGAAAGCTCTAAGACTTCTTTGAAGGAAGAGGGATGTGGGGAAGATTTGTATCATGATGTTGTTGCAGGTTATTTAGGACATACCACGAGATGGAAAAAATACTGTGGAGTGGAGTGGTAGTGGTGGTGTTCCCCTGCTAAGCACAAAGAGCTGGCTGTGGTTTGGGTTGGAAGGGACCTTAACGACCACCCAGTTCCACCCCCCTGCCACGGGCAGGGACACCTCCCACCAGCCCAGGCTGCCCAAAGCCCCAGCCTGGCCTTGAACACCTCCAGGGATGGGGCAACCACAGCTTCTCTGGGCAGCCTGTGCCAGGGCCTCACCACCCTCTGAGTGAAGAATTTCTTCTGAATCTCTATCTAAATCTTTTAGTTTAGTGTCCTATCACTACCTTCCCTGATAAAGAGTCCCTCCCCAGCTTTCCTGTAGGCTCCCTGATCCATGAGAGGTACTGCCATGCTAGTGCTATAGAAGCATAAACTATGTAGAGGAAATGCAGTAGGAGACTGAACGACAGAGTTTTCTGTGGAAGAGGAGTGCAGAATCATAATGGCTGTTGCGGAATTTGAGATCACTGCAATGCCATTGCAGCTGTTTCTTGTATGTTATCACAGGCTACTGAGGATTTGACAGTAAGTTAAAACAAAACTGAGAATTTTGTAGATTTTAAGCATATCATAACTCTGAGATGCTGGGAGAGAGAATACATAGCTTTTTGTCTAAAGAATTAGTTTTCTTCCACTAGCAACATTGGGCACCTGATTCTGCAACATTTTTTTGTGCACAGGCTGAAATTGTTCCTCTGAAGTGTTTGTTCAGGCAAACATAATGCCTTTGGCTGCACTGTTCCTAGGAGTGTTTAAGCTGGTGTGAATACAGAAGTAGTTTCAATTCTGTGGAAGTTAGGTTTGTGGGTTGTTCTTCCCCTAACCATAATTTTTAATTTTAAAAACCTGCAACCTGCAGGTGATCCTATGCATAATCTCAAAAGGTCTCTTTGAAAGCGTCCAAAGTCAGTGTTAGGATTTGTAGTGTTTATTAATGCAGTTGCCAGTGCTTATCTTAAAAAGAGGATTAATTGGTCCAGATGGCCATGCTGTCAGACTCCTGAAGTGTCATATGTAAATGTTTTCTCAAATTAGTCAGAAAGGTTTCCAACTGTATCACTTCATGCAGACCAACAATATGTTGTTCCAAAGTAGTAATTTGTTTGATAGTTTGTTTGATAGGATCCACCTTTCATGATTCTTGTACACTCTGTTTTCTTCTTATGGATTTATTTTACTTTTTTTTGAAAGTACAGCTTGTTTACCAAGCTTGTTCACTTTGTGTTTTATCTTTGTTATGTGTTTCAGAGACAGCTTTATTTCTTGTCTTTTAGATTTACAATAGAAATGATTGTTACTTACCCTGCCTCTGATTTCTGTAGAAAGATTTATTTCACAGGGACTACGTTAAGCAGGAAATAGCCCTTATGTTCCATTTCAGTGGTGTGGAGGGACTTTTTAGAAGGTAGCCAGTTGCAAGCTATTTTACAAACTGGCAAACCTTGTTATTTTCAATGATTCGGTTATCTAATCTGCCTCTAGTGTCAGACTGACATTTTTATGTATGGTAAGTGGTTGGGAATTTGTTTTGCTTGCCTATTGCTGGGGTAGTTGTTTCATCCTCTGGTTTTTAAAACTACATAACAATTAGAACATAAAAATGCTGTTAATTTGAAGCTGTGCTTGGTTTTTTATTAATTATTTAATTAAATTAGTTTATTTATTATTTATTTATTTATTTTGACAGTTTGCCGATGTTTACAGTGCTCAGGAAGTTTACCATTCCACTTACATTACTGCTGGAAATCATCATACTTGGGTGATTTTATTTTATTTTTTTTTCATTTTAAGATACCTTTATTTGAGATCATATCAAACAGATTACTTGTGACATCTCATCAGGGTACTGAACAAGTGATTTTTACTGTCAGACAGAGAGAAACAAAGAAAGTGGTTTTGTGTAGCTTTTATCTGAAGACATAGATACACCATAGTGAATATGAGAGAAAAAGTGTGCACTTTTCACAACTCATTCTCTTGACTGTTGCACAGGAATCAAGTAAGTGATCCGTGACTCAGATGCTTTTTTTAGCGAAGACAAATCCTTATGTCTCAAAACAGTGATGATAGTATGGTACTTCGCTTATGCAGAATAGCTTGATGAGTCAAATCTTAAAACATGCCAGTTTAGTGAAGCAAAATATGTGCTGTTAGGTCAGCAAACTCTATAATTACAAGTTATCTTAAATGAGAAATTAAGAACTTTCTGCTATTGCAGCTTGGGATCACTAGTTTCGAGTGTACTGCTTTGGAAGAATAGGAATATAAATCTGTAATAATTTTTCTTACCTCTAAAGTTTTACCCAGAAGGCTTGTGTTTGGATGAAACTAGGTTAAAAGGGGAAAAACAGCTTGCTGAAGCAGTATCCAAGCAACATGAGAGTGATGGTTGGGGAAAAGCTTTTCAAAAAGCCCCCAGTTAGATAGTCATCTCCTTTTGGTTGAAGTATCGCCTTTTGGTGATCAAAATCAGTTTGAGTCATATTTGGGGGAACACCTAGATTCTTTTCTAATTACATATTCTCACAGGAAAAGCAGCAGAAGTTTCTATCTTCTGTTGGCCTGAGGATTCTCTCAAGCAAGTGAGGAAAGAAAGTACGAGTCAGTGAGGTTGCAGGATTTCTCTGGGAGCATTATGCTTTTTTTTTTTTTTTTTTTTTTTTATGTATCTTTTCTCAGAGGCCTGCTCAGAGCTGGGGACTGGCCTAAGAGACATGGGAAGGTCTGTAAGACGCATTGCAGCATGTGTCTTACAAAAATATTTGAGACATTTCTAAATAAAGGAATGTACCTATAAGAAGTAAGGTAGCTTTATGGTATGCTTTGCCCTACTCTGTGTCAGCACTGATGTAGGCACACTGAAGAATATCATAAGCTTCTGTGCTTTCCACTCCAGATGAAAATCTTGTTTGATTTCAAAAATAACCCAGATAATCTGCTCTATAGCATTTTCCCCATGAAAGGTGAGATGACAAATTGCACAAGAGATGTGTAGTGATTTTTATTTTTTAAATGACTTGAAGACACTGAGATATGTCCCATATGAACACCAGTACAGGGTAGGTTACAGTGTACTCTAGTACTGATACTTTAAACCCTTAATCTTTACTATAAAAAATATCTAGTAGCAGAGTACTCATGATGCTTTTACAATCTCTGTTCTCAGTGCCAAAATCTGACAGTTTGGGCCATAACTTCCCATCGTCAACCACGTTGCATCTGTAAGGTTTTCGGGACTGTGCCCTCCTGTTAAATATTTTGTGATTACTAATTGCTTTGGAACATTTCAGTCAGAGAGACATTTAATCTCCTCTTCAACTAATGAAAACGTGAACTGTCTAATTTTGTCTACAGGAAACGGTACCCGCTGAGCATTTTCATCAGTGTGTTTGCCATCGTTCTTGGGGCTTTCATAGCAGCTGGGTAAGGTTTTCATTTGTGAAATGTGTTTTCGTTTTGTTTCATAACATAACAGAAGTCATGTTATGAGAGGAGGGACAACAGGAGGAGTTTCTTCCTTGTTAAGTGCCAAATGACCCTAAGTCGATCCACTTACTCTGAATGAAATTGACTTGGATAATCTCTCTACTGACATCATTGGGAGGTGCAGGAGTACAAAGGGAAAGCTTGAACTCCATCTGGAAGTATTTGGGTGCTTCTTTTTCCACTCCTAGCTTTTCTGTGTTTGCAGAAACATAGCAGGTTAAACTGTGTAAGAAGCACTGCCTTCCTTGCATAATATCATTGTATTTTAATAGTTTCAGAAAAATATATTTGTTCTGGGTAGAAAGAATGTTCTTTTGGTTGTCAAATTTTGTTTTGAGTTAGACAATGTCTACTTTTTATCACTTTGAGCAAGTTCAAATATGAGATATGTTCCCAAATTACTTATCTGCTAGTCTCTTGTGTTTTCTTCTTGTTCAAAAATTCATTTACTTAAATGGAAATGTAATCTTTGTTGTTTTTTTTTTTTAATTTTTGGCTTTACTGTGTACAAAGGTAAATAATTTCCATGTGGTGTGACTTGGATAGAGCCATGTCCTATTAAATAAATTTCACTATATCCGTGAGGTAACTAGTCAAAACAGAAAGGATGACAATATGTCTGGTCTGACTATAAAAAACGAATAGATTTTATTCCATAGCTACATTTTTGTGTTAAAAGAAGTAGATAAATACACTCAGAAATAATTGAACAGGTTGTCATGTTTGAGACAGACGGAATTTTTCACAAAATGAAAGCTGAACTTTTCCTTCTACTTCCATACTGAGTTCTGGGAACTCTCTGATGACTCATTTGTGATCGTCCTGTGACTGGAGAAATAGAAAGTACCTTGACATGCAAAGGAGATTTAAAGCAAAGCCTGTGACTTGAATGATTTCTCAGGATTTACATTTCTTCATTTATGGTAGTTCTCTGGTTAAGCAAGGTAGTATTACACAGCATAATATTTGTTTATTTACAATATAATATATCTTTTCCAGGTCTGATCTGTCTTTTAATCTAGAGGGCTACACCTTTGTATTACTAAATGATATCTTCACAGCTGCAAATGGAGTTTACACGAAGCAGAAAATGGATCCAAAGGTAACTGAAGGGTGATTAGGTTGAATTTAACATTTTGACAATAAGGTTAATTAGTATATGACTTTATGAACATTCTGTATGCACTAATAAATAGTTTTATTGCTTTCATATTTCAGTTGATAGGTGAATATACACATCATTAATACAGAACAGCCTGGGAAAAAACTCATAATGAGTGTCTGAGGACAGGCCTAAATCAGCAGCAAGTTTTATTTTCTCTCAGGTCTTTTAGGCAAACTTTGTGGTAACTTTATAATGTTGCTTTTGTTTAAAAAAAAAAAAATCCAAGACAAAAGCAAACTATGTACCAGTAAGCTTGATTTATATCTAAGGATATAATCATTTGACTAGAAACACACTTTTAAGTGACATTTATGTAAAATAAACCTGTGGGGAGGAACAGAGACCTGTCTAGTTTAAGTCAACAGCCATCACAACTGATATCTTTGTAGGCTATCCAAAAGCAAGTCTAAACTCAGCACCAGTATGCCAAAGCATTAAGTGATACCTTGATAGATTATATGCTATATAAACGCTGAGCAGGCTACTCTAAGTTTGGTGACATGAAAACATACCAAGTCATAGCAAAAAGCAGTTTTGGAGATGTTGAATTCAGGTTTTGTCACTGACTTTTATGGGTCATTCTGTACAGAGGAAATATGTGTCTTTTAATAATCTCAGAAGTTGCACTGAACACAGACCCTGCATTTTTCTTTGAGAGCAGCACTTACTGGCCTCAAAGGTTTCTGCAAAATACAGTGTTTCATTTTGAAGCAACACCTAAACTGCAGAGATTTGCTGAGTAGTATAACTGAATCTGGAAGAAGGGAAGGCTGCTTTTTCATTACCCTGATCCTCTTCTGCCTTTCTGTCAAGCAAATTAACCTACAGGATGTATGGCACCCCTCAAGCTGCTTGAAGTTACAGCAGTTACCAGTGACTGTGGGTGCTACATCTAGGAGTCAGGCTTAATTTTCACTGTTACACTGGCCCCGAGGAGCCACCTTACCCTGTGCATTCGGGGTGAATATGCACTAGCTGAATGCAGTCTAATACAAAGCATCTCTGGACTGATGCCTCGGGAAGTTTATGGCTAGCTACTGCTGTACAGACACTTTTCCAGGTGTAGCAGAACAGTAGTATTTTTCTGAGTATTCAGTGACTGAAATGGAAGCACATCTTAGTCCTAAACACTGAAACCAATGATCACAAACTTGTGTTTTAAATTGTAGTACATTACCTTCTAGCTGCTCATTTACAGTAGCGTTGGAAGAATTGCCAGAGCAGTGTTTATTTTTTTTGCTCTCAGTTGTCTTGTATTTTGAAACACCATGTTTCATTTTTCACAGGAGTTGGGAAAATATGGTGTCCTTTTCTATAATGCTTGTTTTATGGTGGTTCCAACGGTTATTATTAGCTTTTCTACTGGAGACTTCCAGCAGGTAAGCAGCAATATTCCATATATCAAATTGATAACAGTATTTTATTGTGTTTTTGTTTGTTTGTTGTGTTCTTTTTTTTTTTTTTTTGAGGTTATGAATTTTTATTTGTTTATTTATTTATTTATTGAGAAGTAATCCTACCTCCATGTTAGTGGCTAGCATTTGGAACTATGTGACTTGGACTTACCCTTTACAGATAAGAAAATGCAATTATTCACTCTAAGGAGAATCTGAAGCTGAAGTATAGCTCTTATACTTTTACCATTTCAAAGTAATACAGGACAGGGTCCCACAGCTAGAGCAAGTGGTTGAGAATCCAGCTGTATCATGTGGTTTGCCATGTTCTCTGAAAAGAGGCTGCAAATACGAACACCAGATGATTTCCAGTTTTTCTCTCATTCAGAAGAGAATCTTATTTAGTCTCAGTCTGGTTTAGTAACCTGCATGCTACAGTCTCATTGGACTATAGCATAACTCTCCACAGGTAATTATAGGACAGTAATACTGTATGCAGTATGTCCTGGCAAGTAGTGTAGCAGACCAGAAGATTTGTGTTCTTTTTCTGGCATCCTCACAGTTTTGCTGAGTCACTTTTTTCTTACCTGTAAAAAGAGTCTGAAGATTTGTATTTCCTTTTGGAATTCCTTGAGATTTGCCCCTGAAAATTGCTACAGAGCTTGTGGGTATCATAAATCGTTCCAGCATCCTTTTATTGCAAAGTTGTTGTGCCCTGAGCACTCATGATTTTGTCTTTGTGTTCTTATAAGTCTTCTTTCACTGGAAAAATCGTCATTCCCTGAAAAAATGATGTGATTTATAGCTATTCTATGTGAAATGCCTTCTTGTCATCTTCGTCAGTTGTCTCTGAAGTTAAATATATCAAACTGTTTCAAAAGTTACATAAACCTTTTGTAATTATATTATAAATCTGTTTTGTGATTTTTCACATTTTCATGTTAACTACATTTTATATCTGTTTACAGTTATATAGCACACAATTCTGTCTATCTCTCTTTTTTCTTTGTTTAAATAGGCAACGCATTTCCAGCACTGGACAAATTTTTTATTTGTCTTCCAATTTCTTCTTTCCTGCTTGTTGGGGTAAGGACAAAGGGCAATCAAATAAGACATTTTAATGGCAGTGTTGTGCAGTGTTTATTGCTCCTCAATAAAGTTGAGGAGCACTTCATGATTCGGTGTTTCAAATTGCAAATCTCCATTGTAAAACTTATCAATAAGTTATGTTAAAATTCAAAGAAAATGCATTTCTCCCCCAGGTTTCTTTCTTGCTTTTAAAAGATTTCTAATACTGTAAATAACCATTTCAGTACTACCTGTGTTGTTGTCCTCACAAGTACTGTGGTCAACAAGATAACATTTAGGTTTTTAGTTTCTGTACTCAGTATCCCTCTGCTAGCCATCTATTCTGATTATGTGACTAAATCTATGCAGTTAATAGAATGTAAACACTTCAGTATAGGAACTGTTTCAGTACATTTGTTCTTTAAAGTATCTGGAAGAGTATGGGGCACTCAGAAGTAAGAAACAATGCTTTTTTTTCTCTTGGAATTGCAGAATAGAAAAGTAAGAATAGAATAGGAAGAATAGAAAAGTAAGTTGGGTCCTATTCTACTCCTTCACATAGCACCATCCAAAGGGTCAAAATACTTTTACATATTGACATTTAAGAAGCACAGAGAATGGAAGTGACTTTGCTAGAGCTCAAGCAGCATAAAGAAAAACTTAATTTTTTTAGATTATATTTTGAGTAATTTGTATATGCACCTAGTTGACTTAAAGTACAGATCCACAAGTTTTTTGGGGGAGATAGAACAAGTTGGGATGAAGATCTCAGCAGAATACTAGTCCTTGAAAAATGTTGAACATTTCAAAGTATTGCTAAGATTCTGAGCTCCCTGGAAGGAACTTAAAACATTTTTTTCTTTTATTTTCTGTAGGTTTCTTTTGATGTATTCTACTGTCCTATGCAGTCATTACAATTCTGCACTTACGACAACAGTAGTTGGTGCCATCAAGGTGAGTAAAGGATTAGAAGAGAATGCTGAAATAGAGCGTTGCATCAACACTGATCCTGATTATGCTTCGAGCTGTGTTGCTTCCTGCAACAGAGCTGGAAACTCAAAGCGAGGACTAACACTGAGACGCTGCTTGTGTCATAGCTGTATTTTTACATTTTGGAGATCCACACTAGAAAGTCACCTTGTCTTCTTCCATTGAAAGAATGTATAGATATACTCTAGAAAGCAATATGAGTATTGCTTTGGTTTAATTTTTCCTATAAGAGAAACTTGAATCAGTTGTAGTTAAAAGATGTAAAAGATGTGCATTTAATCACATTTCATCAGGCACCGTCACCTGCTAGTGTGTTTTTTTCAAATTGCTGTGGGTTTGTCAGGGTAGCCCTAAGCAAATCCATTGCAAACTGATACAGACTAATCTATGTTCATTTGGGGTTGAACTTATTTTAATTGCTCCTGATAAAAGGGCGCTCATAGATGAAGTTCATAGATGAAAAATAATGGCTAAGCCATAGTAACAACTGTAGTACGGAGTTTATTGTGTTATGTTAAGTGCTTCATTCTCTGTGTGGGAACTTGTATTCTGGCTGAACGGACTACTTCATTTTGATTTATATAACTTCTGGTCAATTTGATTAACATTAAAATGAGCTTGTCTTAAAAACTGAACTTGGTGTCCTCATAGTCTATTTTCTCTAACCAAGATTAAATTGAAACCAGTGCAACTTCCTTTGTGTTGATGAGACCACAGTGTCTGATTTGGGAAGACTGCACAAACACCAGTAGTTTTGTAGGTCAGTTTGGAAAGGAGCATAAAGCTTAACCCAGAAGAGTTTTAGTAAAAGATGAAGTTCGTGTGGTTGTGGGCCAAATAATTACCAATATCCAAACTAGCTGAGGCACAGGGATAACAGTCATCAGGGTGCTCTCTTGAGTGGGTGACTAAGGAAAACACTAATTCCAGCATAGCAAAATCCGCAAAAAGAAGATGGTAGTTCTCTTTCTACAGATATTTGTTCATTTGTTATTTTGCTTTTGGAACGCTGGTAAGAATAATCTAGTAGTTTTTCCTTCAGGTCCTGAAGGCTTTCTTTCAAATTTTATATATCAGCTTTGAACCATTAAGGTAGAGCAATGCTATGTCTATTTTCTGAAGTATAATTAACTAACTTTGAAATGCCTTGGTTTGCTTTAAAGTTGAGAAGCACTTCATGATTCAGTAGTCCCCAGTAGAAATCTGTAGAAATGATGTAATTGTTCAGGTTAGCTGCTAAAACATTTGAAACCAGCAAAGCACTGGTAAAATGATCACACAGTTCTACAGCTTTCCTTCTTTCTGTAGAGGGCAATTTCAGATTCCCAAAACTTCATGGGGCTGGTACTGTACTCTAGCTTTAAACTGTGCCTGACTTGAATTTGAGCCAAGTGCTTTCAATGAGCTTTTAGTTGGCAAAGTAAGGAGGTAACCCTTTTACAGCAATAATAAAAAGCTTTTATTATAACTTTAAAGCATACTTTTTTAAGCTTGAGAATCTGAAACCTGCTATTAAGAAGTGGGATTTGAAATGAGCCTTCCAAAGATTAAAAGGAAGTACAATTTCAGAAAGTAGCCTTAGCTCCATTTTGCCTAATGTCAGATAACTAATTTTCATACTCTGTCTCTTCAGAAGTCACTCTCAATGCCTTGCCTCACATTTAGAAGATACATTAGTTTTATTTTCTGTTAAATTATCCATAATGATGACATCCAGGGAAACTAATTTAAGCACTAATTTTAGAGTGGCCAGCAACAGAGCATAGCTACATATATTTCTTTAGTAAAGTAAATTATTTTGTGTTCTTGGAGATGTCCATTGATTTCAACAAATTCATAGCTTTTGTTTTCTTTTCAGAATATATCCATCGCTTACATCGGAATGTTGATTGGTGGAGATTACATATTCTCTATGTTGAACTTTATAGGCCTAAATATTTGGTGAGTAGAACTTGAATAGCCATTGTTTGTTAAAGCTGAAGATTTCTCAGTGAGATACAGTTTTATGTTTTGTTTGGTTTGGCCCACTTGGGTGATGCAGTTTGGAAACAACCTGCCTGAGGAAGCAATGCCTCAGGATGTGAAATTCATTACAATTAGTTATGTTTTTTTCATATTTGTTTGCAGATACTGAATCTTATCATGGTAGGATCTTAACTATAGAAACATGCCTGAAGATTTACTTTTTTTTTTTAACTATCCTTTTTTATGAGTAGTTTTTGACCTGATCAGTTCTGTGCTGTGAGGCTTCCAAGGGAAAAAAAAAAAAAAAAAAAAAAAAAAAGTGGTGTGGGAAACAAGAACACTGACTGAATGAGTTGTGTTCATTGAACATGAGTTACGATTCAGAGTTGTGATGGTTTGTGTTTTGATGAACTCTTGCACCTGCTTCTATGAATGTGTTGAAGCAGATGATAACTGATCTTTGTAGTCTCAGGGCTAGTTTCTGACATGGCTTACATAGTTCTCAGGCACTCCTAATTTATGGTAGCTGGCATTCCTTAATCATTCAGAAGGACAAGTAAATACCTATAAAGTGACCGTGTGTGCATACTTTATCAAGAATCTCTGACACCTGTGTTCATTCTCTTTTCTTTAGTATGGCAGGAGGATTGAGATACTCATTTTTAACTTTAAGAGGAAACAGCAAGTCTACGCACTCTGGGGATGAAGAGAATTCACTTCTCGAGTCAAAGTGTTAGTCAAAATACCTGCTTTGAAAAAGATTGCAGACTTAAACAAGTATGTGCTGGAACATATTTGGAATGAGGAAAAAAAAATCTACCTCAGTTACCACACATCTGCACACATCCCATTGGTTCAGAAATATTTTTGCACACCATATTTTTTACACATGGACAAGTTTAATTTTTAGCTTATTAAAAAATAATAATAATGTGATTATTTATAAGAACAAATGCCATACATGAGTAAATCTCAAGTTATGAAGTTTTTAATTCACCTGGACTTTGGTGCTACGTGTACCCAACAAAATCTGTTAGTTCTGCCTCAGTTTCTGTCTTCTCTTTGAGGAAAAACTCCCTGCAAGGATCACAAGGCTTGATTCACCATTGCGTTGTGCATATAATCTTTGAAATCAGTGAAGAGACAAAAGATGCTTGTGGCTCAGAATGATTTCACCTATGCACTTGTTCTTGTATAAGTGACTGTAGAACATATGGATCAAAGAAGAGACGTGCCCCGAGATTGTTCTTTGTGTACGTGTTGACTGAAGAACTCAGGATATGGCCTAGTGTGTTTGGTATGCACTGTGTAGACATTCTCTCTCAGTCTTTTCCTCATTCTCAGTAACATCACAGCATTCTGCTGCTGTTGTCACTGTTGTTACAAGTGAATCGTCATAACTTCGCTGCAGCATTGAGGAAAGAAGAAAACTTGGAGAGGCTCTTTTAATAATTAAAGAGATTTTTTTTTTTTGACAGAGCCAGTACCAAGCAGGTAATTTAGAGAGATAACAAAGGTAACTCTATGTTTGTGTAGGTACAGTCATCATTTTATATCACAGTCCTCTTCTCCAATGTTTTGTCTGTAATTACTAATTAATGCTGCACAGAAGTGATGTTACAAACTACAAGTGGGAAAACTGGTTGATATATGGAAATCTAACTGTTGTGTTTCAATGGGAAGAAAGAATCTGCATCTTACATATGCAGTGAAAGTTTTTTTGGTACTAATTTATGCTCAAAATTCAGAGCAGGTGATCATGGCAAACCTGAGGGTTTGCTATATCCAGCAAGGTGAGTCCAGTGGTTCAAAAAAAAGTCTGGACTCTGATGGTTTCTGTTATTACGTAGGACAATAAAAGCATTGCTCTGTATTCTCACTTCCTTCTCTGAAAATACAGAAGATACTGTTTACTTGCATTTCTGAGGTTGTAGTGTTTAGCCTTTGAAGCTAACCTTAGAAGCACTGCAGCACTGGAAGACAGCAGAGCAATTAATCTTGTTCAAGTTTTCAATTCCATACAAACATGAGCCAAGATTTTTTTTTTAATACTCAAATCAAAAGAACTTTTTGGAAGACTTTGACATGGAACCAGGATGATGTCATGACTTGTACCCCAGTTTGAATTAAAATACAGCAAATCCTGAAAGGCATTATGTGATGTGTTACACTTGAATGACCAGACTGGATTAAATCTAACAAACCAGAAGCTTCAGGGACTGCCTCCACTGCCCACTACCTGCATGGATTCGAATGGTAAGAGGAAGAGTGACTGCTGATATTAGAAGTGTTTATTAGTAATTAGCAAACACAGTCAAAGTGGAAACAGAAATCTGGGCTATAAAGTTTCTCACGGCAGGCTATGAGATTGACTGGGGCTTTGGGTAGTCTGATCTAGTGAAAAATGTCCCTGCCCATGGAATGGGATGATCTTTAAAGGACCCTTCCAACTCAAACTTTTCTGTGATTCTGTGAGATGTGACTTATATTGTCTACCTGTTGAGGAGCTGTGCAAGGGATGGGTTACTACATATATTTAAGAAAGATCTTCTGTTTTAAAGGATTTCCTATGTGACTTAAAAAGCCTTCACTATTTTGACTATAATACTAATGAATACATAATGGCACCTACTAAATAAGTTTCCACAAAGGAATAGCTGTGTACATTTCATTGATTAATATTTTGCTGTACATTTATAAACAGATACAGAATGTAGTTTCAATTAGTTTTTCATTTCTGTGTAAATGGACAATTGTAATGATTTCAAGTACACATGTAGGACATAAATATTTGCTTTCTATAGGATCAACTTCTGGACTATAGTTGAAGAGTTTTTCAGAAGTTCATTCCATACTGTAGTGGAAATAGTTTTATTTAATTTTTTATCTGTATCTTGATTTTGAATTCCTTCAGGCTTGAACTTACCTAACATACAGACCTGGCTCTCAGTCTTTTTGACAGTATTATTCAAATGGTTAAAAAGATTAGGAATAATCAAAATTAGGTATTATGTAGAAGAGTGTGCAAGTAATTGCATCCTTTCACAGATCAATTCAGCTTCAGTCACTTACTATTTTTCTTCTGTATCTGCAGAGATAATATTGTTCCAGTAAATGTACTGGTTGAAACTCTGGGAATATGAATTGAACCAGACACAGTTTTTCATGTTACAATTTAGCCAATTACTGAAATGGCTATTCAGAACCTCCAGCTAAGCAATTTAATCTCTCAGTTAATAAAGCAGTAATTTAAAACTGATTTCTCATACGATACATCTGTAGGTAATACTGCTCTTTTCTACAGTTTTCATGTTAGCTTAATGTAATATTGCAACGGTTGTATGACTGTCACTTCTTTGCTGTGTGAAACTTCAGTTTCTTTCTTTTGGAACAATTGAAAAATGGTTACAGAAAACTTAAGTCTACAGAACACATATTTAAGCACTAGTAGGTGACCTAGTTTTAAGAAATAATTGAGTGACTTCTGAAAGTCACATTCCCTTAAAAAAGTGCCTTATGGTCACATAATGCTAGCTACAAAGCTTGATTTTCAGAAGTCACTTCCATACTTCTAAAATTTAAGTTTTACAGGTGACAACGTGTGTCTACAAGGAACTTAAGTATGGTAACAGAAGAAGATTAAAAAACTTCTGAAAGCAAATTTAAATTAAGCAGTAACTGGATTGGAAAGGAACTTTAGACTGTACATTAACCTGTTCACTCTTGGTTTTATAGGATTGCTTAGCAGCAGACTATCTGTAATGGAGTGAAATGAAGAGAGAGAAAGTACAGTGGCTGTCACAAGAAGCTTTCTAGCCATGCACTGTGTAATGTCCTTGCAGTGATTCCTGTGAAAAGATAAAAGGAATACCTCAGGGGAAAAAAAATAGACTGGGCTGGATGAACAATTCCTTGAATTCAAAAGGACTGTTTTGTTGTTGTTGTTGTTGTTCTTCTTCTTCTTGGATCTCAGCCTGGTTTACAAGTATTAGGCCCAGCACAACATGTGTTTCAGGCTTGTAACCAGTCTCTGGAAAAGCAGTAAAATTGCAAGGGAGTGTGGGCAGAGCTGGAAGTGCAAAAGTGAAGACCTATAGCTGTGGACTTTGTGATTCTGTAGTCAAAAATGGTGTTTTGTTTTGTTTTATTTTAAATTTATTTAAAGGAGGTATTCAGCACCATTGTTGCATATGAAAAGGCATAGCACAGCTTGTTCAGATTTAAAGTTTTCCTTGAGTAGTGAATGACTCTTCGGGGAATTTGTGATTGTATGTAAATATTTAGGAGAAATTTAGTATTCAGACCATTTTTAAGACTGGCCTTACCTGTGGAGTAAAATGAGGTGTTAAGATATAGAAAACAGTATGAATTTTTAAGGGAGATTAAATATCAAGAAACTGGCTTGTTGTTAAGATAGTAATGTTTTTTATATCATTTTGTTACAGTTAATGTTACATTCCTTGTGATTCAGACATCATCTCTTCAATTCATCTGTGTACTTTGGTTTTCTGACCAAAGGTGTCAGTAATGTGACACTTGATATACATTGCTGCTCTTCAGTTGAAGATTTCTGGGTGTCAGAGATTCAGATTAAATTTTAAAGATGCTTCATCTTAAATGTGAAAGAATATCATTGAAGTATATACACAATTTTTATTTTGCCTTATTGTAAGTGCATGTGTAACCATCAGTGTTTCTCTTCTCCAGTTTAAGTTGGTCTTTGAAGAATGCATATTTCAAACTGCCACTGAAAAGAAGAGTAAATGTTTCTGTGCCTTCCCTGAGATTTTCCATATTAACATTAAAACAAACAAACAATCAAACAAAAAAAAAAAACAAATTTGTGTGAATTTAATTAATTGTATTTTAATATTACTTTGTATTTTCAGCTTTCCAAAAATTTCATGTTGCATTAAGGTACTGTTCTTGACAATGCTTTTTAGCCTTATGTTTTTGATCCATGTCCTCAGCTTTAACACTAGTTCCAATGTATTTTGGTCAGAAAGCTGGAAGTCCTGTTGCCTTGTTAATATCTTACTGTAGTAGTTTGTGCCACAATTTCACCATCTATAAAATGGGTATTAATCTCTTACCAGAAAGCTTTTTTGAAGGTTATATAATATTGCTCCTTCTATTAAATAGGAAGAATTAAATGTCTTTATTACCCATTTATTATTTTGTCTTCAAATCAAGAGATAAATGTATTTTTCTGGCCTAAGCACAAGTTCAGTGTGAACTTGCCCTGGAAGTCTCTGGACTGGGGCTTAACTCTTCACCACTGTATGAAGTAGTGCTGTTGTGTTATCCTCAAGGTCTGGAGTATTCTTATCCAGGGTTTTGGTTTAGACCCATCTTCAGTCTCTACGATTCCTAAGCAACTACAATAAAAATATTTTTATTCTTTTTGTTCTTGTGTAACCTCCAGAAAAGGAATTAAACCTTGCTACTAAAGCAAGCACCAGAAGTCATTGTTTCATTTTGATTATTTTTTTTCAGTCATTTGCAAATCTGTGTGTAATGCAGAGACTCTGTTACTCTAGTCTAAACTCTGGGCATTCCTCGGAGAAAACAGGTCACGTGCCCTGATTAGAATTCTCCCTTCTCTGCCAGTGCCCGGAGACTGGCAGCGTGCTGGGAAGAGGCATTTCCCAGGAGAGTGTTACCCTTGCATGCATGCTAGCTTGCTGCCTTCTGTCACCATGGAAGACTATCAGCATCAGCTGCTGACGGTTACTGGGGGACTGATCTGTTTCTATGCTCTGGTAAAATGCATCAGATTTATGAAATACGTTTTCCCACATACCTGGAGTGGTTTGCCTCAGGCTTTCTTTCCGTCGCTGGGAGAATGGGCAGGTAATGCAAACTTTCTTACCTTCTTGTAGCTGAGTGATGAATTGTTACGTTACCAGCTGGGAGAGGTTTTCCTTTCATTCTTGCCCTGTCGCTTCAGAACAGAACATGATTTCCACTAACTGAGGCTTGCTTCATTTCTTTTTTGTTGCCTTGTAGTAGCTTAAGGTTTATGAGCCTGAAGATTTTGCCTCCTTGGGGAGAAAAGAAAAATAAACTGTTAACAACTTGCACCCATGGTGTATAGATGTGAATTTTCTCCCCATTCCTACTTGTGATGTTTTTTTCTCCACTGGAAATGCTTTAGTTTTGATAGCATTGCCCATATCCTCAATTTCCTTCTAGTGTATCCTAGTATATGGTCTCCATTCTTCAAAGCAACTTGTCTTTGTTCCTTGTGACTTTGCTCCAGACAATTTTCTGTTTTCTTTTCTTTTTCCAGAACTGATGACTTATCCTTAATGGTATCATTAACAAACCAAATCTGCTTTTGCCTAAAAACTACAAAAGCTGCAACTTGGCAGTGTTTTTTTAAAAGACATTACATATTCTCATAAAAATAACAGAAATGTTTAATAAACACATTCTTCCTACTGAACACTGATGTTTTTCTTAGTCTTGATAAATTAGTGGTATGAAGAAAGAATGAAAAGGTATTACAGTTTCTGAGTTCCTGGGCTATAGATATCACTGATGGTGGCCTCTTGGTAAGAGGTGACCCCAAAAGTGCTCTTGTGCTTTCTTTCTTGCCGCCTTGCTAGCAACTTGATGTCACTGCATAGAGTATATGCTTAACAAGCACTTTCACAGTGGATTAAGAAGAAATTAAATCCACCCCTTTACTGAAGACCTGTCTAAACACCAAGTACTTCTGAAATAATGCACAGGCATTGTTTGTGTTAATTCTAGTCAGGTATAGACCTCACTTGTGTGTGTGTGGTGAGGAGCACTGTCTGGAACCCTCTGTGTAAAATCCTGCTTCTGTTGAAGGCTGAGAGACTCTCATTTCCTTTGGTGGACCTTGCGTGCTCTGTCCTTCTACAAACACTAAGGTTTCTCAGGCTAGTAACGTTAATTAGACCTGACTGATTTGCTGTATCACGTGGCACATGAGCTCCTGAGAATTGTGAGAATGAAAGTTGGAAGCTTCTTTTCCAGTGGGTGCTTGCTTTTCACCTTCAGGCCTACTAGGAAGGTAAAAATCCACTGCCTCCTCACCTCTGTTCTTTGTGAAATAAGAAGGTAATAGCTCTTCTGTTGGCAGTGATCTCAGCTGTTCAAATTCACCTTGCACTCCCAGTTTCTTTTGCAATTTAGAAGTTCTTAATCCACGTTTTTTTTAGACACTGACCCATTTTTAATTTTGCTTTGAAAACTTATGAGGTGTATGTCAGAATTGCTTCAGTGCTTGCCTACTTTACTTATTTCTTTCTTGATAAGAAAGGTGATAAACTTGTTCTTTCTATAGTTCCTCTTTTTACTTGCTTGCATAATATTTAAAGATCAGGATGCTTTACAAAAGCCAAGGCTTGTTTGCTTTCCCAGTGACACTAAATCCAAAGGTAAACTGTGAGTCAGAAAGCTCTGGGAGAAGAGTATTTTATAGATGGTTAAGATTTTCCTTGCAGACAGAATTCTTGCATGAGAAAAGTATCACTTCAGCCACTAGTATCAGCTTCAGTCACTGGTTACTCCTTGTCTTCTGCTGTACTGCCACAGACATACAAGCTAAAAAGCTGCAAAACGGAACACATAAAAATATGTGTACAGAAGACAACTCTACCATCTCATAGGAAACGGACTTGCTGATGAGTGTTTCCTCATTGAATAATAGCTAGCTACTGCATAGGTTACTCCGAGGAGGGATTTGCTCTGAAGACAAAAAATGCTAAGTGAAGTAACAAAAAGATGAAAAAGTCAAGTCACAAGGGATTAAGTGGGGGAGGGGTGAAGGGGGAGAGAATTGATTCTGTGCTTTACTAGAAGCATTTTGGTAATGTTCAAGAAATGCAGAACAGTAAGTTTAACAAATTCAAGAAAGAACAACCTACAGTAGAGCAACAAACATAATCCCTCTTCTTTTTACTTCCTCCAGTGGTCACAGGAGCAGGAGATGGGCTTGGAAAAGCGTATTCATTTGAGGTAAGATAGATTACATACACTTAATTTTTATTTTAACAAAATGGCAATTGCTACCCTGTACCAGTCTCCACAAGTTACTAACAAAATTCTAGGATTCAAAGCCAGTGTGACAAACCCAGTACTAATCCTTCCCCTCTGTATGTGCAGAATAACATTAATCAAGTTCTGCAAGGAAACTGGTGTTGCATTTCAGAGGAAAGTCATTCATGCCTTACTGGTCTCATCAGTCCAAAGAAATAAAATGGAAACACTGAATAATCCAAAAGATTTTGTGTAGTCTATCCAGAGTGGGAAGTCTCCTAGGTTATCCCTTTTTAATCCCAGTTTCACAGCTAATGTGCTTTTTGTCTTTCACTGAGGTTGTCCAGCATTAAAAATAAAAAATGTATTTTGTTAGCCTTCACAGTTGCAAAGAAAAGTCTGAGAGTCATATCTGAAATAATAAAGGATAACTCTATGCAAATGAAAATGAACTACAAATTATGGAAAATATAATGAAATATATATGATTTGATTAAGCATTGGTAGCTTCATGAGTCTGTAGGAGGAGGAAGGAGAGAGCCACAAACAGCTCTGTGCTGTTGTGCAGCCACTACATTTCACTTCACTGATATCACACATAACTGGTGACAAGGCAACCTTGAAGTTGAAACATCCAGAAGTTACTGTCTTCAGAGCTGAGACAACAGGATGAAAATTAGTAGCCTTTAATATGTGAGAGCTTAGATCAGATGTGATGCCTTCTGATGTGATACATTATATAAAAAAAAAATCTTTAATGGGAAAACACATTTGCCTTTGATTTAGTAGGTTGGATTTTTTAAAGCCAGCTTATGCATTATTTACTTTAATCACCTGATTTTGATTACTGGGGGTGGCAATACAATAAGTACTTTTGAAAGGGTGTTGAATGTAGGAAGCACAAAGATACCAGGTGTTGTGTATATATCTATGTATAGTTTAATATTTGTAGTTTAATATCTGTCATAGTTGTGATAAAGATCACATGCTCTCCTGTGGAAGCGAAGGGAAAATGCTACCTTCTGTCTATTGACTGAGCTGCCGTAATGCTGAGCAAATGGCAAGGGTCTGCAGATGCAGCTTACTGAACTAACCCCGTATGGGAGCACCTGGTGATATTTCAACCATGTGAAGTTTGCAGGCACCTGAGAGTGTCTAGATCGGATTCTCTGTTTTTGTTCTGCCTTCTTTGTGTCATATGGGTTATACAACAGTAAATCCCATTTAAAAGGCCATTCATGGCATGCGAATCATGAGAAAGTATAAAATAACTACTGTCTTTTCTTGAAAAAAACAGTTCTTGGCTGGAACTGGCAAGATTCTGTGGAACATTTGTTCATTATTTTTGGCTTTTGTGTGATGACTGAGAGCCATCTTGATCCTTGCTGAGACGTACCTTCCTCCCCAGGTGGTCTCTTTGATTGAAGCTGTGGTCAGCTACTGCGCTGTGGGGCAGATCCCAAGCCCACACCACATGAGCTCATAGTTTGGCACATCATCTCGCTGGCTGAGGTCAAAGCACACGCTTGTGTGTGGCTTGTGGATAAATAAACCCAAACCTGCTGTTTTAGTGTCTGTGTGCCTTTGGAGTTCCTGGCTCAGTGCTGCTGTCTGCTGATCTGACGTCGGAGTACAAAGTTCTCTGATGTTCTGCTGGAACAGGTCCCGTTGGTATTGTGGGCCGATGGAGAGGCCCACATCTTGTCTGTGGGCCGCGGGGCCACAGCGTCTCTTCCTCTGAGTTTGTGCTGCAGCAACAAGTGATGAATTTCCTTGAGACGTGGGCTGATAACAAGTTACAAACTAACATAGGGGCTCAGGCTCCTGTGGTACAGGTGGCTGAGGAGAGCAGTCTTCACGTTTTGGAAGACTAGTGTGATGTGGCTTTCTCTGCTCAGTGTTTCCGGTGGAAACTCGAGTTGGTGCTCGTGAGTACAGCCCAGGAGATAGAAGTTCAGGCAATGGTTACAGTATTTACTGGGTCAGAACCCTTGTTTCCGAGGTTTATAGACAGATACAGGCCTCTGCGAAATCCATTAAGCTCAAGAGCTGTCTGGGTCTGTGTGAGCAGCCAGGCAGCTGTGAGGTCTCAGAATACTGCTTTGTTAATGCCAGGACACAGATTTTTCAGAGCAAATTATTGTCCCTTTAGGTTTCTAAGCTTGTGTTGGCAGGCAGGCACACCTTGAGCTTATCCTCTCCTGCATGAAATTCCAGGCTTCTGAGAAGGCTCTGACTGTACTTCTGACATGTCAGGGTGATTTTGAAGGACTGGCCTTTGTGAACATACAGACCCCATCCCTTAAACTGACTGCTGTGATGTCAAAGAGCTGGCTTTTGGATCTAGTTTGCAATAATTTTTCCAAAAGCCAGGTTTCTGTCTCAGGCTGTCATGTCTGAGAGATCCTTGACATCTCCACTCACTTGTTAGCACTTCAGGTACTGGTACAGGCTTGTTAGCTCTGTTTTCCTGATGTAACAGCAACAGAAGTGCTTTAGGATCTCCTCCTGGCTTAGCACCTCAAATATCCTGTTTGTATAGCCAAGGCCATTCCATATTCTGACATTTACAGTTTCACCTCTGCACACTTATCTTATGGCAGGACACAAGAAGGATTTTGGGGACTGATGTGGTCACCTTTTACTTTTTTTTTTTTTTGTAATTATTAATATTTAATAACATGCTTATAAATCTAAAGGTATCTAAATCAATGTTTAGCACACCATTTCAACCCAGGCCATTCTATGGTTCTATGATTTTGAGAAAGGCCTTGCATTCATTTATTAATGCAGCCTTTTTTGAAATCTCAAACCTTTGTCCTATTTCCTGAAATCCTATGCAATATTACCAACAGTATAATAAAAGCTAAATAAGATCTGAGTTTTTCTGTTCCAGTTGAATATGCAGTCTAATTTCTCAAGTCGATCCTGGATTTATTCCTTGAAATACTGCTGATCCAGTTGTGTTGTGTAGGTGCAGAACTAGCAGAAAGCTTGCAGAATCATCTGCCCTGTCTTGGCCTGCTGGACCAAAATGGGTTGAAGGATTTGAATCATAGGGATCCTTCAGGCCTGATTCCCAAGCAAGGGAAGAAAATAGGTGAAACACTGAGGCCATATCAGTGTGGTCCTGGGGAAGAGAGAAAATCTTTTAAGATTAGTAGAAAGTTATGGTAGGTGTGCACAGAATTATTATCAAGGATTTTAAATTATTATGTCTAATGATCCGTGTAGACTATAACCAATCTGTCAGTATAGCTGCAGATACAGTTTGAATCTAAAACACTGTCGTGCCTCGTGTGAAGCTTTATTGTCTGAAAATTTCATTTGCTGGAAGATTTACTTCAGACTGTAGCTGCAAAAGCGTGCTGGAAAATACAGAGTGACTTCACATGAATTAGTGTGGGCTTAAGCTTTTTAACAGTGTTTTTGTGCGATACCAGAACGCAGATCCCATCAGATCTCCCTTTAACATTAATCCCACTTCCAAAGGCTGAGATACCATAAATGTCTGTGGCTGCAGGCTGCAATACTGCTCCCGCATATCGGCAGCCTCAGAGGGCCGGGAGCATTTCGTCCCTTTGCCACTGGGAGTCAGGGTTTCCTCACCCAGCAGGTCTGCGTGGTGCGGCGCCGGGAAGATGCTTCGCGCTAAGGAAGTCTGCGCTAGACGTTACTTTCGTTTGCAATGTGGCTGTGTTAAAACTGCCGTGGATGGCCAAGAAATTCCACTTTTTTTTTTTTTTTTTTTTTTTTTTTTTTTTTTTTCCTAAATACAATTCATTTTGTTTGCCTCGGGGGTGTTTTTGAATCACGTATGGTCATTAAAATGTCCCATGAAACTGATTTCTGAAGAGAATGTGCGCTTTCTATGTGGGTCAGGGGGCAAAAATAAAAGACTAGGCAAGGCAGGTGTGCAACCATTTTTGCCTTGAGAAATGGTTGCCACAACCTTTTGCTTCTGGTTAGTCTGGTATACAAAAAGCAGAGGTGAGTCCTCTCACCTGCCAGTTTGTGATTTTGTTTGCCACAAGTATATATGCTTTTGGCTAAAATACAACACAGTCTTAGCAGTGGGTATCATTATTTATTTATTTATTAGGAGGGATTTTTCCTCCAAACAAAGCACAGAGAGATATAGCTGAGATGATGTTGAGAAGCCCAGTGAGACAGAGCTTTAATTTTATTTTGTGTATGACACATCTGATATTTGGTCTGGAGTCTAAATGCTCAAAAAAATCAAAACAATCCCCATCCAAGCACCCCCAAGTGACAGGTAGGAATAAGTGACCACAAAAGCAGGGACCATGTCTCCGTTGCTTTCAAGTGGATAGGAAACAGCTTGAGCAAAGCTCATGTGGACAAAGGGAAATTCACCAGTGTGAAGACAATTAACGTTCTCTTCCTGAGTACCTCAAATAGAGCCCTTAAAATAAGCTTTCGAAACTCCAGAGCGTCTGAGCCTCTGCATGTCTCCTTGGAGCACAGGACAATTATGTGAGAGGGTCTCCGAAAGCTCAGGATTGTGCGTGGTCTTTGTGCTGAAAATGCAAATGGTCGTGGCTTATACATTTAATAGACAGTCTGCCCCTCGTACTCTCAATGTAGTGAATTTTTAAACAAAGGTCCTTATTCCTTAACATTCTTTTCATTGTTTCAGAAGAGCTCAGTAGGACAATCTGCTTCCCTCAAATAGGTTTAAGGAGAGTGCATTGCAGGGAGTCAGCGACAGAAATGAATGGGTCTTCAGTGTGTGGGCTTTGCCAGTTAGTTTCTTGGTCTAAGCAAACATGGTACTTTCAGATGAAGTTGGCTTTATCTTTTGTGCCGACTGATTTAACTCTCTTTCTCCTTGCTCCCATGGCTATTTTTTTTTTTCTGGTTTCAGCTCTATCTTTCGTTTCTTTGTGCACACAACTCTCTTCAACTGCTGCTTGTTAATACCTTAGTTTCACAAGCTGAGGGCATATTTTTCTCTCAGGTTCTGCCTAAAACTCTTTAGCTGATGGGAATGGGAGGCCTAGGGAAAATGGGAGAATACCCTTCCCTATTTGTTCTGCACATGGTAAGACCAAACTGACTATGGACTACTGTGTTATGTGTTGTTCACAGCTGTAAACTTCAACTCTTGCCAATATCTTTGTGGATGTACCTTTGTGTGACTGTATTTTCAATTTTTATGTGTGGACTTACTGGACTTTTTCACTTTTGTTTGTTTGTTTGTTTGTTTTTTAAGTCTGTATCTAATGAAAGAAACAAAATTTATCCATCTGTCCTGTGTGAGATTTTATTTCTATTAAGTACATATGAATAAGTCCGTATCCCTGCAAACTCTTGATTCTTCAGTTCAATGTGCTCAGTGTACTTCCTCAAGATTAAAAGCAAAATGTGAGGATCAAAGATGGTGTCATCAACATATTTGTTTCCTAATGTTTTTCTGAGAAATGTCATGTTGTCTTCATTCCCTGTGAATATTCACTCACTTGAAACAGGCTAGGGTCATTTATTTTTTGGTATGTATTGACTTTTCATTACTGTCCAGTGTGTTTTTCTCATAATGGTCCAAGATTATACAGGAGACTACTAGAATCCAAATCACAGACTATTAGAATCCAAATTAATTTTTTGACCTGTTTTCAGTATCCATTGCTTACCCATTAGGCAGGTGATAAGTGACTGAAAACAATTAAGTAAATCTGTAATTTTTTTTGTTGTAAAACTAGAAAAAATATCTTCTAAAAGAAATCTTGTCAATATTGTTTTCTGACAACTTTTATATTCTCCTCTTGCAGCTGGCAAAACGTGGATTAAATGTGGTTATGATAAGCAGAACTCTTGAAAAACTGCAGAGAGTAGCTGCTGAAATCGGTAAGCATTCATCTCAAACTTACTTTCCTGTTTAGTAGGCTGGCTTGGCAGGAACCTGGAGGTCTGTTTCCACTATGGGTGGGCCCCTGGTATTGCTACAGATTGAGCCCCAAGTATTGATGCAATATAACAGATACTTTGTTTGATATCACTTTGTTTTTTGAACCCTTGTAGTCATGGACTACGTTAAATGTACATGCTGTAATTCAAACAGTGCAATGGATTAGACACATAAAAAAACCAACCAAACAAAAAAACATGACTGTAGGTTCTCTACTGGCTTAAAACCTTTATTCACCTGAGTTTAAATTCTATAAGTACAGGCAAGGCAGATGTTGTGCTAGATTTGTCTGAATCATCTATGAACCAGTTTTTGCTCAGGAAAGATTGCCTTTAGACTAGTTCTTGGAATATAGCGAAGGAGGAGCAGAAATGAAATCATTGTAGCTGTTGTCTTTTTTTTTTTTCCTTTTAAGATTTACAAGTTCCATTTGGCTTTTGATAATGCAGTTAAATAGTTCATCTTTAGAATTAATGTTCCCTTTCTTTCCTGCAAAGTGGATAAACCATTTGCCCTGGGGAATGGCTTGTTTAAATACATTAAGATTGACAGTTAGGATTTCTATAGGAGTCAAGTGAGTTTATATCCTCCATTAACTTTAGAGATTGTGTTAATCACAGTTATTTTTCCCACAGTCTCTTCTTCTATACATGGCTTCCATCCACCGTGCTCCTTGATTTGCAGGCTCCTGTGCTAAGCATGTGTCACTCGGAGGTTTACAGCCCTTCCCTTAGGCAGGCGGGGCACCTGGCTGCAGCAGCACATCAGGTTTGGGGCACTCATCTGCCGAGCATGCAGTCCATCTCCTAGGGAAGCTTCGGGAGCTCCTCCTGCTGAAGCAAGGGATTGATTGGGCTTCTATTTCTAATTGGGCTTCTAATTTTTCTCTCCATTATCCCCCTGTCTGCCTTCCTGGCAAGGCCGCGCAGTGCTGAACCCTACAGCAGCACCCAGCCAAAGACCTGCCCTGTCCTGGAAGGCACCAGTGTGGCAGCCCACCCTGTGCCAGTGGGCACCACAAAGTTTTGTTTTCCATAAAGTTTGCTGAAATTAGTGGCAGCTCTCAGTGAGATCTTTCCATTGTTTTCAGTGGGTTTTGGCTCATGCCCAGAGTGACTCATGTCTTATTGTGTCAGGCTGGAAGTGGGTGCGTAACAACTAGTAGATGTCACAAACAAAAGGAAGAAGAGGAAGATATGGTGATGACAAGCAGAGAGCATCTGATCTAACGCATGGATAAAAAAAAATAAAAAATCAGCAGGGAGCTCTGGATGTGTACTTAGGTTAAAGCTTTGGAATGGCTCCTCTGATTTCAATTTGCAGACTCAGCCTTTACTGTAATTAAACTAAACAGTTATTGGAAAGGAAGAAGAGTTAAATTTACTGTGATTTTATGTAAGTAAGTAAACAATGCAAACCAAAAATGAAGCAGAAACTTAACAGAATGCTTTTACTGTTTTCTAAATTCTATAACTCTCATTGGCTTTTTTTTTTTGTTTTTCTTCTAAGCATCTTAAACAAGCAGTGTCTTACTGCAAGCAGTTATCTCTACCCTGAACTAACATGCAAGGAGATTAAGGCACAGAGAGATAGAGACACAAAAATTATCTCACGCTACGTAAATATGTCGTAGGACTGTGCACATTGCTCATGTTTCCTTTTGCTTAACAGCGAGACTGTGTATCTTTTTCCGATGAGTTGGACACAGTAACTAGACGACTTGACTCCCTTCTCAACCTGATGACATTATTTGCGTAATTGTACTGTAGAATTCCATTCAGACACTGAATAATATAAACGAAAGGATGTTAACAAGGGTAATTCCAGAGGTCTCACTAGCTGGCTTTCAAACAGCCCTGTGGATTGTAGGGACGTCTGAGAGCAGCTCTCAGAAATGAAGCTTGCAGCAGACAGAAATCCACAAGCAGAAAAACCATTCTGCACTGGAACCAAAAGCCAGATTTCCACCCCAATGGACAGGATGGCTTTTCCAGAACATGAGATAAAAGATAAAAAGTAAGTCTTGTGAGGGCAGATGGAGATATCCACTGCACCAGATATACTGCTTATTTAATATGTTTACTGTTGTGGTTGTAAAGCCATCGATCAGGAGATTAGATATGATGGAATGCTATTGGATGTACTCCTTCTTATTTGTCTTCTTACACTTCCTAAGCAAGCTGTACAAAGAAAGCTAGATCCTGATAGAGAAGTTATAACCCTAGAATTGGTTTATAAGACCAGGGCCTGTAGTTGTTCAGCTGTTAAATCATGCCAAACAACAACTACAAAAAGACACCTCTGTAACACATTAATATATTAGCCACAAAAAGGTATCTATCTATCTATCTATCTATCTATCTATCTATCTATCTATCTATCTATCTATACATGTAGATATATACATATATATATTTATAGATATGAAGAAACAAGTTTGCATTTAAAGAAAGAAAGTGTTTGATCCTCAGAATGCAGTTGGAAGTACAGCTACATCATCTGAGACTGCTGAACATACAGGTTATGAATTTGGATTTATTGATTAGGTGAGTAGTTTATCAGACTTTCCCTGCAGAAATCACATCTGCTGCTTTAGAATAAAGCAGCAAAAAAAACCTCACTCCCACTAAGTCTGGTAAAGGTGCTAGCTGTGTCTAGCTGTCCCCAGTACTACACTGTGTCCTTCACCTCTCCTTCCAGAGCTGGCTGCAATAGCTAAGCAGGTAATAAGCTGAGATCACTGAGGGTTTTTATTAGCAAAAAAAAAACCTCCCTTGGCACATCCTTCCTTCTCCATTAAAGGTGGTTAAGCATACCTGTTTTGTCTTGCTGATCACTTGGGGTAAAGCGTGACTGCTTAAGGCTGATTTCCCAATGCACACTACTACTGCTACATAACAGAGCACCTCAGGGCCTTGACCAATATTTCTGAGTGCTCTACTGACTAATAGTAATTCCCAAGGCTTTTTTTCTTTGTTGCTCACTGAGTTCATGTTCTCTTGTATCTTCTATCATCTATTGCAGTTCTATTTTTATCTTAATTCTCTTTGTTTCTTCTCTGTTTTCCTGTTATTTTTGAAACTGAGGTTTATTATATTTCTGAGGAGATACATTTCTTTAAAAGACAATCAAAATGTAGCCAGAAATGTAGCCAGAGCTTGAAATTTATAATTTTACAGAACTTCTAATATTTCTCCCGTCATATTTTTTTAGCTTCTTTTTGTTGTTTAAGTAACATCTTGTTTTGCTCTTCTCTCTGCAAATTTCTGCTGAACATGAAGCCTGAATGCTTCTATTGCATGTTCAGATTTTGTTATAGCACTTCAAAAGTGTCTCCTATTGCTACACAGATCAATTTGTGTGTAACTCAGGTATTCATTTTGCTACCTTGGGTTTCCTGAAGATCTTCCTAACTCTCCAAACAGAAAGGGAGAGTTTCTGGCAGCCTTCATGTTCTAACCAACTTCATGCTTCTGCCAGATTTATTCTCTTCTTAGTAAATTTCAAGAGGCAGCGTGTTATCCTATCTGACAAGTAGGATTCCCAAGTGGTCTGAGGTCAGAAGGAGTTAGATGATGTTTAGTTAGTTTAATGATACATTTTGTAACACATCAGATGAAACAATACAACTCAGGTTTTTAATTTTCCTGGTTTTTTTTTTTTTTTTTCTCTATCTCTCTTTTTTTTTTTTTTTTTTTTTTTTAAGGGAATAACCTATTCTGATGTTTAAAAACCTAGGTTCTTTGCTTCTGGCACATTTAGGACTTTGAAAAAGAGTTGGAGTAGTTTTGGTCTTCAAAGACTAATGTAAATCTTTGTCACAGAGAGGGAGATACAGAAGATACTTGGAAAATATTTTTTGTCTTTCTCCTATATAGACTTGTTATCATTTCCTAAAGAGCTATCCCTGGATAATTCATTTATAAGCATGATAGATTTATTTTATTTATTTATTTTATATATATATATATGTGTTGCTTTATTCTTAAGTGAGACAGAGTAAAGCCATCTGGAGTACTTTGTTTGTTGGCTGTGAGTGCTGGTTGCAGCAGTGCATTTGTGTGCAGACAAGGGGATGCAGAGAAAGGCCAAATGGTTTGTTTGATCCTAATTTTTATGCTGCCGTAGTTTTGGCTGCCCTTCTTGTTGCCCGCAAGAAAGATGGCCACAGCATCACTACACTTCTGAAGACCATCTTGTTTTGTTTATAGAGCTCTTCAATCATCAGGTCACCGTAGGTGTCTGCTCCAGCTGTTGCTCTGTTCTTTCTCTTCACTCCATTTACACTCACAATGTCCTTATTCTTTGTAGCTGCACCGTTCCCCCAGTTTGGGTCTACTAGGGGGTCATTTGCCACTAGAGTTGCTTTTATAGGTTGAAGGTTCAAAGGGTGTTTCATCCTTTTCATGCACACAACTGCAGCTTGGAAAGAAGGCAAGAGAAAGGGCATTGCATCCTCCTTGCCCCTGTCATGGAGACAGATGTCCTTGAAAATCACACAGAAGATGCAGCCTGCTTTTCACATCTGGAGTCGGAGCATCTGCTGTTTCCTCAGACTGATTCTGTTGCTTTGGTAGTGTGAGGTGTTTGAGACTTGCAGTACATTGAGGGGCAAGGAGGGATCAGCCTGGGAATGGCATCCCTTTAATCCATCCTCTAATGCAGGCCCAGTGTGGCTGCAAACTGGCTTGCTGGACTCAAAGTCCAAACGGGCTTCCTGCCAGGCTCGCTGGCCCAAGGTGTTCTGAGGCCTTTTCCTAAATCTGAACGGACACAGAGAGGTGAGGCACGACTTGAGAGTAAAAATTGGTGAGCAATTCCTATTCAAAGGAGCACTCTCTGTTGCCTATATGACAAAACCAAGCTCCAAGCAAATTCGGGCAGTTTCCCAAGCAAGACTCAAAGCAGATTTTCTGCCATCCATGTTCACCTGAATTCCTCCTGGTGCTTGAAGTGAGTCTGCAACCCGATCATCTAATGACATTTCCAAGATTCACTTGTCACTTTTTTCAGCAAACTTCATCTGGATTTCAGGTTGCCCATAAAACTTGAAAGCAGGTTTAGTAGCAAGAATTTACAATGTGAACAACTAGTTAGAAAAGACCTTACTGGGCCCCTTTGAAGGAGAACCTTGCCTTTAAAAATGAGTAAATAAGAGCCTCTACCTCTTTTCCTCATGAAACTTCGTTGAAAATATGGACAGTAATAAATCAACTGCTGAGAAAAATGGTAATGTACAGCTGGGCTCCACTCCTGCATAGCAATGATACTGGAAAAATCATACACATTTCCCTTTCCCTTCTGTGTAAATTGACCTTGCAAAATTTAAGCTCCAACTTCCTTTAAATGTCTTTTAGTCCAGCAACATCCTAAGATTCAGTCCACAAAGGTGCAAAAGTAGAAACAGGAGAGGAATTGGGAGAAAAAGATGCAGAAAATATGGCATCACAAGTCCTCTTCTCCCCTCCTCCTACAAGACAAAAATGAGTGTTGCTTGTTAAAATGTTCATCTCATATATGAAAACACTTTAAAACAATTCTGCAAAACTGTGCTTATGTCAAGGATCTGGCACCCACATTCACTTGTCTAATGTATGCTGACAGTGTTCTTTTATAAATATTATGACAACCAGGGGAAGAAGTTCTATATTGTTTATTTCCTCCCCACCATCCCCCCCCTTTTTTTTTTCCTCTTGCTGAAGGACTAAATGCTGTTTAGATTTTGTGAGGGAATTTCCATTGATTTCAGGGCATAAATTCATCCTATTTCCCAGGATATTTCCCCAAAACCAACAGTAACCAGTGAGAGTGTTTTGCTTGTGTTGCAATTCTTTTAAAAAACAGAAAGTTGAAAAAAAATCTAAGTGGGAATTATTAAATGATATATCTCATTATCGCTCTTATTACTGAATTACAGTTCTCCCTCTCTCCGGGTAAACGCAAAGGAATGTTATATTTTTTTTTTCTTCTTAATTTCAGAGCAGGCCACAGGTCAAAAGGTGAAGGTTATACAAGCTGATTTCACTAAAAATTCAGTATACGAGAACATTGAAAAAGGCCTGCAAGGCTTGGAAATTGGTGTTTTGGGTGAGTCATTAAGGTCTGTTAATTAAAGAGTGTTTTATGGCTGCAGTGCATTAAGCAGAGAATTGTATAAATGATGTGTGTCATAACAACTTGTTGGCCAACATGTGAAACCAAGCACACAACTGCCTAACGCATTTAGCATTAATTATCTCCAACAAGTTTTAAAAGTGAATTAAGATTCTCCAAGCATTTCCCATTTCTCTGTATAGTGGCTTCTTTTACTGTGAAACCTTTTCTGCCACTTCATGTGCAACACCCAGCTTGTGGAGTGACTGCTTCCCTCTTTGGCCTCAAGGAATCCATTTTCTCTGTGGGTTGTTTTACAGCTGTGTGCAATTCTCATATTCAATCTGAAACAAACCTGTGGCTAATGCTAATTGGTATGATCCACATAGAAAAAAAGAAATATATATATATATATATTGGTTAACAAAATTATCCTTTTAGTAGTGAAACAAACAAGCAGAACAACAACAGAAGAAACAAACAACCCCCCTAAACTGTACAGCAGATTGTTTTTTTGTTCCCTGTAGTCTATACCAACCAGTACTGATGACTTCATTAAGAGTAAAACTTGATGCTTGCTGAACGAACGCTGATGAAGCAGCATTTCTGTTCATGTACAGCTTAAAAACTCAGTCTTGAGGAGAAGCCATTTGTTTAACTATCTGAACTGCGCACTTTATCCAGATGTGGTTCTTATCATTATGTTTCCTTTGATTAGTTAACAATGTTGGAATGCTTCATAATCCTCTCCCGTGCCGTTTCCTTAATGCACCAGACGTAGACGAGGTAGGATTACTCCATGGTTTTCTATTTCCAATATAACAATTATGCACCGTAATTCTTCTTAACAAGGGACAGATTCTGTCCCTACTACAATCAGTGGATATTTAAGTGTTCAGTTGTGTGGGAAAACTACTAGGCCTGATGGAGCATCTCCTGATGTGTTTTTAATGTTCAGAAGAGCTTGCACAAGAAAAAGAATGGTATAGTTTAACTAAATTGCCGCAGACACCTAGCAATATAAGAGCTGGCCTGGCCACAGCAGAGATCAGCAGCCTCTCTGTCTCACTGCTCTTACGTAATGTCATGGGGGCCAGCCAGAGCATTTCTGTTATTAGTATAAAAAGTTATTTCTTTGAGACACCGTTGATTTGATCTGTGGGAAAATAAAAAAATAAACCTTGCTTAAACATGGTTTACTTTGGGGGGAGGGATTAATTTACACACTTAGAACAGTTTGACAGAATTGTGGACTTGATTCTTTGCCTTATTGTTGTTTACCCGTACAGTATTAACCATGAAATAAACAGCTTCCAAGTGTATTTCTTGCTAAACCTTGCCCCAGGATCCATTCAGTCAATTTGTCAACAACTGTTACAAACCAGAGATCCCCATGCTGGCTCTTCCCGCAGTGTCACAGCGATGTGATGGCACCTCTGCTGCTGCTACAGCTTGTGTTTGCCTGCTGGCTGTGGGATGATACCTCTACACGGCAGTGCTTATGGTGTGTAGATGGCTTGTTAAAATGGTGCTATTTCTGCCAATGGGAGCCTGGCATCTTTGTAATTTGGGTGTCCTTTGGTATGCATCTAGCTAGGTTTGCTGGTACAGCCACTTCTGGGACACCACGATCCCAGGTTTTGCCATGTCCAAAGACTTGTCTGCTTGTCTGGGCAAAACAGAATGCACTTAATCAAAGGGATGCAAGGCAGATTTGGATGTCATGATTAGTAAAAATAAACAAACAAATAAATAAATTCACTCCTCACCTGCCTGTGAGTATCTTACATAATAGGTACAGTGAAAAGCCAAGGCAACCCTGCTTTGTAAGGAACTTGGAATTGCTAGCTTTGCTATCTAGATAAGCCACACACTCTCTGGGGTTATCTATGAACTTTGTGTTTTCTTGTTTCCTGTAGAACCTTGTCAACTGCAACATTATTTCTGCTACAAAGGTATGTGCCACACACATGGCAAGTCTGTAACTTATTTCATTAGAAAAAAATTAGTCCCACAGAAGAGTGACTGATTAATTTTCCTGATTAATTTCATTCAGTTTATCCAGAAAGGTATTTTTTTTTCGGCTGTAAAGTCAGCATTATTTTAAGGACCCTTTTGGATTCTACTGCCTACAAAATACTTTGATCAGTTGATTGGGAATGTTTTAACACTGTTTCTTGGTTGATGCACATCATTAAAATGTAGCTGAAACATTTTGTAAAAACATGACAATTTTGGTAAAGAGAAGATTTGTTTCAAAACCAAAATCTACAAGGCAGGAAGGTTTATAGTACTGTACTTTTTGTACTGTACATGCATTTTTAACAGACAAAAAACATTTTTCTATCAGTGTAGGAGAGAAACTTCAGGAGTTGACTCCCAATTCAGGATTGTTACCTCTTGGAGTTAATTTTGGTTGGCTACTTCCCTTACAAGAACAGTTAATATTTCATGCTTTGAAATTCCTATTGCTCTACTGTTTGCAAGCAGCATGTTAACATGAACAAGAGCAGAACAAGAGCTTTGTAGTTCATCTCAACCTTGGCAAATATCTTTCTAAACATGACATGAAAATTATCAACAGATGCTCCCCTTTCTTTGACTAGTAAACTTTACCTCCCAGATTTGTAGTGCTGCTTGATGACTTCAGATAATAGATCATGTAATATCAATCAGTTTAAACAAATTATTTTATAAACTAGTTTGGTGGACTTTCCACTCCTAAGTTTTATTCCATTTATTTGTTGAAAGAAGATTGCAATATCTGAATATTGAGTATATATGCCTCACAAACCCAGCCAAAAGTTTTGTACCTTTGCAGTCTGGATCCAAGGTGTCCTCCACTTACCACTTCAAGCCTTATAGGTGCCACAAAATCGATATCTTCCACTTCCTCAAGGCTTGGTGATACAGCTACAACCTTAGTGTTACAACCACTTGGTGATTCCATTCCCTTAGTGTTCCAACCATTCCATTTTCATTTCTTCACAATAATTCACCTTCCACCAAAACACAAAGAAGAAATCATGCTCCTCACCACTGTTGCTCGTGGCTTGGTCCCAATCATCATTAATTTCACACCCACTGCCTCATCCCTGACTTGACTGCTGGTAGGGTGCTGCTCGTCTCTTCTTGCAGTAGGATGCCTGATACTCCTGTATCCCACAGATATCAGTGGGATTTTCAGCACTGAGAAAAGGCAGGAACTTTTCCTGTGTTTTCCACTTTAATTGGAAATTCTTCTTCACTCAATTTAATGTGACCCATGCTGTCACCCTTTCTGAAAATGAAGCTTGCAAAACCAGCCCTGCTTCTACAGTCCTGTTGTGCATGAGAACACTACTGGGGAAAAAAAAAAAAAAAAAAAAAAAAAAAAAAAAAAAAAAAAAAAAAAAAAGTGAATCAACAAGGACTGAATTAAGTTGCATCATTCAAGAACTGAACTAAATGATATATTTCATTTTCTTTTTGTTACAGCCCTTGACAAGTTAGGTCACAGTCTTATCCTGTGAAGATTCATACATCACGTATGTTTATAAAGAATCAATAGTATGAGTATGAATTCCCTAGGGAGTTAGGCTTAATATCAAGAATAATCTTCAAATTAACAGGCAGCAGGTAACTTCTTACCTAAAAATGGACTTAATTGCACTTCAAAAATTGAAAGAATTATTCTATTTGTTGTGAAAATTGAAATGCATGTTTAAATAATTATAATCAAAAATGGTCCTAGAGCTCTTCTGGTAGCAGGAAAGGAGAGAGGGGAGGGGAGGAGAGGAGAGAGGAGAGAGGAGAGGAGAGGAGAGGAGAGGAGAGGAGAGGAGAGGAGAGGAGAGGAGAGGAGAGGAGAGGAGAGGAGAGGAGAGGAGAGGAGAGGAGAGGAGAGGAGAGGAGAGGAGAGGAGAGGAGAGGAGAGGAGAGGAGAGGAGAGGAGAGGAGAGGAGAGGAGAGGAGAGGAGAGGAGAGGAGAGGAGAGGAGAGGAGAGGAGAGGAGAGGAGAGGAGAGGAGAGGAGAGGAGAGGAGAGGAGAGGAGAGGAGAGGAGAGGAGAGGAGAGGAGAGGAGAGGAGAGGAGAGGAGAGGAGAGGAGAGGAGAGATTTTATTTTCATGATTTTCTGCTATTTCTAATCCAGGTAGAGAGAGAAGCAAAAAATCAAAAAAAAAGTATGGAGTTTACTTTTTCCTTACAGTTATGATTCAATACCAAAGATTTATAAAATTCAGATACTGTTAAAAACTTTAGATAAGCATAAAGTTTTCATTGCCTAAGAGACTAACCTTTGAAATTTTTGACAGTTCAACTGATTGACAGTCCATTAGCTTTTCAAAAATATTTTCCAAAACTTTGAATGTTCCAAATTTTAGCTATTTGAACTGTACCTGAATGTCTGAGGCTTAAGCAAATAGGAAACTGTGAATAAAACAAGATGAATGAAAAAATGTAATTGGAATGAGGGAGATTTATTATAATTCTTAACATACTTGTCTTACAGATGACACAAATAATTTTGAAACAAATGGAACCAAGGTAATTTTTTTTTTCAGAACTTTCAATTTGTTTTAGTTGCTGCCTCCACTTTATGCAGTGTTAGTTGTGCTTTTTCATTATCAACTTCTGCACTTTATGGTATGACAATCAGTAAGATTTACTTCTGGTGCTGTTAGTTCTGTGCAAATAAATGACAGGAAGTGCTGCAAGTTTTTGGTCAATTGTAGAATGAGACAGAGAATATAAAATTTTGGTCTGTTTGCAGCAAAAACATGCAGATGTTGCAGAAATAAAATGGCATGTGATGAGTCTAATTAGGCAAGCAACTATATTTGAATATATTGTCATATTTTTCCAGAAGAGGTAGCCATGCTTGGAATATTACTTTTAAAGCCCTGGAAATACCTGTATTTCCTCCGAGAGGTTAATTCCGCTCTGTAATCCCTTTTGTCCTTTTAACACAATGTGATTATAGACACATCCTTAAACCAGAAGTTAATGTTTTAAAATGAAATTTCTAGAAAACATTAACTACTACATTTTAGAGGACAGTACATGCTTTTTGTTTTGGCAACAAAATAAGCTCTCACTGTTTAATTGTTTTGTTTTGTTTTGTTTTTCCTGGTTGTTGTGGAATAAATTGGTTTTAGTGATTTTTTACAGGGAGTTGTGAATAGGGAAACTAAAACAACAGATGCATGGAACAGGAAAAAGAATGTGCTGGCTAATGAGCAAAGGGGACCTACCAATTACTTAGGAGCATAAAATCTTTCCTCTGATGGCAAATTTTGCTCTGTTAGATGTACAATAGCATATAAAACATTCCTATGGTTCTGACTGCACTAGGCATTTAAGTTTCACTTATGCCATTATTCTTAGCTGCATTAGACTTAATTGCACCTAAAAAAATTAATAATAACAAACAAATAAAAAAAGGGTCTTTTGAGAGTGTAGTCTACAGTATTATAAGAGAACTCTGCCTTTTGGGGGAAAATGTTGAATTCCACTTATGCAGATTTTTACTCTAATGCTGTATGTAACAATTTAAATTCAATTTCAGACAGAAGGGTCTTATTCTAAATCTGTCCTCTGGTCTGGGTACTTTTCCCTGTCCATTATACACAATGTACTCAGCTTCTAAGGTAAGTCTTTCACATTGCTTTATGAAGAACTCTTCTTCAAGTGTTTCCCCAAAAATTTATATCAGCAATACAGGGCTGGGTTTTCAGTTGACATAAATGTATTGTTCCACTGAAATAAGGGAGTGATGTGAATTAGCACTAGCTGAGAACCAAGAGTAGGTATGCAAATGAAATCCAGCTGAAGGTATGTCTCATCTTAGGAACATTTTTGCTGTTAATTAAATTGTGTTATACCAGTGCTCACAGTCTGTCCTAACTGAGGGAACTGGTGACTTTTACTGGACTAGCTTAGCTAGCTTGCTTGAAACTGTAGATACATGGCAGTGTTAGATTTTGCTTATGGAGTCAAGAATAAAAACCCTCATAGCTGGCTGGTGAGTTTCCTCACTTCCTAGATTTCACTTTAAAATAAAATTTTTGAGTTGAAACCCCAGACCTTACCAAAGTGAAAAGTTCCTGATTTTCACTGAAACTCCAAAAAATGATCTACTCAGATCAGGTTTATTTCAAATTCTAACAATATTTGCTTGAACATAGCTGAAGTTCAGCTTGGTAAGAAAAACTAGTTTTTCTTGGTAAGAAATTCTAGTTTTCCATTTCCTCTTTCTCATTTTAACATAAGTTTCTCATTACTCAAAACTTGAACTACATTCAAGCCAGTCAATTTTTGTTCCTTAGAAAAGTTTAGTTAATATTATTTCTAAGTGATATGGTATATTAGTTTTTCTATTTGGACTTTTTTTTTTTTTTTTTTTTTTTGAGAATTTGCTACCTTTATTTCTGAGTACTTTTTAAATCGACTAATTCTGTCAGTGCCCTGAAAGGAAGCTATTTTACTTGTCAGCATATTGTTGTATCATGCAATATCATGAAGCTATTAGTGTTTAAATTGCAAGGCCTCAGCCTGAGGAAACAACCTCAGTTTTTCTGCTTAATATAGCTTTTATACTTGTAATTACAAAGGAGGGATTCAATGTTGTCAAGTTTCAGAATATTTCTAAAATCAATCCTTATATAAGAAAGTCATCTTATACAATGTAAGTTAGTATATGTGTAATCTTCGTGATGTGAAGAAAAATTTAGAAAGATAAACCCTGAAGGCTGAATCTGAAAATAGACAAACAAACAAACAAACAACTGCTCAAATATTATTTTGCAAATTATATTTATAGGCTATGATCATTTATATTTATAGGCTATGATCATTTATATTTATAGGCTATACTTCAAGGTATACCTTGAAGGCATGAGTTGTATTTCACTCCCATTTTTACTGCAAGAAAAACTGCCTTGTAAACCTTGGAGTAGGAGGGTAGATATCAGCCAGAGATGACAACCACATGCAAGAGAGCTAATATTATAGGACTCAGATATTTTTATCTCTTGCATTTTTATAAATATGACAAATATTTCAATCCAGTCTGCAGTAATACTTACCTGTTTGATGTCTGGCTTGGGCCCATGCCATACTCCATCTTCCCTCATGCAGGTAGTCAATCTATTTGCTAATCTATAGCTAATGTGGAACAGCAAAAAACGCATCTTGAAAAGATAATTTCTAGGTTTTTCAACACTCTCTGTGCTTGGTTGCATGATTCTTGTTCATTTTTTGTTAAGGACTCTGTATGAACATATTTGCAGGTGTATGTGAAAGTACATAGTTTCCTATGCTAATGTTATTTCATTTTATTTTATTCTAGGCTTTTATATGCACTTTCTCCAAAGCACTACAAGCAGAGTACAGGGCAAAGGGAATTATCATACAGGTGGTACTATATCTCGCCACACTTGTCTTTGTTTCAACTACTTTTTCAAAAATTATCTGGGGTGCCTAAACTTGTGTCTTGCAGGCTTTCTTGGCGAAGTGTTGAGTGACCCTATCAAAGCTTTCTCTTCTCTCTATATGCAGCTATAAACATTTTTCCTTATTTCACTACAGTACCTTTATGCATTCCATATAGTCCCTTAATCCATTGGAACTATTTTTTATAATTAGTCCAATGCAGTGAAATTCCTCAATGTAAATGGCCTTATGTGAATATTTGATGACATTGCACTGCTATTATGTTTCTTATTTTAGGTAGTGGCTCCTTATGGTGTTTCTACTCCAATGACCATGCACCAAAAACCTGGTCTTATTACAAAGACGGCAGAAGAGTTTGTTAGTGAATCTCTGGATTATGTTACTTTTGGAGATGAGATTTTTGGATGTTTGGCCCATGAAATACTGGTAATTGAATTTGACAGTTTGTAAATGGGTCCCCAAAACTGATTCAAGGCTATCTGGACTCAGTAGGTTCTTCTGACTGATTCTGGAATCCTCAAGGTTGGATTTCCTTAGGATAACATGCTAATAAAATAAATATGTACGTATGGCAGCTGTTAATGATGAGCATAAAAGTACAGGGAAGAGAACGGATCTACTGATAACTGAGAGGAAGATCTACTGATAACTGGGAGGAATGAGCATTTCTCTCTAAGAGAAACATTCGTACTAAAAGTATAAAGGAAAAGTTTTTGCATTTAATGTTTTCTATGACCTTTCTAAACACTTGGTTAATTTCTTTCAAGAGGTTTCTGTAACCCATTGTCTTCCTATTGTTGTTATTTGATTATTCTAAAGGCCTGTGTCCTGCGGCTCATTCCTTTATGGGTATTCCACAGTGACCGCCTTCAAGAAGCAGTCCTGCATCTGTTCACCAGTTATCTGAAGAAAAGGTGGAGGAAGCCCTGATGTAATTTTCTTTCTTCCTTTTTTTTTTTTTTTTTTTTTTAAGATGTGCAATGGAAAACCCCAGCAGGATACATTTTACTGTGGCTCTGTGTGTGAATGTGGAAGGAATCAAATCAGTTGGAGGCATAACTCTATCCAAATCACCAATCCAGTGATCAGTGACTGGATCCAATGTATCTATTAACCAAAATAATTACTGTCCCTTTCCAGCAATTTCTGGCCTTTAGATAGATTCTAAGAAATGCTGCTCTTATTTTGATATAAGTTTGGAGATATTTATGCTTATTTGTTGTTCACAAATAAAACAATAATTTGCTTTATTCCCAAATTTATTCAGAATGTGTTTTGATGTTTTCAGAGAGTGTTTTGTGCCTTTGGTTTCTTCTGAAAAGACAAGGAAATTTTCAGGAGGAAGGGGAAAAAAAAAAAAAGAAAAAAAAAAAAAGGAGAAACTTTCCAGATATAACGTACACACTGGAACTTTGGAAATCTGCAGTCATAAAAAATGTGTTACTGAACAGAGGCTACGAATGACTTAGTCCTCTGCAACATCTGATATGGGCTGCAAACGCAGAAGCATAGGCAAAAGGTAGGCAGTAATTCTACATTTCTGGATGGATCCAGAAGGCAAATCTTTTGATTGCAAATACCTACTCATTCAGATGTACTTCTGTTTGTAATAAATCAGGAGTTTTTATGCATCTTCTCATTTTAAATGTTTATTTTACTTCTGCTTTCCAAGGAACTTTTCCCCTAAACCTGCATTTGGATAGCAAATGCTTTGCTAATAAAAATAAGCATATTTTGGTGTTTGACCAAATTATGAGGATGAGTCTTTGTAATCTTTGACATACAGGAAGGAGAGGAATCACTAAATGTATCCTACTGGGTCCAGAAATTTCTGTATGCTGCATTCAGCCTAGTAACAAATCTAGGCAACACCACATAGACTTATGATACAATGTCATATGGTCCTAACTTTCTGCACATGCCTCCTATGATTGTTGCTGTAATTTTCACAAAGAATGACTAAGGATTACACTGAAATATTTGAACTAATATAATGAAAATAATGATATATACTATTATAAATACTTTTCCTGCAGTACAAACAGATTTGATCATAAAAAATCACCTTCTTCAAATGGGTGAAGGGAAGGGGGACCCTTGCCAAGTCTTTCCATTGAGTTCAATTAAACTTCTCATATATTTGTGTTCTTTCATGTAAGAATTGAGAATGAAGGGAGAAGGTCACTTGCAGACCAGTCCTAAACACAGCATTAAAAAAGACATGTTTATCCCCTAAAATTGTGAAATTTTAATATACTGCAAATATTCTATATTTTTGCTGTTGTTGTTTTGAAACTTTGAAAATAACATGTTAAATGCTTTCTCTATGGCCCCCAAATAAAAGAAAACAAAGCATTTAAGATATTTAAGATATATATAAGATTATATAAGATAAAATATTTAAGATATTTAAGAGGATAAGCTCCAATTTGTACATAATGACATGAATCTAGAGTTCGGTACTTTAATGAAGACAAAAATAAATGTATATCTTGATAAAACTATGTCAGTGTCAACATTATCCTCTTCTTGAGATGAGATTTGGAATGAACTTTTTGACTGTGCTGCAAATGAAATCCTGTCTTTGAGCCAGACTCTTGAAGGACAGTAGAAAATGTGTCAAGATGTGGGAGCACTGTAATGTCGTGGTAGCAATGTGTGCCTGGGAGGTCATCCCTGTTAGAAACCTTTATTTATAGTTCCCCTGAGACAAAATACCTGCAGTTATATCTGCAGGAGATAAAGCTTAATAAATGTCATCTCTAAATATCATGTTCCAAGAAGATGTTTTGCCTAATAGTTTTAATGGTCTGTAAGTGGAAGCTTTAGCTTCTACTTTCTGCATGTGGAAGTGTATATATCAAGATTGTTTTGCTGGTTTTTAAGACAGGAGTGAAAGAGACATTCCTTTTGGTATTGTTAATCATCATTAGAAATAAAAGCAGAGGACAAAGTTTTTAAAAAAACAGTTCTGTGGTTCAGGAGTAAGAGTTTCACTGATTCTTAGAGTATGAAATTAGTTCAGCCTTTTCAAAATGTTTTTTACTTTATTTCTCATAGGTTGTGTCTAGTCTTAAAATGACAAGATTCTGTTCTTTGGAAAAGGAAGTAATTTCTTTCTATGATAGTAGAATTATTATTATTATTATTATTATTATTATTATTATTGTTGTTGTTGTTGTTGTTGTTGTTATTATTATTATTATTGTTGTTGTTGTTGTTGTTGTTGTTATTATTATTATTATTATTATTAAAAACACCTTTTGTGTTTTATGTCCACTGTATCTCATACCCTTTTTAATTAAACAGCCTCTTATTTCTGTATGGTCTCTTGTATTTTCTGGCTTTGTATAAAATACTTCTTCAAATAAAAATACTACTGAATAGTACCAACCAAAGTAGAAAACATCAGGAAGTGAAAGTGGGACATCTGTTCTAGACATTTCATCATCGCTGATTTGAAAAAGAAGGAATAGGAATGGTTTGTTCATCACTTCATAAAGACTGTGTTTTCCAGTGATTAAACTGTATCCTCCTAAGTGTGATATTTGTGCAGCTGTTCAGCAAATAAGTATTGACTATAATGTATGATAAATATTACATGTGGGCCAAAAGCTGAAGTCCCTGAGAGAAATGTTGATTCAATAAGAGGCCTGAGTGTGGAATGCAGGGGCTGTGCTTACCATTGGTATAAGTGCTTTGTCCCCATGGATGTATATAGCATGAAATGCAGCACACCTATTCTCTCCTTGCCTCTCCACTCTAAATATTCATGAGTCAATGCCTATGGGCAGCTCTTCACGTGTTTGCTTTATGCATGTGAGTAGTCCCAGAGGGGTGAAGGGACTCCTGCAGATAAGTGGCTGTGTCTGCTCTGCTCACATCAGTGGGAGTCATTTTACAAATTTCATGGCAGCAGTGACAATTCCTGAAGACTCTCCTGCCTGCAGCTTGGCCTGCTAGCACCTAGTAGAGCTACACGCTCCCTCATGTTATCTTGGGTTTTCACCTTAGTTACCTAACCCAGGTTAAAGAACACCTTTTTACCCTCTACACAATGATAAAAAATCTGTATGTTTGCCATGGGAAACAAATAACAGCTTATCTGATATACAGGGACACTCATAATATATTGTAGCATTGGCACAGTCAGAGGTTAGTAATCAACACAGACTCAGTTTCCAAGGCTTAAAAGTCTTGTAATCCATGACAAGTGACATTTCCATATTTCTTGTCTCAGTTTTGTTTATGCTTGTGCATGCCATGTGAGTCATGCAGGCTGTTGCTGAAGTTGAGCAATCGGCTCAGCGCAGATTTGTTTCTCTTGAGGAACAGGAGGATCTTGTTACTTGCTGCTCTTGCGTGGCCACTCTATTAGAGAAGCCATGTTTTGACCTTTGGGCTCGTTATTTCGTGTAACGTGAGGCTGGGATCTTGCTGACTTGCAGTCTTTGGGCCTTCTTCCCTCACAGTGCATTCGTTAACTACCCATGCCTGAGCCTGGGGGAGTAGCAGTTGTGCCTTCTGCTGTATTTTGTAGGCCACCTGTCTCCTCTGAGTGTTGACCAAACACCACAAAAGATGTGTCAGCTGCTCTTGCTGACAAACTTGGCCCTGGTTGACGGAGAAACAGAAAGTGGGGCAAAAAGGTAAAGCTTTTCACAGCCTGGGGAGTCAGGGGAAGAACTGCAGCCTGGCCTTTCTGCTTCCTCCACAGCAGCACCTGTGTTTTGTATTTGTGATAAAGCATAATAGTAATGCCTCCAGCTTCTGCATTGTACACTGACAGAGTAGCTCTCCAAGGACTTTACAAGAGAGCTCAGTGTTGCTCCTGTTTTACAGAGCAGGAAGAGGTGTGGGGAGGCAAAACAGCACATCCCAGCATTTAGTCAGGAGGAGGAGGATCCCAAGGAGGATCCCAGCCCCAGATGTGGGGGTTATGCTTCAAGTCCACAGGGGGTGAGTAATGGGAAGCCTCCATGTTTCATGCTTCCTTCAGCTGGAAGCCACCTAGCTGGCCCTGTGCCCTGCAGGCCACCACAGCCACAGGACAGGCCTCCTAGTACACCTATACCTGGTGTCTGCCCAACACCTGATTTTGTCTCAGGCTGTGGCTGTGTGGTAGAAAAATGCCATAAAAACAGCCTGTAGACCCCATTGCCACAGGCGCAGTCAAAGGAACAGGCTGCCAACAGCCTCAGCCCCCTCAGTCCGGGTGTCTTCATGGTGTAAGCCCCTTGGCTATGGCTGCAAAGAGGGCAAGGAGACACCGCTCGGTCTGGGAGCTGAGGCAGTCACCCAGGCCCTGTGGGGTGAAGGCATTGCCTTAGTGTTAGCACAGCCTGGCAGGCCCTTCAGGAGTGTTCCTAAAAAGGGTTTCTCTGTGGGTATCCCAAAAAAGCTGAAATCCACACCAAACAATTCAGGGTTCAAGAAAAGGCCTGAGTTTACAGAAAATCAGATCTTTTTGATTTTGATTCAGGCTACTTTTAGTTATCTCAAGGACCAGCAGTCACTAAGGGCTTTGAGAGTGTAGACCAGGATAAAATTGTGGATTATGTGTTTAAATTTTGACTGATGATGATGATTATTATTATTATTATTTATGTATTTATTTATTTTTATTTTCTAGTTCCAAAATCTCTGCTGTTGAGTAAAGAGTTTCCCAGCTAAAACAGTTTACAGTCACAGGATGCAAACAGTACAGCTTTGACTCACACAGATTTTAGTCAGTGAACTAGACTCATGCTTAGGCAAAGGAGACAATCTCTCAGCAAAACAAAATTCAGTTAGTCAGTCTGCAAGGCTACTAGATTAATGAAAATAAGAACTATTCAGTGCAAGATAGCTTTTAACAATATGATGTACTCAATCAGTGGATTACATCAGAAACTGAGTCAAAGCCTTACTTTTACAAAGATTGGAGCTGCAAATCTGTCTAGACAAGCAAATTACATCAGGAGGAAAAAAAAAAAAAAAAAGGAAAAAAAAAAAAAAGAAAAAACCCTCTAAACCATTGAATCCTAAAGTTGTAAACAGTCTGTTATCAAGACTGGTAACACAGACAGGGCCCTACTGTTCTCAAGGACCACCCACGATGAGAAAGAATTTGATATGGCAGCTTGCCTGAAAATTTTATTTGCTATATACTGGTATGTGGTAACAACATGAAGGAGTTGTCAGAGTGAGGAGGGCTTTGCTGAGGGAGCAGCTGATAGGATTGGCCTTGATAGTGACTGCAGTATGCACTTGAGAAAATGTCAGTTCTCCTAAAACACACAGAGAAATTGAGAGGTTGCAAATGGCATCCTTGGCAATTATACTGTGTCCTCTCATCTTTTGCTTATAACAGTACTTCAGGAACCTCAGATGAATCACAACCTGTGTGTAAAAGGCCAATATTTATTTTGTTTTATTTTATTTTATTTTATTTTATTTTATTTTATTTTATTTTATTTTATTTTATTTTATTTTATTTTATTTTATTTTATTTTATTTTATTTTATTTTATTTTATTTTATTTTATTTTATTTTATTTATTTCCAAAGATCTTTCTTGTTTAAGAGCATACTTGCAGGCACTATGCATGCTCTTTAAGCCATGATAGTATATATCTTGGTACATTTGGGCTTCTGGGGGTGAAGGCAGAGTTCAATATTGCATCTAAGAGTTTTCCAAAGTGAGACAGACTATCAGTCACTGTCTGTGACTGCAGCAGAAGTGTGGCAGACATCTGGTATAAACTGCCCCTTGACATCCCTCTGCATCTCCTGGGCCAGCCATGAGACAATGAGAGCTTTCTAAACCCCATTTTCAGCCTTGGATATTGAAGCTAGGTACCTAAATCCACACTTACACAGTTAGGTCCCCATTTTAGGGTTGTATATGTGATTTACATTCAAATTTCTAGCAAGTTTGCTCAGAAAGTTGAAAAAGAGTGAACAAAATACATGTCTGACCAGTCTCCTGCTTGGAGCTTGGTGTAATTTAACCTTTCAGAAATGATTAAAAACAAGAGTAACTGAAATGTTTATATAAAACATATTTCAAACCAAAACTATCTAAACTTCTCTTGATGTTTCAAATCTAAGTGAATCTGGGCATTTGTCATGAAAAACTATAGCAAATGGACCAAAAAAGAAACAACCTGTGAAACAGCTCTGCTCTGCCCCTCCTTTTTTATTTTTATTTTTTAATTTAATTTTATTTTAGTGTGTGTGTGTGCGCGTTTTACTTTTTGGTTGCCAAGAAAGAAAGCTGAATTAAAAAAAAAATAAATATATATATATATATATATTTTTTAAATCTGGCTAGCATTACTGGCTACTTGCACAGTGAAGAAAAGTACAGGAAAGGCAGCCAGCCCAGGAGGGCTATTACATTCCTCTCTCCCCTTCTCTTCCTTCTGCCACTCTGCAAACTTCAGAGCTGAACGGTGCAGAGCGGAGTGGAGAGCAAGGTCAAACACAGCTTTATATGCTGAAGCCCAAATTGATAGCTTTTGCTAGCACAGGGGGAGAGTGTAAAATCTACTGGAGGTAGACCCAGTATAGTCTTTACCTCCCTGAAGTACTGAGGCAATTAGGATTGTAACTACCCTACGAATATATAAAAAATACATTGGGATCTCCCATGCAAACTTTTGAAGATGCTAACGATGGGAAAATTCTGTGAGGCTGAATAATGGTGCTTGCTACTGTTTGAGATGATAAAGGCAGGCCTATTTCAGCACAAACACAGACTTTGTGACCTAGAAGAAGTTCTTGCTGCATTGTGATTGCAGTTTGTTTGTGCTGGGGAAGTGTCTCCAGTGAATAGTTCCACGGAAGTTAAATCAATGGACATCAAACTTCTGCTCACTGTCTTTGAACAGATAAGTGACCTAGGCTTTTATAGGATAAGCAACTAACAGATACAAATAATGGTAAAAATAATTTTTCATGCAAAAATACTTGGCAAGGGGAAGAAATCAAAGGCAGTATTGCTTTGACGTAGACTGAAGTGTACTTAGATGTGATACAGAGGGGAAGAGGGGATGACTCCAATGCCTGAGCTGGAGCAATAAGGGTGAAATGATCTATGCTGAGGCAGCTCTCACATAGACCCAGTTTGTGGTCAGAGGTGATCATTAATGCAAAGTGTCCCTCCTTGGAGACAAGGATGTTCACCCCACATCAGGGATACTGACACATGAAGACACTTCCATGGAAGACTTAATAACACAAGTGCAAGAAAGGCTGGTTAATATTGCTACTACTTAATGAGTTACAACATGGTAGCACTGCAAGCACAGCAAAATATAATTACAGAATCATAGAACCACAGAATGGATGAGGCTGGAAGGGACCTCTGAGGGACCTCTGAGGTTGGAAGAGATCATCTAGTCCAAGCCCCCTGCCGAGCAGGATCACCTAGAGCACATTGTGCAGGATGGCATCCAGGCAGGTTTTGAGTATCTCCAGAGGAGACTCCACAGCTTTTCTGGGTGACCTACTTCAGTGCTCTGTCACCCTCACAGTGAAGAAGTGTCCCCTTATATACAGCCGGAACCTCCTGTGCTTCAGTTTGTGCCCATTGCCTCTAGTCCTCTGGCCAGGTATAACTGAAAAGAGACTGGCGCCATCCTCTTGACACCTTTCCCCCAGATGTTTATATACATTGATGAGGTGTCCCCTCAGTCTTCTCTTTTCCAGAGAAGAGGCCCAATTCTCTCAGCTTGTCCTTGTATGAGAGCTGCTTCAGTCCTCTAATCATCTTAGTAGCCCTCTGGAGTTGCTCCAGTAGCTCCATGTCCCTCTTGTACTGGGGAGCCCAGAACTGGACACAATACTCCAGGTGAGGCCTTACCAGGGCTGAGCAGAGGGGGAGAATCACCTCCCTTGACCTGCTGGCAACACTCTTCCGAATGCACCCTAGGACACCGCTGGCCTTCTTGGCCACAAGGGCACATTGCTGAGTCTTGGTCAGCCTGCTGTCCAACCGGACTCCCAGGTCCCTAATTCTTGCCATAAAGAATGTGCAGCCCAAAGTAACTGCTTAAAGAAAAAATAAAAAATAAAAATAAAAAAGATGCAACATATAGTATTATTATAACTGCTTGAACCTTCTCAGGCTAATCCAACTTCTACTCGTGTGCCCTACTAGCAGGCACACTACTGTGATAGATCCCACACAAGTAGTGAGCTATCAGCATGGAAAGCAGGTCAAGACAAAGATTTCCAGTGACCTCAGTGGGCTTTAGCTCAATGCCTAGTGAGACAGAACAACTCTTTGCAGAAAATAAATAAATAAATAAATAAAATAAAAAATAGAGAGAGAGAGAGAGACATCATTTGATGAGTCTGGATGTTGTCTTTCAAACAAGGGTATAGTGGGACAAGCCAGTTTACTTAGCTACTTGGTGCTGATAGGATGCTTGAAATAGCACAAATTTATTGCACGGAAGTGCAATTTGCCTCTTACCAAATATTGAACTGCTGTTGCTGAGAGAGAAACTAAGAGAACGAAACTTCAGAGCTTAAGTACTAGTGTGGGCCAGGACCACTGATCCATTGGTTGGCCTCATCCTGGGGACAGAGCTGGGTGTGCATGTACCCTGTGGGGACAGGGCAGGTCGGGTGCTGCTCAGTCGTTGTGCCATTGTCTCGAGGCACATCTTTTCTCGTGTTCTGGAAAACAGGAAGCACGGCCCGGAGGTGGGACCTGGGAGCAGTAAATCAAGTGGCCTCGCCGCTAAGCGGCGCTGCAAGAGCACGTAACTGAAACACCAGGAGCAACACAACCAGCTTGTGCATGGAAAGTACCACCTACCTGTCGCTCAACATCTACGGAAAACGAACCTGTTCGGGAGCACGCAGAAAACAAGACTTAACAGCGAAAAGAAAGAAAACAGAAAAAAGTCGGAATTAGGAGAACAAGTTAGGTCTTTAGTTCGTATGGGCACCACTGTCTAAATAGGTTAAAAATTGTGGGGAGTCACGCAGATAACTGAGCACACACTGCCGCGCGGGGGCACTATGACCTCAAAGTAAAACCACGACAGACATTTTATCCCTTTATTTTGCTGCTTCTAACATCGTGGTAAGTTTCAGTCATTCATTTGATTTCTCCGTCCTTGAGTATATGCAATCTTCTTCTTTCTTTCTTCCTTTTTCTATTTTTTGAAGGAAGAAGAAAAGTCAAAGCCAAATCAAATGCTGTTTTCAAGAGTGTTTTTCTTGAGCAAGAGCTCAGCAAAACCCAAGTGAAGACATCAGAGCTTGCAATCTTTGCTCTGAACCCAGCTGTACACAGACCACAGCACGTTTCAGCTCCACGCTGAGCTGGAAAGTCTGGCAATCCAACACAAAATCTTGCCTTTCATACATCTCTTAACAGTGTGCCATGGCCATTAATAACTTCCAAAAGAGCCAACCAGGCATGCTCACACCAAAAGCCCACTAAGTCAACACAGCATTGAAGAAGGTTCAATGCTACAGGAGAGCATCCCATCAGAGCACACCTGGTTCTGGTTTAAGTCTGCTCTGCCTGCAGACTTCGATCTAAATCCCCTATGTTGTTCTGTTCCTATCCACAGGCTAACATATGGCTAGGAGTCAGATCATCTGACTCTTTTACAGGCTCTTATCTTTCACTGTGCTCCACACAAACAGAAATGCTTCTAGATCTTGTTCTGGGAGAGCAAACAATGGTATAAGTGACATTAAGTAAGTAAAATACCTGTTTGCCTTTGAAAATCATGAAAATGTGTTATATGTTCTTGCTGATCAAAGTTCATTATGTCACCCATTTTGTTACAGATACAGATTTGTTGTTGTATTCATTTAGTATTTACAATATATAAGGCTTTAATCTGTTGCTCAAATTTTCTAGTTTGTTCAGCTATGTTTTTTTCTTTCCTTGATCAGTAATACTTAGTGTGAAAGTGTCACAGAGTGTTAATGCCACCTTTTTATTCTAGTCTGTTTTTTCACCTGCACCTCCTTTCTAATCCACTCCACTCCTCACTCCCCAGCCTACATGTATTGGCTCAGCAGCACTGGTGATTTAAAATCATACTGAACATTTCACTCGAAACAGAAAGGAAACCTCTCAAATGCTACCAGAATGGCATCCTCCCTTGTCCACAGGCAGACAAGACAGCACCTGGGCCTCCTGAAGGCACATAGGATAAAGAAAAGTAGAGAGAAGTAGGCTGAAAAAGGAATGATTATCTGCATCAGCATTAACAGCCAAAGAGAGTTCCCTGTGCAACTGCAACTGGCCTGGAGGCAAATTCAGAGTTGCAAAGGCCTTGGAGCAAGGCTTCATGTTGTCCTCAGCAGCACAGCCAGGCTGTCACACACATATCTTTTTTCTTTTTAGCAATTTTTGTGCACACTGTGTCCTGAATCACCTTAAATTGAAAAATATAGGTCTGACTTTCCAAAAATGTAAAATGGGTTCTGAGTTGATGTGATGGTTACAAGACAAGAAACAGTTGCAACTTGAGCCAATTTAAGTCACCTGATGGCATAATATCTGATATATACATGTGAGTTGGGATTTCCTATTATTTTGTTGTAAAGCATACAGACCACCTTATCCATCTGAAGAAGTTCATTCCAGTGGTCTACAGGCAGGGAAGGTTTGCTGCAGCTAGTGATATGTTCACTTCATCTCCTGTGTTCCCTTGATCTCAGGCACATGGGTAGATCATTTTGGGAAACGGCTTCACGAACACCTTAAGTTGGTTTTGGTCTTTGGGTGGGACCACCATATGGGAAAATTAAATCCCCTTTAAACATAAAGATACACAAAATCATTTTTTCCAAGCATGAGACCAATGCTTCACACCTTAGATCAAAGTTCTCTCTTTACTTAGTTTCTCTCTTCTCTCCTGTTTTCTGGTGACCACATGTCTTGGTCACCCATCACCTTGGTCAGAGCCTTCCACTGAAGAAAGGTTTGCATCATAGGGAAACATCCAGTGGAGTGGATGAGGTGAGAGAGAAGAGGTGGTTGGTGAGAGGAAGGAGAGACTTAGAAGAGGGAGAAGAATTGGAGCTGAGTGAAAAAGCTGCTTGGAATATGTGAGCTCTGGACATAACCTGTAGTGTGACAACATAAGGAAGAGGGCTGTGGACAAAAATATGGGAAATTTGTCACAGCTGAGGTACTAGAACAAGGAGCTAAGAGAGCAAAAGCAATAGGCATGATGATGGAAATTCACTTGTGAGGCAAATACTTAATGCCCAAGGGCATGAGGATGGAATTTATTTATAGGGGTAACTGAAGAAACAACAGGCAAGATCATTTGTTTCTGGACTCTGTGTTTTAAAGGCAATCAAAATATATAATTTTTCAAAATCAGGCTTGTACACAGACATGCACGCATGGCACAGAGCAAGCCTGTGGAGTTGCTGTAGAAGCTCAATCCTGGCCATTCTTATTCCTAAGTGTCCTGAGACTCCTCCCTGTTGCATGGACACATGGACATGCACATGGACATGTATGACCAAAGCCCAGATCCATCCCATTTCTTCTTTCTCCTTCTCTGCAGTTAGCGTATGTTGCAAGCAAGGCTTCAGTCACATAGTGGGAAAGGGGTGGTGGTTATGTCGTCCCTTGCTGCTCTCTGCAAGAAGCTGTGTGGCCCGCCCCACTCAGCAGGTTCTCCCATGGCATGACAACTGCTGTAGTTCTGTGCTTTTGAAAAATACTGCTTTGAGATGTGAGCTTTTTCCTTTTGAAATAAATCTGTTCATCTGAGACACTGAAATGAGCTGTTTGGGTGTACAGCTCTGATAACATTAGGGCAGTTTCATGTTTCTGTCTCCTAATTTTGATAGTTTACAGTAACTTTGCTTCTAAACGCATTTCTTCTAATCACTCTTCTGGGGCTGTTTTTTTCCAGGACAATGCAGCACAGCCCATAGCCTTCAGTTTTAATTAACACTTGATTTTTTTTTATTATTTTTTATTTTTTTAGTAAGGACGTTATCCAGACTTTAATGACTAAAACTTCTGAAGATATTTTATATATATCACTCTTAACCACTTGCACCCAAATACAATATGTAAGTCACTCAGAATGAGTAAACAAAGCACATTCTGCTTTATTTCCAGAGCTGCAATGGTTTTGAAAAGGAGGATGTTTAATGACATATTCTGCACAAAGAAACAGCAGAAGCTCTTGGTGTCTGACACAAATGTTCGCAAAAGAGTGTCTAACTATCCTCACATGCTGATTTTATAGATCCAGACTTTAGAAGGCAGCTTTCTTCCCTGAAAGCTCCACCCACATCATAAATCAATAAATAGATCAATAAATAAAGTGACAAAATGCCTCTGCTGCTGATACACAGTAGATGCCAGTTTCTCTTCCTATTCTGTTTGGCAGATCCAAATGAATGGCACAGAGTGGGTGGCTTGTATGTTGATAATCACCTTGATTTCCAGAGCTGCCTCCATTATTAAACCATGTCGCTGATCCCATCTGGATTACAGAAACCCGTCTTGCTGATGAAATCACAGAGGATTTCAGTAAAAGCTGAATAATATTCTTTTAATACTGAATAACTCTGTGTAGACCTGGCAGTGCTTGCAACATCAGCATATGGCAAGCACATGCACAACATGTTGTACTCTGAATCTATTGTTTAAGTTTGTTTCCAGCAGTTTCAGTCCAGACAAATCCATTGCTAATAAATGAGTTGTGATGGTTTGTTGGGAGTGAAAGATGTTATAGTAGAGGAACAACTACCCCACCCCCCTGCCTTTTAGGATAACATTAAAGCAATTTTAAATAAATGTTGTACGCAACATTTTTTTAGTACAAGCAGGTCTGGCAGAAAGAAAGAAAACTGCATGGTGTAATGAAAATGAAGCAAATTTTGCTAGGAAAGATAATGCCCTTTATGAGATTAAGGGTTATACTTGCAAAAAAATGTCAAGTCTTACAAGCACATATGCCCTTCTTCATGTCCTTATGTAATAAAAGATATTGCCTCTCCTGACAAACCTTGACTCCTTTAATCCTTCTACCATCACAGCTACGTCAACACAGCTATTAGTATAATGAATTCATATGCCTGTGGAAAACCTACACAGATACTTGTTCATTAGTTGAAAAGTTCAGAATCTACTTCTGGTATATCTAAAGATACACTGTCAGCCATATCTTCCTTCCTTCCTTCCTTCCTTCCTTCCTTCCTTCCTTCCTTCCTGCCTTCCTGCCTTCCTGCCTTCCTTCCTTCTTGCTTTCCTTCTTGTTTTCCTGCTTTCCTGCTTTCTTTTGCTCTCTTTCTCTCTTCCTCTCTTTGATGTCTTACAATGTTACGGTGCTTGCAGTTGAAATGAAAAACAATGTATTTTCTTATACTACTTAAAAAAAAATAAGAATTGTATGGACTTTGGGGTATTCTATAGTGTAGATGCAGACCTCTGCCCAACACAGACAATAACTTTTCTTTTTTCACTTCTTCTTAGGGACTCTGCAAAGGCAGCTTTTGGCTTTCCCAGGTGCTGTGCAGTTCTTGCAGTGGACACATTCTTAACCCCATTTAAAAGTGAAATAAGTTACTACCTTTTCACTGACAGAAGGGCCACCCATCACTGTCTGATATGGTGGGTGTGTTCACAAATGCAGTAATAGGTGGTAACTTCTCCCATGTGCCTGGTGACAGAATGAGGGGGAATGAGCTAAAGTTGCACCAGGAAAGGTTTAGGTTGGATATTAGGAAGAACTTTACTGAAAGAGTTGTTAGGCATTGGAATGGGTTGCCCAGGGAAATGGTGGAGTCACCATCCCTGTAGGTCTTTAAAAGACATTTAGATGTAGAGCTTGGTGATATGGTTTAGTGGAGGACTGGTTAGTGTTAGGTCAGAGGTTGGACTGGGTGATCTTGGAGGTCTCTTCCAACCTAGATGATTCTGTGATTCTGTGAACTTCTCTTTCAGTGCATTTTCACACCCTTCAGTTGCTGTGGACTTCCAAACTATGGATGTCCAATCTATGGTGCCAATGGTGCCTGTGGTAAAGGTGGCTGACTTCTCCAAAGCTGTTCCTGCACATGGATTTGGCCTTCTGCTCTTTCATCATCACCCACTTCCTTCTGAGACCTTAATTTCCATTGTGGGATGTACAGTCCCCAGGGAAGAAGTGCAGAGAGACAGTACATCCTGTCACCTGGCATGCTCAACTTTGCTTGCTGCACCTGGGGCTGGCACCAGCTGGCATTCCTCTCTCACAAGAACTACTCTTGGGTGCCAGGGCTCAGAAACTCTGCAGCTGTCCCTGGCCCTGAGCGATGTACAGCTGAGCCCTGTAGGGCAGCAGTGCAGTCATGCTGGGGGTCAGGTGTTCCTCAAGCTCCAGCATGGATCAGTCTGAACTGGGTGTGCACTGCCGGAGAGACACGGAGGGAGAGATTGTGTATGCAGTGGTGGCATTCAGTTTATGTCTCTCTCAGAAAGTACTTTCTCTGATGACCATGGAAGGAGGCAGAGTTTCCCTGGGTGCTGGGATGCATGGAGTTGCTTTCTCCTAGCTGTGTGACTGTCTTGCTGGGTCCAGCAGCACCACACATTGCGTTGATGTAGGGAAACCTGCACCGTAGCCTGGACGTCAAGTCTAACACCTGGCTAAGCCCAGGCAGTCTCAGGGCCATGCAAGCCCTTTTCTACTTCTGAACATGCATATAGGCACATGTGTTGCTGGGGGACTAGACCTTTTAGCATTCACAGAAATAAAGTATGTGTGAAACATATGTCATGTCTCCCCCCCACACACACATGCATGAAGTGAATGCTCTGAGACTGTCAGGTCATTTATAATGCTGTTTGGTTTTTATTGCTAAGCAGACACAAAATTATTCATGTACACATCTTGCATATTCACAAATTATTTTCAGCTGTTATAAAGTAATAAATATTCTCATGCACCTGGCCATAATGGCACTGCAATTCTTACATATCCCATTTGCCTTTCTCCCATAATTTCCTTTAGAAGTACAATGTTGGCCTGTAAGGTTTCAGAAGCATGACAATTATTTTACTCTGCTATAAGAAAATAAAGAGAGGCTGATGAGTAAAATACACTGCTATAAAATATGCCTTGAGCTCAGAGATAGCAATATTAAAGAACCGGTTGGGTTGCTGATCTTTGGAACCCAGCTCTTTGTTGCTTTGACTGTAACCATACCCTTTGATTTGGCAGTAAGTAGCCAGGACCACATAACTCTTTTATTTCTGTGGCACCATTCACATTCCTTGCACACTTTAAGTCATAAAACTCATACCCATTCTTAAAGGCTGTCACGGCACAGACTTCATAAGGGGAGAAAGTTTCTTTAAGTAAAATTCTGGCAAGAATAAAGGCAGCACTGGCCCAAATGAGGCTGCTCCCCCCCTTGCAATAATGAGATGACACAACAACAGCCCCGAGTTGTTTTGTTAGAAGAGCCCAGCACTTGTGCTGCTGTCTCCCAGAGAAGAGCCTCTTCCCTCCAAGACCACACATCGAGTGCAGCAACCGCGGCGGCGCTTATCAAACCCAGCATTCGGAGCGACTCGAGCTGCAGCTGCAGGTCTAGTGCAGGCGTACGGGGAAGCTGCTGTAGCTGCCCCTGCTCCCCATGCAGCAAGGCTGAGGAGCCTCCCCACACAGCACGGTCACAGCACAGGGAGCTGCAGGTGGTTTCCTCCAGGGTTTCCACTCTGCTGGCAGCGCACAGGGCTCCAGACAACAGGGAAGAGAAATAGGCTGTTGTTGTTTTTAAATATTTTTTCCACTGTGCTTTCTAAACATGTGCAAGATTTACCAAAACAAAACAAAACAAAAAGCCAATAGAAGGCTAGTAGACCTGCCATTTCACTGCTCAGTTGGCAGAACTTTCTGTGTGGTGCTTTGCTAGCAAAATGATGGATAAATGCCATTTGTCCCTGGGGTGTGTTTCTGCTGCACCCCCATCCCCCCCACTGGCTGTGTGGTGCACTGACATCAATTTGTAGTTGTGGGAGTTCACTACCACATAGGGAGCAATTGTTGCCTTTCAAGATGCAGCTTTCTTTTCTTTTGATACCATTAGCCTTTCCTATCAAGTCCAAACACTGGAAAAAATGGGGAGAATAAATCCCACTATGATGCAATTTACAAAGCGTGAAGCTCTAGGATATTAAGATATATTGAAAAGGGTCTTCACTTTGTTCAGTTTGCTCCTATCCACTGCTTTTTGACCTTGGCTTATGCTAATTGACTTGAAGTTTTCTTGCCTTTAGGGGAAAAAACAGAGTGATGTGTATAGGACACATGATTAGGAAAATACTGTCTCTGGTGTCAGGGGAGGAAGGACAGCATTAAGAAAAATATGTGCCATTTGATCATAGTAGGTCACAATATATTTATGTTTGTAGAAGCAGAAAAATCTTTGGGCCCCATTTAGATACACATTTTGAAAGTATATTGAAAATTTACAGTGGTTGCTCATCAGATGATGTCTGGTATAGGTCCTGACACAGCACGGCTTTTTAGAAAAGGCATTTAAAATATAACATGAGGTGAAATGTAGTTCTTCAGATTTATGAGCATGGGTTATAAAGTGGTAGTCTGGCAGAAAGATCCTGGCAAGGAGGATTACAGTGGGTTTTAATATGACTTTGGAATGTAATGAGGGTGCTTTCAATATCTACATATTTTGGTATCTGTTTCTCCTTCCAGGTCTTACACTTCAGCGTTCAACATGCTGAATGGCTGCTACTATGCACATGATATTGCACTGCTATCACTATTGGATTGCACCCCAGGGACAAGCCACTGAAGGAATGCCCACTACAAAGAAGAGCACAGCCCCCATCCTACAGCAATGGGATGAGTCACGACAGCATGACAGCACGGAGGCACCCGGAGTGTTTTTAAAAACGTGTTTTGGTAGCCCATCTCCTCACCTTTTGCATCTGGTGAAAGATGCTTAATTTCTGGATCACTGAATGCCATGCAGGACAAGATCCCAGGCAATGTAATGTGGCAGTGAAAGATGCAGTTGCCCATACTGCCCCACAGTTGCAGTGACACTGTGGTGAAAAGGACTTTGAAGCCTTTCTTGTTGTCAGATGTTCAGGACGGCAGGGAGGGGATTCCTGCTATGTTAACTGCTCAGCAGAGAAGATATCCTGCTCACCACCACCCCACCAGCAGCTCCTCTAAAAATCATTACAATATTAACAAACCTATGCTGTTTCTGCTCTTTTTTTTTTTTTTTTTTTCTATATTGGGGATTCACAAATATGGGATTTGCACTGCTAAACACAAATTGTGCCTTTTTTTTTTTTTTCCCAGTAGGTGGAAGTTGAGAAAGCTCCTTAGAACACAGCTTAATCTGTGGAGAAATGGGGAACTCAGCTCACCCACTCCATAAAGAAAGTTTCGAAGGAAACTTTCCTTGTTAAAATTCCTCCTGTTAAAAAGCTGTGAAGTCATAAAATTTTACCGAACAATAGTTTTCCATACAAAAGGGCTCTTCAGTCTGTAGTTCCTCTCTAAGCAGTTCCAAATCACCCCGGCTTCAATAAGCTCAGATCCTCAAACAATCAGCGCAGGAAGCAGTGTGACTTCTATAGGTTTAGCAGCTGTTCGATGTGCTCTGTTGTGGGTCTGTCTATCTATGTGCAATTTTGTCATGTTTTTCACTGACTTCCATTATTGTGTCTATCAGACATGACACAGAAGAGATTAATTTTTAAATGGCATGTGTGTGGGGGAGGCATAGCCTATATCTCTTTTTTTTTTTTTCCTTTTTCATTAGGTTGTAGACAAGAGTCCCACTTACTAAGGCTGTAAATGGTCTCTCCATAGGGTAGCAATTTAAAAAAGGACTATCTGAGCTTCTTGAAGCAGACAAGTGATTTGCAGTCCCATGTGATGACTAGTGTCAGTATTATTTATTTATCTAATGGAAAACATGCTGAATTCAAAAAACAAAGGCCAAGATTTTCTACAGAAAATGTTCCCCTGATTTTTCTTCAGAAAAGACAAATAAATAATAAATGCTTACATTTTCAGTCCTGTTATCCTCTGTAAGAGGATCAGTAAAGCTGACATATATTTGAGATTAAATGTATTTCCATTTCATGCAGTCTAATCTCATCAGTAGCCTTGCTTTCTCACATAAAAAGGGTGTGTGCAGTGGATTGGGTACTGTACATTTGTCTTGTCTCTTACTAAGTGTAATCAGACATTCACTGGCAAACTGCTGTGTACACATTCATCTGTGCTGCTGTGTTCTGGCAGTATTTGTTCCTGAAGGCAAATTTAGGATATCATTAAAAAAACTGCATTTTCCTGTAGTCCACCTGTAGGATTAGCTGGGCATTCAGTCACAACCAGACAGGAAAATTGGAAAAGTGTTGAAGAAAATGGACAAGGCATTTTGCTTAAATCCAACATGCAAAATTCATTCAGAAATGTTTCTGTCTTATAAAATAAAACAAGATAATTTCTAAACAGAATGTCACTTCAAAATGACAAAACAAGCTTTTTGAATTTTGATTTAGGACATCTAAAAGAATTTCTGCTTTTCTCTGTGTGGCCAAAACAGCTTAATGAGTTCAAGGTGAATTCCATTTTACATGTTACAAAGTAAACATCAGCAAAAAAAACCAAACAACCTTACTAAAAACATCTCCTCTCTTTATATGCATTTATTTCTAGATTTGTTTGAAAGATTTTAAGGCCATAAGAGACTGATATTACCATTAATTTTGACTTTCTATGTTACTGAGGCAATATTCTCCAGAAAAAATCCTGTTTCTCTTCCAAAACTCTGTTTCCCCACTTGGAGAGTTTTTGCACGTGTTGAAATTGCCGAGAACGTTAGCAAAGCTGATGATGCCCAGTCTCTGCCAAAAAATTTGCAATACAGAATGGCAAGGTATTTTTGGCAGATCTTTTAGCAGAAAACAGCTGTTTTCTAGTTTGGCAGATAGCTGGGGTAGAGCTCTGGCTGTAGGAGCCTGGAAAAGAAAAGAAAAGAAAAGAAAAGAAAAGAAAAGAAAAGAAAAGAAAAGAAAAGAAAAGAAAAGAAAAGAAAAGAAAAGAAAAGAAAAGAAAAGAAAAGAAAAGAAAAGAAAAGAAAAGAAAAGAAAAGAAAAGAAAAGAAAAGAAAAGAAAAGAAAAGAAAAGAAAAGAAAAGAAAAGAAAGGAAAGAAAGGAAAAGAAAGGAAAGGAAAGGAAAGGAAAGGAAAGGAAAGGAAAGGAAAGGAAAGGAAAGGAAAGGAAAGGAAAGGAAAGGAAAGGAAAGGAAAGGAAAGGAAAGGAAAGGAAAGGAAAGGAAAGGAAAGGAAAGGAAAGGAAAGGAAAGGAAAGGAAAGGAAAGGAAAGGAAAGGAAAGGAAAGGAAAGGAAAGGAAAGGAAAGGAAAGGAAAGGAAAGGAAAGGAAAGGAGAGGAAAGGAAAGGAGAGGAAAGGAGAGGAAAGGAGAGGAAAGGAGAGGAAAGGAGAGGAAAGGAGAGGAAAGGAGAGGAAAGGAGAGGAAAGGAGAGGAGAGGAAAGGAGAGGAAAGGAGAGGAAAGGAGAGGAAAGGAGAGGAAAGGAGAGGAAAGGAGAGGAAAGGAGAGGAAAGGAAAGGAAAGGAAAGGAAAGGAAAGGAAAGGAAAGGAAAGGAAAGGAAAGGAAAGGAAAGGAAAGGAAAGGAAAGGAAAAGGAAAAGGAAAGGAAAGAAAGGAAAGGAAAGGAAAGGAAAGGAAAGGAAAGGAAAGGAAAGGAAAGGAAAGGAAAGGAAAGGAAAGGAAAGGAAAGGAAAGGAAAGGAAAGGAAAGGAAAGGAAAGGAAAGGAAAGGAAAGGAGAGGAAGGAAGGAAGGAAGGAAGGTACTGACTTGATAATACAGTAAATCCATAATAGAGATATCAATAGTACAACATTGTGGTCAACTCAGATGTTTCAGATTAAACGTAACCAAATTTCAGATTACCCAGATATCATACATGTCCTTCTGTTCTAAAAATCATGCAGTGTTTGAATTTATTTGAAATATCGGCCCTTGGTTTGTCCTGGAGCTACTTGGACAATTGGAATTTATCTGCATTCCACATAGATTTCAGCAGACTTTCCACAACATTAAAGTCTTCAGAATGGGAGCTGACAGCTCATTTTTACAATCACGTACTCTCATGCTTGCGTGGCAGTTTGTATATTAATATGATGTAGCTTCGTTTTGTTCTAAATAGTTTAGGATTAAGGCATTAAGTGTCTTTTTATTACATAGGAGAGCTGTTCATTATCTATGTCTGTATCTGCTCTACTGTTTCTTAGTCAGATTTTCCACTCTACCTCAAAACAAGTAGTCTGGGTTGGATACTTTGGATCGCATGCTATCTGACAAATCCAGAGAAGCACAGCAGTCAAAACACTGTCTGCAGATGTCCACTGCTGGAGCTGCACTAAGAAGCATGCTGTGATATTTTGGAGACACATGCTTGCTTGCAAATAACACTTTCTCGAGTGCTCTGTCACTCCTGGGTATATGATCACGGTGTGGGCAGAAGTTGATATCTTACTGGAGTGCAAGGTTTGAGTGTTGGTTTCTCACTTCTTTCCTCCTTGGGACAGATATTGGTAAAGTGTTTATAATCTTGGTACAAGTAAAATGTGTACCAGTGGCTGTACTTAGAAGTTTGTTTTTCATTTGAGGCTTGTAAAAGAAAAAAAAAAAAAAAGAAAGAAAAAAAAAAGTGAATTATGTGAATCACTTTGTAATGAGCCAAAATTTGTCAACAAATGTGCAAAAGCTAATTGCTCAGATTCAATCACTACTTGTCAGGTAATACAAGTGTCTTCTCCCTTGGGTACAGGCCAGTACAAATGTCTATTTAAAAATCCGGACTAGTCTCTCCTCCCTTCCCCACGGATAGTCTGATACTCAGATTAAAATTATAACATGAAAAGATTGTGCTATGATTCATTAACAAAACATGGGAGCACTTTACTGTAGTTCAAGTGTCTGACCATTATGACTGTCTACATGGTGAAATATGCGGGGCAAATCTTTTCCAGGGATCCGAAACAAGGTAGCGAGGTTTATAAATGCCCATTGGTTGTTGCTGTAGGTTGCCTCTCCCCCCCTCTGAGCACGTATCAGTATCTTGGTTTTTCACTGACTCTGTGTCAGTCAGTATCCATGATCAGCAAGCAGTGACTGAAGAAACACAGACTGGAGTAGTGGCACGAAGCTCAAAATGCATTATTAGGAGAGTTTTAATCTCTCAGTGCATAGGGCTATAAACTATGTGCAGGAATGGATGCAGGGTTACATCTTTCAGGCAGACACTTGAGTTATGCGTATGGCCAGCCTGGAGACCAGAGAATAGGTGAGCCAGCTGGTACCAAATACAGGCACCACTTGTCAGAAGGTAATAATCTAGAGGCAGATGCAAGAAATAGTAGAGTTCCTTTTTTTATCAACTGCATTTGCCCACTATACTTCTGTAAATGCGTGGTTAAGCTGTGTATGTAAGTGTTGGTATTTGTATACTTTCAGCATTTTTGCTGGACTACTCCGTAGAGGTATCAGACTCTCTGTATCTTCTTCATGCCATGGCTCCCTGTGACGAAGAGAGCCCTCACAGAGTCTGGAGAGGACCCATATGGATTCACCTCTTTCTGCTTGATACCATGAAACTGTAGGAGTGAACTGCTGTCAGTCAGACACAAGACCTCTGAAGTAGATAGGTCTATTTTATCAATAATCATATTTCTACAAGATTTCATGGCCTGGGCAGAGTGAACCAAATCAGTTCTTGGTGTCCCCTCTTCTGGAACTTTTCTTTTCCATTTAATAAAATGGTTCAATTTATTTATTTTAGAGGTGTGGTCCTCATGTGTAAAGAAATGTGTGCACCTTCCTGGCTCCACATACATCATTCTCTGTAGGCCAGCACCCCCCTGTTAAACTGTGAAAGTGAGCATTACAAGAATAACTTGTGAAGCTCACTGCATATATAATCAGCATTAACTAGCTTGTTGCAGTGTTTTGTGGGAAAGAGAAGCAAGGAGTGCCCTTCTCAGAGAAGGCTGGTCAGTTGTGCTTCAATGCCACACTCAGGACTCGTTATCACTGCTTCCCTGACAATACAGGATGCAAGTGGGTGCTGCTTCTGCTCCAGTAGATTTCAAAACCACCCAAGGATGTGTGCTTTGAGAAGACTGTTTGTCCACCTCTCACAAAAGTAAGAAAGAGAGGAGGATGACTATGTGTAGTTTTGTAAAACACCAGGGCTGAGCAGGGAAGAGTGGATTAGATAGACTGTAGGGTAGTAAAGCTCAGATGCAGAAAGCTATTTAAGTGCCTTGTTGGCATAAGACAACTAACTATTGCTATTGATCTCAACAGTTGAGGATGAAAAGATCTCATTGTTGGCAAGAAATCACTAACCTTTTAATAAAGCATAAAGACAACAGAAAGGTATTTTATCTAAAAGAGAATAGTAAAAAAAATAAAATTAATTCTGCTGTGACCTACTTCCTGAAATTTTTCTCTTCAAGTTTATTTAGACAATTCCATTTCAAATACATACCAATTTTCACTGACACTTTCTGTAAACAGTGATGAGAAGAAGGAAGCTCTAAGGCATGGCTCCTCTCATCCCATGACAAGATGTCTAGATAGGTCACAAAAATTCCTCTGCATGACTGCTGATGGAGTCCCATCTGGTAGTTCATCTCAACTCATATCCAAATGAAGCAGTATTAAATGATAAGTATTCATGAGTTAGAAAATCAATATTGATGTCTATATTTAATGCACCTAATCTTATATGAAATTAATTGCATTCCCTGTTTCTGAGGCACATGAAACTGAATTGCATTTGGTACTGCATTGCCAATGCCCAAGTGGTTAAAAACTGCTCTAAGAGAGCTGCTGAATTGGTGCCTAGAAGACCCAGGACTAAACTCCCTGGTTTCCCAGTCCACTTTCATGCATGCCTCTTGCTTGTGACAGGACCCAGAGGAAATGGCTTTCTCTTTCCCAGCACGCCTGGAGATCAGGGGAGTATTTTGGAGTGGGCACAGAGGAACTGAAGCTAACCATTAGGGATCCGTGGTGAGAAAGCACTCTCCCCTCTCTCTTCTTTTAAACACAGCATCTGGGGCAACTCTGCAGGTCACAGCTAGCAGAGGGAGAAAGTCTGAAGCCTTTCAGGGCTTTGTAGGTCAAAGTCAACACCTTTGCTTCAATCTGGAAACGCAGCAGGCGAGCAGCAGAGATCACAGAGCACTGGTGTCACACGTTGCCACGCTGAGGAGCTGTCAGCAGAAATCCAGTTCAAGGCTTGCTAGAAAAAACAGCAGATAGTAAAAGGTTTGTTTTGCTTCATTTCAGCTGGGTCCTGAGGTTACCAGCCTTCACAGAACGACGACGGCAATGTACATTTTTATAGTCCAACAGAGTTCAGAGCCCTGGTAAGAAAGCAAAGCACTGCTTGGTCAGCTCCATGCAGGCACAACAGTTCAAGGGTTCGTGTTTATTCCCCTCCCAGCTAAGCTGTTTTCCCAAGAACATCTTTGTTACTTTTTGCCATAAAACAAAAGGTCAGGTTTGATGTTGCTCCTAGAAATGTTCTTGTTGTTCTGTTTGTTTATATAACCCCCTTCTCCCTCCATCTGATGAAGAATGAGCTCTGCTGCTTAATGCCAGCTGCACACAGGATGGTGAGAAGAATGACAGACCCCAAAAGGGGGCTGAGGGGCGGGGGACAGAGGGGTGAAAGAAATAAAGGGAAAATAAACAGAGTTTTGCCTCTGGCCATTTGCAAACAGCTTGTGAGATCCTCACATCACACACATTGTTGGGTAGCCTGTGACGTTTCTGAGCACACAAGCTGTCATTTCCTCACAAGGAGTCAGCACTGCTAAACCCTTTCAGGCAACGTGGGTGGGCGCTTTAGAAGACACACTGTCTCATCCCATTCAGGAACTGCCCTCTGTCACTGCACTCCTGGCACGCTGGATGTTTGTTGTTTAAGTAAATAAACCGGCCGGTGTCTCAGGCTAGCTGTGAATGCTGTGTCCTCCCACTACCACCCTTTCCTGGCCACTCCGGGGAATGGGAGGAAAAAAAAAAAAAACAGCCAAAAGCAACAACAAGATGAAAAAGTTCACAGGGAGCTCCAATGCCACCCACTAAGTCACAACCTACAAATAATCAGTGACCAAATGGTGTCATGAGGGGCCCCAACATCCTGTCAGCACTCAGCCTTCCGATGGGAAGTCCATGGCGGAGGTGATTTTGAAACTATCTTTCCTATCTCTTTCGAAAAGAAGATTCTGGGAAACAGCCATCACGGGACACTTTGGTTTTCTTTGTTTGTTTTTTGGTTTTTGTTTTTTTCTTCTTGTTTTTCCAAATGAACCTTTCATGGTCCAAGTCAGTGGTCAACCTCAGCAAAACTGGAAGAATATTGTCTGAAGCCCTGTTGGCAGCCTGCCTCCTTCCTGGACTAGAGGTCGTGTTTGTGCAGAAGTGAGATGCAAAATCATGAATCTGCACCTGTTTTGTCAAGGGTACACAAATAAGAGTACAAAACAGTGTATTTTCTGTTTTACTGCATCCCCTCTGCCTCATTTCCCTCTGTCGATGTTAATCTACATCAGGAAAAACAATGTCTGACACAACAGAGATTCTCTCCAGAACTAATAGGGAGTTTTTATATCAGCTGGAACAGCACATGGTTTTTCATGTACTTTTGTTTTACAAATCCATGGGTATTCTCTTCACTCAAATGTAGACACCAAAGTAACTAAACTGGCTGACTAGCCACCCTTAACTCCATAAGTAGTCAGTGAGAAAAAAACAGCTTCCAGTAACTCCTCTTCAAATTCACCATCTCTGTGATTTTGCTTCTCTCTCCTTCTCTCCTCCCTACCCATCTCCCCTGCCTATACCGGGAGCCTGGGGAAGCTAACAGGATCTACAAAGTGCAAGAGATTTAACAAATTGAATGGCTTCTTCACCCATTGGTCTTTGCGCCTATCTGCTACCTGGGAACAGAATTTCTAGCTGAAACATTGTTCTGAATGAATTTGTGCCTTCATTGCACATAGTTTGTTAAAGGAAAAACAATGAAAGGTGCCAGGGATCACAAGGTTTTTCTCCATTATGTCCCTCCCCAAACATATTCACTTATTTTGAGAGTGAATTGATGAACTTCAACCACCATGGAAGAAAAAGTCTGTCACCAGATATATCATGCAGGTGAAGACCAAGGCTAAACTAAACACTTTAGTGAGTGCCTAGCAAAACTGGCTTTCCAGAAGTGTTTGATTCAGTGAAGATGCCATAAAACATGAAATAGCCATAGCAAGTGGTGGTGGTGGTTCATCGCTGTCCCTCGACTCACAATACAATTGTTCATTAATAAACTGAAAAAGACACTTCTCATAGTGATCAGCACCTCTCTCCAACAGAGCAGGGCAACAAAGCTAAGCCCACGGGCTCGAAAGGCTCAGCCCCTCCCATTTTTCAGAAGAATAAGCACAGGCAGGTTACTGGAAGCTTCCTCTCTGAGCCTCAGGCCCATGCCTCACTATGACACATCACTATGCCTCACCAAAGCACATGAATCCCCGGTTCCCAAAAGATCAATGATCCAAAATGTAGAGGTAGTTTCTTAGATAGGAATTTCTCCTGAGTTCAGCAGTTTGGCATCAGATGAACTCTATCAGTCTGAAGTTGACACTCTTTCAAAAATAAAAACAAACAAACAAACCATCCACAACATAAGCATCACCTTTAGGAATAAGACATACATGTATTCTACCCTTCCTAACTTCTTTACTTTCCCACAACTTTCACCTTGATTGCATTCACTTTGATTCAAATCAAACAAACAAAAAGGGATCCACACACAGACAATATGTTTCATTCAATATAGAACTCTAATAAAAGGCACGAAGTAAATCTCAGCTCTCAGGTTTCCTCAGGCACCAAAAAAGTCCACAGGTGGTAGGTTAAGCCACTACTGGAATTAATGAAGGAAAGCAAGTAAGTGAAAGAACATAAAATAATATGGCCCAAAGCACTCTTTGAAATCATGCTGTATTTTGAAGTCAAGCTTCCACAGCTCTGACTACAAATCACTGGAATAAACATGCCTCTCATAGCAAGATGCAACTCCTTGATTTGGTGTCAAGATATCTACAGTCCTTCCTCTTGATTGTTTCTTGTTCTGTACTTCAGCTGACAGTCAGCCTGGGAATAGCAGGGTACAGCGGGTGGTTCATCCACTTGCTCCTCACCCCCTTCAGAGCAGGGAGACACTGCTGTTCCCAGTGGTGACATCCTGACTGTGGAAATCTTGAGGGCTTCTGGTCCCCTGCCAAGTTCCTGTCTCGGTGGCAATGGGGACTTCCTCTCCTGATCAAGCATGGAAACATCCCTTTACTTGCTCTGATTCGATAGCTCATCATGAGGCAGAGGTCCCTGTCCCTTTCCAGAGGCCAGATCCTTCAGCATCTTCCAGCTCAAGATACAGTGGGAGCTGCGGAGTGACCTAGGTAGCATCTTACTCTTGTGACACACAGGACAGAGCTAGCCATTTCAGCGTGCTCACTGGGAGCCCTAGTTTTGTCTGTGGACAATTCAGAGGAGGAAAAATCCTACAACTGTCTATATAGCCTTCCTCACAGCCAAACCACACAAGTTATTAGAAACAGCAGTGCTAGCCATCTCATGGCCCATCTAAATGTCTGCTTACTCCCTACTTGAGCAATGCATTTCTTTTCTCTTTTATTTCTTTTCCCTCTTATCTTTTCCCCTTGCTATTTTTTTCAGTAAATATAGTGCTTTTCTGTCAGGTACAGCTCTGCTCTGGAGAATGACTGTAGAATAGAAATGTGCATACTGCATGTCTCACAGATCCAAGTCAAATGTACTGTGTGTATCCCCTGGCCTGGCAAGCACAGACTGGCAGTGGGACACCAGGCAGAAAGCCTATTCTCTGTGTATATCACCGAACAAACTTGATATAGAGTGGTTTAGAAACACAGAGACTGTTCAGTGCTGTGTTCACACAGACACTTAATAGGGCAAAGCTGCAATTGAAGGCTGCAGTAGTGATGTTGAATACTAATGAGATAACATGTAATTTAATCCCAGCTGAATTTTGGAGCTGCTGTTTGTTGGAATAATCATTTTCATTTAGCTAAACCCCAGATTGTACTGACAGAGTAAATACTTTATTTTACTTATACCATTTTGAATGAAAAAGCAAACCACCACAGGAGGCTACTATAAGAAGTATCGTGATATTCTGGATTTTATTCCATGCATGCAGAGGAGACTGGAGTGTTAAGTAACTGTGCTTAAATTGTCACACAGGCACACAAAGGGAATGTCTCTCCTCTTTCCCTCCTAACCCTGAAACAAAGTTTTATAGAAAAGCAAACCAACACAGAAAGTATGTCTGTAAATCCATTTCAATTTAATTAACACTGTGCTAGTTACAAATGCAAACAGGTTCCCAAGCAGGCTGTTTGGCTGCCCCTCCACTCTGTGGATTCAAGTTTGACTCCTTGCTTTGTTCTAACAGAACAAAGAGAGCAAAGAACAATGTGACCCTGACCCTTCTTTACCCCTGCACACACAAACGATCCCTTTTAATATTCAGACGAGCTGTGACATGAAGAGGGCCCATGAGAACAAACACCTGTCACTTCTTCGGCAGCTCTTTGACCAGACACTGCCTATGTAGTTTTGAAACAACTTTTATATTTCTGAGGCTGTTTTGTCAGGAAGGTGCCAACACTTGCTTTCTCAGGACATAGCCTGTCCTTCAGTATGGAAGCATGCAATGCACTTTCCCTTCCCATCATGCCACAAAAATGCTCTCCACCTGCAGCAGCAATTTTGTTGCATGGAGAACCCACGACATAGCCTTGGAGGTAAAGAGAGTCTAATATTCCTGCTGCAAGCTTCCCTTGAACAAATGCCTTTGGACCGAGTTGGGCACCCCCAGGCTGTCCACCCATCTCTCTGCCTTCTCCCGAGGGTAGTAGGATTAAGCCCAGACCCAGCAGAGGGGGAGGCTGTTTGGGAGGTCAGGGGCTGTCTAGATGAAGGTTGGTCAGGGAACATGTCACGGGCATGGTGTGCAATTCACCTTTTTCTTTCTTGCAAGTATGTATGTGCACCAGTGACAGCAGGGGGGCACCATCAGGGCTGGCTCCCTTGGTACTGCCTGGATTGCAGCAGTACCCCCACACTCTCACCAGACCGAACAAGTCTGTTGTCTGGTGACTGGAAGTTACACTTCCTGCCCCAGACCTGTAGCCTTTCACGACCGAGTTATACGGAGTAAAGGAGATTTTTACTTGGCTTACTTCTGAAAAGCTCAGTAGTTGGCAGCAGGGTTTGGTAAGGCCCAAATATCTCAGTTACATTACTCCTGACTGATATTTGCCTAAAACACTTCTTAAAACCCTTCAGTGCCAGGAATTCCTGGACTTGCCTGATGATCCATGCCGGAGACAAACTTACTATAAGAAATGCTTTCTTAAAATGAGGTATGAATCTCTCTTGATATGATTTATACCCATTTGTGTCCTATCTCTCCTGGACGCTGAGAGGAGATTACTTAAAAGACAGATGTAAAGTGGGATGGAAACCCTGCCCCGCTAAGTGCAGCATCACTGCGTCTGCTCTGTAACTCTCATATCAGGGGACTGACAAGAGCTTCCTCTGCAACTCTGGAGTTCACAGCAAGAGTTGGTTTTGTGTTCATACTTTCTTCCCAAAAAGGAGCTGTGCTGCTGTATCTTCTCCTGACAGAAGGCATGAAAACAGTCAAAAAAAAAAAAAAAAAAAGGCAGAGAGTGGGGTGTGGGAGGTAGGAATTTCTAAAACTGTCAGTGGTAGGCCTTGAGAGTGATGTGGTCTGAACAAGATGGCTTTCTCCATGTCTCTCAACCATCTGATGGAAAGCAATGGATGCAGGTGAACAAATCAGGTTATCAGAGGCTTTGGAAAGCAATGAGAACTAGGCAGTTATGTATGTTTGAGATTTTTCAGTCAGTCTTGGCTCTGGATTTTGACAAACAGTTGCAGGAACACTCACAGTCCTTGCTTGGAGGCAGCAGTAATAAAGCCAAAACAAAGTCCTTATGTCAAAATGGTTTTCAATGCCTCATATTCTATCAAAGGCTCAGGCTATAAGAAAGATAGGCCAGCTCTTCAAAAAAAAAATCAAGAGTCTAATTCCCACAGAAACCAGACATGTCATTGAAATCAATGGGAATTTGGTACTAAGCACTTATGAATAGCTGAGTACCAGTTAATATTCTTCCCAGCCACAGTCTCAGTGAGAAGGTTTTTACTTTGTTTTCCTACTTAAAACAATGAATTTTTGACATTTTTCCCATTGCCTTGGTTCCCAGAAAGCAATTTGGACTTTTCCAGGTTAGGTAATACGACAACCAAATATTTATCACATTGCATAAGCTGAGTCAGAGCTTTTCCTTTCAAGTAAATGAATGCATTTTCAGAATATTTAGACACAGCTCACTGCTTGCCCTCATGTCAGAAATGAGCTCTCGCCCACGATGAAACACTGAAAAAAGATTACTTTTGTGGTTTAAAGTGACAGCATCGTCATTTCTCCCACCCAAATGAGCAAACTCCCGGCATCCCTTGGACTGGCTGGGACACCATATGGAAGCAAGCTGTCCAGACACTTTCAAGAGAGGAGGTGAGCAAATATCTGTCTTCCAGTGCTGTACCTATGAGTGTACAGGAAATGTGTGAGCAAGGCTGTTTGCTCACGGGTGGAGGTGACCGCTCTTGACTGGCTCTCTCCCATGCCAGAGCCCAGAGCCCAGTACTGTGGGATGTCTGCCATGCGTGTTGCATGTGACATACACATATTTCTTCAGCAAGGGTGAGTACCCTTCTAATGAGTGGATTCCTGCAGAGAACAGTCACATTTACAAATCAAAGTGTGTCATCTGTTAATAGTTGCTCCTCCAATCAGGTTTCCCCTAACAAACCCAGTCTCCAAAATATTTACTTCAAGTCATTAAAAATGCACAACAAATTGCTTGTATATTCGGAAGGAGGGTAGCAGTTCTGGCAGTCTTTACTCCAGTTCTGTTTGTGCTTCACATTTTCTGCTTCTACAGAAATTAGAAGCCACACAGGAGAATGTTTATGTTCCAACCAAGTTCCCTAAACCTCAGCACTGATATCAGAAACATTAAAGAATTTTAAAACTGTGCACCATATTAACGTTGTCGTACAATTTTTTGGCTCATGTGAGTGGGAGTTAAAAGAACCCCTTTCTCCATTGTGCAGATCAGAGAGCTGAGAAGAGCAAACCTGGGTGGCACTGGTTATTGTCTCTTCGAAGACTGAGCTTCAGAGTTAGAGAAGTTGTGCCTACCTCCAGCTATGCTGAGATGTGCAAAACCAGCTTCCTAGCTCGCTTTGGAGATGATGCTTGACCACCAAACATCACAAAATGAAGCAAGTGACTAAAACAGCTGTGATAGAAGCTAAGTTAGATTTAAGAGCATCTGTTTCTCATTCTTTTTCACTCAAAAATATTTGGATTAAGACTTTTCCTGATTTTTGAACAGAAGTTGAGACCTGATGCTCTTCCTCTTTTTGAAGGGAGATGGTGCTCCTAGCATTAAAAGGCAGGCATCAATGAGTGACTGAAAAGACACCACAGATACTCCTGGTCTGTGTTTTCAAATGTCCACTAAAATATGGCTGAGAGACATCCAGTGTTCCTGGGGATAATGGGCAACAGATCCTGGGTGGCAGTAAGAGCAATATATACATTCCATCAGAAATCTGAAACATGTAAACAGACAGACAGAAATTGTCAGAGGGATGTGAGAAACTTGTAAATTAACAACAAATGCAGGGAGAGGAAGTCCAGAACAAATGCACTGATGTTTTTCACAACCATGGAGGAGTTTAATCCACTGGTTTAAAAAACATATGGTACACTAAACATTAGATGGGTAATAGGCTGAGAGATACTTGGCAGTGGCCCATGGAAATATAAACACAAGGCATTTGTTTCATTGTGTTTCTTTTTCTTTAAATATTTACTTTCTGTGCTTTTCCAGGATAGAGTTTTTCATCCCATATGCATACCAAGATACCTTTCCAAAATCAGACTGATGGGGCATCACACTCAGAGTTACTAATTTTGTTCCAGTGGACCTTTGTTGTGATTTAGCCTTTTTTCCTGAAGGAAAAATAGCATATCCATCTTCTCTCGCCACCCACCCAAGCTGCTCACACTCCACCACTGTATTTGATACTCTCATCAGCAAAGACTGTCAATAACAAGGACTGGATGAGTTTGGAAAACTGCAGCTGCTTACTCCTACCCTTTTGCATAGTCTGAATCATCTAGAAAGCAGATAGGCTCGAACTTCATGGCTACGTGGATCAGGAAGGCAGATACACATCCTTTTTCAGTTCATTCTGATGCTGGCAATTATGTTTTGGAGGCAACTAGGGAAGTGCTCAGCTCTGTGAAACTCTGTGACATGGAAAAAGAATGGGAAATTAGAAAAAGCACTTTCACCAGTATATCCATTTCCAGTTTTGGCATGTGCTGCAAGTCTTGCTCTGTGGATTTTCAGTGCCAGGCAGGAAGACTGGATGGATGTCTGTGTGTTTGAAAGGATATGTCATCTAAGACTTTGGATATCTCAGGACACATGGGATTTGGGGGGCAAGTGAGGGAACTGTGAGAGGTGGTAATGCTACCTAGAAAGTCAGGAATTCACACAAGGTCCTTCCTTGTAGTTCTGAGATTCCATCGCTTCTCTTATCCTTTCACTTTTCTGAAATCCTTCATGCAAGGTGGAATTCACCACTTTGTGCATGAGGGCCACAATTATCTTTTGGCCACTCCACAGAAATATCAAGCGGCTATAGGAACATTTATTTTTAGGGTCTTCTTACTTTGAGGGGAGTTGTCATGAGTCATAATTAAGGCAACAGCAAGTCAGAATTAAGGCAACAGCAAGAATTAAGAGCAGACAAGGGGAAAATATTGTTTTTCTTTTTCCTTACTATTATTATTATTTTTTTTTAATAATAATATATCCATTTTCTGCTTACACTAACAGAAAGTCCTGGGATGGCACTTAAGTATTTATCTTGTGTATACCACAGCAGGTAGACCCTGTGTGTATGGCCATGAAAGGAGGTATATTTGACAGGCCAACAGACCAGAAATATTTGGGAGGGGACCTTAAGGGGGATTGAGAATAGGCTGGTTTTGTTTTCTGATTTATTTATTTTTGGTAAAATTTACTTATCTTACAATGCTTGCATTTTTTCTGAGATTGATACACTGGCAGAATCATGTTGAGTGATGCTGAATCATTTCAGTAGAAAACTGCAGATGCAAGTCAAAAAAAAACCTGTCAAATTCAAAACATGGTCTGAATGTCTATATAATGGACAATTTCATAACAAAGCTAAAGACCCTTTAGTGTAACAGAGATGCATATCTGGAGTAAGAACAGGTGTTGGGAATGGTAAAAGGAAGAAAATTCATTTTGTCTGTCGAATGATTCCATACATGTTGGGAAACCTTCTTTAGTTCTTCTTTAGTTAAGCACATTCTTCCATGGGGTTAGTTGACATTTTTCAGTGCAACAAAGTCTTGCTTGTATACATATTTTCTTTCCCTTTTTTTTTTTTTTTTTTTTTTTTTTTTTATAAAGAATATTCAAACAACACTTAGCTGATGTAGATATTACTCTATTACTCTGTCAGTTAAGAAATAAAACTTTGCTTGTGCTGAGACTGGAAAATAAGTGAATGTCAAATAAACACAGAAGAAGTACATTTGATAATATTTATTTCAACATTCTTCATCCATATCACATCTTGCAGAGAGGAAAAAAGTTAGTTAAAAGAAAGGACTACAGAACATATTTAACTCCACAGGGGGTATTTCTTCTTCCCTGTTGCCTTTTTCATCTGTATCTCATAAAAGTTGCAAGATAATCTAGTCCTTTCTTCTATTGAATTTATGGACAATTGCAGAAGTCATAGCAAAAGTGGTTTAGCTGATGGAAAGCTAAACATTATAATGTTCATACACAGGCAGAGGAAGCAGGAGGGAACGTTGCCCAGCAACAGCCATGAACACTCATTTACTAACACTTTAATATTTCACCACTTTTTTTGGCTCATCTTTCTCTTGGATAGTTTCTTCATCTGCAAAACATGTCTCCCTTCACAAAAAATATATGTGGTGGGAAGAATAAAATGATGTAACACTGTAACATTTTGCTTTTAAAATTGCGTTTAAGATAATAAAATAACAAATAAAAAGCATAAATAAATAATAAAAATACTAAGTTTTGATATTTGATAAAATGCTTTTAATACAAACAAAAGAAAAGTTGTGTCTCTATTAGTTATATGTAGTAATTATTTTGCTTCTCAACAGGTTCTCTACCATTTTATAAGTTTATCCATTCTGTAAGAATGTCTTAACATGTCTCAGATTTCTATGCATACATTTTTAAGGTCCTCTAAAATTATTATAATTTTTAATATAAAATATTTTAAGTAATTTCAACATTTTTTAAAATTAGCAGATAAATAATTATTGACTATAACAAACCTAAACCAGAAGTGTACAGATGAATTTTCCAAAAGTCTGCTCTTTCACTGGTAATATACAACAATTTTGACATAGGACCTGATCTTAATGCCATTTATATATGTAACATGGGTATAAATATGTGAAGAAGAATGCTTGGTTTAGGGCAAGTTCAAGTTTAGGTCTTCTCATGCACTTTTTCCACTGAGGTTCTTGGTAATTTTACCAAGTTTCATTATGAAGCAGTTTGGTGGCTCTGTTTCCACCAGGCCACTTGCATGTTGAATGCAAACTTCAGAGCAGAGATGTGTGAAGATGAGGCCTAGCTTCCCAAAGATATTAGGAGGAAGGCTAGAGGCACAAAAGAGACCTTACATATTTGGGATATTAGTAAGACTACTGTCTTACTTAATTAGCAAAACTGCTCTTTGATCCAGACAGATCAGAGTCTACCACTTAAGAAGAAGACAGCAAACTGCCTGAGTCGTGACAGCCCTTCTTGGTAAGGTCTTTTGCCACTGACATCTCAGCAGTGTGGTGGAACACCAAAGATATGCAGAGGAATAAGCAAATCTCTTATCTCTCAAGATCATACCTTCAGAGCAGGGCCAAGGCATTTTGGTTGCTGATGTGTGTTATTGGGCTACCACCCAAATTCTCAGGCTTATCATTTATGGAAATACTAATTTGTACCAGATGAACCCCTTGTTTCATAGTTGTTACTAGAGAAATACAAAGTAGTTTGGCACTTCGGTATCTAGGCCCACCATGCATTGCCACACTGCCAAATTGCATTTTTTCATCTCATTATATGATGCTCATTCCAATGACATCATATAAGCTGGTAAGATGCACAGCATGAAACTGAGTTGAAAAAGGAAGATCAAATACAGGTTAAAATTTGGCTGTCATATGGAACGCATACTAAATAAATAAACACTAAATTCTCTTTTCTTAAAAAGTGTAAACTCTACAGAGAGCTTATTTTGAGCTACATGCTGAGTATATGTTAAAACAACTCTACAGGGCTAATTGAATCATTATTTAGATGTCTATGGATGTTGGAACTGTAAATCCAAACCAAAACTCTGTTTTATTTTGTGTGCAAATGATGCAACTTCTAGCATAAATTAAATGCCATTTTTTTCTTTGATTGTTGCTCAGATGTATTTGGACCATATGTAGGGAGCCTACTGTATCCTAAATATAAACCCTATAGACGCTGCGAAGAGGCAGGATTGAAGAATGTGCCAATAGGCACGAGAAGACTAATCACTGTCAGAAGGACCAGGAATAACAGAAAAGCTTACAGAACAGCCCTGTCTACTTTTTCCCATAATAAATTGAGTCAGTCTCCCAGGCTGCCATCCACTTCTTCTATCTTTCTCCATGGGAAATTGTCTCTGGGAAAGGGGTTTTTCTTAAAGCGAGTTATAAAAGCCATCAAGAAAATCATTTCACTCTTAGCCGCCATTGACAGGCAGTTGCTTTTCTGGAGGGAGCTCCTGCAGCATTTGTAGATGCTGTTTCATGCTGGTGTTGCCAAACCATCTGCATTCTGATACGGGCAGCTTGTGAATGTCAAGCTAATTAGCCAAGGCTAATGTCTGGTTTCCTGTAGAGAGCTTTTGTGGAGTAATTACCTTCCTTGAGGTCAAACTGCTGTAATTACAGGTCTTTAACTAATCGAGATAAACAGCCTTTGAATTCTTGCAGTGAGTCAGTCAATCGTTCTAACGGACTTTTATCTTAACCTACAACAATATAGGGTATTATGACAGGTGATAGCAATGCTTTTTGTTTATATGGGATCTAAACAATAACAGATTTCACTAAAGCCACATAAATCATTAACATCTATTAAAGTCTCTGCCTAGGCATATGAGCAAAGTTATTGTTACTTGCTTTTGAAGGTAGACATTCATATTTAAATAAACCAGAAAGTAGGTATTTTCACAGAAGTAGAGATAACAGGAATAAGATCAAGAAGAAACTGCTCTCACTCTAATTTCTTGCTCTTTGCCTGTTCTTATTCCTTTCTTTTAATAGTAATACCGAATTGTTCTTTGAAGCATAGTAACGAGGTCTTTTTAAAGTAACAACCTTCCAAACAGCCCATTTCCCCACATTTCCCCAGCTTGTGTGTTTTCCTTCCTCTATGTCCCCTTTGCTCCTCGCACCTTTCCTTGAGGCTCAGATATTTTGGGCTACTATGGGAATGTTGTCTATCTAACTTCATTATTTCTAAGGTTAAATTTCTATAGGATTTCCTCTTCAGAAACTGTTAGTTGCTTTACCTCCCCTTCCACCTCTCTAGGGTGAATAAAGACACTAATACAACATTCTCTTTTGCCAATAAACAAATAAATAAAATCAAAACAAACAAGTAAACCAACAAGAACACACCAGAACCCCAAAACTCCAGTACACCAAGAGACTGCACAAATGAAGAGAGTGAAACTGGGTATGAAGAGAAATTAATGGAGGTTTTCCCATCATCTCCTGCATGCTTCAGCACAGTTTTGAAGTGCATAACAAGTTTAGGTAACTTGTTTCCCTTATTTTAGTAATCACTGTACTACTCGATTACTAGAAACACGTGTAAGTTTGGTTTGGATTCCTGCCACAGGTCATAGCAATCTATTAGCTAACTGCCCAACAAGGAAGAAAAGAATACCCATACTGCTGCTAACACTTAATTGATTTTTTTTTTTTGGTATCTAATCAATTAAATTTGCATATTTCTATTTTTTTCTTTGTTTGTTTTAACAAACTGAGTAAAGCGTAATTAAAGCTTTACAGCAAATAAAAAAGTGATTACAATGTTAGGAACTCTGGCATGGTAACTCATGATCAGACAATATTCTGTTTCAGGAAAGAATATGACCTACATAAGGAACTAGTTTAGCAGAAATTTGGTAGTCATGTATGTAAAGTGACAAGAAACAGCACTTTAGTTTTATTAGTTTTACATACATGACACTCAGTGTGAATCTGCTCTTGCTTTTTGTAATCCCTGTCTCACTCTAAGCCCATGTGTAAAACTGCAGTGCTAATACTGTGATGACTTCCCTCACATAACGATACCAATAAGGGCTGGTAAGGGGTAAACAACCTCTTATTAATCAGCTGTCTACTCTTTTCCAACCATTTTTCCAAACCCAGAACAAAAGTCTGACTTTTCATCTACACATTTATGCGTGTACCTTTGTGTGTGTGTGTATTTTACAAAAATGTATGTTTATGTCTATTGTGTCTATTTTTTTCATTCATTTTCTGCTACTTGAGTATCTGTTCATGCAATGCTATGGACAAGCTATAATCCAAGGACCCCAAGCAGTACAAAGATAAAATGTGCCTGGCATCAAAGACTCTCCCTGTGAAAAGATCTGGTGAGGTCAAGGGGTATATGAAGCAACACTGAAAGTTGTCCTCACAGTTCAGAGTTATTTGTTGTGGAATCTGACTAACTACGGACAGATATTGCCTACAAAGTAGACATCTGCTAATGAGCTAGTCATTTCTGAGTGTTTTCATACTCAGCAGCTATCAGGTCAATATACAGTGTGGATTAGGGAAAAAATGGTGCTTTTAAAAAGTAGATTCTGGAATAGTCTGATATCAGCCCACAGAAGGCTGATTTCTCTCCATCGTTTGTAAAAGGACCATAGAGACCACACAGTAAACATATATGGGGATAGGAGTGGAGGAAGAGAGCAATTCTCTCCCTTCACCATCCCTACTGTGCCTGTATTGCAACAATAAAGCATCCTCAATGACTGCTTTTCATAGCCGCTATGTTCAATGAGACATTGGGAACTTTTCTGCATTTACCCTTTGGCAGTACTTTGCCATTGCAGGACGCTGGCAAAGCATTGCAGCCTCACACTGGGGACATATTATATTCACATTACTTTAAAGCTCCCTAAAGTTGCCAACACAGGCTCTGTGCCTTACTAATGTGCATTGTTCAACAGCAGCCGTCTTGTTCCAGCCTTTCACAAGCTATGCACTGTGGTGACTCTTCTGCTGTCTTTCCCTTCCCACCCCATATACGCTTTCAATCACTGACATTATATTCAAAACAAAAGTATTCAAGAAATTAAAACCAGAATGAATTCCTCAAGTCCAGGATTCAGAACCCAGTTGTAAATGAAACATCTAGTTGTCTTTATACCATTAAAGTGGTATAATGGTAAATAAGAGTTCTCATTTAGAGAGTGATTCATGTGCCAGGATAGAAAGGAGGCATATGCACAATGATCCAATTTGAGTCAGCTGTACTAAAATGTTCCAGTCTTTGACACGTGCATGAGTTTCAGCCCCTGCAACAACTTATTTGGGACTTTTAAATAGACAGGGATTCTAGGCAGTCAAAGAAACAGAGGAAACAATACTGCAGCATCCACGTTAACAAGAAATGGGCTTGATTATGAAGATCTGCCAAGAGCGAGATTTTTGCGCATGACAAATCTGACTCATCCATGGCATAAAAATTCTCTTGTCCTTTGGTGACAGGGGATGAAGAACTGACCATGGTTAGTGCAATTGTAAAAGCAAAATTAATTCCAGCATTTTCCAGTATAACAGCAAATTCCCAGAGTATTTCATCTGGAAGCAGCCACAAAGCTCATACAGTGACTGAATACAGTCTTTGATTTCAACCCATCTGCCTGCTGGCAAAACTGAGAGCCCCACCAAATGTATAGACCCACGAATATCACACAGCACTTGAGGTTTCTTCTTTTAATCTGCCTATGCCAATTCCAAAGAAAACCTATGAGTCTATTGTTCTCGAGAAAACCCTGGGAAAACACAGCGAAAGCATATTTCTAAGTAGATCCACTAGCTGGGTAAGTAACTCTCCACTGAATTACTGTTATTAATATAAGAAGAGTAAAGGTTTAATAGTTACAGAAACACATTAACAGAGAGATGAACTGGAACTGATTCTTTACATCTGCTCTGACTTTCCCCTGGTTGTTAGGAACCTAACACCTTCTCTCTTCCTCACTTCACACTTTTCAGTCTCCCAGAGGTACAGGGAGACTTTTCCCACTTCTGCAAATCTGAGTAGAAGGTGTTGTGTGTGCAAAGTAGTGTTTCTAAAAGAAAAAAGATGGTGATTCAGTTTCTGGGAGCAGAAGGAAGTGCTTTTGTTTAACATTGAAACAGGTGTCCAGGCATTGCATTTATAGCCTGATACACACTTTTAGTCACAATTCACAGTAGAAGAAAACACTAAAATAACATGTTTTTCTAATTTATGGACATCAAAATTGAGAGTACAATTTAAAAGGTGCAAGTAGTTATTTGTCCTTTCCATTTAGATAGTGTATTTGAAATTCTCAAGTTCAGTCACATCTGCGTTTAGCTTTGTATTGAACCAGATGTTTGTCTTGTACCAACCGTGGACAAAGGCTGCATCTCTTCAAGTTTGGGACTCTCTTAAAGTCATTTCATTATTATTATTATTATTATTATTATTATTATTATTATTATTATTATTATTATTATTATTATTATTATTATTATTATTATTATTATTTGTGCTTGCTAGTTTGTTTGTTTCCTCAGTGGAATTATAGCTATATCATAGGCCTTTTCCTGCTGATAAGCTACTCCTAGAAGATGCTTCTGAGTAAGCAGGATGTTTCCCTGCGTACTACACTAAAATCTTACCTCAAATGTACAGTTGTTTTTTAAGCCACAGCATAGAAGTGTACATTCACAGTCTTGGGTGTGGAGCATGTATTTATTGGCAGAGGTACTAAATGACTAAACTTAATGCTCAGTGCCTAGTGAAGTGAAAACTTCTAAGAGACATTTCTGAATATCTCTAAGCTCTAAGACAATTTGCTTTGCTCAAAGGTAGCGAGTTGTGAAAATTTTACTTGTTATCTTCCTGGAGTCAATACTTATTTGGGGAGCTAGCACTTAATTTGTGTATAGTCACACCTGCCAGAATGACCCTCTGAAACTCACACCACTCCTGAACAGAGTGTGTTTGAAAGCCTTCCAGAGTTTGGCCAAGGACCCCATCAATCACAGGAATGACAGGGTGTTTGGATAAGAGAGCTGACAGGCTTGCTCTCCCCTTCTGGTGTGCCCTCCCCTTCTCACATCTTAAACCAAAAGTCCTTGAAAATACACCAGCTGTTGTTGGGGAGTAGGACCTGACAACAATTTTCCAACTGTTGTTTCGAGAATGTGGTAGAGATTTAAAAGCCACTGTCACTAATGAAACACACAGAACACAGCTCTGTTTCTCTCATAATCAAAGAAAAGGAAAAAAAACGGCCAGCTATTGAGAACACTGCAATTAAAAATAAAAGCTGAAACAATAGCTTTGGGCAAATGTGATGTTGTCACCGCACATCCTGCTTTACAAACAGTCCACGCAGAGTGGGACAGTAATGAAAGGTCCAAAACTGGAGACAATACCAAGCAAAGCATGCAAGCTGGCATAGCCCAAGTCTGCCTCCAGTGGGCAGGCTAGAGTGAGGAGAGGAAGGAAAGCAGTGTGTTGACACATAGATCCTCTACCGTAGCTTTTTCACAGTAGCTTACCATAGGGAAGTGGAAGACAGCTTCCAAGAAATATCTTGCTCTCTGGGTGGGCCAGCCCCACACCACACATAACTTTATTGCGTAGGGCTGCAAAGTTCAAAGGAAGCTCTGGGAAAGGGGAACTGTGGCTCACAGTGCTGAGCCCAATCTGCTGCACCACACATGGCTAAAGTACACACTATCAGTAATCAAGGGAAGGACCTCCCTGAAGCACAAATGGCAGTGGGGTACCCTTCTATAAATATCCTGAGAAATAGCAGAGTTTCCTTTTCCAGTTGCCCGAGTGACTCCACCTCCTTTGATAGCTTGCAAATGTTTCCTTGGTTTTAGTAGTTACCACCGTCGCGTGCGCTGTAGATCAAAAACAAGTGCATGGGAAAAGGGAGCTAAGCACAATAGGCGTGGGTTGAATTGTATGCAGTAGGAACTGTTTTGGGGTTGCGGTTGTTCCCTTCCCTTTTTTTCCATCCTTCAAATCCCTTTCCTGTTTCAGTTATGTTCTGATTTCCTATACTCAGTCAGAGCAACTTAATGCCAATTCCAGCTCTCAGCCCCGAGGAATTAAACCCTCACACACAGATTGATAAAAGACAGTTTTAACCTGGCCCTTTTTCTCCTGCAGCAGGGAAACAGAATCCTACAGAAACCTTCAAGCTAATTCAGTACCACCTGTAAACCTCCCTGGCATTCAATCAGTCTTTCTAGGGCTGCATATTCCATTCTGAGCTTTAGATTTGGATGGTGATGACCACAGTCCATAGGAGAATTTGGCCTGATACCTTTCCATCAATCATCATAATCACCATTCTGGTTTAGAGTCTAGCAGAATTCTGTGAGGTCACGTCTATTTAAAATGGTGCAAAGCGCCAAAAAAAGCATGAAATATGAAAAATATGCCTAACTACTTACTGACTACTACTACTAACTACTAATTAGTAACTACTTACTACTAGATATACTTGGGTACTTTAGAAGAAGAAACAGCAGGGAGTTCCCCTGGAACTATCTTTGTTCCCTAATGTAAAGAGAGGTAGGAAAATCAGTAACAATATTGCATTTACAGTATCAAAGTTAAATCAGATGTTGCATATGTTAGAAAATTGAAGAAAAAAATCAACAAATTACTTGTGGTCTATCGACAGACCAATTTATGATCTGTTCCTTGCATGAGGTTACAAGTGAGGAGTTAGGAGACCCACTGCTAAACATTTTCATTCAACACTCCAATTATTCTTTCTGCTTCTGTGCAAATCAGATACACTAATTCATTGGTGGATCAGCTCTAGGTAACTCTTTATCGCCCTTGAACAAGGTACCAGGGAGTGCAGAATCTTCAGCATGTTGTCTACTGTTTTTGGATAACTAAATAACTTATGGCTACTAGATTTTGTGAAGCTTACTTTCATCTACGGACTTACAGTAAGCCCTAAATAAGATTTTTCTATCACTCCTCCAGTTCTTTTTCATCAGTTCCTCTTTTTATTTTATTTTTCTTTTCTATTTCTGGTGGATACACTATTTCACACTGTCTTGCTGGCTATCCTGATCACAGGATGGTTTATGTTGTAAGGGATTTCTGGAGGTCATCTCGTCCAATGCCCCCTGCTCAAGCAGGGCCACCCAGAGCAAGTTGTCCAGAATTATATCCAGGCAGCTTTTGAATAATTTCAAGGTGAGAGACCCCTCAGCCTCTCTTGGTAACATGAGCTCTGTCACCTGCAGAGTAAAGAGGTGTTTCCTCATGTTTTGACAGTACCTCCTGTGTTCCAGTTTGTGTCTTTTGCTTCTTGTCCTGCACTGGGCACTGTCCTGCATCCAGTCCCTTAGGGATCTTTGTGGTCCTTCATTGGACTCTATCCAGTATGTCCATGTCTCTCTTGTACTGGGTAACCCAGAACTGTCACCAGCACTGTGCAGAGAGGAAGGTTCACTTCCTTCAACATGCTCCATCCATAGCGTACTAACAGATGACACTGGAGGGAAGGGATGCCATCCAGAGGGACCTGGTCAGGCTTGAGAGGTGGGCCTGTATGAACCTTATGAATTTTAGCAAGACCAAGTGCAAGATCCTGCACCTGGGCCAGGGCAATCCAAAGCACAAATCCAGGCTGGGTGGAGAATGGATTGAAAGCAGCCCTGATGAGAAAGGCCTGGGGGTGCTGGTTGATGAGAAGCTGAACATGAGCTGGCAATGTGTGTTTGCAGCCCACAAAGCCAACCACATCCTGGGCTGCATCAAAAGCAGCATGGCCAGCAGGGTGAGGGAGGTGATTCCCTACCTCTCCTGTGCTCTCATGAGAATCCACCTGGAGTAGTGTGCCTCCAGAAAAGCTGGGGAGGGACTTTGTCAAGAATTGTAAGGAAGAGGGAATGGTTTTAATCTAAAAAGAAAGAAATTTTGATTAGATATTAGGAAGAAATTCTTTACTCAGAGGGCAGTGAGACACTTGAACTGGTTGCCCAGAGAAGATGTGGATGCTCCATCCCTGGAAGTGTTTAAGGCCAGGTTGGTTGGTGCTTCGGACAACCAACTAGTGAAGGGTGTCCCTGCCCATGGCAGAGGCATTAGGATTGATCTTTAAGATCCCTTCCAATCCAAACCATTCTGTGATTCTATGATTCTGAGGTGACATCTGATAGGATATGGGGAAATGACCTCAAGTTGCACGAGGGGAGGTTTAGATTGGGTATCAAGGAGAATATCTTCACAGAAAGGGTGGTTAGGCATTGGAACAGGCTGCCCATTGAGGTGGTGGAGTTGCTGTCTTTGGAGGTATTTAAGGGACATGTGGACATGGCACTTAGGGACATGGTTCAAACGTTGGACTTGTAGTGTTAGGTGGATGTCTGGACTTGATCTTGAAGGTGTTTTCCAATGTGAATGATAGTAGGATAATATGATTCTATGATCCTGTGATGTGGACTTAAAATATTTAGAAGCCCTGTGATGACTTTGAGATTCATAGAATCATAGAGTGGCTCAGGTTGGAAGGGACCTTAAAGATCATCCAGTTCCAACCCCCAAAAAGACTGCATTTTGGGCAAAATCTTCCTCCAGTTGAAGATAAAATTTAAACAAAGGTATTGTAGACCACTGCAGCTCATTCAACTCAACCAGTTAATTAAAAAAAAAATTTGCATGCTGTTAGGGATGGAGTTAATCTGGATTCATATATAATTTATACAGAGGAATGGCAGAAAGAGAACATACTTTAAAAGCTCCCATAAAATATAATGCAGACCTTTCTGACATCCCCTAGTAATAGGGGATTATTATATCCCTATTACAGAATGGGAAGATTCAGAAGATTTATGAAGGGTTCTTGCCTCTTGCTCTATAGTCACCTCACACTACTGCAGAACAAGGTCCTGATCAGCACAGCAGATCATTTTCATCATGGTGGATTAGGTGGAAGGGTTGGGCAGTTTCTCAGATCACATCTGAAATGTGTTTGATCACATCTGAAATCTGAAAGTGTTTCTTTTTCTGTATAGGTCAGATATGGAATTAGAATTTCTTGAAGATAGCTTTACGTCTGAAATTTCTGGGGACAAGCAGTGAAGACTCACAAGAATTACCTTTAAAAAGGGAGGTTTCCATTATTAATAACTTACAAGAACAGTCCTCTCATGTCTTCTGCCTGTTATGATGACATTAAGTCCTACAAAATGAGATAAGGTGATTTAAGGCCGACCTTGAATCTACCTCTGATTCCAAGCTCCAATTTTGCCTCAAATATTGTCTTGAACCTACTCCAAGTCTGCCTGTTTGGGCCCCATGTCTTCCACATGGTATGCATATGTGGTAGATCGTTAGGTAGAAGTAGTGATAAAAATAGGCCTGTTAAATATCTCTTTCATTAGGTACATCCTACTGAACAATCACATGGACATATTAAAGTTATTACAGAAGATATTATATACCTGCAAAATAAATACTGCTTACAAAAAGTATAAATTAAATACTCTTTATTATTACTCTTTGAGCAAGCTTTCTAGCAAAGCCAAGGTCTTTTCAGTTCTCATACCCACAAACTTTCTTTCATATTTAGCAGGAAAATAAATAAATGGCAGATGCCAGAGATCTCTTCCTAGAAAAACAGTTCTCCTTGGCTCTGTTTTTACCCCCAAGCCATAATACTTAGATACACATTGACAAACTCTATCCATTGCCATACTTTATCTATGCCAGAATTATCTATGCTAATACTGTAACTTAATCAGAGCTATATGGCTGCCATTTTTTTTTTTCCAAATATATTCACAATACAACCTTGCTAATAGGGACACTTACTGCTGTAAAATCTCTTCTACTGAGCTCAAAAAGCTTTCAGGCTAACATGCAAATTCATCACAGCACTTTAATTCCTCCATTACAAGAATATGATTATCCTCATATGAGAGCACACCTTTATGAGCATATTTCATTCCTGTGGCCAAGGTACAAAATCTTTTTTGTCCCTTACGGAAGTTAGCACAGCTTTTAGACAGATTTATTATGGCATAACTGGCTTCTATTCATATGCTTACTGCTGAACAAAGGTGTAGTAGAGACAAAAACCATCTTTAAATACTCAAAAGGGCTTAAAGTTTTGTACCATTGAACTTAATACTCCCAGTATCAGTAAAGAGGTTGTGTAAATGTTTGTTGGATAAGGAACTTCACACTTTAAAATGAAGTGTTCCTCTACAGCTTTTGCTGCATTTATATTTTTCAAATTAAGTTGGCCAAGGTTTTTTTCTGCTGTATTTCTACTTGACCCATGGCCTTGAAAGAAATACTGTAAAGGAACTGAAATTCTATAATCATTTCCCCCTGCTTTTATATCACTTTAGTACTTAAAAAAGATAGAGTTGATAAAAAACATAGAGGCCTTCTAAGGTTTCCTGCAGACATACTTTACAGGTTTGATCATGATGTATTTTTCAGGTACAGTTACTCTTTTCCTCAATGGCTCTGATGTTATCTTCATCCTGTTATAGACTCTTATCATTGAGGGATGAAATATCAGTTGATCTCCTTGCAAGAATTACATGCTCTGTCTTTCCATGGAGTGAACCCGGTTATGACTTATACTTTGTGAATGACCTTCTAACATGGAAACAGCATGTGGGTAGCAAATGGAATTAAAAGGGTTATCTTCAATTAATGCTAGTAAAAGAAAATAAATTAGAGGTACCAACTGCTTCAGTCTGGTTTACAAACCTACCTTAACTCTGAGTTGACCATCTAATGTGCCTTTTTTTGAAGAAGTCATTGTAGTAGAAAAATCTAATTTCCCTTTGAGTGAAAGTACAAATGCATAGAGAATATGTTAGCTGAGCCACAAAAATCTAGATTAAGAAGAAGAATCATCAAACTGCAGAAAACATCTTTATGTGATGTTTGGATAGAGGTTTTCAGCTGTGATGGTGCTGCTCTGACCTCAGCATGGATTTCACTGGCCTGAGAGAAAAGGGAAAATTGATTATTTTAATTGGAGAGATGAGAAGAAATGAAAAAAAATAAGCTGCATGGGGAGCTTACTATTTTAACACATATTTTAATTTCTACTATCTATAATATATTTAGAAATTCAGGAAAAATTATCCTATTCTATAGATTTCTCCTTCAGTGAACTTCTGTCTCTTCTGGCTTTTTTTTTTTTTTTTTTTTGGTTTTGTTTTTTGTTTTCCATGTGTTATCTCCTTCATAGTGCACCAAGAGCACTTAGAACAATGACGAACACACAGTTTCAAGTACACTGACATTGGCAATTCACATTAGTACAGAAGTGTATAGGAGAGGAGAGAAGCCATAGGGCTTCTCTCCCTTTTTTGGGGGGGCAGTGAGATGTATGTGAGTACAGGAGTCTGGATGCTTCTAGGATAAACACAGTGTGAATAGCACAAATTAATTTTTGCCATTTAGGGCTCAGGTCACTCCCTTTTTCCTACACTCCACCTTAAACCACTCAGTTCTTTTTCAGCTCTTCCCCTCCTGCTTTCCTTTTGTTAGGTCATTCACTGGATTATAGCACCATTTTGCTTTAGGAAAATACACACAAAAAAATATTAATAAGAAAAGGAGGGCACACTTGCCTCCTGTCTTTGAAGAAAGATGTGCCTCTTTCCAGGACATGTCCAAGCACCAGGCTCAGCACAAGAGCAACTCTCAGGAATTCCCCAATCAGAGATAACCTGGAGACAGTATAGGGACTTTAACAGACTCTTCTGACTTGGAAAAAAAAATAATCAAAAAGAAATATTTCTTTCAAAAAGAGAGAAACTATTAATTAAGAAAATAACGGTGCCTTTTTATTGCTTTGGTCAGAGTGTAGCCCTTCCTTTCTTTCATGAAGTCCCTCAGGACTGTTGTGACACCCCTGGATTGGGAGTGCTAAATCAGTGGTAATTACTGTGCTATGTAGTGCCATAAGGATCATATAACAAGTGCAGTCTCAGAAGCTGTTAACATCTTCTCCGAAACTCCATTTCAGTAAGGTGCTCACTGCAAATCTTTGCTTTAGTCTTTTAAAATGCGTGTGGATTTTTCCCTTGGCACATTCTCCCCAATGGTACAATTCATATGCTAACTCCCAATTTGTGTTGATTTTACTGTACCTTTTATGTACTTTGGTTTGCCAACTACACAGCTTGCCATAACAGAGCTCAGTATCTATTCTGACCCATCAAAAAGAAATCTCTTTGTAAACAAATAAAGCCAGACTTGAGTTCACATGAATTTCATTTTACTTGCATCGTCACTAGTTGTTGTTATTGTTATTGTTGTTGTTGTTATTATTGTGACATTGAAAAAGATGACTTTTGTGAACACCACCAAGAGAATTGTTGCAGTCATATCCTACTGGACTGTAATTTTTTGAGATTCCCCAAGGCCCCTCGGCACTTAATCCTTCATGAAATAATATTACAAAGTTTTGTTTTGGAGCTGATTATTCACTTGGTTTTAAACTTCCTTTCTACATAGCTTTAGGATAATTTCCTGCCTGATTTTCTTTCTGATAAGTCATAAACCTGGTGTCCTGACTGCATACTAAAATTAAATGCCTCTTCACACCTGGGGAAAGAACATGGGATGTTCTCTTGGTCAAATTAGTTTGAAAAATTACATCCTACCTTCTTAAATTCCAGCCATACATTCAACTGGATATAGTACTTACCACTTTCTAGCTTAAAATGTAAAAATGCAGTGTGCTTTTTAAACAGCTGTTACACTCCACTCTCCCTCCCCTCCAGGTGGCTGCACTTCACTGATGGGTAAAGTGATTTCTGTTTACAGAAAAAGCAGCTTTTATAGTTTGTAAATGGTTTTAGGATCCTTTGGGAGGAAAGGCATGGTGCAGGAATGTAAGCTACTCTGATTCTTGTTAAGAGAAGGGGACAAAAGCCCATAGGAATTAGACCAAAACTAAACTGTAAAAACCTCCAGGTGTGCAGTCTCTTGGAGAAGAAACATTGGGGCAATAAAATGATCAGTTGTGGTTTTAATTGAAGGACTTGAAGCAATAAATAAATAAATAAATAAATTAATTAAAGTTTGATAGTGAATAAACTAATGTTTGGGGGTTTTAGGAGAAGGAAGGGAGGAAAGTTGGTTGATAAATAGGAGGTCCCACCTTTAAGTGTGTATACAGGGACAATAAACTGATCTAAAATGTTGATGACCTGACAAAAAATTGTTCCCACTTCACAGTCAGAAGCCTGTTTTCTGCAAGCTCACTCAGACTGCGCTATGTAACATTTTCTTTGTAGGACCAAGGAGGTATCCATTAAATCTCAGTCCACTGGGATTTGTTGTGCTGAAGATGTTAATCAATGTCTGATTAACTATGCATGCAAACACAGACAGCCCCCACGACTGTTAGCTTTGGGCTTTTAACTCAGCCCAGCACCACTGGTGAGCTTTAAATCCTGTCAGCAGCACTCTGAAGAGTCTGTCTGAGAAACAGCCAAAATGCAGGCAGCACATTGGGAATGTTACCAAGTGGGAACTAGACTCTCTACTTTCAGTACAGAATGTTTTCTTCAATTAAATAAAAAAAAAAAAAAAAGAGGGAGAAAGAAAAAAAGAAAAAAGAAAAAAAAAAAAAAAAAGAGTGGTCTGGGATTTGAATAAACTTGTTAGATTTGGATCTGCAAGCTTATGTCATTTTTTCCATGCTTCCCCTCAGAGAAACAGGTTCCACAATTTAAGTAAAGAAGTTCCCTTTTCTTGCAAAAATATTGACATTGACAACATATCCCAGAATCCTCACACTTGCCTCCCTTGTCCTCCCCTGGGCTGCTCTGCTGTGTGGCAGCTGCTTGGCTGCTGGCATGGGCACCCCTGCAGCAGGGACCACAGGGACTCCCAGGAGATGCATGGGTGGACTCGTGAAGGAGTCATGTGAGCAGACTCACATTGAAGAAACATTTAGCTCATCAGGTTTAACAGGAAAACATACTGGTGATGTCTGAAAATAATTTAAATTAGCGTTGTGGAGCTACCAGGGTATTTTTTGGACAGAGTGCATGCACATAGCTTTTACTGATACACTTGTCTCAGTTTGCCTGAAATGCATTAGCACACTGCTCCCCAAAGGGACCTGACTCAAGTGTGCATTGGAATTAACTCCGGTTACCTCTCTTAGCTGCAGGTTGCCAGCCTTGCAGCTTGTGGTGGACTGGATGATCTAACCTGCCTCTCAGCTGCTGTCATTCACAGGTCAGCTATTAGCCTGCTCTGCAGTAAGCTTGTTAATTGGGTTCACAGGAACACAGTGGGCTGTGACCCGTGGTGGTTCACACAGCTTGCTCTGCTGGTTTGCAGCAGGACTAGCAGAGGCCAGCTGAGGCACAGGCTGTCAGCTGGGACGTATCCTGCCACTGCAAAATCAGGCAAAGGAGCATGAGCCAGGGTGCAGCAGGTATCTGCAGAGGAGAGCTGCAATGGCTATCACCAGTGAAACAGAGCTCCTGAGGCATTCAGACCAGAACTGTAAGTGCAGAAAAGAGAAATGATGAGATGAGTCCCACTCAAGTGACAAGATTTTACATGTGGGACCGAACTTGGCTTCATAGCAACTTCGAGGCAGCTCAGGGTCATCCCGAAGCAAAGGAACCTGAAATTCATCATTTGGTAGCAGTTCAGAGAGCAAGTGCGCCTGACAAGTATGGACGTAGAATAAATTTGGCAAGTTTGCAAGGAGAGGTGCAATTGCCTGGTCAGAAGGGCAAATGCTGTTCATCTGGCAGTATGTTGTTTAGCAATGTTTATTAATTGTACAAGACCAAAGGTGGAAAAAAAAAAAAAAAAAAAAAAAAAAAAAAAAAGAAAAGAAAAGCTAATTGTCTGAATTGCCTGACCCAGAACTTGCAAAACCTGGAGCAGCCCGAGGACTTTTTTTTTTTTTTTTTTTTTTTTTATGGCTCACTGTGGCCATCAGGGCTCCATATTAGCCAGGTGTAGCTGAAGTATGCCGCACTTGATCCCCACACAACAAGTCTTATGAGGAGTGGCTGAGGGAGCTGGGCTTGTTCAGCCTGGAGAAGAGGCTCAGAGGTGACCTTACCTTAAAGGAGGCTGTAGCGAGGTGGGGGTTGGTCTGTTCTCCCACGTGCCTGGTGACAGGACGAGGGGGAATGGGCTAAAGTTGCATCAGGGGAGGTTTAGGTTGGATATTAGGAAGAACTTCTTTACTGAAAGGGTTGTTAGGCATTGGAACAGGCTGCCCAGGGAAGCGGTGGAGTCACCATCCCTAGAGGTCTTTAAGAGATGTTTAGATCTTGAACTTAGTGATATGGTTTAGTGGAGGACTGGTTAGTGTTAGGTCAGAGGTTGGACTGGGTGATCTTGGAAGTCTCTTCCAACCTACATGTTACTGTGATTCTGTGATCTCCTGTTTCAGCAGGAAGAATGAGGTGAATCTTAATAAGAAACTTCCATGTCCTCAGTGGATCTCAATACCAGCCATATCCTCAGGTAACGTCTTGAAAAAAGCTGCCACTACCCAGGCTTTGGAGCTGCTGTACCCTAACCTCACACTAGGCAGATGCTCTAGAATTTGGTCCAAATCAAACTTATTTAGCAAAAAATTGAAAGAAAAAAATGGTAAGTGGCAGTCTGAACTCATTGTTTCTACCAGTTGCGTAAGTTGGAATTGTGACTGTGCCATTCCTTACATCCTCTACAGATAATGAATCTGATCCAGCATGAACACCGATGGCCCTAAGAGGCAAAGTCAACCAGGATCACGTTAGATCATAACTAAGGCTAGGGGATGTTATTTCAGGGGAGGACTTCTTTTACCTACACATAATTCAGCTTTGGTTTGACAATTCACTGCTCTAAGCTGAACATGTTAAAATGTGCCAAAGCTGAAAAGAATAATGAGAAATTTCACACACACACACATAAATGCTCATTCTGAGACTTTGAACGTGAAAGATTATTTTTTTCAAAGAGGCATTTTATCTCAAAAGACTACACCTAGTTTTAGAGGCAGTAAAGACAAACAGTCCTCAAGAGATACATAGCATTGGGCCTCAATGAATTAAAACTAGTTATGTCTTTTGTTGTTGTTTTCTTTTTCTTCTTAGGTTGACTCAAAGTGTATTTTTAGCTTGTAGGTGCTTGATTCTAAGACAATAGGTGTCGGTGATGATGGCCATCTAAGTCCAGCGAGACAGATGGAGATAAGCCCACGGTCATGCCCTGTTATCCACTCATTCATGCGTTGCCAGTGCCTATTACCACAGACTTAAGACAGGCAAGAAGTTGCTAAACCTCACCTGACCATGAGTAACTGCACACACATCTCAGCCCCTGGCAAGTGCCAGGTAGTTGGCATTTGTTCTTTAGCCCTGGGCAGGAGGGAGGGAGGAAGAGCCGCCTAATTGCTCTTTCAGCAGTACAAGCCCTTTTAAGAGCTTTTCCACGATGCAGTTTTCTCTCATGGTGGTTTACAATAACCTGGGGCTCATTTGAATCCCTTTTCTTTCATTTAGAAGTCATGAAAAACACAGCAATGTCAGCATCTGGGCCTCAGGGGCTGTTGCAGCCTGGGTTGCTGCACACTCAGATCTCCTTGCAGGATCCTGGACTTTCTCCAGCTGGAGGGGAATCACCCAGGGGGAACCAGTGTACTGCACTGGGACTGGGACCATGCCGCTTTGATCCCAAAGACAAGTGGCAGGAGGCTGGGCCTCAGGGTCCATACCAGGGCTGATGGTGAAAGCTGGGGCAAAAAGTACTTCCCGACCACACAGAAGCCTTGCAAGCGCACAACTGTTTTTTCCAGAAGGAGCCACAAGAGTACTTAGGAAAACACCGTAAGCGTTATGAGATGTCCCATGCCTTTCCAGCTGGTGTGGACCAACAGGGAGAAGCCAAGGGGCCGCAGGCCTCCCGTCAGCCACGGCTCAGGCTGGCGCAGGTGCTGCTGGTTGTGGTGGGGCCTCATGGCCACCTCCTCTGCCCACCTCGGCATGGCGCCTGCATCCCCCTTGCTAGGGGCGCTGTGTAAACCACACGTAGCGGTATCGGTAGGTCGGTTATAAATTAAGCAAACTATATTAAAATTGATTTTGCGTTGCGGGGGGGGAAAGTAAGTTATGAGGTGTTACAGTTGCAAACATTTTGTTTTATACGTTACTTCCAAGAAGAAAAATATTATGCCAAATGAAAAAGAGGTGTCAACCAATCAGACCTCCTGATGCCTGTCCCTTCCTTCAGTAGTAACAGTCCTGTCGTGCTGTTTTACAAGGCAGTAAGCCAGTCACCAAGTGGAGAAACCACCAGGCTGAAGTTCTCCTGGTTTATGCCAGCAAGGGAACCCGATTACAGCCTTGTAAAACAGTGTGACAGTGCTATTATTGCGCTGGGGCTACAGACTGCTTAGAGTTTTGAATAAATTTTTCAAAATATTCTCAGAAGCTGGTCAGGTGAGAGTGTCAGAGTGAAGGAAGCAGAGCAGAGCTTGTGCTCTCCGTGCAAGCTGCCATGGGTCAGGCCTAGCACAACTGCACACCAACCCTATGGAGAGCTGGGACAGCCCTGGCCTGCAGCCTGCCAGCCCTTCCCTGGGTTGTAAGCTCTTTCTCCTCCTTGCAGACCAGGATGCAGACATTTCATGAGAAGGAAGGCCAGGACACAGGAGGAAGAAGGCAGTTCACAGAGGAAGCCTGTATCCGGGTGAGAACTCCTTGCCAGTACCAGGATATCAAGGGAAAATGCAAAATATGTGCATGTCAACACATTGATTACCCAGGGAGAGACCTGCTAATGGTATACAGGTACCCCCCAAAACACATCAAGCACATGCTCTTCTCCAAAGTCTGGAGGCTGGGACAGGACAGCCTGAAGCTCGCTGGTTTTTAAGTTAGAACTAACTTGTCTCCTTAATCTTTGAAAAGTCTTGGTTACAAAAGAAGGAAAAAAAAAATCACAGTCCCCATCTGTGGAGTCTACATTTGCAGCCATGACTTATGCTCTTGTATGTAAGGAAAAACAAACTGGGAGCAAGCTGGCACTGAAGCAGAGCGGAAGGCAGATTTAACTTGTCTAATATTTGTAAATATAGTGGAGAGGAAATCTCATTGCATTTAATTCTAGGCTCTGCTTGTTTGTTGCCTCCAGTAAATTAAATTTCCAGATAAAATTACCAATGGGCATATGTGAGATTTTTTTAATGACATCACTACATAAGGAATCTGGCCAAGGTTCAGATAAAATAAACAATACACAAGGAAATCTATTCATTTTAATAGTCTGAATGCGACCATGGATGATGATAGGGAAAGTAAAGCTCAGATGCTTAGAAGCTCAGCAATACTGTTTAAAAAGAAGGGATAATCAAGGCCTACTCACGTTGTCCAAAAAAGGATAAGAATGAACTTAGAAGTGGGATTTTGTTCAAGGCCTCAGTGTAATTATATATTTTACATCTCTTTCAACACAACACTTTGTTTAAGCATGGGAACATTCTAGCAGACTTATAACAATATTTCCATACTGTACATTTATTGTAGCTACTCATTAAGTCAAATTGCTAGCACATGAAGTCATGTGGAAAAAAAGGGGGATTTAAGACATAACATTTGCAGGATGCAAACATGAGAAGTGAAGAATTTTTCATCAAACTTTTGTCTGCAGTCAAAGCAAAATTCCAGCGATCATGCAGAGCTGAGCTAAAAGGAAGGACATATTGCTATCAATTTGAAAATTATTTTTACATTCAATTTCTTAGTACATTACAACTCCCACCAATATGGTACCTGCATATTTGTTTATTGCTACTCATACAAAACAAAAAAATAAAAGCACATGAGTAAGTAAAGTCACTTCTTCAACTAGTTTTTTGATAATTACAAAAGCATTGTTATTCTCACTCTGACAATGATCCACATAGAAAATTAACTTTGTAGTTTTCTACAAAAGATTGCAAAACATAATGCAGTTAAGCAAAAAGAACTATTTGGTGTGTGAATGAAACTTCAGTGATATCTTCTCCTCTCAAAGTCACATCTATGCATGTGTGCAACAATACTTTTACCTTGATTTATTCACACTACATTCATGCTACATCCACACTGCCTTTCCATGACAATATTTGAATTTTAGTATTTCACTGGTTGCACCTAAAACTGCCACTTATACTGCTTAGTCTTCACCTTCTTCTTTGCTGCTTTCCTCTCCCTTTCACAGGTGAACCAACACTAACCTGGAGAACAGGCAAAGTGTGAAGTCTGGTTCCCAGCTCTCTGAACAAGCAGGCAGTAAGACCAGTTTATCTTTGTGAACATGCAGTCTTCCTTGAGGGGAAGATATCCACTCAGAAGCCCAGAAACCTGTCCCTCACCAATGATATTTCTAAGTTGGGGACCAACAAAATGAGCTTCAGCTGGGTAAAGAAGAAAGGAAATGGGGGAAGTAACACCTGATTTGGGCAGGAGAAAAGAAGAACTATGGCAACTATACGTATGTATGTACAAACACATATAAGCATTTTGCAGAGGAAGTCAGACTTGTGAACTGATGGAGTTAAAATACTGGCAGTGCATCCCTGCTGGGGAAAAACAGCTGTAGCAACACCGAGAGAAACAACAGCAGCCACCCTCCTGCATAGCACCTGGGGTGGTCAGTAGTCAGACATTTCTCCTGTTCATCTCGTTACAGTGAGACCAAAATATGTAGCTGTAAAAAGGCCCTTTCCACTCTCTAGTGCATATTATTTGTTATTCAGTATAGCGGAAAGGGGAGGCAATAAGCTGCAGGAGCAATAGTAAGTGTGATGGTGAAGCAGATTTTCTGTAAGGTGAGTCCCAATCTCTCTGAATATTATAGTGTCCCAACATGGACAAATGTAGGATTGCAAGACCTGTATTTAACAGAGCCAAGCAGGAATTAAGTATAGAAAGGAGTTGATCTTACTGAGAAGACAGCAGCTGGAAGGAAGGCTCCTCACTACTCCCACACTCCTGCTCAGGTAGGACTAGAGTTACTGAAGTCGCTGAGCCACAGCAGCTGGAAACCTCAAATTAGATGCACAAAAAGAAATGAGAAGCAATGGAGCAAGAAGGTGTACTTGTCTTCCTCTGACCCAAGTAGTGTCACACTAATTGTCATCTGCCTAAGTTAGGAAGCTGAAGTGTAAGAAGAAGGCAGGCACACCCCAATTTCACTGAGATTTTCAGAAGGTATCTAGTGCAGAAAGATCACCTTGGTGTACTGCCTTCCTGTGTTTCAATGTACCTCTTCCTGTTCTCTCTCTAGCCTGCCAAAATTCTTTTACCATTTTAGCAAGAGTTTCACACCCAAAGGTCATAAAGTGTCTCAAAAGTTCAATCACATTTTCCTTGCAAAGTAAAAAAACAATGCCCCTTTCCACTTCATTATTAGTGGACCTACTGAATGAGAATAGGTGTGTGCATTATATACTGGTGGCTGTGACAGGCTCAGTACTCAGATTTTAATCTTACACTTTCATTGGCCCAGCACAGTCAGTCTTAGAAAGCCTGCTTAGAGGCCCAGGTGTTGCTCTGTGTTCGTCTTTCCTTCCTCTACTTGTGCAAGAAAAGTCACTCACTTACCTAAACTAACCTAGTAAGTGCATGTAGTGCTGAGCAAACTTCTGAGAGCAGCTCTGCCCTGAATAGCCTTCAGAAGCCACTTCCCCAGGCTGTGTTGCAATTTCCCCACCTGTACAATGAACTCTTTGTGAAGGACTTCAATGTCTACTGTATCACAGCTAGGTATTTGTAATATTACAGTTGATTTGTTTTCAGATGGAATGACTCCATTTTAGACAGCATTTGTTCAAAGCATTGATGTATTTTTCCTTTTTATCCCTGGAATGTATAAGCCCAGTGGATTGCAAATTTAAAAAATCCCAAAGAGTAATTTTATTAGCTGCTGAAATACATTAGTGTTCCTGGACTTTGAACTAAGCATAACGATAATAGCCATTCCTGAGAGTGGAATTTCTGACAGATTTTTTTTTTTTTTTTCCTAATGTTAGATTAAATTATCTTTGTATGGTTTTAGCTTTTGTTGTACATATATAGCTCTTCTTAGTCTGCATTTATGTGAGAGGACAGTAAATAAGGCTAGCTTTTTGATCTGAGTTACTTATTGCATTGTGATGGTTAGCCAGATGGTGGCTGTTGTTGGGCAAGCTGAAGAAAGAATCCAAGCCTGTGGTCTTTCCTGTCACTTAAGAGGCCTACTTTTTATGGTGGTTGTTTTACCTGGAAGGTCTCCAAGGAATATCTAGGAGGCACAGAGTACTGGGGTCACAATGAGGAGAGAAGTTACTGATAACTTTGCCTATTTTTCTTGGTTCTGCCAGTGCTCTATGTAAAGCCCTTATGCAGAATGCTCACTCTGTGTGGACATCCAAGCCTAGTGCTGTAATACTGACACTTATGGAGACCAAAGTGATAGTAACACAGGCCAGATCTACACTCACAAACTTCTCTATACTTTGAACCAAGAATCTGTATAACCTTTACTTCTGTTGACTTTGAAGTGAGCTCAAATGCACTTGCTGCACCGAAGAAGCAAGACTTTCATCATACAAGCCCCAGTGGCATGCTCACTGCATATGAGTTACGCTCACAGGCTCCACTGAGAGACTCATTTATTGAAAGAAAGCCAGTTATTAAATGCCTGAGACCAAGAAGAAACATGTTGTGATGAAGAAAATGTTGTGTAAGTAGATTCTACAGCAATTTTTTCTTTGACATGCTGCAGGTAGAAGTGGATCTGCCTGGTATTTTGACTAGGAGATGACTCAAATATGGACATTCCCACACACCAGTAGTTATGTGAAATATGGAAATTCTCATAACATAATGTAGGAATACTAATAATTGCATTAAAAAAGAAAGTATTTGAAGTAAGGGCAAAATGGTTAGCAAGCTCCTGAACTAAGACTATTTCTGAAAATAAATAAATAAATGTTTGCAGTCTTACCTAGAAAAGGCTAATTCAATTTGTGCTCTGTTCTTGGGCAAACTTTCAGAATCTAATGTGTGTTTTGATTCAGGAAGAGGAAGGAACTCGGGGAGAAATTTCTTGAAGGGGAGGGTCTGTACTTACTTGCAAAGAAATGGACAAGTGCAAATAGAAGCATGTGAACAGTAGTGTTGAACATGAGCTAACAGTACCTTACAGAACTAACAAGACTTTATAAAAGAAAGAGTAGATGGGGTAATAAATACACTTTGTTTTTTGCTTCTTAGACTATACCAGTTATAATGTTTTCAGTGATTTCTGAAAAATTATAATAGTTTAGAATAAAGCCTATCTTTCGATTATTTTTTGAAAGATAGACTCAAAATGACTGCTAAAGGGAGAAGAGGAATAATTCTCTCTCCAATATTAACAGGCAAAGATTGAATCAAGGCAGAAACAGATCACCTAGCATAGCTTGAGGACATACAGTTTATTATCTAGTGCTGCAATTACAAAGTTGGAGAAGTACATTCTTTCAGTCCATGATTTTTTTAAAAATCTAAAGCTCAAAGCAGGTATGCTTAACATTCAGTTCATATTTTCTCACCTGGCAGGCTTGCAAGTGAACTGGATTGGTATGTGGTGCCCCTTAACCAGTCAGCCCACTTCCAAAATTTTGAAATAGCACTGGTGACATATTTTTTTTGTTAGAAAAGATGAACCTGCTACTCATTACTTCTGATGCAGTTTCTCTCTAGGGTCTCTTTCCTCGTTTAGTGGAAAATACTGAAGGGCATTATCTTCCTCTTTAGTTTATTACCTCCCTAAAGTTACAGTATGCAGAATATGGGAAAGCTGCTGTTCTGCAAATGGGCCAAGGTACAGCCTCCAGGTCCCACTACAAGTTGCCCACTAGTCTCCTCCTTGCCTTTCATGACAGCTAGAAATAAGTTTCTGGGCTGTATCTCAGGTGGAGTAACAGCTCTGGGTGCTGGTTAGATTTAGATGTACACATTTAGGAGAAAAAGGAGAGCAACATATGAACAATTTATTGAGGGGGCCAGAGCTGGTACAAATGAAAGCATAATGACATTGTATTGGGTTTTTATGGCAAGAGCTTGGTGGCAGAGGGGCTATGGGGGTGGCCTCCATGAGCAGAGCCCAGCAGCTGCCCCATGTCAGGTCAGAGCCTGCTCCAGGCGGCTCCAAAAGGGACCCTCTGCTGGCCAGAGCTGAGCCAGGGAGTGGTGCTTGTTGGGCCTTTAGGAGAGCAGATTGAAGAAAGGGAAAAACTGTGCAACAAAAGCAGCTGGGAGGGAGAAGTGAGAAATAAGAGAGAAGCAGCTGTGCAGAACCCCAGGTGAGTGCAGCAGGAGGGCACGAGGTGCTGCAGGCTGGCAGGAGCAGTTCCCCTGCGGGCTGTGCAGGGAGAGGGCCCTGGTGGAGCAGGCTGTCCCCCTGCAGCCCATGGGTCCCACATGGAGCAGATCTCCACGCTGCAGCCCCCCCATGGGTGGAGGAGCCCCCGGTGGAGCAGGTGGATGTGGCCTGGAGGAGGCTGCGGCCCATGGAGAGCCCCCGCAGGAGCAGGCCCCAGGCCGGAGCTGCAGCCCGTGGAGAGGAGCCCACGCAGGAGCAGGGGGTCTGGGGGGAGCTGCCGCCCACCCGTGGGGAACCCGTGCTGGAGCAGTTTGCTCCTGGGGATGGATGGATGGACCCCGTGGGACGGAGCCGTGTGGGAGCAGTGCTTGGAGAGCTGCTGCCTGTGGGCAGCCCCTGCAGGCTCAGTTGGGGAAGGACGGCATCCATGGGAGGGACCCCATGGGGAGCAGGGGCAGAGAGGGACCATGAAGGAGGGGCAGAGACAAAGCATTAGGGACTGACTGCAGCCGCCATTCCCTGTTTGGAGGGAGGAGGTAGAAGAGGGTGGATGGGGGGAAGGTGTTTTTTAGTTTTCTTTTAGTTTCTCTCTGTTCTAGTCTGCTAGCAATAGGCAATAAATTACATTAATTTCCCTGCACTGAGTCTGTTTTGCCCATGATGATAGTTCTTGGTGATCTCCCTGTCCTTACCTCAGCCCTTGAGCCCTTTCCGTCATACCTTCTTCCCCTCTTCCTTTGTAGAGAGAGTGTGAGGGAGTGGCTCAGGTAGAGTTCACCTGCCCAGCTGGGTAAAACCACCACAGGCACAGAGCCATCAGCAGGGCACAATATAAATTGTTTTCTATGCAGTGTGTCGGTGATGGGGAGCAGTCAGGAAAATCCTTGTGCTTGTGAAGAAACTTTAACACCTGTTTTGGCCCAACTGGTAATCAATCAATCAATGAAAGCCCACTGGTAATCAATCAGACTGGAGTTTGTAGAATTAAACTATCACTGGGCCTTCATCATATAGAAGCAATTAATGGATACTGAAATTCCTGTTTGTTTGTTTCCAATCATATACTATTTCTGACTCTTCAGTGACAGATTTTAAATCCTGATCATACTAATTTTTGGTCAGGATCTAGTTCTTCAGCTGTATATGCACTTTACAAGCCCTTATTTTGTACTTTGTGTTTGAAATCAAGCTAATCCCAAGTCCTTTGAACTCTTACTCTGTCCCTGAATAAAAGACAATTGAAAGTGCAAATTCTCAATGGTCCCAAATCTGGACTGAGATCTCATTTGTGTAGCTGAACACTATCTGCGCATCAGTTGCATAGTGAATAGGAAGGAAAAACATACACAGAAATTTCCCTAAAAGCCCTGTAGGTCCTCATGTTCTCCAACTTCTCTGGCTGTGGTTCCTCTTCCCATCCTCTTTACTGAAGAGTTCATTCAAAGCCTGCTCTGAGGCTGATAGAAATCATTCTATTGTTTTACCAATGATGTAACAGGTGTTGGATCAAGCATAAATATTGGAAAGAACAGCCACTCCATCTTTTATACATTTATGTGTAATCATGGAGAGACTGCATAGATAATTGTTACCTAATTGACTGACTCACTGATGCATTTCAGGTATTTTAAAAGCTGTTTTTATTTTTTAGAGTTGCTGAAGCATGATTCAGAATATTTGGAGCCTCTTTCTTAGTCTCAAACGCCTGAACTGCTGAATAAAGTTTTTTTGTTTTGTTTTGTGTTGTTTTTTAATGCGTGGCTAGTGTCTAGATTCCCTAGCTGAAGCCTGAAAACTGAAACTCTTCTTCCAGGGACAGGGAACAGAAGGATTTGGGGGTCATGTATCCCGAAGTGCACTCCTCTCAGCTGGCACAACCAGTCTTTGCAGTAGCCACAGAGTCCATCCTGTGCACGTGTGGCCATGGAAAGGCAGAGCAGGATACACACAGCTCCTGGGCATCGCGTTGGTGGCCAAAAGATGCAGCCCCTGATCCAGCTGAGCTGCTCCTCACACACTTGTCTGTGCCTTTCCAAGCTGTGCAGCAGAGAAGAGGCATGGGCTCCCCATGCTCCTCGGCGTCCTGCATGCGCTGCAGCTATGTTAAATAAATACAAGAGCAGCCCCAGCCCCCTGCCTGGCTTCTGTGAACAAGCCTGAATGACTGTTTGCATGACAAAGCAAGGCATAAGCAAGCATCAAAGAAAGAAAGAAAAATATAAAGAGCATGACTTTCGTTATTATATATATATTTTAAATGTGTATTTAAGGCAGTCTCATGAATTTTTGAGGCTTGATCCATTACCATTTAATCCTCAGAACTGGCAGGAAAGTTTCCTTCTTTAAACTTCTGTTGTACAGTCCTCAGCAATTTTAGTAAAAAGTGTTACCTGACCACTCACTATAAATGTTGTTCTTCGTGTCTTTTCTGCTAATACTAAGTATTTACCTATCTTCTTTGCATCTTCTCAAGGCTGCTTTCAAACTGGGCACTTCCTATTGTCAGGCCCTTAAAGGTGACCTGCAAACTGTCATGTAAACAGTAGAAACTGTAGATATTAAACACTTGTGAAAAAGTGGTGTATCAAAATACTTGCATTTCAGAGTACAGTGTTAACCAGTGCAGGTTATACTTGCAAAAGGACAAAGGAAAAAAAAAAAAAAAAAGATGAAATATAATAATGTACATAGCTGCCTGATCACAAGCCATTTTATTTTGCAAGTCTGTAATGGAGAAGTATTATTATGAGACTCAGAGTGCCACCAGCTCCCAGCATCATACATTAAATGCAAAGCTGATAGTGGAGGGTTACAGATGTACTAAACCGAGTATATTAAACTGTCACAGACTATTTATACAGGGTGCTCAGGGGAAAATAAAATGTAGTATCTAATGTCACAATAGTTGCACTGCTTGCACAGCAGAAATTAGCAAATTCAGATATTCTGTTTATCATTCATATATCAGAGTAATTCCAGCATTTCCCTGTAAAAGGAAGGGCTCTCTTCTCATCTCCTTTATGAAGACATGCCACAGCAGTAGATAGGGAAAGAGCATATGTCTTTTTTGCTTAGCCGGTAATAGATTACATATGGGAAGACAAACTGGTTTTATTTACGTGACTTTTGTTAAAATAATGTGATGCTCAGAAAAGACATTCCTGAAGGTCATTTGACAAACAGCAAGTACTTTAGTCTATTGCCTTGCCAGTGATATTTAAAGTCTACCAATCTTCTTTGGGAGGCTCAGTGCAATTTTTGCTTCCATCTGTATGGCTACTGGAAAGGGTGTCTGTTTAATATCCCATGCAGAACATTACCTTTAAAAGAAAATGACCTGTCTGCAGCTATGCTTCAGTGTCAGTATAGATATGAGCCCAACTCCTAACGTATAATCTCGGCTACATTGCCAGGTGGCCCAGAGTACATTGCACGAACACATTCCCGTGTTTAAAAGGATGTTTCTTTTTCATGGTGATGTAAGCGATACATTAACAAAGCATCTGCCCATGCTGAGGGCTGAATTTAGAACGGCCTCACAGAGACAAATATAACAGGAAACTCTGTCAGTGAGTACATTAAAATAGGAGGATTGGTTTGAGTCTGTAAAGAAGAGGCGGTACACCTGGTTTGTGAGACTTTGCACACTGTCATAATAGTGTAAGTTAAGGTCCTTTGGAGCAAAACCAAGGCTGCCTAACCTTTCCGCACTCCTGAGCCAGTTAAGAAGATTTCAGAGCTGTGGGTATAAAATGCAGATAGAAAAGAGCAAGGGGACAAGGGAACTATGCGTCACAAGATTAACTAATTAGAAAAATATCAGAAGCGAAGACACACATGTGAATATTATTTTCGGAAAAAGGATTTCATTAAAGTATTTTTTTTTTATAGATGGAAAATGCTTCAAGTTCAAGCCATGCTTAAAAGCATAACCATATGGGACAAGAGAGCAACAGCTGCACTCAAATATTTTCTTAAGAGATGAACATTCATACTCACTCTGTGCTATATCAAAATAACATTTCTGTGTATCAGCTTAGTTCACAAGTGCTTTTGAAAGGCAGTCATTGTTTGTCCTTTCTGAAGCCATTTTTAGCTGGAGCCATCATTGCTCACTCTTCCCTGGTGACGCACAGTATGCTGGATTCTCATAAGCAGAGTAAAATATCCCTTTTCTGGCAGCAAAGAGGGCATTGGCCCCTCAATATTGCCTGAAGAAGGAGAAAGTGAGGAGTATGTTCAGCCCACATTATTTCAATATTTATCCATCCCTGAAATAAACATTCAAGTATAACATGTTAAAAATAAAATGTTCAAGATCTTGCTCATAAATACTTTATTTATGGCTTTGAAAATATAAGTTGGAATGTCAAACTGAAATATGTCCTGCACTTACAACCATAAATTATATAGCACCATAAATTTACTGGACAACTTACAAATACAGATATTTCCCCTGTCCCAAAGAATTTATATCTAAATCAGGCACGACAAACAGAAGGCATGGCAGAGGACAATAGTTCAAGAGAGGAATGACGAGAAAAGAGTAAACATTGTCTGAAGTGATGGGTTTAAAGGAGAGAGAGAGAAGATGAGTAAAAGGTCTGCTTTTAGGTGTAGGAGAGAGTTTTAATTTTAAACTCAGCTTTGTTCCCCAGAGAAGGACAAAATATAGTTCAGGGTGTCTTTGTTTACATGCTTACTGATAAGATCTCTTGCTGAGTTTTGAAGGTTTGGTTGGAACTTGTTTATGTTTTGATTGTTTATAGATTATTATTCTAAGTATGCTTGCAGAAGGACACTGAATTTACAAGTTACATCTTTTGGCTTAATAACAAAGTTCAAAAGCTTGGAGGTAGCAGCGGGCTTTGTTTTGCTCTGCATTCCCAAAATGGAGGGCCTGTGCCAAGCGTGGAGAGCAGCCGTGACTGTGGTGGAGAGCTGACTTCAGAGCAAGGATGGACAGAGTCAACAGCATCTGCACAAAGCTGTCCACGTGGGACCCTAGCCAGTGGCAGCCACCTGAACTTAACCTTGTTGCAGTTTCTGGCTGGCAGAAGCAGGGCAGATACCACCAGGGTGCTGGTAGGCCTCAGTGGGTCTGCAGAGAGCAGCCATTTCCACGGGTCTCTTGTCCACCAAGGGTGCAAGGAAATGGTTTGAGTGAGGGGGTGGATGAAGCTTGTGGTGGGATTAAGTGCTCTGGGCTTCAGAAAGCTGGGCAATACACATTTAGAGCTCCAGGCTGACCAAACTCTAGGCGTAGTGCTTTGGAATAGTCATTTCTCTATATGTGAACTAAAAGCGTGGGGAGTTATCCAACTTTTCATTGTTGATCTTTTCATCCCTCTACAATAATACGTGAATTTCCTGTTCTTAATAAATGCTTGGGGCTGGTAAAAAGCCAGAGCTGTTCCTCTTCGCTATAGTAGTGGTGTTATAGCCAAGGTATCTCATGGGGGACATAGTTCAACTACAGCAATAAAAGATTAGATTCTGTTGCTCTGACACAGGAGCCTACTGTGGTTTAAGACACCCTTATACACCTGAAACCCTTGTAAAGGACTTATGGGCACTCTGTGACCACCTGGGACAGCATCTGGAGGTAAGATGTGATACCCCATAGCATCTAAACGCTAGACACCCATATTTAAGTTACTGAATTCTTCACATGGTGTCAAACAAAAGCAAAAGAGGGGTAAAACAAATATATATAGACACACTGTAACATATGGAACTGAACTGATACTTTACCTCAGTTGTTTCCTGCTTATCACAGGGCAGTGACAAATCTAGATGAATTCCAAGCTACAAAATTGCTCGTTTATCTACTGGCAGGTGGAGTCTGAACTGAACAGTTTGAAAGGGTCTCTTGCCACATCACCCCCACCTCAGCTTTGCTCTGCTGTAGGTAAAACCAGCCTCATTTTGTTGGTCTTGAGTGCTTAGTAAAGTAGTTTAGGACTACAGGGGTAGCAAGTTGCCGGAGTTGTACAGACTGGCCTAAGCAGCGCTGGTTGGATGTGTCTCAGAATGGTGCTGCACAGATGCAGAGCAGAACAAGTGATAAGACACGGCATGGGGAGCTCTGCCAGCTCATATGATTTGGCAGAAGAGAAATTGCTCATCTCTGCTGTCCAACTGCATTTCATTGGCCAACATCAACATCAAATCTCCCCCCAGCAATTCTTGTTGATCTTATTCCTTCATAGAAAGACAGCCGTATGCTGCTTCAGCCGACGGAGTGTGCTTGTAATATAGTGGACATTTACCCCTCTTGATGGCAAAAGATAGCCATTGCTACTGATGGTCCAAAATCCTAGTCTGAAGTCTCCACGTGAAGGGCTAGATTTACACTGGTGGATGCGTACACATGCATATGGTTTACTTCTACCAAGAAAGTCATGCTGGACAATTTTTTGGAGATGTACAGATTTCAGTGATACTTTCAGTGGGACAGCTAAACCATTTGTAGCATGTGTCCTTTTTAAAGATGGCTTTAACTAAGCAACTACCAGTGCACACATGACCTCCAGTTGCAAAGCCAGGCTACCTGCTGAAGGGAAGGAATGTATTTACACTTGGTTGTTGAAATCATTGTTGTCCTGAGTTATTATCTGGCTTAGAGACAGAGGCAATGCTTAAAGCTGTTTTAGTGGTTTATGTGAGTCTATATCCTTTTTTTTACAGTTTAGGAAGATTAGGAAGGATATGTTGATCTTTCATTACTGCCTGCTGGGGTTGCAAAACAGTCAAATTGCTAGAAGTCATGGGGCAAGAGCAGTATGGCTCCATAAGTATGTCTCTGGACAAAACTATGGTTTTCATTTCCTAATTAGTGTATCCAGCTGCTGGTTTACAGAGATGTACCATGGGGCACCAGAGAAAACCATGGAATAACTGTGCCTTGTAGGAAATTCTTATCCTGGATTGTACAACATTTAAAGATGTATCGGGACCAACTACATTGCTACTTTGGGGATATGTCAATAATGAAAAGTTATGGTAAATTAGCTTTGCCCGTGACAGTGTCAGTGCCGCCTACAAGAAATCCAGCATTGGTTGTACCTAGTAATAAGCAGATGAGAAAGGCCACTGCACTCTGTGGAGATGGAATAATGAAAAAACAGGCTCACTCACTAGACTTCTACTTATGCAGTAGTGTCATGGAAACTGCCTAGAACTTAACAACTTAGCTTCCCAAACTTGAGAGAAGGGAAATCATAATATGCTAAATACTGATATGCTAAATACTGGTCTATAAACTTGAATATCTGGGTTTAGCACAACAGTGCTGGATGGGGCTATCAGGACAGTAATTGATCTCCTGTACATGCTAGCAAATGAACTGCATCCATTTGGTCACAACTGTAACATGATGCTGTCCCCACTTACACTACTTAAAAATATGCAGCTTGTTTGTATGAGAAAACTTTGTGGCAATGGGGTCACAAATTTACACAAATTTGTCAGGAAGTAGCTGGAATACATACATTAAATTTCATAATTTTGAATAAGTTGCTCATATTTAAAAAACATCAAGTTTATATAATGCTGCCATCTATACATACTATGTTAGTTACATGTTGTAGGCATAATATATCACATGCACTAATTTATTTGAAAGTTCTGCAGATATAATACACTAATATTGAAACAATCTTTGTTTTCAATACTACCACAGTAATCAAACACCATCAGACATTGGATTGATGGGAGTATTTTAGCATTTTGTTCTGTTTTGGAATAAGCCTTGTTTGAAACCATTGGAATTTCCTTTATAACAGAAATCCCAATTCCCAGCCATTTTTGTTCCCATTGTTCCCGTATCCCAGCTCCCAGCACCCAGAGGCTAAGCTGCTTTTCCAGTGCATGTCCCCATTCCACCTCCCCATCCCCACAAGTCCTGCTGCGTGGAGTCTCACAGACTCTCTTTTTGAGAGAGAAACAGCCTCTGCAGACAGCACATGCACAAAGCCCACTGTTTGGAGCACAATTGTATTGTATAAGGTTCTTGTGCCTAGGGCTCTTTGTAGGAGAATCTCCCACAGCACTAACATTTACCATCTGGTGCTGTTTACCCCAAGGAGAGGCCTGGTGGACTACATTACCCAGAATGCTTGACAGGGGAGTTAATGAGTGGCAAATGAGCGAAAAATAAATCGTGCTCAATCACAGTGTTTTTCAGAGTCATATTCTTTTTCTTGCATAAAAGCTGCTGGTGAAAGGTACACAATGGATCATGGTGACAAAATAAATGCCAGACACAGGTTGCACTTAGATTCATCTCAATGACAAGGGAAAATTCAGACCCAGTCTTTCTGTTCAGATCCATCTCCCCAGTCATCACAGTGGAAAACTTACCTTTGCTGAATTCTGATGAAAGTGTTGAAAAAGTTACATTCATTGTAAAATTCTATTAAAAAAAAAAAAAAAGCCCAACTTCTATAAATAAAATACCCAATGAGATAACCAAAGGAGGGCACTAGGATAGTGGGAGGTAGTGGTTTAACGCAGACAACTCTCCAGATGCTGTAACAAGACTCCCATAATGATTTCATCACAGGCACAGCTGGAGAGATGCCAAACATCCTCACTACATGTAACTGGAGCAGGTGACAGTGAATCTCTGGTTCTTCCCTAAGTTGCCACACCACTGAAAACTTGGCATTTGCACCCTCTACTACCAGCTCTTTCAAATCAGAGTGCTGCTGCTTTCAATGCTGACAGCAGGCATCCAATTTCAGAGATAGATCACTATACTTAAAAAAAAAAAAAAAAAGCTTCCTTAAAGTTTACGATGGTGGAGATGTCACATAACATTTGGCTTTTGATGTGATGCAGTGTAAATGCTGTAATCATATTTACAAGACATGATTGATAACATGCTGCACACTCTTTCCTTTAAACTTTCCTGTAAAACACACTCATCTGCCATTTCCCAATCTCAACTACTCAAGTATCCAAATGAAAAAAAGAGAAAAAAAAAGAAAAATTAAATAGGTTCAAACAGGGCAAGTAGGCCCTGAATAGCTGTTCAGGAGCAGGAGATGAAAGTCAGCTCCAAATTTGAGTTTGCTGAATTGCTATGCTCTTCCTTTATAAGTTTGTGCAAATAATATTTTTATTTGTTTCACTGAACCTAGACTCACATCCCACATAAGATTAATGTGAGAGCCCAATGAATGCTAATCCCACAGCAAAACTATTCACTTTATTATCATTTCATTGACATTTTTTTCAGTAGTTCAATGCCACTGATAGAGCAGGCCACTCCTGAGTTCCTCCGCTGTACCAAGATGGATGGGAGAAGCTGTGGAGGAGGCTGTGGACTTCCTGAACTGCTTCTCTGCCTTAAAGCATTCCCCCCTTAGCTGCTTAGCACTCCAAACCACAGAAATCACACACATGCTGGTTAACACAGACAACTTTGCTGGCAGGGACATAGTGAACACTGTTACTGTTCCGTCCCCAGAGCTGGGAGGTGATAAACTCCAACACAGGGCAGTCACAAATGGCTGGCAGGTACTAAAGGCTTAGATACTAAAGTCTTTCACTGCAGCCTCAACCACTCCAGCCTCTGTGGGGATAGCAAACTTTTACACTGAGCCAATCAGTTGTGCTCACACAATTTGCCTGAACTCCTCTTTAACATCCACAAAGGCAAAGTGTGACTCCTGTAGAAGAAGATGACAGTAAGCAGATCACACAACAGTAAAGGCATTAAATTCTTGATATCAGATTTGATGGGACAATTCAACCATCTGTAAAAAATGCAAATGCATCATAGTAAAGGAAGATCACCATGAACAACCCAGCTGGAATAGCTGACAGGTCTCAACATACATTTTTGCTGCACTAGACTTCACATGATTCTGAGATTAAGGCTACCAAGCAACATATATATACATGTATATGTTAGTATATATATATATGTTATATATATGTATGTAACATACATATACCTATATATAACAAACAAACAACAGAAGAACCCCACCACAACTCTCCAGTTACAGAAAAATCAAATTCATTTTTTTGTGTCATATTGAAATATATTATTTTGCTATAGCATGTTTGAATCACAGTCAATACCTAAAATATACGGCAAGCCTTTGGGCAAATAGGACACGAGGTTAAAGTTGCTGCAAAATCATCATTCCCAGGAGTCTGGCATGTGGTAAAATTGTGCTGGAATCATTTAAGACATCAGATTATCTCGTGTAGTAGTGGGAGACACTTTGAATGGTGGAAGGACATCCAATCCTCCAGATGTTCAGATAACAAATGTTTTCAAGGCACTTTGAAGATGAAGCACATAAATAGAAGGTTTCATTATTAGATATTAAGAAGAGTAATAAAAATAAATACAGTTCAAACTAAAGAACATCTGAAGGCTCTTTTATGAGACACAACATAGGGGTCTTTTCAAAGTAATGATTTATTTTTTCACATTACTCCTTTTCATTAGCAGAGTTCAGAAATTAGTTTGACAATTTCTGTTTCATTCGATCCAGCAGTGTCAAACATTTTTGCTAAAGAAAGACACAACTACTCAGACAGCATAAAGAAGCTTGTAAAAAGCTACTAGACAGAGCTCACTCAACCACTAGCAGCACTGATTGGATCCAGAGCCACAATAAAAATGGATAGACAATATATGCCCTTACCTTAAACCATCTCAAATACCACACAAAGGAAGGGGGGGCGGGGGAGAAGTAGCATGAGAGAGTGCTGTAGAAAACCAAAATGAAAGCCATTCACTCAACATCTCAATTTCGAACAGTTGTGCAAAAACATCTGGAAGTTGCAAATCCTGAAGAACCCAGCAGCCCTCTAGTCTCCTGTTTCACCTAAAGACATCATTTTGGTCTCTATGAACTACAGACCAGGAGCAAAAAGATGCATCACACATCAAATAAGGAGCATGCACAAGCTAGAGATTTGTTGGCTTCATTACAAATCAATCCATTTTCTGCGTGATGGATGAGAAATGTCCTACAGGTCTGTCTGTGAGAGTATTCCTTTTATTATATGGATAGTGATAGGAAGGAAGCTTACAACCTCAGGCTTACGTCCTTAGTGTGATCTTTCAGTCACATCCTTATGGTTATTTTAAATGCATACTGCCTCCAGTCAACCTTCTGCTTCTCCAGTGATGATTATATGTAGCAACAATTTTGATGGATATATCTTCAAGAAGGGAAATTCCAGTGAGATCGTAGAAGTGCCTTTGAAGTAAGAAGTACACTGATAGCCATTAAAATTTATGAGGTTTCCTTTACTGGTAGAAGAGAAAGCTCTGTGGTATTCAATAGACCTAAAGTGAAGCATACTGCAAATTTAAGCACCACTTACAAGAAAAGATGAGAAAGCAACTCATAGTGTGTTAGGAAAAGCATGTAATATTTCATACACGGTATGAGAGGATTTTTTGTAAATGCTAGTATCATCGGAGAAGTCATTTCACTGAAATACTGGAAAGGACATCCTCAGAAAGAAGGATAGGGCAGGGAGTAGGGAAGCTGGAAACAAAGCAGAAGTTAAATAACTGGATCAGCAAATGACTGTTTACAGAACTGAAAACCAAAACATATAAGGACAGAACAAGACTATAAAATGCGAAGCTCTTGATTTTCCTTGTGATTTTGGAGGGAGGGAGGATGTGTTTGTGGACAATTAAATACTTATTCCCATGTTTTAGATATAAAAGACGACATGACTTAGAAAACCCACAGACAGTTTTCTAGTAAAAGAGAAGACTATGAATATAAGAAATATTTTAGGATCCTCCAGTTAGTCTTAAGGACTATAAAGCAATGCTATTGGTGATGGTAATATTTTGTATGCATGGTGCACACATGTAGAACTAAAAATACACAATGAAGTTGCAGATTCAATTCTTTAAAATGAAGAACACCAGAACTTCCAACACCCATAAAATCTTCCTTGGGTGCACTTGTGTGTATGCCTCAGGGAATGGTGAGGCACACAGTTTGTCCCATCCCCATTGTTCTGCATGCACCTTTTGCACAGTTCAGACACAACTTTGAAGAAAGAATTGCTAATTTGCTTGCAGGTCTTTCTGTTTACTTCTTATTATAATACTTGAATGCTTCACAGACCGTGTTTACAAGAAGCCTCTGAAATGAGGGACTGTTATAAAAGATGGGAATTGAAGCATAGGCAGATTAATGTCCAAAGGTACCTTCCATCTGTTTTGGGTGCCTAAACTGAAGCTCCTATATTTTTTTTATTTCATTTTATTTAGTTTCTAGCACTAGCAGGCACTTAACACTTCCCAGACACCACTTCCATTGACTTCCATGGCTATTGCAAGTGCTCTGCAGTTCTGCAAACAAGACCCCTGCACACGGCAAGCAATTACCTGTTGAATTCTTGGCAATACATTGCAGATGAAATGTGTCAGAGAGAGAGAATTCAGTTGTTAGTGAAGGCATTTCACAACCCTAGCTCAGCTTGATTCAGTAAATACCTTCCAGTTTTCTTAACAATGAAAGCTAAAAAAAGATAACAATGTCCTTCATTAAACAGTCCTGTCCCTTGTGCTATGCATTCAGCGTGCTGAATAGACCCACTCAGACTGTTACCAGAAACAGTCCCCCCTGCAAACTGAAAGTAGCATTTTTCTCCTATTATTCCAATGAGTTCCTTCCTTTTCTTGGAGAATTTCTTGTATTCTTCACTGTAGAAAAAGAGTCCATGAAAGCTGAAGCCTATACTGGAGTTCCTATTGGAAATCCTATTCAGCAATTTCAAACCTAAGCAAAGTAGGGGGATGGAGTTGGAAAAAACAAATCCAGCATCAAGCTATGTATTCCAGTTTCAAGGAAAAAAAAAAAGAAGAAAAAGGTTTACTGGAAATCAGTTTTCTTGGTTTTGACAGTGTTTACAGATGAGTAAGAATGGATGATGGGAATGCCTCCTCTCATATCTCATGTTCTTGATACAACAAAATAATATGGAAAAATCATATGGGAACAGTTGGCTTTTGGATAGCAAGATTTGCTAATTATAATGAACATCTGAAGGCTATCTATGCATATGGTGTTCTGGCCAATCTTGAAAGTGTAAAACACGGTGAAAGCTGTTTTAAGTTCTTGTATGCTTAGTGCCTTAACATAAAACAAATGAAATCCAATGGTTGTGAAAGAAACTAATGGTCCCTTCCAGCTTTACACTTCATGAATCTATGAAAAAGACATTAGAAAGTTACAGAGGCATTACTATGATTAACATAAAAATTCCCCCCCTTAGTTGCATAGAAATATGTGGTTAATTCTTTCAGAGACTTGTGGTTCAGCAGCTTCACAGGATTCTGATGTTGCTTGGAGCATAAAAGAACTGTATTTCACAAGAACAATAATCTGAAAATATAAATTAGCTACTCTAACTTGTTTTCAGCTAAAGGCAGTGACAAACAACAGTTTGCGTATATGAGTCAATCCATTTGCCATCATACGCTATGGTACAATGTGGAGTCATGTTACACCTTGCACCATCATATCAGAATATGCCATAAAACAACATTCCAGTTCCTTCACTCTTGCTGTCTCCTGCTTCCACTGGCAAGCCGTAACCAATATTTGCCAGTTGGACGATAGCTGGAAATGACTATCATTAACAGTTGGTGCCATAAACAACCACATTTCTCTGTCATTCTTAGCATAAGACCTTTACATGTACTCCTAGAACAAGATTTAGAAGTTGGCTGTTTGCAATGGCAGAAAATCATTTCCTACCCAGCAGCCCTTAGTAGCTGCTAACTTCCTCTGTCACCATGAGCACAGTTACATTCTGCTGATGTGAAAGATCAAAACGCAAAGACAGGAAAGACCTTCCACCACATGGTAAGCCTCTACTCCATACAAGAAAATCACACATTCACCTAACAGGCAAAGGTGAAACCTTTTAGAAATCATGTGCTTTTTGGGCTTCCCAGAAATTTTGATCCAACTCTGACATACCTGAAACCGAAGCTCCCTTTTTATTTAGGCAGGAATCTCCCCCACCTCTCTCCCTCCCTCCCCCCTTTTTTTCCCTAAACCCTCAGGCATTCTGGGACATATTCAATGACACTGCATGCCTGCTACAGCCTCCAAATTCAAGAGAATAATGGGTGATTCAAACCAAAGCTCGGGGGTGGGGGTGGTGAGAGAAATTCAGCACCTAATTTAGGCTCCATAGTAGACAGTCTGCATATCCTGTACTTCAGCAGATAAGATGAATACCCTTTTGCTACCCGCTGCCAACAAATGCAGTACTCCTGTGCTCCACAACACAGAGCCTTATGCCTAATTTTCGTTCAATTACTTGTGACCTTTTCAGTAATAATATCCAAGGGAAAAAGGATTTCCCCTGTTAAAACTGCTCAGAGCATCATTATTATTATTATTATTATTATTATTATTTGCAAATTCATCCCTCCAGTGTGCCTTTGATAGCCTGGCTGCAAAGTTAAAGCAACCACTGAGGTTGTATCAAGCCTTGCTTTATCTCTCATTTTATAACACAGTAATCATTGTTGTGTCATTGTCGTTGCTGTAGAATTGCTACAACATTTTCAGCCTGTTCTGTGTTGTCACCTGCAAGCTGATGAATCCAAAATATCCTGGCATTGTCTTCCTGAAAGGCTAGCACTGACCTGCATATTTTTTGAATTTGTCCCCGTTTCTAGCAGTTTCTTCAAGGTTGCTTTGAACGAATAAGCATTTGCATTGTGAGGCTGTTTCCCACAACAAAAGGACACAGTCCTTGAATGTGGTCTTTGTGCTTTCTCTTTGACCCCAGTTATTTGTTGCACAGATGACATGTAGCTGTTGCAGTTCCCTGGCATCTTTAGTTACCATCTCCCCTAATCCAGTAATTTCTAGTACATATTTTAAGGCCAAAACAGCCAACAGCTACTTCTTGATTGCCTCCTTTTGCACATTAAACACTGACCAAGCCTGCAAAATAACGCTGAAACTCTGCAGCTCTGCATAGCTCCTTTAATTTTCTTAATTGAATCAGTTGAATTCCTTTTTTAAATTTTTATTCTGTTTAGAGACATTAAACAAACAAACAAACAAACAAAAAACCACTAAAAATACATAGAGACTACACAGATTCCCCATGATTCCCCACAATTGTGTTTAGTAAATACACATCCTCCTGAAGACCAGTTTCATACAAGCTACCTTTTCTGGCTTCTGAAGCAGCATACAGCAAGTATCAATAGTTGCTCAGATGATTTTTAAAGTTCTCACCAAATGCTTATATGTTGCTACATTATGCAGCAGTGTTTTAACCTGATAACTCCTTGAATTTACTGAGGAGTACATATAAATTTTGACAAACAACAGGTCATATTTGGGTATTTTGATGACATACCTTACAGTAATACCAGCACAGAGAAGGAATTAGAGGAAATGTTTCCATGGGAGACAGGCATGCTGGAGTGGTGGATTTTTTCCACAGAAGACTGGAAGCCTAGTCCTCCTGAACTCTAAATGAGTTTTGCTGTAGACTCTAGCTAGACATCAGGATTACTACAGCATTTGACTTCTGGTGTTTTGCTAGAAAAAAAAAAAAAGAGCTGAACAGAAGCAAATCTGTGACAGATGTATAACCTACCAGTGAGATCTTGACATTTTGTCACACCTGGTAACATTTGCCATATATGTTTAAATGGTGCAAGGGACTGCATGGGAGAATTTGGTCAAGAAGTATGTGAACTTAAATGTTAAAATAGCATTTGACATCAAGATAGTCCCTAGGTGAGGCTCCTTCCTACACTGAAAGCTCTTGATATTCACCCTAAAGAGAAAGGAAGAAGTTAACATAAATGTATTCTATGGTTATCATATTAGTAGGCACAGAGGAATTACAAATTCAGGCTCAAAGTGTAATAGTAAATGGGGTTACATCAAGCTGGTGGCCAGTCACTAGTGGGTTCCCGAGGACTCCATTTTAGGGACAGTTCTCTTAATGATTTGTCCTGGTTTCAGTTAGGACAGAGTTAATTTTCTTCCTAGTAGCTGGTAGGGTGCTAAGTTTTGGCTTAGGATGAGAAGAGTGCTGATAACATGCTGATGTTTTAATTGTTGCAGAGCAGTGCTTACACCAAGCCAAGGACATCTCAGCTTCTTGCTCTGTCCTACCAACAGGAAGGCTGGGGGTGCAGCAAGAGCTGGGAGGGGACAGACCTAGCACAGCTGACCCAAACTAGCCAAAGGGGTATTCCATACTGCATGGGGTCATGCTGAACAATATATAGGGGTGGCTAGCCGGAGGGAGGAGTGCCAGACTGCTCGGGGTTAGGCTGGGCATCAGTCAGCGGGTGGTGAGCAATTGCATTGTGCATCACTTGTTTTGTACACATTATTAGTAGTAGTACTATTATCATCATTATTGTTATTATTATTGTTGTTATTATTATTTTCCTATCTTAATAAACTGTCTTTATCTCAACTCACAGGCTTCACTTTCCCATTTCTCTCCCCCATCCTAGAGAGGGAGGTGGGAGGGTGAGCAAACGGCTGTGTGGTGTTCAGCTGCCGGCCGGGTTAAACCACAGCCTGATTCCATAGATTACTTGGATGCTGGCAGGACTTGAAGGTATACTGATTAAGTCCGCATACGGTACCAAATTTGGAGGAGCTGTTGATTCCATTGAGGCTACCCTCAATAAGGCCTCCTCAATGAGAGGCCTCACACAGAGGTCTGGGCAAATTGTAGAGCTGGGCGATCACCAGTAATATGAAGTTTAGCAAGAGCAAGTGCTGGATTCTGCGCTTGGGAAGGGACAACCCTGAGTGTATGTACAGGCTGGGAGATGCGAGGCTGGAGAGCAGCGCCACAGAAAGGGATCTGGGGGTTTTGGTCGACAGCAAGCTGAACATGAGCCAGCAGTGTGCCCTGGAAGCCAAGAGGGCCAGCCGTAACCCGGGGAGCCCACGGCACTGCCAGCTGGGCAGGGACTTGATTGTCCTGCTCTATTCTGCGCTGGTGTGGCCTCACATTGAGTACTGTGTGCAGTTTTGGACACCACAGTGTAAGAAGGACGTGAAACTCTTAGAGAGTGTCCAAAAGAGGATAACAAAGATGGTGAAGGGTCTGGAGGGGAAGACGTATGAGGAGCAGCTGAGGTCCCTTGGTTTGTCCAGCCCCAAGCAGAGCAGGCTGAGGGGAGGCCTCATGGCGGCCTGCGGCTCCCTCACGAGGGGAGCGGAGGGGCAGGCACTGAGCTCTGCTCTCTGGGGACAGCGACAGGACCCGAGGGGACGGCATGGAGCTGGGACAGGGGAGGGTCAGGCTGGGGGTTAGGGAAAGGGTCTGCACCCAGAGGGGGGTTGGGCACTGGGACAGGCTCCCCAGGGCAGTGGTCACAGCACCCAGCCTGCTGGAGTTCAAGAAGCATTTGGACAATGCTTGCAGACATCTCAGGTCTGATTTTTGGGTGGTCCTGTGCAGAATGAGGATTTGGACTCAATGGTCCTTGTGGGTCCTTTCCAACTCAGGATATTCTATGTTTCTATTAAATTAGTTTCGGTTGAGGTCCAGCAAGCCAACCTCGCTCCAGGTGGAAAACTGCTAATAGGATGGTAATGGAGATACCATGAGACGAGATATTTCAACTCTGAGGCCATTAGAACTGGAGATAATGGGCTAGGATAGAGCTGAGGATCTGGAGGATGTATGCTGCTGGTGTTGCATAAAGTCTACAGATGAGCTGGAACAGTAACTCAGGCCTCCAAAAGCACCAAGATGCCTGCTACGCAGTCAAGTTACAGAAAAGCACACTGAAACATTAGAAAACTGTGCGCTTAATATTGAAGAAAGCTACAACATTCCCTGAAAGCAGTTACTGCTTATAAAACTTCATCAACTCTCAGCAGAAAACACTCAGCCTTTCTGTTTAGTGTTTTTCTCAGATTTAATACATGTATCCTGAAAGAAATAAAAAGGTGGAGTTTGGGAACGAAGCAGAGAATACAGCAAATGCAAGAAGAGAAGCACAAAGCAGAAAAAGCCAAGGAAAATATGCTTCTTTCTGGGGATTTCAAAGTCATGGTCCATTTGTTTGTTTGTTTACTTACACAATACAGTTACGCTTCTCACTGACCAGGACAGGACTTATGAGAAGAACCCTCAGCATTTAGGAGCTTTTAAATTACAAATAAAAGTTATACATAAAAATGCTGTATTCTCTTTTCTGCATTTCTTTCTCTCACACCCCTCTGGCACATTTTCCTCAGAGCTTCTCACTTCAGTGGCTGAGAGGTGTTTATTGCCAGGATCTTCTACCCTTATTTCTTCAAGCAGAAGAAACATACCTTACACCTATTGCCCAGACAGAAAGAAAATCATGGAAGTGAAAAAAGTGTTTCCAAAGAGCTACAAAGCCTCACTACTTAAAAGCCTTGCAAAATAGAAACAAATTACCTGGCAAGAAAGATTGAAGAGCAGGCTGTAATGCTTAAAATCCCTGTGTTACTGCTTCAGCCCATGTATAAGTTATCCCTCTAGAGGCCAGCAAAGTATCAAAAAACAGTTACTGTGAACTAGACCATAATACCACTGTAGAACCAACTCTTACCCAAATTATTAACATTTAAAACTTCTTCCAGCTGTCCAAAGGCTGCCTTTTGTACTCAGACTGAACTGTCTCACAATTATAGTAAATATAAAAAGCATGCCATAGTATTATCTTCATCGTGATCTAAATTCTGTGGAGTCATAGATGTTAGAAATACAGAATACTCACTAAAAAAGATATATTACCCTCATTCATATGGGAAGATTTGTTCAGTTAAGAAGCATGTTTGAGATTACTGCATACCTAGGAAAAACCGTGTGTATTGTGGATAGAGCCAGGAATAGGACTCTGCTGTACTCTGGCATTGATTTGCTGTCTCTGAACTTTGTGCCTTAGTTTTACTATTTGTAAAATAGATAGTGTAATAGTTAAAATGCACAGTGGACGTGGGAGAAACATGTCCTGCCTCACAGAAGTGATACAAAGATTAATTACTGTAATCAATACACAGAATAGCCTCAATAAAAAGTGCAATGGGAATGCAAAGCAATGTGAGATTTGGCAAAAGAAACAGGTATGCTCATGCCTTAGTTTTCAGGAAGTACATTTTCTTCTAACCAGCATGCTGATCTAACGCTTTCATTTAGAGTGGGTTTTACTTAAAGGCTTGTTCTTGCAGCCCTCACACAGCCACATTCCCACAGAAGTTTGCTTGAGGAAGGCCTTGAGATTCAGCTTTGTATGTTTTGTCTTGGTGCCAGGAAATATTATCCCCTTAATTAGCAGGTCCATTTCTTTGATAAGTGTTCAAGTGGCTTCGCTGCAATTTCATCTCTTCAGTTGTCATCCAGCACCTGGGAGGTAAGGAAAAAGGAAGCAAGCACTGAATTTTTCCATCCTTTCTAAAAAGTGATATTTCTGGGACACTGTTCTTGGGTGGGTGGGCGGATGGATGGATGGATAGACAGACGGAAAAGGGAGTTTCCTTTATGGGATTCCAATAATTGGTATGTGGTTTACATTCCATTCATCTGAAGGTCTCTGATTTTAATCAGAAACAGGCTTGGGCTACTAAACTACCTCTAGTGTTCAAAACATGCCCTGCTTTCAGCTAGTGACTTTTCTCACATGCATCTTTTCTCTGACACCCACGGGCCCCAAAGAGTAATGTGGTCATTTACCACCAAGAACTCAGTGTCAGGTCCCATAATAGGAGCCAGTTCAGAGCCCTCTTCTAGGCAGAGGTTTTCTGATTGCTAGCTTCACAAGTAGAAGCACTTTATAGTGTGGTATTTGAAACTGGCATTGATTTCATTAAGAGTTGGGTTTTTTTCTTTGCTTTTCCTAGGCTCATCCAACTCTGGGAAAGCCTTGTCTGGACAGTGTCATGGAGGTCTGGCAGCAGCGCTTGGTCTTAGTAGCCAGACACTAATGCAGACAACTGCCGAGAAAAGTCCCATATTCGGCAGCTGGACTTGCTGTGCATTAAGCACAAATGAATGAGGGGCTAACACCTTGTCCAGAACTAGTCAGACTAAATAAACAACAACAGAAGATGAATTTCAGCTTTGGGGCTGGTGAAAATGTGGAGAACTTCAACATAACTGCTGTTATCCAAGGCCAGGGAAAACACGTAATGACTTTTATACCACACTGGTGTACTATTATTCAGAACTCTCTTTGGAGCATTTGTGATTGGCCTGCAGAAAAAAAATAAAACTTTCCTTCAATCCCACCTTTCCCCATCAGCTAAGCTGTCTATTTCTCTAGATTCATTTACCCTTAAGTTTTAATTAGATATGCCCCAACACTTCTTTTCTGTACCTACATTGACTAAGCACTCTAGATTGTAACTGCACACACTGTAAAGATTTCCATACCATCATCCTCGACTGTACAAAGTGCTTAATGTCTCTTCTCCTGTGCCCACTGTTTGGGCAGTCAACCAATGCAGTGGAAGATCTGATGCAGGATGCTAAACAGCCTAAGAAAAGAAGAAAAGGAATAAAAGTTCAGGCCTGTGGCAACCTGGGACCATCACAGGCTTTTTGTGTGTGCTGTTTACACACCTTTTGCCTCAGTTTCCCATTGGGGTGGAGACAACTAGGGACAGATGCAAATCAGATATCAAACGGAAGGCTAAGCCCACCCTCTCCATCCCATGTTGCAAAATATGATGGGGGAGGTCAGCAGCACTGGGCTATGGCCACAGATAAGAACTGCACAGCATTGCCAGTGTTTTTCTGGCTCCCTGTATCCTGTGAAGACAACATGCAACATGGCTTTGGCATGCACTGGCATCAGTTTTTGGCATGCAACTAAGAATTGCTAATGTATTGAAGGAAGCAAAAGCATCAAGAACCTTTTTCTTCAGCCCTGTGCTTCAATAACCTCTTAACATTCATTTGTCCCCTGTTTATTCAGAAAGTGAGCCCCTTGGGACACTCTTGTTCAATGAATAATACAGTGAGACGCTGACACAGGTTACTAGCAGCCACTTAGCAAACCCTATCAGGCCAAGAATTAACATTGGCAGGTACGAAGTATTCAAACTTGCCCTTTGGGTTGCAAAGGTCTCAGAAAATCCTCCAACTATAACCCAACTATTTCCCCTCTCATGCCACAGTGAAACAGAACCTCCCTCCCTGGGCAAAGGCCTTTAGCCCTGTACTCTGCTCTGAGAGGTGTGGGTCTGTCCTGTGCTAATAAGGGCAAGATCATGCTATACACCTGTTGGAGGATGCCTTGATCAAATTACATTACTGTGCTTTACCCTGCATGGTCTTTCACAGATCCTGATCTCTCAGGCTCCAAGATCACTTTGAAAGAGATTCGTCCAGCTTGACTTAACTCAGACAGATAATGAAGTTAATCCTGTAAATACATGGGTCAGACAGTTGGGGCATTAGCTACACTGTTAATTTAGAGTAAATTTATCAAGATCAGTGTTAGTCTACTGGCCTGAAAACAATCTGCAGTACACAGCCCTGTTCTGGCTAAATAATTTCCATTTAGAAGAATAACAATGTTTTGTAAGACTCCCTGGTGTTGTCTTGTCATTTAGGTTTTTCCCACCCATGATTACTCATTTGCTTCATTAGTATCCTGACTGCTTTCTGGGTTTATTTTATTTTATTTTTTTTCTGCCATTAAATAAACCAAAAGTTATTTTGGATACTGAGATTTAACACTGAACTAGTATTTGCTGCAGTAACTCTTTGCTGCTGGACATCCATGGTTTTCCAGGTAGCACCGTTTGCTTTTGTTGGACACCAAAACAGCCTGATACAAGGTGTCTTTGGATTCATCTTTTCAAGCATGACTATATTGGGTCCACACCACATTTGATTAAGGGAAGGTGAAATCCTGAATAAATCATGGCCAGCACACCCCAGGGGACTCCTAGCAGTACAGCCAGTTCATTTAATCATCCCGCTGTGCTCTCCCTGGACTGATCAGACAGCACCTTTACACATCAAGAACTATAATCCAGCCTTTAAAGTTAATTAAGGTGTGACTGCTTAAACTTCTGCATTTTTTTCCCCTTCTCTTCCCTTGGCTGGCCACAACTGTTCAAGTGTTGCTGAAGGTTATTATGTTTAAGTATTAAAAAATGCTTAGCTAAATAAGTTAGCTTATTTGGTTTTGCTGATAGTAGCAGTCCACCCACAGAGCCCTTTCAAATCTCTTCAGTGTTTTGGAAAGTGGATAAGGGACTTATTCAGTGACGTGCAAGTTTTGCCTGAGCCAGGAATGAAGCGTGCATTTCATGAAATGAGAAATAACCTCAGACCACACACACAGTGTAATTTCTGAACTCCAACTCATGCTCTCTTCCCCTCATCCCCACACACACATACACACACTCCTGCTAAAAAACAAGATGATGACTGACATCCCTAAATCCTTTAAGCATTCTTCTACAGCTAACGGCAGAGGGAGGTTTTCAGAGCTTAGGTGGCTCATTATTAGCAACAAGCTGATGAAAAAATGGATTACTACAGTATGTGCATACCATGCCAAAAAGAAATAGTGAAAAGCCTATGCCATCTAAACACAGCTTTCAAGAGGAGAAACTGCTGATGCAAACATCTTAAAGCTATTTTTACTGCATAGGGAGATGACAAGGAGCCCTCCCCACAATTTTGTTAAAGAATAATGTTGGTTCTGTCACTCCTTGTTTAGTTTAGCTAAAATCAGTGAGTGTTTCAAATATTATTTTCCATTATAATCCCATGAAGTAAAACAGACAGATAGAGTTTATTGCATACAAGAAAACCTCACATCCTTTCCTCTCCCAAGCACAGGAATTATGGTGTATGGTGAGAACAAACTACATGCAGAATAGGCAAAGGGCAAACTTTTCCACAGCTGTTACTCTAGTGCTAAAATATTATCTCCAGAGTTTAATTCCCCAGCGTCTTGAAGCAAAACAGTGCGCTTAACCACTGACACATTGGCCAAACCCTTGCTCAGGTCTCCTTAAATACGTCCCACATACTGATCCAAAAGTAGCAGTTTCATTGTGTTCGGCAGGTAAGGAGTTCTCATGCATGAGGATTGCATCATGGCTGCTGAGCTGCCCCCATAGGGCTTAAAGAGAGCAAAAGTGCCTACAGACTGACTTCTTCTTCTCATTACTTTATACCTAATCAGAAATACCAGGAACTGTCTCACCCACTGGTATCTGCTCTATCATGGTGACACTGCATAGCTGCTTATGCATACAAATTTATATCTGTACATGTATTTTAAGCACGGCTGTTACTCCCACCAACAGCTAAACTTGCTTAACACTTTCCATTATAGGACCTTGCTTTCAGTTGTTTATAACTTCGCCAAACTCTCAGTGCTCCAGCTGAAATTTTCCATGCTGGGTGTCTGCATCAGGCTGTTTTTTTTTTTTTTTCTTTTTTTTTTCTTTTTTTCTGTTAAGTTTCATGTAAAATAGTACAGCTGTTCTGAATATGGGGTTAAAGGAGAGCAATCTCCTTTTTTCCCCATTCCCTCCCTACCCCTGAAAGCTATCGAGAAGCTATTTTGTCTGTATGCTTTTTAGAGAGATATGGAGGCTGGGAAAATGTGTTTCACTACTGTAAGGCATCAAATTGTCAGGGTCATGCCTGGTACTAGCTGACTGAAAATGTCCCAAACTTTGGGACAAGTTATAAATTTCTAAAAACTGTGCTTTGCCCATGCTCTATATAGGTTTCATAGAGAGCAGCACCATTATTTTCTGTATATTCCTCTTCGACAGAAGGAGACCTTAACCTCATACATCTCCTCCATGTCCATCATCAGACCATGTGTGCATCCTTCCCACAGGCCAACTAAGAAGCATCCTCCCAGGTAGAAAAGGATATACGGGGCAGTTTGGGACTTTTTATGCAGTTTCTAGTTCTGGCCCCCAGGAGTTGCTGTGGCACCAGATCTGAAAGCATAGAAATTCTGTTTATTACACCATCAGTATCCATTGATGGTACTCATGCAGTATACTTAAGGAAGCTGCTTAACTTGAGAACAAGCAAGAAAGAAATAAAAAAGCAGAGGAGACACGGAAGGACAGGTGCAGTGAGAAAGTAGAATAGTCAGGGCAGAATGATCCATTGTGTTTTAAATACATAATACAATCTCGCCAGACTGTAGAACAGAAACAATAATTCACAAATCCCAGCACTCCTTTGTTTTCAGTTAGTATCTGTGACATCTACTAGCATCTATATCCTTTCTTCCTCTAAGTGTTTGGTCCATAGAAGAGACTGCAACCTACTAGTTACTGCTATGAGCCATTCCAATTGGACAAATGTCAGAAATTGTGATTCTAAATGTTAATGATGATCCATGTGGGAATCACTCATGTTTGAATTGCTTTTCTTTTTGCTTTTTTATTTTTTTCCTTAAAGTTTTCCAAAATCACAGCGTCAAAACCATGGCAGAAATATTAAGGCTACAAAAACAGTCAAAAGTTAGAAAATGCCAATGTTAAAACTGTTCATGAAAACTTCCATATATGTACCACAGCACAATCTTTAGCAGTATTCTCATTGATACTAACTTCTTTTTTCCCAGGCCATCGCCCTTTTTCTTTGCACAGAACAACATGATCCTGGAAATATGCCTTTATTTCTTTCCCTTTCAGATTTGCAATTCTTCTGTATAAAGAGTCCCAGAAGAAAGCCAAGAATGAAGAAATTCCAGTTTGCACCTCCAGTTCAGCTGCAGCCTCTCTGCGGCTGTGAAGAGGCCACAGCTGCACATTGGCTTCCATCTCAACTCATCCAAATTAAGCTACTGGTGACTATAATCTTTTCTAGCCCTCAGTTAATTCCTGGTTCCTACATGACCAAAACCAAAAGGTGAAACCAGACACATATCACAGACTTCATGTCTGTCATCCTGTAATCCTGCAAGGCTAAAAATGTTCAAGTCTAAAAAGCTCTCTGCAGTAGGTGGAACAGATTCACTGCAGCTTCCCAGCAATTCTGAACACTCGTTTCTTGCCTCTGAAAGACTGAAGCAACAGAAGAAAAGCTGGTGACATGCTTAAAACATAGTAACTAAATTAAAGAGGACTTTGTGTGTTTAAAACCCAGATAGATACCCTGAGTTTAAGAAAAATAATGGTGCTACTCTCTATGAAACATACATGGAACATGGACAAAACAGTTTTTAGAGCTTGGCCGAAATTAGGCAGGCTTTCAGAAGGCTGGTTCCGTGTACGACCCTGACAGCCTGATCTCTTATAGTAGGGAGACCCCTTTCCAAACCCTCAATATCCCTCCCAAAGCACGCGGACAAAATATTCCCTCCAGGTATAAAACTGTTAAATCGCAAGTCATGTATTGTAATCCAGTAATTTGTAAAGTGCAACTACAAAACTGTGTGGGGCAGGCAGAGGCAAGAGGAGCTCATACAATTTCTGCATGTAGAAGGACTAAGGCAAGTTCAAATCTGCATCTACTGGGGGGGTGTAGATACCAAAGCACAAAAGAGATGTTCTAAGAAAGCAGCTTTCTCGGAGGTACGTAAATTATATTCCCAATTAGACCCCAGTATGGATTTATTTTCGTTGTCATTGAATAATGAACCAGGACAACTCGGAACTGCTGTAACTTCCACCAGAGCCTTAATCACAGAGAGGCCAGCACTGCCTACAGTTGTGAGCATTTACTTCAAACAACATAAATATACATCTGGTATTTGTTTTTAAAGCAATTGGCATAGAATGATTTTCAGGGTGATACAGGAGATCATGTTTACATGAGCGTCCACTTGATGGAAACAACTTAGTATCAAACCATAGAGGAAGAAAATCCCTTTAGTATAAACAGTTCTAGTGAAGTAAAACACAGATTCATTCTGAGTTGAGCTGGTATTCATTTAGCATCCGAACTATCCATGCTGCTTTGCCATTGTCTTTAATGAGAGCAACGTTAGGGATTGCTAACGTTAATACCAAACATATTACCAATACTTAGCCATTGGTACATGTTACTATACACTGATGCAAATTCTAATGCAATTTTTCTCTGTGTATGCACTTTCAGAAAACGGTGCTTTAGTGCAGCAGGCCTGCCCATGTTCCAGTTTGTATAGATCACTATGTGCACAATCTCAGTTGAACACAAGGTCAGAATCTGACCACTTGATTCCATCCTCTCAACTCAAGCAAACACAAATAACTCTTAAGTATCATGCATATGGGGAATACCTACATCAAGTTACTTCTTTCATTTTGGAATAGTCTTCACTTGGTCTTTGGAAAAAATGCAATTTAGCCTTTTGGATGCCAATTCAACAAAGGTTAGGATGTCAGCTGAACAACTCTGAAGCCCACCAATCTGTGCAGACCCATTTTCCTCTTTTAGAATTAGTGTCTTCTGTGCACAATCATATACAAAATACAGGTTCAATTACTATCACAAGGATGATTCTATGGTCCACACATGTTCTACAGCAAAAAGTGCGTAACATCTTAAATGTTCTGAATCTTTGTGTACCTCTCACTTGCACAATCTAGAAGTACAATTAATATCCCAGAAATTGAATGGTCTGAGTTACGTTGAGCCAGTTACCTGTTTTTTAGGTGCACTATTCAGGAAGGTAGATCCTGGTACGAAGTCTACTTAGATGGTCGTTACTTTTTTCCATAGGATGCACTGAATCAAGATGTATGGAATCGTGGAATGTACAAATGCAAGGAGAGCAAGTTTTCATAAGAATATTACCTCATTTGTTGCATAAGCTGGAAGGTATGCAGTGAATAAAATATGCAGGGCACTGCTGGAACAGGAAAAGACCTAATAGCAAAGGCAGTTAAATGCTTCCTTGGAAGAACAGAATCTTCTCCTTCTGCTGCAAAGATTCTTAAGCAAGTAACTTAAATAATCTTTCTCATACACCGTAACTGTATTCTCATCTTCGAAGTATCTAGTGATAATTTTTACATTATGATTATACTGTTAGCCATTTCTCTTCTCTAATAATTAATTATTATTAATTATTTCCTATTAATGCTGCTTTCACTCACTGTGCTCAGGCTATGGTGCTGGCGTTGGTCTGCCTTTCAGTGCTTGAAGTCATGACCCGCTAAAGCTGAGCAAATACATCCTTTCAAACTGCCTTTTTGTGTTCATGAAATGTTTGTATGCACACACGGACTTTTTTAAACACATTCATTATTGGAAATTATTCATTCTCCCTCCCCCAGACCGAAAAATGAAATGTGTGTACCACATGGCTATTCCCAAATCCAGTTATAAGCATAGCTCTAATTTGTAAAACATGCTTAAGATCCGAACTGCACTTACAAAACAGACCCAGGACACACACACTGTTTTTAAGTGGGTCTGGTGACAGTTTTGTAAACAGGTTGCTGACAGAGCTGCATTTGTTACTGCAGGCAGGGTCAGATTTCTTGCCATTTCACTGGCATCCTATTCCCCCACCCCCTGTCAAAGAATTCCCACCAAAGCCAAAGGGAACTATTGAAACCTTCTGTCGGGTCAGGGACCCAGAGCCAGAACCATCAGAACCCCATCAGCTACAAGAACAAGGAAACTCCAATAAGGAACAGGAGAGAAAAAAAAAAAAAAAAAAAGAACACAAAACAAACAAACAAAAAACCCATGCAAGCTGCTTTCAGCTGGAAACAGGGTCAAAAAAAAAAAAAAAAAAAAAGACATCCTTCTCCTCTTGGCTGATTTAATCAGGTGATTTAATCAGGTTAATTGAGATCAGGTGATAAATGCCAAGAAGCCATTTCCTTACAATTGGAAGCTGTTAGAATCTCCCAGTAGTCTGTGCCTCACTGCAATCAAGCAGGAACCTGTGAGTGGAAGCTGCACAAATCTCACTCCACTGAAATCCTAAACACAGAATTCCCCAAAGCCTCCTTCATTTTCAAATCCAAACAAAATGATAGTCACAGATTTCCATTAAGAAAAAAGCTGTTTACTTTTAACATTTGAAGGATATGCCTTCAAAATGTCATACTTTTTGAATTAGTTTACCTTTTTAAAATCATACACACATCTTATTCATGACAAAAATATTTTATACACACATCCCTAGGGCACTAAATTGCACTATTTATGGGTTAGGTGATACTCCCTGGTAAAATAAGTTAAATTTGCATAGGAAGATACAGAGTAACATAAATCTTACTTCAAGACATCACCCCGTAGCTCAGCTTAATTACAGATTAAAATAAAAATGCATTTCCACAAATAAATTAGCAGTACTTGGCATAGATGTGAATAAAACATGCATTTCTATGGAGGTTTTGACATACACATTTCGTCATCTTACAGATGAGAAACAAATTTCCTCATTACTTCAGAAATCCGATGATGACTTCTTTCTTGGGAATTAGTTTGCATTTCAGCCTTGTACCTGTACATTTCTACTGCATGAAACATTCTAAAAGAAAGGAAAGAAGGAAATGTTGACCAAACTCAATATGATCACATCTTCCCCATTATCTATTGATTTAGACCATGACTGACAATCCAGTGGTGCTGGAGTGAAATCTCTCCCTAGCACTTTGGTATAAACTAAAATAGACATTATTTAGCCCCTTCCAGCTTTCAAATTATTTGAGAAGCTACCAGCCCTTTCATTTTCCCTAAAATATGTCCAGTTATATCCATGTAATTTCTAACAGATATTTGTCTCGCATTCTTAATGACGTCCAACATTGGCACTCCTCCCTAAGCAACATATTACACAATATTTACTCTTAGAGACTTGTCCTGTTACCTAACCTGTTATCTTTGGTGTGTGCTGTCTTTTCACAGTGGAAGTGAAGGCACTATGCCCTTTCTCTGCAGCATTTTTATGCATTTGAAGGCCATATTCTTTGTTCCACCAAATCTTCTCCTCTGTACGTTAAGCAGACGCAGTTTGCCTCACTAAGCAGAAGAATGCTGATCCGTAAAGAAAATCAGTATTAATGCCATCAATCAAAGGACTTAATTTATGCCCTACTTGGTAACATCAACAAGAAGGGTCCGGATATTCCCTATCGTACATTGACTTCTTTCAACTGTACATAATTCAAAGGCACCAATAACTAACAGTTTTAAAGCTAAAAGATTAAAAAACAAAACAAAATAAAAACAACAAACAGCTGCTCCAATTGACTGTCCTGAATTTCATTTTGCATCTTAATGTCATTGTATAATAAAATGCTAACAGCATAGATTCAGGGTTAAAGAAAGAGAAATGATTAGGGAACACATTTATTTTATTCACATTAGTTGTCTATAGAGACCAAGCCTCTTACTACTTCATCGTGTACGTTCAGAACTAAGCTCCTCATTCCAGGTAACTAAGTCAGATTTCCCAGTTCGGTTTTTAGAAGGCTCCCACTTACAACAAGCGCATAACAGTTAACAGACAGAGCAAAGCCTACAACAGCTTCCCATGACCTAAAGTAGAAGCTGCTCCAGATCAAATTTAAGCTTATTTTCCAATGGGCAGTCATCCAGACCACAAAAACCACCACCATTCACAGACTGCTGCTGTGCAGCTTCAGTGTCCAAGGTTTTAAAATTTCATAACATTTACCCTTCACATAAAACAATTTATACAGTATACTCAATGTAAAACCCTATGCTAATACAGCATTAAATTTAAGATGTCAAAGCTTACAGAAATCAAAGATTATGGTTAAGGTTTCCAGAGCAACATGAAGTCTTGGTCTCTTTTGGTTGTGTTGTGATAAGGTACTCCTTCACACAATATCGTAGTATTGAGAAATGTGACAGACTATGAGGCATATGAGACATGACATTGCTTATCTTATAACCACTTCTCTTAATCTGTGAAAAAGTTTTCATTTGGAGACTTTATTACAGCCAGTGTTTCAGGAGTAAGATGACAAGTTGTGGGTATGTAGGAGTCTTCTTACTCCACACATACTGTATTGCACTTTCTCAAAAACTGACAACATAACCTCTGACTTCTTGAATTATGTGTATTATATCACCTACAGAAACAAAAGAAAGATCCATTAGGTGTTTTCCTTTAAAGCACACCTCCAAAAGTATTACTTTTACACAGATGTATGGAATTATTTTTAGCATTTTGGATGCAGAATATAAAGAACTCTTAGGATCGTGTTCCTTAGCCTCCTGCTAGAATAAATCAGTGTTCCATTGCAGAATTAGTTGGGTAGTGTACAGCCCGTGTACCTCACCTTGCAATCATGACTAGATTAAAAAAAAACAAACATTATTACACATCCTATTTGGTAACACGTGTTTGATGCACGCATCGGAGAAAGGACTTATGGCTGAACCTTCAATCCTCATTTTTAAGTGCCTAAGTCTGCAACCCTACATACCACTAGTGAACTGTTGGTCAAAAAGGAAGTTTAAGAAGTTCAACACAAAAATAATCTTCCCTGAAAGCTGTGAGTGGAAAGTAATAGTATATAAATTTGATGTTCTGAGAAGTGCTAATGTTAGATACTATGATCATATATAAGCACATTTCAATTCCTGTGTAGGAGGGTGAAGTCAAATGCAGAAAACGCACGTAAATATTTGCCTTGGCTGAAAAAGAGCAACAAGATCAAAAAGAGCACACAGCAGCTGTCATGCCAAAACTAGAGGAACACAAAACACCCTACATTTAAAGACAGAAATCTGCAGAGAACTCTACATAGCAGAGGTTGAAATGTATTTGGTGCAAAGCTGGGAATGGCATCAGTGCTTTCCTCAAGCATTCACTGCTGTACCCCAGCCTCTTCTTCAGCAGCCCTTGCAGTAGAGCCAACAGACAATGATGTGTCCACATCGAGGCCCATCATGTGCCATGATGCCTACTTATGAAACCAGAACACCACCCAGAACATACCTGCCCCCCTTCTGCCCTCTTGAAAATAGGTTCAAAGCTTAAATAATGGGATATGACCATGTTATGCACAAATTCCCCTATGCTTCCAGTAGTGACAGGATTGATGGTGTGCACACACCTACTGCACTCAGTCATTTCTTCCTTCAACTGATGATCGTACACATCGATGAGATAATGGACCATCTTGATAGAAAGGTCTGACTTGGAAGTGTGTGACTTGAAAGTGGGAAACACAACTGACAAAACTTTCAACTATCAGCAGAAGCTGAATTTAGGCTGCAATGCACTTTACAGTAATATTTAGTGTCAACAGCAAAATTAACTCAACAGATTACGGTTAATTTCTTCCACTTTTTTTTTTTTTAAGCTACCCAAGCCTGAGTTTAGAACAAAAACCTGACAGTCCATATACACAGTAGTAAAACATTTTTTTTTTTTAAGTGCACATGAAATACCATATCATAGTTTTAAAAAATAAAATAAAAACTAACATTTTTGTTAAAACTTTTAAATAAAATCAGGATACAGTACTTATAAAAGGAAGCTTGTTTCATTTGTTAAGCTGAGCAAGAAAGACAGTTTTCAAGTATAAGCCATACTTGTTTTGCATTATTGTACCACCTATATTTTTTCATACCAAATAGATGTATGAAATGAAGACACCACGAGTCTCAATTACTGAATGGCAATACATTCTTCCTGAAATTTGCTAGAAGTCAGAATATATTTTATTCCATTTGAAAATAGAAACTTTTTTCCTTACATAGTTCTCAACACCAAAGTATTGTTCAGACCACATAACCTGACAAAGGCATCATTGAAGTCTATAAAAAAGGTAGAAATGTAGTGACATGAAATTTGACACTTCACATCATTTAACATGCAGTAGATCTCACACTGAAAAAGACAGTGAACAAACTAAAATTGGTGCTCCTTCACATCAACTAAGCCAAGGAACTCACTGCCGCAGGATACTGAAGTTAATTAGAAGCTCCAAAGCTTTGTAGAGAGACTGAGCAAAATCCAATAAAAAAAAAAAAAACAACATTGCAGTCTAGAAATCACCCCTGTCTCTGGAAGCTCCGAGTCCTCAGTAGCTCAGAAAATATGAAGAGTTGCTTTGTCAAATCCTGTTACCATACTCAGATTCTGCCACAATGTCTGAGGGTAGCAAATGTGCACACGGGGAAAACTGCTTAGCATTGCTACCGACTGTAGGAATATAATCAGGATTCAAGAAAGCGAAGTGCACTCAAGATATTTAAAAAGAATTTAATCTAAAATGGTATGCCATAGCTTATGATAATGTACAATTTAGTCAATGTAAAATGTACACTAGTATCATCATAAATATGAATTCATCACTTTACATTTCATTTCAAGGAGGTATCATGTTTTGCAGAAGTTCTACACATTTTAATGTTCATTTAATTAAAACAATTATAGTCCAACTCATGTAGAAAACCTTCATTTCACTACATCACAAGATGTAGCAGTGGATGGTTCATCTGGATCATCTGTACTGTGTTTTTTCCATAGAAAGTTCTCATTTTTTTTCCAAAGAGAACTTTCACACACACCTCTCTTTTCTGTCACTGCTTGAGGTACTCTTTCACACAGCTTCTCTATGACTGCCAGGTCCGTGAGCTTTCTGAGGCTCTCCTCATTCTGCTCATTCAGCATGTCCCAGAAGTCTTTCGGTCTTTCCTTTGATTTTTCTACTTGCCCTGAAGGGATTCTCCTTGGTGATTCCGTAGGCTCATTTCCACCATTTCCGAAGAGGTCATTGAGAATAGAGGTATCTCCAAGCAAGTCCACAAAAGACTTCTTATAAGTCTTAGCTTTTCTCTCCTTGTTTTCTGACTGAGACAGGGATCTTTTTCTTGGCAGCTCTATTACTTCTGAATCCTGCTGTTCTTCACAGCTTTTTACAGACAGCACCTCAATTATTTCTGATTTACTGCTTAATGAACCAGATGCCATAAAATCCTTGAATGCCTGACTGTTTCTCCTTTCAGTATCTTGAGTAGCATCAGTGAGTGATTGTTTGTATTTTGTATTTTTAACACACACATTATCTTGCAAACAGGAATCACTGTGAAGTTGCTCTACTTCTTCACAGCTTTGCTGTTTCTGCATTCCTGTAGTTCCACTCAGAAGTTCTTTAGCTGATGAAAGTCTAGACTTGAGTCTTCCAAAATTAACAACAGATTTTCTTTTTCTGGTGTTTCTTGCATCCGCTTCTCTTTCCACATAATCATGAGAAACTTGTGCTGGTATTTCAACTGGAAACAAAGATTCCACCTCTGGATGCTTCGAAATGTAAAATTCTCTCAACATCTTCTGCCGTGTTTCTGATGTAGCTTTTGTAATATGTTCTGCAAGTTCTTCCACTGATCCCATATTGAAGTGGGATACCATTTCCTCAAATTGTCTCCTGTAATAATCAAAAAGAAAAAATGTTTTATAACCAACAACTTTAATTAGGAACAAAAGAAGCAATTTTCAAAATGACTTATATACCAACTATCATAGTGATTTCCTTGTCACAAGGCCAAATTAAAAATATATACCAAATCCGAATTCCAGATTTGCCAACTTAGCAATAGCTTTCCACTTTCTTTTCCACATACCACCTGGCTATCTATGTATCAATGGAATTTAATTATCAATATTGACAGCAAGAATTTGGGGAAAAAGGAAAAATAAGACAGAAAAACTCTGATCTTTCCAAAGATGAAGGGGAAAAAACATATTAAAAGACATATTAAAAAAAATACTGAGTTTCACGATAAAAAGTTATATATAATGTCCAATCTTTTTACAGTCTATGAAAGTGATGAAATCTAGACAAAACCAGTAGGCAGTCAGAAGCTCTCACTGTAACATTTCTTGTTTCTAGACAGCTAAAACATTAGTTTGCAATACTGCATGGTGCACATACCATGAATACTGTGGTGATGACATCTGCACAGTGTCATATAACATATGACAGATCGAACCAACACATTAAACTGATTTGTGGATTCAGTTTGTTTTATTAATCAATTATGCGACTCCATAAAGTTTGAGTGGAAGTATCCCATTAGTTCTGCTCTTGCCACAGAAAATCATCAGTATTCCCTGAGTAGGGTTGAACCAAAGACAACCGTAACATTTCAAGCCTAGAATTTTACTTTATTCTCACCTACGTATTTCTTTGGGTGTCTTTCCAACCAAGAAGGTGGTTGAACCCACTCTGTGTACTTTTTTGTTTTTCTGGATCACAGGATGCACAACATAGAGGTGTTGCTTACTGTTCAACATCATTTCTTTCCCTCTTTTCATAATGTTCGTCCCCGACATCTCTTCTTCAGAGTTTTCTTCATCTTTCTAGCAAAACAAGACATGGAAATTGTCAAAACCACTGTGTCTCTGAAACAATGTTGTTATGACTGCTTCTGAAGCTCAAGAATTTGTGTGCCAAGACTGGGATTCAGAGCTTCATTGTAAACTCTGTTACGTCATCAGCTTCCTGGTACAGTGAAGGGAAGTCTTAGTTCTCTAAGAGTGAAGTGGGATACTGTTCCAAACATGTTAGTTAGGATAACTGAAAGATCACAAAATTCTCTAATACACTAACAGATGTTACACAAATACTTAATCTCATGCCATGGGACCCAAACCTCAGTTAGAACCTCCAAATATAATTCCAAAAAAAAAAAAAAAAGAAAAAAGATTTATCTGTATGTTATAGTCTTAACAATATCTTACTTGATTTATCTGGTACAATATTATTTAGATTCTCTGCTTCCTAATAATTCCTGATAATATATATTATTATATATAGTGATACAAATAGAGATACTGAAATTAAGATAAGAACATTTTTGTCAATATCAAGGCATCTAACACACAATTTATAAAACATATAAAGTTACTTTTGAAAGTATCACTATGCTTGCCTGAAAAAGTGGAGAAAAAAACTACACATTCTACTTACATTATAATACAGATAAGAGCAAAACACACTGTACTTGTACACATCTCTCCTCTCTCAGAAGGCAACATGAACAGTAAAGAATGCATTTGAACAGGGCAGGGGGGAACAAAGAAAAACAGAAAAGCTATACCATCTTTTCCCCAAAATGAGGTCAGGGAAAAAAAAAACAACTGCTTAATGACGTCCTCAGTCCCCCTACTGATACTATCTGAAAGATGAAAGCACAAACTATGTTCACACCTTGTCATCTACAGTTCAAAATTTGGTTTTGGATCTACAGTGTTTCTTCCCAATGTGTTTCTATTTGATCCATGTCCACTTCCTTTATTTCCATGGGCTGTTCACAATGTTCTTGAGCTTTAGGATTGCACATCTGTTCCCAATCCATTACTTTGGCAAGTAACCTCAAACTAGCATACAAAGAGAGTTTATACTAAGGGACTTACAGGTATAGATTTTCACTCTTTAACCTACATGCACAATTCCAAACATCAGAATTTCAATACATTATTACAGTAAACAAAACTGAAACTAAGGCTCCAATTAAGATTTTAAAAACTGTCTATATCTCAATATTATGGTGATAGCAACAAAATTAACATTGAATTAGCAGATATCATCTGTCGCATAAATATTGTATAGTTACCTTGCTAATTCTGTATATATTTAAAATATTTACAGGTTTCTTTCCTTTTAAAAAAACCACATTTGCATAGATGATACAGAACTTACTCGGGAAAATATATTGGAAAAAAAAAACAAAAAACAAACCAATGCCGGTTTTGAAATATATCTGTTTTGATGTAATTTTGGCATGACAAAATAGTTATATAACTCAGACTTTACTGTGACAATGCATAGGGTATTTGTCACTCTGTCAGGAAATTAGGATTGTGTAATCTAATAATAATTGCCTGACCACGTTAATGCCTGTCTTAAAAGTATTTAAAGCCTCCATAAAAGTACATTCAACTACCACTTAATAAACAAGACCAAAGTATAAAAGGCAGCAACACTTTGTTTACATATCTGTTCACACACAGATTAAAAACTCTTTGGAGGAAAAAAAAAAAAGGCAAATTTTGTAGACATACCGGAAGTTGTATAATTCTGCAGAGACAAGCAATTTCTGTTGAAAACTGCTAACTGTAAATAACTTCAGATATGGCATATTTACTTCAGGAAGTACAAAACTTAACTGCATGGACTAGCACTGCCAACCAGAAAGAAACAGCAAAATATCACTGTATACACATAGACAGTTCCTCCTTTTGTACCCAAATTAGCAGCTCAAAGATTTTTGCTGACTCTACAAAAATTTAGTGGAAACAAGTCATCCCAAGAGTTGTGAGAGTTAATGGCCACTGTGAGTTACTCTTGAAAATCTTATCACAGCTCTCTGCAGCAAGGCCAATTAGTTACATGGCACCCAGTTAGGCTGAAACGCAACTGGCTCTCTTGAATTTCAGAATGTTTCTGAGAGTTTGCCAACTTAAATCCATCCCCAAACTCATATTCATATACACATATCTACACATATGTATGCACGATAAGCCTAAGCATTTTATACCTAAGCATTTTGTCAGTAGAACTAAAAGACTTGTTTCAGTAGTTTTTCTCACGATGGGTCAGCACTGTCTAAAGGTCCAATCTGAAGTTTGTTACTCTGGATGACACATGGCTGATGTTCAAGCTACTGATAGCATTTCCACGTGTATAGATGAAAATATTCCCTGTATTTTTCTACTTGCATTACCATAAAAAAGTTAAAACTTCAATCAACACTTCAGCACTGTATTTCTTAGCTTTCTTTTCAATCTGATGTCATCTGTTAGTGATTAATTCTACTATTTCCTCCCTCTCAAAAAACCTTTTTTTTTTATTCCCATTAAATACTTGCCTTCTAACTTAACAATTCAAATCAATTTTATGATGAAAAATTCCTTTTGACAGCTATTTTCTTTTTCTCAAGTGCTTTCTCTACCATCACATGTCCCTCCCGTTATCTGTTCCTACATCCAATTCCACTTTGACTTTAGAAACCTGGTCTTGTGAATCTGAATTATCATGTGCGTCATATGCCTCAGGCAATCTTGCAAAGTAAGACAAATCAATTGAATCTCATTCAGCTAGGAACCTCTGACTGTTGTTATTACATTACTGACAATAGCACATTCAACAATGTATTCATACAAAGGGTTTCCCATTCAAAAATTTATGACCTGAAGAAGGGAATAATACAGGAAAGAAAAATCCTTCACCCCAAGGGTTCTGTGCATTGGAAGTGCACTTTACCTTTGCTTATCTTATAGTATTGTATATTAATTATTTTACTTAAATAACCACAAGTGCTGTTGAACTTCTTAAAAGAACATGCTGATGAAAAAGAATTCTTGCCAAACATTACGCCATCAGACACATCACTGTGTTCATTTTTTTTTGTGTGTACTGCAGTGCACATCTTCTAATTAGCCTTATGAAATACATGATGTAAAGCTAAAGCAATCATTAGTGGATCCCAAATGTATTTTAGAAGATCTTTTTTTAAAAAGGATTGACAGCAATTACAAAAGGAGGCTTTATTAAATACTTAAAGTACACATAGAAATTTTCACTGCTCAAAGTACAAATTTCCCTTTAAACTTCACCACTTATTCACTGGTCACCTGATAAATTAAGTGCACATATACTGAATTACCTGTAACACACCTTTATATGTTACTGCATTCTTCACATTTTCTCCTGTCTCTAGCCATTTCACATTGGCATGGGAAACAAGTAACACCTAAATTCCTTTTATCAAAGCCAAAAAGTACTAATGTATTACTGAATTACTGAACATTATATTTTTACTACTGTCTTCAAACTTCTGCCATTCCTCTTTGCCAAGAAAATCTCAGCACAAAGCTTAGGAGAAATAAAAAATTTATCTTCAAACACAGGCATGTATATAACACACCCAAAGAGCTATAGATACAAGTTGATCAGTAGAAGCAACATTTTTTTTGGATTCAAAAAAGTTACATGAGAGAAGATTACACTGCAGAAAACATCCCAGTAAATGGGGAGGGGCAGGAGTGTGTGTGGAATGTAAAAAAAAGAGCAGTAAAATGAAATTCTGAAGTGTAATTGTCAATGATGGAAAGTAACATGTAAATAAACAGTCATTTCTTCTTGTTTTACACTTATTTTCTTATCCTGTCCCATCTTCATTTATTGCATTGGCTCTAAAGAGCCTTTTCACATAAAGCAATAGGAAGGAAGAGTGGTCATTACATAACTTTGCAGAAAACAGTTTTAAAAGCATTCAGAAAACCTTGGGACTCTTACCACTCATGAACAAATGTCAGAGAAACCATTCATTTTCACCTTTCATGTTCCATTTAAACTCTGGGATTTTCAACTTAAATATGACATATACACCCTTCCTATCTTTCTGCCACAGCAAGTATTTTCCTCTATTCCTTCTTCATTTGTTAGGTACTTGTCTTACTCATAAAACTATACCTAAGGTTCTGGATACTACTAGTAAGTTCCAATTTCTTGGAGTTGCATTCTATATACGGGCTGTAACCATGAGTCCGGCACCTGCACCTTTGAAGTATTGCACAGTGTGCATCAGTGCACACTTAAAGACTCACGCTCTTCAAGGACATGCAGCTGAGAATCAAGCAAAAATGTAAGTGCTACAGCGCAGCCGTCACTTCTGCTTAGAGATTCCAACAGCTCTTGGATCTGATTGCTCCATGCGCCTGCCACCACACAGTTACAGGAGTTTTTAAAACAGCATACACATACCCAAGCCAATTCATGTCTATTTTTGATGGCAAAAAACTTCTACCTAAGTCCTTCCTGCTACAGGCACAGAGAGGTGGCTGCGCCCTGTAGCAGTGAATGCAAACATACACATATGAGCATCCTCACATGTGACCGATCATTTTAGGTCTGTGACTTCCCCCTTTTTCTCTGTAGCTCCTTCAAGCACAGCAAGAGAGAACAATGTTCATCTTAAGTACAGCAAGATGACAACGTGTGATAGAGCAGATGAGCAGAGTCTAGGGGTGAGATGAGTAGAGAAAAAGACACTGGTGCTGGGATAATACTTTTTTTTAGGCTGTCTCTTCTTGCCTATGGCATTTTCTTTAGTAACAAGTTTGAGGATAATGAAGTTCCTACAGAAGCCTGAAGATGAAAACATGTTTGCACAATTACTCCTCATCCATAGTTGCAGGACATCTGAGTATCATCCCCTCTTCTATTGTTTAACTGAAGAACCATTAATGGCAGGTACCTTGCCGGGTACTGCTTCACAGCAGCAATTCCCATCTCTGACTTCCCCACTCACACCTGAAGCAGTGTTACTAGCTTTTCTCTACACAGGAAACCACTGCTGCCAGATATCCAGGATATCATCCCTTGAAGAGTTTTGTTGTTTATTTTTGTTTCTGAAGTGAACAAGAATAGCCTTCTCAAATACCTTGTTACCTCAATCAGAAAAAAGCATGAAAACTCTGAGTTCAGTATGACTATCCTCTTAAAACTTGGCATGCAAGCAAATAATAGAACTGCAAGGTAAAATATGGCATACATTTTCCCACTATTCTCAAAACCCGACAAAACAGACAATTTCTCAGGTATATTACAAGTTGCAGCGGATATTGGGCAATTGCTATTTTGACCAAGTGATACTCATTGTATTCCAGTGACTGTATCTATCCAAATTACAATTCTATATTATTTTAGTTAATCTTTTTTCCCCCATTAGTTTTCCTTTTTTTTTTTTTTTTTTTTTGGTTCTCCCCATCCCCACTCCCCAGAAGCCTTTTGGATAATATATATCCAAAAGTATGATTTTTCTATATTCTGTTCTTGAATATATGCTATTCTTAGATAGTGTTTTTACTTTGTCTACATTTTATATACTTGCCAGGACGTATCATATATAAACAGACTAAAATGTTCGTTACCTGTTTGTCTTTGGTCTCATTTTCTCTGTTCTACACCTACTCATGTCCAACAAGAATTTCTTCCTAAATCATTTTACATGTCAAGGAAAATGGAGTATAATAGTGTCCTCTGAAAATTTCACATAGTTTATCTAAAATTGAGGTCCCTCCACTCAAGATCATAGAAAAGCTATCTTCATGGAATAATCTGAATGCTTCCACCCAATTTTTAAAAGAAAGCAGAATTGCTTTTCTACTTACAGATGATACAATACTGAACAAATTATGTACTTCAAAGCATTATAGTGACTTACACATCCCAGTTTGAAATATGCCTGCATCTTACTGTATATTAAATCAATTTAACACATACATTAATTTTCCTTCTGAATTTAACTTTCCTAACTGAAAGACAGTCTTAGCCAGATTGAATTGATCTATCATTCTAGCAGAATAGGATTATAGAATGAGAATTAGAAGTAATTGCATGGCTAATGTTGAGTAGCTCAACTGTCTAGAAAATAAAGCTAACCTACTCTGGAATTTTAAAATACTCTTGAACAATTGCATTTATATTAATTCTGAATTAAAATGAATTCTATGACACCTAATATTTGATAATATCATAGCAGACCAATAGCTGAAATACCATCCAAGCTACAAGAAAAAAGTTAGACTTAGATTTAGCCAGTGTTCCTATTAGTCCCCCAAAATATTCAACCAACACACAAAGCAGGACTTGCAGTTTTATGTTTACCAGAGCATGGATAGACCAATATTTAGCTACACCTGCTGATAAAATAAAATTTATCAAAGCAGTATGTATTTTCCCATTCTTCATCTCACTTTTTTTTTTTCTTCTCATCCAAACAGAGACTAAGGACTACACAGACTCTAGTATTTTGCTTGGCAGTGGAAAATAGCCTACTAAGTCAAATGAGGACAGAGTGCTTTCTTTCTGTTTTGCATTTACTTCTGAGTTCCACTGTTTCTTCTCCAATACAGTACCAGCAAATTTTCTCATTGGGAGCAGTTTCTTTTAATTTGTTGTTGTTGTTGTTGTTTTTTAAAATAAAAAATTCTTATAAGCCATATGACCTTTTCACAACAAACACAATGCCATAAATTATGTGCCACTTATTGTTACTGTTTGGATGAGAGGAGATAACCAACCTATCTCAAAATTCAAAGCTAAGGTTAACTTTATTCCAGCAGAAGTCTATGGATTTTCATCTACCTTCTTTTCCACTCCCACCCCTCCATCAAACAGCAGCAAAACAGAAAGCCAGGCATGTACACCATAAAGAAAATGCAACTTACATCGCAGAATGTCACTTACATGCTGACCAAATTTAAAAATACCTACACCATACTGAAATAGTTAATTCCATTGTAAACTGAAACAGTAATCTCAATAAAGCAGCATTACAGGCCAATCATTTGGGAACAATTACTTTAAAGCTGAATGGCATTCCCCATCCCAGAAGAGCAAGCATAATGGAATGTTATCTCCCCAAAGCCTACTCATTGTAAACAACTATCTAAACTTGTTGAACCTGAAAGCTGTGCAAACACACTGCAATCAGAGTTACTATAACTGATATAAAGTCTTTGTTTAAATAATCTACAAAATGTCAATGCAATACAAATACAATAAAGAGAAATTCTTAATAACACAACTTTTTTATTTACAGTATTCTCAACAGCACTTAAATCTGCATTGGAAATACAAAGGGCACGTTTTTTCTCAGGCTGACAGCATGCTTAGTTCTCTCATTTACACCACATTGCAATAACATAAAGAGGGGTTTACCATTAATCCAGGTTTTACTACAAAGCATCCCGTTATTTCTCTGTCCAACACTGGCAAGACTGCCAAATGTCTGTCATCCAATTCAGAGGATTAAGTCTTCTTTTATAGTGTGATTCTTGTACCAATTTATAAAAATACAGATATAGTTTCTTAGAGCTGGTCACAGTCTATATTTTGGCCTGAATTCATGCCACAGAGGTTGAATATGACAGCTGGCAGGAAGCAGAGGGGAGAATACATCCTCCCCCTTTCCAGGCACCACATTTCTGTTGCCATAGTGATTAATCCTCAATTGAATGGCTGTCTTTGTACATTTCTTTTCAGTAAAACTAAGTAAACTTAAGTTGAAAACATACAGTTGGCTGACAAAAAAAAAAAAGACTCCACATATTCAACAGGTACAGTAGAAGTTCTATGTGACTAATACTTTTCCACGTATTAAAAAGGGCAAGTTAGCTCTAATGTGGGACATCATCATTTTTTTCAATTTACTTAGTATGCCCTTTTCCTATTTTTGACTATTATGACACATTATGCCTTCTGTAAAGTCTTCCCCAGGCTTCAGCCCCCTCTCTTCACCCCTCCCCCCTTCCCAGGATTCCTATTGAAGAAATACTTCACAAGTTCAGCTTTACAACAAGTAAAGAAAGCCTACTTCAGACTTCTGTACTTGCGTAAAATATTTCACACGGGTTGTTTTTGCCAATTAATTAGGGAATTAATTAAGGAATGCAGTCATTTAATTCAGAATAGACTAGAAACATTAGAAGATATTTAATCTTGACTCTGGGAGGCTTCTATTCCTTATTGTACCTAAGAAAAAGCTTCACAAAAAACAGTGCAAGTTACCCAAAAAACCAAAGTAACAAGCCCCTACACTGCAGGTTGCTTTGGAACCTGGAACCCACCAGGAAAAAAACCTCTCAAATACTTCATTGATGATTAAGATCTCAGAGAAAATGTTAACACTTTCATTTTTACCTAAAATTCACAATGCCAGAAGAATTTTGAACAAAGTATCACATGAATGAATCTCAAGACTTCTTTGTTTGCTTCCTGAAAGGCTGAAATAACTGTACACCTAGTCTGAAAATTACACTCTGGCTTTAAAAGGCCACCATGTCTGGTCTGGAGGTTTCTTTCACATTTTTTGTAGAAGTGCTTGTTTTCAATATTCTTTTTTCTGTAGTTACATGAGATAGCTGAAAACCCAAATAAAGAACTTATTTTTTAATAGATAGTGATGAAGTAATAGACAATTCTTCACTTGTTTGATAAAAAGAGAATTTCTAACCAAGTCTATTTGCACAGATGTATAAACAGATTTGAATCAAAAATAAAATGCGGAATGAAGATGATTCAAAGGCATTAGAGCAGCCTAAAAACAACACAGAAAATGCAAGCAAACAAGATTGTTACTCTAGTATCTTTTTTGTTTTTTTAACATAATCTTATTCCTTCATAGTTCTATAAGAAATATCAGAAAATCCTTCTTAGAAATAATCTACTGTGAAATAGCAGATGAAGTCTATCCAGTGTATCAGTAAGGAAGCTGCAAAGAACAGTTCTCAGTAGTTGTTACTGTGGTAGATATCTGCCACACTAAATGACATGCATTTTCCACTCAGGAGTTTAGAACACTGAAGTCTGGTGTGATATTCTCTGCATCATGGTATCAGACAGCTGACCTGCAAACTGCAATCTGAGAGACACACTTAACTGGTCTCTGAAAGACTTAGTGCTAAAAATACATTGCATAGCCCAGAACCTGCAGAGGATGGACTTAGTGGAAATTACTTGAGATATAATCTATATCTTCAAAGTTTGTTCAGAACAGCTGTTTGCCACATTTCTGCATGGAACAAGGAACTTAAACACCTCTTCCTATTGACACTTCAATGCCTTTCACATAAATAGCACTATCAGAAACATCAGCTCTTTGGGAGACATCATATAACAGTACGTTCTGCTCTTCTGTTCTCTCTTCCCCAAATCTACATTGATCTGACACTGCCAGTTGTGGTCAATGGGCAGAATTTGGACAATTTTCAGACACTAGGTAATGTGTATGACTCAGAAACTGTTGTTAGGAGGCTAAAATATTGTTACCATAATTCCAGTTTTCTGCCTTTAAGGGATATCTAAATGTATAAGTACTATGTCTATCTAAAGTAAATAAATTAAAATTTCTAATCTTTTAAGTGCATTCCTTGTTATATTTGAAAACTAAAGTTAAAGCAGATATACACTGCTACAGATGTCTATTTATGATAGCTCCTTCTGTAAGATGACAACAGCTTCTCTCTTCACTGGAAACATCACTTCATCTTACCTACAGCTACAGCATTTTCCATTTTTATGCATTCTGATGACCTCATCAGACAAAGGGTAGATATTCCCCAAAATACAGTATCTTTTAGTTTCTTCAAGAGCATGTGATAAAGACATTTGCTTGCTTCTTCCATTGTCATATTCAAACTATCTTCAAATGGTTATCTTTCTTTAATTCAAATACTGGACAGGACTCAGTTTGGCTAGTAATATTCATCCACGATGTGGTTTACTTTCTCGTTTGTCTACTTAATGCGTATATCATCTTGTTACTTTTACTACTTTTAGATTTTATCTAATTTTTCACAGTTGAGAATTTGAGAGAGCTCTCACATGTTTTACTCTCATTTCATGATGGCACGCTTCATATTCTGTTTGCTGTTACCCAACCCAACTGAATTTTCAGCCATCACATAGAATCTGTGGATATCCACACTAAACAAGAATACCCTATTATAAGAGTGGATGTTCTAGCTAAACTAGCCAGTTTGTACAATTCATTTGAAAACAAACAAGAATTGAGAGTATGACCGTGTTCCCTAACACCTCTGCAGAAAGAGTCAAAAGCTCTGCAACAGACTTAGAGGTGTCTATCAGCCCAGTTCTGGACACTGGAGCAAAAACCAAACAAGAAGAAATAGTAGCAAGAGCTGTTTCTTGTGGAAAAGAACCAAGACTTTGTTTCAAAATGCCTTTAGAGGTAGAGGAGGTTAGGAGGTTAACATACTATGTTTCATTAATCAGAGAAAAGGCAGATGATACATGAATCATAGCACAAGTAACATTAAGGACAGACTGACTATTCCTTACTGGATAGAAAACATGCTCAACTGAAACTTACACTTCAAAAAACATACATTAATACCCACTGCCCAGATCTCACAGACTTTCTGAAGTCAAATTAAGGAAAGAAACCATCAACAAGACACCTTTTCCTATCCTTAAGTTCAAATCTTACACTTTTTATAATCAGTTCATTAGTTACCCATGTTCTTAAGTACAATTTCCTAAATTCCTGTAAAGCTTTCTTTGACTAACAAAAACTTCCTGTTCCCTAACCTTCTACCTCGATTCCCCAGGATCCTCATGCGTATTGTAACTTGTGGGCAACTTAAGTGCCTACATTAGTCTCCATGCTTCAGCAATAAAGGACTAATAAACCTAGATTATCCACTGTGGATAGGAAAAAAGATGAATTCAACAAAATGTCAATATTCTGATGAGGCCATCTTAGTTGCTTATTACTTATTATTTTTGCTTATTACTTAATGCTTATTATGTTGTTGCTTTCTACTCCTGTGGTTCTAGATTCATACATAAGTAGAAAGAGAAATGCTTTAGTCAATCTTTGAGATCTGCAGGAAAAAACAGTATTTCCAAACAGAAAACACATCCACTTCAATTGAATGCTCTGTTAGTTTTCAATGTTTTTGCATTCCTTTCCCAAAAGAGTCATTTCTTAAAAATAAAGTAAAATAAATTTAAAGGCAGAAACACCTTATTATAGACAGATTGTAGATCAAAGCAGGAAGACACAGTTGGCATAGATAAACTGAACAGCATAAAAAATATTTTGATCGTCAAAAAGAGACTTATGAATTGAAAATACCAATTTCTGATCAGTCTTACGTAGAAAATCAGAAAATTTGATTAAATGTACTTTAAAAAAGGACATATCATTCATAGGTCTTCATGATGCTCTCAAATAAAGCTTCAATATAAAATAACTATAAAAAAAACTTCTGTTTAAAAAAGTGATAATTCAAAGTAAACAGAAACAGCTATACAATAATTGTTAGTCCCTGTTAGAATAATGATGCTAGAAATCAAAATAAATGAGAAATTTCAGTTATCAGAAATTCTGTTTTTCTTTCAAGAACTATCAGGTTATAGTTAAGATTCCAGCATTTAAGACTATCACCATTTCCCTAAAACTGTGATGGAAACTTAGCTGTATTTTTAAAATAGTATTACATCTAATACTAATCTGTTGAAATCTTTTTCGGTAAGCTTCACTTGCAATCAGCTTTTTAATTACGATGAATTAGTTGCTCTGACAATGAAACCAAACTTCAACTAATGCAAATTAATTGAAAAATGGTCTGATGGCCAGAAGAGCAAAAACGATCATATTTTTCATAGAAAACGTTTTGAAACTAAAATAATGAATAAATGAACAGAATAAAAGTTATATTCTAAGTAGATACTCTTTTCAGATGATTTTATGAGGCTTTAGCAGCTCTTTTTTTTTTTTTTTAAAAAAAAAAAAAAGCACAGAACAAGGAATTCCAAGCTCCGTGTTTAAGAATAGGCAGCCATAGAGGAATTATTTCTAGATTAATGCTTTCTATGTCAAAGCAAGAACAGGAACTGAAATCAAGAGGCAGCCTTCTCCATAATTACTGATATCTTCCTGCCTCATTCAATCTCCAAGAGAATTGATACTACCATTGCTTCTGAGTCAAAGAATAGATGGCTTAAACTGACAAGTTAAACAAGAGAAATAAATTTATAATATTTGTAGTCACACAGGCTCTAGGTAATAATAGGTAAACTGCACAAACAATACAACTGAACTCTCACAAAATAAATGTTGAGAGAGATGGATCAACACACAGTTGTTCGAAGTTGTCCTTTCAACATTTTCTTTCATTTATATTTAATTTTATTAATGTTACCAGCAACACCCATTAAGACAGCATCTTTCTACATTCCTGAGTATTTTTGACCTACTTTTCTGTTAAGAAGGGACATTCTAATGCAAATGTATTGGAATTGAAAGGCCTCACTTTACAACAGTTGGCCTGGTTTGATCTTCCCAGTGTAAAAATTCTTTGGCATCCCTGCTAATGGCTCTATTAGTTACAGTACATCAACAACACTGGAAGAAACTCTTTTAGCCACTGTGGATGTTCAACATCCTAGAACGACAAAATCTTGTATCTACAATTCCTACAGTGATTGCTAATATGTTTGTAAAGACTAAACTGGTTATTCACGAATTACTTATTATATGGTTGTGGTTTATCTTAAGGATCAGTCTAGGAAAATGCAAATGTTTATTACAATGCAAACAACATCAAAGCGTCCAGATAATCAGAGTAGATTAAAACCACTCTGTAATAAGAATAAAAATACACAAACTGTACCTGAATTTATTCCAGATTGTATGTATTCCAAATGTAATTAAAAAGACGCATGACCAACAAAAAACTTAAAACGTATCTGTTGCTGCAAAGGAGCTCTCCCAGTAAACTCTAGTTTTATGTTTCAGACATTAAGCGCAGACTCTAATGACCATTAATTTAACCCATTACAGCAACTGCATGTTTCCACCCTCAAAAAAAAAAAAATCTTCGAACTGATTAATGTTTGACTTTCCATGCCACAGAGATTTTAGCATGTGCTGTGGAAACTGGATTTTTGTTAACTGAATCCAGGTCAAACTGAAGATTTTTCAAGCCTCAAATCAGAGCAACATGGCACAGAATTTGATTTCGAACACCTAATCTTTACTCCTACTGTTTCTCTCAGAGAAAAATCACGCAGAGGGGTGCTCTGTTGCTCAATTCCCAACTCTTTCAGGGATGACCAATACGAAAAAAAAAAAAAAAAGGTAATTTATTAGACCACCATTTGACCCTTCTCCTCCTCCTCCTCCCATCCTCGGTGACTTTGATCATTCACAGTGGCCATTAACAAAAAAACCACCAAGTTTGTTACAGCTTTTTAAGATGAAAAATGAGGATAAAAATAGACTAAAACCAACATTTCCCAAACATTTCTCTTTACCTTGGCACTACAGACTGTTACATTAGCAGGGAGCTGGGAAAATTGCTTCAACTCAAATACATCTCGCACTGCCCACCGGCTCAAGTGATTCTCAGCCTTGCTGGATCCAACCACATTCTGATTCGAATGTATATAAGCCACTTCCTGAACACCATCTGAAATATTAGGAGAATGATATCAAAGATCTTGGTTATTCCAAAACTCTTAAGGTACACAGTTATCCTCAAGAAGCATATCGTATCTTAAAAAGGTTTTACTTGAAAGCTGTAACTTTTGCTATTATTTCACTCAGCCCTAGGTTTCCCTGCTCTGTGAAATTAACAACAATCATTAGATTTATCCAGTTTAATGCTGCTGCCACTTCAGTGTGGGACTTTTTCAGATTGAGAAAGAAGTTTCAAAGTGTCCATGATTTAATGGCTGCAATACTGATGTTTAAAGTTCAGTCACTAACAGAACCAAATCTTCTACATGGTATTTCAAACTCTTAAGTCACATAAATAAAAACTAAGACATGTGAGGAAAAACTACCATCCCTTTCAAGACTTTAAAGTCTTTACTGTTTACATGGCTCAATTTGTGAATTCTTATTAAATCTTTAATCCTAGCATTTTTCAATGGACAGTAAATGTTCAAGAAAATACTGCAGAGCAGCCCATTTCCCCAGAAGACAGGAAAGTAAGGCTAGCAGGTAGAAAGAGTAACAGCAAGACATTATGAGATAACTTAGTACATTGTTACAAGATAATGAACAAAAGAACTTAAAACCTTCCAACAGTGGTAAATTAAACACATTACTACTCTAGATTAAAGAAAAGCAAGGTAATTAAATGAATAGTTACCTAAATATTTGTCCATCGATTCCACTTCGTGATCCTGATGGTCAAATTCTGCTTTATGTGCATAACTTTTATGCCCAGCGTAACTGCTGGACTTCTTTTCTGCAACAGTGCACATTCTATCTTGAATAGGATGGAGGATTTTGGACCCAAACCGAACTGTCTGTCTCTGGCTTTTACACTTATAGCTTTGCTTTCTGGCATGAATCTTCTCAACTGGTAAGTTATCTTCAGAGGATGAAAATTCATCTATGTTCTGAGATTCACTTTCCTTTTCTTTTCTACTGGGTTTCGCTTGCAGCTGAGATTTGGAGCAGTTACCGAGTTCATTGCTATGGGCATGCCTTTGTTTCCGTCTTGGAAAGCTGGAAGTTCTCAACTTTTCCGATTCAGAATTACAGGGAATTTCAATATCATCAGACTCATCACTCACATCACTTGCACCTTTCAAATCTCTTGCACTGTTCTTGACATCTTCAGAAGACCTGATTTTGCTGACATTTGATTCAGTACTACAGAATCCAAGTTGCCTACAGTCTCTTTTAAATATAGACCTATCTTTTGCTGACTCTAAAGGATTTTCAGACAGTGATCTGTGTATTTCAGCTCTTTTAGTAAGCATTGCTTGGTGGCATGCTGAAACTTGGGTTGGAAAGATAATGTTATCATTCTCTTCAGAACTACTTTCAGTTTCCATCACTACATCATTCTGCTTTGAAATGCACTGATCCTCATCTTCTCTATCCTCTTCCTCCTCAGAGTTTGATAAAACAAGCCAATCTGCACTACACATTTCTTGTTTGTCAGTTCCATTTGGTGACTGAGCAGCTTTGCTGCGCTCTGAAACATGCACATGGCTTAGATGTTTCTGAACACGAGTACATTTGCTATTTACATTTGTTCTTGTAGTCTGACCATCAGAACTTGAATGATAAGAGTTGTCGTTATCATTTTTTTTGGTAGTTTCAATTTCACTCTGCAACAATTTAGAAAAACCACACTGCATTAAGGAAAGCTGTCCCTTTGTTACTGTTAAATTATTTGCACTGCAAGGCCTCTTTCTGTCATTTCTTTTCATGGAAATTTCCAGCATATCATCATCACTAAAATCATTATGAAGATCTATTTCTTCTCTCTCTAACTGTGCCTTGGAGTTTGGGGGATCTCCATCTCCTCCAAAGTCTGGTCGTTCATACTAAAAAAAAGAAAAATAGATTATAGCTGTTAGATACTACAAACAAGGTGAGGCAGAACAAAGTCTTTAGCAGAACAATAAAGAAGACAACACTAAAAAATTGTTAATGCATCTCAGCAGTGGGCAGCATACTCTAAATCAACATTCGTTTTCCTAATTCACACCCATATTTTTTCAGTTTATACTAATCTTGTTGCAACTTTCCATCTTTCAAAGGTAGTTTGAAAAGTGACTTAATGATTCAAGCCATAAAAAAGCCTTTTTATGAATGGTATTCATAAAAAATCTCATTGCACTATGGTCAACCTCCTTGTATAAGGCAGCTAACAGTTTAAATGAGTTGTAAGTACTTAAGATTCTGCTCTAAAATTAGTTGAACCCTACTGCAATACAACAAAAATTACCTCCAGGCAACCTTAAAACACTTAAAAACCTATAGGAGTCCGGAGTACAGCTCTAAAATTGTATATTACTGTGACAAGAACTGTGACAATATGTAAATGGGAAGTCAGAGGGTAAATACTCAACTTTTTTTCATGTAGAAAAGTTTGAAAAGTTCAGCTTAATATATTAATCTTGATACAATCCTGCCTGTGAGAGTATTTAACATAACCCAAAAATTGTGTCACCAAGTCCAATTTGAGGTCATGACCACTGTGAAGTCACACTGATTTAAATTAGTATTGATAATTACCTGCAGAACCTCCCTTCCAAAACATAAGAGATAGCAGCTAATTTTCAGTATAATTCGCTGTGATATGATATTTTCACCCTTAGAGGCCATATTCTAGACTCTATTGCTTATTTCCCAAATCAACTTAATATAGTGTTCGGTCAAAAAAATAAATAAATAAAATGTTTACATTTAAGCCTAGCCTTTAAAGAAAAACTTCTCTGGTTCCAGAAGTAAGCCTATAGATTCATTACTTGAATTAAAAAGCCATGACTGAACAAACCACTGATACAATAATCGCTGTTTTACTCCATCAACTAAATAGCCCATGTCTTCCACAGAGGGCCAAAAAGCCTGAAACAAGTTTTCAATCCTCTGAAACAACTCTATTCCTTTCCACAATTACCTAACCAAAATCTTCCAAAGAGCAGTAGGTGCCAGATTCTTAAATGACTGGTTGTTATAGCAGGTCATATTGTGATAGCATAAGGCTATCGCTCTTAAGGCAGTACAGAGCAATCCATCAGAAAAGAATGTTGCTGTATAGTAACAGCATGTTAGTAAAACTTTCATTGAGCCTGATGATACCGAAGTACTGTAAAGGTCACAGAACACTGTAACACCAGATGTTCAAAATATTCTATTGTAAATCCAGACAGCAGAACATTATATAATGATTTATAATATGTACAACAAAAGGCAAGCAGCCAATGAAAGACGGCAAGTGCAATCACATGTAAAAGCATTACCAGCCTAACAACGTACCAACAACATTTGCTACTGTAGTGTCACAAATTAGAGAGACATTCACACTCTGCCCTGTATCCCACAGAGATAACTCACCCTTTCTGAGCTGTATGGAGGAGACTCTTCCTTTAGCCAAGTAGTTGCTGTCATAACTCCCGCTTCTACTCGCCCTTCCCTCTAAAAGAAATCAAAAATATATAGAGAACAAAAATTGTATCCTCTCAAATTAACAAAGGCAGACCTAACAATATATTTTTTTCCCTTACTATAGAGGTATAGGCATCTAAAGTATAATAAGCAAACCCCAGACTAAGACCTGCATTTTAGCAATAAACTTACTTCTCTTTTGATCCAAACCCATGACCTGCAGGAGCACACAACCCACGGGAAAATTGACCTATTGTATAAATTGTATCTTACACGGTTTCAATATTTTTTTTACACCTTTCTTCCCCCACAGCAGAATACTTGCTACAATTATATATATTAATAATTACTTAAAAATAATTTGCACTACATGTTTTGGAACTGGGACAATAGCCTACAGAATATGAAACCTCAGTTGTACAACTCCCTCCTGTAACATAGAGAAAAAACAACCTTAAGCAAATCAAAAAACTGTTCAATAAAATTTAAGGAAGTTTTTCCAGCTTATATTCTGCAGAGAAATTAGCAGGCCTATTTCATTTAAGGTACTACCAAGACACATGGTTAAGGTTCACCATTCTGTTTTGTAAAGTGCTTCCATTCAAAATTCTGACAAAATATCTCATGAGAAAGGAAAAATATAGAACTAATAACCAAAAGTGAAAGGGAAAGACTTCACACCTCTAGGATTTCTTTGGTAAGACAAGACCCATGAATCCTGAGTTTGAAAAGGTTATGGATCCCAAAAAGCTCTCCCTGATGTTCCTTTGATCCTTGCACTGCCTCGAAATACCGCTTGGCATTTTCACTTCCAACCACCGCGCAGTGTAGTTGCTAAAACAGAACAACACAATAGATTTCAGAAGTGTTTGCTCCAACAACATGTCAGAATTTCCTGGCATCTATGTTATATACACAGCTTTAGTTAGAGACAGCAGAAATTCCTAAGGGAGGATATTTTGCTTTAATTTCCCTGACAGATGGTGGTATAATAGACTGTGGTATAGTATGAAGCTGCTTAGTTTTACTGAATAAATGAATACACATCTATTTCAAATATTTTACTTCACTGTTATCTAGTATCAGATACCTACTATAAGAACTACTGACACTCCCTCTGTATCTTGACTACTTATTTTTTTTACACAGCCTTTGGCATTGTATACTTACTTAGTAAACACTAAACACAGCCACAGGATAAAATATTCAGAGATTAATAGAATTAAATTATTATGTACTCTTCCAAAGTAGCTTAAACAGAAGAGACTAAAAAGCCTTCCACATGAAACAGAAACATGTAAGTAAATAGTTTATCAGGCAGAATTCAAGAATTCTTGAAGTCGGGGAGATTTAGTTTTATACAAATGTTGAAAAATGTGCAGTCCTTGGAATAATGTATTTGACTTTAAGAAAAAGAATGCCAAAACTATGGTTTTATGAATACCAGAGATGTAATACTTTTTGTACCTGTCTCTCAGTTGTTGGTAGTACTTGAGCTCTACTCACTTCTAGTTCTAGCATTGAATAGGCATTTTCCTAGACAGCACGTCTCTTAAACTATGTAGGCCAGTAACTATACAACCAAATTACAGTTTAACTTTAGCAACCAAAGGCACAGATTATATCGTTCTTGAATTATGCACGGTATTCACAAAAGTATACTTCAGGATACATATATAATTTGAGTTTCTGTATTTTAGATTTCAATTTTATTTGCGTCAGACACATGGCTAGGTCAACTAAATGAAAACTGAAACACCTATAAAACCCTTTTTATTTAAAATACTTTGTGAACTTTACCTGCTTATAAACTTGACGTAAGTACATCATCTCCTCCACAGTTCCCAAGGATATCAGTCTAAACACTTTAACATCCTTGCATTGACCAATCCTGTAAGCTCTTTAAAGAAAGTGACTTATTAAAAAACATTTTTTTTAAATAATTAAAGAATAAAGCAAGCTTGTAGGGCAGTGAAACAAAGATCACCATTCCAACAAAATGAGAATGCTCCAAATCATTTATGAGTTACTTTTCAATTTTTCCAAACTCTCTCAGTATTTAATTCCCTTTTCATTTATCCTTAGTTTTCCACGTTTCTTCTAAGTCCTATCCAGCTGCAAAAACTTTCATCTCTTTGTATCACAAGGCTTGTCTCTCATTTCTCTAAAAAACACTTCCACTATGTTTTTTCAGGGTCTTTTCCCTCTCCCTCTGCATCTGCTCTTGCACAAGATATTCTTGTATTTGCATTATACATGAGTTAGATCATGGATTACTTCGGGCAGTCTGTTCTTTCTTAACTTTATAAAGCACTTTGCAAGTTACAACATCATAAAAATAACTAATGAACAGGCAGTAGATTATCTAAATGGCAAATTCTGGGATTTCTAACAAATTATATTCAGAAAATTCAATGCATGAAGTTCATGAGACGCTGACCCAATTTATAGAAATGTGATCTTAAGAAGACTCTTTTAAAGACGGTCCCTTCCAACAACACGCATTTCTGATATATGTATTTCTGTAGGACAGGTGCACATAAACACCTCTTAGATATCAGAAAGATCCTGAAAGCAGAATTACATAATTGGATGGGACAACAAAAATAAGTTTGTTTCTCCTCGTGAAAATACACGTATCTACTGAATTTTTAAGGCTTCCAATGATCTTTACTTCCACAATTCAAATGTTTGTCCTGAACTCCTAGGGAACATCCTGTGGTCAAAGATCCTAGAAAGACAAACCAAGATTCCTAGAAATACTCCACAAAGGAACACTATCATGGAAGTGAGTGCTGGTAAAAGACTAATCTCCACAAGGGTGTGGTAGAAAAGAACATAAATGTTTTTCTTAAAGGATTCTGGAATTCAAAACATCACTTGAACTAGGGTCAATGACAACGTACTTTGCCCTGACAAACACAGGAAAAATGCCATCCGGCTCTACCCAAGCACTTGTTTTTAGAGATAACAAAGAGTTACAATAACTATGACTTTTTTTATGAACCAACTGTAATGGTGCCACAAAAATAAAATGGAAAATAAAATACAAGATTAAGATATTAAATAAGATACAAAATAATGATTAAAAACAAGAACATCAAAGCTAAAAAAAAAATAATTTAACCAGACATTTCTTACTGTCTTACAGATAAGCCAGACTATTTAAAAAATGTCTTCCCTTAGAAAAATTATAGTTGGACAATTAGATTACATAACCAAAACAAGAGTACAATATAGTTCACGTTACGCATTTTGAGAATATACCTGTCAATAGCCTGAAGATCATTTGCTGGGTTCCATGTTGGATCAAACAGTATTACAACATTTGCACCCACAAAATTAAGACCCAGTCCACCAGCCCTAAAAACATAAAACAAACCAAACAAAATCGGCAGAATTATGTGATAGCAAGAACAACACTTTTTTCCCCTCCCCCCCAACGTATTAGGTCCATATAAGCATGAATCTTCCTTGCCTCATTAAATCAGCACTACAGAGATACTGGAAATTGGGGCATGGCTTTGTGTTAATGCTGTGTTGACAGCTCTGCGCTAATGTTGAGCTGACTGCCTCCAAGCACTTAAATAACCACTACTGTGAGATGCAGTCTCCTCACCTAAGTAGCAAGATGACTACGAACTGTATGACCCATTCAGTCACAACCAACTGCTGTGACCTTCACTACAGTAGAAATACTGACTTCTTCATGCAAGCTGAGAGCTATGCAGCCCAATTCCCCCAAGGAGTATACTGTAATTCATAACCATATTTTTAGCAATTAATATTACAGACCCATAACAGAAACAGGAGAAGTATAGCTTAAGCAAAGAGGGACTTAAGCATCTGCATTGAATTTTATTTCCTCTAGTCCCAGTACATGGTCTTAACAATAGTGCTATACTTCTTGGATTGAACTGGTCAAAATCTAGGGTAAGTTGCATCTAGAAGAATGAACAACTTTCACCAGTCTATTTGTACAGTATTTAAGACAACTGCTAAAAATAAAGCTAGCCACACATCTGTGTATGAGCAATACTCGTATACATTACATGTAAAAAAAAAAAAAAAGTCCCTGTAAAAAAAAAATTTCTACTGTTGGGGAAAAGAGTTGCAGAGGTACCACTTAAATCACCATAATTAAATAGCTGTGGCATGATTACAGGTAAAGCCTGCAATCCAGAAGAGAATTAGAATATACATTTAACCTGAGGTAACTAACTACCTAATGCCCTGGCTGAATCCAACAAAACTGCTCAGTTACTTGAGTTTGAAATGTGCATAGCTGTATCAATTGATAGGAACCACAGTGAGGAAAATACAACTTCTCATCCAACTGCAAAACAAGCATATACTGAACATTCTTTTCCACTGTCTCAACTAATGTTCCTACAGAAAAGACAAAGACTTCTCTATATAACTACAAGCTAAATAATAGCATTTAAGTACTAGAACAATTGTTTACATTGTCATAGGCAGCAATAATTTGAAAATGGGATTTTCTCAAAGACTTATTGCAAGACTTAAAAGTCTACTCAATACAATTTACCAAACAACTGTTTAACAGATTACTTTACATTCTGCTTGTTCAAAGCAGTGAGAAAGATAAAGGTTACAGGGAAGTGAACGAATGGAAACAGAAACCAAAAGCTTACAGAACCCAACCACCTTCTGGAATATTCTTCTAATGTAAACACAGTTGTGGTCTCTTCCTACTAGGTGTAGCGTGGTGTAGTGTTAATAAACCCTGGAAAGGCTGAGGGTATAAAAACCTGCCAGTATTAATGGAGGTTTCTGGAAGATGAGCAATCTCAACGTTTGAAATGTTGAATAAAAATCTTTGTGTTTTTCAGAATAATTTACTGTATTTTTGAATTTTGGTGTATTTCTTTTTACTGAGGGCAGAATTCATACTCTCCTCTTACCAAGACAACCATGCGGTCAGACTGATGCATAAGTCAACACATATTTCCAAATGCTTTCTCATAAAAAAATGCAGTAGTTGGAACTGAAATATTAATTCTCAGTGAAAAGCCTCAGTGCAAGTTAAATGGACAAACTGCAAAAAATAACTAAACAGGATACTCAGTGTTCTAAAGATTTTACCTTTCAATAATTTTAGGCATGTCACAAAAATTCAGATACTCCAGAACAGAAAAACAATGCCACCTATATCCTTCATGGACAGAATGAATGCAGTAGCTAGTTTGTGCATTGTAAAAAAAATATCCTCCATTTTAAATATCATTTTAATCAGCTGTTTAAGTCATATTACTGTAAGATGGTCCATGCAAATTAGTATAATATGACTTGAATGAAAAGCCCTTTATTAAGGGCCTTATAACATTTCTATTGCAAACAACTGTTTTCAAAAGATCATTTTATTTAAGACTGCACACTGCTTTTTTTTTTTGTATCCTGTCACTGACAACTTAATACCACAATGTTCAAAAGTTACAAAACACTATTGCATTAGGAAAGTTTCCATGAAAGCTGTGACTACTTAGTTGTATTTACTGAGATGCTTTTGGAGCTTACAAGTTCTGTTTCAGTGAGATCTTGTGGCTGAGAGTTCTTTCAGTGTGATTAAATGCACATAGAATTACTTGCAATAGTTGTGAAGGTAAATGAAGCTCTGTAATCACGTCTAAAGCAATGAACAGTCCAGTAATGGGCAGTAATTCTGAACCCTGCAGGCAAAATGGAAACATATACTATACCTATTCACGATAGAAACAGTCTACAAATTTCTGTACCCATCATCATCATCTAAGCAAATCTCTCTATATAATAAAAAAAAGAGAAGGAGGAATAGATTTTCATTAAATTAATTCCTTCAGAATAATTCTAAGTAAGGACTAGCATTGAAAACCCAGAGAAAGGTAACTTAGCTGTTAAAGTGCAAATACTTGTTCTTATTTCTTCCAGAAAATTGTGATAGAGCCTCACCACATCGACTTCAGTATTGTCTGTAGGCAGTTTCCTCTCTTTAGGCAAAGGAGCATCAATGAAGTTCTAAGCTCTCACATTCTATCAAGTTAATAATTCCAGCAAGTATTTCTAAACTAAAAAGTACTTCAGGTGGCCAAGAAGGCCAATAGTATCCTGGCTTGCATAACAAGCAGTGTAGCCAGCAGGTCTAGGGAAGTGATCATCCCCCTGTAACCAGCTCTGGTGAGGCTGCACCTTGAGTACTGTGTTCAGTTTTGGGCCCCTTGCTAGGAGAAGGGCAATGTAGAGACGGGCAATGTAGAGACGGGCAATGTAGCTGGTGAGGGGTCTGGAGAACAAGTCTTATGAGGAGCAGCTAGGGGAGCTGAGCTTGTTCAGCCTGGAAAAGAGGCGGCTCAGGGGCGACCTTATCGCTCTCTACAGATACCTTAAAGGAGGCTGTAGCGAGGTGGGGGTTGGCCTGTTCTCCCACGTGCCTGGTGACAGGACGAGGGGGCATGGGCTAAAGTTGCACCAGGGGAGTTTTAGGTTGGATGTTAGAAAGAACTTCTTTACCGAAAGGGTTGTTAGGCATTGGAATGGGCTGCCCAGGGAAGTGGTGGAGTCACCATCCCTGGAGGTCTTTAAAAGACGTTTAGATGTAGAGCTTAGGGATATGGTTTAGTGGGGACTGTTAGTGTTAGGTCAGAGTTTGGACTAGGTGATCTTGGAGGTCTCTTCCAACTTAGACAATTCTGTGATTCTGTGAAAAGTACCGTTCTCTTCTTCCAAATAATCATGCGATCTCCCAGCAACACCAGTGCAGAACTGAAGTACTCCAAATCAAATTTTACTTCATGAGCCCTAGAAGTTCCAACAGATCTAAACCTCTTTTTCCATAAAGATCAAGGATGAAATATCATGATCTATATCTACTGGCCTGATGGAATTTTTAAGCTCTGATGAAATCAGCCATATTTTCTTTCAACGTAAAGAGTTTACAAACATTATGAATAGTTATGTGAGTCTGTTTGGTACTAACATTAAATGCAATACCTGAGGTCAAGCTATAGGGATACAACTTCAGTTTTTAACTTTACTATTTAAGGCTCCATTTCTCAAAAACACATAAACCAATTAAAATTTGAATTTTCAAATGTCTATGAACCATATAGAGACAACTCCTGGCAAAAAGGCCATTTTACTTATATGAAAAATGGAACACTAATGAAAAATGGGAACACTGTATGTTTAACAGTGAAGTCATCACCACTGTCTGCAGTGTAACTCACTGATTTATTGATTGGTACTTCCTGTTTAAAGCTGTTAATTGTGTCAGTCGAATAAAATGGCAGACTCAAAATCACTACGCTGGGAATTCATCCTTTGCAGAACACATTTTTACAGCCAAAAGAATGCGTAAGTATTTTTGGTGAAAAACAACATTTGTCTCTTTGAGCAATGGGACAGAGCACATACAAATTGACTACAGAGAACAGTCAGCCAAAAACTTTGCAATACAGTATCAACAGAAGAGCATGACCCAATTCTGTCAACATGTTTCAACTTACTATGTAATTAGAAATAAGACAATAATATAAAGCCCTAATGCTTGAAAAATCTGAGTAAAAGGAAAACCTCTTGTATGGTAGAATGGAGATAAATAATTTTCTGATTTCCAAAGGATTACAAAACTTAAGCTGCTTCCAGCACTATGTATTAATCAAGCAAAAAGATCACTTTTTGTCTTTTGTGGTGATTTACACTAAGAATTGCACCTCCTGTTTAACTTAGTAAAGATAGGTTATATTGACTGCAATTCCATCATTGATTGTTCCTTCCATTTACTAAGTTGAGAAATGCTAAAACCACTATCAATCACCACTACCAGGCATAGGCATGCACAGCTCCCCTACCTCAGTATTCACAAGTGCAGTAAGAGAAGGTCCACCTCTATTCACCTAACCTTCAGAATTGTGTCTGTGTAAATTAATAGAAGAGGACTGAAAAGGTTATAGCAACAAAACTGAACTACTTATAAGCACAGACCAGTGAGTTGTCTTATGCTACAGATACAGTAATACCCTGCTGTCTTTGGTGGCAAAGAACAGGGACTCTTGAAGGTCTTAGGGAAGCTGATGGCCAAAATCTGAAGTTACAAGCAAAGGCACATGACCAGCACTACAAATCTCCTCAGAAGCCCGCACACATGCTCCAGAGGGTATCCAAAGACAGTTCTGACACGTGTTTGCAGTGATTTTTAAGATGATATCTGATTTCTAATTAAACAGAGTTAGTATGGACCCTTCTATTTTACTCCAACACGTATGCTTTTAGCAAAGGACCAAAGTGATGGTACAGATAAAAGCATGTTTGCACGTTACATGGAGTTTCACTTGTGCTGCTGAGCAATGCTGGTACAGCATCAGGACTTCCTCTAATCCCCCCCCCAGAGCCAGCAGGCTAGGGGTGGGCAAAAAGTGAGGAGGGGACATCACTGGGGCCGCTGATCTAAACCAATGAAAGGGATATTCCATACCGTATGATGTCACGCCCAGCAATAAAAGGTGGGAAGGGAGAGGGAGAACAGGGAGGCTTTCATTAGGTAAGCATGTAACTTCCTGTGCAACCATTATGCATTTTGAGGCCTTGCTTCCCAAGACATGGGCAAGCTTTGCTTGCTGATGCGAAGTAGAGAATAATTTTCTCCTTTTGCATCTGTTCAACCTTTACTACTTTTTTTCCCCCTAATATTATTAGTCCTTAATTAATTAAACCATCTTTATCTCAACCCATGAGCCTTTTTTCAGCAAAATTTTCCCCCTTGGTGTTTTGAGGAGGGGGAGTAAGAGTATTGTAGTGTTTAACTAGCCTTCAGTATGAAAGCACCACAAGTGTTTATACCCACTTGCTAGTTCTATTAATAATGTGCAAGAAATGGAGTTGGTCTACAATACAGTGAAAGCTTTTGGTAAATCATGGTGTTATGTCAGTAACTGTTTCCTCACTCCTACAGGAACTGGAAATTTGAAACTCTAATTCAGAGGATCTCCTTTCTTCAGATCTTAGAAGCCCTCAAAAACAGAGGAGATGGGGAGGGCGGAAGCCTCTAGAAATTTTACAATGTGGGTCCACAGCAGTAAGTCCATGTTTGCCAACAAACATACTTCGCTTTCTCCAAAAAGTTATCCCTCACAAGATCATAAAGCAAAATCTAGAACAACCTATTTTTTACGCAGTACAACATCTGAGTGAAACAAAAACACAAGAAGTTAAATTCTCTTACATTGTAGATACTAGGCATATGTTGATTTCTTGATTTTTGTTGAATTCTCTTACGATTCTCATCCTATCTTCTGATTTTGTATTTCCATCAAGTCTTCGGTAATCTAGCCCAGACGCCATACAGTACTGCTCCAGCACATCTAGCAGCTGGGGGGGAGAGGAGGAAAGGGGAAGAAAAAAGATCAAGTACTCATTGGTATCTTTTCAATTACATGTAATCACTAGCGCCTTCTTTCTTGAATATTTCCTATAGACAAAGGAACAAAAATTAGAGCAAATCTTCCACATTTTGGTATCAGAGCCCTTGACTTTCTATAGCTGTGATTCTACAGCACTCTAAGGCGATTAATATTGGTCTGCTAGGGTCTCATACTTCCACTCTGTCTGTCTGTCCCACCTCTACATGATGCTGAGTCAGTTCACCTCAATAAGCTGATAAGCAACTTAAAACAGTTTCCTACCATCTTAGCAAGTTAACGTGACTTTAGGTATGGTAAATGAGCACCAGAGCCAACAAAGAGAAACAGGCTGGTATGCAGTCAGAGTTTAGAGGCATGGAGTAGAAGAAATTGCAGTAACCAGCAGACTTGTCCTGAGCACTGAACCACAGCTTAAATCACCTAAACATTAACTTGCAATCTTCCTTACAGCCACAAAGTGATTAAATATTTAAGACTCTGAATTGTCATTCAGTATTATAATGCTTTTTTTTTTTTAGTGCTATCATTACAAACGTTTAAAGAAACCAATGTTATATATTGCACCACTTCAAGAAACTCAATATTTCCTGACAAGAAAATTATAGAGCAAGTCTCTAAAAGCAAAGTGCAAATACCACTCTAGCTCCAATTAAACAGCCTTAAGCTTAAAACAACTGGTTTGGTGTTTCAGTCTCAAAGCTGAAATTTGAGTACTGCTGATGGTCAAAAGCCAGCAAAAGAGGAAATTTAAATACTTTGCAGAGCTAACACAACAGTTGTATGATACTTCAGTCGTAATTTGCAGTGATGCTGCTCTAACTCAAGATGCACCAACTGAATTCAGTATTACAAATATACCTCAAGTACTAAAACAAATCTAAAAAGCTGTAAGGAAGTAAACGGAGGCTTATGTCTATTTTGCAATCAGTATTTTTATCATGAGATAACATAAGGTTTCAACATGCTTCTGGAGTATTGTCTGCTGTCCTTCTCTATCATCATTTCACACAGCACAGAGGAAAAAAAAAAAAAAAAAAACAAAGGCAGTTGAATACTGTTTATGTCCTTACTGCTTTACACATCAGAACTTGCTGCTGTGGTTAATAGAGAAAAATCATAAGAAACTCACCTTTGTGGAAAAGGAGAAAAGAAGAACTTTGTCCTTGTTTTTTCTAAAGTGATTTAAGAGCTGCTGAAGAACCTACAAATGAACCACAGAACACAAGTGAAGAGATTTCATCTACAGGTCATCTCAGATGCACTCAGTTGTGTTTTCAGACTTTAAACATGCTACACTAATTGTTTGCAAAGCCAAACAGCAGCATAACAAAATTAGTTTTGTTAGTTTTTTAAAACTAACATAACAAAAATGTCAAAGGTAACAGATGCTGAATGTATTCATTTTCCAGTAAGTATCTCCATGGTAATCATACCATTAACAGGTATATTCAGAAGCTATTTGTATCAGTGCATAGGCTGCAACAAAACGTTACTTATCTCACGCTAGGTCAGGTCGCAAATTCTTGCTTTTAACAAATGTGCAGAATTCCCCTGAAAACAGGAAGGCCTGTTTAAGTTTTCTGCACTACATCTAAGTTCAGAACTTCTTGGAACTTGTCTTCTTAAAATAAGCAGTGAGACATATGCCCCTCCCCGCTCCCACTCTTGTCTGTTGCTCTGTTTACAGTAGGATCCAGCTTCCCAGACTATGCACAGACATTGAAATGCCAATAATCCGCCCACACACAATGTTCTTCTGGTGGGGAAGCAAATAATCTAGAGCCGTGTGTATAATAGTGATACTGTTATTTTCAAAAGAAGCATGTCCACATCTGGCAATGGCAGCTCCAGAGTACTGCGTAGAAGCAATACACGAAGGGGAAAGAGGAATTTTTTACACCATGTCTGTAGTTTTCTCCCACTGGGCAATAAATATTTAAAAACTTGTGTTTTGTTTTCTTCTCCCACTGATAAATACTTACACTTTTAATTCACTCTAATTTCACTAGAAGCCTAACAAATCTTTGACAAGCAAATAATGAGGAGTGTTTATATTAATTTTACAGTTCTGGACAATATCTAAAATATAAGACAGCCATTCTACACCATTTATAAACCCATTTGTATATAATAGCCAGAAAGTTACAAGTGAAAACAATGTAGAACAAGATGTTTTACAATTAAACCAGGCAAAAATAAAAATATAAAACTGGATTTATTTTATTAGGAAAAAGAATCACATCAGGTAATTTAGCAAGAGTTAAGTGACTTACTTTTGCATTGTTTAGTTAAATTAAAAAAAAACAACACACAGTGACATGCTTTTAAAGCAGAAGGAATTTGGTTACTGTAGTTCTGTTATTATCAGAATAAAATATAGCTCAAATAATTTCCTATGGGAGAACATAAAAACAAATCCACCCAGTTTGTTTAAATAAATTGGATCAATGTCACGTCCATGGGGATTTTAGCTATTCTAGATCATAAAGAACACTGAAAAGTAATGAATGATTTTACACCGAAGAGAAATAAATTCTATGCTTGCACATCAAAGTATTATTCTGAAATCTGGTAGCTTGAAAAAGTAAATAATTGTTCATGAAAAATAATAACTGATTGTTCCAAAACAAAAGTATTTTTGTATGAGTCCATGTAAATTTACATCACTACATATTGTGAGTTGTTTGACTACGATGAAATTTTGCCAATCATATCTGAGAATTCTTACATATACATGTCCATACGAAATTACAGGATTTTTAAGCCTTCAAAACAACGTGTACTTGGGTTACATTTATATTCAATAGTGGAAGTCACTGTTATTTGCAAGGTACTCCCCACAGACTTCCGTATTCCTACTAAAATAATGACAATACGTTAAATAGAAGTAACTACATAGGATTAATTTAAGGGTTTTATGTTAAGAACAGTATTCCAAAACTCCACAAATGGATGCCTGTGGAAATATATATGTGTATCCTTAAAAAAGTGCCATTTCAACTGCTCAGACATTTAATAGCCCTTCACACTTGAAAAATATATCACCTATCTCAGACAGGATTTTAGCAAAACTATAGAAATTATCAGACAAGATAGCCTTGAGGATTACTGCAGGCTTTAAAATTATTTCTCCTTTAATTTATGTTACTTCTTTTTCCAAACAGCTTTTGTATGGAGGCAGAAACTGTAATTTGCAATCTTTGCTTTTCAGAAGTAAAAGTGTAATTTGTCCTTATGGTCTGTAGTTCCAAACTTTTTTTTTTTTTTTCACTTCATGATGGAAAAGTAGTGGTTTCCAAACTAGGCAGCACACCCCTTTTACTTCCATTCTCATATATTCAGCTACTTCAGCTTAAGTATCTAGGCATGAAATTTACCTCTGCAAAACAGTTACAGCTACTTTGCTAGCAGTTGTAACTGTTTTGAACTTCATTGAAGAATCCATGCCTTTTTCCTTTCCTCTCTGGAATAAATTTAAAGTAAGTGCCACAAACTTTTCCTGTGCAAATATGCTCAACTGCAAAAGATGAATCACCTGTGCCAAAATTTCCGGGAAGTACGTACTAAATTTTAATTAAAAGAACTAAATAATACCTACTATGTCTATGCTACCAGATGAAAGTTATGATAACATTTCAATTAATTTCTAAAATGTATCTATAGAACAGAAAATTAGAGCTACTACAGTGGCACAAGGCTATTAAAGACGTTTTCTGTAATTAGTAAATATTCTATTTCTCAATAAGCATGTTAAAAACATATAAGGTAGTTTTCAAGCTCTAACATCTGATGACCCTCCTTTCTGCACTTCCTGACGGTAAGAGGTCCTTCTAAATGAAAGAGGTCCTCAAAATGAGTCTGCTCAGAGAATCTAAAAAAAATAATCTCAAACAGCTTCCGCTTAAAAAAAAAAAAAATCAGAACAGAAAACAAGTTAGACAGTCTTGTCTCAGAAAACAAACCTCTACTGCAATCAGCAGCAGTATTTGGGCCCTTCAGTACAAGAAGGACATCGCGGCCCTGAAGCATGTCCAGAGAAGGGCTACGAAGCTGGTGAAGGGTCTGCAACACTAGTCCTGTGAGGAGCAGCTGAGGGAACTGGGGGTGTTTAGTCTGGAGAAGAGGAGGCTCAGGGGAGACCTCATTGCTCTCTACAAATAACTGAAAGGAAGTTGTCAGAACCTGGGGGTCAGCCTCTTCTTGCAGATACCTAGTGACAGGACTAGACGCAATGGTCTCAAGTTGTGCCAGGGGAGATTCAGGTTGGAAATTAGGAGACATTTCTTCTCAGAAAGAGCAGTCAGGCATTGGAATGGGTTGCCCAGGGAAGTGGTGGAGTCACTGTCCCTTGGTTGTTTACCCCCAGTACCAGATACACATGGACCAATTTTTGGCAGTACAATTATTCTGAAGTAAAATTCAATGGTCTCAAAAAACGTTGTTTTTCAAAAATGGCTACTTGGCCCACAACATAAAACTTCTCTTTCCAGGCACAGAGATACCATCACATTCTTCAGAATATTCAGACATATTTCCTGAATTAATGCATAGTAATTCTAAAAAATTCTATACAGTTTGCAATACACCAAAACAGGTACTACAGATTTCCAATTGAAGCATCACATAGACGAAACCAGAGGTCATCAACAACGCAAAGCCATACTATAAATCTACTGGGCTGTCATAAATGCAGCACTTGAAAATTCATAAAGTAAAAAACAAAATAAACATGCATGAACCCCTTGTAATAATAGATCAAAAGATCTTACATCAGCGTAACTTCAGTGCCTGGTAAAATTATGGAGAAGATTGTTCTGGGAGTTACTGAAACACACCTAAAGTATAACACTGTCATTGGTCAGAGCCAACATGGGTTCACTAGGGGAAGTTATATGTATGTCTAACAAATTTAATTTCTATGACAAGATCACTCAGCTAGTTGACCAAAGGAAGTCAATGTAATCTTTCTGGATTTCAGTTTGGCTTTTGATACTGTCTGTCCTCTGAGAGACAAAATGGACATCCTTCTGGACAAAATGACCAGAATGCTGTTAGATAAAAGCATAATAAAATGGGTGAACAATTGGCTCATGGGTCAGACCCAGAGTTCTTGTAAATAGGGTCACATCAGGCTGGCAACCTGTCACTAGTGGGGTTCCCCAGGGCTCTATTTTAGGACCAGTCCCTTCAATGTTTTCATAAGGGTTTCGATAAAGGACCTGAAGGTGTTTTGAGCAAGTTCACAGGCAATATCAAATTGGGTGGACTCTGTCGAGGGCCTGAGGCCTTGCAGAGAGATCTGGACAAATTTGAGAGCTGGGCTATCACCAATAATATGAAGTTTAGCAAGAGCAAGTGCTAGATGTGTTTGCTGGAAGTGCTTGCACCTGGCAAGGGGCAACCTTGGGTGTATGTACAGGCTGGGGGATGAGAGGCTGGAGAGCAGTCCCACAGAAAGGGATCTGGGGGTTCTGGTCAACAGCAAGCTGAACATCAGGCAGCAGTGTGCCCTGGCGTGCAGGAAGGCCAACCACACCCTGGGGTGCATCAGGCACGGCACTGTTACCTTGTCAGGGACATGACTGTCCTGCTCTACTCCGCACTGGTATGGCCTCACCTTGAGGTACTGTGTTCAGTCTTGGGTGCCACAATTCAAGCCAGACACAGAAACAGGCTCTTCACTGAGAGGGTGGTTGGGCACTTGAACAGGCTCCCCAGGTGAGTGGTCATGGCACTGAGCTTTCTGGAGTTCAAGAAACATTTGGACAATGCTCTCAGACACATGGTCTGATTTTTTTTTTTTTTTTTTTGGGGGGGTGATCCTTTGGAGACCCAGGAATTGGACTCGACAATCCTTTGGGTCCCATTGAACTCTGATAATTCTATGATACAATAATTATAGTTTCTTATGGTGGAGGAAAGAAAGGTCCACATTGCTTTGCATTTTTGCCTACTACTAATACAATGTCTACAACTAGTACAAAAAGTCTAAGCTGACTTTTTTTTTTTTTTTTTTTTTTTAAGATCATAGAGTAATAAAATGATCTGTGAAAAACACTTCAAAACATTTTCTTACTTTTCCACAGCATTTTATATTGCACTTACCTCTCATCTACCAAAACCACTGAAAAAACATTTTTCAAAATAAATGTTTCGAAAGCAAAAGACAGCTTTAAAAACCTAGTTTTCCATAAATACTTAATATACACTGTACTTTTTAAAAATTTAACTTCTCCATACTAAGACCCTCCTTGTGAACTTTTTTTTTCTCCCACATTTACCTACAGTCTGTTTACCTCAAAATATATGAAGATTGATCTGTACGGACTGATCACATGCTAAAAGGTCAAAAATGAAATAAAAAGCATAATATAGTAGGTGAGGAAAGTCTTTAGTGAGACATCCCAACAGTATCAAGCCAACAACGAAGTTAACTTTCATGAGATAATTAACTGTATATTGTCGGATACAGGCCTCTCTCATGTATATAGTAACAGAAAAAGATGTTGCTTGCATAACAAGAAATCAAAACAGTGATCGTAATCATCACTGCTAACAAATGCGACTTTGTTTCTGCCTCCCTCCAGCCACAGTGAGCAGTTATAAACATCCTGGTTTATAAAGAAAGCAAATATACAGCATACCTCACTCTGAACAGCTTTTTATTCACTATTTATTGTTGTCTCAGAAATACTCCTAAACCAGGTATACTTTTCTTTTTAATTAACTACATTAAACATCTTTTTCAGTTATTCATCCTGTTCCCCTCTATAACCAACCAGGAAAACTCACAGCTCCTGAAATGAGGTGTTTCACAGGTTTACACTTAAGATGTTTATTTTGATCATCTTTAGGCTGGATCCTATGAGCTTCATTCAATGCCCCAAGGATTAGAAAAGACAATAAATACTCAGTACATCTTCACTAGCTCCATGCCACTCATGATTGTGTAGAACTCTATAATTTGAAATTTTTTCCAGGTTGAAGAGTCCCAGCCCACTTGGTTCCTTCCACCCATTAGCACTGACCACCTTTGTAACCCTCCTCTGAACCTTTTCAAGGTCTAACACATTTTTTGAGAGAAGGGACTGAGCCAAAATACTAAAGGAGGCACAAGTCACTCAATTCATAATAATTTACTTTTGCTCTATTTCCCTTTCCTAAGTATTCCTGACTGGCACCAAGTTGTTGGTTTCATAGAACCATCTGTCATAACCCCAGATTCTCATTCTTGAGTGTCAGGGTCAATTCAGTGCCCATCACTAAATATGCAAAGCAAGTATTTTAGGATATCAGTCTTAGCATCACAAATTACTCTTTTCCAGTCTTTATATGATGCAATCCTGATCCAAAACAAGTCATCTCTGCAGTACCACCACCACCACAAAAAGAATAAGTAAGATAAAAAAACCATTAAGTGTACATTTTATTACACCCATACACTGAGACAGATCTATTATTATCAATACTTATTTTTCCTCTAAAGAAAAGGTTTACCTTCATTTTTCCACTGTACTTTGGATCAGAAATTGTTTCAAAGGCTGCATCTTTGCTTAACTGCACAAAATCTGGAAAACTGGAAAAGACCTCGCTGCACACCCGTTTGATATGTGCTTCCTGAAAGAAAAGCAGGAAGTTTGAACAGGCATTAAAAGTCACAGCTGCACTAGCTAACAGTAAGCCATGAAAGGAGTCAAAGAGGCTGAAACAATCTGCTGAAGCAACTCTACCAGAAAGAGTTATGTATTTTTATTCAGTTTGGTACAGAAGTATTGGATCACTCATCTCCTGTGTGTTTTGGTTTGCTTCATTTAAAAAAGACAGAAGATCCTATGTGAAAGGAAACAATCCAGTTGCTAGAATAAGAGATGGTGAAGATTTCTTCTCTGGGGCAGAGACTGCAACAGGACTTGGCTTAAAGAACTCTTCACTTGGTGTTTGCATGACCCAATAGTTCTGTACCAGAACTTCTCCTGTATCTGTTACTGTAATTGGATTTCTACAGTCCCACTGATATAAAAGAACACAGTATGGGAACTGCAACTAAACTTGTCAAAAGCCAAATAAAACTCTATTGCTAAAATTTGGATAGATCACACATGTTACATCTCTGTTTCCAGAGGAGCGGAAAACATCTAATCTGTCAACTAAGAATCACTATGAAATGTTTTCACAGCAAGAACTACATATGCAACACACAAAAAACACGTGTGTATTAACTACATATGTCTCTGGGCACTAACAGTAACACTTCCTAATAAACAAAACCTTTTTGATAGAACAAACTTGCCAAAATTTGCTAGGACTTTCTCATTTCCTTCCCTTTGTGGTTTCTGAGAGGAAGTGATAACATCCCTGATACCTTTGATCATTTTGGGATATTAAGGTGCACCAGAAGTATTTTTTAAAAACCTCTGTCTTTTGTGGTTACTTGCCATAGTAACAAGAGAAACTGATACTGTTCTCCCCTTGTTTTGCCAAAACATTTCTCATATTATTTACAGAAGATCATCTCTGAAAATAAAATTATAGAGAAAAATATAAATAAGCAATTAGAATGTGTTATTTGCACAAAGTAAACACTTATAATAGTAAACGCTTTGTAAACATTTCTAATAATGCTATTTCTATTGCATTTATGACTCTTTCTCCAAGAGTTCTTCAATTTTAATATAGACCCTGTTTCCAGATAATCATCAACTATATCAACATTCCACTGTGTGCCATCTCTATCTACTAAATAATGGCTGGATTCTAAGTTACTGAATGGAAAGAGAATTTTGAAAAATATCTGAATTACATTTAGTTAAGATAGAGAAAGAAGACAGCAGAAATTTTTATTCAAAAGTTTTCACCCTATTTTCCACAAGTTCAACTGTTTAAAACTTCTGAAACTAACCTGTTGCTTGCTAGTGTTGTCTGTCTGCAGCAGTGCAGCATGATTTGCAACTTTCTGTAGGATTGTCAGATAGCTGAAGCGCAGTGACTTAATTGTTTCACCATAAGCATTCGCCTACAAGAAACAAACAAACAACAATGCTTGATGCAAACAAATACACTTGAAAATAAGAAAAGCTAAAATACCGTTCTAACAAGGTTCAATGTATTAGCAGTTCTGCATAGCACTAAAATTGATTCCAAACCGATGCATTCTGTATTTCTAAGAAAAATGCATTAAGTTTTTATTCCTAGCTTCATGGTCCTTTTAATAAAAAATGTCTTCTCAAAAAGAAAAAAAAAGCCATGTTCATTCTTTGCTAACTACTTCAGATAGCATGATATCTGCAGAAATTAATATAACCAAGAATTCCTTGTTAGGCAAAAAACCAGTAACCTTACAACTGATGTAAATGCAAATCAAAGTAGAGTTGTTTGAATGACTTCTTACCCTACAACTGCTAATTTTACTGCAAAAATTTATAAGGTTTCACAAACAACTAAAGTAACATAATTCAAACAACTTGAAATGTTCTACAATGCAGCAGCAACAGCAGCAGGTATTTTTCTGATTATGGTTGGCTGTTTTGACCAATACTAGTTTTCCTTTCCCTGATCAGGTTACTAAATTTCATTGTTAACTTTGGAATAAGTCAGTCTGTAAGACCTCTCAAGTATTCCCAGACTTGCCTAATGCCCTCTGTGAATCACATTCTACAGCATTTTACATTTTTCTATAAAACATCACACTAAACAAGAGCTTGCAAAGAGCTAATGGCACTATTCATGGCAACTTAAATGGGCTGACATTGTTTTTAAATCAAGATGCAGAAGACTAAATAAACTACATTAGTGGAATGGGAAACAAACAAAAAAAAAACACCAATGCTTGAGAACCTAAATAGGCCAGAAGTTAAACAGGGAAAAGCAAGTGTGAGATATATACTTCTATGTGTTTAAAATACTTCCTTAACCTAAGTCTACTAAGAGATACAGAGAAAAACACAAAGCTGGATTAATCAACGTTAAAGAAGAAGGAAGGAATCTGCAGAGCTGTTCCTAGTGAACAACATTCTGCTTGCGTTGTAAGGTTTGTCACAGTTCTCCCTTCAGTAAGGTAAATAAAAGCACATGTATAGTGGCAAAGAAAGACATGATCTAACTGTAGTCATGACACAGCCAAAACCCAGACAATCTGCTGTGTCCAGGTTGTCTCTAATTTGTATCTTTCTGCACTGACCAGTTAAGGTGCATGGTAGCAACATACTTTACACATAATGAACATCCCAATGTATTACCCTTTCCAACATAAACTGTATCACAGACATACTTAATACAACTTTACTATACAAGTTGTATACAACTTTATTAAAGTTGTATTAACCAAATTTACTGTATTAATAATGACTACCTGCAGGGCAGCTAACTGCTTATTAAGGCAGCTAGCAAAGCCTTAACTTTGCTAACTCCAATGCCCTAACTCCAATGTTTCTAGTCAGATATCCCAAACTAATGGCCAGACAGCCACTTCAATCTGCTCACCTTCAGCAGGGAACCTATTGAGAAAATCCATCTACTACTCAAGTATGCAAGTCTTATGTTCTAAAATTCAGACAATGTAAATTCTTACTTTGTAACAACAGTTCTTCCTCTTACGGCCGCTGTTGCAGTTACAGGGCTCTCCTGCTCTTAATACTAAGCTTACATCCTCTGTCTCCAGCACAGCCTGGTATATTGCTTTCTGGAATTCTGTCAGGGAACAGTACACCATCTGCCAAAGAGAAAACCCCAAAAATACTATTATGAGCAGCAAACAATAAAAGCAAAGAGCATTGCATCAAGAATGCTCTGGAACTAGAGTAGAAAACAGTAATATATTTGCCCAAATAGTTACAGGAATTTATTCTACCCCAAACAAACAAACAAAAAATCTGCATTTTTACACAAAAGTAGTATGAAACGGTATCCAAAACATACATAAAGTTGTTTCATCCCTTCCCAAAATTCTACAAAGAATACAAATGTCAAGCTACAATAACTTGCAGTTAGGTTTCTATAAACCTTTCAGTAGGGCTTTTGTGGAAGGACAGGAGGAGGGAAGAGTGAGAGAGAGAAATGCGTAATTGTAATTAAGGATTCCCCTGTGCTTTGCCAGTTGCTTAATTTGCCCTTTCCTCTTCTTAGGCACTAGCTGTTTGTAGGGCAACACCACAGGCAGCACAAACAGAATAAGCACTGAGAAGGCAAGGATCTACACAGTGCTATGGCCAAAACTCTTATCCCTCCTCTCAGAGACCATGGGTGGCATCTCCATGACATCTTTAGTCTTAACCAGCAGGAGACAGAAATCCCAAGACCATTCCTTAACCCAGGCCACCCACAAAGCAACAGCAGCATGCTGAGCTATAATAATACAGCAGTAACTTGAACATATACTCACATTAACAAGAGAATGAAAAGAATAAAACCTGCTAGATTTAGAAAGGCAACTGACTGACATTTGTGTTAATCTTTCCTTTAGAAGACAGTTTAGACAACATTATTATAACCTAAGGATGAAGAACAAATACCAAATTTTGAAAACAAAAACATTTTCAAATTAATGCATTCATCTACTTAGAAGGAAATATATCTAATAAGAATTAATTAGAACTCTTAGCTATAGAGTATTATTACTGTTTATATGATGTTTGCAATAGCACTAGATGAACAGGATTACAGACCTAATAATCATTATTTTTAGTTTGGGATTTTTTCTTCTACTTAATGATTGACAATGAGAGTTAGAAAAGATTCAAAGCAAGCTGTTCTACGTACAATGTATCAAGTTGCAAATTCAAAAGTCCTACATCAAATTTCAAGAGATTTACACACATTGCATTGGGTTTGCAACGATAAGCACAGAAGTGCACATAAAATAGATGTGTAAATCACTAGTCAGAAGTCTAGCTGAGCATTTTCATGCTTGATTAACTCCATTTCAACATGCAATCATAGTAATTATGTGAACAAAGCACACTACTGCATGTGCATTTTTTTCAAGGCTCTGGATTCTTCTTAAATTCATAAGTCCAAAAGAAAACCATGAACTAGTAGAGGCATGACAAAAGAGAGAACAATAATAAAGAAGAGAAATATTCATTAGCATTGTATTTGAAATGTACAGGCGCTCTTACTCTATCTTCCTTTTTTGGCAATTGATCACTGATAAGTGCTTTAGTACGTCTCAGAAACCAGCCGGACATTTTTCTTGCTAGCTTCGCCATGGCCTTACGACCTGTTGCTAGCTCTCTTTTGGTTGCAGTGTGCCTCTGACCATGCTCCACTGGATCAGAAAATTTCTTCTTGAAATGCATTCTACTACCCAAAAGTCCTGGTACAGCCCTGTTAAAAAAAAAAAAAAAAAAAAAGTAGGGAAAAAAAGAGTGGGGCAGGGGGTTGGTCTTGAAGGAATAGCAGCGTTTTCTTTACACCAAGACTGCCGATCCCTTTCCACTGATTAAAAAAGCATACCATACATTGTTTTTGGCTAACAGCAAGAGATGTTAAATTAGCAACCAGTAAGGAAATGAATAAAAGTGGTGTATATAAATAGAAACATACACTACTTCCAGACATTCAAATTTTTTCGTTTACTTATTGTGATCCTCAAATTTTAAAGAGATTCCCCTTAGGAAAAGGCATGCCGTCTCCAGAAATCTACAGCTCAGCAGACCAAGTCACAAGCATACAGAAACTCCAAACTCCAAGGCTGCTCCTGTTTAAGAGCTTAAATAGGAAGCTAGACTGTCACATTTTTAATGTTTACCATTTTTATTAAAAACAGGCTATATAGATACTACAATTTACTGAATAAAATTCCAAGAAACCCAACAGAAACATGAACTTAGTAATCACTGGCATCACTATATATTGGAACAACCCATCAACAACATTGGCATAGTTTTAATGGACCAGATACAACACTAAGCTTAGCATTAAAGAATTTCTTTCCTGATATTTCAGCTTCAGCCTAGATTTCCTTAAACCTAAAGAACGTTTCCTTTGTTTTTCCTTTGTAAAGTATCGCCAGTAAAGCTTCTATGTTTGGATTTATATCTAGGATTTCCACCTCTCTCTCAAAAGTTTCCTTGGACAAGACTGTTGCGTTGTAAAATCTGCACTAGTTCATTTTGAAAAGCAGCAAAATACTATTACTTTCAACTTCCAAGTATGTCAGAATGACCTGCACATATTGGACAAAACAAAGGCATGATGTCATTCAAAGCTGTGTAATCATACTCAACCTACTGTGTGGAAGAGAGAAGAGAAAAAAAAAAAAAGTCCTTAGAAAAGAAAGAGAAATGAAGGGAAAAACAAACAAACAAACAACTAAATGCTTCCCAAATTCCTCAAAGAAGTAATCATAGAATAAAATGAATCATAGAATGACTTGGATTGGAAGGGACCTCAAAGATCATCTAGTTCCAACCTACTTGCCATAGGCAAGGTTGCCACCCACTAGATCAGGTTGCTCTGGGCCTCATCTAACCTGATCTTCAATACCTCCAGGGATGAGGGCATCCACAATCTCTCTGGGCAACCTGTTCCATTGCCTCATCACCCACTAGGGAAGGTTAAGAGGAACTCCAAATCTATTAAATTCCTGCAAAATACGTATTACAAGCGGACCTAGAAAGAGTTTACTTCAAATTCATATATGGAAAAATATTTACATTCTCACAAATATGCTGTCTTTTCTTGTCTTGTCAGAGACAAGTCCAAATCCAGCTCTATCCCAATCCCACTACATAATTAAGATATACAGGTGTTTTACCATAAAAAAAAAAAAAAGCTATTTTATTTACCAGTCCATAACACACCACAGTTCCTTCATATTGTTTTGAAGAATGGTTCCAGTAAGGCCTATGCGAACACTGCATTTTAAGGACTTCATGGTTTGAGTTATTTGAGCCTTTGGATTCTTGATTCTATGCGCTTCATCCACTATGACAGCAGACCACTCTACACTGCAGAAGAGCAGAAGAAATACTGTCTTAACTGAAACTACGTATCCCATCACTCCACATACACATAAAAATTGACATCAGTCACACACATAGCCCTGATAAGTATAGCCTAAAAGTATGTATTTTTTTTTTGTATTTTACATTGTGTTATACAAAGCAGTTTCCTCATATTCTGTTTGTTTAGTAAATTTAATTGCCATAGTTAAGTATAACAGCTAAAACTCTTAGACAAACAGATGAACCAATGTCAGCTGTATCAAACATTTTCTGTGAAGAAAGCTTTCCATTTCCGGAGCAATCAACTACAGCATGTCTCGCCAGCACTATCAATCAGCACATCTTACCAGCACTAATTCCACTCATTAAGAAGATTTAGAAATAAACTGAATAAATCTCTTACTGTGAACTTCTGAACCATGACTAACATAGGTATACTTCATTTTTTCCTCCCCAAAAAACTATCCACTGTAACTAGGAATAGACTCAAAGCATTTCTAACTGCAGTTTCCTAAATGAAAGCATCACACAACTTCTTCAGTATCTATAAAAAAAACAATATGGCAGAGGTGTCTTAGAATTTCATGATTTTGAGACCAAGAGGCATATAACAGCAGAAGCAGGGACTGAATGAGACTTTGCAACCAGTTCAAGTATAAAATTTGAAGGCAAAATGAACTGTCCACTGTGATATAAATTTAAAATCATCAAGTCCCTAGGAAGAAATTTAATAATTTTATAAGATTGCTTTATATACATGAATGAATATTTCAATTAAATTATTTGTTATTTGAAGCAGCAAAAGGCTGAAGCAGATGCATTTATATAAAACCTTTTTCCTGAGTGGGTCTTATGCGTTTTACATGACTACTGTGAAAATCATCTTGTAACATTTCTGATGCCTACTAAATACTCACATCCAAGTTTCTTACATTCCTAAAGTCTGCTAATAACTTAATTTACATGAAGAATGGAGTCTATGTATTCTTTCTCTTTACAGAACTTCTACATACCCGATCTAAAGCTTTGCTAACTTCAAGGATATGAAATTAGCTATGAAGAGCTTTCACAGCTAATCTACTTATTACAGAAGCTTGAAAGTCAACTAGAGAACTTAAGAACAAAATCTTGTCAAGCCATCCTTAATAATAACTACTTAGAGCCAGTCTGAGGCCAATCCATCATTCTAGCTAAGCATGACACCTCTCAGTGTCAAAAGAGTATCAAGCCCATCTAGTCACATGCTCTGCAGATATGGTTTGGTAAATCCATACACTAAAGCGATATATTTATTCACACATGGGACCTCCTGTGCTGACGTGGGCTATTCAATCTCCAAGTGTGAAGAGTTCCTCAGAAAGACAACAGGAAGAAGAGAGGGTACTGCTAGCATTACTCCTTTAGTCTTCTCCTATCTGCACTTCTTTTTCAGCCCTGCAGATAGATCGTTGGAGATCAGATTGTTTTGGTGATGGCTGTCCAGAACAGCAGGACACACAGGGCCCTGGGCCTTTCCTATCACCCGGCACAAGAAGGTCTGCAAAGCCACTGACAAACGACACTAGCTGCTAAGGGCAGGCTGCTACTACTAACAGAGAGCTGTTCATGCAGCTTGTACCCTACTTCCAAGATGAAACAGGGAAAGAGGACCACTAGGATCAGGTGAAAAGCTAAGTACTCCCAAATATAACAAAGGGGAAGGCAAAACTCCTCATTTAAAACCACTGGCAACCATGAGACAAACAAAGTAGGACTTCTAATATGATCTAATCTCATAAAGACTTTGATTCAGCTAAGTTGATTGTGTATTTAAAACTGGATACCTATATACTTTCCCTTGTATATCTAAGTTTTTAGGACTCAGGCATTTCATCAAGCAGGTGAAAAATACAAATAAAAAGGAAAATACCTTGTGAACATTTGATAAAAAATTCCACACCTCTTTTTCCTTAAACTGTATTGAAAGATAGAAATATCTTCTGCATATCTTTATCTACCACTGTTTCAGGAAGGCAATTCCTGCAGTTGTTAGAGAACACTTCATGAATGGGTTAAACAGCAAGGACAAGTTTTATGAAAACTATTCAAACACTTCTCCCAAGCATCCTATTACAAAGAAAGTATAGGGTAAACTCTCCAAAGACATTTAAGTGGGATTCACTTCTTCCATGCAATGAATCACTGGATTTTAACAGTAAATACATCACACATTAGAAATATGTACTTTCAAGGAGTAACACAGAATAAAACAGGCATTTAAAGCTGCATGTGTAGAAAAATGCATTAAAATAATTACCTGTTAAGTTCATCTAAATACAAGCGAAGCGTCTCATATGTTGTAAGGGCAACTTCACATTTCCCCTGCTTTATACGGCTCAGGTCATCATCCTTTTTACTGCCATGTAAGATGGAGACTTTGAAGTACCCCCACGTGTCTAACTCATCCTTCCAGTTGTACAGCACTGAAAGAGGGGCCACTATGAGGAAAGGCTGAAAACAAACAACCGTCACAGTATTACTGAAAATCTTCAGCACAAACCTTTCTCAATAAGGAATATCAAAATCTTGAGATTTATTTTACCACTTAGTAGTTTGAACTGTTTATTCTGTCACTTCAAAGCACAATACAGAAAATATCTGAACAGTCAATATAAATTCAGAAGTAAGTTTACTGAGTGTGCAAATACTACATGAAAAAAAACACACTGTAATGGTACAAAAAATAGCCAAAGTAGTACTGATATTTATTCAAATTATCAACTGCAGTAAGACATGATATACTATCACACTGCTTTCTTATAGCATCTGCATCCATATACCATGTAATGTTTTACAGATGCTAAAAACAGAAGATTGAAGAAGTAAAGCAGCTTCCTCCAATCCATAATTCTGGTTAATACATGATTAAAACAGAAAGCATCAAAAAAAAAATTAAGACAATCTGTATAACACATTTGTTATCACAGAAAAATAACATCAAGTGAGATGGGAAGGGACCTCATGTAGTCCTAATCCAACTTTCTGGTCAAAGCAGAGGCAACATTGAATCCAGACAAGGTCATTTATAGCTTTTCCCACTCAGGTCTTGAAAACACTTAAGGGATGGACCTTTCTCTGTGACCTGTTCCAATATTTTGTTGCCCCTGGAGTAGAATTCTTGTCCTGTAGCCAGTCAGAAGCACCCCTGTCTTCTCACATTACATGCTACCCCTTCACCTCTTCTTGCTTGCCTGAATTTCTCAGTGAACCCATAACCATTGTTCACAAAGCTATCGTCATACAGATCGTTCTGGTAGTCAAGATATTCTAGTCATTCCAATAGCATAAGCATTGAACAACAGAAATTGCATGGGTCCTCTGACGTGTAAGATTACAAACGTCCTATTTCTCCCATTCACACAGAATAGAATCACAGAATCCTCTACGTTGGAAGAGACCTCCAAGATCACCTAGTCCAACCTCTGACTTAACACTAACTAGTCCTCTACTACACTGTATCACTACGAATAGTTACATACATCCCTATTTGCTGTAACAGTATTTGATTATGTAGATCAATCAGCCTTACTTATGACATTACAATAGCCATTCAACATGCAAAGTCACAAGAATATTAGCAATAAGCTTACCAAATACATGCATTAGTCTTAAATATTTAAAAGTACTATTACAATATCCACTCATATACATACAACATTTCTTGTAGTTTAGGAACACAATCACACAAAACTATTATGTTCTGCTCACTGACACAGACTTTTTAAAGTACTCTAGCCACAAATCTCACACAGATACTTCCAAATGTTTTGCACTAGTACATACCGACAGCATTAACAGACTAGGAAACTGTTAGACAATGCGCTGTGACAATCTGGAAAACTGAAGGCTTCCCTGACACACCCAGAAAGGCCAAGAACCCCCTAACCTACCAAATTAACTGAACATTGAAAAAGAACATATGTGAACTCCTAAAGCAAACAAACAACAACAATTATTGCCTTTTATCAAAATCCTTAAAAGCTTATCATTAAAAGATGTACCTTCTTAGGGCTATACTTTGATTCTTTTTTCATTGTCCTCCGTAAAAATTCTGGCATATTATTTTCAATATCTTCACGTGTTCCCTTCTTGTGCAACACTGCAGCCAGAAATGAAATGACCTTGAGAAAGAAAACAATTCTCAGCAATCATGTAAAAAAAAAAAACACAAAAAAAACACAACAACAAACAAACAACAAAACAAACAGAATGAACAAGTTCCACTGAAAATAAACACTTCAGACAAAATCCTGAATGGGATTTAGTATTTCTATATATAATATTTATATATTTATCTTATTGTAAATCATTCTCAGTTTTTAAAATGGGAACCACTCCCCTTGGAGAATTCTGAATTTACAAGGGCATTTGTAAATTTATTAATTGCTCTATTTGCTCTTTAACATTGAAGTAGAAATGTCTCAAAATTACAGAAGAAATTATAAAGAAGACAGGAAGGGATAAGGCACATCTTGCAGTTCTCCTGACATGAAGGGCACATGAGTGTTGGATGAGGAGAGAAGGAAGAGACAATTGCTAACCGTACTCCAACCCTACTTCTGCAAAAGGGAGAGGTTTCTGGTATCTGGCCAGAACATTTAAATCTGTAACACCCACTTGGGACAAATGACATCCATGGAGCTAAGCAGAAGCAAGAACCAATGCAGCATCAGGGAGGTACCCTTCTTTTCAAAGTTCACCGGTCTCCCTTTACTCAGGACTTTTGCAGCTGCTTCACAGCTGCTCATAGCAGGGCAGAGGTAGAGCTGTCAGCTGTTGATTTCAAAAAAGAAAAAAAAGTAGCCAAAGCTTTCTCTCTCCGGTGATGGGGGAGAAGAGCCAGCCAAGAGCACAAGAGTTGATTGAAAAATATCTGAAAAGAGTAGAGTTAGATGAGAAGAACACAGGGAAACCCATCATATATAGGACTAGATGGGAAAAGATATATGGAAAAAGTAAATGAATGCATAATATTTCATATACACCGAGACTAAGAGGCAAGCTTACACATGTTGTTTGACTTCACTATCTATTGCCATTCTTGACAGGATTTAAAAAAAATTCTACCAAACAAAATCTGCATGTGCCTTACAGATCCTCCAGTTTCAGAAGAATTATGCATCACACATTTGTAACAATAGCAAAGGTGTAAAAGAGCAACTCTGCTGAGAAACCTTTGGCTCTTTCAGATTATGCAGGAAGAGATCTAAAGGCTTTCATAGAAAACTTTAAATTACTGCAGTCATATAAAAAACATTATTGCACTTGTTTACACTTCAACTTGAAAAGAGAGAGCCATGCACTCAAGCCAATTTAAGCAAAAAACAGGAGTAGAAAGAACATTAGAATGCAAAAATCTTACAGAAAAGTCTATCTCAGATATCAACCTATAATTTAGAAATGGTAAGACTCAAACAACTGATAAACAAAAGCAAAACTTTCTGTAACACTAAGTCAGTTATCTAGTACTTGATCAAGTTTAAGTAGTATTTATTCTTTCATACATAGTAATCTGTACTAAACAAGTGAACTCATCTTTTAATTCTTATCTTCCAAACTGCTTTCCCACACTGCATTATAAGAGCATAAATACTGTGTTTCAATAAGGTAGATTTTTTGAAGAATATCTTATGGATTGCTTTCTTAAGTGAACTTGACATTGTGATTAGAAGGCATAGTATCACATCCAAATTCTACAAAGGAACACAAGTCGCTGTATGCTCAGTATGACCTGGTCATCAGGGTATCAGCTACAACTCTCAAATACAAGACATAGAAGCAAGATAACTTTATTTTTTTCCTGATTTAATACTGTCTTATGTGGATGCTTCAACAATATTAAATCAGATATTTGCAATTCTTGCATAACTACTTAGTTCTTAAGCTGCCATGGACAAGAGATGTGGCCAAGGTTAGGTGAAGCACAAAGTAAACAGCTCCAGTTTGGTTTTAATAACTGCATTAACAGATCAGTAGCACCTCTGCTCATCCATGATACACCTCTAAATGCCCTATCCAGACAAGTTTTGCCAATTTAGTTTACTTATTTCTCTAAATGCTTCACTAAAGAACAAGCTTCTGCGCACTGAAGCATCAGCTGACATTCTCCTCAATGGAAGCGCAACAGATAGCACTTGCCAGCAAGGGAATGAGCTGGCATTTCACATGTGGAAGAAGAGCAATGAAAGAGGGACAAAGACCATTGCATTCAATGGGCTAAATTAAAACCAGACAGATTAAAGAGAATTGTTTCAAACAAAACCACCCTAATTTTAATAAAATAAATGAATAATTTGAATCACTATTCACAGCATAATGGAAAAATCCAGCTATACTTTGTCCTTTCATCAATATAAGTTGTACTTCCAACAGAGTGACAAAAGTAACATGGAACATCTAAGCACTTTTTCCCAGATAGGGGAGTAAACATGGCTTCTTCTTCCAGTTCCCAGTGCAGTCAAATTATTCATTTCCACAAAAAAAAAGGAAAAAGACATTTTAATACCTACAGTCAGTTAAAAGGTGTATGTACATTTGCCTGTGCAAATTACTTTCATTATGTGCAGGTATCAACCCTTAAAATACATTCGACATGAAACAAGCACTAACATTTTAACTACTGAAATTACCCAGCCTTACACTAGAAGTGGTCACATGCCAGTTTTGTGGCCTGTTAGGGGCTGATTTAAAGTAGCACAGGTTTCTGGATCGAAGTACTGTTCTGAGTCGTCACATCCTGCCTCCTACAATTTCACACCAAGAAAGGGAAGTTAAACTCCGCTGAGGTGGCTTTTCTCAAATAAGTCAATTTAAAAATAAATAAATAAATAAAATAATTTACACCTCACAGATAATTTTTTTGCAGTTTGTTATCTTTTGTCTCAATGTAGTCATAAAGAATAAAATAAATACCTGTATTGTCTTTCCAAGGCCCATATCATCTCCAAGAATACATCCCCTTTTATTAGCGTAGTGTCCATACAGAAACTGGGCTCCTTCCCTTTGATAATCACGTAGGTATCTATTAATTGTATATGGGATAAAGTCGCCATTGTCAGATAACTTAAAAGCCACTGCTGAAGACAGAAGATTTCGGTCAGGAAAATAAGGCTTTTCCAGATCACCATCATCAAATATTACGCTTTTCCAGGGACCTCTACCAGCTTCAACTCTACAGAGTTTAGATACTAGTATTTTCTTTTCTTCAGATTCCAGGAATGATACAGTAGCAAATGATTTTCCATTCTTGTCCTTTTCAATAGATGATATTGTTCCTTCACAAAGTTTCCCATTTTCAGGACAAGGTGCAAGGCATTTCTCTCCAACATGCCACGTACCTATGGAGGGAAAAAAAAGCAGAACAAAAACATAATGAAAAACTAGCCAAAAGCATGAAGTATTGCATTTGTCATACTAATATAAATATTAGATACAAATTTGTTTGAAAAGTGCATATAACTTAAGATTTTATTGACAGCAGCCCTAGTATTAGTGTTTAGAAACTGCTTAGTGTTTAGAACAAAACCCTGAGCTAGGTATATTATAGTTTGCTGAAGCATTGCTGTTTTATAAATGCCTGAAAATCTGTATGAAAAATATCCTTTGTAAAAGCCAAACTCTGATAGATTACATTGTTCGGTGATCGTTTCACTCAGCCCACACAAACACTAAAAGGTGATACCTGCAGATTTAGCATCCAATTAACTGTCCATGTAATCTGGTCAAAGGGATCTTCTGTATTAGATACATTTCTCATCCACCTGAATCTAGTAGTGCAGCTTTAGCAAGTTGTTTTACAAATATAATCATGCACGAAAACATCACCTTTCTCCTTACAAAGTCTAGCATTAGGTTAAAAAATAAACAAAAAACATGTTTAGAAACAACACTAAGTGTACTGTAAGAACATACAGTATCTTACCATATGCCCATGTTGTTCACTGAAATAGCTATTTACCAAATTCCTTATGTAGCCGTCAGGCCTTAAACTGTTAAGATCTGTTCCTCTGTATGGTCTCTGTAAAGTCTTACAGCTTTCATACAGCTTATCAAATACTAACAACAGAGAAGATTGATCTGCTTTATTTCCAGCTATTTCATATACAATTTTAAAATGTTATATATATATGCTGCTAACAGAAAAAGATAAGAACAGCAGTATATCAGTTGAGAGAATCCACATCAAATTGACAAGGAAACATCCAACAAAATGTCTTCATTAGAAAAAATAGGGCATTCACTTTTTATAGTCAAAAGAGGAAGTCCTAGTAAATTAATGATTGCATGAAAAGGTTTTCAAATCTGAACTGAGGAAGCAGGCCTCCAAGTTTGTGGAAACAACTTCTAGCCTTGTCCTGCTCAGCTTTCCAAAAACTAAGTGACAAATACAATTCATTTCAGAACTTTTGTTTCTTATTTATTTGTTGGAATAAGTTTGCTGCATCTGGGAAAGTCATTAGCAGAAGCAGGCAGTGAGGCTTTTTTGCACAGGAGTAAGAGAGAATCCTGCAACAATTTGTACTTCATACCCACGATCAGTGGCAATACATACACCCTTTCACACTCCAATTCTTTGCAGATGTACAGAAAAAAAACGTAATCTGAGTGCTGAGTAAAAGAAAGAAACAGAAATACAACCAAGTTAATTTTCAGAAGTAAGGAACAGAAAAGAGGAAGTGCTGAAGGCAAGAAACTCCACCTTCCCCCACTTTTATGTCTCAGTGCGAAAAGCTGATGGAGGAGACAGGTTGTTCTCACCAGTCCCGGAGCTCCTGGAAGCGTATACTCACAAGGTTATTCTCTACACTTTATTAGCTAGTGATAAGTATATTTCATTCAGTTGGTTAAATTGCATATAGTAAAAGAAAACAGAAACATCCACGTAGCCCTCTATTCTGTAGCTAGCAGTGGCCATAAATGGACTTTCAGGTCACAATGAAAAAATCACAAGTATACAGAATGCCTCTCTTCTAAAATTCTTTAGCCTTTAAGATTTTTTTTGAAGTATGGAAATTCCTTGGGACAGGTTTCTGCTTAGTAAACCACAGTGGACCTCTCTTCCAAGTAGCTTAATTCCCCTTTCAACACATGCAAATTTCTTGCATTTGATGTCTTCTGACTAGGATGTTCACAGGTGTGGTCTGTTTCACCTGCAAGAGATTTGCATCCTAAACCAGTGGCCCACTAGTTTTTACACTATTGAGATCATAAACTAGGATCACTCCATTTGATTCATGATTCTGCAGATCTCTTATGCTGCCCTTCCATCATCCTTGCTTGGGATGAGAAGTCCCACCCCACACCCTGTGCCCTGTACATAAGATACTACATACCTTCAGTCATGCCTGAAGATCTTCCCCGAAATTTGAAGCTCAAGTATATCTTTCTGAGGCAAAGGCTGATGTACACACAGTATATTCAACAAATTATATACAACTAATCTCTTGAACTTTAAGGTATTTGTACTGTCTTACACACATGCCTAAATCCATGAAAAACAAAAGAGGGAGAGAGCATGACTTTCTCCCCTTAGCATTTGAATCTTTGGGCAATTTCTCAAAACTGAGAAGCAAGACTGAAATATGAAACTAGTGATATCCAGCTCATTGGTAAATATGCAAAACAGAATTTAAAATACATGAGTATTTCCTATTTTAGTTTCTTTTACAGTAATATCTGTGACACGTAGCCTTTGAAGAGTACATTAACTAGGTTAAAGCTATGATAAGATGACAGTGCCTTTGTTTCTAAGGCATTTCCTTCAGTTTTACAAGTCACTTCTGACTTGACAGAACTAGCATTCCAGGTGCAAAGCAGAATAGAGAGCACAGGACAGTTACTTCAGAAATACAAAATTCTAAATCTACTAAGAAAAATGAGAAAAATGGCAAAATAATGGTATTAAGGATACCACTGCTGCAAGGTTCCAGAAAATAACGCTGTACAGGCTGAAATAAGAACTTCTACTTTAACTAGCCTGATTCACTAGCTTCTTTTTTTTGGAACCAGACAATTGTTTATGTAGGGTAAGACCTTTAAAGTGAAGAAATTTCTCTACTGTGGCTTCCAAGTATAGCTGCAGTACACTTGCCATCTGTGGAAAATGAGGGTATTTAAGATGTTTGCCTGTATCTATCTATCTCATTACCACTTATGAGAAAATGCAAAGCGAGGTAATGGCCTACTGTCACTCCCTAGCCCGCTTTAACAACTATTCCTGCAGAAAATAAGCAAAATCACTGCGAACGCTCTGTAGATAGTGAGGTTGAACCACTTTAACGTACAGCTGGAAGCTTTTCCACTCCGACAACCTACCTTCAGCGCACACTCAACACACCATGAAGCAAAACCGCGGCTTTTCCTGAAAAGTCCTAAAACTTGCTCAACAGGGGAGGCTACGGCTAACATTGTCTTCCAAAAAGATGACGAAGCGGGGAGCTTCGCCTTCACTTCAACACACACCACCCCTTCTCCAGAGGAAAAATAACACACGAGCCCAGGAGGCGGCCGTTCCTAACGGAAATAACCGCCGCGCGGAGCCTCCCCCGACACCCCCTCGGGACTCCCCGACCGCCCGCCCGCCCTCACCTGCGGTCGCCTCGCACATCCCGGCCGCGGGGCCGCGCCTCACGCTCCCCGGGGGCGGCCGCGGAGCCCCGAGCAGGACGGGCCCGGCGGAGCGCTCCGGAGCCCGGCGGGACGCCCAAGGGGGAGCGGGGCCGCGGCCGCCATCTTGGGCCCGGCACCACCCCGCGGGGCACGGCCGGGCCGCGGCGCTAAGTATCGCGAGGGTTGGGGGCTGTCTCGGGAGAGGAGGGTGGAGAGGGGCTGGGGGGAGGGGGTTAGGCTTGTGGTTCTCTGAGGCGTGAGGGTGCAACGTGTGTACTCAGACAATAAAACACATCCAGCACCACATCTATTGGCGAATACTGTTCAAAAATACACCACCAATAAAAGATATTGCCTTAAAAACATACGTGTAGTCTTGTAGTTACCTGCACCGCGTCGGTCCTAAAGGGATGTGACAAGAACTGTCACAAAGCCAAGGCTGGGAGCAGCACGGTGATGTTTCAGATTTCGAAGCTTTGGCAAAATAATTGCACTGCAACCTCACTGCGACCTCACATACTTAACGAACCTCAGCCCTCAGAACGTCTTAGATCAGCAAGAATATATGCTGTGATTCTAAGGCAAACTTTTAAACGGGGTCATGTTTGAAGATAAAGGTTTGTTTATACCACAAAGTGTTTATTTAATTTATATTATGTTGCATTTGATTCTTCTACAGAGATACTTGTGCTTAATAAGGATTCTTCCCAGAAGAGTACATCTGTTATCTTACTGTAATAAATACAGTATTATAGTTGCCCAATAGGAGGAAATAAGAAATAGGTTAAACTCCTTAAACACTTTAAATTTTAAACACTTTAATTCTTCTAGCAGGAACTAACATTCTGACTATACTCCAATGGTCCCATTCAGTGGTAAGGCTTCAGTGGCTTATCTGGAGCCAGAATTGCCCATGAAAACCCAACTGATATTACTAGGTTGAGTCTCCATTACACCTAGGTATGCTCTTGTAACTCTTCTTAAGATAGTCAACAAAGGAAGAAAGGCATCCTTACTTAGCTTTTTAGTTGGTTATCAGATAGCTTTCCTCTGCTGTTAAAATTCCTCTCACAAATTACAAGCAGTTTCTGTAACTTTACAACACTTCAGGGAAAAAAATTAAAATAATAATAATAATAAACCATAAAAAATGGAAGCTAGACAGAGAGAGAGAACTTTCACCAGGACATTCTTTCCTTGTAGGACCAGGCCCACAATGAAAATGTTTTCAGAAGTCAGTGAATTAATTACTTATGTAATCTATCTGTTACAGTTTTTAGAATATAGAAGTCCTTCCAGGAAATCGTTCTAGCTCAAGTTAGAAGCGAGGATTATCTCACACCATGTTTCTGCAGGAAAAGATTTGTAAGATTTTATTTTGAAAAGCTGTTGATATTACTGAAAAGTTCAATATATCCAAACTCCATATGAAAACTGGAACTTTGCTTATATTTAACTTTAGATCTCATAAGACTAAGTATTAGACTCAGGTAATAACCAAAATGAATAGGATAATGGGGATATGCACTTTGAAAAGATGTGCTGTATTCCTGAAGGCATTTCACATGGCTTTCCTGTTCAGTCTTCTTTGACAGATGGAGGAAATGAACTAATTGCTGTGCATCTCAAAAGGGCAGCTTAGTTACTTTTTACAGCATCCTCTGTGTCAGCATGTCTGAAAACAAAACAGGTTAGTGGTTCTCAGATGCACTGTTTGCAAATTGAGCTGAAATCCATAGAAAGCACAAGCACCTAGAATTTTTGAAAATATAAGACAATTGTCTAATTCTGTACCAGAAGAAAAAAGGGGTTGTTCAATTCAGTGATATTAATTAAGCATGATAACATTAAAAGTGCTAGTTAGAGGAACTTGGTTATGTGGTATGTGCTGAATTAATATTTTGGAAGGCCTTTTGTCTCTACCTAAAGTTTGTTTGTCACACAGTTTTACACATCCCCTATTAATAACATTCAAGAAGCTCTTGCAATTCTTGTTGGAAATAGGCCTGCTGGGGTGCTATGAAGTGTCTGTGCGCTCATACACACTTCTTAGGAAACATAAAAAAAAATTAGAGCTCTTGTGTGCAGCTGTAGGGCTACACAGTATGGTTGTGATCAGTGTGGTGAAATAGCTCACACAAATGGAGTGATGGTGTGGATATACAAATGAAGTGATGGTATGGATATACAGGGTCCGTTTAGGATGGATGGACCAGGACAGGGAGGAGTGGGACAGTCTGTTTCCTTGAGAGAGCTCTGCCTGGGGACAGATCCCAAGCCAGCTGAGAGTTTATAGGTTAGGAGTAGAGAGCAGACCAAAGGGGGCAACATTCTTGTAGATGTCTGCTGCAGACTGCCAGATCAGAAAGAAATAGGAGAGGTCTTTTTCTGGATAATTGGAGGAACACCCTTGTTTGCAGGCCATTCTCCTCATTGGGATTTTAGCCACCCCAGTAATGTTCAAATGACAAGTGCTGTAGCATAGAAGCAATCCAGAAGTGGTTTTTTTTTTTTTTCTCACAACTTCAATCCAGGAGTGCACTAATAACAACTTTCTGACACAGGTGATCTCCACAGATGGAGCTGCCCTGTTGAGTCTCATACCTACCAAAAAGATCTGGCTGGTAATATGAAGGTTGGGGGCAGCATCGGTGGTAGCAGCCGTGAGATGGTGGAGTCCAGGATCTTGAGAGACGGGAAGAAGGTAAATAGCAGGATCATGATTTTGTACTTCAGGAGATCAGGCTCATGCTTGACCAGCCTTCTGAAATGACTGGCTTAGTGGACTAAGGGAGAGCAGTGTAGGTTATTTATCTTGATGTAAGCAAGGATTTCAGAATTTTCTCCTATAACATCTTTTATAGACAGAGTAATGAACTATGGATTAGATAAAGGGATAGTGAGGTGGATTGAAAACTAGATGAACTTCAGAGCTCAAAGGATTGTGAGCAGCAAAATGTCCAGCTGCAGTCCCATTACTAGTGGTATATGTTGGGGTCAATACTGGGGCCAGTACTGGCCAGAAAATTTTCATGCAGATGTTGGGACAGTGTACATCCTCAGCAAATTTACAGGTGATACACAATTGGAAGGAGTGTTTGACAGACCGGATAGTTGTGCTGCCATTCAAGAGGGACTTCAATAGACTGGCAAGCAACTTTGCAGTTAAGAACCTATGGTTCCCAGTGGACAGAAAGTTGGCAATGAAGAAGCAGTGGAGGCTCACAGCGCAGAAGGCCAACATGCTGGGCTGCACAAGGAAGAGCGTCTCCAAATGGTCAAAAGGTGGTGATTCTCCTACAGCACAGTTTGCTCAGGGGTACCAATGCTTGGAGATACTCAGATCCCAGCTGGGCATATGCCTAAGCAACCTGCTTAAGGTGAATCACTCTGAGCAGGGGAGGTTTGACTAGAGGTTGGAGCCTTCCAACCTTAACCATTCTGTGAAGTATGTAGGACAAACTGAATTCTGGCTAACTGCTAGTGCTATTACTTAAAAATGAAGAGCTTTAGATACCAGGCAGATTGCTTAGCCAAAGACCAGTTTGTCCCTTGTAGCCCAGTGTCAGAACACAGGACAATAATTCTAACCTAACTATATGCATACTTCCAATCTCATTTTCCTGTTAATAACTCACAAGGTCTTCAAGTCCTTCTTCTCTTTCTTGCCCTCAGTCATAAAACAAAATCCTGAAAATGCTAACTAAGTGTGTCTGGAAATGCTGCACAACACGTAAAACATATGCATAACACATAAAAATAGATAACACCTTGAGAGTTTAACTCAATAAATCAGATATACCTTGTATTGCTAACTCATTCTTTCTCAAAAACAGACCAGACAGTCTTAAATCTTCTGAGCTCTTAGAAGCCAGGGCAGTATAATTCTTATAACACACTGCAAAATTGTCCTTTAAAGTTTGTCTGCCAGATGATGTGTTATTCAGCTTGAATAAACCTGAGAGACTGATTCCACAAGTGTTACAAAGTATTGATTCATTTCCTTCAAGTGTCTGGTTAAAGGGTAACTTGAGGAAAATGCAAAGTTTTGTCCTTAAATAAATATTGTATATAAATGGATCATGTCAGCAACACTCAGATTTCATGATTGCCTGGAGTGGGAACTGGCTAATGAGACTTGTCAGCTCCATTGGATTTGTTGCAGATATTTGTGTAGAGCAGTTTTGAATGTTTCAGAAAAATATGTGAACATTCAAAAGGTTTGTGGAACAGTCTCAGTTTTGCTCTGGGCCTGGTTAAACCGAATCAGCATAATTGTTCTTCAGAGGATCTTTTATTATGTGTTACACATTTCACTTTACAAATATAAATTATTTCAGAAATGGAACAGAGCTTTCCATTAGGAGCAGTAGTCATAGAAATGGTTTATGGAGATTACGGTTGAGTTTGGTTCCCGTAATCCCTTTTTTTCCTTCAGGAAAAAATAAAAAGCATTTGCTTCCTCATGCTTGATTTTACTTTTTTGAATTTTGATTGACACCAAATCATGAAGGGAAAGACTTAAAAGTAGTGCACATGCAAAAAGAGAGTGAAAAAGACTAGAAGTGGAAAGACACATTTTTTTTTCCTTTTTGGAGGGAGGGAGGGGGGAGGTGGAGTCGGGAGGTATGTAGCGAGTTGTCCTCAAGCAATAAGAAAGTCAGGATTTAAAGCCTCCTAACCAGATAATATGCAAATGCAGTGTGATATATGAGACTGGACATGCAGCTTTCATAGCTACAATCAGAAAACCTGGAATGCACAACCCTTGTAAACAGGCCATCTGACTTAATTGTCAGGTCAAACCTAGCCAAAGTATTGCTCATCAAATAAAACTGTAGGGTTGCCTTGGAATTGTGATGCCAGCTGTGAATTGTTAAGCTTCTATGATGTTCAAAAATGAAGAAAAATCTGCATATAGTTGTAAGCATAAAGAACATTTTTTTTTTATTATTCTTTCTAACTTGTTTTAAGCAATTTGCCTCAATTGTGTGACATAACCTGATGTGTTTCAATTTTCAATGAAACATGCAGAGACATACATCGCTCTTTTCCCCTTCCTCCAACCCCCCCCCCCCCCCAAAAAAAAAAAAAAAAAGCCCTAAAATATGTTGGAAAGCAACTCTGAAGCTCCATTAAAAGAAACAACTCCTGTTTAAACAAACAAACAAAAAAATAGACTCTGATAATATGAGTAGAATGCAGTGTTTTATACAAGTTATTTCCTGTGTTTCTTTGCATTATTCATACAGCACATCTAGCAAAATGGGGTAGCTTGATGAAGTGGCAGTTTTTAGAAGAGCGTTATAACTGTGTACAAATATGTTGAAGATGCAAATTGGAGCTAAACAAGCTAAATTGGAGGCTTGTCAAACAATTCGATAGTCAGGTCCTCTAAAGCATGTAAGAATGCTGTGTGTTCATGTAGAAGGCAGGGATATTTTTGTTCATGGGGTATTTTTCCCCAACACTGAAGTCTGTTAACCTCTTTTACTATGAGGATCAGCCTGCCACTGGTGCCAGAAACCACAAACGTCTGGGCCAGTATGTCAGAGATTATTTCTGCAGAATCAGCTCTCAATATAACAAATATATTAAACCAGTAACCCAAGCACAGAGACATTTCATAGAATGATGTGAACTGCACTGCAAACTGTATCTTTGATTCAGACCAATTCTGAGCCCCTTTCCAATAGTCACGTATTAGTTACATATAAAGATGAAACTTTTTGTGACATCAGCAACAGAATACAGTACTAGTAAAACTACTGGTGGATATTTTCAAGTCTTTGGTTGTGTGTGAAATTGCAAATGAAAGTATAATTGGAGAAATTCTGTGACATGATTTTATAACATCAAAAAATCATTATGCCAGTTAAATTAATTTAATGAAATAATCAAAAACATTTTGTGTTTTATATGAGAAAACTAAGTTGTCATGTATGCCTTTTCTTGGGTTAATATCATTTACATCTATTGTCAGGTACCTGATCACTGTAGTATGTCACATTTCTATTTCAAAGCAATATGTCACCTGCAAGTTTGTGTGCATACAGGTACATGTACATACTGTGGCATTGACCTCCAAACAAAGTGAAACCCATTCCTACTTTATTAAGCATGTCCAAATGCAAGTATCAATAATTAAAACTTAGTAAAACCGCAAAATGGTAAATTTAATTCATATGCCATAATAAAGTCTTACTGTCCAAAGCAAACATATATGTTCCTCAGCCACAAGCAAATTCTCAGTTCCTTTGAGATATACCATTCAAATATTTTCTGTGGATCACTTTAACCAGTAAACTCCATGTTGATACCATTTTTTTTCAGGTTGTAGCATATAGAATAAGCTATCTATAAATCACAAAAAGAATCTACATGTATGACTTACAAAAGTAATTACTGTTACTGGTAAAAGCACACTTTTTTTTTAACCTTTAATTTACCTCAAGAAGATGTAATAAGCTTCCTTATTAAATAAATAAATAAAATCAGTCTTATTTAGGTATTGAATCACAACCTTAATATTTTTTTTCTTATTTTTTAAATAGAGTAGATTTCTTTTTGTGTATTCATATGTAGTATTTGATATTAAATTAGTTTAAAAAGGTCAATTTTGCTAACACATTTTGGTAGCATAAACCAGTGCCAAAGAGTAGGAGAATTTACTGCATTTGGAAGAATATTTTTCTTTCTGAGCATGATAGGTTGCTGACCTGAAATAGCGTTGCAAAGTCGGTCTCTGCCATAGGGCAGCACTGCATGGTAGACCTGCCTGCCCCTGCACAGTGCTCTCTTGCACTGAATGCTTCATTCCCCTCTCTGTAAACAAAAATGCTTTAAGTTTGGTAAGTAAAGCAAGCCAAAAAGAAAAGAACAGCCAAAGACAGAGAAAAATAAAGATGCTGAGTTTCTTCTGCTTCCTGGAAATTCCAGAGAATTTCCACAACATGGAAGATTAGTCAGCCCAAAGCTTTCCAGCCCTGTTTCAAATTCTTCTGTGTCTGTCCTAGAGGTTGATTCTGCCGGCATGACACAGACTGTAAGTGTAAGGCAGAAGTCCCTGGCTACCTTGGCCAACTGTCAAGTGTTTTCCATTGACCTCCACCCAGATGAAAAGAACACAGAGATAATACAGTCTTAGGTATAACAAAATGGAAAAAAATAGCAGAAAAAAGAGCTCCCAAGAGCATTCTTATCACAGCTGCTGATATATATATAGAAGAAAAAAACTAAGTGCCTAAGTGGTTAATGCAAATTTTCTGATCAGTACCATCATTTCACAACAAGACATTTAAATTCTTTTAGCTGAATGGGACTTATGTGATTTTCTAAAACAGAATGAGATTAGTAAGTACTTAGTGCTGGGACAAATTAGAGTCTAAGTTATTACATCATCTCAGAAAGACCACAAAAGGGAGAGAAACTCTTTTGTTTCTAGAAAGACACATAATATTGATTCCTAAAAATAAAAATAATAAAAAATAAAAAAATAAAAGGAAAAAGAAATTAACCCTTATGTGGTTATGTGGTAATAGATTGTTTTGACACTGTCATTATCTAGATTTATGTATGTATCTTTCAGCTTCACTCAAGACCTAATTCTCCTCAGTCACTCCGAAGGCTTGAGGACTAGTAATTGTTAGAGTCTTCCATGGATTACTCCTGATCCTCAAAGACATGAGAGCAATTCCAAATTAACTTCCAAATACATTTATGTAAACTATGTATCCCGTCTCAGAAAGAATAATCCACTACATTCACATATAAACAGAACCTTTAAATATGCAACAGATGTTCCATTTTTTGTAAAGCTCTTGAATTCATTGACAGGCCTTTGGCTAAACTGATGAATTAATTTGTTCAGGGCGGATTTCATAAATCCTCTAATAATTCTTACCCTTACACATCTTGACTTGATTTCTGAGATCTACAGCATGTGTTTTAAATGTTTTAACCTTTACTACTTTAATCAGGTAACATTTATTTCAGGACTGGATGATGATCAGTCATTGAAAGATATAGTTGACTGGGAAATAAAATCCAATTTGTCAGTTAAACAAATGTCCTCTACATCCGAAATAAGAAGAAATCAGTCTGTATTACTGGATCCCTGAAATGATTAGCTGTTCTGATGTCACTCTCCCTTTCAAGAACATACAGTGCTGGATTGCCAAGTATTGCTGAATGCAGTGCTGGTAAGCAGAAAACCACAGTTACCATGCTTATATATAGTGAATTTTAAGGGTGGTTTGAATGTAAGCCTTTACCTCTATGCTGAGATTTAGTTGTATCTTTTAAAGATATTTTTCTTTAATATTCAGAGGTTAGATACCCATTTAAACAGCAATGAAATTATTCTGAAAAGCAATTTCTGTATAAGATGCTTGCTTTGGAGAGGTCTTTTCCTATAGTAATGCCTCTGATGCAATTATATCAAACAACTCAAAGGGGGGGTTATTGACAGATGTGCAATAAAATGTGCATGTAGAAAAAATTTTGTCTTTCATTGCTAGGTAACTGGCATGCCAGCTGCCCACTGAATAAACCTGTATATGTTTTCATACTATAATGGACATTCAGAGGCCCACAGGTTTACAGTCTTTCAGAAATTATAGCAATGTGTTATATTTATAGTATTTTTATTTCTGGTGAAAACCTTTAACAGAGCAAGAGATTATTTTTTTGCCTCTTCCATAAGGTTTGTCAGCATTTGGCATATATATTCTGTGGACTTTTCTGAACCACCATGAAAAAATATGAACATAAGTTTCCATATTAACAGTGCTTAATGTTTATTCTACTGATCTTATCAGCCATTTGGTACATTCCCAAAAATCTCAGGTGCTTCTGTCTGTTCTCACATGCCTTAGTTATATGCCCTGGTTCCACCTTTATAATGACTTTTATAATTTTATTTTTTTACCAGTAATAAAATACTTGTGGACACATATGTAGACATTAAAATTCAGCAGTAGTAACAAACACATTTGGTGGTGTTCCATATTTAAATTAGAAAAATATTGTTCTCATACTAAATGTAGTAATATCTAAAACTGTCTGAAGAGGTCAGAAAATTTCCTTAAGACTTTAAATTGAACTTGTAATAAGGTGCTGTATTCTTGAATATGATGATGTCTTGTAATGCTAATTCTAGCTCTTGAATCTAGGTTTATCTAGGTTTAGAAAGGTCTGGATACATCAGTTCTGGGTGTTTGTTACTAGTTCCAACCTGTATGAATCCACAGAATTACTCATGTGTTATACCCTAATTGGGGAAGCTAAAATCCACTCTATAGCAGTTGATGCTTTCTTGCTCTGGAGCATGAAAATGAACTCTGGAGTATGTCTAAATGAACTCTGTTGTATCAAGTACAATTAGGAACTTGTAAGAATTGCAGGATTAAACAATATATAATGAAAACAAACCAGCACATCTGCATTCTGCCTTCAGAAATAAACTGAATCCTAGTTAAAGTCAAGTTAGGTGGTTTAAGTGTATTTGAAGGATGTCGGCAAATAAGAGTTTTTAATCTAGGCCAATTATGTATCTAGTATCTTACTTCCTGTATCTCCACAGTGAAAATGTTGTTCATGAATGGGAATTCCATTTCACTGGAGAAGAAATAGTTGAAAAATGAAACTTCGGCTTATGATGTTGTATTTGTTTTAGAAGCCAAAACGAACAAACAAACAAAATCAAAACAACAAGAACAACAAGAGTAAGCAAGCAACCAAGCAAGTAACAAACCAACTAAAAAAAAAAAAAAGCTACTCCAATACATTTGGGAAACAGAAAACCTAACGAAGTTCTCTTTTATTTATTTATTTGTTTGTTTGTTTGTATGTTTGTTTCTTTGTTTATTTTCCTTTTGATATTGTCCATCAGGTTCTTGCCAGTTCCTCCATAGGGCACAACATTAATCTCAACTATCACCCACCTGGCTAACTAGTAGAAGTGACAAAAATGTTTATTAACTGCCTCCTGTCTGCCTTGCCTTTGACAAAGCCACTCATACTGGCCTACCTACCCAGCTGATAAATTTCATTAGACCTTAAATATGTAGTTTTCACAGAGATTTTTTGTGAGCTAAAGAATCCATTCTTAGTAATTCTTAACACTTGATTGGATGAAGACCTGAGCAGCATAACCTTGGATGAAGACCTAAGCAATATAATCTAGATTAAATTTAGTCCTGCTTTCAGCAAGAGGTTGGATATAAAACCTCTTCCAACTAAACTTGACAAAGGTTTTGTGGTTCAGTCTGTTCTAGGTGAAGTTGGTCCAAAGATTTGAATATTATTAGGGGAGACTGATAGATAGTATAATCACATCTCACCACTTTGCAGTTATATGGAAGATTACAATACATAAAATTCAATATAAAGTACAGTTTGCACATAAACTGAATGTTACTTGTCCTGTTAACTGCTGTACAGCTCTCTCTGGAGCAACCAGAATTCATTGTAATGAAAGACCCTTTAAAAGCTATGATCTGGAAAAGTCAGTAAAAATCTCCTGGTGTGTAATTTGATTCATAGGTCATATTTACCACACTGGTTCTATTCTATAAATGGCAAGAAATGATAATATCTGAGAAATATACCATTTTTTTTTTCTCATGCACCAGAGGGAATGTCCTGTGGGGTAAATCTAGGCTGGTTTTCTCAGGGATCAGGACTATTGCTAATGTGCCATCTAATTATCAATTAGAAGGCAAACAGCTCTTGTGCCTTGAAATTGCTCACCAAAACCAAACCTAGCCACTAGGGAAAATGCCTAGAGGAATTTTAAAAGTGTTGTCAGACACCACAGTTTATAAATACAAAATGAACTGCAGTATGTTGTAGAAACAACTTTGTGATTGAACAAATGCTGTATTACCAACTCTGGCATGTATTTGTGCAAAATAGGTGATAGGATAAACCTGTAATTTAAAACCAAATGTACCATAAGCTGCAGGAAGTTGTTATTTAATTTTCTTCAAATACTTTACTTAACAATATTTTCTGTCACAGCATCTCTGATACCCAGCCAGTAACATATTGCAGCGTACACTGACAGCAGCAATACATTTTACAATTAGACAAACAAATGCAGGGAGGTTGAATGAAAGAATTGCCGAGAGAACAAAGAACACTTACAGCAACCAGGAAAAAATAAATAAATAAATAAATAAAAATCCTTTGCTTCTTAGTTTCTCATTTCAGAGCTTCAGATTCACATTGGTAAACTCAAGTTCCAAGATCAGCTTTTATTGTTATGTATTGTTTTCTACCAAAAATTAGAGTTCCATACAGTCAATATATAAATCTGCAATGAAATAGAATCATTTGTGCCAAGACTGGTTAAAGTAATTTTGTGTAAACACAGAAATCATTTTACTATATCAGCTAAAGTGGATGTGGTCATTTGCAGAAGATAATCAGAGAAGACTGTACTGCTTGATGATTGACTCTGTGCTCTTTGTTTTGGAATGAATGTGCCTCTAAGCTGAGAAAATAGAGTACTGTTTCAGTCTGCATACCACTTTCAGTGAAAACACATTACCAAAAGTAGCTACCATCATTTAGGAAAAACTGTTTCAACTGACAAAAACAGCCGGTTTACATGTATACTGAAAACTTATGCTAGTATTGTAATATAAGTAGTATGATATCTAACAATATACTTAGACTAAAAGTTACTGAAATAATTTGTTTAGGTAAATATGGTAAGATATTCTAAACAAGACCTCTCGTGCCAGCACAGTTCATATCTAAATTAGAAGAATCCCCAGGTATAACCATAAAAATAATTGCATCAGAAAATGTGCCCTTCTGCTTGCCTACAGTGACATGGCTTTATATTAGTTGACTGGGATATCAAGTAGTAGTTTAACCACATCAATGCAGCAAGTGTGGACTTTTGATTTATTTCAGGTAAGCTTTGCAGTCTGCATCGTGCTCTGTCTTATTGAAATAAAGCCAATAACTGCCTGCAGGAAAGCCAGTTTAAATACAGCCTAACTTAATTAGTATCCATTGATAGCTGAAACTCTTAGATGTGTATGGTAATACCTACGTAGTTTATGTGTACTTTCAGATGCATCACAACTGTGGCCTCTTAGGATGAGCGGTAGCACAGGCATTTAGACAGGGAGACAAGACTTGTCCATGTAGCTAGTTCCTACAGAATTCCTATTGTTTTCTGAGGAAAAATAAATACAAAAATGAAAGCAAACAAACAAACAAAAACACATTTATTCTAACAACAATTATAGCAGTCTATCACTTTAAAATATTGTCTGTCATTTGAGTTGACAAAGAAGAAGCCTTAAGGTGCAGAAACCAAACCTTGAAAAGCATTCCAGACACATCATAAGCCTGAATTTTATAAAAAGCCTTAACCTAAATTCTGATACATTTATATGTAAAATATATGTAAAACAGTTCAGATAACTGGGATGAAGACATGGAACATGATCTTTTATTTCCTTCTCATCTTCCCTTTTCCCTGTTTTCCTTTTGACTTCAGGAAGGAATTCTAGGGCCAGAGGAGACCTAGAATTAGAGACCTAATTTGTAAACTCCAGGCTTTCAAAAAGAGATACAAGAAATGCCAGAGCTGCGAGATATATCCATATGTGTATTTGCTGACTCACAGAATTATTTATGTCCAAGCTTCCTACAGATGGAGCTATAATGCAGTTTGTAAGGGCCTGTTTTCTTTCACAGCAGATAAAGGGATGACATCTCCACAAATGGGATCCTTATTTAGATGCCTTATGTCATATTTCCAATTTACTTGTTTTACTTGAATTAACTTTTTCAGAAAAGGTTATTTTTAAAGGCATAGCTTTTGCTAGGTCATCTCTTACGCAAAAAAAAAAAAAAAAAAAAAAAAAAAAGTGGCTTTTGAGGTTGCTGATATTCATTTTGTTGCCATTTAATACTAATGCATTTAGCTTATTAATTCCTTCAATCCCTTCTTCAATATGGCAGCTAATACAGAAGGATAAAAAAAAAAAAAAATCAAATAGCAAATGTATTTGTAGAAAAAAGGCAAAGACACAAGCTCAGTGTCATTGCTATAATGTCCCTGTTGCATGACTTCTGCTATTTTATCTTTTCTGTTATCTATCTATATTATAGGCTTTCTGGATCAAAGCCATTTTCTCCACATGTTGAGTTTTATGAATAGTATTTTAAAGCCTTTAGTTTAGGAGAAAAAAAAAAAAAAGGCAAATATCTGTAATTTGATGGGTTTGTATTCTTGCAGAAGACTAAAGAAACATATTACATGTTGTCTTTCATATTCTTCAGATATATTCTAAGTATTCATCCTTTCTAGTCTTCCATTGTGCCGCTTACTTAACAGACAGCAAGTAAGAAAATGCCTCAGCTGGCACCATGGACAGAGGCCCCCTGTGAGGTGTCTGGAGTTGTAGATAGTACACTCCTGACAACACTTACTTGTGTATAAATAGAAGACCTAAATTATTTTGTTAGATTCACTGAATTATCTGCATTGGGAGACTCTGAAGGTGAATAATTCTTCCCCAAGAATTGGACAAAAAGAACAACTCCTACTATTATGAAATATCTTTAGTTTGTAGGATGAGGGGGAGAGGAGGTTCAAATTAGCAAATGATAACTGGAAGAATCTCTGGTCATACCCCCTACCACATGACAGGAGAATAATTGAAAACACCAATGAATCTATAGTCCAAACTTTTAACATGACACTGGCAGACTTCACTTTTTGGTAGTCATTCCTCTGCCTTCCAGAATATACTTTAAGCTCACTGCAGTGTCCTCCTTTGCTACATCTAATAACAACATACAGCTCTGACTCCAGGATTCACACAATCCACAGAACCACAGAGTGACTGAGGTTGCAAGAAACCTCTGGATGTCATCTGGTCCAAGCTGCTGCTCAAGCAGTACCACTTGAAGCAGGTTGTCCAGGACCGTGTCCAGGGAGCTTTTGAAGATCAACGGGAGGGAGAGTCCACAACGAGAGAGGGAGCCTCTCTGTGCCAGTGCTCAGTCACCCATAGAGTAAAGTAAAGAAGTGTTTCCTGGGGTTCAGGGAGTATTTCCTGTGTTTCAGTTGCCTCTTGTTCTGCAACTGGCCACCTCTGGTATCTACCTAGCTGCATCCTCTTTGCAACCTCCCTTAAATCCAGGCCCACTTCATGAGGCAAGCAGGGACTTGCATTTTTATTTCCTTCATGAAAAATGGAGTAGAGATGGAAGATATTTGCTATCCCCAAATGACAGCATAATTCAAACATAGCTTCTGGAATTTCAGCTCTGCACTGTAACTCACCATTCCCACTGACATGAAAAAATAGAACATCTGTTTGTGTGTATGTTGGGGGCCAAGGAGCGTATTTGTCCTACAAATATTATTAGCATTAATTTCCTGTTCAGCATTTTATCACACTGTCTATAGATGTAGACTCCTTGTTGATAAAAAGGGATTAAAGAATTCACTCGTTTACACTGGAACATTTTGGTCACAGACAGTTTTACATCTGCCACACCTGCAGGACTCATACAGGCAGGTTCTCAAGACTGGATAGAGATGAGGTACCACTCAGTCCTGAGACAAAGCATTGTGTCTTAACTCAGAGCCGATCATCAAATCTTTTTGCATATGAAGTTAGGCTCCCTTTTCACAGTGTAGTCTTCCATAAGATTGTATTTTGTTCATCATATGCAAGATACAAGCAAAAAAAATCCTCTGCTAGGGGTCCTAGGATTCCATTTTGGGTGGGCTGCTAATTTTGCGTAAAGCCTAAGGGCTGAGGAGAGATTCTAGAATGAGCAGGAGATTCCTGCTTGGCAGAATATAGGCCTGAGGCCTGCAGAAGAAGAAGAGAGAATAATTTCTAGTTGAATTTATGATCCGTAGTGGTGGTAGTGTAAGGCTGCAGTCCTGCACAGTGTTTATAGCAAATAATTCTTACTGAACAAGATGATCTATTGGCAGCCAAATTTTACTCATCTGACATGCTCCAAACAATGGAAATGTTTTTGTGTAGAGAGACAAGCCCCAAAAGTGTCCTCCATGACTATAAGTAGAAAAAAAAAAAAAAAAAAAAAAAAAAAAGCCTTCCAACTGGCTATATATTAACCAATTAGAGCTATGGGCCTACTAGTCTTATGTTCATGAGTATAACTAGAGTGACTCTGAGAAATATTACAGAACATGGAAATTATTTTCTACTGAAAACAAACACTTCAAGATGTGAATCACAGAAGATCTGAATATTTGAATCATAAGTAATCCTTGATTGCATGATTCAGTTGATATTGAAACAGTATGGTGCTGACTTTAGGAAATTTGAGGCTCTGAGGCTCTGAGAAGACAAATCCTCCTTCACATATTCTATCCTGTATATCTTGATTTAAGACAATTCTTCGTTTTGAACGTACACTAAAGTTTGCAGTTACAGACAGCACCACTGAACCTCCTCTGACTCACTGAGTATATGAACTAAAGATATCTCTATGGTAAAAGAAAGTACTTCTTGAAAAGCAGCTTGTGTTGATAACTCATCATTTTCCATATAAAATTTTATATCATTTTTTTTTATTTTTTTATTAATATTAACATTTTATCTCCCTGGGATATGCTCCTCCTATAGAACTGAGGACATTTTCAGAAAACAAAAATTGGTAGTATCTCCCAGCTCAACGGAGAGCTGCTTAGAAAAGAAGATTTGCAATTCTGCTGAGGTGTTGGCTTTAGAGATCTTTGTATTTTATTTAAGGAATACTTTTTCTGTGTTACAGTAATGCCTGAACATGATGAAGGAAACACTCTCTTTCCCTCTCCTTTCTGCCTGAGGCACTGTTATTTACCATTTCAGCGTTGTGCCTTTTGAGTTCACAGGAGGGCCATTGAAACTTAATCTTATGAGGGTTAGTGAATGAGGCTTAGCAGTGAGACAGTAAGGCCTGTCTTGATATTGGAATATGCAGTGGACAGTTCATTTCTGAATGCTGGTAGGAAATGCATACATAGAATCACAGAATATCCCGAGTTGGAAGGGACCCACAGGGATCATCGAGTCTAACTCCTCGCTCCACACAGGTCTACCCAAAAATTCAGAGCATATGACTAAGAGCACAGTCCAAATGCTTCTTAAACTCCAACAGGCTTGGTGCCATGACTACATCCCTGAGGAGCCTGTTCCAGCATGCGACAACTCTCTCAGTGAAGAACTTCTTGATATCCAGCCTGAACCTCCCCTGTCACAGCTTGACTCCATTCCCTTGGGTCCTATCACTGATCACCAGAAAGAATAGATCAGCCCCTTCTCTCCCCCTTGTGTTGAAGTTGAGGGCCACAATGAGGTCTGCCCTCAGACTCCTCTTTTCCAGGCTGAACAGGCCAACCAACCTCAGCTGCTCCTCCCATGTCTTCCCCTCTAAGCCCTTCACGATCTTTGTAGCCCATCTGTGGACACTTTCCAATAGTTTCACATCCTTTTTGTACTGTGGTGCCCAGAACTGCACACAGTACTTGAGCTGAGGCCATTCCAGTGCAGAGTAGAGCAGGACTTTCCTTGACCAACCAGCAATACCATGCTTGATGCATCCCAGGATACAGTTGGCCCTTCTGGCTGCCAGGGCACACTGCTGCCTCATATTCAGCTTGCTATCAACCAGACCCCCAGATCCCTCTCTGCGGGGCTGCTCTCCAGTGTCTCATCACCCAGTCCGTACATATAGCCAGGGTTGCCCCATCCCAGGTGCAAGACCAGCACTTGCTCTTGTTAAACTTCATGTGGTTGGTGATTGCCCAGCTCTCCAATCTGTCCAGATCTCTCTGCAAGGCCCTGCACCCTCAACAGAGTCAATAACTCCTCCAAGTTTAGTATCATCAGCAAACTTACTCAAAACACCTTCTAGTCTTACATCCAAATCATTTACGAAAACATTGAAGAGAACCGGCCTTAAAAAGGAGCCCTGGGAGACCTCACTGGTGACTGGCCACCAGCCTGATGTAGCCCCATTTACAACAACCCTTTGAGCCCTACCTGTCAGCCAATTGTTCACCCAGCATATTATGTTTTTATCTAGCTATATGCTGGACATTTTGTCCAGTAGGATCCTATGGGAAACTGCATCAAAAGCTTTACTGAAATCCAAAAATATTACATCAACTGGCTTCTCTTGATCAACTAGATGGATTATCTTATCATGAAAATAAATTAAGTTTGTTAAGCAGGACCTACCCCTTGTGAACCTGTGTTGGCTGGGGCCAGTGTCTGCATTGTCCCGCAGGTGCACCTCAATAACTCCCAGGATAATCTCCGTAATTTTGCCAGGCACTGGTGCAAGACTGACAGAGCTGTAGTTGCCAGGGTCTTCTTTCTTGCCCTTCTTGAAAATTGGCACGTTTGCCACCTTCCAGTCTACTGGGAGCTCTCCAGATTCCAAAGACTGTTGAAAAATGAGAGAGGTCCCTCAATGATGTCAGCCAGCTCTCTGAGCACGCTACGATGAATCCCATCCAGACCCATGGACTTGTATGGATCCAGGTGGAGTAGCAAATCTCATACACATTCAGGATGAGTTGGGAGTTTGTCATTCCCACTGTCAGGGCCCTCCAGCTCAGGGCTTCTGGGGTCCTGAAACCCATCTGTGTTGAAGACAGATGCAAAGAAGGTATTAAAAGTTTCTTCTTTGCCTATGTCCTTGTTTGTGAGGTGACCATCCCCATCAAGTAGCAGACCTCTGTTTTCTCTGGTCCTCCTTTTTCTGTTCATATATATAAAAAACAAACAAACAAACAAACAACATTTTTAATGTCTCCCATAGACCTGGCCAGCTTCAACTCTAATTGGGCTTTGGCTGCATGAATTTTCTCACTACAAATGCAAGCAGTGTCCCTATATTCCTTCCACATTGCCTGACCCTGCTTCCAGCAGCCATACACTTTTTTTTTTGTCCCTAAGCTCTAGAAAAAGATCCCTGGTCAGCCAAGCTGGCCTTCTGCCCCACCTGCTAGGCTTCCAATATTTTGGGATTGCCTGATCCAGTGCTTTTAGGAGGCAGTGCTTAAAGACTGACCAGCCCTGATGGATGCTGACACCTTCAAAAGCAGTTTCCCAGGGGACCTTACTAATTCCCTGAGCAGCCTGAAGTCTGCTCTCCCCATATCCAGGGGGCAGTTTTCCTTGTGCCACTAAAAATTTTAAACTCAATGCTTCATGGTCACTATGACCGTGGTTGCTATGACCAAGACAGCTGCCAATTGCTGCATCACCCATGTTACCCACATCTCCATCAACTGGAGAAGTAGGCTATCCAAAGAGAGGATACTAAACTGGACAATGGAAGAGTTGAAGCAAGAGATTGCAACACTGAAACACTGCAGGTTGCATGTAGCTTCTATCTTCTTTCTAATCTTCCCTTACTTTTTGTGGGGAAAAGAGCTGCAGCCTTCATCAGGACTCTGACACTGCTATGTGAGCCTCCCATCGGTACTACTTGCAAAGTTTATACTGTATAAGCTAGCAAGAAGGTTGAGTGCTCTGACAAGGTAGACTGCCACCAAACTAAAGTAGCTGTCAGAAGAAACATGAGGTGCCAGACGCAGCCTCAAGGATTAATTATTCTGTACTGTATTGGTCTCTTAAAAACATAGCATATCTGTGGTACCTGCCATCTACTGAAGAGTCTGTTTGCTTTTCTAATAGAGACTAATATGCTGTCCATTGTTATTTATTCAACTTACCACAGTCTATCTTTTTCAGTTTTCTCCACAGGCTTTGCCTCTCAGTTCACATTTTGCTCCCTAAATTATTTGGTCTAACACCTTAGCTCTTAGCTCAGTGTCAAGTACAGAAGGTTTGATGCTGCTCTGTAGCATTAGAATAAAAAATTAAAAGGAACCGTGAGAAGACCTGATAGTTATTAAACATTTGGTGCCAGCATTGTCTCGGTTCTTCATGGAATAGTAGCTGAGGAGAGTTCTTATCTAAAGTTTATTGGAAGTCATAGAGCCAGGTCCTACTGATATCAATTAGATGCATTTCATTAGAAACCTTATGAGGCCCTGGACCTGAACTTTGTGTATACTGTCAAAATCCTTTTGGCTCGACAAGTTTATAAAGATGTGCATTCACGTGTTACAGATAAAGATTTGGTTTCAGATTAGAAAGTTAAGTTATGGAGTTTATTTCTGCATCAAATAACTCATCTTTCATTCTGTGTGCCACATAGCCTCCAGAAGAATCCTGCTAAGCAGCCAAAAGAAATCACTCTGCACTTGCCTGATATTTAACACCATCAAGTGGGAGAGCAACCTAGGTGTCGAGTGAGAGGAAATGGCAACACCCCATTTAACTAGAGTGCACCATCCAATCTTATATCTCTTTTCTGCTTCTTGTCAAGCAAGTTCTCAATTTTGGTTTGAAATGTCTGCTCCTTTTCCTTAATAAACAACTCCCACTTGGAAGGTGGAGTGCTAAAGCACAAGCCTATGCTCAGGAAGAAAGCCTTCCTATCCTCAGTAAGTTAGCATGGAGAGCGTCCAAGTACAGGAAGATAAGGAGAAAAGGCTTGAAAGCAATCTTCCAATGGATCCGTGCCACCCTAGTCTTGTGAAAGATACTGGATGATAAACAAATGATGAAAATGAGTGGAAAGGAAGAGAGAAGTGGGAGCGGAAACCAAAAGCTTTATCAGGAATAGAAGCTGCATGCAATGGAAAATGTAGAGATCACTCAGGTATAAATATTCCTTTAATCTTGCTTTCATTGTAGTCTAATATGGTAATAAAATGATTGATTTTTATATTAACAATATTTTAAACTGTGAACCAAGCAGAAGAAAATTACACATCAATAGATCATTAACTGCATAACTGAGTTTTGTTTTCCTTTTTTCTTTCTCTGGATAAGACCCCTACATTTGTCATAGGCATAGTTTACATTTCAGTGTATTCTTCTATTATTTCCTATTCTCACCTCCGTCTTGGAAGGAGGGAACTTCCACAACTGAAATGTTTGTTGATTTCAGACCCCACAAACTTTAGTGTTGCTTGTAGTATCGTGCTGTCTGTCTCTTCTTGTTTGGGTTTATGACCATTAATTCTAGTGAAGAAAAGAGTTTGGGTCATTTGGTACAGTATATTGAATTGCAGGATCACATATGTATACATATGTATTGCAAAGATTGCATTGTTAACCATAGAAAGAATGGAAGGCTGAATGCAGGATCTGCTTCCAGGAAGGGTGCAGAACTGATGAAAGGAGAGCACAAATCAGGATTATTTTGAAGACCAATTCCCAGGATGTCTCTTGGGACCACAGACTAGAAGTAAACATAAACTTCTGAGAAATGCACTCAGTACACTGCATGAGTAACAGATCATAGAAAGCAAAGGCTTCATAGATATGTCTTTCCTCAACAGTGATTACAATTTCCTTGCTGCAAATGAGTATACAGGTCAGGAAGTCTATATTGCATCCAGCTAATTAAATTGAATGAAATATTCAATAATATCAAATAATTAGATACTCTGTGTAGAATTTTGGTCAGAAGGCAGTAGCAGCTCCTGGAAAAATAAAAACAAATTAAAAAAAAAAAAAAGATCTAATTAGTCCTTTAATTATTATATCTGGACATAACATATGTTTTAGACTCGGTTGAAAAATGGAGTCTGCTATGTCACAATATTTGCAATATATATGCAGGATGTTGTAAATATGAATTACAGTAGGGGTTTACCCTCCAAGAGCTGGTGAGGACCTACTTTGATCTGTACAAAATCATTCCTTGGCTAAGAATACCCCAACCTGTGGAAGTTTGGCTTAAATTACTTTTTGCTATACAGATTAACAAAATGTGTGAAAAAAAATGCTGTTCTATTACTAAGACTGAGTAACTTCATGATATGTTATGATTCACAATTACATCACATATAGGAAGCAGCCAGCCAGCACTGGAGGGCCATTAGTTAAAGCCCTGGCTGTGTTCTGTTATTTGAAAGATGCATGTGTCATGAGTAGAGCTAGGACAACTGGGCAAAAACTTTTAATAGTAATGCTTCTGGCTTCTCAGAACTTGCTTGCTATTGCACTTCCAGTTTCCATACCTGTTGTTACTGATTTGTTCACCAACATGAACAAACATATGGGGCATTCAAGTACATTTAAGAATCAACAGTGACATAATCCTGTGATCTGCAGTGGAGCTGGCACAGCCGATATGTAGTAAAAAAAAAAAATAAAAGATCTAATTTCAGTAAAGAGCAAACCAAGCAAAAAAGAGGGATAAACAATGGAGATTTTTCTTTGCAATATACAGAGTGAGTTGGCCATGGAAAGTACCAATAGCCTGAAGCACTATTTTACATAATAAACTCTGATACTAAAACTTCAATTGTTAGGGCAAATCAACACACAGTTGTCAACAGATCCCAGTATATGTGTATCTTGCTGTGAGGTAGAACTGCTGTGCTGAATTCTGTGGTGCCAGAGTTTTAGCATATATTTGGAGCTTCCCAAACCATGTTTATGTATCAGTTCTATTTTGGGATGATATTGAAACAGCAAGCAACAATTGCAGAATCAGAAAATCTTATCAGATTGTCCCTTTTACACACCTTTCTTCGTGAACCTGTACCCTTACCTGTTAGGGCATTCCTGTTTATACGTCAGCTAACACAAGGATGTAAGCTGTTTGGTTTGATACTGTCACATGTCTATATTTTAAATTTCCTTAGTTCAATGAAGTATTTGGAATATTTATTCCCCCATCCCTCCCTGCACATTCCCCCAGTATGCTTGCATAAGCGACATAAATGTAATATTTACACTTTAAAGCATTTCATGCACAATGATGTGGTCTTCATTTCACTGCTGGTAGAAACATCTTCTTCTAAAATAAATACATAAATAAATAAATTAAAAAATGCAATCTCTCTTTATTTTTCTTGAATCAGGCATTCCAAGATTAAGATAATTTCATCCTGTAAGGCTGATTTGTCAGGTACTTACTGTGCCCTGTTTTACTCAAGAAACATACAGGGAGCCACTAAAGGTGTTAGCTAGCTTTGGAGCTGCTGAGACCAATATTAAATTGTTTCTTGGAAGATTCCAAGGGAGAAGCCTAACACTGCTTTTTTTTTTTTTTTTTTTTTCTTTCTTTTTTTTTTTTTCTTTGAGAATAGGAAGAGGTTTTTGTTTTGTTTTGTTTTCTTTTCTTTTAAATCTGTTACCGTGGGAGTAAAAACACTGGCTGAGGGCCAGGACCTAAAGAAGATTGCTCCCTGTGGAAAGGTAGAGCTTGATAGGAGATGATTGCTTATTTAGCTGCCAAAAAAACAACTTAGGCTTGCCTGAACCTGGGCAGAATAGAAATGTTTGTAGAGTCTTGCAGTGGTGAAGAGTCTAATGAAAGTCTGGTCCCAAAAGTGGTGAAAGAGGTGGGGGGTTTTTATTTTGTTTTGGTTTTCTGTGTGTGTGTGTTTGTTCTGGACTCAGAATATCCAAGAGTTTTTTATGACCCTGTAAGAGAGCTGCTTTGGAAGCCTGATGTATCAGATGAAAGTGCAAGAATGGAAAAAAAAAAAAAAAAGGTACTTACTGTGCCCTGTCAATAGTGAGAGTACAGACAAAAATTTTGTGCCGTTCTTCAGTGTTATTTTAGGGTGTTGTGCATACCTATTGCAGCTGCATGAGTGATGTGTAATGAAATTGACCATCAAGATGATGATTTCTTTTTTCTTCTCATTATGCAGATCTGATAAACACAGAAGACATCTAAACTCTTGTGCCCAGAACTATGCCATGAAGAATTTGTCTGTTATGTATCCTGTGTATGTGTCCATATGCTAAAACACACATTCCCAAATTCAGTATTCTTTATAAACTATATGGTTATTTGATTATGTTTATTTATTCTTTCAACAAGATGGGCAAAATAGTCTTCTGTGACTATTCACATTAATATCTTTCCTACCTATTGAGAACCATAAAATGGGAAATAAAAAGAGCTTTAAAAAATTTTGCAGAAATAAAATTTGCTAGTGTTAATACGCAGCAGAAATATTTTGCCTTATACAGACAAAGGATGGTGATGACTTGCCTTATGCTTTCAAGTTTAATTTCTAATTTTTAAATCATTATTAAGCCTGATGCCTCAGTAAAATTCCTAGTGCCTAATATGATGTCCCCATCCTTATTTCAAATCTCTTGACACTTGGAGTAGGAAACTGATATGAATTCTGTTTCAGTTACGTTGGTGAGTAGTATGATAGCATTGAATTACAACCGTTGCCCTTTTTAAGCTCATTCTGTCTTGCTCAAGTCATGCTGTCACACAAAATCTGAAAGGTTTTATTAATAGTGGTGCAATTTTACTGAGATGGGAGGATTGGACAATTGACTTTAATCTTTAGCAACTGCCAAATGCTCCAGGAAGGGTATGTTTCATAACCATAAAAGATAATAAAACAAAAAAGCAAAACCTAAAACAATAACACCAGTTTACCTCTCCATGCCAGAAGAACTAAGGTTTCAAGAAAGATGTTGCTCTGTCAGAGAGGACGACTGCAACTGGGTTCAGTTTGCACACAAATTGCAGGCAAGTTAAGCTTAATTGTGAATTGAAAACAAAGCCAAAAGCATATCTAAAAAATGTAAATGTATGAGTAATGAGAAATCTAAAAATAAGATACACGTTGGGTGGTAATTCAGACTCCCAATGTGATGTCTTGTGATTTTTTTTACTATTTACACAAAAATTTTTTAGTAATCTTAAACAAGTTTTAATACTGTCAGAAATGCAAACATTGTGGAAACAATTTTCCTAAGGAAAAATGCAAAAGACATGGGCTATACAAATACTAAAATTTGGTAATAAGCAAAGTTTATTATGTACTTTATATACAATCTAAAATTATTTAAACAGTAATGAACGTATAAATTATATTCTTTCTTTAACTTGAGTTAGAGTTACACATTGGTTTTCCATGACTGGTATCTCCTGAGTTGATCTGAAAGAGAAAAGAAAGGAAAGCAATAACATTCAGTTATAATGATAATGTATCACGATAATGACAGTGTATCATGAAGTATGTGACTCAAAAAGCTGAAACTTTAGTTGTAAAAAGTGTAGCCTATATTTTTCAAAGAGAAAGGATTAAACTCTTTATATCTCATTTCTCTGCTCAGTGGTGAGAAGAGTGTACTGAAATGATTATTCGTATAAGTCTGCTGGAGACAATATGAACTATATGGTGCTGCCAGAAAGTGTGTAAATAATGGTTTTCTCAACTCACTAGCTACAAATTCTTGGGAAGATAAAAGTGTCCATTAACGTGGACAGAGACTAAATTATTGTTAGAAATTCGAATAATTACACTAGATAGGAACTGAAGGGTCCATGAATACTCACACGAAACATTGACGGCCTCTTTTTCTCATCCACTAAGCATTTTTATTTGTCAAATGAATGCTTATCCATAAATAAATAAGTAAATAATGACATCAAGATCCAGGATAATCTCTTAGAACATAGCATCATAGCTTCATTCGATTTATCTGTCTGCAAAGGAAGGCAATTATACTGATCTATATTAGTGTGAGAAATTGAATCATTGCCATTTGAAGATTTTGTTCTCCTAAAATGGTCTGAAGTCTTTCAACCTGAGTTATTATTACGTTACAGAAACCTTGTTTAGTCATTTTTAGTTTATACAACCAAAATTTTAACCTAGAAATAAATATTCAACTTGTTTTCATTAATACCAAATATTTTCACATTTTTTCAAAGGAGTGGACACATTTTCCCCAGTTGCTGATGGGAAAAAAAGTCACCATGAGACAGATAATATTGCAATGATTTTAATTAAATCATATTGCTTTCTGTTATGGTGTGAGTTTTTTGTATCACAGACAATATAAAGGTCACAACAGGCTTTCTTTATTAGCAAAATAACTCCCTATGTGTTAAACATTAAAAAATGTGTGTTTGTCCAGAGTCAAAAAGAAGAATTCAAAATTAGCCTTAATAACACAGAAAAGAAACTCTTGGGTGTGCTTAAAAATCCCTAATAATTTCTGTGATTTTCTTTTGAAAAGATTTTCCACATTACAAAACTTGATGAAGTTACAATTCTTTCATCAAAACTAAACACAAAGATTTCATAAAATTGTAGAGCCATAGAATGATTTAGGTTGGAAGGGACCTTAAAGATCATATAGTTCCAACAACCCTGCCATTGGTAAGGAGACCTTTCACTAGATCAGGTTACTCAAAGCCCCATCCAGACTAGCGTTAAACACTGTCAGGAATGGATTCACAATGTTTATGGGCAACAAGTTCCACTGCCTCACCGCACTCACAGTAAGGAATGTCTTCCTTATATTTAATCTAAACCTAACCTTTTTAGTTTAAAGCCACTATCCATTGTCCTATCACTCCACTCCCTAAAAAAGAGTGCTTCCACATCTTTTCTGTAATCACCCTTCAGGTATTGGAAAGATACTATAATGTCTCCCTGGAGCCTTCTCTTCTCCAGGCTGAACAACCTCAGCTCTCAGCCTTCCTTCATAAGAAGGGTGCTCCAGCCATCTGATCGTTTTCATGGCCCTCCTCTGGACTTGCTCCAGCAGGTCCATGTCTTTCTTATGCTGGGAGCTCTAGAGCTGAACACAGTACTCCAGGTGGGGTCTCACGAGAGCAGAGTAGAGGAAGAGAATCACCTCCCTCACCCTACTGGCCATGTAGCTTTTGATGCAGCCCAGTATACGGTTGGCTTTCTAGGCTGCAAGCGCACATTGCTGGCTCATGTTGAGCTTCTTGTCAAGCAGCACCCCCAGGTCCTTCTCATTAGGGCTGTTCTCCAACCATTCTCTGCCCAGCCTGCATTTGTCCCTGGGATTGCCTCAACCCAGGTGCAGGACCTTGTACTTGTCCTTGTTGAACTTCATGAGGTTTGCATAGGCTCACCTCTCAAACGTGTCCCTCTGGATGACATCCCTTCCCTAGAGCATGTCAACCGGACCACAGAGCTTGGTGTCATCTTCAAGTTTGCTGAGGGTGCACTCAATTGCACTGTCCATGTCACTGACAAAGATGTTGAACAGTGTCACTCTCAATACTAATCCCTGAGGAACACCATTTGTTACTGATCTCCACTGGGACATTGATCCATTGGCCACAACTCTTTGAGTATGACCATACTGCCAATTCCTTATCCAACAAATGGTTCATTTGTCAAGTCTGTATCTCTCCAATTTAGAGACCGCTCTCATAGGAAAAGGGGGAGAAAATATGATAGAAAGAAGCTCAAGAGTTGAGATAAGAACAGGGAGATTGCTGACCATGACGGTAAATCATGGGCAAGACAGCATGTAATGCAATTTATTGCCTATCGCTAGCAAACTAGAACAGTGAGAAACTAAAAGAAAACTAAAAACACCTTCCCCCCATCCACCCTCTTCTACCTCCTCCCTCCAAACAGGGAATGGCAGCTGCAGTCAGTCCCTAATGCTTTGTCTCTGCCCCTCCTTCATGGTCCCTCTCTGCCCCTGCTCCCCGTGGGGTCCCCCCCACAGGATGCCGTCCTTCCCCAACTGAGCCTGCAGGGGCTGCCCACAGGCAGCAGCTCCTCAAGCTCTGCTCCCACACGGCTCCGTCCCATGGGGTCCATCCATCCCCCAGGAGCAAACTGCTCCAGCACGGGTCCCCCAGGGGTGGGCGGCAGCTCCCCCCAGACCCCCTGCTCCTGCGTGGGCTCCTCTCCACGGGCTGCAGCTCCGGCCTGGGGCCTGCTCCTGCGGGGGCTCTCCATGGGCCGCAGCCTCCTCCAGGCCACATCCACCTGCTCCACCGGGGGCTCCTCCACCCATGGGGGGGCTGCAGCGTGGAGATCTGCTCCATGTGGGACCCATGGGCTGAAGGGGGACAGCCTGCTCCACCAGGGCCCTCTCCCTGCACAGCCCGCAGGGGAACTGCTGCTGCCTGCCTGCAGTATCTTGTGTCCTCCTGCTGCACTCACCTGGGGTTCTGCAGAGCTGCTTCTCTCTCATTTCTCACTTCTCCCTCCCAGCTGCTTCTGTTGCACAGTTTTTCCCTTTCTTCAGTTTGCTCTCCCAAACGCCCAACAAGCCCCACTCCCTGGCTCAGCTCTGGCCAGCAGAGGGTCCCTTTTGGAGCTGCCTGGAGCAGGCTCTGACCTGACATGGGGCAGCTGCTGGGCTCTGCTCACAGAGGCAACCCCTGCAGCCGCCTTGCTACCAAAACCTTGCCATGTAAACACAATATAAACCCCATCATAAAAGGTTGTGAAACTTGTCCATCATCAATCACCTGCTTATCTTCCACGTACCTTGGCATAGTTTCCAGGAGGATCTGCTCGATGATCTAGCCAGGCACAGAGACTGACTGGCCTGTAGTTCTCCAGGTCTTCCTTTTTTTCCTCTTTAAAAATAGGGGTTATGTTTCCCTTCCATTCAGTGGGAACTTTACCAGACTGCCATGAGTTCTCAGATATGATGGACAGTGGTTTAGCAACTACAGCTACCAGTTCGCTTGGGACCTCAGGATGTTACTCATCAGGTCCCAAAGGCTTGTGCACCTTTAGGTTCCTTCCATGGTCTTGAACATGATCTTCTCCTCTAACTGGCAGTTCTTCATTCTCCCAGTCCCTGCCTGTGCCTTATGGCATTTTGCAAATATTTTTAGGCATTTTGCAAGCAAAGACTGAGGCAAAAAAAGTAATTGAGTGCCTTAGCCTTCTCTGTATCCTGGGTAACCAGGTCTCCCATTTCCTTCTGGAGAGGGCCCACAATTTCCCTAGTTTTCTTTTATCACTGAAGTACCTAGGGAAGCTTTTCTTGGCCAGAATTCCCTGGCCAATTTTAACTCTAAAAGGGCTTTAGCTTTCCTAACCTGATCCCTGACTGCTCAGAAAACGTCTTTGTATTCCTCCCTATCTGTCCTCGCTTCCACCCTCTGTAGACCTTCTTTTTTCTGTTAAAGTTTCTCCAGGAACTTCTTGTTCATCCATGCAGGCCTCCCAGTGTTTTTGTGTGATTTTTTCTTTGTTGGGATGCATTCCTCCTGAGCTTGGAGGAGGTGAGCCTTGAATATTAACCAGCTTCTTGGCCTCCCTGCCTGCAAGGCTTTGTCCCATAGTGGTCTACCAAGCAGATCCCTGAAAAGGCCAAAATCTGCTCTCCTAAACTCTTTGGTAGAGAGCACTTGTCCAAGATTGCTGTGCTGTTTTTTTTTCACATAAGCCATCAAAATAGTCAAGAACTGGGTGAGAAATAAACCAAATATCAAACTTTGGTTAATTGACTAACTGAAGCCTGAATTAATGTTACAGGATGGGGCCCTATACATATCAGATAGATTTTTAAAATCATTTATTTTTTACTTAATACAAAAAGGAAGTGGGAAGGAAGAATCTGTAGTAAACACCATGAAAATATAATATAAGGTGATTTGAAAAGTACATCTGAGACCATTTCAACTCCAGGCTTAATTTTAGTCTTTTCTTCATGTCCAGTTTCTCATTAAGAACCTTTATTTCTTGTCCTCATGTATGCAGAGAGTTAGGATTTAAAAAAAAATAATAATAATAATAAGAAGAAGAAGAAGAAAGAAAGAAAGAAAGAAAAAGAAAAAGAAAAGTAAATGACTGTATGTAATCTTTTATTTGTGAGCTGAAGATTTCTTTCTAATGCTGAGGAATTTTCTTCTGCCCACATTGTGATGTGTGGGGAAGTTGCAGCACCAAGCTGCTGGTTCAACGTACGTAATGTCAGTTTTGGGTCCTGGCTGCTGCTGGAGGAGCTAGAGGAGTGGGTAGCGTTGTCCAGAAGGGGGCATAACTAGGATGATTAACAAAGGTGTCGACTCGGAGCCTACTGCCGGCAGCACTCCCGTCAAACACCACATACCCTCCCACCACCCCCCCCCACTGATGAATTGCCCCCTCTAGCATAGGAGGGTTGGCTGATGTTAGGAAGTGTAAATTACATATCCCTGTGGCAGCTTGTCTAAAACTGAACCTTTAATTGTAATTAAGTGATGAATACATTCCCTTCATTTTTGTTTTGTTTTGGTGAATTCAGTTCTGATAAAGGTGACAGATTAATTGCACTGGGGAATGAAGTAATTGAAGCTGGTTGAGAAATGGTTCAAAAAAAATTTTTTTTTTCCCCTTGAATTATCTAAAAAATGTTTTAGCTAGATCTAAACAATCACAGTTTATTAACATCAGGATGGTCCTTCCTGTCTACCTACATCCAGATATCTGTACCACACTTTGAAATGCTATTTGTATAGTGCAGCCAGGCAAAAGCCACATGTTTTGGCTGTGCTCATCAGAAGGACACGCATCTCAAAAATATTTCAGAATGGCCAGACACATATTCACATGGAAATCTCTCCTCCTGAGGATTCACTGGATTTTCCTGTTCTTTGTTAAAAGAGATAAAAATCTCAGAATGTTTATGAAAGCACACAGAAATGAATAGACAATATATACCCATATTTGTAAGGATTTACTTGAACGAACAGATGTGAGTGGTGTTTGGCAGAAAACTCTATGGTCACTGATAGTTTAAATTGCTTTCCCCTAAGGGCTTGAGAACACGAGAGTCTTGGAAAGAACTAGTAGCCTCCTCCAGTGCCCTCTTTGGAACAAAAAGATGGCATTGCAGGCAAGGTGCCACCACTGCCTTTTTTTTAACCCATGCCAGAAGAGATGCAGCTTTCCCTCTGATTCCGAATGAGGAGGGAACATTGGGGATCATTTAAAGAAACTGCTATATCCTAATTGCTACACTTCAACTTGTTTTTCAGTCTTTTAGCAGCTTTCTGTGGCATAAACAAAGCATAGAATGAAAGTAAGCATGTGTGAACTAATACATCATGCTTCAAAAATTATTGTGGAACATTTCCTGGTCATCTAGTATTACTCCATAGAGCAATACTACTCATTCACTACTACTTCTCACCCCTTACTTTAATAATGATAGTAAGGAATTGTACTTAAGATGATAAAGTGACAGCAGTTATGTGTGTTCTATTTATCCCATGCAAGTAACACAAAGAGCACTTTGCTTTTTGCACAAAATTGCACTTTTTTGTGCAATGTAGTCACTTTTTTTAAAAAAAAAAAAAAAAAAAAAAGTTATTTATTTATTTATTTTTTTCCCCCCCAAATAATTGTCACTTTCAGACCAAGTTAATATTTTCTGTTATACAGAATTTTACATACAAAGTTTAGGTAAGTGACAAAGGATCCAGTATTTTATGACCAAATATTTCTTCTAATGTGTATTGTCTATCTTATCTAATCCATTTCTTTTTCTTTTTTTCTTTTTTCCTTTCTTTCTTCCTTTTTTTTCCCTTTCTTTCTTCCTTTTTTTTTTTTTTTTTTTTTTTTTTTTTTTTTTTTTCCAGGCAAGTTGTTTTTATTGGCCTACGAGTAGCAAATTCCTACAATTTTATAGCCATGTGACATTGTTGTCATTGCTTTTAGCACAGGAAATGGTACATCTGTTAGTAAAGAGACGAAAAGAACTCTCCCATGAGTCACCAAAAAGCATTTGCCAAAACTAATTAAACTAATGCCAAATATGACAAGTCAGTTTAAGAGCTGTAACAATTTACAGTACACTGGGTTTGCGGGAAAGGAGTAGTGTATGGGGATGAAGGTAATGGAGGGATAAGGATCTCAAGTATAATTTAGTAGGAGAGGGAAAGCTCTCTTGTCTGCTTTTTTTTTTTTTTTTTTTTTTTTTTTCTCAATAATTCATCTACTATTGTTGAGCTAACCCAACCATCATGTTTAAAGCCTTTGTTTTCCAGTTTTATTAATTTACCACTAAATTGTAAATAAGAACAGGAAAATTGTTGGTTATGTTTGAAGTCACATTTAATATTTTCCCGAGAACAACATTTTAAGTATTATTCTAAGACGAGAACTGTTGTAAGACAAAATTATTTTTGTATCTGTATGTTAATACAGTAGAATAAATAATAGAATTGTTAAGGTTGGAAAAGACCTCCAAATCATCTGGTCCAACCATCACCTTCCAGGAGTTTTAAAATATTAAGTTGTTAATCAATAATATTTGTTAGTTTAATTAAAAATTCCTGTGACTATCATGAGAATCAGCTAAACTTATGCCTTAATCTTGACTTTCTTCAGGAAATGCAGAATGAAATACAGAGTTTCTAAGAAGAGAAATATATGTTTTGCTAACAAAGACTGGAGAAATATATATTTTTTTTTACTATACATGCAAAACTGAAATATTATATATTAAAAGCTAGTAAAGTACTGTGGTGTGATTTTAACTTGAAAAACATGTAAACAATACATCAACAAACCTAAAATATCATTAATAATCAACCTGATTTAAACAAGCAGTTGGAAGTAATACTTAAAAAATGACTCCTTTTGTAGCTTATTTTTTCTACTCTTACAGTTTATGAGATGAAAATTTGTTTTCTGTTTTTATAATAACTTATAGCAGTGTAAGTAAACTACAATGTTATACAAATATATTTAAAAAATATATATATTGGTACTTTTAAAATAAAATCTGTGGAATAAAGTACACAGAAAGCTGCATAGCAACAAAAGGAATATATGAGACAGATATTCAGGTTTTACTGCTCGGAAAAAGGAAAAATAAATAAATAAATAAAAAGGTGTCCAGTCTATATTTGTGCTACATGTTACTAATGGAAATATCATGTGATTATATATGTCCTATATTAGTCACAGCAGTCCGCTACAGTGTTACACACATGGGAGAGATGGTTATTCACCCTCAATCATTTACTTCAAAAAAAAATTTGTGTGGTTGACAGTACAAGTACAGGGTAGCCAAATTTGACATTGTATGTCTTAGCATTTCTCAAACTCCTTTGACACGAAGTTTTTAATACTTGAACCTTTACATATACATATACCAGAAATCTAGCTCAAATATTGCAGTGTTGCTAATGTTACAAAACACAAATAAAGTTATTATAATACAGCTATAAGTGTTGTAGAATAACTTCATCTAGTTGAGTCATTACCTTTTTTTTTGTATCCTTAAGAGCATTATTGTTTGGTTGCAATTTTTTTGGACCAGAATAAGTTGTAGAACCTATGCGCGATACTAGGAGAAGAGATGGGTTGATGCTGAGATAAGAACAAGACGCTATCACATCTGACTTTTAAGATGACAAAAGGTCCTCCAAACACTCTAACTTGTATCACCTGCCGTCTTTCATTTTTCTTTCCAAGTCTTCCAGTTTCAAAAGATCCTGGAGAACTGAGCCCCTGTTTTTCTTTTACCTTGTGTGTGTCCCCATTGTCTACCCTAACTGACAAGCTTTGTGCTGTCAGTGCTATAAGATCTTTCCTTTCTTACTGCATCAAAAGTATTACTTTTAGTGATATTTTAGTTGGGAATTAACCTAACTGGCTATATCTCACCATCAGAAATCCTTTCACTAGTAAATATTCCGTGCTGTTCTTATATTATTTTTCTATTTTTTTAAATATTTCTGTTTTTGTATTATTCTAAATCACCTCAATAATTTATTACTCTCCATCTTTGTTTCTGATTACCTTTGTGTCCTCAGCCTTCCTGTTCATGTTGATATATCTGCTAAATTAACTTCAAGGAGACCAAACAATCTGTTTTCCAACCTCATTTAAAACCAGTGTCTCATATGTTTCAAATTTGGCAGTTTTTACTTTTTTCACTCAAGTGAGGATTTTGTGATATACAAAAATGTTGTTTTCCTAAAAATATTCCAAGCTCCCATCACCATTGCCACAAGCCATTGATCCACCTTCAACACTAATCATGTGAAAAATCTCTGGCACAAAGAAGTTGTCATTTTCAGGTGTCTCTCAAGCACTCTGTAGAAATGTTTACTTATACTCAGTTTTTCATGATGGTGTAACTTCTTACTCTGCTGCAGCTCTGTCCTGCACACAGATTTCCTGTTTATAAAGGGAATATCTTCTGATCATTTAGAATACTTAATATTCTTAAATTAATGTCTAATCCCATTATGTGGGAGGAAGTTTGTCATACTATTTTCATTAACTAAATTGAAACATCTGTGGCTCAAACATCCCTGGCATGGACTCAGTGATCAAGATATCCTTAATCATTTTAGTGGTTCATGATTATTTTTCTATGATAAGAACTTCGGGCCCTAACACCTCCTGTCTGGATTACTACTGTCTTCTTAACTAGGTCTAAATCATGATATTCCTTTGAAAATATAGCTAACTCAAAATATAAAACCTTTTTATGACATGCAAAACGCTTAGAAATCTCCAGTAATATTGCTGTAGACATAATTATATATGTCCAGACTAAGCTTACTATCTGGAGGTTAGAATTCCTGTAGTTTCTGAGCATTAGATTTTGAAATGGTTGCTTTTTCTAACCCCATCACTTGAAAATGCAGTCATTCTTCAGACTTTTGTTTCCCCAAAACAAAAGTTTCACAGAAATTCCAAACTCACTGATTATTCAATGAGTATTCCAAACTCATTGATTTTAGGAACGTTGGATACAGAACATTCATTCTCTCAATTTCTACTGAAAAGTGTGATAAATAACTTGCATTGCTATAAAATGGAAACTCCCAGTCTTACGGAAAGCATAATCCTGACTCCCAGATTTTGTTTTTTTAAATAAAAACAACTTTAGGGAGAGAAGATGTCCCTTTGTAAACAGCACTGGTGAGACTGCACTTCAACTACTGTGTTCAGTTTTGGGCTCCTCACTACAAGAAGGAAAGTGAGTTTCTCAAGCATGTGCAGAGCAATCAAGCTAGTGAAGGATTTAGAAAACAAGACATATGAGGGGGAGTTGGGGCTGTTTAGACTGGAGAAACAGGCTGAGGTGAGACCTCATCACTCTCTACAACTACCTGAAGGGAGGTTGCAATGAGAAGGGTGTCAGTCTCTTTTCTCAGGCGGCAAGCTATAGGACACAAGGAAAGAGCCTTGATTTGCACCAGGGGAGTTTTAGATTAGATATCAGGAAGAGTTTCTTCACAGAAAGGGTGATCAAGCATTGGAATGGGCTGACCGTCGAAGTGGTGGAGTCACCACCTCTGGATGCATTCAAGAGATGTGTGGATGTGGCACTGATGTACCCATTTTGGAGGTAGCACACAGTAGATCAAGTTGGTGGTTGAACTCGATAATCTTCAATGTCTTTTCCAGCCTAGATGATTATATGATTATTCTGTGATTCTAAGATAAGGGAGGTAATTACAAGTGCTAAAGCTACAATATGAACTAATTCTATATCTAGTTGCAAACATAGTAATTTTTTGGTCGTTATCAAAGATAAAAATCTGTTGTGGTAAGGGCTAGAAAATTAGTCAGATAATCAAATGCAAATTTCAAGCAGCAATAAAAGCATCTATACTCTAAAACTGAGACTTAAAAGTAACTCTTCTATGTCATAGACAGCATTAAGGGTGGTGGTTTTTTTTTAGGTAAAAAGAACACTACAAATTTCCTTAGAGTTCTGATTAAGGTATAGATGACAGGATCAATTCAGAGGAATATTTTATCAATTACACCAGAATTGCAGCTTTTACATAGTAATACAATAGTATAGCAAGGCATATACATATCCACATACTTTTTAAGTTATTGGTTAAGAAATACCTTAAGAAATTGGTTAGTCTTCTAACTAACTTCATACAATGTTACCCAGAAATATATTTGTTAATTCAAAAATTGGTGTATTATTTGATATTTGATGATTTTATTAGGGAGATTTTTCTCTGGAATAAAACAGCACGTTGTAGAATGAAAGAGAGCCTAGATGATTTGGAAGTAGATGAAAAGCCTTTTAAGCAGTTTTGGCAGAAATGTAATAATCTCAAAGGCAAGTATAAAATAAGGACTTGGTACTAAACAAGCACTAAAGTCAGAGAAAAACAAGCCAGAGAAAAACAAGCAAACAAACAAACAAGAAGTTCCTTTTAAGAGTGAGACAACATTTCTATTTATTTGTAGGTCTTTGTTATTCATCATTTTAGATGTACTGATTATATCCAGATAAAGCTGCTCATACAGTGTATGTTAAAACTTCAAGTGTACACTACTTGTTACAAAACATAAATACCCATAGATAAAGCCTAGCCTGTTATACCTGTAAATCCAGAGTCTTCTAGTCCACTGATTTCACTAGAGATTTTTGGTACAGAATCACAGAATCATCTAGGTTGGAAGAGACCTCCAAGATCACCCAGTCCAACCTCTGACCTAACACTAACTAGTCCTCTACCAAACCACATTAGTAAGCTCCACATCTAAACAACTTTTAAAGACCTCCAGGGATGGTGACTCCACCACTTCCCTGGGCAGCCTGTTCCAATGCCTAACAACCCTTTCGGGAAAGAAGTTTTTCCTAATATCCAACCTAAACCTCCCCTGGTGCAACTGTAGCCCATTCCCCTCACACTGTCGCCAGGCACATGGGAGAACAGACCAACCCCCACCTCGCTACAGCCTCCTTTAAGGTACCTGTAGAGAGCGATAAGGTCACCCCGAGCCTCCCCTTTTCCAGGCTGAACAACCCCAGCTCCCCCAGCTGCTCCTTGTAAGCCTTGTTCTCCAGACCCCTCACCAGCTTCTTTGCCCTTCTCTGGACTCGCTTGAGCAGCTCACTGTCCTTCTTGTAGCAAGGGGCCCAAAACCGAACACAGTACTCGAGGTGCGGCCTCACCAGAGCCGAGTACAGGGGGACGATCACTTCCCTAGACCTGCTGGCCACATTGTTTCTGATACAAGGCAGGATGCTATTGGCCTTCTTGGCCACCTGAGCACACTGCTGGCTCATATTCAGCCAACTATCCGCCAATACTCCCAGGTCGTTCTCTGCCTGGCAGCTCTCCAACCACTCATCTCCCAGCGTGTAGCTCTGCTTGGGGTTATTGCGCCCCAGGTGCAGGACCCGGCACTTGGCCTTGTTGAACTTCATACAGTTGACCTCAGCCCATCGGTGAAGCCTATCCAGATCCTCCTGCAGAGCCTTCCTACCCTCGAGCAGATCGATACAAGCACCTAACTTGGTGTCGTCTGCAAAGTACTGAACCTTACAACTTAAAGTAGGATTTTGCCTAATGGATTTTTCAAAGAAAAAAAAAAATAGTTCAAGTTCATGTGTTACTCCTTTCTCTTTCTCTTTCCTTTATACAAAAGCATACTAAATAAAATACAGTAGAAATTCACAGAATTAAAGGAAATTTTTAAGTTATAATAAAAAGGAGAGGATGTTTTCTTACTATCAGCTTCCAAAAAGCTCCCCAAAGTGTATGTTAAAGTGAATTAAGTCTCCAAGAAATGTTCTTCTTTGTCACAACAAGAAAACAAAAAAATTACAAAACACATACCAGTTTTCAAAATAAGGTTATGATTTAGTAGGACAAAAACAAAGTCTTTCGTATTGTGTTTGTTTATTTGCTTTGGCACACTCATAACCTTCTGATTGTGCTTGAAATACTTGTTTTTGCCCATCTATATTTCTTGCTGGCTAATTTTTGTTCTGTAAAGTAAGAAACCTCTTGAAAATAGGTTCAGAATAAACTTGAATAATAAACATAACTACATGTCAAAAGAAACTGTCAGACAGGCTGGTCTATTTGTACCCCAATATTCTTCATGAAATAAAAGAAGTTATACAAAGAAGTTTAGAGCATATTTGCTCCAGTTATGCTGTTTTCTCTATTTCAGACACATTAGAGAACAAACAATACTCAAAAGAAATAGAAAAGGTGTAAGACTTCTTTCTACACCTGTGGTATTACTGTATCCTGAGGAGAGAGATTGAATTATATGTCTTGTTCCAAAAAGGTTTTTTTTTTTTTTATTCAGTGAATGAAAAGACTGAAACGACTCATAACCAGACCCTTTAGACTGGATAAGCCATAGTTCTTCCTTAATATTTCTGCAATTATTCTTAAATATTAAAGATTTTGTGTTTTCTTTGGCAGGGATAATGAAAAAGTATAGATGTATAAATGGAAATTAGATGCTTGGTGGAGTTTTCCATGCAGTAGAAAGGGACTGGAGAAATCAACTATACATCTAACATGCTTCTAATATTTTGCAGTGTATCATGATGAATCATCCTGACAAATCTCTGAAATCCTTTAATATGGCCTTGTCTTTGTTGCTGTGAATAAGAAGATAGAATCTTTTACATTGAAGGAGACATCCAGGCTCCATCTCTCCCTCCAAGAAATGCATTTTCAAAGTACAATCATGTAGGCTGTGTCACCAGCAAGAGAGGAGAAGCAAAAACCACACCCATGTTCTTTTAAAAGCTTTTTTTCCTAACAGAATCTATTTGTTCTTAACAATAGTCAAACAAAATACAATTGCAATTGAAAACAGAAGTCAGAAACTTCCCAGCTTTGACTAACCAAGGAAGGAAGGAAGGAAGACCTTTTCTCTAAATCTCCCCACCTCCATTTTCTAATACAAGTACAAGATTAGAAGAGCCAGACTGCGGTCTTTTTCAAGCAACTTTTTTTTTTTTTTTCTTTTACATCATGCTGGTTGATAAGCTTTTGCATAACTAGAAGAAGCTGTAGTCAGTCAGAAATCACCAGTTCAGAAGAAGCAGAAGTGGGGAACACCTACACTTAATGGATTTGTAAGGAGTGAGCAGGGCTGGAGGTTAGTGAGTTGTTTACTCAGGGAATATTTGACATTCTGCCTCATTTGGTGACACATTTTTGAGGTAGCCCCTTGTGAGAGGCTTGAAACCATACTATTATGCCTGGGTCAAAGCAGTGTATTACAAATGCAGGTCTGTCTTTAAAGGAAGAATATTCTAATTAATTCCAAAGAAACTAGTCATCAGGCATAAGGAATTTCACACCAGAGGTGGAACAGAGTTTGGATCATCACAGCCATGGGAAGATGCAGACATGTTCTGGAAGTACAGGAAAAGAGTAATTGAAAGCATGCAAAACACTCAGAACAGAGAAAGTTTGAGGGTTATACTGAAAGGTATTGGTGTTCCTAAAACTAAACATTTTGCACAGTAACCTTGCCCTATATTGCTATAAAGTACCTTGTTAATGTGCTGTTATGTTAGTGTAAGAATTTGCCAAGAAAATCTGTCTGTATGCTTCCTTACTTAGGGACTAATAGGGTATATTTTCCAAGTGCCCTATTTTAGCAATGTAGTTACAAAACTAAGCTGACACTGGAAATATGGCACCCAAAAACATTTTTTGCTTCTACTGCATGCTTAGATGATGCATTGTATAAAGCATTCAGTAATCATTTTCAGGAATAAAATAAACAAATCTAAAAAATTCTGGAATGCTTACTGCCATCTCTAATCACTGGCCCCTGTGCATGTAAACTTGAGGAGCAATGTAGCTGTGTTCACAACAACATGGAGTAGCAAAGGCAAAATTGTGCAAAGGCAGAAGAAATGTGCCAAAGAGATGGGATTTATCCAGAAAGAAGAAACTGCCAAAGGTTTTGAATTTATATATATATTAATATAATATATAATTAATATATAACTGTCAACTTTGCTTTATCTGTAAGTTACAGTGGGACAGATGTAAACTTATTTAGCTGGTTTTTTTTTGTTTGTTTATTTTTTTCCCCATGCTAATTCACAACTGTAATTACATGCTTAGTAGAAAATTTCCTATAATCTTCAGTTCAAAAGAACAATATCTTTCTTTTTTTCCTTTTTATTTTTTTTATTTTTTTGGTGGTAGTTTTTTTTTTTTTTTTTGCTAGTTTCTTGTGTGTGTACATTGTTTTTGAAAGAAAATCTGATTTTGGAATTCTGAAATATTCTTTACTCTAGTATTTAATAATACTATCTGAATATATTACGTTTATCCTCAAAAATATAAAAATTTGGATAATGTTTTAACTTTTGGCTAGCCCTGAATTGGTCAGGCAGTTGGACTAGATGATGTTAAAGTTAGTGAGAAATAGTGAAAGTCCTACAATTTAACCCAGAAATTAGGGTGAATACAGAATTTTGAGTCAGTTTCAGAATCAAAATATAAAGTCTACGGTGAAATATCAGTATTATGAGCCTGCAGACCTGGAAGTTGGCTTTGCATTCTGGAGAGGAACTGAAATACATCAACCAATTTGAAAAATTCTCTTCTGGAAAAGCAAACCAACCAACCTTCTGTTTCCTAGTCCAGTTCATCTTTTGTTGGTGCTTTGCACCTCAAATTTTATTTACTTGCAGGCACCTGAGGAAAGAAAGTCTTTGAAAACCAAAGCAGTGTAGTTTTGAAGGATGAAAACAGGATTCATTCACATAATATTGAGTGTACAGAAATGCTACAAAGCTCAAAGCAGAGATCACCAATTAAGATTAAAGAGGGCAATGGCAGACATTTGACATCGCAGCCAGTATCAAATGCATCAGGAAGCCTGCTTCCCATGAAACAGGGATGCTTACAAACTGATGACAAAAATTATTTTTCTTCTCAAATGATGATGTTGTGAAGTGTTGACCTGAATTGGGACAATCCTCTTTGTTCTGCACTGGGACGGAAACATCGAAAATGTATTTACAACTGAACTGCGGCTCATTATACAGTGACCTCGTACAGAGACCTTTTGTTTAGCAGCAGAGACAAAGTGAGCATGCCAGCCAGACAGTATAACTGTCTGTTTCATCTGTCTGTACATGAAAGGCTTTTGAGTCTCCTTTGGCTTCAACCACGACAGAACAGCAGCTGAAGCTGGGTAGAATGCCATGGATGGGAGTGAAGATCCCACACAGGAGTCTGCTGGAGACTCTGACACACTATGTTCAGCTTATTCCAGTGGTCATGCTGATATAAAACCACCCATGAATTGCTTGTTTCTAAATGTAACTTTCTTTTATTTATTTTTTTGGTCCTCTTTTCTTTCCCCCTTTTTTCCTTTCTCTTCACACATCCTAATGTTTTGGTATTATCTACTGGGAAGCATGGGGGGAGAGGAGCTGCAGTGAGTATTGTACTTGGTTTGTATTCACAAACACAGGGTTACTTCTTAAAATGTAAGTTCTTTTTAACATCTTACTGCACAACAGATAATAGGCATATTTTCTGTTCTTTTTCTAAGTGGTAATCACTCAGAAGAGTGAAATTTCTTATTAACAAATGCTAAATGAGTTAAGTTATTTCTTTTGGTACTGTTGAGTTCTTCCCATGGCTCTTGTCCTCAAAATTCCCTGACTCTTGAATAAGATTTGGGTTCTTTTCTGGATCATTGGCATCCTACAACTTGGGCAACAGCAACTTATGTTGCCTTAACACTTATTAATGATCTTGTAATTAATTTAAAAATAGTAATAATTATTTATCCTCAAAATGTATTTTCAGAAAGAATAGCTTCTTTTTAACTTTTCAGGATAGCTCAAGGCAGTCTCCTATTCAGTGAGTTAATGTTTTCTGTCTCTGATAATTCCTAGGTTAAACAAACTCCACATAACTTCTAATATACCATCATACCAAATGTCTTACTGAACCCACTTGAATTTTATCTACCTATGTTATCTATCTAAAGATTTATTCTTTAGAAATGACAATTTCCTCATTAAAAGATAAGAACTGAGTTAATGTCACATGTCTTAACGCCTCCTTAGGTGCAAACTGATGTTAGTTAAGCTAGACACTACTAAACACAAGCCACCTGCTCTGTTTGATAGTGTTAAAGGACCTGCTTCTCCAGGTGCTTAGATACACGTTGAACTGCAAAAATGGTCTCACTGACAGCAGTGTTATTCATGGGAAAATACATTTCATGGAAGTTTAGCATGTGTGTAAATTCTCACCAGTGTCAGGACCAAAATCATTTTGTTGAAGCTTCAAGAAATGTGGCCATGGAGCCTGACAAAGAACCTAAAGTAAATAGACATAGCTGTTAGAGTAAACAGAGATGGGTCTGTTTAAAATGAATATGAGAACAGAAGAGGCCTATACAATAGTTCTAAGGTGTCAAAATACAAGTTTTGTCTCAGATTGTCAAGGCTTTTAAAAGTCAGATTTTGATGTGCAGCATGCTGAACAGGATGCTCATTGCAGCCCCTCTCCTGTTACCTCCCCCTGAAAGCTGAACCACGATGCTTGCTTTGAATCAGAATTCCTTCCTGCTTGATACTAAAATGAATTTAGCTCACTTGTACCCATTTTTAAGTCTCCCCTATGTTCTGCTTCCTTAGCTTGTCCTAACTGCAGTCTGCACAGAGCTATACTTGCAACCTTTAAAAGAAAATATGTACGTTCTTTGCTACTGAAAAACAGGTATTTCTGGCATAGTACTATTTCCAGCTTTTACCTGAAGAAATGTGTTCCAGAGAGATAATATTAAATGTAACATTTTTGAAGAGCTCTATGTAATATAAAATATATATATATATATAAATATATATATAAATAAATATAAATATATATATAAATATATATATAAATATATATATATATTTGCTTGTCATACGTTGCCAGAAGTATAACTTTATATAAACCTATTATGATTTTATTTTATTTTATTTTATTTTATTTTATTTTATTTTATTTTATTTTATTTTATTTTATTTTATTTTATTTTATTTTATTTTATTTTATTTATTTTTTACTGACACTGTTGTACTAACTGCTAAGGGTTATTAAGTCAGGTGATTACTCCTGGTGCATGGTGTAACACATATTTCTGGAAGGAAAATTCACTACCTACACTTTTATTCAGCAGTTAGAAGTACCCTGTTGTACTAAGAAGTAGTTTCCCATGACTGAGTTTTCTTGTCTTTTTAGCAACATCTGACATCCATTTAAATAAATAAGCCAATTTCCTATGTCATTTATGCAGAAATTGCACCAAGAAATACAACCTTTTGCTGAATCTGCTCCTGACTACTGAGAAATTAACTGCAGTAAAATTTGGACCTTATTAAATGAGACAATTACTTCATCATTTCTGCCACTAGTGCTGTTGCAAGTATGCTTCAAGAGAACTTGTGGGCTTTACAAAAGTGTTTTATGATCTTAAGATTTATGAAGGAAGAAGGGCATGCTCCTGAACCATGAGTGCCTGCCTGTTTTCAAAAAAAGATAAAGCAGAGTACAATGCAAAATTTTCTTTCTGAAGGTATTACCCTCAGTAGCATCTGTGCCCTTGTCTTCTGGAAAGTCTAAATCTTGAGATTTTCATAAGCAGTCAGAGGAATAAAGTTCTCTTTCCATATCCATCTAGCTCTGAGTTTGTCTTTTTTTTTGGATTTCCAACCAGCAATGTAAATTTATCTTTAAGCTGTCCACCATTCATTAACAATTGAGCTAGAAGTACTATTGGACTTCTAATTTAACACACTTTCAAACAGTTACTTTTCTTAGTCTTTCTTTTAAAAATGTCTTTATATTTTTGACATAAAAGCATCTCTGAAGCAGCATTTTGCTCAATGCCAGATTTCTGGCATTAAAATCTACTATCTATTTTTATTTTCTAAATAATGTATGACGTCTGTTTACCAGGTTAAAAACAAACAAACAAACAAACAACAAACAAACAAACAAACAAACAAAAACATTAAAGGTATGTGATAAAACTCAAACATTTATGAGCAATAACCTAGCTGATATCTACCTTGCTCTGCTAGATTAAATGATGCATTGATTTCTTCTGTGAAATAGGCCCTGCCATGTTTACATCAGCAACCAAATCCAGATCCATCAAAACCAGAACCTGCTATTCTAAATCTCTGCTAATTTGAAGAGTTAAGTTTTCCTTTAAGTAATTGCCCTCTAGGGTGAGTTGTCCCTGGCCATCAGCTAAGCTAAACATTATTCAGCACAAGTCAGTGCTGCAGATTGTGCCCCTTCCCCTGGCATGTGTGTCCCTTCCCCTGGCATGTGTGTTGGGACAGCAGAGCGACAAAAAGAGAAATCCTGGATTCCATACAAGCACTGCTCAGCACCAGCCAAAACCCTAGTGTGCTACTGACACAATTTTGGACACAAATCCAAAATGGAGCACCATATGGCCACTTGAAGAAAGTTATCTCCATCCTGGCCAGATACAGCAAACATTCCTAGCCCCACCTCACCTGTGCTGAGTGAGTACAGTAAAAACACTGACAGGTGAGGAAGATGACCATATGGGAAGAAGTTCAGGGCTCCAAGCGGTTCTTAATTTCACTATGTGCTTTCCAGATATTCTATGTCTAATTTTAGACATAGAATATGTCTAATTCTATATATTTCCTTAGCAGTGCCTAATGTAAATCATAGCTGAATATTTCATACAATCCCTTTCCAAAAACATAGAGTTAAGGAACTTAGGCCCCTTATATCTAACAGCAGGATGTCCTAGGCTTACTGCAGTGTGCTACAGCACAAAAACAACCCAGTGTAGACATAATCCAGTGCACATACAATTGTAGGCTGCCTGTGAGCTCCTGGGGGACCACAGCGAGGCAACAGCGCAGCCCATGGGGACACTGCCTCAAGCTAGGCGAGCAGAGCAGTGTAGGTGGTGTCACAGGTAGAGCTGCAGACTCCTATCCCAAGTATCCATAAGTCTGGAAAGCAAGTAGATTGCTTGCTGCATTTTATAAAGCAAAAGCAGATGCAGTTCTAACTTCCATGCTAGAATTTGTTGCCTGTCAGAAAACACTACATGCTGGTTATGTCCCTGTTGTTAGAAACCTAAGTGTGGTTTTCAATGAAGAATCCATACGTATTTCTTCTTCCTTGTTAACACCGTATAACTACTTTTGAATAAACAATCAAGACCACTAGCACAAGAATTTACTTCTAATATCATCTAATCTAATCTAATATCACTAAAAGCATACTAGATTGAGAACAGTTTCATAGTTCATATAACCAACCACTACTTTTGTCAACCTCTGTATTTTTTCATATTTATGAGTTAGGAATGTCTGGGAATTAATTACTGGGGTGCTTTTCTTTCACAAGTTCGCCTATAGTAAGACATATTCAAATAGCTAGAAACAAGTTAAAAAATATTCAGTCCTGGTCTGTTGCTTCATGCAGAGGCCTCTCTTCTCACAGGGTGAGAAGAGTAACTTTGCCCTCTGGTAAAATGTTCTCCTGCTTTGTAAACTGGAAAGAAGCATCTGAAATAAAAGTGTCACCAGGCTAGATTTACAGACATAGACCATTTTATAGGTACATCCTCAAAAAAACAAACAAACAAACAAACAAACAAACAAAAAAAAACAGAGAGAGAGAGAGAAAGAGAAAAAAAAAAGGGAAATTTTGAATCCACTAAGGTAAAAGGTAAAAGGTCCTAGGATATCACCATTGATGAGGTTTCTCCAGCAGGTACTGTGCACTCAGCATTGCACTTGGAGATGTATGTCCTGGTGCCAGTTTCCCAAATGGCTAGAAATCCTTCACAATTTTGAGCACCTTTTACCTCACTCACAAAAGTAAGTGCTGTGTGCGGAGTTCAGCTTTGGAAGAGAAAAATAACTTGCGGTTCCTGGCCATGTGCTTAATCATTTTGGAGCAGCTTTGAGGTGGTAATAGAAATATATTAGAAGAATCTGAGCAATCTGCCTGCCCATGCTGGAAGCAGTAATGGCTAATGGAAAGTCATTAGACCAGCAAAACTCTCAAAATGTTGTGAAAGTCTTCCCTCAACCACAGTTTCCCTAGAAGAAAAATGGGTCTAAAACACTTGCTACTTTTTGTGATAAACAAAACAAATGAAAGACTGTATTCAAACACTATGTATTGTGCTCTGGAACTGGAATAAGTTTTTTGAACTACTTACATTAAAGTAGATATCAATTATCTCAGATTCCAAAGTAGACCAATTTAATTTTCAATGTACTAGCAGTGAAGTGTTTTATGCTTCCTTATTTTTGCTAATGAACTTTATATGCCAGAAACTACTGTAGATTAGAATTGCTTGCACTGATAATTAAATTAACACATATTTCTTGTGGTGAGTATGCATAGTAAGCATGCATGAGGAAGACATTAAACAAATCCATTCCAAGGTTTTATAACAATCATTTCAAAAAGGTGTTCGAACTATAAGTTTATGATGGTTTTACTTGGTGTCTTATTTATTTATGTAGAAGAAATAGTTTAATAGGATAGAGATAGGACCTTGTTTTCATGGTCCATGAAGCAGTTGTCCTAGGTAATTCTGTAAAAAGTTCATCCATGCAACCTCTGAGGAATCAGAAACTTAAATGTGCTGGGAAAGGAACACCATGAGTGAGAAATACAACAAACGGACTGGTGGTTGAGTGCATTTGGAGGCTGGAGGCAGAAACATGCATGGAGGAGCAGTCCTAGTAAGTGGTCACGGCATGAAGGAGTTTGAAGCATCTGCTTTGTGAGACAATGAGAAATAGTGTATTTCCAGTGTCCTGACTCTCTTCTCAACTCTGTTGTGCCTGTGTTGTAGTGTTAGAGGACTTGTGGCTGCCCCTAAAAAAAATACACAGCAAATTGGAGAGGAGACTCACTGAGGGCCAAAGTGTGCACATATAAAAGAAATAATGGACAAATAACTATTCTGCTTAGTTACAGTAGAAAGATGTTTTCTACACAGGCAGAGAGGGTGGCTTAGAGAGCCCTCAGGGTAAATGGCACTTTATATTCACACAGGCCACACACAGGGATGATGCACGCATATGCACACAAATACTTGCAAAAACAAATCCTTTGCACAGCCTGTCTCTCAGCAAACATCTTAAAAATCTCCACTGCACTCACAGTGCCAAATGACTGCTTAAAACCTTTTTTACTCTTATTCAGGCAGCACAACAGATGTCAAGAAATACAGCATGTAAAACAGAGAAAGAGATCCAACAAAATGAAAAGAACAAACTTTACATTAGAAATAAACATAGCACAAGCTTGCTGTGTATGCAAGACGTTCATGGGACAGGTGGGCTTCGAGGCATTTCAAGATGAAGCAGCAATATATCTTTGTCAATTTCACTTTTTCCAAGCAGATGTAATAATGTGTAGTCATTAACTCTTTCCTGGAAGCCTTAAGCTAGGCATGCTTTGTCTGTGTGTGTGCCCTCTACAACTAATAAATGAAATAAAGCTGAATAGCCCACTGCTATGTCAGTTGCCTACAAGGCAATAAAACAAGCTGCAAGAAGGAAAGTCCCACAACATTTCAAGGTCTTATGTGGGAGCCCAGCCACTTTTATTTGTAAAATGAATTCTTCTTTTTGGCTCTTGTGACACAGAACTTTGCCAGATTTGCCTGAAGTAAGAGGCACAAGAAAGCATTAACCTGTATTTCTCTTCTCTTCTCTTTTCAAGTGAGTAACTGGGTAGAGTGGGAACAATGCTTTGTGGGCCTTCTGCATGTATCAGTCCTTTCAATGCATGGCCCTTTGCCCCCTCATAGAGTGGAACCTGTGGCCTCATGTTCCATAGCCAGCACTTAGAGAAAACCAGTGAGAACTCAGCAACTTTTTCTTTTCTACGACATCCCTCCTGAGTATCCACACCCAGTTCTGGCCCATGTGGGATTTCATGTCTGGAGCAGAGAGCCCTTTCTATCCCAGAGCAGCCTGCAGCCTCACTGACACAGAGTGCTTGACACAGGGGTGTCCGCCTGAATGTCCCACTTTTCAAGTGCTTTAAATAAGACCTACTCGTTCTCCAAGGTGAAGCTGTTGTAGTTAATAAGCAGGGGGTATTTGTAGCACCAGGACCTCAATTTTCTTTCCACACAGCTATTGCCACAGCTTCTGAGGATGAGGTCTTGCACTGTTTCTTCCTTTTACCATTGTTTAATTTAAATCAAATATATAAAATTCTTTGAACAGCAACAGCAGCAAAAAAATCAATTATGGAAATTTTGCTGAAGTAATCAATTTAAGGGTGTTATCTTTCCAGGGCAATGGATTGTCGTTACTAGTACTGCAGAACCACTGAAACACTGTATGGCAAGGTGCTCACTGAGTGAGAGTTCAGACCCTGGACTCCAGGGCCCTGGTGAGCTGTGGGTTAGTGATGTTTCTTGCTCCCCACAAGTATGGAGCCCTCTGATGGCTGAAAGGTGATCAGGAGGTTAAAACAAAGCTCAGGAAAGCAGAGAGTTGATTACAAAGCTGTAGCTATTTGGGGAAGTGTTTGAATTCTGGGAAAATCTGCAGGCCAGAGCTTTGTTCACTGATAAAAGAGAGGGAAAGACTGTAGTTTGGGTAGCTGCTTGAGATAAGCAAATAAAAAACTACTTCTGCTCAAGATAAAGACGCAAAAAGTTGAACAATGCAGAACTTGGGTTTGGTTTACAGGTTTCCTGTGGATATCAAAAGCCAGGCTTACTTTCTCCATCTCCTCCTTCTGCTCTAGGTACAGGAAGAATTAGTCTTATAAATAAGTCTCATATATTGTCTCTGCAAATAAGGCTGTGCTGTTGTTCAGTTCACATGCATTTCAAAAAGGAAATGAAAGAATATTTGAATTGAAATTCCTGAAAGAGGTGTGACTTTTAGAGGGGTATAGGAGATCATAACTCTTAAAGTTACTGTTCCTTGATTCTATTTGAATATAACTTATTTTATGAGGTATAGACTCTGAATTTAGAAAGAACCAGTATTCTATACTTCAAGTTAATATTGATATATTCAAAAACTGGTAGTCACTGCAACACACATGACTCATAACCCAATTATAAATATAAGTACATGTTTTTTGTTTGTTTGTTTGTTTGTTTGTTTCAGACTTTTCTTGCTAAACTATTATCGACAAAGAAACAGAGTTAGAGACAAGAATAGACTGTACAAGAAGATGTCACCACAAGCTGGAGTAACTTACAGCAAATGGAGTGTTTCTGAGGTGTGCAGCCAGTTACACAGTTTTAGCACAGTGGTTTGCAATGGCCAGTACAACCAGCTGCAGCAAGCAGCCTGCTGCCCCTCTGCTCTGTCCTGCTGGGTAATATACTAGCAAAGTGTCAGTTCTGCCTGGTTGCTGAGATGACCAGAGAGCTCCATATCTGACAGTGATTGGCTATTCCCACATGAATGAAAAGAGAAAAACATGCTTTTCTGTGAAGTTCGAGACGTCTGTTTTCTTTCTGTGTATGATTAATGCCCCAAGAGTCCATAACGCACCACTCCATTATTTGGTTTCCTTTAGCTTATTATACTCTGACTGAAACCAATGGAGTGTCTCCTTGAATGGAAGCCATGTAACACTTAATTAGAGATTAGAGTAGGATACGAGTAGGGGGTGGATACACTGCCCATATAACTACATGTTTCCTTTCAACTAGGTTGATGTTAGCCTTTTTGTTTACAGTGATCCACTGCAGGTAATAGTACAGCTAGTCTCTCATCCTAGCTCTTCCCCTGCTGAGCTGGATCTCAGGAAGGACTGAAAGAGGAATTAAATCATAATATTCCTCCTCCATTTTAATGCCCACATGATTTTGGGTAATGAAAGGCTTTCTGCAAATCTCAACCCATCTTTAACAGACTACACAATTGTTTCCATGACATAATGCCTTTCAGCTACTGCTATCCTGGCCTGGATTCAAGCTGATGATCTGCATCTATTTCCAATCCACAGCTTTAAAATTTAGTGTTCGTTTTCGTTTTGTTTCTGCAACTGCATGCTCAAGGACACAGACTTGCATATGAAAAGTTCTAGGCATTCTACTAAATAATTCCAGGAGATGTTTATTCTCTTCCATTTGTTGTTATTGTATTTCCTTTCTTCATCTTCTGTACGCATTCATGAGAAATTATTTGATAAATAAAAATTTGCTTGATTGCTTAATTTTACTTAGGTTTCAGAAACTTTATTCAGTTTCCAAGCTCCATACCACCTGACTCAACCAGGTTATACTGAAATCTGTGTGGGGCCTCATCAGGTCCAGTTCTTGCTGTTTGAGTTCTTGCAGCATTGAAGCAAAATTCCAGAGCTCCACCAAAGCCACAAAGGATATACTCACCATAAATATTTGATATTAGATATTTAAAAGTTAATCAGCAATACTAAGTAGTAGGAGAAGATTCTTTGCTAGAGGTTGACAGAGAAACAGGTGGCTAGCGTAGCCTCAGGGATGAAGCCTCTTGTTTAGTAAAATAAGAGAAAATGTTACATGTAAATCTGTTGATTCTTTACAAATGACAAAATGGTGCAATGTATTCTGGTGGTTATGTGATTCATGATCAAATTAGACAATTGCTTTGAAGTCACAGTCAGCCATCAGAGAAAATATAAGATACCCTTCTCAGCAAGGGTCATGGGCTTGAAGCTCAAGGAATTCATGAAGAATCAACAGGAAGAGAGAAGCAATGATTACAAGAAGAGAGACTGCCACTCAAAGTTCAGTTAAGAGTCAACTTAAAAAAAAATAATAATTTGTTTGCCAAACATTAATTTTCAAAGTTCTGATTTTAAAGTTCTGAAATTTTCAGATGTTTTCTCAGACTGTGTTGCCTAGTACACCTGAAACACTGCTGTTAGAAACATATGAAATATTTGCAATAAAAAGTAACACTTTTCAACAATTTTCACACTTCATTTCTAGTCCATAAATGAGCCTGTGTTGCCAAAAACGTTGTTTTGTTTTCTGAATGTTTTTAAAAGGGGCTTTGCTAATGGAAAAATATCTACTTTCCAGGAAAACTGAAGTTCATCTGAACAGAAAGTACTGCTGAAATTAGAAAGGTTAGAATAGTGAGAGAGTTTTAATTGGGAGAAAAAGCAAAAGCCTTTTGTGATTTTTGCAGGCACAGAGCCCCAAGCTTTCATTCCTCAGCTAATCAGAGCAAGAAAAATTTTCCACACTAAAAAGCAGTGTTGCCACCATTGCAATGCAATTTCACTTACAGAATTGCTGCACCAGATTGGACATAAGTCCACTTAGCTCTGCAGACAATCCTGAAAAATATCAGATGTATTTATGGTGAGGGAGGGGACATTATTCGTACTGTACATTGTGCAGTCTCCCATAGTCAACATCTGAAACATTGTAAAACTCTAAGTTCCACAACTTACCGGTATGTAAGAAGATACTACTTCCTTTGTTAATTAGTCTGCGCATGATAATTTTGCTAGATGTCCCATATTTCATCAGATTTAGACCCCTTCACTACAGTAATTCTTTCATTGACCTCTGTGATCTCTTTCCTGTTCATTCAGCCTGCCTCAGTCAGATCTTCCCAAACTGAAGAAATATTCTCACTTATCTTTTACCATATGATAACTGTTTCATACCTTCTCTGTTTTACCCTTACTCTGTGATAGCCTTTCTGAGACAGCAATAACAAAACCACTGCAAAATATCCAATCTGGACACAGATTTCCATAGCATAAAACTTGCTAGGTCTTCTGGATGACGATCTGAGAGATGAAATTGAGATGTTAATTTCTAACTAAATTTTCAAGAAGTCATCAGGAATAAATGTGTGGTTCAAACACCGCCCACTGCTCCACCAGTGAGTGGCTGTTGGTTAAACATTAATACTAGTATTCATGCTTCATCTAAGGGATAAGAAACAACCTATCATAGCCAGTAACAGGCAACAGTAAGGAATGTTTCCTGTGCTAAATAGCACCAAATTGGACAATTTGTCCCTAGATGTCTGCAGAGTTCTGTAACTACACAATACAGCTTTTACAAGATTTCCAGGTGAGAATAGTTTTATCAAATACAGAAAAGTGACCTTGAAGGGGCTGAATTGCAAAACCAATGTGGTAAGCAATACATGAAAAATTCTTCGGCATTATTTTTCCAGTTATAACTGTTAAGGGTTTTTTGTACATGCTTGTATATCACAAATAAGATTTTACTAATATATTTCTAAATACCAGACTTTCTTGAAAGATAATCTTATTAGTAAAAGAGTATTATAGGCAAAAATTCACAACCTTGATAATTTAAACCAAAACCAGTAAGAGGTTAATATATAAGAATACAGTTTCAAGGACAAGTTCAATGAAAATACAAACTAAAATTCTTTCTTTTTCTTTTTTTCTCCTGAATGGGATGTGCAAAGCTAACAGGGCTAATTGCATGCAGGAAGTTGCTTCTCTTTTTTTCTTGTTTTGGAAGCTAGTAAGTGCTGATCTTTGGGCTTAACAAAAGCCCAAACCTTTTGTTAAGGTTTGGGCTTAAAAAAAAAAAAAAAAAAAATCTCTCTTTTTTGTTAAGCTTAACAAAAAAGAGAGAATTTAAGTCAAAACATCAAAACATCACATATCACACAAAATATCCTGTTCTAGAAGAGTTGAATTTTCCTTCAGATCTGCCATGACAGAGGAGCAACTACTAAAATATTATAAAGTGAATGCCTTTAATGGACAATGTAGGAATTAAACAGCTCTAGTTGGACGTGGAGATGCCTTCATATTCACCTGATTCATTCATACAAAATATGTTTTTCCACCCAATGTTGTCCATTTAAACTAGTAACGTGTAAGGTTACCTCTTTTTTTTTTTTTTTTTTTGATTCATTATGTTGATGTCACTGGAGATTGATGTATCAGCATTTCATGATACCTCTGGAGGCTGCGAATTGCCTGAATGTGGTGGGTATCCTTATATTTTTCTTCTGAACTAAACCAAGCTTTCACACCTGGGCAACAGACTATGGCAAAGATGAAGCAGAAAATGCAAGGAAAAGATAAGGCTATCTTTGACATAATCTGTTAAAGAAGAAATATCACCTGCCTGCATTCTTTCTTATCCTACCCCCCACCCCGCCCCAACATACATAGCCCCCATCCCAAAACAGTAATTGTGACATCCTGTAACTTGAAACCTATACTTTAAAGCAGTTTAGTGTAGTGTAAATTACAGTCTGCTATACAAATAATTTGCACTGAAATGTTTATCAGCTCTCTGACATAGCTGCTTCCATTTATAGCTTATAAACTGTTTTTTACTGGTTTGTTCACATCTGATAACGTGGCTTCAGGACAGGTGGTGAAAATGTTAGGCAATTATGAGCGCCTCTGTTTGTGTGTGTGTGGTCTCTTGGTTTGTAAGGCCACTGACCACATACGAAGGCATTGTAAAAGTCTCCAGTTTAGAGTATCAGCCTTAGTTGTTGTGTATTGCCCTATTTGCAGCTGGAGTCTTTCTGGACTCTAAACAGTTTTATTGAAGGGTTAGAAGTTCAAAATTATGAATACCTGCATTTAAGAACAAAACTTACTCAAAGTAAATCACAAAATATTTTTAAATCCCAGATGTGTAAATACTGTGGCATTGTATAACTGTACAATATTCTATTGTAACATTGGTTTCTTAGTAAGGGTGAGAGATTGGTATGTTTGCTGAGGTAGGAGTGGTTATATTTGTCTCACATACCTTTCCACCTTTAGATATTTAGCAGCAAAGCTTTCTGGAATAAGTTGGTTGTAAAGAGATAAATTAGGATCAAGCTTATATTATTTTATCTCAGGCTAGGAGAGGAAAGGTTGGTTTTCTATGGAGGGAGGAAAAAAGACCTTCCGCAATTTTATCATGGAAATATACTCCAGGAGATTCTTTGCAAATTCTTTCTCAATTAAAAATATTCACATTTAGAGGCAGAAAATTGTTCAAGATGAAAATTCCACAAAATACTAAGAATTTTATTTTAGTAACAAATAAATAAAGTGCAATGATTCACAATCTCTGATCAAGAAAGGGTCAAACCAATGGTAAAATCTTGTAAATTATTACTTACTGATATAAAGCTCTTTATTCAGAGAAAAGACCTACGTATATGGCTTTTTGTAATTTAAAATGCTTTCAATTCTTCGTGCCATTATTGTAATTTGCCCTACAGCCACAATAGAGATCTACATCTTAGATTTCAACAGACATTAAAATAGCCTTTATAATTGTAAGGAATAAAGAAGAATTGGTAGAGAAGATATTTTACAGGTAGTGAAGTCTTGCACTACCATCCATCACTGTACTCCCTCCCAAATTATCTGCCCAGGTCCCCTTCCCATTTAGTGTGCATTCATCAAAAGCTCTAGAAAAAGGACATGCTCTTGTCAGGGTTTTAAATAAAATGTACTTTCTTTTAAGAGGAATTAAACAGGTCTATGCAGTTTACTTTGTCAAAATATTTCCAGTACATTTCCAATATGACTGACTGATTTGGAAAATGGGTAGCAGGTCTGTAAACAAAAAGTACATGAAGCATAATTGTCTTGAAAGAAGCATATATCAAATGGGACAAAGGCAGAATTCCTTTGGGAACCACTAAAGTACAATATACCCTGAACTCATTGTACTCATGTCTCTAAGGACAAATTTAGATTGTTACATTTTTTTCTTGCAATTCTGGTTGCAAAAAGTCCTAAAAGTAAGTCAGTGTATGACAATAAAAATCACTTTGTGTTCCTATCAACAATTTCTAAAATTCCAGGCAAGAAAGACATGCCTGCTGCTCACACTTAGATCAAAATTACTGTAAAGATCAGTTTGCAACTGTTTGGACATGAAAGTATTTTTAACAGTTTACCGCTTTTCTGTGGACTCATTTCTGGTTATATCTGTATCCCAGTATCTATTCAGTATGTACATTTATATATCTGAGTTTACAAAAAGGGTGTGTCCAAATAGAGAGTAACTTTGAAATGCCTGTGGTTGTATACTTGACAAGATTTTTTCGATGTTTACTGTTCTAACAAGTATAAGCATGAGCTTATATTGGAGTTCTAGCTTACCTACCAAATACATTTTAGAAAATAAAAAAATAAATAAATAAAATTTCATATTCTTACTTACAAAAAAACATGTGTTATATTTTGTTTCATACCCATGTCAAATAGTGTCTATCAAAAATATTTTAAGGCTGCAAATCACAAGTCTGAAAATTAGGAAGTATTGGAATTAAAGTAGTCTGTCAACTCAAACTTCTATTCCTTTAAGAACATTTTGAAAAAGTTTTCCAGAAAATGATCACTTATTTTTTCACTTGATCAAACGATCACTTATATTTCACTAGACCCTGAATGTCAGCAGTGCAGACAACAGATATTATTCAGTGAATGCAACATGTGGTGAAAATTTCAGAAGTCCTCCCGCACTTAACTCTAATAAAACCCTTTTTCATTTCCATTCTCCAGTATTTGCATATGGGAAAGGGTTTTTTGTTGTTGTTGAAGCTTTTCTTTAGAATTTTCAATCTGCAGTGAACACTAAAACAGGAACTTTCCGTTCAAATTATTAGATTATCAACACCATGATATGATTGAAAATAGAGGATAAAAAAAAAAAAAGGCTACTTGCACAACTTGTGCTGTCACCACAGCAGTAGTCATGTGTTCTTAGAAGATCAAATTAATTAATACAATTTAAGATAATTAATATAGTGGACTATGGTGGCTATGTAGTGCAGGATATAGCTGCAAAATATCTATTTCTATTTCCACCTATTCCATTTATTCTCACACTGAGAATGTGTCCCTGTTCAGGAATCTTGAGGAAAACAACTGAGAGACATGTGGCCAGCCCTTCATGCTGCAGATGGACTGTGTGGCCTGAAGGCTCCAAACACTTGAAGAAAACAAGGACAAGGAAAACAGAAATTTTCAAAAGCTTGATGTTAAATGTGTGTGCCTGCCTAATGAGCATGTGAGATAGGACTGGAGGTGACCTTGCCACTGATATTGACAGTAACTTTTCTCAGACCTTTTTGTCATTGCTTTTCTGCTTACCTTGGTTCTTAGCTCTGTAGAAGCTGAAATATAAACCAGTACTGGACATGTACTTCTCTGTTTACTGTGATTTCATTTTTCAATCTCTCATAATCTATCATGCAACAGAACCAGTTAAGTCAAAGGTATAAGTTGTAACTGTCTTCTTAATATTAAACAATTTTATTTTTTGGAGCAGAACTAAGCAGAAAATTGTCACATATTTGCAAGGGACTGGGATATGAGACTGTAAAAAGCCAAACAACATTGTGAACCTTGTGGTGCAGTGCAAATGGTGTTTAAGGTTGGCTTTCATCCTTTAATGGCAGTATTTCTTGTTGTGGTTACATGATTGTACAAGAATCAATGTACACACAAGCTCAGTATAACAAATGCAAAGATATATGTTAAAGTCTTCAAGGGTCTAAAAGAACATGTTTAAAAATGTTGCCTAACTCATATGACAATGTTACTTTATGTGACAACCTTATTAATCATCTGTAGTTCAAATGTCAAAAAAGTTTAAATGCGATAACAAATTATGAAAAATTGCTTCAAGATCTCTGTGTAATTAGGCACTAGGAACTTTTGGAGTACATGTGGAAAATAGATAAACTGACCTGTATTTGATATGCAACAAATTGTAGGGTTATTAGTGAGGGCATTATAGGTTTAACCTTCCTAAGGGAAGGCTTCTTTCTGGAAAATAAATAAACAGATTTCTGCAATAAAAATAATAATAAAAAATAAAATAAAATAAAATAAAATAAAATAAAATAAAATAAAATAAAATAAAATAAAATAAAATAAAATAAAATAAAATAAAATAAAATAAAATAAAATAAAATAAAATAAATAAAAAGAAAAAAGCAAACTTTGCTTTTCCTTTTCCTAACTACAGAACCACACACATGGGACAAGTAGTAGGGTTTATGGTGTATAGCTAAGTTTGTCCCTAAAAGCTGCATAGATTGTCATATGTAGAAAATGATAGAGTAGAACTGGTTTCTATGGAGCCTTCAGCTTGCGTCAGAAGATCTGTATGAAAATGTTGTATGGTATTCAGAAAATCATAGCGATGTATAGCAGGAAGAAGGAGGTTATTCTTTTTTGTTTTGTTCCTTTTATTTATGCACCAGTTTTATAATATGCTTCAGAACTTCAGCTTGGGAAATGAAGCCTAGCCATAGTTTACATAACTGTTTAAATAATGCCAGCTGTAGAAGCATTTACACAACATTGACAGCAATGGATAAAAATATATAAAAACTCAATAGCTCAAACATTGCCTTTTAAGTACAGTAAATCAATGAGCATAAGTTCTCTGAAACACCGAGTAGAAACATGAATGTTTATAAAATATGGGGCTCCCAAGGAGATGGGTTAAGGGCTTCTTGGCAATTCTCATGTAAAAGCAAAAATTTCCCAAATGGCCACTGTTCTGGATCCTTTTGCATGTAAGCTACAAACTGCAGATACAATGATCCAAGTCTGTAGGACTGCTAACCAACCACAACTTCACCTGATGTTGGTGGGAACTTCAAGGGTTCACCATTCTTGAAAAACAAGATAAAATGTCACACATTAGTTGCCCAGAAATGTATAGCTGGTTAATTCTTTACCCTTTTGACTTTTTGTTGTATAATTTTCATTGATAACCAAGTTAATTAAACTTCATTTTCTGTTCTATTAATATTAAGGGAAAAAAGAGGCGATCAATTCTGAAATTTGAACTGCTTGTATGCTGACAGGAAGCAATGACTGGAGAACATTTGCAACCTTGGGCATTCTTCAGTAGTTTTGAATTGTGTGTTAGAATGAAAAATTAGATGTATAAAATGTTGCTGTTGTTGTTGTTGTTTTTCATTTCATCTACTGCAGTCCCTTGGACTGTAAGATATAATGTAGCTTAATTCAGGAAACTAAACTGTATCTTCAGCTAGATGGTAGTTTTGTCTACTCTGCTGCTTCCTTACAGACCCAGAACTGAGTTTGTCAGTGCAGCTCTGATATTTATATTGCTGTCCACTGAAATATTTTGGAGTCAATCAACATGTTAAAAATATAATTTTTCCAACAAGCTATATGTAAGGGACTTATATGTGATCAGGCCCCAAAATACACAGTTTGATTTTGTATAGGAGTTTTTGATTCAAACTCATAAGAATGGAGAATACAAGTGTTACAAAAGGACAGGCAAACATGAAGAATCAAGGCTGCAGCACCTCCAACTCCCTCACATTGATAAAGAGTGAAGAACAACAGGATTGAATTTCCAAGCAGATATACATGAAAATAAATATCTCTTGCCCAATTTTGCAACTCATTCCTTTAGCCTTAGCAAAGTCTTCTATTTCTAATGTATTGTTCTAACAGATGGATAAAGTTAAACTAAACTCTTACACATGTTTAAACCTTTATTTAAGCATTTTTTCAAAAAAACAGAGAAATTGTTCAATGATTAACAACTCTCCACAACTACTTTTCAACTATGTACCTATCATCACATATTTTGTGAAACAGGCTAAGAACTTGCCTTTAAGTAATTGTTAGATAACTTAATTACTTAAAATTGCTTTTCTCAACTACTTATGCTTTACTGGTATCACTGATAGTTGCAAATGGGGATGCAGTGATAGAATGAAGTGTGTTTCAGTGTGGGGAGAATTTAAGAGTTATTTTCTATAGTTTTATGAAATAATGAGTATATTTTGTTAACACTTCTCCACATTCTCTGCCTTATCTCAGCCATGCATTCCTGGACATCTAAAAACTCATCAGAAATATGAGTGGACCAGATCTTGTTTCCAATAGATGACATTTTTATTTGCATGAATTTGTAGAGGGTTTCCTTTTAACCTGCTAATGGGTAAAATTATGGAGTTCTTTTTAAAACTCTTAGTCATGCCAAAAGATTACACATGCAGACTGAAGGAGTGTTTCTTTCTGTATTCTGCTAACAGTCTATTATCCTTCATACTTGCATAAAATTTAGTTTGTGGCTCTCTTCCCCCCCCCCCCCCCCCTTTTTTAAAATTTTGTTTATATTTTAATATAAAAACAAACAAACAAACAAACAAAAAAAAGGACTATTTTGCTCACTTGGTCTCACTGTATAGCCATTACTAGAGCACTTTTTATATTTTTCCTTCACATTGTAACAAGAGCACTTGTTCCATGGTGCAACAAAAGCACCAGATCCATGCTTTTTTTTTTTTTTTTTTTTTTTAATAAAGCTAAGCAACCTGAAAAAAATCATGGAAACCCTATAGATTTTATTGGAGGTCAGTTTTACCTAAAACACAAGATTCTATCTACAGCAGATTTTATTTGCTACATTGAACTTAAATTTCAAAAAAAAGGGGACTATGCATCGGTGTAAAGACTGACACATTTCCATTAGGGAATCATAAGATACTCTGACAAATAAATAAATAAATAAATAAAATCATCCTATAAGATGAATATATTTACCTATCAGTTTCTCGCACTCTTGGTATAAAAGTTATATGATATCTTTTTTTTTTAATTCATTTTTGGGGAGGTGTCTTCCATTCCTCCTCCCCTTTCTCCCCTCCCCCACTCATTTTTGTGTTTTGGAACTCAAGATTCTACGGGAAAAAGAATGTTATGTCAGTAATGCATATAGCATTACTGCTGTATAATGCAAGTCTCAAGAACAGTAGTTTAGCATATGATAATAACAGATCTGAACAAGAAGCTGTGTTCTCCCTTTTACAAAACTTTTTTTTTTTTTTAAATAAAAAATCTCATCTCACAGTAGTACAAACAAAGAGTATGCAGATTTTCCCAGGACCTTTAGGTATTTATTGATAAAGCAGAATGGTGAAAAGTATAATTTACAACAGTTGCTCAGCCCAAAGCCATGGTTCAAATACTTCAGCTGAACTAGGTGGAACAGGCTGGTTACTGACACTGTCAGTAAGTTCCTTGAATATTTTCCTTCAGTAGTGTATTTTTGTTTGATATTTTTTGTCAAAAAATGGCATATATTTGAAAGTTTCCTGCTTTGTAATTTTTGATGAAATACCAGTTCACCTGAAAATATCTGACTAGTTCTAGTGAAAGCACATGAAGTTTTTAATCTCATTATTGATGTCTGTTGAGTCTTAATATAATTAATGTCCTTATATTAAGTATCCTCTCCATGTTACTGGATCCAGTAGACTAGTTGCAAAAATTGAGCCCCATTCCATTAGCCATTTCAGCTGGCTTTTATCCAAATGAAAACCTAATTTTAGGAAGTAGGAAAATTGCAGTATCTAATTTGGGTTAAGGCTTCATATGAAAAGGTCTTTTTACGCTAAGCAGGTAAGTACTATTTCACCAATAATCTGCTTTTCACTATAATATAAAATTAATTTTAATGCACTTTTTATTTTTATTTTTTAGAACTCTGCAAGTACAATGAAGTCATTAGGCATTTGAATAAAAGGGGTACATGGTGAGGCCTAATCATTCAATTCATTAACTTCAGTAGATGGAGACTGTATCTTCTGTTTATATTCAAGGAAATGAATGTCAAAGATTGCCATGTGTGTGGTGTAAATAGGAAAGGCCACCAGTGGAGAGCTTCCATTTTTGTGATGAGAACATAAAAGTCAGTTGCTTCTGTTCCAGAGGTGATATTTTACTTAGACGTCTGCTCTGTTTGCAAAAAGGAGGCAAAATGTCTTTTGTTATTGATTTGCAGACTGAGAGGGTTTGGACATCAATTAACTTTAAGCCTTTCCAAAGTCCTTCTGTAAACCTTTACGTTTTAATGATAGACTCAACAGTTCTCTGTAAAAATACAGCTCAGACAAGAGACAGAGGGAATAAAGCAAATAGAGGGTGTGGGTTATCATGAGAACAATTCTACTGCATCCCTGGAGAATTTTGCTGTTTGTCATTAATTTGCCTAGACTGTAATTCTACTACAAAAATTTTGCCATGTGGAATTATTTCATACTATTCTAAAGTCTTAACCATAGAAAAGTGCAAATTTTGTATATGTTTACTGGGAAAAAAAAATAAAAAAATCTGGCAATTTAGAATGGCAAAAAAAGACTGGATTTTAATGGAATTAATTTAAGGGATTTTGTATAATGTGTTTTTCTTGATATGTGGAATACAAGTTCCTTATTCGTTGAAATAATTCTTGTATGAATAAAAACAAGACCAGTGATGAATATTAGAATTTTAATTATAATTATATGGTACAAAAAGCTTTGAAAATGTTGCAAAATGAAATACATTGTTACTATGCATTTATCCTACATCAATCATTCATATAACAGAGAAAATAACTTTTCTGTAAAATATATTCAAATTTCTGAACTCATGCTTTATGGTTAAATCACCATGATTTACAAGAAAATGGTAGATGCTGACATGTTTATTAGAATATGTACTTTTCTCTAAAGCCCAAGAATGACTAGTCATTCAAGATATGTAAGCAACAGTTAATAAAAGCGCTTGAATCTCATCTCTTCACTGCATCTTCTTCACTGTAAGAACAAAATCTCTGTTTCAGCTTTTTTTTTTTTTTTTTTTTCCTATGCTGTGAGGATAATCTCAGCTGCCACGTTAACTCTGATATCAGTATAAGCACTACCATTAACCTCTGTAACAAATGAGTAAACAATACATTCTCTATGTCTCTGTTACTAACTGTGGAGATGGCTCTTTCATTACTGTGACTTACTTTCGTTTTTACTCAATGATTGTGAGGTACTACAAAAATAAAACCTTTTATTACATTAACATCGTTGTAAGTGATAAAGTGCAATATAATGTAGATTCAAGCTCTTCTAACATTTCCCTCTTTGCACATGATACAATTTACAATTTTTTATGTTGTTATGATACACAAAGAAATCCATTACACTATAGATAATATTCATAGATTGGACTACTGGTAAATTATTATTTAATTCCCAGATATTTTATTCTGTTAATATTTCCTAATGTAAACAGTTGAGTTAAATAAGAAAACATAAAATATAAAATGAATGCTGCTTAAAAAATCTGTGATAAAACATTTGACACTGAGACAATTTGACATTCCATTCTAGCAAAATGGGAGTTTGCTAGAATAAAAAATAATAAATGAGGGACCCTAGACAATGACTGCCGATGTCTTGATGACTGCTTTCATTTTTTATTATTTGTGTGTAAGGATATGGTTTTCCCCACTGGGTAATTTTGATGAACTCATTATAATTTGAAATCTGTATACTTTTATTCTATGATACACCGATAGTAGTGCAACTGTAACAGGTAATTAATAATACATTCTGCTACAACTGTCTGACCTAAACAAAGACCGCTACACCAATAGCCTGCTGTAGTAAACTCACAACCATGTGTTTAACAGAAATGGTTTGTTTAACATCTCTGAAAGTGATAAATGTTACTTCGCAAAAACAAAAAAGCTCAGTCTTACAGTTAATAAGCATACAGAAAACACATCTCCTTTTAGAGTTGTTTTGTAAGTATTCTTTAATTAAATAGATTGCAGCAGAAAAATAATTTGATACCTGTACAGGAGAAAATTAAATTCTTTTTCCATTTTGACTACAGTGCTGTCAATACTACCTCTACAAAAATCACATCCTTCACTTCATCATTATTATGAACCAGATTCTTCCTTTAGTTGCAAGTTACCATCCCAATTCTGAAAGTAAATAATACTTCATGTTAATTTTCATCTGAACATAAAATTTTATGAAAATCCTAGACTTATACAATGGTACTTTATTTTGAGGTCTCCTGTGACTAAAGTTATTGATAAGCAAAATGGGTATAAATGTTTGCCACAGTAATACCAAATAAACACCCCTGGCTTTGCCATTCATCATCTTATACAAGCTTTTTATAACCTTGAACAGTCATTTCTTAGAACAGTGAATACATCAGTGTATGCTGACATACTTTAACTATTTCATTGACATAGAAGCCTAAATTTCAATTTTATGATGAATTCCAATACCTGAAAAACATCTAGCCCTTCTTGTTTTGCATATGATTACCCAATATGCAAAACAATAAATAAATGTTGTATGGATTAAATTAATATTCTTCTTTTTATAAATCCACTATACAGACATCCCATTAGAAAATTCATTTAACGAAAAATCAAAGCCAGTTGAGTATTCTCAGCATAAGTGCAAAATAAACCAGTCAACCACCACTAGCACCAAAAAACCAGAAGCATCTAAATTGCAAATAAAGTAGCTGGTAAATGTAAATTTTCTGAATTTTCCAAGATTTTTACCACTTATAAAATCAATCCTAGCTCTGCAGACAGTAGACAGCAAGATAAATAGATTAAATTTGTATTATTCATCAATAATAATATTTTTTCCTGACATCTAACTGCAGAGAGTTTTATTATTAGTTATGATGCAAATGTCAAAATATTCTGCTGTGAAGCTGTCGAGTGGTTTGCAATGTTGAAAGACACAATAAATACATTTTAATTTGTAAGTTGAATTTAATATGAAAATAATTGAGACAGAATTAGCAAAGTATGCTTTAGAATACCAGTCATTCTATATGTTTCCCTATTTTCTTCTTTTCCACTTGTCAGTACAGTTGAAAGTGTTTAAATCTGGCTCAGCCTTTTAAATGTCAAGTTAGTTTCAAAGTAATTTGTGTGATGTATGGCCAGTTCATGAGCTGGTTTCATAAAGTGTTAACATTGTTTTTTATTTTTGTGACAAAAATCAAAAGAGATTAAATGTTGTGATTCTATTTGCAACATTTTAAAGTGGGTTGGGGGCCTCCTACTTTGGAACCATTTATAGTTACTGTCTGTTATTGCTGCAATGTGAATGTTAAGGTTTAGGTTTAACTGGCAGTCAAGCTGACAGTCTACGTTGCGGTTACTTGAAACTATTTTTTTCCTTCTTGGATTATTTTTATTTAATTGCTAAATGCCCACAAACTAGCCATTTCAGGGTGCAAGATCTTTCTAATACGGAGCTGCGATGTTGCTCATAAACATGGAATAAAAACAATCTCATGTGTCCAGAAGAACCTGTGAACAGCTCAGGATGAGTGTTATTTACAAATATCTCACTGCAATATTTTGCTTTCTTTATTAAAAGCAAAGGAAAAAGGCAGTGTGGAGAAGAATTACACAGAATTACTGTGTCTCTGCACACTTACAAAATGCAGGGCAAGGCAATTACCTAGAAAGGTCCAGAAACATCTGGGAAAAAAAAAGCATGATGGATCCCGGATACACCTAGTATAATGCAACTGTATTTTTTGTTTTCCTCATGAGAAATCTGTGTCATACTCAGTCACTAGAAAATTAAATGCTTAGTACCATTTTGGGGAAAAAAAAAAAAAAAAAGCATCACAGACTGTCTTGCAGGCTCAGCAGCTCAGCAGTGCCTACAGAGAAGACAGTCCCCCTGTCTGATCATTGCAAATGCAGACAACAAACTGCTGTTCTTCCAGCAAGACCGGTTGACTATGAGCACAAGGACCACCAACATGCTATCTATTGGGAAATCACCAGCCATTTGTGTGTTGAAAAGCTTTTGGGGTATTTTCAAAAAGCTATGAGACCTGTTTTTCTATTCCAGACTGAGGGAGTTCAGTGACACACTCTGCCTCCTATGCAGAAGTCATCTGCAGACCACAATCAGAGAGTCATGTTTATGTATGTGGGCTAAAGTAAACATTAATGTCACACTGAAATTTTTCATTTAAATTTAGGTGTGTAGCAACAACAACAAAGAAATTGTTGATGTTTATCAAAGTCTGAATATGGTTGCTATGATCAGCATTTCTATAATATAATTCAGAAACTGAAACAAAAGAAAAGTTGATTTTCATGTTTGTGTATGCACAGGGAAAAGCTTGTATACACATTCCCTAAAAAATCATCATTATCCCTCATAGGTCAGCATTCTTCACTGTTTTGAAACTTTGAAGTATGGCCAATCATTTTTGTAGTTGTCAGTATGACAAACTTGTGCTTAACCAGGCAGGACATTTTAAGCTCTCAAGTTCACAAACAGTCTGAAATGTAATGCAGAAGTGGATGAACTCAAAATCAAAAGTTGCAGGCTAGAAGTTTCCATCTGCCATCATATCAAATATACATTGGTCTGAAATACTGGGATCTAATATGTTCTTTTTAAGTATAACATAAAAAAATAAATGTTCTCTGAACTGAAAACTAAGGGTTCATAACAGAAATGTAACACATCTCTCACTGAACTCCACATCTCTCACTGAACTCATATCTCAGTTGAGGATTTCCTGCGTGTTAAGTTGGAGACAGGAAAGAAAATTAACATTGTCTATGTTGAAACAGCTCTCAATAAAAAAGGTATATCATTATAGATGATCTTCAACACAGTGATTCTAGCTTGAGTCTGTGTTATTCCTACAAGGCACTGTAGTTGGAGCCTTGCCATTGGGAAATCTCCCTGCAGTTCATATGGCTACTGTTTTACTTTGCTTGGCTCAAAAGAAAGGAAAAAAGCTGTGTGGAAAAAATCATGGGTCATAGATGGAATTACAGTGTCTCTGCAAACTCACCAAGTGCAGGGCAAGGCAAATAGCTAGAAAGGCTCAGAAACATCTAGGAATATAGCCTGGTGGTAACTCCAAATGCCCAGCATAAGAGCTTCCTTTTACAGGCAGGCAAGCTATGTGGTGGGTGACTGTCAACCAGAGAATATGTCACATAGTTTCCAGTCCAAAGGAAAAGGAGGCAGAATTAACTGTAATGGAGGCAGAGGTGTTATGGTGAGTACAGTAGTCCACAACACAGTGTGAAGTTACCACATGCAGAATTTTAGTGAGGTAGCTTAGTTGTCAGAGGCAATCTGTCTCCAGCTCACAGCACCCATGTCATCTGGTTCTCAAGGCTCTGTTAATACCTATTCTTCTTGCTGCCACGTCTCACACTGCTAAGACAGCACCTATGACATAGCCTTTGACTCCTGTGTCTTTTGAACGGTTTCAGTCCTGCAGAATACCTCACCCTGTTTTCCTCTGTTTAGCTCTCTTCCAGTCTCCAACCAATATATTTGCTGATAGAGAACAAGTTATCCTCTAGGACACTAGAGGAATGAAATGATCTACTGAGTGAATTTTCTGTTTTCTCTCATTTGTCTCATAAGCACCAGGCTTTAGACAGCATCAAAGATCAGGAAAATAGAGTAGTTTAAACATAAAGCTGCTTTTCCATGCCAAAACCTGAAAAGAAAAAAAAAAAGTGGGGGAGGTGGGGAGGGTTATGTCAGCTCAGTAGCTCAGTTTGTTCCTAGACTGGTCTGAAGACTAACTAGTATGGCAATATTCTATTTCTCACTTCCAAATAAATATGGGCTAAAATGGGACCTTGCAACTGAACAGAATCTGTGAAATTCACCGGTGTCGAGTGCAAGGTTTTTCAAGGATTCCAGTTCTGCAGAGTAGCACAGATCTCATATTATGTGTATGACTGGGTCTTAGGATTCTATGTGTTTGTGCTTTAAGTGTTTTCAGATCTGAAGATGTCTCAAGTAGCTAACTATCACAAAGTGGATGCATTTTCATTACAAAACTGAAAGGAAAAAAAACACCCCAACATGTCTTAATTGCTAAGCTCACATTTGTCTGACACTTTAAGACCATTCTATTTTACTATTTGTATCTAGAGAAACATCCTTATCTCATAGCTGGAATGAATTACTTTCATATTCCATGTTTATTTAGTAGAAAATATTAAAAGAGACTTAATAGCCATCTAAATTTCAATGGTTGCAGTTGGAAATCAAATTCCATCAACAAATTTGTGTCTATGTGTTGACAGAAGTTTGAGGAGCCAGTGTACTGTAATCTATAGCAAGTTAAATATTGGACTTAAACAGTAACTTTAGTGAACATTTTTAAACTGTGTGGCCAGTTATCACAGACATGTATGCACCTCATATACATATGAGGTGCCTGCAATGCCAATACAACTTTTAATTCTCAAGGTGAGATTATAGTTCTGTAAAAATACAGAGGCAGATTGAGGAATAAATAAAAGCACACAGAGATAAGTTTTTTTCCATATCCTTCTTAACGTGCCATATACATTATACAGTTGAAATAGATTATGGTTTTAGTGCAACATGTCGGAAGTGTGTCTCGTCCTTTATTGGATGAAAAAGATGGTTCCAGGAAAAGTGCAATTATCAGCTGCCACTCTAAAGCCAAAAGTTAAGCATTGCCTGCAAGCACAAATCAACCTGCTTCCCAAATATATGTCAGCAGAATAAGGGAGATTTTCTTTTCCACATTAACACCATGTAACACCTGCTGGACTGATCAGCTTTCTCAAGAGGGAAGTACTCATTGGTCACCAGCAGCTAAAAGTAGTTAAGAGCTGATGAACATGGTTTTGCCATATGTATAAAGAAGTGTCAGCAAAAGCCTGTACTGTTGGTGGTCCTTCAAGCTGGAAGAAAACTGTCACACAGAGATTATGTATTTACAAGACACAGTCCTACATCAAAAGACGAAGAAGAAAATTTCTTGTAACTCTTTTCTTTTTCCTTGCATAAGTATATTTGGCTTACAGAGAGATCTGATTAGGTGGTGTATTCTCTTTTATGTTTTTCTTTTTTGCCTTTACTGGATTTTTGAAGACTGTGAAAAATACTACTCAGGCATATTCAAAGCCTCAAAAAAGAAAACTATAATAATTTTCTCAACAAAAACCTTTACTGAGAACACCAAAAAACAATATTTTTCCCCTTCAGAATGTTCACATGAAAAAACAAAGCTGAACCCACAAATGGACCCTATTCAGCACTTAGAAAACTTCTTAGTCGAGCAAATCTCTCACTAGTCTCAATGGGATGTTGATATGTGGTTTGCTATGGGCTAAACTAAAAGGGATAGTGCAGGGGAATCTTAACCAAATGGGAGTTTGAGAGGACATCTTGCCTGATGCAGTATAAATTTGACAGGGCTCTGCATGCTACAAACACACAACAGTTTTGCCAGTGTTTGGAAAAAGTAAGTGTCCTCTCACACTGAGATCTCTAGCAGTGCTAGAGACTCTTAGGTCTACAGCACAGTGATTGCTGCGGTACCTAATTATTAGGTACCATGCCAGCTCTTGGAACTCGTTGTCCTGGTTGTGTGCCTGGGTTTCCTATGCCAACTCCCAAAATTGAGAGAGGGACACTTAAAGACCTGCAGTAGCCATTATGCTGTTCAGAGAATAGGGCTTTCCATTGTTTATGCTTAAGCTGCTCCAGTTTTAGGTAGAATAAAAAAGTAAATAAAAAGCTTTGAAACCAGAAATAAAACAACAAAATTTGCCTCTCCTTGCTAGCTGCAGGATGCATGTTTTTATGCCATGCCAAACTACATTTTCCCTGCACGAAGAAGCTACAGTGCTCTTTGCTGAATGCAGGAAGCCAGCAAGAGATACTACACAAAGCACACCAGTCCCTTGTGAAAGAGGGTTTAGCACACAACCTGTTCACTTCAGATTAGTCTTGTCAGGAATGAATATTTCATGTAAGCCAAATATAAAATTATATGTGAAAAGGCTATGTAAGGTTACAGAAGACATCTGTTATTTCACAAACATAAAGATTACTTTTCCCCCTGAGTTTTTTGAATCTTAAGGTATTGTAAAAGGCAGTGGAATTGATAAAGATGCTGAAGGAGAACAGAATGCATTCTCATCTTTGTAAAAGAGCTCTGCAGTCAAAGAAAATTTTAATATAAAAGAGGAACCTGTTTACTGATGGAATGCTGGCTCAAAAATTATGAAATCCTTGGCTTACCAGTGCTGATTGCTGAAAAAATATCTCCTTGCATATGAAGAAGGGAGTGAGAAGCTGGCACTACTACCCTCAAATTTAAGTGGGGAGGGAACTCTCTTTAGGATTCAAGAATACCAGAAGTTTTGCCAAACGTAAAAAGAACCTGTAACAGAGACTTGCCCAGCTTTACCAATAGAATTTTGAGTCTTAAAAGTGTTTTGGTGGAAGAGAACTCTTCTCTCAGAAAGCTCAAGTACAACCACTGAGAAGTGAATAATCCTTTGCAATGGTATAGGATTCAGGTAGGACTTTAAGTAAAGGGTAGCATTTTTGTGTAGCTCTGCAAAGTGAAATTAGTTTGTGGTTGACAGAAAGGGCTGAATTCTGCCCTCACTGATTAATGCTTTCAACTCTAAGTAGCTGTAATACCTCGTGTGTATCTCCTACTAGTAGGCATTTATGAGCCTCAGTCATCACGCTATTAGAAAATAGAAGCAATTATTTCCCTTCTTGGGTTTTCTTTCTTTCAGGCAGTTAGTAGAAAGGATTGATTCATTTGCAAACTTTACTTGTGCATTGGCTGACTTGTTGCCGTGATTTTCATGTATGCTGAGAACCGGTGATATGCTCTGTACTGTGTGATATGAATTAATTATGGTATTTAGCAAGTCTGTTATCCTTTCCAAGACAACAATGGGCGTTAAAGATTTCCAAATTTTTGAAAATTTTGCAGCAGAAAATTTGTTTTCATAGGATTACCAAAATAAAATACTTCAGATTTTCTTTTCTCACATCCCCAGCAAAGGAACTTTAGTTTAAAGACCTTCCTATGTTACTGTCAGCCATCAAGCAGAACAAGATTTGCTAGACATTCTGGGCATGAAGTTGGTTCCTATCAATTTTAGGACAAGGGACCTGAAAAAAAAAAAAAAAAAAGGTTAAGAAATGATTACATTTAAGTCAAAGCAGTAGCTGAGATGAATAGATTTGAAGAAAATGTGGTTTTCATCATTGATATTTAGAATAATGTTAATGAAGTAATGCAAAAACTTGTTCGTAAAACAAATAATGTTTTCCATATACCTTTAAATCACTCACTATCTGTCTTTACACATACAGGTCACTCAAAATATTCAGATTAAAAAAAAAAAAAAAAAAAAAAAAAAAAAACACTGAGGAAACTGTAAGAATTTGTTTATATGTAACATTTTGTTATATAACTCACATTTATTTGGTCATTCCTGGAGATTTCCAGATTTTTTTTCTGCCATTTTCTCTCAAATGCAGAAAAGTGTTATGTTAAAGCAAAATAAACCACTTTTCCAAGCTGTTGGTCCACCTACTTCTTAGGTAATCGCTTCCTCTCAAAGACACTGCCTTGGAAAAAATTAAAGAACAACTCCAGAGGCAGTGGTTTGGAGGTTGGGAAGCAACCAGTCTACACAGCAGCCTCCACTGTCTCATGATTCATGGTACCTATCTTGGTGCACATTTTAGGCAACTTCAGGTTATACATCTTTCTCCCATAATTCTGCTTGCTGTCCAGCACCTCCTATGCCTTCAACTGAAGAAGTTGTTTGGTTTCTGAATATTATTTCTATGCTGAAAAAAAATCATATCTTGACATCACTTATATATAGCTTCCAGATAGTGACAGGTCCATTTACACAGGTGTATTTCCATGGAGGCTGAACATTTGTTAATATACTATATTTGTGTAGACTTACAATGTCTGTCACATTTTTTTCCCGTATTAACTATACTAAAAACCTGTTTGCCTTGTTCATAAATTTGAAGAGAGGGAAAAGAGTAGTTTAATGATACTTGATAACTCATTTATTTCAGCCTTTCTTAGTCTGCAACGTCCAGTCTCTGCTACCAAGTTCATATCGTTAGTTATGTATCTTTCCTACGTTGTTCAATCAATTTTTATCAAGGGTGTGGCAAACAGTGTAAAATGGTTCATTGAGATAAAATAAATATTATTATTATTATTATCATATTACTATTATTATTATTGTCTTTCATTCTTTCCCAGATCCTCTGGTCTCTCATTTTGTACAATATATTATGTCACAAGATCTCTCCATAACAGTAATGCCACATCCACAGCCAAGTGTCCATTTGAAGTGTCCATTTTCGTGATGATAGGAAACAGGACAGCCAGTGAAGCCCTGATCTTTTATAGTCCTGCTGTTAAAAGTACAGAATGTCTTCATGTCTGCATTGTGTGACAAACATAAAACAGTAATAGGGCTCACTTTTGAAAGCAATGCTTAATTAAAACAATATTTGCATCATTATTTTATTTAATAATAATAAAAATATGGAAAAATTTTAAACTATTTGAAACACTTCTGTTCAAAAATAGACCTCTTGAGAGTAGGTCTAGTCCTTCTCACTAGTATAAAGATTTAACTGATTCCCTTCAAACATTTTTAATAAAGACCTTGAGGATGTCACACCAGCTGGGGAAAAATATCCATGATACTAGAATTTCTCAAGAGAAATAGAATGGGTCAAAAACATTCTTAATATGAAAATGTTCTTCTAACCTGTGATGTTGTTCATGTAAATACTATATTATAATTCCTTGAAGACAAATCTTAATGTACCACAAACATCCTGGAAACATAACAAAAACAAAACAAAACAAACAAACAAACAAAAAAAAACAACAACAAAAAAAACACCTTCTTAGATCAAGACTGTTGAATTAATCTTCACATGGAGTAGGTGAAGTGTGGTGTTACAAAAGATGGGTTTGAACAACAAACAGTGAAGATCTAATTCAGAGGGAAGGTGAGGGAAAAGACCAAAAGAGAGAGTCAGGTTACTTATGTACACAAAAATTTTATTCAAGAAACTTTATTTTTCAGAAAAGCTGTTATCATGAGGAAATGTATTGGCTGGATAAAAAAGGTATACATAAAAATAATATTCTAATACCAATGTGCTTTACAGCTTTACAGCAGTACAGTTTACCGTACTGATAAACAGTTCCTCTGACTTCTTATCTTAAATTTTCTTTTAAGCTTATCTCCTTCCTTTTATGATTTTAACAAGATGGACCCAACTAAAAGCATTACAAAGCCATACCTAATGAGCAAAAAACACACTGGAGAGCAGTAGGGCTGAGCTGACCCCTATGGGAATGCAAGCCCAGAGCTGAGAGCAGCAGCAAGGCAGGTGGGATAGTAGCTTTACTGGCAAGGGGCCCAGTTCCACGTTACCAGAAAAAGAAGAGCAGAACAAGTCTGATCAGGATGCTTGAGGTTGGTGGGGACCTCCAGAGCCCACTTGGCTCAACCCCTTGCCCAAGCAAGGCCACCCAGGGCAGGCTGCCCAAGGCCATGTCCAGGTGGCTTTTGCAGCTCTCCAAGGAGGAGACTGCACTGCTGATGTGGGCAGCCTGCGCCTGTGCTCCCTCACCTGCACAGTAAGGACATGCCTCCTGAGGATCAGATGTTGGTAACCAGGGTCAGCCATGAGTTCAACAGTTACAAGGCAAGTTCCCAGATGAGAAAGATCTAAAGTCAAACCATGGAGCCAAGTTCAATCAGAAAAATACATGGTCAAGGCGACGGATGAAGGCCTGACCTTATCTGCTGCTCCTAAGCAAAGCAAAGAGCACTGCTGATGCTTCTCACTGCTCTTTCATGGCACTATTCACACCAGTTTGACCCCAGGTTATGCAGCTGCACAGTATCACCACTAGCCTTGAGCACAGGCAGTCAAACCCATAGCAGGGGTAAAATGCATGGCACTTCAGGCTCCTGGGTTTGTATGAGGCTCCTCTGGGATAAAGATTCTCCTTTCGTTTCATGAACTTCAGAAACTGTGTTTTTATATATCTCACTCTAATGACTTCTTCAGGCATATCATCCACTTTGTAATTTTATGGGGATATAGCATAAACATCTCTATGGACAAGAAACTACGCAGAAACTACCTTTTGACATCCAGAACTGGAAATGTGATCAAACAGCAGTTCTAGTTCAGTAAATTTATAATGGCTTATTTGTCCATGTGAGGTGCAATACATTCTGTTTTCATTTGCCAGAACCAATTAAAAACAACAAAAAATCTATGGTTAGAAGGAATTAGTTCCTGTAATGGGATAGGAAATTTACCTTTTGTGCCATCACCTGGACACAAGAGCCAGAAACAAATGTTTCTTTTCATGCATTTTTTTGATGTTCACCTCTTTGACCTTTTCAGTTGAGACCTACTAGGATACAAGAAGAAAAACTGTCAGACACTATAAAGGCTGTGGTTTCCAGCCGCCCAAAGGTGGGACAACCATCCCAAAATTGGGAGAAAAACAACTTTTTTTTTTTCCTTCCCTCATATTTAATCTGTTGGACATAAGAATGAGAAACCCTTAGGCATGTCTTCTCTCTCAGAAAGCCCAACTGCGATTTTGGTTTTCCCTCTGAAGCTGGAGCTTAGATGGACAATTGTGGACAAAACCCACACAGTTCAGTCCCTTACAGCAGTGTTTAAGAAATCAGTTTTTCAACCCACAACTAGTCCAGCAGAAAACATAAGAGTTGGGCATTCTTTCCAAAGCAATTGGAATGGTGTCAAGGGTGTATAACATCTCCCAGGACAGTCATTTTTTAAGAGTCTAGAGTGACAAAGTCTGAAGGGGCCCATCAAAATTTTAAAAATCTATTTTAAATTTATTTCCTGAATTCAACACTATTCAATTAGTGAAAATGTTGAAAGCTGACTTAGTATGCTATGTGTATTACAGTAGTGATCACAGATGTAGGAAACAAACTAGATACAAATCTCAGAACAATGATGCTTCAGTAATTCTGCTGCCCTGGCTGCAGCTACCAGTGTGAACAAGAAGAAGAAACTAGTCTGCCATGTGTAATGCTCTTCTTTCAAATATAATTTATTTAAATCTTTCTTTCTTACTTACTTTCTTTGTGGTATATTTCTGTTGGGATAATTTGATGCAGGCTAAAAGATCTGCAATTGATAGAAACAAATAGTAAAGCTTTTGCTTGGCTTTAATGTAAAAGTTGAATTAATCTGTCCCAACACTGATGACAGAAATATTTTGAATACCTCATATGTGTGGATAAGTAATGAGCATGTTGTCTTCCTCTCCCTCTCATTTTCCACAGCACCATGAACCTCCACAGACACTCTGCAGAGAAAAATTCAAACAGTTCAGCAAACCAGGTGCTTTCACAGGATGTGACTATTCTTTGTTTGGCACACTGAAAACACAGTCCTTAAACCAGCCAATGAGACTGGAAACAGACCTGGATGCATAAAACAAAAAATCCATAGCCAAGCCTATAAACAGCTCTGTGTTTTTTATTTAGCTAATTTAATTACTTGAACTTAAAACAGACCAAGTGTGTGCAAACAGCAACATTCTTCTATAACTTGATGCATTTTAAATTCTGAGAGTGTTTTCTTGTGGGAGAAAGAAGAGAGACACACTGAGCTCTCTCTGAAAGCAATTAAATACTAATAACAGGGAGGGGGGGAGGGAGGGGGAGGTGGTGACATCATGCTGCATGACTTCTTCAATTAGAATACCAAGTCATTTCTGGCTTAATCATTCCCACTTGTTAATTTGTTCTCTGGAAGACTTAACAGACCTGCTTCTTGCCCTCATTTTAAAAAGGATGTCTGATCTTGACACCTTTTAAACAGAATTCCTCTTGGAAGTGGTCTTGTGTTAAAACATAATGTCATATTCTTCTTACAGCAGAACAAGACAGTAGTAGTTAAAAATAAATAAACAAATGAGCATGATTTTTTTCATTTGCTATTTAGCAAGAATAGGAACTGAATCCACCTGCAGAGATTGAAAAGAAGTTTTGACATTTGCAACAGTAGAAAGTAATTGTAGCCCAGTGTATGCAAGTTATACAGCTTCCCAAGGGCTTACCTTATAATTTGTAAGAGAATCATGATTTTATGTCTATTTAGGTGTTGAATGTGTTTGGGGTCAATAATGAGAAATTGTAACACTGGACATTTGAAGAATATTACCAGAGTAGAAATAATTAAGGATATTCCTATTAATTAGGAGTCAGTATGTGTTTTGAATCTTGTTTTGCATTATTATTTTTGGTTCTATACTATTCTCACTCCAGAAAGGATATTCTTAAGATGTTTCCATGTTAGGGGAAAAAAAAAAAAAAAAAAAAAAAAAAAAAAAAAGTATAAAAATATCTAACTTAAAGTCCAATTAATGCACTAAAATCATATTCTTTAACCTTACTTGTGATTATTCTTGAATGTTGCTGCAGTCTTCCTTTTTTTTTTTTTTTTTGACCTTTTTTACTCCATATATCTTCAGACCTAAATGACTGATGTTGCAGTTACGTCTCTAACGAAATCACCATTCATTTAGAGGTAAGTAGAGCAGCTAGTTACTACACTTTTCCTTAAAGTTAAAAGAAGCGAACAAAATAAACCAAATCTCCTTTCCATCCTCAAACCAGGCTTTATTTTTAGAATTCATTTTTGACTGAAGTCATTGTACACTATCAGTTTCAAGATCCTTTCTAATGTGGAAGAAGCCTCTCTGACAGTTGTTGTGGCTCCTTATCTTGTACAAGATTTTGGCTGATTTGGCAGTGTTTGTCAGCCTAACTGCTTACAAAAAAATAATCAGACCTGTCAGGTGTATTGGGGCTTGCCAGAGCTGAACATATCCTGCACAATTAACATCACCTCCATCCTGAACTAAGTAAAGAATAATAAATATGACAATCTTTTGCAGAAAATATAAAAAGAGAGGAGGAAAAATTCTTCTGAAAAGAAAGGAGATTCACAGGAAAGATTTAGGTTGTTGAATAAAGAACAAACAGCAGCAAGAGAAAAAAGAACGGGATCCATGATACATTGGAAGGAAAGAAAATACATCATTTTATTGGAAAAGAATTGGACAGACTTTTTAACTTGAATTTTGAATATCCATTTAATAAAACACAATAAGATAATAACTTCTAAATGAAATTTGGATAAATGTAGGCAAATCACCAGAATTTCAAGATCTCACATGAACTGAAGAAACTGTTTACATTTTTAAAAGATATCTTCAGTTCCTTTTTTTTTTTTTTTTTTTTTTTTTTTTGTTGAACTAATTCAGAAACTAAGATAAAACATCTTTCATATGGCCCTGCAACATGTATATTAACACCCCCATTTGACAGGTGAAGAAAGGTTAAGTAACTTGGCTTGGGTCATAAGACAATGATGTATCAGAGCCAAGTTAGAAGTTTATAGTTTTTAGATCTGTGCTCACACCATTAAATCACATCACAGTCCAGCAATCACTATTAGCAAATTATCTTCTAAATTAACAGTGATCATGAAGAACCTTCTGCAGTAGCTTTCTCATCCCTTTTTCCACCAGTGTTCAGAGACTATTGAAAGTTGAAATACTGAGTTCTACTTTGACTATGATACTAATGTTTAAAAGTCACTGCACAACAGAAGTGATCCAGAGTTTTCTGTAGTGCAGAAGGTCGTGCATCTGGCATCTGCACCTGGTGAAAAAACATTCAAAAGAAAACAGTAGAGCTATTTTCCAAGGTTACATATGTGCCTCCCACAGAGAGCTGCAGCTTCTGGCTCAAGATAAAGACAGGAACTCTGTTACCTCTCTGTACTCTTTCAACATCAAAAACTATTATACCAATTTAAGTGACTCTTCATTGCTAAGTAGATTGGACTGTACATCCGTCTTAAGTCACCTTACTTCTCCCTCAATAAAAGGTAAAATTTTCTAGTAATCATCTTCATTAAGCTTTATTGTATTTCATTTTACAACAGAGTGGAGAAAAATAAATGAATATATGTTCAAATTAGACAAGTAAGTGCCCATATTTTTTCAGGTTACTGAAACCAATAATTCAGTGAACTCCTAACAATTTCACTGTATTTTTATTTCTAGCATTCTGCTCCTTCTTATCATTATTTTTGTGTAGCCATTTCATGTCCACTTGAACAGCATGGGAGAAATCCTAATCCCCCCACAAAGGCAATGGTGAATATGCCCCTTGCTTCAAGGTTTTATCATATGCATGTGCATGCAGCACAAAGTCCAAATCTGCTTGTTGTTTTACAGTGTTACAAACACACTGTCTTTCTGCCTGTGAGGCACAGATTTGTTATATACCTTGGAACAGTAGATCTTCAAGTAAAAAGGAAGAAATTGGTGCTGGCATGATTCCAGCGTAGTAAGTAGAGTTATACTGGGACTGCATTTGTCCCATAGCATCTGGCTCAGGAGTTACGAGCCATCTTGCCAGGACCTAAAGACAAGAAGAATTAACCACAGGAAGAAGACCAACACTTTTTAATTCCTTCTCCTGGCTTGCCATATCCTATGAGGAATATCATTGGTGGGTTGAAAATAAATGTTAATTGTTCGGTAGGAGGGACAGTCCAATTGCATAGAGATATACTAGGTACAACAATATGAAGAAGATACAGATACCAAGTAGAAAATCTCAGAATATAAGGGAAAGAAGAATGTTGTTGGGTGAATGGGTAGGTAGGTAGGTCTGCAGGGAGACAGACAGAGAGATAAGTTATGATCTGGTTTTATTTGTTTGTTTGGTTGGTTGGTTGGTTGGTTGTTTTTTACGATCAGTTTCTTTCAAAGACTGCCTTCTTGTAAATGGAGAGTTGCTCTGTTAAGGCAGGAGACATCCTTGTGGAAGAGGGAGAAAACCTCACTGAAGAAGTTGGGCAAAATTCTTTATACCTTTGCTTGTTCTGCAGACTGAGGGGAAGTAAGGTCATGTGTTACCTCAAAGTCTTGCGGTCTGGATCCTCTCCCACCCACCACAGCTGTTGCTGGACAGAGGAGGAAGCCAGGTCCAGATATTTAATTCCCGTTTAGTAGCAGGTAAGAGGAATTGCATCCAGCTTTGCTGCCAAAGTGGAAACCACAAGAAGTTTGCCAGTTGTGGCAATTGGTTTCAGCCCCATCCCTCTCGCCCTTCATTAAGTTACTAGACAGCTGGTAAGGGGGGGACTAGGTTTGAAAAAGATTTTTCTCAAATGAACAAACAACCCAGAACCTTGTCCATTCTGCCTGTGAAGTGCGGGTGCTGCAGTAGTGTCCTGCGCAGATAGGGGCACAGTCCAGCTAGTTACCCAGGACATGCTGTAGCACTGTCTCTCACTTTAGCAGTGTAGAGTGAAAGAGTATATTTGCATGTCTTATGCACTATGAGGTTACCCTTCTCTTGTTTATCTTGCCCTTTATATGACAAAAAGTCAGGCGGCTAGACAGTATTTAAGCTCCTAAGAGGAGAGTGGGGGCACTGCCTTCAGAGCCACCCAGGTGCTGGGTCTTCTTGACAAGTAGTGTGGGCTTAAGGATCATATAATTTTAAGAAAATTATGATCTCTGAATTTAATCATATGCTTGTGTCTGTGTCTGGTTGCTTCTGTGTTTGCATCAGACATGCTGCGCCAAAACAAAGACCACAAAACACAAAATATTTGAGAGCCTCATGGGTGTGTTAATATTCCAAGATAAATATATCTTTCTTTTACCAAGTGTCCTACCTCAAGCACTGACTGAGAACAGTTTTTAGAGGCATATGTATTGAATTGGTCTAAGGGTAAAAAAGAACCCACAGAAAGTATAGCAAAGTTTACTGTGTTTTTGTTGTTGTTGTTGTTTGTTTGTTTTGTTTTGTTTCACAGTTAAGATTCTTCTCTAGTATCAAACTATAGTTCCAGTTATAAAAAATCTCAGCCATGACGTTGGTTATGGACAGAAGTCGACAAATTCAGCCTAGCATGTAAACATTTGGCTTCTACTGAAATCAAGAGGCGTTGTGCCCACTTACACCATTGTTGAATTTGGTCTAATGACTTGCAGAGCTCCAAAGTGGCTGCCACTGCAAATGAAGGAAATATTTACAACAAATTGTTATTATTTCTATTATACTAGCACTTGGTGGGGCCACTTGAATGTGAAGTTGGCTACAATACACACTATTGCATGTTATTATATTTTATAAGTAGACAAGGAAAGTGCTATGGTTTTTCCAAGGCCACCTGGCAAGTTTACAAAGTTTGGAGTAGTTCTGTGCTTGTCTTCTCCAAGTAGGTTGCCTGTGACTGTTTACCCAGCATCTGCTCAGGTTATGACTAATACACAACTCATCCTAAGGCCTGAGCAGCTCCATTAACTCAAAGTGATAGCAACAAGTGGGCTGGACATGAAGGCCTGGAAGAACTAAAGGTCATTACACAGCTGCTGTCACCTACAGGTCACTGTGTTCTTCATCCTTCATCCTTCCATATCAATTCCCTGTCAGTTTCATCAGAATCTAGTAACTCATGGAGCTGGTGTAGGCCAAAATTCCAGACTGGAAGGTATAAATATGTCAGTTTACCCAAAAATCTTTTAAAGTGAGTTCAACAGCAGTTGTACTGGTGAGATTTTTGTGCTTCCTGGCATGATGCAGGGAATGCCCGCACTATGGTGGAGGAGGAAGGACACGCCTTCTCATCATCAGCAAGGTGAGGAGCTTGCTCATAGGTGCACAGGTTATGAGCAGCAAGTTATAATTTAGGTAACTAGAGAGTTAGAAACATAATTAATTCACGAGTTCATGTATTAGACCAGTCATTAAAAAAAAGATTGAGACCTTTTTGACACACTTGTTATTTATTCCTAATCAGCTCATCAAATACAGTTCAGTTTACAGAATACCTTCTCTATATTTAACAGATCCAAACAGACCATGATGGCTACAGTAGTTTTCTTTTATTGTTATGTCTTCACAAATATTAATTGAACACTTCATGTGATGTAGAATATATTTTTTTGCATTCTTTGGCAGGACAGGAAGAACATTATGAGTTAATTATACTTTTTCACCAGTTATGCATGCCCATGTGTGTCCACATCAGCAAGATGTAGGCTGAAATTTCCATTACCGCAGTCTGTAATCGATGTGGACATCTTACTGACAGTAAGATATCAGTAACAATCCGATTGATTTTACCTGTATTAGAGCACAGTAAGCCAAAATTTCCTTGCTGTTGGACACCATTTCATCTGCAAGTGTTATATCCTGACATAACATATTCAGGCTGTTGCCTACAGTTGCCCTGTGGTGATAACCAGGACAAAGACCAGCAGCAAGACTTCATTTTTTCAGTCCCAGGTAAATTTATCAGAGATTGAACTTGGTCATGTCTTGGGCTACGTGAAGTCAGCCACAACAGGCTTCACCTCTAAGAGGCCAGTATAAGAAGTTTGTGCTTCATTAGGCCATACTCTTCTAGCTAATTACTTTGCTAATCTGATATTCTCTTTAGAATATAAAATAAATAAATAAATAAATAAATAAATTGTTAGCTGTACTTTTTTTTTTTTTTTTAAATATTTGCTTCGGTTCAAATCAAACTCCAGCCCGTGACCCACTGGCAAGAAGTCAGTGAGAATAGAGGGGATTCTAGATTCACTGTAAACACATTTCCCAGATGCCTTATGCTTCAGCTGGGATTTGTATAAATGGCTTTTCGGGCTAAATGGACCCCACTAATCTGCAGTGCAAAACTGTCTCTACTGCATTTTCTGTTTGTTGCCACAAGCAGTAGGATGACAGTTTGATTATGTTTATGGCATTTAAAGAGCCAGAGCTTTCCTTCTATTACCAGAAGAAGAAGAGAAATCACTTGCTTTGAAAGGAAAGAGCCTGAAAGTTCATTTTTTTAGCTTGAGAATTAATCAATAGCTCTCCATTACCCTTTTATTTTAGAAATTAGAGGAAATTATCTCAGACTAAAAATATGTGGTTATACGTGACTGGGAAAAAATAAATAAAAAAGTGTTCCATGCTAACACACCATTAAAGAATTGCAGTCAAATCTAAAAAGAGTAAATGTCACCACATCATATTTGCAACTGTGACTGAAATGCATGACCTTCTTGTAGTACAAGAGCCTTTCTTAGGGCAAATCCATAGCAAATTCAAGGACTGAGACACAACATGTGACTCAAGTAACAAGTGATGAATTTAAAAGGAGATCTGATTCAAATAATGGCTGCAGTGTATTTTAAGACTTGAGTCTACCTTTACTGCATTTTCAGAGCTCACACTGACATCTGTGAAGTGTGCAGTGGATAAGGGAAATAATGGGCTTGATCTTGAAGTTATAGCTTTAAGAGGGACAAAAAAATTAACTAAATTCATGGTGAGATGAATCTACTCAGTGGGATTTTTTTTTTTTTTTCTGTAGGGTGAATGCAGCATGTTATTCTGTACTGATTTTAAAAGGTTAATTATATCATCATCCTTTTGAATAGACATTTTGCTTTTCAGATGAATTATTTTAGGAAAAAAAATTACTTCCACTGGAATCAAAACAATATTTTCTGTCAGGAGAGGTAAGAATCATAGACTCATAGGCTCATAGAATCATACAATCACATAATGGTTTGCATTGGAAGGGACCTTAAAGATCATCTAGTCCTGCCCCCAGCCATAGGCAGGGACACCTCGCACTACATCAGGTTGCCCAGGGCCTCATCCATCCTGGTCTTGAACACCTCCAGGGATGGGGCATCCACAGCTTTTCTGGGCAACTTGTTCCCATGCCTAAGGAAAAAAAATTTCCTCCTAATATCTAATCTAATTCTCCCCTCCTTTTGTTTAAAGCCATTCCCCCTTGTCCTCTTGTTATCTGCCTGAGCATACAGTTGCTCTCCATCTTTTTTTAAGCCACCTGTAAGTACTGAAAAGCTGCAATGAAGTCTCCCCAGAATGTCCATTACTAGTTTATACCAGAAAAAAAAATGTCAATTTTACTTAGTGTCTGCTGTTTCTTGCCAAAATTTCTTCCTGGCTGTGTAAAGAGAGGCAAGACTTGGAATGGTTGGAAGGGACTGTGGAGGTGATAATCTCCATGAAGACTGTTAAATCTTTTACACTAGTAATAAATCTGGCAGTGCTATCTGGTAATGTTCTTTTATTTAATATATCATTTGGAAATTATCAAGAGAACCTGCTGCTTAGGATGGATGTTCTCTCCCCTAGCATACTCTAAGTTATATATCTATGTAGAAATAGAGGGTTTGTTGTTTGTTTGTTTGTTTTTTGATAATTCACACAGTAGGTAAATATTAATTTGGTAAAACCAGCAACACCCATCCCATCAGTCTATTTTTCTGTCAACTTCAGAAAGTGCCCCATCATTCAAAACTTATAAATGACTGCTCAGCATTCTGGTACAAATTTTATTAAGTAAAATAAGTTAGTTTCCATTGCAGTAGTACTTCAGAACCCAGAAAAAAATGCTTAATTTCAATAAGAGCTCTAAAGCAAAATGAAGGTTTTGAAGATGACGGTAATTAACCCTGTTTTGTGTTATCAAGAGCAAGGACAAAATAATATGGCAAAGGTACATCATATGGCAAAGCTGCAAAGCTAGTTTTGATTCCTGCAGTCACTGGGTCACAGCTGGCTAGCTAGAAATCAATATAAGTCATTCTTATCTTCCTGGCAAAAATCAATATATAAGTTTTAATGAAAAAAACAAACAAACAAACAAAAAAACACTTCTAAAATATTGCCAGATAAAAAATTGAAAGTTTCGTGGAAAAAGTGAATTGAAAGCAGAGAAGTCCAATTGTTTATTGTCTATCAACAAAATAAAGGTATTTATTTCCGTGAGTCTCGAGTCACTGACAACTGTAGTTCTCTTTGGTTCTGGTGCTCTAATTTTAATTTCCACTGATATTTATTTTTCAGTCTTGTCATCTTATTTCCAAGCAGAACAAGAAGGAACAAAAATCATAATTATCTCCATGTGCAAATACATGCCTCTGTTTTATATTTCTACTCTTTTTGCAGGCTAATAAATGCCATTTAATATTTTCAAGATGATCTATTTTAAACATAATAAAGTTTATTTTAAGAAGGTTTTTCAGATTAAGACCAAAGATAGTTTCTGTCAATCTAGTTATGCAAATCAAAGATGGCCTCCACTCCATAATTTTTTTGCCTTCATCTCTATGCCAGAGTTTACCAGACCTGCAATTCTGCTGACAGAATGTACCAACCATCCCCTTGTCAGCTAGAAATTTATTTGCCTAGTGAATAGTTAACTAGCAAATGTGAAAAACATTAGTTTTTCATGCTTATACAAAATGTGAATGTGAAAGGAGTGCAACATCTTGTAATGTTGCACTCCTTTGGCTAATCTAATGGTTTTCTGACTTATAAATGACATAAATGACATAATAGTGAAAATACTAGATTCTGATACTGCTATGATGTGTAAATGACAACAGACACTGTAGTAATTCAGCAAATAAGAAGTACAACAAATGTGTGTTTAACTTGGGTTATGATAACCTTTTTTTTTTAAATAATACAAACATAAATAATATCCAGTTGAGCAAGCTTCCTGTATGTTGATAGAACTGTTGCTTCTGATTCTGTGATGTCTTTTTCATAATATCAGTGCCAAATAGCTGTATTTGTCTTCCAACTATTTTTCTCAAAACCTTTTTTTTTTTTTAGGCATTAAACTATTTTACAAAATACATATTAATTGTGAGCAATTGAGTTTTTGAGTTATTCAGTAATGAACCACACACTAAGAGCTATGTCATTTCTGGTATTCTGGTTAGTTTCAGCTAATTCATGTCACATTGTTACTGGTCCCAGACTACATTAATATGCAGCAATATTTTTGACAAGTATACTTAAAATTCCTAATTTAACTCTTCATCATCTTTAATAGATGAATAAGACTCCTAAATTAATTCTTTTGGGCTGCTATGTCTCAGTTGCATGAGTGCTTATGGAAGGTCAATATAGGTCATAGAGAAATAATATAAAACTAAAACAGGCATTGCATGTTTTTATACTTATCCATTCATCTCAACTCTGTAGAACTGTACAGCTTTTTTAGAAACATTTACTCCTTATTCTTACGATTCCAAACTATATACCAGGACAGGTTACAAAAGAGAAACTAGCAGAGGAACTTTGCCTGTGACATGCAGGGATGGTACATGTCACATGAATGGGTTTGGGATGTACTGGGATGAACCCAGTGATGACCCAAATGATGAACCCAAAGCTCAGAGTCAAGTTGTAGAGCTGTAACTAGAAAGAGGTGACAATAAAAGCTTCTGTACCTACTTTAGCAGAGCAAATATAAACAAGGAAAACTTCTTGGCAAAGGACTATGAAACTTGCTTTGGTCAGCTTGAACTAACTAGATGACCTCCAAAGGTCCCTTCCAACAAGCAGAAATAATCTCCATCAAAACTATGCCTAGGCAGAAGAAAATTTTACAGCAAACTTCTTGATTCCAATCTGCTTTTGACAGCAGTGAGGTTTTGTTCTTTGTAAGTATTTATGTCTGAAGCTGTCTTTTTATCCAAATGCAACTTTTTGCTTTTGTATACATCATTCCTCGTTGATACCACAGTAAGCAGTTTGAAAGGAGAAGCATACTCCTAAAAACATCCCCAAAACTGTTTCTAATTTGAGCATACAGTGAATAACTTGAACATGAGTGTTACAAACTCACTTAACTTTAAACATGTGAATCATCAACAGAACAACTCAGAAACTGAACATTAAAGCATATTTAGGTGTTACATTTGGATTGCAGATCTAGAAATGAGAAACAGTATCATTGCTCCCCTTTTGATTCTGAGGAATACCAGTCCTTATAGTAAGATAAACAGTTTGTATAGACTTAACCACTGGAAGCCAGGTAGTCACTGACTGGAAGCCTAAAAAAAGTTCTGAGGAATTCCTGCAGGGCCATTTAAATAAGGTATGATTCCTAGCCATCAAAAGTTATGAGCTTTCCAAGACAGAGAGAAATTTGAGACATGAGAAAGAACTTGACATCTTGTTGGATATACCAAGCAGAACAGAATTGAACAGAACTTATACATAAACATAAAGGTGTATGAGGAGCAGCTGAGGTCCCTTGGTTTTTTCAGAACAGAGCAGACTGAGGGGAGGCCTGATGGCGGCCTGTAGCTCCCTCATGAGGGGAGTGGAGGGGCAGGCGCTGAGCTCTGCTCTCTGGGGACAGCGACAGGACCCGAGGGAATGGTATGGAGCTGCGACAGGGGAGGGTCAGTCTGGGGGTTAGGGAAAGGGTCTGCACCCAGAAGGGGGTTGGGCACTGGGACAGGCTGCCCAGGGTCATGGTCCTTCATGCCAGTTGGAAAAGCACCAAACCTTCCAGAGTTCAAGAAGCATTTGGACAATGCTCTCAGACACAGGATTCGATTTTTGGGTGGTCCTGTGTGGAGCCAAGAGTTAGATTCAATGGTCTTTGCGGGTTCCTTCCAACTCAGGGTTTATGATTATATGATTGTATGACTTGACATTACTAATATAATATTGTTAAGTAGATGTTTATAGTATCTTAAGCCAAAAATAACCTGGTCCCTAGGAAACTAAATGAAGACTTAACAATGGCTTATATATATATATATACACATATATATATTGCTTCAGTGCATTCTAAAAATCAAAACAAATCAGGTGAAATCTCTGATCAGCTTTGTCTGGAGTCATGTGATCCACATTGCTATGCTGACAGAAAAACCAATTCACTCAGAAAGGTGAAGACCTCCTTAGTATTGGAGGGCATATTTAAATATGTCTTTCCTCAGAAGCTAGAGATCTGTAGGACAAACTTTAATTCTTGTGCAGTATAATTATATGTGAGGCTATCAAACTGTCCAAAAATATCATGGCTACAAAGAAAACAACAGACTTTTAAACAGTTTGTCCCATATGATCATAAATGTCAACAATAGTAGAATTCAGACAGAATTTACAGAATCACAGCATCACAGAATTATCTAGGTTGGAAGAGACCTCAAGATCATTGAGTCCAACCTCTGACCTAACACTAACAAGTCCTCCACTAAACTATGTCAAGTATGTGCTTCAGCAATGGAACTGACTCTTGGTTTGTTCACTACTTTCAGTCAATAGTACTAGAAAGACAGACTGTTTTATTTTGATTGCCTATACTATATACACATTATTTTCTTCTGTATTTCGAATCTTCCACGTAACAACGAGTAATGTGTATTTAGGACTATTCTGACCACTTTACTCTCCTGAACATTACTAGGCAAGTAGAGAATGGGTTTCAGGATTCACCTGATGAGGGGAGAGAGCTTCAGATTCTTCTGGCCTCCACCAGAGGCCAGAAGAATCTGTAGAGAGACAGGAATTCCTGGGAGGGCTGTGGAGAGAGACAGGGAACCCAGATTTGGTGTCACTGTACCCAGGAGTCAAACAGAGTTTCTGGGGGCTATGTGTTGTTTATGATTGCTCCAAGATGCAATAGGGGTGGATTCGGTGTTTCAGCATCTTATAGTTCAAAGCCTTTTTGAGTATCTTCCATCTTTGGTGTCCAGACTCTGGTGAAGGTTATACACCATTCTCTAGGAAGAAATATGATTTCTTCTTGAATTTGTATACCCATGTTGTTCACTTATATGACTAAAGATAATTCCTTTACTTGAATTTGACTTTTTTGCTTTTACACAAATAAAGTAAAAATATAAAGGGAAAGAGAAAAGATAATTTCAGTTCCTAAAGCATCCACTTGGCAAAGGCCATCTGGTATTTATCTATGTCATTAACTGACTTCACAGCTGAAGACTTCAAAGAGGAGCTGTGTGGGAACTGGAAATTAGGTTATTTCAAAATTTGTTTTTGTTTTAACTCAGATCAATATATTATATTTAGAAATTTCTTTAAAAAAAAAAGAATTTCAATATATAATTTCAGCCTCATAGCATGATTTCAAGAGGAAATCAAAACATCTTAATATTTTTATTCTATTTTCTAGTTTAGTTAGTGCAATTTTTTTTTTCAAATTGTTTTTCCACTTTCTATCAAAAAAATCCTAATATTTTCTTTAAAACTCTTAAATATTTCACAATGTTTTATTTATTTAATTATTTATTCATGTATTTATTTTTAATGGACTCTCCTCCAAATCACATCATTTCTATGTTGCTGTTCAGACTGAATTCCACTTTGTTTCACTGGAGAACATTGCAAAATTTACAACTATCAGCTGCCTAGAAGATGCAATTAAACACTCTTTAAAGGAAAATGAGAAATTCTGTGGATATTTGTGCTGACTGTCCCTGTGATGTCCTTGGTGGTCATCACAGTAAGTTCACATGCATGCCCTGCAGATATTCCATTTAATCTGTGCTCCAGTCTGCTCAGTCACATCCTCCTGCTCCCCAGGCATGAAATATTCCACCTTGCAGCTTGCAGGAGTGTTTCTTTAAAATTGGAAATTGGGCATACCTTACATGCAGAATTCACCTTGCCATACTTGCTACATGGTATTCAAAAAAAAAAAAAAAAGTCTCTGGTAGAACCTTAGTTTACGTTTGCCAAGTCCCTCTATTAGAATAAGCCAGTACTGGTTATTTGTTTTGCTGTTGTCTCATTCTGTTTCAAACAAGGCAAAGTATGCCACTATTTATTAACAATTTGAACTACAAAGACTACATCATTAAAAAAATATATATGTATATATTTACCAGAGAGCTTAAACTTTTACAAGTAAAGAAAAGAACATGTTTAGGGAAAGCATGAGCAGTTTCCAAGTCACAGTTTTGTTGGAAGTAAGAGCGTGCAAAATTGCAGTGGAAGTTAATGTGCATTTTTAACCTTCATGGAAGCCAATAGGTAGCCTTGGTATTACAGCTGCAAAACACAAATATTTCATGTGATGTGTTGTTGTGATATAGTAATTTTATGCTTTCCACTTTGCAGATTAGGAAAGAAAAAAATCAGAGTCCAGTGTGTTCCCCTCACAAGAATTATTTGCAGAGCTTCTAGAAGCATATTCCACATGTGCCTGTGATGCATGCCAGAAACAGTAAATGCATGTCATTATGGTGGCTCTGTTGTTATCTACAGCTACAGAGAGCACAGAATAAATCTATGCTTTTGAAAGTTTGTAAAAAGCATAACTATTTTTAAAGTTCTGTTTTAATTAGAGCTGTGAGTGGGGGGAGAAATAGGCTACTCCATGAGGGATTTTTAAAGGTGTGGTTGGGATGAAACATAGGCCTGAATTTAGAAGAGCTCCAAAGGGTTGTATCATGTACAGTAGCCGTTGCCAATGGTCTGGTGCGTATATACAAATATACACTGATACAAAGGCCTAGATTTTCAAAACATTTATTATCCAAGTTTGGAATCATTTTTTTTGTAGATAACATGTCTCAGCCTAGCCAATTTAGTTCTGAGTACTTCCAAAAGATATCCCACTTCACTTGCCTAAGTGGGAGCTAAGCTCTTTACAACATTTGACCCCAAATGCCGGCTCCAAATGCTTGAAAATCTGGCCCTATAATGTATATGCACACAGCACGCATCATTGTGTTTGCAATTATGTGCTATGTACAGATGAACAGATAGTGAGACATTTGATTATGATTAAACAGATCACATTCATTTTTAGCAAATGTTAAGAAAAAACTGCTAAGAAAATCCAGCTGAGTCCCAGCGAATGTCTGAAACCTGTGTTCACAGCAAATGTGGGTGGGCGGTCCTGAACTGTTTATGTATGCTGGCCGAGAGACAACAACACAACCAACTCCAACTGCTGGAAACCAGATGAGAAGGTACAGCTAGCTTAGCAGGATAGGCAATATGCCTCTAGAAGGGAACATTATGCGAAGAAACAACAGGTCAAAGTCACAACATGCGTAACACTTAGAGACCTCTCCTCAACTGTTGTTTGACAAACTGTTTTCAAAAAGCATGACTTATTAGAAAATAAAGTGATTACAAAAATAACTACAGTACAATTCAGAACAAAAATAGAAGAATTGGAATGGGAAAAAAACACAACCAAACAGCAAAACTTTCCCCATTATTTTACAATACATTTGTGAAGTTTAAAGTTAGAAAGGCTAGAAGAGTTGTTTCCAGGGCTAACACATTTAACCATGCTACAATCTGTTTACAAGTTGTTAACTTTTTATCATATTGTCCTTCCAAAAAAAGGGGGGAGGCAAAAAGTCTCATCAAAATGTGTATTTCTTAAAAAAAAAAAAAAAAAAAAAAAAGAGAGAGAGAGAGAGAGAGAGAGAAGAAAAAGAAGCAAACGACAAAGCTGTACACAGATTTCTCATAAAAAAAAAAAAAAAAAAAAAAGTGAACTGGCACTCCTCTTATATTGATAGCATACATACTCCAGCCACAGCCCCCCCATCAAAGGTAGCTACCTTGCAGGATGATTCAGTGGAAGATATAAAGAGGGATGGCTGAGTAGAGATTTACGCTGCAATAAATTTTGACATTCTTGATTGGTCAGTATCCTTTTAGTATGCTTTGGAAACAAAACCCAGTCCATCAAGAAGATTCATCCCCATGCCATCAGGACTGCATCCATGTTTAATTTCTTATCCAACAGAGAGAATGAGTCTTCTTCCCTTCCCTTCCCTTCCCTTCCCTTCCCTTCCCTTCCCTTCCCTTCCCTTCCCTTCCCTTCCCTTCCCTTCCCTTCCCTTCCCTTCCCTTCCCTTCCCTTCCCTTCCCTTCCCTTCCCTTCCCTTCCCTTCCCTTCCCTTCCCTTCCCTTCCCTTCCCTTCCCTTCCCTTCCCTTCCCTTCCCTTCCCTTTCCTCATCATCCTGTGCTTTGAAATGCTACATAGAATTTTTAATTTTTTTTCAGTAGCACCTTCAGCTTCCTGGGAATTAAAACTAGTAAGAAAAAGAACTCTGCCTTTTTTTTTTTTTTTTTTTTTTTTTTTTTTTTTTTTTTTAATGAAAGTACTATGTAGTACTTTCATTAATAAACCCCAATTTCTAGTTTCAGCTAGTAGGTTTCCCATGGGTCTCCTGGAGGTACCATTCCAGAGACATGCAGGTCACACCGTTGAGAAATTTTCTCTTTTTCTCTCCTTCCATTTGGCTTGCCTTTGTCTTTAATTTCATTCTACTGACTTGTCCCCATATTTTATTTTTTCCTGGTTGCCTACCATCTCAAAGTGCTAGAAGTATCCTGATGATCCCTTATGTCCTGATGACTTGTCTTCATTAAGCCCAATAATTACTTCACAGAAGGCAGCTTCTTGTGGTCAACAGGATCCTATTGGACTTGGTAACTAGAAATACACTCCTACTTTTCTTGAAAGACCAAGCCCCTATTTTTTTCTCAAAACATACAAACTCTGCTCTTAGCATGTTTACTTACCTTACCATTCTATACATTTCTGTAAGGCTACACCACTAAAAACTGACAAATTCTGCTATCCAGCTACTAAATCATCAGTAATGTCACTAGATGCCCCAGTCAGAAGGTGCAGGTAGATGTAATGAAATTTAGTCTTCTGTGAAAGTTCCACTCCAATTTCTCCCAATCAAAACCTCTGATCCTCAAAGATTTCCATGAGATCTGGTGTGTTCAGATCAGGTTTCTGCTGAAGCTGGTGGATGTTAAATTGCTACAGGTGAGCTTATACGTAACTTCAGAGTGATTTGCATGAAAGAAGTAAGAATTTCAGCTTACCTGGTACATTTTCAGCCATATAATAATATGAGATACTCCATGAGATCCTTTCCTCAGAAGAGAATCTCTGAATGGAAAGTGATTGCTAACACCAAGAAGGTGGATATGGTTATTTAGAAGAAAGCTGTCTTTTCTGAGCATATAAGGTCTTGAAGAGCTTTCTTCTTCAGAAGTGTAAGCTGAAAAATTACTAGCACATACATTTTTAAACCAAACATCGTGAGTTTTTTAAGCTGTTCTACTTTGATGTATTTGCCAAAGTCCCATTTCAAGATTCAATATTTCCTCTGTTGTCATCATTAGCAGTATCATTAAGTGTTTCAAGGGAGCCAAAGTCTTGAGTGTTAAGTCTTCAGAAGTAAAAGCATGGAATAAAGACTCTTAAATCGAGGTGGCATTAAACGAAAACTTCCAAAATAGAAATTGAAGTGAAAATTAAAAATAACTCATTTTTCTGAGATACAGAAACATTATATTGATGTGTTGTTATGCATTAAGACAAATGTCAGTCCATCACAGTGTGTAACCACTAGTATTTAACAGTAAACAGATAATGAAAAGGTAAGAAATTCCTGGCAGCAAAAACTCTCCAGGTGGGATTTGTTGTGAATATTTGTATGCATAAATTCAGCAAGCTTTTAGAATAGCTGTAAATAGCCTGGTTTGATATTTGTTATAGGAGGTTTAACCTCATGACTAAAAAAGGAAAAGAAACAAAATAAATCGCTTCTCACCCCCACTTAAAAAGAAAAAAAAAAACAAACACACAAAGTTATGAAGGATGACTGAAAGTTAAAACAAGAAAGAAATCTGTGGGTGTAGGGGAGGAGAGGGTGCAGTTTGTAATCTGGCACATTTACTTAAAAATATCTGATTGATTTACAAAACACTATACCACCCTTGGGTCAGCCTGTTTCTGAGGCACAGAAAATACAGAAAGATAAGCTGTAACCTTGTCCTTTCTTTCAATAAATATAATAATAATAATAATAACAATAACAATAATAATAATAATAATAATAATACAGTTATTTTTTTACTATGAAATCTGTCTTTCAATATGGATAATATGAAGAACCTTATATGTATTTACATGTATGCGTATAAAAGAGGGGTATTTTAAGAGAAGGAGACAGTATATTATCCAGATAATAATGAAAAAGGCCAGACAACATTTCATTCTCAGAGAGAATATCTTTTTTCATTGTTCATTAGTGACCAGTGCTTATGTTGGACCTGTACTGAAATACATTTTAAACTAGGATCATATCAGTAGGCTCTGTTTTCAAGCCAGTTTAAAACTACTTTTCAGCTCCTCTCTTTTCCCCTTTAAAGCAATCGTTTTTAACAAAGATTCTGTATGCAAAGCTTTGGTGCCTGTGCTGACTGAGATTCAGTATAAGATGTCTGGCTGAGCAAATGTGTTGCTAATACATGACCAAAAAAAGAATCTAGCTGTGTTAATGCCGCATTGCTAATTGGAGTAAACTGTAAGAGGGGAAGGTCCCTTCAGAAAAGCAAATATGTATTTCCTGAAGTACTTATTAGAAGCAGATCTGTGAAATTAAGAAGCAAGCAAATCAGAAAGGAAACACACAACCAACTTTGTGCTCATTTTAAAGAAATGTTGTAATCATAAAAACCAAATGATATTAAGGAATGCGGTAAGCACAACAGTTAGGTCATTTAGTAAATAGGACTCCACTGTTCTGAACACAGAAAAGCTGATGTGAAGTTCTACACCCGGGCAAGCATAGCATCACCTTACATTGCCAAAATGTCTGGCAACAGTTACTTTTTAGAGAGCTGCTTCCTAAAAATAGATCTGCCAGCTGAGACTGAAACTGTTAAGTGCTTTGGTTAGTCACCATAGACTAATGAGCTGCTTTTGAATAAGATTGGTAGTTTAAAATTACTTAGCATACTAGAAGCTCTTGTATTGCAGAGAAAAAGGTGATGAAAGAGAAAAGATGCTGTGATATAAAAAGCATTTATGATAGCAGTTATACTCTCAATGAAAGGTTGATGGATACCACCATGAAAAGGGGGGGGAGGGGAAGAAAAAAGAAAAAAAAAAAAAAAAAAAAAAGGAAAAAAAACAGCAATGACAACAACAACAAAACCAACCTGCCAGAAAGATCAGGAATGCACCAATCTTCAGACTTAAAAAAATAATATAAATGTTGGCAGAGATTAGAGGAATTGAAATAAGTAATTTTACTACTTTAACTCTTCTGAAACAGCAATAAAACTTATCACAATAGGGGCCTCGCAAAAGCTACACATAATTGTTTTGCCTTTAAAAAAAAAAAGGAATAATTTCAACATTTGTTTTTATTTTCACTTGTTAAAAATGGCTTTAACAAGTGGCAGAATCCTCTGTAATTCTGGAAGCAAGTTTTCCCCTCCTGATATTCCTAAAAAAAAAAAAAAAAAAAAAAAAAAAAAAGACAAAATCTACAAAAATCAGTCATTAACCTCAGAAGAAATAGAATTCATTCACAATTGGTTTATGAAAATTTTCCATTCCGAATGGAAAGGAGGACATCCAGCTAGATTACTCAGATAGATTCTCTGTGTGACCTCAGTTAGTGTACTCATATACATATATATGCATAATAAATGCAGTGCTGGCAACTCACAGTGAATGTTATAACACTAGAGTTTTGTTTTCTTCAATTAACAAGACAAGGCACCATTGAAATTTACTTGCAGAAAAATCTGCTGATAAAAAATTAGAAGGTAAAGGGATAAAAATTAGAAGGTAAAGGAAAAAAATGTTAAATCTTTCTTTTCCTTATATATTTGATTTTTGAATACTAGGAGAGTAGCAAAATGGGGAAATAATATCAGCCCAGATCTATCCCTTAATAATAGTCTTTCACAAAAACTTCAGGGATCATTGAATTCTGAAGAAATATCACAAATCTCTAGGCAAATTCTTGCCACTGTTTCATCAGGTATAGTCTAATTAGCGACAAATACTAAGCCCCTTTATAGTCTCTGACACCATAGGAACAATTCATACTCTGAAATCTAGAACCACTCCACAGCTACCAACTACTAAGTAGTTAATAACATCTAACCAAGGTATTACCCTGTACTTCTTGGATAGAGAGAGTGTTGTGCAGGCAAAATGTAATATTGGAGCATAGAATAAAAGTTAAGAGTAACCTGTTTATGCCAAAGGCTGGAGAGTGGAGAAGAGCTGGGGGAAAACTTTGTAGAGTTGAGTGACTATAGTTGGTCTTAGAAATATTGGAAGGATGAGGATTGTTGAATATTCTTTTAGAAAAAGTGACCACTATGCTCTGGAGATGTGCTTCACTGATTCAGATCCCTCTTGAGGCCACAGCTGTACCAAATTAACTTTCCAAGACTTGGAATTGGGCTAAAGGACTCTTTTGCTGTTTTTTGCTGCTGCCACACTAGACTGTTGCCTTATGCTTAGATTCACAAAGCTGTGATTCATTGCAAAATAACACTACAGAATGAGGTTCATCTGTTTCTTCCATAAGAGGAATATGTTGGAATGAAAGCTTAAAAAAGCATGACTTGTGCTTGTAAAGTGTTCAAACACAGGTCAAGGGTCTTATGAACTTTATAGGATGTGTTTGTCTGTATAATGCAACAAATATTTTCTATTTTGTTTGGTAGAGGATGCACAAGGTGTTTGCAACAGGAGGAACAGTCTTTCCATTGCAGAGAACAGAATTCAGCCACACTTCCATCATGCTGCTGAGGCTCATATGATTTTCAAGAATGAATTCCAGGATGAGGTAGATTTTTAATGGCACAGGACTTCCATGCACTGTAAAAGACACTGAGGCATTCAATATCAGGTTTACATGGAACTAGAGTATTAGCCATACTCTGGCCATTGTTCTAAGCTATCTCTCTTTTATGTCCTTGATGTTAGCAATATTTTCGGATGCCTCTGTATTGATTAAAAGCAACACTATTCAAACGAGGGTGTCCTTTTCTTTTCTCTCTTCTTTAGATTCTAGTAATAGAAGTTTGATTCCCCATAAAGAGATTTACAAGAATGAAAAGTTCAAAGTACTGACAAATAATATAAAATGCACATCACTTAGAGTAGTTCCCAAAGTCATATGCATAATTTCACTCCTTCTGAGCAATTGTTTATAGCAACTGCTCTCTTTATTCATTTTTATGTGAGAGAAAGCACCGTGACTATTTAGATAAGAACTGAAATTGCTACCAAGACACTGTTACAGTCATCTGTCTCTTCTGTACCTCTCAGCTGAAAATACAATGTTTATGCTCGAAACTGCTTTACTACTTCTGCTATTTTCCACTCTTATGAGACCCTACCAAAACAGCTATCACAGTCTGGCTGGTTGTGATTCCAAGCAGAGTCCATCCTACTGAAGGGGAGGCCCATAGTTGGGGTGGCCCAGCAGTATTCTTCCCGGTTCTTCACCTTGTGAGAAGCAGCAGCAGCAGTAAGAAGCAACATAACTACGCTCTGGGTAAGAAGAAAAGAGCTGTGTTTGGGCTTTATGTAAAATATTCTGAAGTAAACAAGAAGTTAGCATGAGCCCCATGAACAAAAGATTGTGTTATCTCTGTGTGCTCCTACAAGTATTGTGTGTGGACCAAATCTGTCAAAACAAAGTTGTTTGATTATCCTACTTTGATGATAAATTCAATTAAGAATAATACACGTTTCTCAGCTACCAGGATTAAAATAGCCTATAAGCAATATATTGATTCAGTTATGAAACAGCAATATTAAAGAGAAAATTTTGCAACCTCAGAATAAGCAGAAAAATATTTCAAGAAAGGAGATTGCTTAAAAACAGATACAGCATATCACGAAAAATGTTAGGCAGATAAGCATTGCAGGAGCCCAATATCTGTGTTTCAGATTTTACCATCACAGGGTTAATTTTGTATCTACTAAAGATGATTTAATAATTAAGTATACATATAAGTGTAATAATAAAGTATATACATCACATGAAAATGAAACACACAGTGCAAATCTTCGAGTATGTATGCAACTTTTTAAACTACAAGTCAATCTTGCAAATCTCAATTTTAAAGTAAATTTCTTTCTTAAATTTACCATTATAGCAAAAGAGTAAGACCTAATTTTCACAGTTGTAAATTACATCGTAAGTTAAATTCTGGATAAAAAAATAAAAATAAATAAATAAATAAATGTATATATGATGAAATAAGAGATAAATCTACTGTAACTAGAAAATCAGCTACTCAGCTATGGATTCAGTAAAGAAAAGTGACTGTTTTTTCTGGGATCAGAGATAGCTTTGAATGTACAGTATCTCATTTGTAATTGAATGCAGAACTGCTGGTAAATAAGAGACCTGCTTCATTATGGCTGCCCCACAGTTACTCTAAACCTTATTTTGCAACAGTGTGGGGAGAATAAAACTTCTTATGTTGGTTGTCCTTCACTCTGAGACAGGATAATCTTTGAGAAACATTTTATGGTGCATCTTTTGAAGAAAAGTGCACCAGCCTTTACTGAAAAAAATAATAAAAAAGTTTGGTTGACCTTGAAAATAAAGCATTCATGAGAAGTATGAGCAGAGGTTTTCATTATTCCCTGAGCCCTCCCTCCAGAGAGACAAAAAATTGCACCCTCCATTGCAGCTCCACAATGCCAAGTTACCAGGCAACAGATCCTTTGTGGTGGGTCACCAAGGCGACTGGGATAAACAACATCATAAATCCCATTACCTAGCTAAACACCAGGACTGAGCTATAAAAGGAGAAAGAGTCACTGAGGAGTCTGAAGAGATAATGTGAAAGAGTGACAATGGGATTGAAAATAAATTGCTGTGGGTGATGTTATAGTTAATATGGTGGTTAGTGTGGTTTTCATTGCCATACTTTCTCTTTTTCCATTTTCCTGCAAACCATTCCAAACCACAGTTCTCTTAATTTAGAAAGTACATTATCAGAATAATCAAGGTGACTAAGGAATACCTCTACACTCACAGGTAAACCTTCAGCTGTAGTAAAACCAAACAGTGCACAGAATTGTGCTAACTTTGTAACAGTGGGTTGAAAATCATTTGGGGCAGACAAATCAGAGCTAAAGATGTTTGGTAGCCTACAGTGGTTGAGCAGATGCTTCCATGACTAGCGGAAAGTCAAAATAGGTAGTCTTTGCCCAACAGAACAAAACACAGTCCACTCTTGCCCCCAGTGAGCATACTGAGAAATTCAGATTGGGCACAGAAGCAGGTCAGATGTGAGAGCATGCACATGCACCCCCAGAAGTGTCTTGTAGCTGGAGAGACTACAGCAAAAGACCATAACAAGACAAAGACCTGAGCTGTGCAAGTGGAGTTTTCCTGAACTCAGCAGTAGTAGATCTAATATCAGTTTGGATACCCATGTCAACAAGTCACATCAAGCAGCACCTTTAAAAGATGGAAGAGATACAGTTTTGCACCTTTGAGTGGAAAGAAGTGCATTTGTCTACTTAATATCTATTTAATTGTATACTTCAGTGTATGTTACAGCTGGGGAACTTTGGAACTTCTACCTGCTTAAATCCTACTTCCTTTTAGGTTGACTATCTTTTTAAAATACCTTTTGGTGCCACAAGCTACCCCTAATACTGTGTCTGTTTAGTTGACTATGCATTTTGTTGCAATCCTCGCATCTACAGATTGATCCAATGACAATTTTTGTGACTCTTACTATAACTGCAAGTATGATCAACATACAATACTTATGTAATTCTTTCAAGTATGTGTAGATTGATATACATGTACATCTACTTGAGTTCTGTTTTTAATCTGACCTTACGATTTTTTTCTTGAGTTGTGTGCACTTGTTCACTCCCAAGGAAAGAAATTCCAATACTCATAGCACTTTTCTTATCTGTATTTATAGTGCAGATGAGCTGAACAATTTTAAAAGTAGATATATGATCTGCTATTGCATATTTAATTATTAAAAAAAAAAAAAAAAGTATATAAAAGTTAAGATGTATTTACAACAGCAAACTAGTAATAGTACTGAGGATTATATCATTTTGAGTGTATATGGATTATGTTAGAGCACTCCTTATTCCATACATTACCAGCTCTAGGCTTTTAAAAGTATATTACTTAATAAATATTTTGCAAAGGTCCAGCAATAATATAAGAAAAAAAAATATTTTACGGACATCTTCATTGGAACAAATTGCAGATTTCTTTGGCCTTAACCTTCCCCTCCGCTCCTTCTTTAAAAGAGAAGCAACTTTTAAAAATGGATTAGTTAATGAAGCAAGAGCAGAAGGCTCTATCTCTTGATCCATATAGTTGTACATTGTAGGGTAAACAATATACATTTCAGTTTATATTCATCATTGTATTATTGTATTTAATAGCCAAAATTAGACAGCAAGGTACACTGACTTTTAGAAAACTGAAGTGAAAATTACAGTACTTCATGTCAAATTCATTAGCAGCTTTCTAACCTCTAAGTCTTACTTCAATATAGAGAGGTCTGACATACCAGAAGTGTCCTAAAATACCTTTACAGTTGTGACTGTGTTCAAAATCTAAGTTTCTGTGGATGAATGTTGTTTTATTTGTTTGTTTGTTTTTAGGTCTCATCTCTCTCTTTCTTGATTAAATTATTCTCCAACCGATTTACTAACGCATTTTGAGTGAGAGATTGATTGGAACAACAAATCTTCTTCTGAATCTTCAGTGTCCCACAAAATGGGCATGAGCACAAGACAAGCATACAGGCCAATCAAGGACAGTAAAGAAATATTGTCATTTATTGTTTGGATGAGGAAAGCTTTGCATGCATGCAGAAACACAAGCTCTTCTTGTGTATTACCAAAATTGTCAAGGCAGCTTGAGAAATTATGGCTATTCTACGGCTATGCCACTGTCTGAATAGATCTGAGCTTGACAGCTGATGTTGTGAAAATAGTAACTGGAAGATATTGTTCCTTCTTATGCTGTTGTGGAGTTTAGGAATAAAAAAGAAGACTTCTGTCAGACAGCAGAGATAGAAAAAAAAAAAAAAAAAGACTTCTGTCATAAGACAGCTGCAAAAACATGACTGCTGACCAGAATTAATGTCTGCTAATGGAGAGAAAGAATTTTCTTCTATTGCAAGGAAATAGTTTCATCCTTCTCCCTATTCTTTATCACTTGTGGAGCTCATGTGGAGAACTTTACCCATCCTTCTCCCACAGTTTTTGCAGGTATATGTTTAACAAAAGATCATGTAAACAATAGCAACTTCTCAGGTTTTGTTCCTTTCTTTATTGTTGCATGGCTATCGTCTCCAGCAGAGTATGATCTTTCTTTTCCGGTTTCAGTTAAAAGTGGATATGGATAGTTACAATGTCCTTAGTAGGAAATATTACTGCCTTCAGTAATAGAAAGTACATCTTTTAGTTATTCTGTTTAAATGTTCATTCAGGTTCTTTCATACCCTTCTAGGCTAACATAGATGCAAAGTAAATATTTATAAATAGGTCAACAAAATTGACTTGCCCTCACTGAAAATACAGTACAAGCCTTTATTTAGCTTTATTTAGATACAAACCTGTCGTTTAGCATTTGCTGTCATTTTTTGACAGTTTCAGATAATACAGATATTTAATCAACTTGAGTTTAATTATGACATGTATTTTTCATGAGAATACAGTAGCATAATAATTGTATTCCTTTTATAATTAAAAAACAGTTAATTACTAACAACCTTTTAATGGAAGACCAACTAGCTTTTGTGTCTTTAATCTCCATAATCTCATTTGTTATATCGTTTATTGTAAGTATATTATAATTACAGTTTGAAATAATAAGCTGCTACTAACATATAATTGAATTGGAAATTGCAAAAGCTGTACTTTTCATTCCATTCCATATACAGTACATGATATTCTCCCACTTTGAAAAAAAAAAAAAAAAAAGAAAAGCTTCTGCAATATAAATTACCCTGGTTTACATTCATGTAAAATATAACAGATTAATGAAATGTATGCACAGACACTAGGAGACTTCAGAATTTAGAAGACTTTAAACTGAAATAATATCTAATCTCATGGATGCCCTGGAGTTTCTCATGTAAATAGAGACAAGAAAAACAGCAGAATTAAGTGCTGAACAGATAACAAAATGGGAGGATATTCTTAAGTTTTTCCTCTCAAAATTCTAACTGTAGGATAAAGTAGAATTAGATTCCTTTCAAAATGAAAAACAGGGTGTCTGTGGAACATGAAAATATTGGCCTACAATGAACATAACAGAAAACCACTCTAGATATTCCGCTACTATTATTATTATTATTTTTCATTTTTTCCCTCATGCATACTTAAAAAGCTGGACCAAAACTAAATCTGTCTTATAGATTTTCCACCCAAGTGTTTTGCTGAATCCATCTGACCTTCCAACCACAGCATTAATGACTGGAGTTTTTTCTGGCATCATGTGCAGATTCTCCCAGCTTTGTCAGTCAGTCTGAAATGATAATAAATGGAGTTGGGTTGTGTAAGGGAAGTATGAGCAGGCAAGAATAAATAAAGGTAACCAAATACTTGAGCTGTTGCTTGTCTTCATGTAGTTTGGATGAGAATAATAAAAAAAGACTTGTAGCAGCAATTGGCAGTTGTCCACATCACAAAACCACCACAGAATTTAATACAATTCAACATAATTTCTGTTTCTGACAGACCCAGGACTGGAAGCACAATGATGCTGTAGATAACAAATACATTAACAGACCGGGTACAACAAACCTACCATGTACATGACTGTCCTTTCACAGTCAGAACAAAAGGAAAAGATTACACCTCTAAGAAAGCATGGTATTCCCCCTCTGTTTTGGAGGGCAATGAATAGGTAGGAGTTCTGGTGATAAATCAGTTTCATAGTGTACTCTGTACTGACTGGTCTAACTAAAATCTCCAGAATTATGTTGGACAGTCCCTATGCACTGCTGCAAACAGGCATTCTGCCCCCAGCACAGCTGTACAGAAACAGCTGCTGCCCTCTCCATTCTTTTATGCTGTGCACACCTCTGCATATTCCACCTATGCTGGTGCACATGATTTAGTAAAAGAAACTAGAGATCTCAAACAAAAGTTGAAAACCTTGACTTAATCTTAGATTCTCTCTAACACAATAAAGTGCCATTTATTTATAAGTAATAAGAATTTTGTTTCCTTTTTTTTTTTTTTTTTTTTTTTTTTTAATCTAGAGAAAGTCAGACTAGGAGAAGCCGTCTGTTGCTAGAGCATTATTAAGTAAAACAACCCACCTGAGCAATGGTAAAAAATGGCTGGGGAGGCATTTGAAAGCATATTCATAAGGAGAAGAAGAGGTACTGCTCAGTATTAGGAGCCCTGAGGGCTTTATATCCTTCAAAATCATGAATTGTTGCTGCTTGAAAAAAGGTTTGAAGAAAATATAAGCTTGTTATTTTGATTGACTCAGCTGGCAGAGATATCTCCATTTCTATTTTTTTGGTATTTTATGGGGCATCCCTGCTCTGTTAATGAGAATGATATTTTGCCCTCATATGAAAGACACTTGGAGGAGATATTTATCATTGCTGTTGCTATGATCCACTACAGCAATATCATTTGGATTTTACCTGTGAGTAAAAAAATACGACAGATCTTCCTGCCTTGCTCCAAGGTCAAATCACGCCATGTTCTGGTTTCTCAGGGGGTCTTGCCTTCCCATCTGGAGTACGGTACCCATACAGTAATGTAAGAAGTGACCATGATTTCCAGGGACATTCCTAATGGCACATGACCAATTCTTCTGGTGGAATTATTTTTTCAAATTCCAAATTAAAGCAATAAAACTCTCACCTTAGTTTCTTCTAAGATCTTTGTAAGTCTCCCAAGCCCTCTTAAAAGTATATCCTCATTTTTAAACTTGACACTAGAATGAAATGAATGTAATTCCTATGCTCACTTGATTATCACAGAGAAAATAAAGTATTTTGTTTTTATACTGTTATACCTATTCTGACCAGTCCAAAGAAGAAATATTTTCTTCATGAATATCATATCCCATCCTTACTGTATCAGTAGTGGACGGGAGAGAAAGTGGCTTGTTGCCATTTGTTGTTTCTTAGATTTTTTTCCTGAAGAAATTCCTGCAGAATCTTTACACCATGTTAAAGCTACTTTTAAATACTCTGTCTTATAAAGAAACCTAAAGAAAAACAGAAGGTTATGGGAACAGACCAGTGCTCACAGGGCAAATAGGCCAATACTTTCACTTCCAGAAATTACCAAATGCCCAAGAAATCTACAGCATATAGCTAGGTTCTCAAATATCATTTGCATTTGCTCTGAGGATAACGTGTGTGATATCATGGCCTAAAAATGATCTTCACATGCACACATTCACATCCAGAGAAATAGATCACATCTCTGAACCTACCACCCAAATAAAACATGCAGATGTACCAGACCCTACATGAATCCCATACCTTCAGACCAAGAAACAATCTATTTCTTTCAGTACATTGAGAGATCTGACGCAAAAGAAATGGAGGAAGCAAATATCATTTGACCAGAATACACAGCAGTGAGTCAAAGGAACCATGCACCAATAGGGGAACAAGTTTCACAGTCATAGTTCCACTTCAGTCTCTCAAGAAAAGTGTAAAAAGCTTGTAGTTTTATAGAAAAAAAGACAGCACATTTTTCAACAGATGTACCAATTTTATGGCACTTCATAAAACTCCCGCTACTCCTTCCCCATTGCATGAGCATTAACAACTTTTTTCCTTCTATTCCACCATCTCTCAACTTTCCAATTTCTGTCTGTCCTCAGAACAATCATCTCTTGCTTACTGTTATTAACGGCCTTTCTCAGGTGTTCTAATTAAGCAACATTACCATAGTTAACTAAAAGCAATTACACCTAACTTGTATTTAGGTTAGACTTTCCTGCTTCTTTTCAAACTTGGTGGAGGAATGCTGGACTTGAAAGCTTTGTCTGTTTTTCCACCTATAGCATCTCATGTAACAAGATATGACCTCTTCCTATAGTCTTCTGCGAACAAAGGATCTCTCTATGTTAAGAATAAACAGTATATTGACTAGACTTATCTTCATCGTATACTGTTTATATCAACATTTTTAAATGTTTATAAGTTTAAGAGAGAAGACCTAAACAACTGACTAGTTTCAATAAATTACACCCCTTTATTTGCTTTTAGATGCTTTTTAGGGGCAAAATCTTTGCTTCTATACCCCTCCTGCACAACTGCATAGTTCCTTGGTGGTATGAGCAATGTTTGGATATGGCAGAATACCAATTGTGTGTGCAGCCAAGAGCTTAGCAGGATTCAAGAAAGGATTAGACATTTCTATGGATAATGAGAATACCCAAAGTTACATTAAACAGGACCAAAAAAAAATTAAAGGAATAAATCTTAATTCTTAAAGTCTGAAAACAAACACTATCCGGTTGGGAGCTAAGTAAAAAAATTTACCAGTTAGTAGGTTATAGCATATTTTTGCTATCCCATTTTCTGCAGGAATGGAAGATGATATATGCATTCTATTTAGGAAGGCTAGCTTAGTGAAATAGTAATATATTTCCTATATTCCTTCATTGTCATGTAATCAACCTTGTTTCAGTTGCATTAAGTTTTAAAACTTAACTTATATCACCTAAAAGAAAATGCATGCAATTATGTCTTGAAAAGTACGTATAATTTAGAACAACTGAGACAGTAAGATACTGCAGAAAAAGTGCTAAGGTTAAATATTACAAATATACTGAAAGTAGAGCAAATACTCCCTTCTTTTCTCATAAAGGAAAATCATCCCCCTTTTTTATTTATTCATTTACTTTTGATTGGTGCTAGATAGTATAAACCTCTTGTTCCCTTCTATAAACAGCAAAGATTAGAAATTAGATAAACAGTAGAACAAACAACGCTGTTAAGAGAAGTTCAGCCTGGAAAAGAATTACTTTTTTTCTCAGTTTTATAAATAAAAAGTAATAGTTTGGTGGTGGCTTTTTTATTTATTTATTTTATTTTATTTTAAATTATACATACATATATATAAAAGAGAGATAACTGCTTCAGAGATTTCCTGTGTTTTCTAACAATTGAAACAAAATTAGATCACAAAATCTTTTTTGTTTTCTTGTACCCCTCTCTGAAGAAGAGGGAAGTCAGAACAAATGAAAACACAAGGCTCATATACCTCCAGGAAATGCTTGCGTAAGGCTTATTTATCTTTTAACTAACATTTGTTAACCATGGATTAGTGGAACAGCCTCTTGTAATTATGGTTACTGTTCCATTTGTGGCTATCTTCATGAGGCCAGTGAATCTTTAAATTACAGGCTGACCACCCGGGAGCACAAGTATTGAATCTGCCACATCTCCATAGGTACCACATTTGGACAATTATCCCAAAAGATGACATGCTAACACACACATACACAACAAAGAAGGTTTATGCTCACAGCTTCAGTCACTTTCAGTCCCTGTAGTGGTTTCAAGTTCAATAAAACCAGGGTGGCCTCGGACATAATGTGTTCCATTTTAGTAAGGGAGAAATAGCTGGTGAAGACAGTCTTTGTTAAATACTTCTCATTCTGATATCTATCACAGAGTCCTTCAGCTATATAATCTCTGAAATTAGGCTGCAACAGAAGCTAGGAAATCAGATCAAGGAAAAATGTTTTAGTTTGCTTAAAGGCTTTTTGAATTTGAAATGTACATATAAAGATATGCATGTGTGTATACACATACTCAGATATACATATATATATGTGGTATATACATATATATATACCAAGTATGAAGAGAAAAACAAAAACAAATAAACAACAAAAAAATAAAACAGCTCTTTCATTCCTAAGAGTCTCTAGAGTCTCTATAGCTGAATGTATTTTGCTATGTGTTTCTCTTTACCAGTGCCTCAGGGCTTACTATTCAAATCACTGCTTCCAAGTTAAAAGACTATGATCTTTATTGAACAGATCATTCTTCTGAGATTTAATCTTACTTTAGTCCTTTGGGATCAGATCACAGATCTTGCTCTCAAATGCCTGGGTCCAAAGAAATCCAGTCAGTCAGCAAGGGGCATTTAGATCCTGTGGTACACCAGCCTTCACTTCTCTCATAACTCCATGTAAGTTGTGCATCCAGGTATCATTTGAAAGACTTTCAAAGAAAATAGTTTCATCTCAGTCTAAGATCTACAATTATTAGATTATGAAGCCACACATATTCTTGACCAAAGGGCTTTCTGCAAGCTTTATAGCAGAGCTGTGACCTTGCCTTAGCCCCTGACACAACTAGATCTGGGTAGGTATCATCACATGAAATCAACTATTCCAGAAAATTGGGCTTTTTACACTTATTGTCTAATAAATTAGCCTTTTAGTATAGCATTTCAGCCAGAGATTCAGCAGTCCTCAAAAATCACACTGTAAGTAAATAGCAGCAAGGAATCTGTCTTTTATTTACTTGTCATTCAGTCCTTCTATAATGCATAAGTAACATGTGGGTGATATATATACACTTAGAGACACATTTTGATGGCATCTAGGAACTCAAAGAGGATTTGGTTTCCCATGGTGCAGGGCATTATATAAACACTGATTTAAAAGGTGGTCCTGTCTCCAGAGGCCTTACAACATAGTCTTCATGTTGTGTTGATGGATCTCTCACCATCTGTGCAAACTCAGTTACAAAATAATTGCCTAATTATATATGGACAAAGCACATCTAATTCCGAAATGTTACTGTGTAGACTGGGCAGGAGAGCAATCTGAATCTGCTATGATTTTACAATTACAATGTGTATTTTGAATTACTTCTGGAATATGCAAAATTCAACTGCAGAGCTCTGAGTGGGATCATCTGTGCTGCAAATGAGGGTTTGGCTCTTTGTTTATTCAATATTTCTTGTATTTGGGGGACATGGAGAACCTTATCATCTTTCAATACAAAAATTGTCATATATAACCTGAAATCAGAGTGGCTGTACACAGTCTAGAACTGATGTACCTGCATTGCGTACAGTACCCTCTGTCTAGAAGTCCACCTCCTCTTTGCCTCCTAGCTTCATACTGGGTCGAGATCTGAGTACATTGCTACCACACAGTATTCTCTTTCTGGTTTTCTTCGGAAGGAAAGCACTTGACAGGCAGGAGTCCTAAGTTGCTGCCACGGTCCCTCTGTTGTGGAGGAGCAGGCTTTAAGGTGCACCCATGGATCACACCTGTCCTGCCCAAAGGATATAGCAGCTGTCCCAGGACCACAGCATCAGGAGTGTGGTACAGTTTCCCATGGTCATTAAGCAGATTACAGACCTCATGTTACCTGCTCCCTCTCCTTTCAAAGACTGGTGAGAAGTAGAGAGTGGAAATAAGGACCTGATTCTCTGGAATTATTGACTCCCCTGAGTTTCTTTCCTTCAGTGGCCTGTTCTTCCATGAAATGTCACTACTTGCTCCCCCATCTTATGACAAGAATACAAATAGACAGAAAACAATTATTTATCCTCAGGTTTTTGACCTTCTTCTGCATGCTTATTCTCCATTCCTATTATCATTGTCTACCACCTGCCCACTTCTCTGAAATTTCTGCTCTGGATTCAGAGTCCTGTCCTTTACACCAAACTATATTTTATTTACTACACGGCACTTCTGTAAAACTGATGTCATTACATTTTCTTTGTGACAAATGGAAAACAAGATATTGAGGCTCTCTACTTCATACTGTTTTTCTTTGTTTGTTTGTTTGTTTGTTTGTTTGTTTGTTTTTCCTCTTGGTCCGTATAGCCACAGGTGTATTTATCTACCATGAACTTTACTCCTTAGTTTGTTTCTGGCAACAAAATGATGTCTATGGAGAATGGTTCATCCTATTGTTTCCCTATCAAAAAGAATTTGGGGGAGGGACAGAAAAGATGGAACATTTACAAGAGAAAATAGCTACAGTTGAAATGTGGGTGCATTCTTTTCAGGCTTCTGCAGTATTTAAAGGTAGCTTGTTCTGGATGCCAAAATGGTTGGAAAGTGTTACCGAGGCATGATATACAAAATCTGCCGTCTACACCAAAAAAATATTTCTTTCTGATATGGCAGATGAACAAAATGTCAAGGTTAAGACTGCAGTTAGGTGCACTGGCAGGTGGAAGTCTGTCATATCAAAAAATCTCTGTAACAGATCTAGGTAATACCACTCCAAGTTATTATTTTTTTTTTCTTATTGTTATTTTTTAAGAACGGATAGGAAGTCAAATGAACAATTTGATAAATTTGAGCTCATTAAAGAGGTTAAGATTAGAGGAAGCCTGGGTTGCAGTGACCATGCCCTGATTGAGTTTGTGATCTTGAGGGATATGGGCCCGACTAAAAGCAAAGGCAGGACCCTGAACTTCAGAAGAGCCAAATTACAGCTGTTCAAATAATTAATGGATGAGATCCCATGGGACACTGTCCTTAAAACAGAGGATCTGATCAGAGCTGGCAACACTTTAAGGACTTTTTTCTTGGAGCTCATGAGCTCTCTATTCCCATATGTAATGAATCAAGCAGGGAAGGTAGGAAACCAGTATAGTTGAATAAAGATCTGCTGGTCAAACTTAGGCAAAAGAAGGAAATTCACAGATGGTGGAAATAGGGCCATGTTCCCTGGGAAGAGTACAGAAATGTTGTCCAGATGTGCAGGGATGGGATCAGGAAAGCCAAGTCACTGACAGAACTAAATCTGCTGAGGGCTGCAGAGAATAACAAGAAGGGGTTCTACAGGTACATTGGCCACAAAAGAAAGACCAGGGAGGGTGTAGTGCCTCTGAAAAATGAAGACAGAGAACAGGTAATGACAGATGAGGAGAAGGCAGAGGTACTTAACAGCTTTGCCTTGGTCTTCACTACTGGTCAGGCTTCCCACATCTCTTGAGTCCCCGAACCTGTAGGTGGGAGCTGAGGGAGAAGGGTCCCTCCCACTGTAAGTGAAGTACAAGTTTAGGACCTCCTAATGCAGCTTACCAACTAAAAGTCTATGAGTCCTGATGACATGTATCCCAGGGTCCTGAGGGAATTGGCTGATGTAGTCACCAAGCCTCTCTCCATCATATTTGAAAAATCATGGCAGCCAGGAAAAGTCCACAGTGACTGGAAGAAGGGAAACATCACTCCCATTTTTAAAAAGGGTAGAAAGGAAGACCTAGAGGAACTACAGACCAATGAGTCTCACCTCTGTGCCTGGCAAGATCATTGAACAAATCCTCCTGGAGGCAATGTTGAGGTACATGCAGGACAAGGAGGTGATGCAAGACAGGCAGAATGGCTTCAGCAAGGGCAAGTCATGCCTGACCAATCTGGTGGCCTTCTGTGATGGAGTGACTGCATCAGTCAACAAGGAAATACTGATCGTCATCTACTTAGGTTTCTGTGAGGCCTTTGACAAGATCCCACATGACATCCTTATCTCTAGATTGGAAAGATATGGATCTGAAGGGTAAACTGTCTGATGGATAAGGAATTGGTTCGATGGCCACACCCAGAGAGTGGTGGTCAATGGCTCTATGTCCAGGTGGAGACCAGTGATGAGCAATGTCCCTCAGGAATCTGTCTTGGGACCGGTGCTTTTCAATATCTTCATCAATGACGTAGACAATGGGATTGAATGCACCCTCAGCAAGTTTGAAGATGACACCAAGCTGAGTGGTGCAGTTGATACCAAAGAAGAAAGAGTTGCCATTCAGAGGACCTGGACTGGCTGGAGTAGTGGGCCCATGTGAACAAGGTTCCACAAGTCCGAGTGCAGGGTGCCGCACCAGTGTTGGGGCAATGCCAGACATGAAGAACTCATTGAGAACAGCCCTGTGGAGAAGGACTTGGGGGTTCTAGTAGACAAAAGGCTCGAAATGAGCCAGCAGTGTGTGCTTGCAGCCCATTAGGCTAACTGCATCCTGGGCTACATCAAAAGAGGAGTGGCCAGCAGGTGGAGGGAGGTGATGTCCCCCTTCGCTCTGTTTTTGTGAGACTCCACCTGGAGTACTGTGTCTAGGTTTGGGGGCCCCAGCACAAGATGTGGATCTGTTCCAGTGAGTCCAGAGGAGGGCTACAAAGGTGATGGAGCACCTCTCCTATGAAGAAAGGCTGAGCAAGCTGGGGCTGTTCAGTCTGAAGAAGAGAAGGCTACAGGGAGACTTCATTGTGACCTTTCACTACTTAAAAGGGTCTTACAAAAAAGATGGAGAAGGACAATTTACTTGGGTAGATAATGATAGGACAAGGGGGAATGGTCTTAAACTAAATTAGGGTAGATTTAGACTAGACATTAGGAGGAAATTCTTCACTGTAAGGGTGGTGAGGCACTGGAACGGGTTGGCCAGAGAAGCTGTGGCTCCTGCATCCCTGGAAGTGTGGGTCCCATAGGCCTTGGATGGTGCTGGGTGGGGCTTTGGCCAACCTGATCAAGGGTGTCATTCTTGCCTATGGCAGGGGATTGGCATTAGATGATCTTTAAGGTCCCTTCTGACCCTAGCCATTCTATGATTCTATGATTAATGTATATTTATAGAAATGTGTTTGAGTGCCCTGTTGTCTTGGCGTGGTAAAAAAAAAAAAACAAAAAAAAAACCACCACCACCACCACCAACAACAACAACAACAAAACTCTAAACATAATTCTAAGATAGTTTACCTGTCTTTGTTCACTTGCAGGAGTGGAGAAGTGCGTTAATTCTACATTCAACCTCACTAGAGCTACAGACAGGACTATAGCCAAAGATGAAATCAAAAATTAAAAAATTATACACAGAACAGACTTTTTAAGATGTCTTAGTACTGTTTAAAGATTCTGAAGATGCTGGATACCACAGTGACTGCTGCCACAAGAAGCTGGCTACACCTGAAGTGCAAAATCTCGAACAGCCCAGAATCAATAAGTTATGTATGAACTGAGCAGCCCAGGATTGGGTATATGACTGAGCGGATGCATGGCATACATACAGAATGAAATTCAACATGTTTTACTACAGTCTTCCTCTACCTTCACAGTAAAAAAAATTTCAGACAACTAAACCTGAATTAACATGTCTCTCTGCCACAAAATTAGTGGAAAGAACTGTGTCCTGTGTCTTCTTCATGTTGGACTGGAAATTGACTGTAAACTATGAAAAACTCTATAAAATCTGGAGCACATTGTGTCTAGCAAGGAGTCTCAAGAGCCTTTGTAGACTGGACCACTTGGATTCAGTGGGGTCATGCCTCATGTGTGCAGCTGTTTACAGAAGGGTTTTTGCGCTCTGCTTGTCCCTAATTTTGTGACAGAGAGAAGGAATGGTTAAGAGTCAGTGACTGGCAACTGCTCTGAAGTTGAAGCTTAAGCTAAAATTAATCTTAGAACCACAAACTATTTCATAACATCTTTCATAATAACAGCATTTTATTACTTTGTGATGCTAAGTCCTTCCCTGTTTCTTCACTCTGAAAAACCTCTATTGTACTGGCTTCTTCCTGTTTCATTGAAGGGAACAGCTTGTATGAATCAGGGATGAACCAGTCTCCAAAGTTATGAATACCCAGCTATCACTCTTTGTCTTGACTGTCCAGAAAGACCAGCATTGCATCTTCAAACATCCATTTCCATTCTTCCACTCTTTTCCCTCTGTGTAAGGGAGCCGTGACTGAAACCAGGATATTGGCCAAGTTAGTGTATAATAGTATGAGAAGTACATAGCTGTCAGTTTGTGTCCCATATTCAGGAGAAAAAAAAAAAAAAAGCAATTTCTGTTTGTAATTTTCTTGTATTCTTTTTACACGAGATTGAACTCTCTGTGAAGGCACAGGCAGAGCTTTTTAAACTGAGACCCCTCATCAAGATGTCTTTTACTGAAACTGTAAATATCACTTGAAGATATCTCGAAGTCTTATGAAAAGCAAACATCAAAGATCCCAATTCTAGCATCTCAAGAAAATATGGGCTGAGTCAGCTGATAACAAAATTAGTATTATTTATGCAGTTGTCAGACTTTTAAGAGGTTACTCAGTCTTTTCTCAGATTTTATGGTTCTTCAGTACTCTGGAAAAAAGTGGACTGCTTAACAATGCCTTAAACTTTTCAATTCCTTCTTTGATGGCACAGAATCTCCTGCTAGCTCTCCTCTGTTCTTCTGGTAGTCAATGTTCTCACAACCAGACTGAAACAGTTAATGAGCAAACTGTTTTAACTTAGTACAAATATGGGAATTAGAGCACAAATAGAAAAATGTAAATCATTGCTAAATCCACTTTTTCCCCCACACCAAAATAAAACCACTAATGTTAAAGGGTGGATATGACAGGCTCGTCTACAGAGCTTTCACAGTCAGTTACAGTATAATACCAAGTGTAGAGTATTTATTGCATGCAATACTGGACACTGTAGGGTTTCATTGTGAATCTGCAAGTAAATGACTGTTCAGCATTTGGATGGAGTACACAGCCAACTAAGATTACCACAGAAAACATGGGACATGAGAAGAATATTGTTTTCTGACCATGAAAAGACCACACACATGGTCCATGTGGAATGCACACTGGACCATCTTCAAAAACATAGAAGTTGCATTCTCAGTTATACTCACAGGCTGGTTTAATTAAATATAGGCATTAGACAGTAAATGTGTTGGCAGTTTCACACTGAAATGCTGCTGTTCTACAAGTAACTTCCTCACTGTAGTTTATTCTTTTAAAATGGGACCGTATTTTTTCATTCTGCTTAAGACTGTAGAGGTTTCTGAGGGGAGACATTTCTATAACTCAGAATCTTGAAAAATACTATGTAAAAAAATCAAAAGTTAATTAAGTTAACAAATACAAATTAATTAAGAAAATAAAAAATTATAGATATTTACGAAGTCTAAACTTCAAAAGATAGTTATTGCTCATACTATAGATTCAACTGGTTATCATTTTTTCATAAACTTTTTTTTTTCTGGAATAGTATTTACCATATAATAGTTTTACATTTTATATACATGTAGATTTTTATACATACTTGGGTAAAATGACATTAATATTTTATTCAGTTTAGAGAGTCAAATCTAGACCATGACTAAAAAACATGTGTTAAAATCTTTGCAACCAAAAATGTAATTAAATAAAACCTACTATACGACCTTTGAAATTTTTAAGAACATAAACCTGATCTGTTCTCTTGGCACACTTATTTTTTGGCTTGAAATTTCAAGATCTGTTTACAGATCTGAAATGGTCCATATAACATTACTTTTCTCCTCCCAGAAACATCCTTTCATGAATAAAAGCAAACACTGATAACAAAGTTTTTTTGTTTAAAGTACATTTTCTAACTGCAGACTATATATTTACCTAACACACTGCTATGAAGTCATGATTTATACAGCTTGCTGACTTACATGGCTGGAAGCTTACAATTATATCATTATTCTATTTTGCACAAGCAGATATATAGGGAGTGTGAAGGTAGTCTTTTCCATTTTTCCCCATTATAAGCAGGGGAGACAAAACCTGACAGAAGGAGATGCATGGACTGAAAGGGACATAGACATTCTGTTAAGCGGATGTCTTGCCTGGGGAAACCCAATGCCCCTTTTTACAGTCACATATGCATACATTCATCAGCTGAAAGCTAAACACTGTTCTTACAGTATGAAAGAAGCTGTATCTCTCATGAATTCAGGAAGCAGTAAACTTAGGGCTGCAAAAGATACTGACTCCTGTTGAACAAAACTTTTTTTGTTGCAGATTTGGCCTGCCTGCAGACTTCCAATTGGCCATAGGCAAATTAGTGTGGGCCAGGCAAAGAAGCAAAGCTAATGAGAAATAGGCATGAAAAACTGATCATAGACGAGAAAAGATCAGTAACAAGAGGGACATGAAGACTTCCAAGTTCCAGAATCAGCTGTAGCCCAGACAACTCCTGCTTGGTGGCAAAGCTGGAGAAGACCAACCACCCTTAGCATCCAGCAGTTTGTCTAGTAGTTTGCATGGGGATGGTCTTCCCCAATTTTGTGCTGTCCTGCCTGCAAATCACATTACATCTTATCCTTTGACCTTTTCCATTTGGGGAGTTAACCTCTGAATTTGGGCCAGGTCCTGCTACTGGGACAGCCAGCTGTTAGCACCTCTTATCTCGTGGGACAAACATTTCTAGGTGTTTTAGCTTTCTATCTCTGCAATTAAGTTCAGGACTATTTTTTAAGGTGCATATCTTGCTGAAAGGCATGGTTATGCATTATTGCAATTGAGTTACTGGCTGTACTAGTCCTGCTGCTGTTTTAAGACTAAAACTCAACTAAACTCACGTCTTTGAAGCTGGTTCTTTGAGACAAGCCCTTTGAATTCCACGTGGTTACAAAATGATGTCTGAGGTTGGCCTGACTCTGCTTGGGATACCTCTTAGGCACTTCCCACCAGCGTTACTGTCTTTGAGGTGATGTCCTGTGGGCTTTAGGAGGTATGCTTTATCCCCCCCCTCCTGCCCTCCACCTTACCATATCCCACAGATCTAGAAGCTCTCATGAAAGACAGCAGTGTGCTGCACAACCTATTTCCAGGCTACGCTGACGTGATAAACACATTGAGCAGTGCAGTTAGTGTGTAAGTGGCTTTGTAGCTGAGGTACCAGCGCTGGCCTGAATGAAGCATTCACGTTCCCTGGTAGCTGCGGATATACATCACTGAGTAAATAAATGCTCTTTGGGAGGCACAGCACTGTTTATTCCCACTCTGAGGAAAAAAGGTTATTTAAATAGATGGCATAGATGGAGCCAAAATATTTGGAGGAATGGAACGACTGTTCCGGCCTTTACAACTGGAGTCACACCTCTCCTGCGCTTCCCTGGTCGTCTGCGCAGTCCCCGGGGCACAGTGTCTCCTGGTTTTTGTGATGTAGGACTGCCGAACCAGCTGTCGTTTTGCCAAATTGACAGCAGTATATTTCTTCTGTTTTCAGCCTGCATCCATGCACATCTCAAGTCAGAGTTTAGTACTGAAAACATATGTTGTTTTAATCTGCTTTATGTCTAGTATCGGTAATAACAGCAGCAATATAACCCATTTATTTCGCTTGAATGAAAGAAGCCAAAAGCCACTCTTTTAATGATTTTTCCATTCCTGCTGTTTATATTTTTATAGTGCCTATTAATTGGAGACTATTAGTAAAACAATACTGTGTACGTTATTTAGGAGCCCTGTTTAAAAAGAACTCATTAGCTGACAAGTTGTTACAGAGAAATACTTCGGTGTTTAAAATAAATAAATAAAGAACGCATGTACTTCAATCCAGTGTTGTGTAGCTGGCACTAAAAGGAGTTCCCCCATTTTCTAAGAGCCCTTCCATGGGGGAGAGTGAGCTTACTTCCTAAGGAAATTACTGTAGAGGTGTCTGTAAGAGAAAACCAGGCACTGCTTTGCAGCTCTACAACTGCAATGAGAGCAGTCATGAATGAATGTTGAGCCAAAAGAATGATGCATGTTTACATTATGCTTACTATATTATTCCTGCAAATGCATAAAAATGTAGCTGCCATGAACAACTGCCATGTATAGCACTTAGTATTTGGGAAAGCATTTGGTGCTGGGTACGGGGCTCCGCATCTAAATTCTGCTTTAAAAAACCTTCTTCCAGACGGCTGCAGACTTTGGAGAGGTGACTGCTCCGGCACGCAGCACAAACTGCAGGGGACGAGCAGTGTCTGTGGGTGGGTTTCACCAGAAGATACAATCTTGTCTGAGTGGGGCTTTCATTCAGAGAAACCCTACTGCCCCTTGCTCTGCCCTGTGACTTTAGCCGGAGAAAAGCTCATTTTGTGCTTGGCAGTCACTTTGCACCATCCCAGTGACGGGGAAGTGTGAGGTAAAGGACAGTGTGCGTGTATCCTTTGGCATCTGGAGAGATGTCCCCCTTACACCTGGCACAGGTTGTGCTGGTATTACGGTGTATGGGACCGTGTGATGGACTGGGCCAATGAGGGAGACAGGTTTGAAATCATCCTTACTAAAACTTGAGAGAAGGAGAGAGACCAAAAAAAGAGAGAAAGGAAGATTATTTTTAAACTGGGTATATCCATTGGGTACTTTATTTTGTGGCTTCACAAGCACATGAACACTTACACTGACACCACTGAGAGGGTGGCAAAGGACAAAAAAAAAAAAAAAAAAAAAAAAAAAAAAAAAAGACAGTTTAATTATATTTTCAAGACTGGCAAATCAGTCTGATAACTCAGAAACTTGTGTTACCAAGTCTATAATACACTGGAAATCAGAAGCTATTAACAGAAGATGTGGTGTTTGGGGATTTTGGTTTTTGTTTTTAATTACATAGCTCTGAAAAGAAAAAAAGAAAATAAAAATTAAAAAACAAAACAAAAAAAAAAAGAGTGTCTTCACTAAGTCTATCTTGGAGAAAAAATGTTTCCAGGATCAATTCCTGTTTTCTGTTTTGCATATTTTCTTTGTGACTAGTGTGTTAGTGTTTTAACATTCATCATGCAGTTAGTGCGCCAGCTGAGTGACTGCTTAAATAGGAGCAGAAATGCACGTTGATTAAATTCTTTCAAACTCCTCAACAAGAAAATGAGTGTTATAAAAGAGTGCTGAAATTGAATGATTCAAGTAGTGCTACATTCACAAGTTAATTCCTTGAGCCTGCCTATTTCCTCTGGACTTATTAACTTCCAAAAATCCTTCCATGTCCCATGTGGGCCAGTACAGAGAAAATTAACCCAGGTCTGAGGCAAGCTGGCATTGCGGCACACCTGTACATCCTGACACAGGTAATACACCTACTGTGAAGTTCTGTGGTCAGCAAAATAGGAGCCACCAGGCAAACAGAGCACTGCACCTAATTTCTTAATCTATCGTGCAAATTGAGTAGCCAAACCCAACAGCATCCTGTGCTCCCTGGGTCCTACAGGAAGTCTGAAGTCTGCAAGTTCTCTCTTTCCTTGGTCACCCTCACTGTATTTACATGCCAAAGTAATGAGAGTGCATGACAAGCTGCTGTTCTTCCTCAGAAACTTTACAGATCCCTCAGCAAAGAGGTTTTAGGAGCTGATAACCTCTGCTTTTCAGGGTCCAATTTCAAGTGAATAGGCAGGAAAAAACAGTAGAGCATATTGGATGTAAAGCTGGAAAGAGAAGAGAGTTAGCAGAGGTTTAGACATAATTGGGAAGTGAAGCTGTTAGGCTACACCAATTATAAAAGGCAAGACAGGGAAGGGAGGGTGAAATACATTATTTATATGTGCTTTCTGCAATGTTCTCTGAAAGTCAGCTTCACTGGAGACTTTCCTGCTCCATATTCAAAGCTGGATACTTTTACATCCACACAGAACGATGTGAAGTGTCAGGTCTTGAAGATTTAGCCCAGTTCTCTCTTACGGGCTGCACTGGGGCAGTAGAGGTCTGGGGCACCAGATCTTAAGATCAAGTACATGGAAACAAGGAATGTTAAGGCAATTTTTGGAAAAGAGTAGTTTAAAGCTCTTCAGAGTAATTTGTCCAAAGAGTTATGTATGAGGGATTTGCTTTGCTTAAAAGACAAACCAGTCCCAACACAGCTTTTCATTGACAAGTGAGTGTCAACAGAAGCATAGCTTGTAAGATGTCTAAATATCAACCTGTTGTAGCTTAATATTCTGTTTGTTTTTCAAGCAGACTCCACCATATTTATTTCACAGCAACAAGTTATCTTGCTCCCAAAAGACAGTCTGCCCACAATACTATCCTTTTCCTGTTTGTTGTTGTTTTGTTTTGTTTTGTTTAATTGTTTGTTTTGATTTTCCAACTTATATTATGTGGAAATAGTCTTGGAAAAAAATAATGCCGCAACTCAGGCAAGATGGGGCTATCTAGGCCCACTTCATCATGTGGATGAGATGCTGTCAACACAGCCTTAGCTGTCAGAAAAACAGAATTCTGCAGTACCGCACCGCAGCTTGTTAAATAGACAGACATACAGAAAGAGAAATAAGCATCCTCTGGCAAGAACTGCACTTGAGAGTTGTTTGTGTGCTTGTCTAAAATGTAGTTCTGCCCATTAAACCATCCTTAGACCTGTGGTTTCTGTAAGATGCACACCATCCCTATTCCCCATCTTTGAACTGCTACCACAGTACATTGTCGTGTTTGGGAAAGCAGAGTAAAAGCTCAGAACGAGTGGATCAAGTACAAACATCCAAAGTCCTATGGCACTGGCACATCCCGGTTCCAAACACCTGTGAAACCCTCATTCACAAATAGCAAGCTGTCACATGATAAAATACCTTGACTTTTTCAGCATGTATACCTTCCTTTTCACCTGATTGTTATTGACTAATGTAGTATGGGTGTCTCCAGTAATCCACAATTCTGGCAGCTAGAGGAAGTGGTGTTAATGAGTTACCATGCTTCTGTAGGTACAGACTGGCTGTAAAAGGACATATAACCATTCTCAGGCATACTATTGAATAACACAGACCTGGGGTATTGCAGCTAAGGGCAAAAATGATAAATACAATTCTACACATACAATGGCTCTAATAATTTGTCTTTCTTGTCAAGGACTGAATTGCTTAAAACTAATATTACACAGTCCTGTGTCTTCAAGGAAATGACTACATGATTTCAGCATTTTATTTCTGAGAAAAATGGGAAGTAGGGAATTAAGTACTCTGGCTGTTCACTGATCTTAACCAGATTTGAAAGATAAGACATTTCTAAAGTTATTGCAAGGGCCTGAAGTACATCTGGGAAACCAAATTAATTAGTGTGTTTGAACAGAACAACTTTTTGTTTGTTTGTTTCCATATTCAAAGTCACCTCTTTTGTCACTCCATCTGACACTGTCATAAGAGAGACATAAAGAAGTTTTGCTTCTCAGCTGTAGAGACTGAGACTCAGGAAAATCATAGGGAAGGCAAAATAGTTTCTACACATGCTACTCTACAGATTCTGTGGGTGGTAAATAAATAGTGCATATATTCTTTTCTTTTTAAAGAGATATAAAGGTGCAACTACTTGCTCTGGTCAAGGATTCAGAATAGCCTGAAAAGTTTCTTGCTGATTTATTACACTATGCTGCTTGCATTGGTTTTCTGTTCTGTCAGATATAGTGACAACAATGTTTACTTTTCCTTTGGAGGATTCTCCTTGTCTTTTGATAGTTTCTGTGTTGCCAGTTGCAGAGTCATACCACCCAAGAGTCAAAATGCTCTGTCTTAATACTCTGCTGTCTCCTGGGGTCTGAGTGGAGCAGTGTTGATTTTCACATGCCTTCCCTGCTTCCCTCAAGTCATGACAGACATACGCTGACAAGAGTGAGCAGAATATACCAGGTTTTCTGCATTAGCATTTAGGTAATCTCTGAAGTGTAGTAGCTAGTATTAATGACTAGCACACAAATCTCAGTAAATGAATGATTCAGTTCTGAGCTGTGCGACAGGTGAAGTAATATGAGGGGATAGTGAAGTTCTGAATAACTATTAGACATAAGAACGAGTCCTTAGTGAAAAGCAATTGATCTTTTATGCAGTCTTGACATTTAAAATAGCAGAATTTTACACAGCTGTTTTGCCATTTCTGGACACAATCCACTTGATCAGTTGGTCTACACTGCAAAAGAACAACAGTATTTTAAGGACAACAGGACTGGCTCAGCTGTTAGTTGTAGATAATGAAGGCCACATTGCTCTTTCCTCACACTACATTTCAGTCCTTCAAGCACTCAGATTTTCTCCTGCCACACGGCTGCTTGTCCCTATGATGAGGATGTGCAACCAGGGCAGCTCTCAGAGGTCTCCAGCCTTGCTGGGGGCCATTTGGCATGCCGGTTCCTGACAGCATGAAATAGAGTGAAATAGAGTAAGAAAGCAGGCTGGCTGAAACCTAATATCACAGAATCACAGAATTTTTAGGTTGGAAGAGACCTCAAGATCATCGAGTTCTACCTCTGACCTATAGTAGCAGAAGAGAAAAGACTGGTTATCAGTCCTTAAGAACATCCTAAATTAGTTGGTTCACTCTCACCAGTTCACAGCCCTAATCCAGTTTAAATGCTAGAGAGTTGTATATCAGGAACACATCCTCATTTACTTTGCTTTCACCAATGCAGAGCAATCAGATAATGACCTTGGACTGGCTCACATACTGCAGAGTTATACAAACATCATTTTCCAAACTTTTATTGTTCAATCTCCCTTTTAAACATAACTGCTTGCACTTATATCTATCCCTCAGTATGCTAGTAAAATGACTTTTCCACCGGTGGAAGAGCAGAAGAAACCAATTGCAGGGATGTGGATGCAGACTTCATTACCTCTGCTTAGATCTATTTTTTTCTTGAGAGGGAGATTGTTTTCTAGAACACAGTGCTGGTAGGATACAAACCTCTTGTTGTAATCTTACTGCAGCACACTCAGAATTTGTTCAGCTTTGGTGTTCAAAAGTCATATATAATAATAAAATATTAATTTAATTGTATGAACATGCAAATAAATAAATAAATAAAAAGCCATATCAAAAACATCTTAGAGGTGTATTGTCAGGGATTGTAAGATATGGAAGTGCCAAAATTAAGTATAAATTTTCAATTTTACTTCTTGACATTTAAGTGCACACAAATTCTGATTTAAATATTGTCATACTTTCTCATGAAAAAAATAATAAATCCTAACTTTATCTAATCTTGAATAAAAATAATGTATTATAACACTTTGGGTAGTGTTTGAATAGCATTTTGTACATACCACAGTCATTACTGTAATTTAAAGGGGGAAGGGATAAATGAAAAATATAATTTTAAATAGTTCCAAACTACAGGTAGTATTGATGACAGATTTTCAAGAGTTTCACTGTTAAATCTGCCATCCAGAGCCCTGCAACTGATAATTATTCCCAATTTATTAGGGCTTAAGTGGAGCACCAGAAAATTTGGAGGACTTATATAGGTCTGTCTGTGTGTTATATAGCCAAAAACTGATTGCTTGAAAGAATATCATCATCTGTTTAAGTTAAACACCTATTCGATTATTTAAGAGGAAAACTCTAGCAAGTATTAGAGAAGCAAAAGTGAATGAGTTACGAATTTCAGCATTCAGAGCTTTCCATTTTGTTTTAGATTCAGAATAAAATTGTCAGATTAAATATGTCCCGCATTCTCTCAGCCCAATGGAATAAAGTCTTATTCAACCGATTTATTTTATAACCTATAAAAGGCAAACTAGGATGCCACACTTTGACTAAAAAAGAAATTAAACGCTTAAATTCCTCTGCAATTATGCATCTGTTAAAAGTTTCCTTCTATCTTTAAAAATCTGAGGTGGAAGTGGCTTCCCAGATCTTTACAAATGCTAACCACCCAGTGCTGCAGTGGGTGGTACCTACAGCAGCTTCAATAATCAGTCAGAAGAAACTACAGGGAGTTCAAATCTTTTGAAATATGGACTTCAGTCTAACCATGTATGTAGGTATTAACTTTAAGACCATACCAATCTGGGCTCTGCACAACAGTGTGCAAGCTACTAGTGATCTTGAAAGCATATTTAATTGTCTTATCAAGACTTATCATGCAAAGAAAAGCCTTCCCAGAAAGGAACCTAGTATAGACTTTTACTAACAAGACTGAGCTTTGTCATTAAAGACCAGAAAACCCAATACTCTTCTATGCAATTGTCTACAGTCAAAGGTATTCCTATAAGTGAATTTCTTCAACATAGACAAAAAAATAAATAAATAAAAATAAAAAATAAAAAATTCCTCTTCAAAAGTGAGATTTATTAAGAAAAGTTTTAGAATAATTTTTATGATGTTTCATGAGTCCTAAATTCATTGTAAAGATCCCTTATTTCTGTAGTGCTTTGTGTTTACTGACTGTTATTTTAAATGCAATCTTTACATTACAAAGCTGCAGCTCAGTTTTGTTAAGGGCTAAGCAGAGGCAACCATTGAAAACCACTCAACCAGTACTAGCCAAATATACCCATTGATCAGTGCTATTTGCCTCTTAAAGTTAGGACCTAATCCCTAACGTGATCCCTGTGAAGCCTCTCCTTTATTTATTTATTTTATTTTATTTTTTTGCTCTTGGAATCCAAGCCTTCTTCACCACAGAAAACAATTGATGTCTCCCCCTCTCCCTCAGTTGAGTCACACCCAAAATTGTAAGCAGAGCTGGAGGGATCATTTCAGAACAAATACAAGCTTAAAGCAGGCATTGCTGGCAGTTTGAAAGAGTGTAATTGCTTTATTCCATTGTTTCCCTCTCTCTCTCTTTTTCCTGCTAGCGCTGTATGTTCTGATTGCTGCAGGGACTGGAAGTGGAAGTGAGGAAATGCCATAAAACAGCTGTTTACAGAGGACTGTTAGCCTGCTCAGAAGCATTAGAAATCTCCTGAGGACTTTTGTATACATGAGGTTTTCAAACCAATTGTACAAACTGAAGAGTACAGTCAAAGTTTCAGATCAACATCCTCACACCAAATGACAATTATTGTTATTTATTTATTTATGCTGCGGCAATAAGAAGAGGTGCCATAAGGTTAGGCAGAGTGCAAAAGAGACTTTCTTTTTTAAGCTTCAGATTATCAATGGACTTTATTAAAGGTGTTGCATGTCATTTGTCCTGTGATAGCTTAAAAAAGCATTAGGCAGGATCATAACCCTCTTAAAGTAGATATACAATAAAAAGTTTGATTACATATAAAGAGGAATAAATATCCCCAAATACCCTCCACTTCATTGTCAAGCAAGATCACAATGTTTCAAGATACTTTAATTCATCCCGAAAATGAGTAAACATTTGAGCAAGGTCCCTTTACCTTCCACTGAGATTGCTCACATCTGAAGTAAGCCAGAAATAACTGGAATGCCATGAATTCAGATCCTTTCATCTGAATTCACTTTCAAGTGTTATCAAACTCCTAAAAGATAGTCCCTATCCTACACTTCAATTTAGTACCTAAACACAAAGATGTTTGTTCAAACCCATCTCACGAAACACATGAAAACTAAACATTTTTCACTTAAACACCATTTGCCCATCAGATTAGCAGAAGAGTTCTAGAGGTCTTGAAGTCCCCCCTGTATTATAGCTCTATATAATGTCCTCTGGAGACTGAGCACCATGCTGAAGTCAGCTTTGTTTTTAAATTTTATGCAGTGCCATTGGCTTTATTGGAATTGAGTTAGCTCTTGTTAGTATTCTCTCAATTGGAATTGACAACCTTTCATATGATCTGACCACTTCAATTTATAGAAGTTATTTATGTTTAATATATTTTAATAGAGGTGGCCAACATTCTACTAAAGAAATTCACTTTCAGCAGAATCTTTCCTCTTTTTGAACATTTTCTTAGTGCAAAAGAAAACTGTCTCAACAGCTCAGATTTCAAACTGAAGTTCAGCAAAAACTGAAAGAGCAGAACTGAGGAAGTGGTTTGGAAGGTTTCAGAAAGCTCAGGTATACTCACGGATGTTTTTGTTACCTTTTTTTTTCAAATTATTTTTGCTCTTTTTTTCTTTTTTTTTTGGCGGGGGGGGAAGGGCATTGGGGGGTGGAAGGAAAGGCAGCAGCAAACTGGAAGAGACATTTGGAGAATAGGCATGAGAAGAAGAAAAATAAAAAAAGAATCACCTGCAAGGTTGGTTGGCATGACATCTTCTTGTAATACTTGCTAAACATGCAGCCTTCAGAATCACAACTTGTCCAAAAGCCCGTGTCCTGTCTCCCACCTGTGCCTGTCTGTTCAAACCAAGGTCTTTTTGACCTCAACATTCAAACTCAGAATTATGGCAATCAAAGCAACCTTTGATTTTTAAATTTCATTTTCCACAGTGGATTAAGAGATATGTTCTACAAGTTGCTCTAGTGAACTCAGTATTTCCATGCCAATGACCATTCTGCATGAAAGAAGATGGTGGGATCCTGCCATTGACTTGTTTCTACTTTGAAGAGGAAGGGATGGGAAAAAAATTATAATAGGTTACTTTACCTAATTTTTTCTTCATATCACTGTTGTGGTATTCAAATTTCTCAGGAATTTCAACAGAAAAATATGGATTCCTACTTTTTTTTCTTTTCTTTTTATCCAACTAACTTCAGAAAACACAAGTTTGGAACAACTTCCTTGTGGTCTTGCAAATATCAGGGTAATCCAAGGGATCAGCCAAAGAGGTTTTTATGTACGGTGGTGGCTAAAAATTAGGAAATATCAGCAATTGTAGTTATGAATTCATTTTTATTTGGTATATATCCTACTTTTTGTTTTGTATAAGAAAAGTCAGTCCCAAAAAAACATATATTATGTAGCAAGAATTAACAATTACTCCCTAGTGATACATATATAACTTCCATGACACTTTTGCTGGGATTATGGGTCAACAGTTTATTCTTAATGAAAGAAGAAAAAATGTTGCTGTTATGACACAGGTGCTGAAATCTTAGTAACAGCTCCAGACCAATGTGAAACCTCTGTAAATCATGACTCCCTCACAAGACAACAAACGGGAAGGATTTCCCCAAGCTACTCTTATTTTGCTAAGAGTGTCATCTTGTGGAATTCTTGGAACACTCTTCAGCCCTGATTGGCAGCTAAAGAGGAGGATTAGTTTTCCTCCTGGTGGAGTAATCCATTATAGCTGAGGGTGATTGCTTTTAGGAAAGCAGTGTGTCAATAAAACAAAGGAAAATGTGCTTCCCTGACAGATACCACTAATGAGACACCATTCCTTTTTTTTTTTTTTCTTTTCTTTTCTTTTTTTTTTTTTTTTTTTTTTTTTTTTGCTTTCTAGAGGTATTTCTAACAACAAGGCCTTGTGGTTTTGTTGCTGTTTTAGAGGGGGTGGGGAGCCTTTTTTGTTTGTTTTTTGCTTTTTTTTTTTTTTTTTTTGGTTTTGAGGTGGGGGAGTAGGGGAATTGATTGTTGTGGTAATGGTGGTTTGGTACGGTTTTCCTTTAACCTGCAGCAGCTGCACAGACCTTGCTATCAGACTGTTGTAATCTCAAATCAAAAGACACTTAGCAGCTACAGGACTGCAGAGGCTTTGTCACACCTGGTGGGTTTGAATCTCCCGTTTCTATACCACAATAATCCTCACCGACAAGCCTCTGTGGTGCTGATAGTGATAATCAAAGCATACTTTTTTCCTCTTGATATCACACTTCAAGAGGTGTTTCTTCAGATTCCCTAAATCTGTCAAGCTTTCTGTGATGCCTGCTCTAGGCCACAGGACTGCCAAATCAATGGCAGCCATAATCAGAAATGTCAATTCTGAGAGTGGAATTTATTTCCTGTAACCAAAGCTGTACTCCGTGGCCCTGTGCCAAAAGGGAATTTCATTTCTCTTTAATTATCTAAAGCAATTCATGCTCTGAAGCATTCTTTTGAAGTAACATGCCAAGAAAATATGGGTTAGAAGATTTAATGATATTATATAGGTCAGCAGACAAGGACACAGTTTTCAAAGTACAGTTCAGCATAATTCGTTGTACAGTGGCTCTAAATTTAACCTCGTGTCACTCAGCCCACACAGCTTTCATATAGGATATTCAAACTAAATATAAAAGGCTAGAAAGGCTGCTAGCTGGAGATTTGAAAGTGTTGCTCCTCTTTATTTGCTGCATTTTCAGGAGACTTCACTCTAGACAGATAACTTCTGTTGCTAACATACATGCACAGGGCTTGCAAAAGGTGTTCTTTATAAAGTGCTGAAGAAGAAATAGACATTTCTAATTGTTCATAAAGTCTGAACTGAGATGGTTTCTTTCATAACACATGAGTAGGCCAAAATGAGCAGCTTTCATGATTTTGAAAATAGAAATGAACTCTCTAACTAGCTCATAATACTAGGACTCACCCAGATGGAAGAGTTCTGCTGAATAAATCAACAGTACTACTTCATTCAAGAGCAATTAATTCTCAGTGAAGTCAACACAGCTGGATATAAGCCCATAGCTCTAAAAGGCTGTGTTTTTCTAAGCTCTTCCATCCAGATATCATGTCACCTCATTTTGCAACTGAATTACTGCTCAGAAAAGATACCACCACGAGTATTTTAGAAGCACGAATTTTACCAGGATACGAACACTCACTTCTGCTATGTGAGGTCCCATTTTTTTGAAGTGGGTTCTTGTTTGTTTATGTATTTGAGGAGGGGCTCCAGACTGCCTCTGAAGTGGAGGAAATTAAGTGCTTCCCAAAATGAAGAATAATGTATGTAAACAGAAAATGCAAGTCATACCTCCCCAACGAACTGAATAACCGTTACCACTACTGTCAGCAAAAGGTGGAAATAGCCATTTGCAAGATGGCAGAAGCCCCAGCCAACTCCTCAGAGGACAAAAAACTTCTTTTTTTTTCCAAATAAAGTTCAACTGTTGTACAAGTAGTAATGACGAGATACAGGGAAATGAGTAAGCATTATAAATGACTGTAAACATGTGTTTGTGTCTCTGAGTAGTTAGTTTAGTGAAACCTAGTCTATTTGCCCAGTCAATTTGTTACAAATGAGTACAGAATGCTCAATAGCATATGTTGCTGAACTTAACTAACGTGGGTACTTTCTTACGCTTCACATTCAGCAAAGATTTAGTAGCAAAGCATTACAATGTAGTTTTATGTTAGGGTAATAGCATAGTGAGTGCTAAGACTTCATTAACTCATTTGTTAGTAGATTAAATAATATCTTTAATAAAGAACTTGAAACTGCCAAAATAAATGTAGAAAGTGTATTGTGATGCACGATTCTTGGGGGAAGCGGGAGAGAGTTTCTCTGTGCATTCCTTCCCTACTTTACAAAATAAAAGACAAAATTTTTCCATTGTTATTTAAGAGGAAATACTCTACCACAAGAGTGTCTTGGGTTACAGTTCATAATACAGTATTTTTACCCAGACTCATTAAATATTGTAGAGAAGACTAACTGGCTGCTCTTCCCCCTCTGAAACATGAAAGTACTTGACAAAATGAAAAGGCATAGAAACCATGCAATGCGCAACTTCATAATGTTACTGAGGCAAATAGCTGGCATTTATCTGGGGAGAAAAATTCTGCAGCTAACTTAGCTGGGATGAAATGCGAAGCACAGCCTTTCAGTTCTTATGCTTCAGGGCCTAAACACACCAGCAAGGGACAAAGCAGATTTCTGTCTTGCCATCTATAGTTGAAAAAGTAAATGTCTGAAGAGGAGAGCAAAGTGAGGCTTTCGTCTGAACAGTTTGGCACTCAGACCCGCTGGGCTTTTCTGAAGATGAACTGCCAGTTTGTGAAAATGAGAAGATGTGTAGGTGGTGATAATATCTTTTATTAGTCCAACTTGTACAGCTGGAGGGAAAAGGATAACTTTTAGGTGCACAAACCTTTCTGTTATTAAATACTCCCTTCAAAAGATGCACCTGGGAACTAAAGCTCATAACCGCAGCAGACAGTAGAAGCCCTGGATTCATTAGCGGTTTTAGGGCATACTTCCTTTCTTCCGTTTTCTCCTCCAGCTCCCTCCAAAGAACTCTGTGTGTTCCCTAGGCCATAAATTACTTGTTTATCAACTATCTTACGAGATAACAGTTCTTAGCACCCCTTCACGCTACTGCAGAGGCTCAAATACCTTTCCTCTCATTTCTAATGAGGCTCTGTATAATTAAATCCACAGGCACTGTTCCTAACTTGCACGTAACTTTGAAGTTTGATGTTTCTCTTTCAGAACTGAAGAAAGGCTTTTGTACCCACAAGTTTACCTGGATTCCCAACAACTCCAGTTGTTCCAATTTAAAAATAAATAAATAAATAAATAAAACTGCCTTTTTGTTATATCTTTACATATGTGATCCCAACATGACTATCACTCCATTTTGAAAGTAGAGATAAGTTCAGTTAATGGCACACGATGACAAAGGAAACCTCCTTGCTCCTGACAGCCTCCAATGTCCTACAACACACCGTGGGAAGAAGAGTGGATTGCTTAGCCTTCTATAACATTTCCTTGTGCAGCAGGCCTGTGAATAAAACACATGCAGAGTCCCATGACTTGCCAAGCACTACAGGCACCTATATGCCCAAGGATGGATGGTTCACTGAATTACAAGTCCCTATGGCATGGCAACGCATGGATCTGGGAAATGCTGCCGTAGGAGCTGGACCTTTACAGGCTGACACACTCCTTGACGTGTCCTTCTAACTGTACATTCCAAGTCCTCTTTGATCACCAAGGCTGCAGTTTGCACCACACCTCTAGGCTGACAAATCAGCTTAGGAAAAGGCCACAGAAACTTGCAGGCACAATGGGAAACTTGACAGCTCTATCTTTGAGGCTGATGGAAGAGACCATGTAGAAGATCTGCCTCTTTGGCTTTCTTACTTGCATTCTGTCTAGGAGTCCACTGTGTTTCTTTCATGAACACAGAGGAGAACTTAAGGGCCTGGTTTATTAGCTCAGTAAGCCTGGGAAACCTCTTGGGCCAGGGAAGGCCAAAGAGTGCAGCCCAGAGATCATTTGCTTTCTGCAAAGACCTTCCCTTACTTGTAAATTTCTGTTAGCATGGAAGGAATCATTGATATGACATTGGATCTTGTATCCTTGGTATGTCGTTCTGAAACTAAACCATCAATGTTAGTTAGTTAACAAATAAATGATGTAAATCATATACTGTTAATGGCTTATAGAAGACAGACTAGTTCCCAGCAGAAGAGTTTCCAGACTTATCAATTTTTTTGAGTATCCCTAATAAATAAACAAATATATAAAGCAATATTTTTAAATTAAGTCAGTGAATTTTGGCAATATTTTTAAATTAAGTCAGTGAATTTTGATTTCCCTTGCATGATTAACAAGATTATTTTTTTTTTGAACTAGACCAACCAGAGGTAGGGTAAAACATTTAATGTTTTCATTGATGTAATGTTCACCACATTCTTAATGGAAAGCTTTCTATGATACCAAAGTAAAGTGGACAGGAAAATAATCAGATTTCATAAGAGCTGAATACTAGGAAAAAAAAAAAAAAAGGAATAGGACAGTTTTCCGGTGATATATAGACATACTTAAAAAGAAGACTTCAAGGAAGGATAGTGCAAAATAGGGTATGGAGAGTTACTGTATGCAAGTCGTGATTCCACACTGTTTGGACCAGCTGTAAAATATAACGGAGAGAAAAATAACAATGATTAGAGATTCAGAAAATATGCTTCTGGGGAAAAGTTAAATGAAATGTCTAGAGACTCAAAACTAAGGAAAACCATGGACAGGTTTTTGGCTTGCTTTAGGGTTTTTGTTGTTTTTCTTTGTTATTTACTTATTCTAGTGTAAACAGAAAGAAAATAAATGTTATGTTCACTGTAAAGAAGACAAGTCTAAGCTATAGAAAAGGACATTTGGGTCTGACCTTGGTTAAAACTTTCTAGCTACTCTGTTCTTCCAGAAATGTCATATGGACCAACCCTGTCTTAGAAAGGATGATGGACCAGATGACACAGCTGGATCTAAGACTTCTAGTGGGTTTTCCTGAAAGTTTTCTTTCAGTTTGAACATTTCTTCCTTAAATCACCATCTGTGATTTAAGATACTCATGGTACCTTACCAAAGGGCTAACAAATTTATAACTACAGCTGTTCTTTCTCTGTATAATAAATGAAATCAAAGCAGTCAATACCTTCTTCTTCCACCTCTTCTTTCTCCTTTTTCTGCTCCAGAGCTGAACACTAGGCTGAAAACCACAGGACTTTAACAGTAGTGGGTGATGAGGACTCCACACTCATTTTCTTGATAGTGAGAGTCAGCACTGAATTAATAAGGGACTCTTCTAATAAAAAGATTGTTGGAAACTCACTTCATTACAGCATCAGATTAGCAGGTACTTGGTACCAGATTCACTCATCCAGACATGAGACTGCCATGACTATAGCTAGGCTGGGAGACAGCCCTCTCAGTATTAGCCAGGCCTCTGCCTTAACTGTGTCCCCCAAGGGAGGTGTGACACAGAGCCACTGACACCATGGCATTGTCACATGTTGAAAATGTTTTTCTTGGCAGTGCTGTCAGTAGTTACAACCAAAACAGCTTGAGCTTAACACATTCAGAAGTGAAAGAAAGTACAGAACAGGCTTGAAATTCAGTCTTTTTTAATACAGAAGTTACTAGGAATAAAAAAGGTTAAGATCCTGCAGCATGGTGCCACTTACAGAGAAGATGTCTTTTTTTAAGCAGCAAAACCTTAGGAAAGTCAGGTTAATTTTCTCACTTCTTCCTTCCATTCCCTTGCGAAGCACTGAGATCCAGTCAGAGTGAACTTACAGATTATTGTTTGTGATTGTTGGTAGAGTAGATGCTGCAGCACTGGCCACTGTGGGGTTACCTGTCTGTGCTAGGCAGCTGTGTGAGGTTTGGAAACCATCTACCAGAAGCCTCTGAGCTTTCACGCTTGAGTAACCACCTTCTTACAATTAATCTGCAAATGGGAACTCACGCAGTCACTTGCACTTATTCGGGACAGCGTGATTGTTCATGTTTGCCAGGCTATTAATTTTGTTCCCCACCATTTTCAAATGTTATTGTCAATGGATTATAATCATTGCTCCTGTTGAGAGTACAGGCTGTGTAGTAACTGGATCTATGTGCAGACACAAATGGCTACTTGCCACTTAGTAATAACTGCTATAAGTAAAGAAGATTTTAGTGAAGCTATGGACAAAATATCAAATAATTTGCTATGTAAGACCATAAATAAAAACAGTTTGTTTTGCAAAGCCCAGCTTGACCAGCATATTGCCTCCAACAGAGTCTAGGAGGAGGTGTTTATGGAAATAGTATAGAAAATAGGATGGTTATGAAATAATTATTTCCTGCTTTAATCTTCCAGCTATATATAACCACTTGTATTTACATATTTGCTTAAATTGTTGCATGAGAGAATGAAGAAACTGCCACCATTACCTCTGGCTTCCTCTGACAAACTCTTGGTGATGCCCATCCATGTTTAATTTTTTTTAGTTTCCTTTCTATCACGTCTGGACAGTTAATGTCTGATTAAGTTACTTTTTCTGAACACATTAGGAATTTCAGTGCCATGGGGTGCAGAAGACTCAGGTTTGCTGGGAAGGAAAGAAGAAACTGCAGCAACTGGGCTGACAAATGGAAGAGGCAATGAAAGCTATGGTATTTACCACAGATGTACTTCTGATGACAAGCAAGTGAGGAGGCTTATAACATATTTCTCAGGTTATCTTCCCTGACGTTTCCTAGCTCACACTAACAACCCACTTCTTTTATGTTTTTTATCTTTGTTTGTTTTGTTTTGTTTTCATTCTTTGTCCATACCTCATGCCTCTTTCTAAAACCGTGTACTCGCACATTGTGTTACTTCACCCCCCTTCCCTTCCCTAGCAGGGCAGCTGCTGATTCTTTATGGGGCTGTTCTGCTCTTCTGCCTCCCACCTGTTCAAAGAACAGCTCTGTGGCTACATGGCATAGCTAAGCGAGGCACTGCAGAGGCTTATCCTGCCCGATATGCAGAGCCTGAAAGCACTGGAACTCATTATCAGGAGTTATGATGAGTTTCTCTGGAAAAATTGTCAAGGTTGAATGTATTGGGTGGGAGGACAGACTGAAGGATTACAACCATGACATCTATGCACCCTGTATCCCTGCTGTCTGTCTCTTGCCTAAGTATCTAACTCTGTGATTGATCAGTGAGGCCATAAAAAGTGATGTATGTTTTTCATGCACTCTTTAAAAATCCTGTAAAATGTCTTTTCCCATGCTCTTCCAACTCTTTATCATTGACACAAGCCCCTCTGTCATGTAAGAATAATATCAGTTTTGTAGGCAAAATATCCTTCTTGTTCATTATTTTGTTGTCTAGCCTGGCTTTATGTAGATAAGAATGGAGTTTGGCTGTATAATGCAATCTGATCATGAGATGTTCCCTAACATTTCTTCTTATAGAGTTTTTCCATTCTTGAAAGCAAATATATAAACCTAAGATACGCATTATTCCCCGCTACTGGAATTCAGTAATAGGAGTAATATAAATAAAACATGGCTTAAAAATATAGAGGGAAAAAAAAAAAAAAAAGGCCATGAAATCACTGAACCTAATCATGAAGTATGTTTTCTAAACATAACACAAACAGAAGTCTCTGGGCAACTTGGTCACAAGACTACAGCAATACGGAATGTACTTTATTCTCAAAATACTTTGTAGATATTGCAGATCTGACAGCGAATCAAGCGTGACTGACTGGAATAAAAGGATCTTCCATGAGCAATTAGCGACATGTCTTCCAAGACACATCACTTGTTCCTTGCAACGTGTGCTAATCCAGGAGCAACTCTTGAAGTCACTTTTCCCAGATCCTGTAATGATACTCAGCCACTGCAAGACCCTGAAAAGGTGGTAGCAAATTTCTGCGCAGTTTGTTTCCTGCTAGGAACTATCCAAGAAGATAGTGAAAAACGAAACAAACAAGAACAACAAAAAAAAAAACACTGCTCCTTCCCAGTGACAGCAGCGCTCAGGTTTTGTTCACAGGAGCTGGTTTCCTCGCTTTGCCTTGCTCTGCCACCTGAAAGCTGACTTTCTAGTGACCTCTAGCACCGCCGAGCAGGACGGGCACCAACACCTCGGGCACAAACGCGCTCCGTCGGGGGCAGCGCGGGGTGCAGAGCCGCCGGGAGGAATCTCGGCGCCCCTCTGCTCGCCCAGATTTTGGCACATTTGGCAGGCAGACTGCGCCCCACCGGCGGGCACCTTCCCTGCTCCCCATCCTCCGGGGGGCCGAGGGGAGAGACCCGGGCGCTGTGCCGGGGGGCAGCGGGGCCGGGTCCGGGCGGTCGGCACGGGGCTCCCGCTTCCTTTGCTTTTTTCCCGGAGTTTATTGTAAAGGGGTAAAGTTTGCGGGCTCGTCACGTGACCCTGACAGGTCCTGCCTATTGAGAGCCAGACCACCCACATGGAGGACGATGGAGCTGCTTAATAGAAACAGGCATGTAATTGTGAGCCTTTCCAGCACTCTGCAGAATGCCTGCAACCTAGGAGGGTTATTTTTTTTACACTTTCGGTTCCTTTGGGGTAAAAAAAAAAAAAAAAGGAGAAGAAGAAGAAGGAAGAGGAGGAGGAGAAGAAGAAGAGAGGGAGGGAAAGAAAGGAGGAAAGGAGGAAGGAAGCAAGGAAGAGAGGAAGGAAGGGAGGAAGGAAGGAAGGAAACGAGGAAGGAAGGAAGCAAGGAAAAGAGAAAGAAAGAGAGAGAGTGGGAAAGAAAGATAAAAAATATAAAGAAAGCGACGAGGAAAGAAAAGGGAGAGGAAGAAAAAAGAAAAAAGAAACAAAAGGGAAAAGAAGAGGGATCGGGAGCAGCGAGCCGAGCGGACGCGAGGGGGGCCGAGGACGAGGAGGCTGATGCCCCACGACAGCCGCCAGCAGCGCTGAGCGAGGCGGCACCGGCCCTCCGGCAGCGCACGGGCAGCGATGGTAGGTGCCGGGGGCGACCCCGGGCGCGGGGGCAGGGGCCGGGGGCCGTGGGCCGTGGGCCGGGGGCCGGGGCGGTGCCGGGGGCGCTGCGCGGACCCCCGCGGCGGAGGGCCCGGGGCCGGGCGGAGGGGGCGGGCGGAGCCGTGCGGGGCCGGGGGGCGGCGGGGGCCGTGCGGGGCCGTGCGGGGCCGGGGCTCCCGTCCTGCCCGGCAGCGGGGGGGGGGTACTCGGCGTCGTGTCCCCGCTGTGCGTACCCCGGCGGCTGCCCCCGTCGGAGGAGCCCCCCCCGGGGAAGCGCCGTCCCCGCGGTGCCTTCCAGCGTCCCCGCGGGGGTCTGTGCTCGGCACCCGCATCCTCTGCACCTGTGCGAGCGGCGGCGCCGCCAACCTGCCGCGCTGCAGCATCCAGCCCCCCCCGGGGCCAGGCCGTGCGGCACGGGGACGATAACGCCGGGCGGCCCCGCCGGAGGCTGCGCTACCTCTGCGGGCACCGGGCAGCCCTGCTGCGGGCGCGGGGACCGGCCCTGCCCGCCGTGTGCCGGGGCTGGGGGGGAAGGATGCTCGCCGACATGCCTCCCCCCGGCGGGGGGCCGAGCGAGGAGGGGGCTGGTGCTAAGGGGCGCGCCTGAGCCGGGGTGGGTCTGTGCCGGCTCCCGGCCAGCCGGCGTGGGGCTTGTGGCCCGGGGTCTCTCGCGTCGCTTGGGCACCGTCCCGGTGGGTGTACCTGGTGTCCGGCCGGGGCCGCGCTACAGCCGCGGCGGGGCAGGATTATCACCCGACACTGTGCCTGCGGACACGCTGCTAGGGCTGAGGAGGGAGGGGGGGAAGGAGGAATCCTTTAAAATCTATTTGCTTTCAAGAGCCGGTAGATATAAAACTGGCAGCTGACTCTGAATTAAAACGTCTCGGGCTTCTCTGTTTTTATCCTTATTTCACACACACATGCACGCACTCACACACACACACCTTTTATTTTCTTCTGCCTTTGCCACAGTGTATAAAGCCCTATTGAGACATGTAGGCGTGATGTGTAAACCGGATTAGCAGTATGAAAGAAAGACATACAATGAGCCTGAATTGTTTTACTTCCTTTTCATTTCTCACGCCTATATCTCTAATAAATTTGTTGCTCCAGCAGTGGGTCAAAGAGATCGTGTCGCTCAGCTTTTTTTCTGCGAGACCCGATGGCAGAGATCATGAAAATGAATGCCCTGCCCTCTGCCAAATGCAAGACTTGAGCTATATCGCTACACAGGCTCGGTGTTGTCCGGGCTGGCTAAAAACTGTTCAGTGTAACTTTCCCCCCTGCGTGCGCATTAAAGTCCTGCAAGTGGCAGGGCACCGTGCCAGACGGGAAAAAAAAAAAAAAAAAAAAAAAAAAATCTGTTTTAAAGACGACTTGGGTTTATAAGGCTACAGCCCCTCGCCGGGCAGGACAAGTTCTGCTGCAGCCGGGATGCCCGCCGGGTGTCTCCCGGCGGGGACGGGGCTGCAGCTGCGGCCGCCGCCCTCCGCAGCTCCCGGGGCCCCGGCGGGGCAGCGCGGAGGGCCGGCGGCCGCGGGAGGCGCATCTCCCGCAGCCCTCCGCGGGGAGAAACGCCCGCTCTGCCGGGCCGGCGCTGTAGATCCCTCATTTGCTCCTTTGCGGCGTGCAGAGCGGCTCTCCATTAAAGGAGATCAGGGGTAATTAGCCGCATTATTTTGACAAGCTGGCTTGAGCAGCTCCCTTTGCTTGCCGGGCTGAGGAGGGGGAGCGGGCCGGCTCCGTGCCGCCGCCTCCGTGCCCCTGCGCGGTGGCGGGGCCGGGGGGACACGCGAAGGCAGCTCCCCGCGGGTGGGCTCCGCAGCCCCCCCGTGGGGTGGGGTGAGGGGAAGGGCAGGCCCCGCACCCCGGCGCTGCTGCGGTCCGCAGGTGATGGGCAACCTGCAGAGACGCGTTACAGTAAAGCAGGGTCACGGCGCTGCACACCCTGCCGGGGCTGGTCCCTCGCGTGGCTGCGGGGAGCGTGGAGCTGTGCGGCGTGTGGGGTTGCGGTGAGCACGAAGGTGACCCAAGCAAGAGGCAAAGCCTTGTAAGATGAAGCCACTCTGACCAAAGCCCCGGGATTCTTGCGTGCCAGCCCTGGCGGTCCAGGAGCAGGGGAGACCAGGCGTATTTCAGTCAGATTGCAGGCTGCAGCCCCTCCACCCGCGGGGACACCTTCCCGGGCCTTGGCCACAGGGCAAGTCCGAGATGAGACATCTGCAGGTCCCAGGCGAGCTGCTGAAGGCAGAAGCAGCCCTTGGTGTGGAGGAGCAGTTGCACACAAGGCCCATGCATATCACAGCCAGCAATGCTTACAAATGTAAATAAGGGCAGATTGATTAGGAACAACATTATCGCTGGGAATGTAGCACGCAGGCATCAGCGATGAGGCAAAGTGGGGGCAGCCACTGCTCTGACCACCCAAGTGGAGACTTTTACACTGACACTTCTTCCTTGAGGAAAAAAAAAAAAAAAGGAAAGAAAGAAAGAAAAAACACACACACAGAAACAAGGCCAATTAGATCCCTGCAGTAATTCATCTCTTGTGTATGCTTTAAAAAAAATAAAAAATCCCTCCAGACCACAGGGAGAGAGGGGAGATTAAGATAGCGCTTGTTAAATTTGAGTCCTCAGATTGGGTTCTGGGAGCAGGAGCGAGGACCGGAGGTCACCGGGCTGCTGCGCAGAGCCGAGCAGGCAGGAGGCGGGGGGCAGCCCCGGGGGCTGGAGGTGCTTGCAGGGACGGGGCAGTCCTCCCGGGCTTGGGAGGCTGCTGGGAGGCTGCAGCCAAACGCCTCTCTCTCCCCCGGCCCCTTCCTTCCGCGCCCCCAGCCCCGCTCAGACCTGGTGGCACGTCGGCTCCCAGCGCGATGCACGGCTGAAACTTGAGTTAGAGGCGGCTAACTGCCTGCCTCCTTCCTTCCCTCCCTCCCTTCCTCCTTCCCTCCCTCCCTCCCTCCCTCTCTCTCTCCCTCCCTCCCAGGTGTGGGCTGCAGCCCCCAGCAGAAAGCCTCCTCCAGCCCCGTGGGCTTCCCCCTCCCGCAGCTGCGCGCCCACATGTGCTGCCGGCAGCCCCGCTGAGGGCAGCCCCACGCAGGGCACAGCCCCACGCGGGGCACGGCCCCACGGGGCAGGACGCGCCGCCCGCGGCCACCAGGCGCGGGGGGGAAAGGCCACGGCATCGCCCGGGGCCGGCCGTGTCCCCGCCGGTTTGACCACGGAGGCTCCGCAGGGGCCTTTTTTCTCTTTTTATGCCACTTTTTAAGCCCCCGTCCCCCCGTCCCCAGCGAGCGCGCCGGGGCGCGGAGCCCCTCCGCGGCCGGCGGGGGAGGCGCGCAGCTGTAGCGGCCGCAATTAATGGCTGGTCCTCAATGAGCGGAGACGGCGAGCAGCCGTGCCAAAAAAGTAAACAATCACGTATAGTGCGAGAAGTGTTTAGCGCGGCCAGGCAGCCTGCGCTTCATGGATTTTTACACTAAAAACATATTAAAAGTGGCTTTCCTCAGGTTTCAGTTAAAGAATGAGCCCTAAGTTGAAACAGGCTAGCTACCGCGCGGCTTTAAATCCCTCAAGTGTTAAGTTTTCATTGTGTTTTTCTAACTGGACGGAGTGGTTTTCTTGCATGGAACCGAGTCTCCTCTTTAGTTAAAAAAGAAAGAGAGAGGGAGAAAAATCTGGCACTTTCCACCGCAGTATCCACCACCCTGTCATTATTTCTGCAAGCCTGGGAATTCAGCTCGGACCTCCCAGTATTTGTTGCAGCTTGAGGCCAAGGTGCCTCTAAAAGGATTTTCTTTTAAGGGCTTTAGAAATCGTTTAATGCTACTTTCCCCCCTTTCCCTCTGTTTTTTAAAAGAGAGGGGAAAAAAAATATATATATATATTTATGCGTGTCGATCGCGAGAAAGTTCTGCGGCGTGCATTTGTCTGCAAGCATCCCGGCCGAAAAAAAAAAAAAAGGGGGGGGGGGAGAAGAGAAAAAGAAAAAAAAAAAACTTTCTTGAAAAGAAAACGAAGAAGAAAGGGGGGGGGGAGGCGGTGTGGGGGAGGCATTCCTTAATGGAAGTATTGCATGCAAAGAAGGCTGGATCTCTTTAAGGCTCCCCCTGAAGCTGGAGATGCACACACAAGGGTTGCCTGCCTGGGTGGTCTCTCTACTTTGGTGAGCTGTTGCTAAGCAGCTAATAATAGTCATGTTTGCTGAGTAATTTCTGCCCTCCCCGAGCCAATCGCCTCGCAGAAACCCAAGCCATCTGACAGCCCCAGGGGCGGGCTTTCAGCTCTTTTTTTTTTTCTCCCTCTCCCTCTCTCGCTCTCTCTCCTCTCTTACTCCCCCCCCTCCCACCCCTCCTCCTCTTTATCCAAATGGAGAGAGTCCTTTTTTTCTTCTTCATCTCATCTCTTGAGCCGAGGGGCTGCAGCTCGCCGCTGCCGCGCACACGCCGGGGGAGAGCGCCAGGCAGCCGCCCGCCCGCCGCCGCGGCGGGGCCGAGCGCGGAGCCCCGCCGGCCCCGCGGCCCGCGGGAAGCAGCCCGGCGCTGAGGCAGGATGGTGCAGCGCGGCCGGGCAGCGCAGCAGCAGCAGCAGCAGCAGCCGCCGCGGCCCGCCGCAACGCCGCCGCGCCGCCGCCGCTGAGCGCCGCCGCGGACAGCGGCTCCCCGGAGGGAGGCAGCGGCGGCCGGAGGAGGCGATTTCCACGGGAGCCGAGCACAGCGCGGCGGCGGCGGCAGCCGGGGGGGGCCGGGGGTCGCGCCCGCCCGCCCGCCCCACCTCGCTGGGCGCGGGGAGCGGCCGCCGGCACCTCGGGGTGCGATGTGGCAATGGGAGGCGCGGGGAGCGACTCGGCCGGAGCGGCCGCGGCGGCAGCCGCCGCCCCGCGCCCCGCGTGAGGCGGCCGCGCCGCAGCAGCCCCAGCAGCAGCCGCAGCAGCAGCAGCCGGAGCCGCAGCCGCGGCAGCCCCCGCAGCAGCAGCAGCAGCAGCCCGCGGCCCGCAGCGCCGCCAGCCCCCTGCGCCCCCGCCGCGCCCCGCGGCCCCCGCCGCGCCCCGCGGGCCACCGCCGCGCCCCCGGCCCCCCGGGCCTCGCCGCGGCAGCGCCAGCGGCAGCTCCCCCGTCCCGCCGGCGGCGGCGGCGGCAACATGGCCTCGGCCGCTAACGCCTCGGAGCCGGAGACCAGCAGCAGCGCGGGCGGCGGCGGCCACCCCGGCCGGGCGGCGAGGAGCGGCGGCAGGCGGCGGAGGAGCGGAGGCAGCCGGCGCGCCGCGGCGCCCGACCGGGAGTATCTGCAGCGGCCGAGCTACTGCGATGCGGCGTTCGCCCTGGAGCAGATCGCAAAGGTGCTTCCCCTCCTCTCCCTCTCTTTTTTTTTTTTTTTTTTTTTTAATTCCTCCCCCCGGAGCGCCGCGCGAGCGCCAGCGCTGCCTTTTTTTTTTCGTTCTTTTTTTTTTTTTCTTTTTTTTTCGGCGGGGGAGGGGGTGGCGTGCTTTCCCGCGGGGGTGGAAGGAGGAGATGGAAACCCAACAGCCACCAATAAAATGCTGGGAAAAAAGAGAGGGACGTCTGTGACTCTGTTCGTGCGGGAGAGAGTGCCCTCCTTCCCTTCCTGCCTCCCCGCCCGTGCCTGCTCCTGCGGCGAGCGGGGCTCTCGGGGCGCTTCCTCTCCTCCTCCCCGTCCCCTCGCAGCGCCCCGAGCACCGGGACGGGACGGGGGGGGAGCGAGCGAGCGGCCGCTTTCTTGGCAGAAGCCGTGCTTTTGTCAAGCGCACGCAACGCCGGGGCTGCCCCCGGAGGAGGGGGGTCCCGGGGCGGGGGCAGCGCGCAGCGCCTTCCTCCCCCCGCGGCCGGCAGGGGAGGCAGAGCCGCGAGCACATCGCCACCCCCCGCCGGCCGGGGGGCTGCCGGCTCGGGCCGGGCGGGGATGGAGCCGGCCGCCGGCCCCTGCCGGCCCCCAAAAGACGCCGGGAGCGAGCAGCCGCGGGAGGCTGCCCGGCCGCGGGGAGCGCCGCGTTTGCAGGGAGCGGATCTGCGGGCTGTGTAAGGAGGGGAACGGGGGGCAGAGAGGAGAAGAGGGGGAGGGAAAAAAAATAAAAAGGGAGAGATCCATGTGGCTGCCCTCTGCCGCTCACAGGCGCTGCCGTGACTTACAGATGGCCGCTCGCACGGCGCTGTGGGAACGAGCTGCTGGCCGCGCAGCGCTGCTCACCGCGTGGGTGCTGCCTCCAGCAGCCGGCCGGGCTGTGTGGAGGGGGTGTGGGGGGCCGGCTGCCTGCTCCCGGCCGGCCCGGCCGCCTCAGTCCCGGCGGGGGGGGGGGGGCTCCCTGCTGGGCCCGGGGGAGGGCGGCTCGGGTGGCGAGCGGTGCCGGTGTGGCCCCGGTACCGACTGACCTCCTTCTTGCCTTGCAGGGGAGAGCGACCGGGAGGAAGGCGCCGCTGTGGCTGCGAGCCAAGTTTCAGAGACTGCTCTTTAGACTGGGCTGCTACATTCAGAGGAACTGCGGCAAGTTCCTGGTGGTCGGCCTCCTCATTTTCGGGGCCTTCGCTGTCGGATTACGGGCCGCCAACCTCGAGACCAACGTGGAGGAGCTGTGGGTGGAAGGTAAGGCGCCGGGGCGCCGGCGGACACCGGCCCTGACGCGGACACCGGCCCTGACGCGTGCCCGCCGGTGCCGGGGGCCGGCCGCCGGTTGGCGCGGCCGTTGGGCGGGCGGTTGGCGGGGCGGCACAACCGCCGCTCGGCGGTACCACTTCGCCGCCCGCGGCGGGGGGGGGGACGGGGACGGGGATGGTGTCGGTGTCGGACGGGAGGCGAAGCGCAGAGCCGGGGGAGCGGCTGATCCGCGCGGCGGGTTGCGGGGCTCGGCGCCGTGCGGGAGGGCGGCGGGAGGAGGAGGAGGAGGAGGATGAGGAGGAAGGAGGAGGAAGGGGGCGCCCCTCCGCCATCTTGGGAGTGCGCACGCCCGCGGGGCGGGGAGGGGAGAGGAGGGGAGGGGAGGGGAGGGGGGTGGTGTGGGGGGGAAGGGGGCGGGCGGGCTGTGTGTGGTCCCTGCTGCTGGACGGCTTTCAGCGGCGGGGGGGGGGGAGCGCTCGTCGCGGGGCGGAAAATAAATAATAATAATAATAAAATAAATAAATAAATAAAAAGCGGCAGGGCTGCGGGAGCACGGCTCTGCCTTGCGGGGGGTGGCTGCGGCCGCCCTGTGACGGTCCCCGGGTGCTGCGCCCCTCAGTCAGCAGCGCAGACCGTTGGAAAGAAACGGCTCCTCTTAACGTTTTTTTTTTTTTTTTTTTTTGCCTGGCCGCGCTGCTGCTCGCTGTGTCAGGCCGGAATGCTGGGTGCAGGCGGGTTCCCCTTGCTCTCCCGTCACGGCTCCGCTGCCAGGACGGGTGATCCCCTCCTACCGCCACCTGCTTTTCCGATCAGCCTCACGCCGCGAGACCGCGCGCTGACCGAGCCCGTGTGGCTGGCCCAGCAGCGAAAAATCCAGCTGTCAAGGGGGAAAAAACGCGTTTTTGCGGAATAGCCACTCGGTGCGGTTACTGCCCTGACCTCTTCTGCTGGCGTTGCGGCTCCTTGGGGTGCGTGGGGAGGTCCTGAGCGCAAAACCTCGCTGAAATTGGTCTCTCAGGCTTTTATGGCCAAGGTGGATGCATGAGGCAGCTGGTTGTACAGAGCTGACCCGTGCGATTTGAGATTGCTTTCCATGTTAGAATTAAACAAGGCGAATATTAAAACTTGGTTTAAATTGAGAAAATTTAAAAACCCTTGTGTGTCTGGGTTGCGCAAAATGGCTAGTTAATCACATTGAAATAAAATATTCTGGTTTTAATTTAAATTAACTCACAGTCTTCATGTTCTAGTGCAACGTGACACAAAAAAAAAAAAGCATGCTAAATTGTGGAGACTGTACCTTTCTGGTCATGAACAAGGGTGTTATACAAATACAGCAATAATGAACAGCAATTGCGTGTTTCTGTGGCTAAACTGCAGGCAGAAGTACAGGGCGAGCATTTGAAATGGAAGAGGTACAGAGAGAGGTGGTGTCTGAAGTGGTGTTCTTCCTAGGCAGGAGTGGAAAGCGGTGACCAAACTCACTTTGCTGAGCTAGGGATACCCGGTCCTCCCTCCTGAGCTTGTAGTTAAAGTACGCTCTGTGGAAGTTGTTATACTAAGGGGCCCAGTAGATCAAGCTTTCTTTTAATAGAAGCAGCGTCTGAATTGCACTGTTTATTAAAATAACAGTCTTCTTTTTGCCTTTACCTTTTGTTTACCAAGAATTTGAATGAACTGGGCAACGTTGGCCAAATATGGTAGATTACTCGAAATATGTTTCGAGTCACAGTTGCAATAAAATGAGTTTTGATTTGCTACTGAAGCTTTTTACAGTTATTACTGCTGAATAAATTGGCAGTATTTACACAAAGAGACTGGTTTTATATGGTGCATTTCTGAATACCATGGAGCGTGGAACATAACACAGCGCTGAAGTTTGCTAGAAGTAAACGGCTGCTTTAAAACTATAACACAATTAATTAAAAATAGTGAAGTGAAGTTTGAATGAGTTTTAAGACCATCCACATTCCAAGATAAATGCTTAGTAGTCTGGGCCTGAAGCTATTATGGCTGAAATATTTACATAAGAAGTTCAGAAACCCACCTGGTAGGCAAACTTTCAAAGAGAGAAAAAGCAAAACAGATCTCCAAAACATCATTCTTTCAATTTTCTTGTAGTAGGCTCTCTCTTTCAGAATTTGTGCCAACACTCCTGGCCTCCTGATACCAAAGTGGCTTTCCTCTCAAATTGTTTCTTGGCACTACGTGTTGCAGAGTAGCATTTCTTTTTTTTTTTTTTCTATTTTTATTTTTAAAAACCCAGCCCTGCTCTGGCTGCTGTTCAGAGCACTTCAGTTCCTGCTGCATGCCCCGCAGTGTGCTCCCAGTCTGTGCTCCCGTCTTGCGGTCTGTCTCGCTGGCACCCTTGAGGGGGCCACACACGTGGCTCTCCCCGGCCCGTCAGCAGGTCTGTCATCCCTGCACGCACACCTTCCTGTTGTAGGGTGCTCACTGTAGTTTCTTGCACAAACAAATCCCAGACTGGCATTTTAATGTTATCCACAGCCCTTAGGCTTTAGTTGAACTGCTATGTGTGGGTGTCCGTGTACACTGGGGTTGCAGAGACTGTTTAGCATCTTTATACATCATACACCCTTGAGAGAACAAAAAGGGCTTTGCATTGATTTCCTCTGTGACTGAATTTTGTTGGACACAGACGAGGTTTTAGAAACATCCATTCATAACTAGGAAGTGCTCTGGATGGAAAAGAAATCATGCCCATAACTGGTTATGTTTTCTGCTGCCACTCTAATAGGCACTCTAAGACCCTGGCCTGTGAACAGCAGTCACACATGTAAATTTACAGCCTCTCCTCCTGAAAGAAGGTAGTTTTGTGGCTCCAGAGAAGATTCTGCTAAGCGGAGCTTGAAATTTGACTACTGCAGTGCCTTGAATGGCATTAATTGGAGCAGCTCGTAAGGGGAGAGATGCTCTCGTGTTGTTCCTTGATACTTCATTTCATGTTGCCATTGTCTTGGGATTTTTTTTCCTCGCCTTTTTTTCATGCCTTTTTCTTCTCTAAGAGGTCAAAGATCACAGTGGTCTTTCTTTACTCTCTTGCTTTCTGAAGTTTTTGTGCTATCTGTAGCTCAGTTGAACTCTTCCCTCTGCGAGTAGTTTTCTGTATTGGTAGTCCTCTTTGCACAGCTAACCAAGGTCTAACACACAGAGCCCCTTCGTTACAGCAGCTGGAAGCAAGAGGGTGCGTGATACAAGCAGGGATAGGACGACCTGCAGGGAAGAGAAAATGCCTCAGTAGTCACAAAGAAAGATCAGTGTTGGTACTTGGAACAAAGCGTTCTCTCATTGTGAGTGAATTAGCGCTAAGTGTGTACAACAAACTGTAAGCGAAGATTTGAGTGATGTGTAGTATTATTTTCTTTTGCTCTTAAGGGGCAGAAACCAAGTGACTCTACTGTCGTACTTGCGGCTAACCCATCTTAAAATACATTAATTCACCCATGCAACACAAGAGTGAGGTGAAGAAGAGGAAAGCATGTGAGTGATGCAGGAATCAGTATTATTTCCGTAGCTTCTCAGTTTGCTTAACCCAGCAAGATCAAGTGCAGGTGGAGAGGGAAGTTATTCTTAAGTTCTGCCTAAGGCATCAGTTAACTTTACAATAGTATTCTTTGGAGAAACAAACAAAAAAAAAAAGAACAGTAGAGGAACAGATCCTTGTGAATTTGTTGTTTTAAGGAGACAAATTTATGTGAGCGGTCCGGAGTAACATGTTTGGTTTCAATACAGTTAGCAGGAATTGACCCAGTCAGTTGTAATTCAGTTCTTCCTCAAAGACTCGCGCTTGTTCGCAGCAGCAGAGTGCTAAGTACTGTTTGAGGCACGCCACCACAACACTTACTTCTGGGGCAGGATTTCGGTGGGCTGCGAGGCAGTGTGGGGAGTCGTGTCCCGTTGCATCACCAAGCCCAGCAGTTTCCTGCAACACTTGCTGGTCTCTGAATTCTGCCTCGCACCGTGTTGTGTGCCTCAGAGTGCGTAAGGGTTCATTGAAGGGTGCTTATCTGGAAAGTTTCCAAGCCTGCTGTTTTGTTTGTTTGAATCGATTGAGATTTACTGTGTGGTTTCTCAAACGTGAACGTGCCAGCGGTGTTCCCACGTGAGGGCTGTAGAACCATCACCTATAGGCCGCATGCTGTGTTTGAAGTTTGCTGATCGAAATGGGGTTGTATTTCAATCCATGCTTCTGTTTTGAAGGTCAACATCAAATCCTAGTATTTAGGCTTTACATGATGTTTGTGGGTGAAAACATCAGGACAATGGGTATTATGTTTCTGTGGAGTGAGCCCCCCTCTGTTTTCTTATGCTTACATGTTAATAAAAGGCATTTTAAGGTTTTAGTGATGTGGTTGTATGATCGTTGTCCTTTAAGGGCCTGCTGTTGAAATCAGAGTCACTCGGGCTCTCAGTCAGCGTTCATCTTGACAGGTGTCCACATCACTCGCTGCTCAGGGTTGGTGCTCCCTGCTGAAAGGCTCCTGCATCCAAAGCAAAAACAAACCAGTTTCGGTGTTTAAACTCCCGTAAGAGTTTCAGTGAAGGTATTGCCAGTGACCATCTGGGGTCATTCAGAAGGCGAAGGGCAAAACCCTGAGCTCAGCGAATGCAGTGGCAGAAGGCAGAATAACCTGCGCGTGGCCAGGCCTCTGCCCGGTGCTGGTAGGAAGCTGCAGCAGGCTGACAGGGCCCCTGCTGTGGGAAGGGCAAGAGGAGGGCCTTCTTCTGGGGAGCTCACACCCACCTAGGCTGTAACCACAGGGTAGCCTGGGTCCCTCTGCCTTTCAGACTTCAGAGGCGTTTAATTTACTCAAGGCTCCAGAAAACTAATCGTCATCATTATTTCCAAACCTAACATGCTGTGGCTGATGTGCGTGCCAGAATGCGCCCTGTAGATCCTTGTCTGGGAGGGTCTGTGCTCTCCTCTGTTGCAATGTCTGTTTGAACTGCTGCCTCGCTTGCACCATTCCTCGCTTCCTCTCTCCTGAGCTCTGCGTGACGTCCCGCACCCCGCGGATTTTGCTGGTTGTGAACGGGGCGCAAGGGCATTTCGGTAGTTGTGGAGAGCCTGGTGATTTCCATGCAGAAATGCTGGGGCGAAGCAGAATAGTTGAAATCCACATTGCCTTCTTGTTGGCCCCCATGCTGCTGCTGCAGAGCTGGAACAGGGGCAGTATAGGTAAGCAGTAGGCTGGCTCAGCCGTCGGGCTGTCTGCTGCTCTAGTTGAGGTGCTCTGTGGAGGCGTAGGACAGAACAGAACAGAAAAGTTCGATTAAAAGGGACCTACAGAGATCTTTGAGTCCAATGGCCTGACCACTTCAGGGCTAACCAAAAGTTACAGCATGTCATTGAGGACATTGACCAGGTGGCTTCTGAAATCTGGCAGGCACGGGGTGTTGACCACCATGCTAGGAAGCCTGTTCCAGTGTCTGACCACCCTCACAGGAGAGAAGTTTTTCCTAATGTCCAGTCTGAACATCCCCTGGGGTATTGGTATGGGTGAGCGGTTTGCTGGTTTGCTACCACTTCCTGTTACCCGTTAAATGGACTTTTTTTTTTTTTTTTTTTTTTTTTTTTTGTTAGAGAATGGGCCTTCTTTCTTCATTATTCCTCAGCAGACACTGGGTTCAGGCAAGAGTGAACTCTAAAAGCCATGGGTACTCGAACTCGCTTTCAACAGAAAATGCATTAAGGAAAACTGCCTCCTTACCCCGAATCCATCTATTTTCATGATTTAATATTTCCGTGGGAAGAGGTGGTCAAAGCCCTGTTATTAAATAGTATTTGTGGTATATTACTCCCCAGAAAGTAGTAATACTACATAGTGTATGCACGTTCTTGACCGCACAACAAATTTAAAGGCTATTACACGCAAGTGGATATTTCAGTTACACATAACTGTTAGGAGGCTCCAAAATATGACAGCTTCCAGATGTATGAACCGACTGATCCCTTTGTTTAGATTATGCACCACAGCTGATGCCTAGATTAGTGCTGGCTGGACAAAGCTATGGGAGATTTGTCTGGTTTCCACAATGCCATGTTTATATTTCATTTGGATTTCTCCTTCAAAGCTGACCTCCCTGTGACCTGTTGGAGCTGTGTCCACTAGAATGCAAGTTTTAATGTGTCTGCAACAGCTTTCCTTTTGGTGTCTAATGGAACATGTTCTTCTTTTGACACTCATGGGCATTTATGCACTACCCCTTTTAACTTAACAGTGAATTATGCACTTCAGCCTATGAGCATCCAGGTAAAACTCTGCTTGTAAAGTTTTCTGCCCCACGGTTAGCTTTTCAAGAATATTCTGATTGGTTAAAGTAGTGTTTGGATTATAGACCTTGTGGGACTGTTCCTTGTCAGGCATTTTCTCCTGTCTGTAGAATAAATTTCAGTCTTCAAGTCTTTGCACAGTGTTGTTTCTCTCTACAGATGATGGTGTGGATGTGCATGCATCTAGCTGCTCTTTTTGGAGTTCAGCAGGAACTGGAATTACAGAATTTTACTCAAAAGTTAATTCTTCTTTGTGGCTACCGTACAATTAGATATATTTTCCTCGGTCATCCTTATTTATCTTCAGTATGCCTTTGGTTCCCCTCATCACTCTGTGTCTGCTGCATTGTATGCAGGAGGTCTTTCCCTGTTTGTATTTGTTAGTAACTGTACCTGGGAAAACTTGAAGAAACCAGTAAAATCCCTCAATGGCTGAATGACTGTTTTGCAGTAAGATGTGTCAAGAGTTCAGAACGATACAGCTACAGAACTTGCGTTGTGTAAAACCACCACATACTTGCAGAAACTGGATGAGTTTCTACTGTTGATGATTTACTGGGGGAGCAGATTCCTGAGGTGGTGCCTCACAACAGAAAACTCGGCACTTTGAAGTATCATTTCTGCACTTCTGTGCATAATGGCCATTTCATTTCCATGTCCAGGGATCAAGAATAGAAAAGTGTTCTGCTCCTGTTCTACGTGATCTGTGCTGTTTTATTATCTACTTACAGTGTGCTAAATATGATTTATTAGTACTAGATACGATAGGCTATGTTGATTTGGAATAATCTTGGCTCATGGTTCATTGCACTAGAAATAGATGGAGTGGAACTGCAAAGAATAATTTTTAATTCAGAAGATAAAATATTTTTTTTAATTCTTTCTGTTTCCTCTCTAAACTTATTTTTTTTTCTTTGTCAGGAATGTTTAATATCCATACATACAATTTACGTGCTGTTGTTTTTCTCTGTTATTTTCATTCAGCATCACCTCAGCTGCCATAAACATCCTGAATTTGGCAAAAGTATGTTTTCTAAAGGAAAAAGTCCTTTACAGAAACTGCTGATCATATATACATTTTGATGTATGGAGAATTCTAATTTCGGTTTTTAGAATGCATGTCTTGGCTTTAACTTCTGCTTGGTTTTGTGAAAACTTAGTTATTGCAGTCCTTGAGCAAAATATATAAGAGGTAAGGGAATGAGTAGAACCATAACCTGACTCTTTCTGCAAAGGTGCTGCTCCTTTAGAGAATTGTACTGAACTTAATTTCAGCTTTAAATACACAAGTAATCGTTGTATATTTGAAACATGTGTATATTGCTCATGAGCAAGAAAAAGCTGGTATTTTTAAGGCATATGTGCAGTGTTGTACATGCGTATACCTGAAGCTGGAACTGAGCCCTTAAACCGTAATACAGTCTTCATTTACTAACAGTAAGACAAATTAAAAGAAACAGTCTTCTCTTGTTTACCTGTCTGATGCATTTCTGCTTTTCAGTCAGTAACCAAAAGCTAAGTGCAACAAACTAGAAATGAGCACTGTTAAGTCAAGTTGGATGATTTTTTTTTCCCCCTTAAATCATTGCTTAAGGGCTTCTGGCCCCTAGCTCAGGAATCCTGCCCAAAAATGCCAGATGTATTACACAGTCAAGTATTGCAATGTAAATAGTGTTCTGTGCCATGAGAGCAGGGTGGTCCTTCTCCTAGTTAAAAAAAAAAAAAAAAAAAAAGAGAGAGAGAAAGAAAAGAAAGGGGGAAAAATCCACATGCTCTGAAATAAGCACAGTAGTCGTAGTGTTATTTGTGTTTTTGGCTGCACAGCCAGTATTTTGGAGCTGAAAGAGCACTGATAAATTAGTACTTTGGACTGGCAGATAATAATAACTGAAATTGAGATACTAGAAAGCAAGATGTGGCTTGGCTGAGGCTGCTTAATTTAGTCAAACAGGCATGTAATAAGTGAAATATTAAAGCAAAAGCCATTGCTGACAGGCAAAACTCTTTACCATGTTGTGAAGAGCAGTCTTTTGCACATGGAAGGAAAGCAGACAAAGGATGGGAAGTAGGGAAGGCAGAGGCATGGGGTTGTTCTTGACCTCATGCTGTGTAATGGAAAGACTGGGTGTGTTGCTGCACCTTTTGAGTATAAACATTGCGGAACTCTTCTTGTCTTTAATTCAATATCCTTTGCTGTGTATTAACAATAAAGATCCTTCCAGTGTCCTTATCTTCTTTAGATGCAATAGTGCATATAGGAGGTTTATTTTTACGTTTTTCCTTTTTTTTTTTTTTTTCATGTGCACGTTATTTCATAACACTGAAAACACAGTTGAAAGGAGATTCCACAAATCTGACCTGAAAGGAAATTGCCAAGGGTGATGCAGTAATCAGATTTACGTTTGGGTTATCTGACAAATCTGTTGAGTTGCCATAGCTTCCTTGGGTGTGTGCAGAGAGGAAAGGGGTTATAGGACCTTATTTTTGTGATAAATTGTATTTAAATAGCTGTAGGAATGTAATCCTAATGGAGATCTCTGTGTAATCTGTTCAGCAAAATACCCAGTAGAAAAGTGAGCTTCAAGATCTCATTTAAACCTCTCCCTTCCCACTGACACTATGATAACATAAAAAACCCTCTACCCATTGCAACTTAATTTTTTTCCTTGTAAGTTCCCTTTCCTGTAATGGTAAGAAATTATACATGTACTTAACTGATGCAAGGAAGTGTTTACTTTTACCAGGAGAGCGTTTCTCCTGCATTTGTCTTGTTTGTTTCTCCACATGGGCCTGATTCTGATTTCATTTACGCCACTCTTATTCTACTGGCTTTTTCAAAGGGAAGCTATTCCCCATACTCAGAAAAGAAGCCTTTGCTGTTTAGCATCTGATGCTGTGTAAGTGGCAGATGGAGAATATGATATTCTAGTGAAAATTATTAAGATCAAGAAACAAAACTAAAACATGTTTAGTATGACTTCCAATTGTAGATAAAAGCTAGCAACTTGAGAGAATTGTGATTAGGAGTAAACATCTATTAACTGCTCTTTCTGGAGATTTGGGGAAATAGGATGACCTTTTTATTCTTTTTTTCTTTTTTCTTTTTTTTTTTCCTTTTTTTTTTTTTTTTTTAAATAGGCTACAGTTTCACATGGCTTGCAATAGAAATCTTTCTCCCTTTTTGTTTCCCACACCAATTGATTTATCATTTTGCTTGCAAGCAGACTTAGAATGTTAGGGCAGGAACACACTCACTTTTTTCTCGTAACTTTTTTGTTGCGGACCGAAACCAGTTGACTTGAATAAATTTTTCTGTGGTCTGAATGAAGCCAGCAACGTGGAAAAATCTTGCCATTCAGAGCCGTCTGAATGTACATTTCAGCCACACAGTAAGCTGTATTGGTAGGCAGTGGACTGCTAAATACAACCATTTTTCGCAGCAGAGAGTTAGACAGGTGATTAGCATAATTAGCACAGAGTAGGCTATACATATGGTAATGTTAAGTGTGTAAATGCCAGCTGCGGTGTAAAATTTATGTCAGGGGTCGACAGGGCTGTGCGAAAGTATTGTGTTACAGCTGCAGGTCAAAGCCTCCATTGCTTTACCCCCTTTTCTCTTGTTGGTGAATGCGCTAAACAGAAGAGAAAGACAGACAGAAATATAACAGATAAGGCTTTGATTGAACAGCCTGGTTCTGTGCGAGAGGGGCTGCTCCTTTAAAAAAAAAAAAAAAAAACCCTACACACACATGCAAAACAAAAGTGCCCCTCTTTCACTATAGATTTTATTTTGCATCGTGCAGGCTACAAATGTGTTGCTGTCTTTGAGCGATGTCATTATGATGGGGGGAGGGGACCCTTTCGGGGGGAGGTAAGAGGTTGGTAATTATGCTTTAAGGAGCAAAAACAAACAAAAAACTTTAATTCGGCTTCTCCTTTCTGCATTCCAACCCACAATTTTCTTTTTTTATTTTTATTTTTTTTTAATGTCTCTGTTACTTACTGCACTTCGGGGGCTAGGAATTAAATAGTCCTGAAGGTGACAGCATTATATGTAATAAAATCTCAACAGCGCAACAATCTTCAAGCTGCATGACTGGTTTTAGAGTAAGTGCCAGAAGTTCCTCTGTGGTTTAGTGTGTGGGTTGCTACACTTATTCCCCAGGTTCCTCCCACCTCCTAAACCACTAAATTCTTTATAAATTAAAAATGACTAATACAGGTTTCTTGTTTTAAAGGAACACAGCGTTGAAGTGTACACATCTGATGGGGAAATCTGTAAATCTCTTTGTTGCTGTAAACTGTTCATTCATATATTTCACATTTGCAATTTTTTTTTCTTTTGTATTTTTTGTAGCCGGCTATAAGGAGTGGTGGTGTTGACAGAATATAGTTCACACCACACTGACCTTGTGATGAAACTTCCTCACAGCCGCAGGGGGTCCTTATGAATCAACCCCTAATCCAGCTAATCCTGATCGCAACAAAATCATGAAAGTGGCTCCCAGTGATGTGTGTTTCCCTGCACAGATGCAGAGAGAAGGAGCAGCACTGGAAATAAATCAGCCCAGCGCGATGCTCCTCCGAGGCCGGGGCATCCATTGTGCCGGGCCCCACAAGGCCTCTGCTGGCAGCCCACGGACACGGGGCCTCAGTGCTTTCTGGGGAGCCCAGGGGTGCTCTCAGGCTTTCTGGGGAGCCCAGAGGTGCTCTCAGCTTGGCCAAAGCGGGGCAGGAGGTGGCAGGGGCTGAGTGATCTGCGAGGCACACGCTGCCAGCACCGGCACTGTCCGCAGGCGGGTTGCAGGGGGTCTCAACTCAAGGCACAGGGCTCGGCCTCATGGAAAACGTGCATCACATCCCTCACTACTGAGGCAGCGGGGGCATTTCTCCTCCTTTTTGCAGAGTTTTGGGTCGTTTTGCTTTTAAAGGGAGCGCAGACCATTCAGTCGGAAAGCAGGCTTGGTGATGACACAGAGTTCTCTGAACCACCAGGCTAGCCAGAAGTATAAAATCAGGATTGCTCTGTGTAACGTGGTTTCGTTCGTTTGTTTAACTTTCTTTCCCAGTCCTTTCTGTTTTAGAATGAACTTGGCCATATGGTCGCGCTCTCAGTGTATCTGACAGGAATCTCTGATTGCATCCTGCACAAAATCAAATGTGCACTTTACTGCGTGGCGTGAATAGCAGGCAAGCTATGAAAAATGGGCCTCTTGACAGATGCAGCACTGTCGTGGGAGCTGGTGGCCAGCAAGAAATATCGAGATGGGGGGAGCCGTGACAGGCAGCAGGTTCGGTGCTGGGGGGAGTGCTGACCTGACCTGATTGTGTCCAACAGTGAGAGCAGTTCTGCTTCAGTGCAGAGCCATTCAGAAGGAAGCTGCTTAGGCAACAACAGATGGTACAGCAAGCAGCTGGTAGGGAATACTTGAAAGAAACTGTACCCTGTTTCATAACATGTTCATTCCTTTCATTTTTCTATATGTTAGCTCTGCTGTCTCCTAAAAGCACTGTTTAGGGCATGGTATCTCCTGAAAGGTTCTGGATGAAGAGTTTTTTTTTTACTGTTTTCTGCTCCTTTAAAAAAAAAAAAGTGCATTCGAATTGTGTGCTACTCCATGTACAGATGAAATTTGTGCTATCCCAGGAGTGCAGATGAAAAGACTTCAAAATGCTGCTTTTAACCACACAGGAAAACAATTACATATTTGAGGAAAAGGCACTGAGAGGTTAAATGAAAAGTTGGGCCTAGAGGAAAGCTGACTGCTGTGGAACAACACAGCAAATTGTTTTTAACATATTACCCAGCAGAAGTCCGTATTTAAGTTAAAGTAACTTAAAACAGTTCTATTCAGCTGTTCTAAAGTCCTTAGGTTTAGATCTTGAAGCCCCATACATGCCCTTCACAGCAGAACTGCTGGAATCTTGGTCCCTTTCTGTATGTTTTGGGATTATGGCCTGTTATTAAGCATGCACAAGTGTTTGCTTTCAATTAATGAAAAGTAAAAAATTAAAATAAAATAAAAATAAGAACATCAGTTCTGCTCACCAATAGGTGTGAACTGCTACAGACCCATAAACTGTTAGAGTTGCAACAGTCTGTATTAGCCATCTACCCTATCTGTAGACTGTCTCCCTGATTTCTAGGGAATAGTAGAGTCCTTTATTCCTTTGGTACCTCACCAAGAAAATTCAATAGTTGGGTTTCTCCACCAAAACCTGTGGCTCAGCTCTGACCCGAAGGGACCACATCTTTGGAAGAAAGGGTAGTTCTCTCTCCGTATCCATTCATTCCTCAGCCTCTTTGTTGAGATGGTCAACAAGGATACCAATTGTGACGGTGGTTTTCTATAATATGGACACCTGCCCATTAGGAAATGGACGGAGACCACCAACTCATTTCACATAAGCTAGCAAACAGCTGTCAGATGGTAAACAACTTGTGGTCACTATTGTTCCTGGCTGGATTAGAACCAGTGACCCAGAGGTGAACAGCTCATATCCTGTTACCAAGGACATGTGTCACAGCTCAGTAAGCAGCTACTGCGTTTTATGTTTAATTGGAAAGTTTGAATTACATCTACCAGTTTTGCCTGTTTTGTGTATTCTTGTATGTTTCAAAGCTTCTTGTATTTTTTTTCCCCAGCTTGTACTGTTCAACTTGTCAGTTTAGGGCTTTATTTATTTATTTCACTTTCCAGTTTCTCAAGACATGAGGCCAGAAATACATCAAAAAACACATATTCTTTTTTTAGTGATCTGTGTATTGTACCTAGTCAGTAATAACATTTTTTTTTCTGCCCATGGGTGATACAGATGCATACATGTAAAAGCAGCTTTTATTTGATTTTCAGAAAGAAAAGGTTTTAGCTTCTAAAATTGCAGGGAAAGTTTCCCACTGCAATCTGAGGCAGCTGTTGTTGGGCTGTCTTCCTGAGCCTGCAGACAGCTTTGTGTCCTTGTCACTGCTCTAAACTTTGTCAAACTGTGACAGAATGAAAAGTCATCTTTGATGTGTGTTTTTATTTTTGCTATTCATAGTCATGTCAGCATTAATGAAATTTGTAACAGCAACACTGGAGTCCTCCCCAGCATGTGTGAGAAGTAACTTAACTCATATCGTATGATGGCTTGGGAAATAAAAAGCAGCCTTTTGAAGTGTTTTGGTGGCTTTCATAATTTTTTTTTTAATATATATTTGTAAGCCATAGCCTTTTTTTTTTTTTTTTTTTTTTAAAGTAATAACAGAGAGCCTAGAATTATCTAACTCACATCCTGACAGAAATGTTTGAGATGGCCATATTGCTTCTAGATTTTACCTGAAGCCAGCAGTGCCAAAAGAGATGGAAGCTGGTTAAATCTTCATATTGAGGTGTGATGATGTCCTCTTGTTGGACATCAGCATGGGAGGGGAGGGAGAAGTGTAGATGGTTTGCGTGGACTTTGGGAAGGGAAATGGGAGAGTGCAGGCTGCCTCAACTTGGGCAGGCAAAACTGTTGCCATTCCCTGTGAGCTATACAAATGCACGTATATGTATTCAGTGGAGTAAATGCTCTGCAAGAAAGCCTAGATGCAGCAGGGGGTTTCTGACTGTCTGTAGTGTAGTGCTAGCATAGATCATGTTTAATTACAGGATAAAGATTATCATTTTTCATTGAGCTGTTGAACAGACCATTGAATGACCATGTAATCTCTTTAAGGCATTGACTGCTTACCACTATGCAAGCACGTCATTCCTCATGGTTGTGTTTTTTTTTCCTTTTTTTTTTTTTTTTTTTTTGATAGCTCAGTTTCAGGTACTTCCTTAACTTTTGCATTACTTGCACTCTCTCTTTTTATTTACATTATTAAAGAAATGAACAGAAAAAAAGAAATCAGTGCAGGTAACCAAAACATTTAATGATGTAATCCTGATGGATTGACAAGATCCATCCTTAGCATCTTTAGAATATTACATACATCAAATACATGATGTAATGTCTTACAGTTGGTAGTTAATAAATTAACCACCATTGACCCCGTAAATCAACAACAGTTCTGACTTAACAAGTAGACAGCCTTTTAAACATTTCAAGAAGTGAACTTGCCAAATGTCCCATTTCTTATATTGAATAAACTTCAGTTTCAATGAAAACTGAATTCCGGTACCTTTGTCCTTTGCCAGCCAGGCCTAGAGGAACTTAATTCTGAAGAAGGTGCTTCCTTGCAGGCTCTTCTGTCAGGAAAAATCAGGATGCTAACTAATACAGCCTGTGTGCAGAAAAACTGTATTCTGTAGCTGACAAAGAGCGTGATGAGCGAGCAGCACGCACAAGCTCAAACATCCAGGAGAACACAAAGACAGGCTCCCTTGAGAGCAACAGGAAGCTTTAAATCAAAAGGCCATTATTTTTCTGTGTCCAATAAGAGGCAGGGTAATCTTCATACCAGAGAACTCCAGTCTTATATCTCAATTTCTCTTTAGGAGGTTTCAGTCCTGTGCAATTTTCGTTGGGTAGTGCCTTCTGTGACGTGTGACAGGTATGAGTACTTCTAATCCTGGTACACGACTCAGACAGGGGGCTGAGGCTGTGGTGGGCTGGCTCTTCTGCCCACCGTTGTAATGGACTGTAACCCCTTTTCCATCAGCAGTTTTGAGTAACACCCCTATACACACGTAATAGGGACAGCATATAAGAGCAGTGCAAAGAGAGGAAGAGGAGCAGAGGGAAGACAGTGCTGCTGGAGGTGCTGTGGGGTACCCATCAAGCAGCCCCTCCAGGAGGCTGTCGTGGAGACAGGGTGAGCACCGAAGGTGCAAGGCACCTGCAGCTCTCTTCTTGTCCTCCTGTTTCTTCTTCTGCTGCTGCTCTTGTCTTTCTCTGTCCTTTGGGTTGGTTGGTTGAGTCTCAGGTGACCACACTGGGATATAATTGTTGGTCTTTGCTTTTATATGATTACCGAGTCGTGAAGGGTTATTATTTTTTGGTTCAGTCTTGTCGTGGCGGTAAAAAATAGCACAAATGGCAGATGTTGCCTGCATTGGGTAATGTTTAGGCAGTAATGTCGACATTGTAAGGGAAAAATCCCTTAAAGGGAAACCCCTAAGTATCTGATCTATTAAAAATAGGGCCTGTGTCTTTTGGGACCTTTTCAGATCTTCTCATTCATGCAATGAAACCATTGTGCTCGTGCCTATTAGAGGTATGGCTCAGTGCCTTGAGTTGTCGCTGTCAGAAGTTTGGACAGGAATGCTGTCATGGCACATGTTTACAATCCTGGAAAAATGTGCTCACATGTAAACACCTTAAGGCCCATAGTCTTCACGCAGGAGGTTCTCCAGAAAATTTTACACCACTCAGGCATGTTAAACTTGTCAAGGAAAAACTTAAGCCCTCAAATCAGTAGACATTTCTGGAAGTCTTGGTTACCCAAAGTCCACCGCTCTGCAATGGTAGGCAAATGCTTTTATCCCAAGTGTTTGGCTCTCAGAAATGTTCTTTTTTAGAGAGAGCTTGCTCTCTGCTGAGGTAGTTGTAGCACAATCGTGCAAGCAAGGTAGCTATTGAATGGTTAATACAGGTAGCATTGGTGTCTGGAAAAAAAAAAAAAGAACAAAACCTCAGGCTATATGTTGCAATTCCAGTAACTTGGAATGGAACATTGTAAGATAGTCTGGAATAGAAACATTTCATGCCTTTTGAACAAATGGGCAGTAAATTAGCAAGCAGTGGTTTCTGGCTATCGCTCATCGCCTGATTTGAGATCAGTCTCTTAGTGGAGCAGAGGTCAGATTTGCTCCTGAAACTGCTCAGTATGGAAGGGACTGCAATTCCCAGCAGCAGATCCCGTAGCTCTTTTATAGGCATGTTAATGTAATACCACGTACATTTTGAATGCTAACCATGGGGAAGATGTAGGTAATACCGTGACATGCACAGTAGAAATGAATACATCAGCTGAAGTACTCAGTCACTTCAAAATGGTTAGTCAGTGGAAATCTATCAGCAATTGTGCTGATGAAAACAAACACGGTTTCGCTCTTGTGTTGCCTGAAGGTGCATTGGTATTGTGCAAATGTATACGATGGGGAAGGAGTTTTAGTTTCCTGCATGCTTGTCACTTCAGATGCACCAGGGCATTTCAGTTTGATGACGGAGACCCTGGGACTGTGCCCCAAGTGCTCAGTAAGGCGATACAGGGCCTTCCACCGGTGGCTCGAGGGTTGTGGCCTGCCTCGAGTTAAGGGTGACTAAAACTGGTCTCCACCTGACAGCTGCTCATTGCTGCTGGGGGAGGGAGAGACGGTGGTCCCCATGCAGCTCTTAGTGGCCCACTGACAACTTCTGCTCTCCTCAGGCCCTTCAGAAGGGCCAAGGATGTAGTGCCTCCGTGTAAGCCCGTGGGGAGGTTGAGGAGGAGCAGTGGCGTGCTCAGCGGTACAGGACGCAGACTGGCTGAAACCAGCTCTGCCATGCATGAAGAGCCAGGAGGGATGTAGTGTTGGTGGGGGCAAAGGGGAAACATTTCCTCTTCTCCAAAAAAGCCACTCGGGCTTCTCGCAAGAACCAATATTTTGCAAAGAAAATGCTGGCAGCAAAGAAGTCCTATCTTGAACACCTTCAAACACATATTTGAGCATTAGAAACCCAATACGTTAACAGAGGTATGGTGCCAGCACACTGATGTTATTATTTTTTATTAATACTTTTTTTTTTTTTAATTTTCTTGTTAGCTAAATTTTACAGAAGGCAAGGTATCTCATTTCCAGCAGACAGACACCCAGAATCTGTTGACAGCACTTGAAGGATAGTGTACAAACTGCTGCCTTGTATTACCATTAGCCATGCGACCACGTACCGATCTGCTATTTAAACCAGTCTTATGGCTTGCAGGCATTTGTGCCACCGACTCAGCTGTCAAGGCACAAAATTATAAGAAATCATGTAAGAAAGGACTCCAAATCCATCAAGTGGTGTTTCATCTATCAAAAAAGGAGAAAAATATATGGATTTTGTCACCAGAATGTTAAAGGGAAACAGTTCAGTCTGTCTTCAATATGGAATAAAATGAGAAGCATTTTTATTCAATGTCATATACACATTTGAACTCTGTAGCGTTTTGAGTGTTGCTGTCACCAAATATAAGAAAATAGGGTCCATAAAGGAAAACCACAAAAGACCACCGTATTAATCATTGGTTGTTTTTTCCATTACATCATTTGTCCCATAGCGTGGAAATTGTATGATGAATGTAATATGCTTTTTTTTTTTTTCTTATGAGTATAAGGAATGAGTTTCTGTGGAGTGTGCAAATGGTGAGCATAGTTTTGCATAATTTCACTACACAATGAGGCTAGAGGCTTTAGGTGCATTTCAGTGATGTTTTTAGCAGTTTCTTGCTTAGATTTTGGCACCAACTGTGGATTCTAAAAAAGCAAGTAGAGTGAACAACAACAAAATGTTCATTCTTGTTCTGCTGATTGTGGAGGCTTAAGACCTCTGGGTATGGAAGCCTCCGGAGATCTTTGCAAATTTTCTGTTAAAATAAATGAAATCACAACTGGTAGAAGCATACTGTGTTTTGTTTGTTTGTTGTCTTCTTGTGCTTTATTTCTTCTGATACATTGCAAGGCCACTGATGTGATCCACTTGCTTTTGGTCTAGTCCCTGTGTTTTCATGTAGTCAGTCTTTGGCAGTCAGAATTTTCCTCTGCTGTTTAATTTCATAATTTCTTCGTATATGAGTGTTATGTTGTATAAAGTAACCATGTTTGCCTGTGGATTTATCTTTACTCTATTTGGCAGACCAAATGTATGTAATGGACCCGTTAAAAAAAAACAATTAAATGATGTAATGCCTTAAGAAGAATGCTCAGCAGATCTATTGTTAAGTTCTGGAATATGTGCCCCTGTTCCTGGATGGTTTTGCTATTCCTGTTTTGAATAAAAAAGGGGGGAAAAACAGCTTCTGTTCTGATGACTGACTTCTGTGATGCAGTTTTGATTAGCTAAATCTGCCTTATTCAGTGAAGTTAATGTGGTTTGACAGGAGCTTGATTAGGAAGCAATCATTTCTGTTGATAGTAAACAGTTGGTCACTTTCAGCAGAGATAGGAATGCCGTCCTTTGTCTTGAATGACGCGTGATTTGTTGGTTTAAGTCCTAGCTAAATTCAAAAGTTAAGTCTGAGCGGAATGGGAGAGAATATAGTACCAGAAGTAGATGTTTATGGTAGACTCCACAGTCCTCATAAAACTGGGGCTTTATTGTCGTGGCTGGCATAGAGACACAAAAGAAGGAGAAAGACATTTTGTCTTCTGAAGTGCTTGCAGCGTAAAGGGCCGCAAAAGAAAGCTCTGGTTCCAGGACACATAGGTTAGGATAACTGTGGTCCTCTACCCCCTCCCCTGTATTTCTTTAAGACAGAGCAGGTTTTATTAGCATACCATAGAGTACTGCCCAGAAGGACAGCAGTGGACATGAACTGGTGGACATGAATTAGGCTGATGAGTGAAAGTACTGAAATGCAATAAATAAGCCATTCACACACACAAAAAAAATATAATGAATATGATACAGGGGTGTGCAAACTAACTTCCAGTGTGGAGTGATTGTTTAGTTACGGAGGGTGCTACTTGACTGGAATTTGCATTTAGCTATAGTTTCTGTGCATATACACAGTCAAACATTTGAGGCAAAGTCTTAAGTGTTTCAGTCTTTTATTCTTGATATAAATTAGCACATTTATTTATTTACCAGACGTATGCAGTAGTAAAAGGGATGCTAAGAAGTTATAAAGGGAATCTAGGTGGGGGAGTTGTACTTTGCTTTTCATTTTTCTCTTACTGCGAGCTGGCCATTGTTAGTGGGTGTGAAGGAGATAATGCCACATGTGACAGGCTGAGAAAATGGAGCTTGTTGGTGAAATACTTATTTTTTCAAAGAATTCTTGATCTAGAGATTAAGTGATGCCTCATGCCAAAACGACAATACAGTTTAACTGTTGAGGGTCTGATTCTGACAGCTTTATCCTTGCAGGGGCCCAGCTTCTTGCCTGGTGGTCCTCTTAGCCCTGAGGGCATTTTATGGGTGGGTTGAGGGCCCAGCTGATATGTCACTGGCTTGTTCAGACTTGAGAATGTCATCTCCCACCCTGCCAACAGGTTGCAGATTCGTCTTCCATTATATGGCCTAGGAAGAGATAGATGTGCATGTCTAATTTCTGTTCACACTATTGCAGAGCTAAATTTTGGCAGTAATTCAGATCACCAGTGCCAAGGTGACTGGGACTGAAAAAAATGTAACAAATTAGAGCAGGTCTGTAGCTTGGACTTCGCAGAGCAATAAAGGTAATAAATTGTAAGAGATGGAAACAACATGTTGGTGGTATTCTCGTCCTCCTCATCTGGATGTGGTCTTGATTCAGCTAGTTGGCTGAATTAATTGACCCTTCCTCCCACGTGCACTTGTTAGAGAGACTACAGGGGAGGTTATATGAAGTATATGAACTGGAGCTGAATACTATTCTGTAAGTGGGAAGATAATTTTCCATTCTTACGTAACATTTTTGGCAAGGCAAATTGAATATGGCTCCCTCTAGAGCCTGTCTACTTTGTGGTTTCCCTCTGCCTTTTCCTTTGTTCTTTCTTTTTTTTTTTTTTTTTTTTTTTTTTTTTTTTTTTTTTTTTTAAATCATGCTTTGGTATGGAGCACACTGTTCAGCTCATCTGGATTTAGAAACAGATGTTGTGTACTAATTACCTCCTGCATCACAGCATGCTATGCAGGTACCAAACTACTAGGGCAAATAGACAATAGACAGTCCTTTCTGCTACATTCAAAAGTGCATCTCTTTATGTGAACTTTTTTTTTTATTATTATTTTATTTTTTGTTTAAGACTGAGAGAAGTATGCGGGTTCACTTACTTTTTCCCTCTTCCATTTTTTTTTTAGTTGAAGAGAAATGTTCTCCTTCTGCCGTTGCCAAATTATTTAGGAGAAGAGTGTAAATTAAAGCCATTTATCTTGAAATGTGCTATTGGAGCAGACTGTTTACACAAGTGTAAGAAATTGTAACATAGGAGTATTTGGTCTGGTCTGCAAGGAAAAGGTTTTTCTTTTTTCTTCCTTTAAAAAAAAAAACAACTTTTTACATAAGGAATATTGGTTATAACATAGAAAAACTGTTTGAAGCTCCAGTGTACGCGTTGATATTTTAGTGCAGTTGGGGCAATGGTGCCTTTATGAGGAGTATATTTTTTGTTGCAGTGTTGCTAAAATAAATTTGTTACTAGTTATACTGTGATCAGTTTGAGGTAGAATAGTCCATGTGTGTGGCAGAGCTTTTTTTTGACTGGAGAGTGCTCATTGTGTGCATCCTGAATAAGCAATTATCGGCTAGTACAAATCTGTTGATTTTTTCCCATCAGTTGGTGGACGAGTGAGCCGGGAGCTAAATTACACACGGCAGAAGATTGGAGAAGAGGCCATGTTTAACCCCCAGCTCATGATTCAGACTCCACAGGAAGATGGTGCTAATGTACTAACAACAGAAGCACTCCGACAGCACCTTGACTCTGCACTTCAGGCCAGCAGAGTACATGTCTATATGTACAACAGGTAAGGGGAAAATTAAGTTTTCCTGTAACTACGAAAAAGTGGGCGCATGCTTCCCTACCCATGCTTTTAACTGGTTAGCACTTCAGAGCCTGTCCCGTAGGACTTTCTGATTTGAACGTCACTGGTTTTTGATACTTGACATTGTGGCATGATAGCAATGATGAACTGGCTTTTGACAAATAAAATGGGATAAATGAGTTGGAAGAGATTTAGAAAACGTACCTCTACGAGCAGCTGTACAGTATCCAGCACCTGTCTTCAGTAAGGTGTGATGTCTGTGTTCGAAACATAGGACCTTACCTGTGGGATTCCTAATGTTGAAAAGCCTTCCATATTAGCGATGAATCACTTTGTTGACACTGTCATGAGGCATATAACGTCTGTGAACACTAGTACAGTTTACTGTCCTTCTAGTAGCTTGGATATAAAGGGAAATGCAGTTGTGTGAGAAGTGGCAGTGGGTGAAACAACAGCTGTGTGGTAATGTAGAGTCATAGTAGAGTTGGCCTTCAGAGTGTCTGTGCATATACTGAAGGCTGGGAGTTGCATGTTATCCAACAAGAAAAATCTTAAAGATACATCTTAGGAGGGTGCCAGTTCTGGGCTAGTGAGCTATCTTCTTGAAAAGCGGTTCCTTCAGAGTTACTGCTTACATGATGAAGTGTCTGTGGGTGCTGTCTGAGGCATGAACCCCAGTGTCTTTCAGGACATATCTTCAGCACATCGATGAGTTAATGCTAAGGCTCTAATTATCTCTTGCCTGGCTCCTGTTTTGTTTTTAGAAGTTCTAATGCATCTGAAAAAGGAAGGCAGAAATCCTAGTGGTTTCTTTTCTCCTGCATGTTTGTCAGTTAGGAGTATGCTAGTCCTCTGAGCCTGAAGACAACTTCTCTCTCAGTTGTCATAGGGTAATACCTGAAATCCCAAGTGGTCTCATTCATATAAAGCCAGATTTCTGTCCCAGTAAGCAATGTGGGCCATCCTGCTCATTCAAAAGCAGCTCCATGGACAGAGAGAGTCTACAATAACTGAAACATATCTATTCTGTAACTGCAAGAAGAAAGGCCTTTGCTTTTTATGTGAGGTGTGATAGATCTATCATGAATAAAATTTGCCCTCCTCAGGGATTTGCTGCTTGAGGCCAATGTGGGAATGTAAGTTGCAATTTTAAAAGTATGTTACATTTTAAAAATAACTTCAGTAACTGTTGAAGAAAAATGTGTTCTTTATCTTTATTACAGACAATGGAAATTGGAACATTTATGTTACAAATCAGGAGAACTCATCACAGAAGCAGGTTACATGGACCAGGTATGCATAGCAGGGATTTAGTTATAAGCTTTTTGTATTCTCATGATTCAGTTTGCTTAGATTGTGGATTGTATTCTATTACATTGTATTCTGGACTAACTGTGTTTTTACCCCTTCTGGTTTTGACAGATCATAGAATATCTTTATCCTTGCTTAATTATCACTCCTTTGGACTGCTTCTGGGAGGGAGCAAAGCTACAGTCAGGAACTGCCTATCTATTGTAAGCACGCTTTTGTATAACTTTCTAGTCTGACTGATTTTAATTGTGTAACTATGTATGATTTTGAGTTTTAACAAAAAATAAAAACTACAATGTCTCTACAGAAAATATGCATGGATTATTTTTTTAATTTCTGCTTCTAGGAGTTGATTTGTAGGCATTGATTTAATTCCAGTGTTGTTTTTTTTCTTATTCTGCTAGTGTGTAAAAGAAAACCTAAGTTCTGAATCCGTGCTTAAAGAATTTTATCCTTCTTTTGGAAATAACTTTTTTTTTTTTTCCCCAATAAATTACAAAAAACATTTCTTAATAAGGAATTTATTCCTAAGAAAATATCTTGGGTTAAATCTCAGGTGTTCCTAAGGACCAAAAAAAGAAATCCTTTGCTTATGAGATCATTAAAGAAACTATATATAGTATCTTTTGTGGGTGGTTTCTCACAATTTAGAAGTGTGATATTATAAGCCCTGAATCCTTCAAAGAGTTAATTGTTAATCTGTGCAGGCATTTCTGTTAATTATGCAAGAGTTAGCATTTGAGTTATTGTTTCTGTCCTGGTTTGCATATCTCTGTAAAAGCAATTTGCAATGGCCATCTCGTAACCTTTAGTGTACAGTTTTAGATGGGGAAATAAGGGGGTTTGTGTTTTCTGGTTGGGAGATTCGGAATAATGACTTAAGCCTGGTTAAGCAGATACAGTGTGGTTTGAACCACAGAATAAGGCAGCCAAAAGCCTTTCTAGTCTGTCAACATCACAAATTCAGAAGTGGGGGGTGGGAGACGTGACAGTGATAGTGGTGACAGCCATAGTAGCAGGAAAGCTTGATGGTTGATAGTCAAGCTGCCAAGGCATTTGAAGGAGCACAGCATTGTTATAGATAAACAAACATCAGCTTTATTGATTGATTACATCTGCAAGATGATTATTATAGTAAAAAGAAGTAATCTGATACTATGAGAAATGCTTTCTTTCCTCTGCCCCCTCTGTTCTTTCCCACTCCCCTCCCCCTAATTCTTTAAAGCAGCAGTTGGCTGCTGTTTTGTTATTTAGGTGCTTGATAATTTGTTTTGCTTTTCTTGCAAATGGAAGGATTTTTAACCTGTGAATATTCCCTTTGATGTAATAACTTTGTAAGAACTGAGTATTTTTGTTAGAATTACAACAGGGTTACAAGAAAAGTACGTAAAGCAAAAGTGCAATTAAAACACACCTTACACTAAATGAAACAACCTTACCAGTAAGGGTTATAGCTTGTAACACAAAACGACTCGATTATTTGTGCAAATACGATTTTTTAAAGTATGCTTGTTTCAGTACTTCTTTTTCTTCCATTTTTAAAATCATTTCTCCCTGATTTCTCTTGCAGAGGAAAGCCTCCTTTGCAGTGGATCAACTTTGACCCCTTAGAATTCTTGGAAGAGTTAAAGAAAATAAACTACCAAGTGGAGAGCTGGGAAGAAATGCTGAATAAAGCAGAGGTTGGTCATGGTTATATGGATCGACCTTGCCTGAATCCTGCTGATCCTGATTGCCCAATCACAGCTCCCAATAAAAATTCCACCAAAGTAAGTTTTACTATCTTTTTGTCTACCTGTTAATGGGAGGAGGGACGCAGGGAAGAGAGAAGGTGGTACCAAGTAGTATGTAGTTCATATTCTTGACCAACGTCATTTTTCAGTTCCTGTTATTTGCTCCTAGCCCAGACTCTCTAACTTTCCATCATTCGATGATGCAATACTTAATCCTGCGTATTTAGAGTGAGAGTACAGTTGTCAGCTGCTGGCCCAGCATGGCAAAGTGGTGATGAGGCACTTAGCAGGCTTAATGCATCAGTCAGAGATAGCAACTGCTGGAATACAGCTCAGCTACTCTGTACACTCACACCATGCAGCAGCAAAGCCCTCCTTCAGGGAGGGCCAACTTTGTTGACATTTGTGAAGAATTTGAAGTAATGGGTCACAGTTTTATGTATCTGTCTCTCAGGCAGGCTTTGGAGAAGATGCTGTTTGGTCACTTGATCTATTGAACACATTTCTCTTTGTGGATCTCCTAGGCTATCTTTAATATCACTCACTGTAATGCACAGGGTGTTGAGTTAGGGTGTGCGTTTGTCTGAAGTTATGCAACTGGTTAATTGCTTCTTTATCACTTTTTCTAGCCTCTTGATGTAGCCCTTGTTTTGAGTGGTGGATGCTATGGACTGTCAAGAAAATACATGCATTGGCAGGAAGAGTTGATTATTGGTGGTACAGTCAAGAACAGTTCTGGTAAACTTGTCAGGTAAACAAACAAATGGTTAAAGAAAATTTTAAGGTTTTTCCCCATTAGGGTTTGGTTTTTGGGACACGGGGGGGGAGGATCATGCAAAATCAGCTGCCTTTCATGTGTATTATGAACTGTTGTTTAGGAGGATACGCCTCAAGAGAGCAGAATTTAAACGAGTGATTGGACAATTCTTTAAGGAGGTGTCATTGCTTCCTGCTTCTAACCTCAGAATGATAATGTACATTGCTCAGAAAAAAGGTTTTTTTCCTGGGAGCTTTGTTGTTTAGCATGTATGCATAAAGCACTGAACAGCGTTTAAAGCACTGAACAACTTTGATCATGTTTTGAAATATGATCAAAGGAAAAAGGGGAAAAATAATACGGGTAATGTGCTCACACGTTTAACGTTTCTCAGCATTCAAAAATCTCCACTAAGCTTTTTGCTTAGACTCAATATGCAGAAAAGTCTATTCTTTGTGCTACTACATCCTGAATACATTTTTGACTGATAAAACAAAACCCTTTGTTTCAGACCTCTTGAAGAAGTCATGGAACACTGAATTTCTGTGGGGGAAAAGCATATGAGAGAGCTGTTCTAAAAAATATAGGATACACTAAGCTAAACAAAGCACAATTCTCCCATATTTAATAGAGAGAACTTTTGATATGGATTTTGAATTCTTTTTTTACATTGACACGAAACATGAAGCTGTATTTCTTGCAATAAGTCTTTCAACAAGTAGTCACAGAATGGATTGGGTTGGAAGGTACCTTAAAGATCATCCAATTCCAACCCCCCTGCCATGGGCAGGGACACCTCCCACTAGATCAGGTTGCCCAAAGGTTGGCCCATCCAACCTGGTCTTAACACCCACAGGGATGGGGCATCCACAGCTTCTCTTGGCAACTTGTTCTTGTCAGTCACTACCCTTACAGTGAAGAATTTTCTTCTAACCTCTATAGGATCATAAGAATATACTTAGCCAAAGAAATTTATGTAGCCAAAGAATATATTCTTAGTGAAAAATAAAATAGTTCCTTAACGTTCTAAAATTGTTGGATAAAGTTGCATGCTGTAGAAAGTCCGGATGCATAATTGCCATTCTATACTCCTCAAAGCTTGTCAGCCATCGTGACTTTAGTCTGGTATTTCTTCCAAGGGTTGAAAAAAAATGCCAAGGTCTTCAAATGACAAATTGCCAACAGCATTTACACGATCTTGTAGAAATAACTGTTCCTTTGGCCTCTTCACAGTAATCTGTCTGTTAATTATGATCCTTACAACTGATTTACAGGGTTACATTCTTTGCTTACAAAACCTATCCTACCAAAAATAATGGCAAAACTATCATTAACTTCAGGGAAAACAGATTTAGCCTCAATACTGCGTAGACCAGTACAGCTGCACCAGATACATAGTAGAATAATTATACTCTGTTCAATTTTAATATGAACATGTGCCCTATAAAATCATGAACTCCTGCAAGCTCCTATTAGGCTCTCGTTTTGGTTTTCATGCCATGAAAATAATTTCCTGAAAATGCTTATTTTATGCCTCTTCTCCTCTCATTTCTCTCCATGTTACAGTGCACAGGCTTTGCAAACCATGTTTCAGTTAATGACTCCGAAGCAAATGTATGAACACTTCAAGGGGTATGAATATGTTTCACATATCAACTGGAATGAGGATAAGGCAGCAGCAATTCTGGAAGCCTGGCAGAGGATGTATGTTGAGGTAAAACTGAACATAACCTAGAATGCTGTACTATAAAACCTTACTGAGATCAACATCTCCTTCTCACAGCTTTTTACAGTATTGCTTCAGGGAAGATGCTTAACTAAAACTGAGTTTTTGCCTCTCAGCTTTAAAGGTGATTTATTCTCTTTTTAATTGAGAAGCTGCTTGGTTATTCAGATATGAAAAGCCACAAAGGCTTTGCAATTTGCTCTCTCGCACATTTCTGCTTTGCTGAGAGCAAGAAGGAACTGAAGAGCTGCTTGGAATTCAAAAGCAATTGGTTGGCGTGATTATTCTAAAGGTGTCTGGAAAACATTAGCTAGCCGTTGACTGCTCTCCCAGCAGCAGCCCGGGTGGGGAGGCCATGTGACAGTGCCTGGCCTTTGTGTCCCAAACTCTGACCTCTGCTGTGCTGCCTCTGACCTCTGTGAAACGTCCAGGCAGAGGGGGAGAGAGGAGTACCCTGAAGAGCACTCTGGCCTTAGATTAAAGGCAGAACTCATACAGCAGCAAGTCAGTGCCAGAATTACAGAAAGAGGAAACCTTTACACTTCAGCATTTAAATTAAATGCTTGAAATGAGCTGCGAATGCAGTAGCCTTTCCTGAAGGATGCAAATTCTTGTTTGATAAGGAGTAGCTTCCAGGAAATAATGATAAAATATGCTTGTTTCATTTAGCATCAGTGAAATCTCCTGTGTAGGGTGCATGCTTTAACAGGGACATAAAGGCAAAAGCAGGTTCAGATGCGTGCTGTAGAAAATGGTAACTTTTCAAATGAGTTACACCAATTTTTGTTTCTCTTTTCATAGGTTGTTCATCAAAGTGTTGCACAAAACTCTACTCAGAAGGTGCTTTCCTTTACTACAACCACCCTGGATGACATCCTGAAGTCATTTTCTGATGTCAGCGTCATCAGAGTAGCTAGTGGCTACTTACTAATGGTAATAAAACAAGTTATATTTATTTATTTGTCTCTGGTAGTAGAGCATGGCTTAAATATCCACTTCATTGTTACCAGTCAGTAGTCCAGAACATTTTTTGAATACTTAAAAAACCCCACCCTTACAATTTGTAAACATTTGCTTCAGTGTTGTCATCTGTTCCTCTGTGTAACATGTCTAATATGCCTATTTAAAAGTGCCTGTAACAAAGTGTATTTGGGGAAGAAGGCGGGTAGCTGTTGGAGAAGGATCCACTCTGATATTTTGCCTTTTTTTTTTCCCATACCCTCCCACCCTTCCTTTCAGCTTGCCTACGCCTGTTTAACAATGTTGCGGTGGGATTGTGCCAAGTCTCAGGGTGCTGTGGGGCTGGCAGGAGTCTTGCTGGTTGCTCTCTCAGTGGCTGCAGGATTGGGCCTGTGCTCATTGATTGGAATTTCCTTTAATGCTGCCACAACTCAGGTATTTAGGAGCCACGAGTCTGACGTTATGTTACTAGTACTTCGTTACTGAATGAACACAACTGAATCTTTGAGGAAAAAAAGCTGCCCAAGTATTTTGATTTTAGATGTTTGTGTCTTTCTCCTATCTCACAGCTTGTGCTGTGAGAGATTAAGTAATGATGATGTCAAATGATATTAAAGAAAAAGGCAGATATCCTTTAGTTTGTATAATTACTAGATTCTGAGTTCTTTGTTTTTCTGTGTCTCAATACAAGTGATGGTATCTGGTTGAGTATAAGAAGCTGCAATAATATATCACGATGTTATATTTTGAAAATAACTTCAAATATTATCTCATATTCTTTGTTTACCCAAAACTCAAATTACTTTTAGTGAGATTTTGGGCCCATAAATGGTATACTGGAAGTTCTTGAATGTATTTCAGAATAAAAGTTTATAGCTATATTGCATCCTTTTGATTTTTATTTTACCCTTGGATATGTGTTCAGAGTGTAATGTTAAAGTTACTTTAATTAGCCATGTAACGACTAGCTGCATGGTAGACCATGAAACAACCTTCTTGTTTTTCTTTGTTTTGTTTCTCCCCCAAGGTTTTGCCTTTTCTTGCTCTTGGAGTTGGTGTAGATGATGTTTTCCTTCTGGCACATGCATTCAGTGAGACAGGGCAGAATAAGAGAATTCCATTCGAGGTACTGACAAAATGGGGAGTTGGGGTAAAAATAAAAGGCTTCATATAGAAAAAGATAATGTATACATAATTAGTAACAATTACCAAAAAAAAAACAAAAAAACAAAAAAACACTTTTTTTTTTTTTTCCCTAGAGATCTTCTCCTGATTTATATAATACAAATTATGCACAAAATTTTTGTGTAAGTCAATGTAAATTTGGGAACATACTCAAATGTGAGTCAACCATTAAAATTATGAGTGTTTTTAATAGAAGAGCACAAACATTTTAGGGTGAAAACTAAGAGAAGGAAAAAATATATATTTGTATTATGTTACTTTTATTTATTTGTTATGACTTTTAACTTGAGATTTTACTTTTTTTCTGCTTTTCTTTGCTTTTACTTACTATTGACAATGACATTACAAAGCGTAACATATTCATTTTATAAAATCTAAGATGTCATTGCTTCTGTGATCTTTTCCTTATAGTGACCTTTTTTATCCTCAGTCCAAAGTTTCATATCCAAAGTACAAATCATTTAAAAATAATGTATACTTGCTCATCCTGTTCGGTACAAACAATGTTTTCCATGTGCTCTTTGCAGCTGGTTCAGCGTACCATTACTATAACCTCAGTCTACTTCAAAATAGCCTACTGGTCTGGGAAAGTGTCCTGTGCTTATGTTGACTTGTCCTTTTTTTTTTTTTTTTTTTTTTCCGTATGTGTGTGGTTCCTGGGTTTGGGGTTGCTGGTTTTTTTTTTGTTGTTGTTGTTATATCTATCTTCAAGATCTGTAGATACGTTATGTAGCTGTGTTATCAAACATGCTTATTTTGTCTGAAAAATATTAAGAACACTATGCGACTCCACCAGTAGACAATGCATCCTAGTTAAATTACAAATCTATTTGATGTAATGTCAGTATCAATTTAGTTGTGTCTACTGAAGGTAGAATCAGGTTTGATAGTGTCTTCTACCCTTAAGAAAACATCAGCACTTAATGTGTCATATTCTTTTCTCCTGGACAGTATACTTTGTATATTTTTTATTGAAATGCACACTTTTATTCAGAATTTCCTTGTAATAGGTTTTCACTGTTACTGTGTTATATCTGTAGGATGACCCCTTCATTTGCAGGACACCACCTTATTCACATGACTTCTAAGATACACCATTTGTTTTGCAGGACAGAACAGGTGAATGTTTGAAGCGAACAGGAGCAAGTGTAGCCCTTACATCTATCAGCAATGTTACTGCTTTCTTTATGGCTGCCTTAATCCCTATTCCTGCTTTACGAGCATTTTCACTCCAAGTAAGTTTATGTGCTGTTTTGTTAGCTCTTGTAGATTAGTCCCGTTATGGGACTAATGATGATGATACCTTTTAGTGATAGTAGTGAATTCCATGTTCAGTGCTTCTGCAGTTCACTGAACCAACATGTGATCGCTGGCTACCATAGATCTGGGTAATAACAACAGCTGTCTGCCCTTGATTGTGCTGCTCCCATTTCTCATGCCTGGCGTCTCTTGCATCATACTGGCAGGTGAAAGAAAACCCTGTCCCACCACAACTGGGTTGAGTGCAAAAAGCAAGATGTGTGCATCTAAGCAGAAGAAAGACACCAGAAAGATTTGCATTCTTTTGGCGGTTAAGAGCATTGGACTGTCCTTTAGTGTATACTGTAACATTTCTAAGTAGAAAATTTAATCCTTTCATTCAGGTTTGTCAAATTTGCTGCTTTTCAGAACTACAACCAAAGTTCAATGACAGCAGCAAGAATGCATTTGCCATATTCATTTTTACTAAAGCTAATTTGTACTGCCTTGTTCCCAATGTAATTTTAACAAAGCCTTGTAGAAAACTTCAAAAATTTTATATTCCAACTGCTTTGAGAGAAAATGTGAATTTTATGTGCTGAATCATGTATCGCTCTCTCTCCCTTTTCCTCTGTCTTCTTGTATTTGCTTGTGATAATACAACCTCAGGAAGATGAAATATTAAGGGTGCTGAAGAAAGCTTCCTTTAAAAGCAAGGGCTCTTTGAAGAAGGCTTTGGGAGGTTCCCATCAGACACTGCTTTGACACACAAACAATTTATAGCACTGTCTGACCTTGGTGCAGAGCAGGCAAACCATACTTTTTCAGTAGCTGTTTTTCTTCTGGTGTAGCCTTGTTCTCCAGTCATTTTTCATTCTCCTTGAGCCCTTGGCTACGCAGAGGAAGCATGGACTGCAATTTTTCTCAATACATGTTGCAATTTTTGCTGTTTTCCAAAATTTAGGTATGCCTACATTAAGCTGTAAAATAGTAAACTGTTTATGATTGCAGCTGCATGACCAATAAGCTTTAATAACTCATTTACCACTTTTATCTCAATAGGCATTTTGGTAGTGAATAATAGAGGAAGTAAAGGACTCGTTGGTTTGCTGCACAATTGAGAAGCAGTTATCTGTGGCAACTAAAACTAGACCTTTGGTCCTGAGTGGTTAGCAGTATTTAGTTCTGCTGACTAACCAAAATCTAAATGTCTATTCTTGCAGGCAACATTACAGTGCATTGTTTTATGTTATGGCAAAGACCAGTCTTAAGATGTGAAATATTTTTGAAGCGTAATACTTCTTATTTTGGAAGAAGTGATTTATGTCTTTTAAATCTGTGGCCCAAAATCAAGCATCCAACACATGTACCTTAAGCAGTTAACAGAATACTGGAGATCTTCTCTAAGAGTCTGAGGAGGAGTCTTGTTTTCCTGTTGTCTAGCTTTGTAGTAACAGAGTTTTGCAGTAGTTACTTTAGCCTAAACACATCTGGTAAGAAACCTGTACTGAGGGTTTATTGGAAATAGAGCAATATATGTAGGTAAGCTAATATGACATCCCCAAACAGTGATTGACCATTTTGACCTAAACATACTGCTAAGCTGTCAAGTGACAGCCGCCAAAATTATTTTTTTTCTTCTCTGATGAAATTTTGCTCAGCCTGTCTCTGTTCTCATTCTTCACATCAGAACATGACAGGTTGCCCTGGGAAAATAAATGGAGACAACAGCTGTAAATGTAATCTGAATATAAGTCAGATATACCTTTCCAAGAGTCATCTTGCCTGCTGCCACCATGTAGGCTGAATCAGTGGAAGTTCAGAAAATCCACCAAACAAAATGAGAAACAAAAAGTTCTCGATGAGATTTCAACATATTCCTGTATGAACATGTTGACGTTATTCAGAATAAAAACATCACGATCAAAGTTGTTCTTAAGGCAGTGATTAATATGGAATTTATGTGTAGGAGCACTTGGGTGTTCAGAAACTGATGTTTGAGTTGCTCAATCTTTCCTCACTTGCATCTGTAGTCTGTCTTTGGTCACAAACAGCAATGACACACATCTATATTAAAGATGCAGAAATGTGCAAAAAAAAGGGTAGCTGGAGACCTGTACTGAGGGTTTATTGGAAATAGAGCAATATATGTAGGTAAGCTAGTATGACATCCCCAAAGCATCCGTTACTTGTTTTGTCCATCTTCACCAGGTAAAATCAGTTGTAGGTTATGCATTAATTACTACATTCAGAATCAGATAACCATGGCAAGTTTTGGTGAGTGGTCTGTATTTATATATAGATTTCTTTATTTACAGTCTTTTTCCTCCCTCTCCCTCTTACTCAGCCTTGTTTAAACAAGTACTCTTTGCTGTCTTTGATAGCTCCCTAGCAAGACTTAGAAAGCAATGAAATACTGCAGTTTACTTTCCACAGATGCTGCCTTCTTCTCATCTAGATAGTGAATTTTTAACAGATGGGCTTAAAAAAGGATTGCTCTTGACCTTATTTTGCTCTTCATACACTTTCCTTAAGACATTGCAAGATAATTGTCAAAGTTTCCATAACTTTTGAGGCCCAGTATCTGTAAAATAACCCAGCTGCTGAAGGAGACTAAATGGTTTCCTGCATGTGCAAGTCCAACTTTTATTTAGAAACTCACATTTTACATATCAATGCTTTGTTCTTTCTCAGCTTCTGTCCTGTTCTGCCAGCTAAAGCAGTTCATTGATACCTCTGAGTTGTTCGTTTACTTCACGGAACTTAAGCACTGCAAGTTTGCTGCTGTTTTTGGAATCCACTAGGGTTAGCTCTTGCTGAGTTAGAAAAAAAATGGAAATCAGTCATTTTGAAAGTGAGATTTTAAAAAATGAATTGTTATGTGGATAGAGACTATTTTAGCTTTTTACATGTTTGCATTTTTTTTCATTTATTGATCTCATTAGCCGGTTATTTAAGCAGTTTTAGGCTCTGAGAAGCTGCATGTATCCCAAATATTCAGTCTCAAGAATAACCCATAGGAGAGTGCTCAGGACTGTGAAGGAGTAGGTTCTGAATTTTCTGATGCATGTCATCTCTTAAAGTTGGGAGTTAGGTGGGAGAGAGGTTACCAAATAAATCGACTGAAAGTGTTTGAAGTTTGCTGTGGGAATGTCTTAAACATAGTACTTTTTTTTTTTTTTTTTTTTTAAGTGTAAACAAAGGAGGCATGGTAGAATGTAACTACCACTGGTCTGAATTCTTTCCTCAGACAGAATATCCAGACACCTTTGTGGAATAAATTCCACCCAGAAAAAGAGAAGGCATGGTTTCATGAAAAATTCACATAACTTGCTTGCTTGCACCACAAACTTCCTCCCCAACAACAGAGGAGTGGTGTAGATTTAGTAATGAGCAGAAGTGAAACATTGCCCGTTAAGTCGTAGCAGTAACTTTTTTCCTCACAGTAAGAATGACAAGTTTATTTATTTTATTTTATTTTTTTTGTAAATGTAAAAGTGCATTACCAGGTGCTGGTGGTGGGTTTGTGGACAGAAAGAATGTAAGTTTTTAAGCTCATTCAATTATCTTACTCTGCTGAAGCTGTTTGTCCCCCTCCTTTTACCCACATCTTTTAGCTTACCCTGCTCCTGACATGAGAATTTAACAAGCAAAATTAAAGCCTAAGGGGAAGAGAAGGGGGGGCGCAAGAGGGGGAAGTGAGTCTGTGTGCTGTCAGGAGGGAGTTGCAGATAGGCAGCAGTGGGGTGGAAGTTTCCCTGACAGACCTCCTCGTCTGTTCATCACCTCTGGCTATACAGCACACCCATTCTCCTTGGGTGGGCTGCCAGGAATGGCAAATAGCAGCACATACCTTCAGCAGGGCCCCAGCCTACCAGCTTGGCTCCCTTCTCCCTTGCTGCCTCCAGCACAGACTGCCATTCTTCTGTCTCAGTTAACAGTTGCAGCAGCAAGCATATTTTTAGGCTCTGCATTATGGAAAGATGCAAAATCAGAGCAGGTTTGTCAGAAAACGACCGATGTTTTTCATGATAAGTGGATTTTTTTTTTTAATTCCTTCTGATCTCATTTCATTGAATGCCCTCATTTACCACCCTTGGGTAGGCCCTGTTTTTCCCCCTGTAGTACTAATCTTACCTTTGTTGGTTTCTCAAGAAGAAAGTTTAATGCCCTTTCCCCTTGCAATTGATCATTTTTCTATTAAGTGGCAAGAGCAGATGCCCTGTTTCAAAAAATCCTAAGCATGCTTTCAGCGTGGGTATTGCTAACAGATTGTCCATACGCCGGAGGCTCTGCTACCACAGATTTTTGTTGGTGCTTTTGCAGTGAGTGTAATCACTACAGATAGGTGATGTTGCCGTGATCACATTTTTCATATCTTCCCATTCCCAGCCATCAGGGAAGGTGAGGTAATAGCTAGTGCTTCACCTTCATAGACTGGGTCACCCACAACAGTCCCTAAGTCCATCTCTACTTGTCTTGTCTTGGCCTGCTCTGTGTCATGCTATTCCAGGTGCCCCTGGAGCTGGGGATGTGCAGCAGGAACTGGGAGGCATGACACTCCACCTTACCAGGGTGACTTTTGCTGAGCCAACAAATAAGAATTAGTAGAAGAGCAATGTCTCAACTATTGTCTTCAACTGTGAAAACTGAGCACTGGTGCAACCTTGAAATGCTGGTGAGGTGGGTGAGGGAGAGAAAGCCTGCAAAATATATATATATATGTATAGGAAGTTTGTAGAAGTGTACAGAGAAGGATTGGAGGACTTAATGTTAGTTTTTCGGCCATGCAGGGAGAAGTAGGAACTAGAGTCGGGCCTCAGCTGTGGTTTTTAAACATCTCAGTAAAATTCAGCTGATAGAAGATCTTTGTTAGACACAACTAATTATTCATGTAGTATGGGTGACTGAACTTTCTGTGGTTTAGCAGAAATAAAAGGAGTGTTTGTGTGAACCAGGTCCAGCAAACACCTTGCTTGCAACAACAGCTATTTGTTTTTTCTGACGGATTCAGTTTATTCTGGAGCAGATCAAAAGGAAATTGCTTTATCTCAGTCTTGGCTATGACCTTACATACCTTTCTGTGTGGATATTTATAAAACATGAAATAGTTATTGGATCTTTTCTCTCTAAGACGGTTAAGTGCTAATTAGGTTTTAAGTGCTAGATAAACTCTGTTTTAGTAGTTATTTCTACAATCATCAGAACCAAAATTTTACTTTAAGCTGTCTGGAGACAACAAAAAAGAAACACCAGTAAACACCACTTTGGTGTACAATATGATTGAAGTAATAAGAAAATATTTACATAAGTGATTCTGTCATTCTCAGAAAACTGAAAATAGTACCTAGTCTTTTAATCATACTTCACAGCTTCATAACTCTCGAAGTCATTAAGTAGGTTAATAAATTGATATTCAAAGGTAAAGGAAAAACCAAAATTGCATTAATTTAGAGACACGTAAGTCATGGATTTTTAAAACATGAACATATATTCAGCTGCCAATTTTGAGGCCCGATTTTTCAACATCAAAACCAGACATTTATTTATTTTTGAAGAAAGAGGGCATGTTTATGTCAGGTCCACCACTTCGTTCTTGTAGCCCAATGTTAGTTCTTTTTTTTTGTTGTTTTTTTTGACTGCTAGTTTGTATGGTTTCCCCAACATGAAATTGGGCTGCTTCTGAGATGCCTATTGCTTATTTTAATGGATAAAATATAAGGATTTCATTTTTTTAACCTGATGATGACTCAATACATGTTGTTTTTTAAGTGTGTCTCCTACCCTACTACTGTCTTCCAGTCCCATCTGTGCCCAGGCTTCCTCTTTTTGAGGGCTAGTTCTCTTAGCAATTCTGCATTACAAATAAATGCTGTTAATAATAATAATAGAAGCTGCACCATGTGTGTTTATGGAGATTCTCTGTGAATCTCTGTGTGGGAAGGGTTTGAAGTATGGTTTGAAGGTGGGTGTGTCCAATTTAAGATGTATTCTTGTTCCAATTTAAGACTCCATTTGGTAGCCTTGGTCATTAATCAAGTTCGGTTAAGCATGTTAATACATAGATTTACTATGTGTTTTTAAATTAATTTTGGTTCTTCTTTGAAAACAATAGCAGATAATCCCAAAATATTACTCTTTCTGGCTAGACTTTTAAGTAAGTACATCAAGTGCATAATATTAAACTAAATAGAGCGGTTTCATTAAAATTTTATTAAACCTTTATTTCATTACTGATTTAATAATGTGCTTTAACGTTATTCTAATGTCTAAATTACTTCAGATCCCTAAACTTCAATCCTTGTTCCAGCTTTGCTTTTGCTTCCTTTTTTTTACCGTGAGACTCTGAATAGGGCACAATCTCATACGAAGGAGCGGTGATTTATTAACTTTGTTTTTCTGCTTTAAAAATCACGGTGCAACCACATCTCCAGGCACAGACATATTAAAATATAAGAAGTTTAATGTTAAAAGGAATTAAATAACAACAATAGTACTACCCCAATGGCACTAGAAAGTGAAAATATACCTCCCAGTTCCCTCAGGGAGAAGCTTGAAAGCCTCTGACAGATTGATATGATAAATGGGTGGATAGATGAGAAATGAAAGGATGTTCTACGCTTTGTAAAGGAGATGCCCTACACGGAACTTAGTAACGACACTGCTTCTCTTATGATTGATCTCTAGGCAGCAGTTGTGGTGGTGTTCAACTTTGCTATGGTTCTGCTAATATTTCCTGCTATCCTGAGCATGGACCTTTATCGTCGAGAAGACAGGAGGCTGGATATATTCTGCTGTTTCACAAGGTGAGAATGTTTGATAGATTGATAGATGAGGTGTGTTCTTGTTGTGGTCACCAGTCAATGCCACTGTTGCCAGTCAACTCCCTGGTCAATAGTGGGAGTTCATTGCAGCAGGGTCTGTGCGTTATTGTCATGGTTTGATTTCTAGTGACTCAACTGTGTTTGCTACTATGTTTTTTTACCTGAGGGGAGAAGTTAAAGTAAGTCTATCCATCTCTCTCTCTCTCTTCTCACCTTGCGTCATTTTTGCTTTTCACAGTCACCTAGGAGCAGACATGATTTGGCTTTTTCATTTTGATATCAAAGAGAGAAAGCAGTTTCCTAAATTTGTTTCTGCAGGAGTGGTTAGAACAGGGAACTGATCACAAGAGAGTAGTCCTGCTTTTTATTTCTGATTCAGTGATGCTTTCACTGGATGCCCGAATGTCCTTGGATTTTGGAGGCCTAATTCCTAGAAGTAGCAGACAATCAGGCTTTCCCTTTTTTCCCCTATCCACAGTTGCACCAAATGTTGCAGAATTTGGCCATTTAGATAAGAGGCAATTCAGCCAACGCTTTGTATAGGCAAGAAACATTCTGAATTCCTCATTTTTTGGTGGATTTTTTTCACTTGATTAAAAATATCTGATAGTGTTTTCTGTTGTTAATTTGTCATTTCTTATTAAAGGAAGAGGTTTGTCTCTGTGTTTTTTGTTTGTTTTTTTGTTTGTTTTAATAAACAAGGTGTATGTTAGGTTCTTGCATATAGACTAAAATAAAGGGAATGCTTCAAAGAAATACTTCTGTAATTTTGGCTCTTCGTGTAGCCCATCCTTCCTGGAAATTAATCCTTGCATATGTTTACTTCATTTTTAAAACATTGAGTGAGTGTATGGCAAGTGGTTTCAAGCTGCCTCCCAAAAGTCTGAGATCTTATCCAGAAGGCCCAAATATTATTTAACAGTTACTTTAATAGTTCTAAACAGAAGAACTCAGTATGTCATGTGTTTACATTTTGATCTAAATAGCTTAATTCTCAGCATGGGCACATGGATGCAAACTCACACACGCATTGTGCATTCAGACTGTGTATGACTACCTAGCTATTGACCTGATTAGCATGTGTAATTAATGGAGTTATATGAGTTGATGTCAATGTCTTCAGACAAATACTGCTTCCTTTTTTGCTGAGCACAAAAAACGTGCACATATTCTCTGAGGCCTGCAATTAGAACCATGTCTAAGAAGCGTCTGCATGTAGAGGTGCAGATGAAAATTTATGTGAAAGCACGACGCTTAATTAACTTAAACCATCTAATAGTAATAAAAGCATTTTCAGGCAGAAGCAGATTATCCAATCTAGTCTGATTAAAATAAGGATGTGAACAGATGTTTTTCTTTTCTCTTACAGTCCTTGTGTCACTAGAGTGATTCAGATTGAGCCTCAAGCATATGCAGAAAATGACAATACTTGCTACAGTCCTCCACCCCCATACAGCAGTCACAGTTTTGCACATGAAACCCAGATTACAATGCAGTCTACAGTGCAGTTGCGCACAGAATATGATCCCCATACGCAGGTGTACTACACCACAGCAGAACCGCGCTCAGAAATATCTGTACAGCCTGTGACAGTGACTCAAGATAATCTTAGCTGCCAGAGCCCAGAAAGCACAAGCTCGACGAGGGATTTGCTTTCCCAATTTTCAGACTCCAGTATGCATTGCCTTGAGCCACCCTGTACAAAGTGGACACTCTCAACTTTTGCAGAAAAACATTATGCTCCGTTCCTCCTGAAACCAAAAGCTAAGGTAACCAGAGAACAATTTACCTGTTTCTCAAAAATGGACTTCTGTCTTGTCTAGTAAGAAAATTATCCTGACAGTAATAATAAGTATAAGGAATACATAGAATTATTTTGGAATAATAATTCATAATAATTTAAAGCTGTATTTATACCTTAAAATTTTTATCTTGCTAGCCATGTAGTGACATAGTTTTTAAGTATAAGTTAAGAGAGAGGGTGTTGGTGACTCAGGGTGTTGGTTGTTTCAGTAACATAAGCTTGTGAACTGTGAAACTAAAGCCACTTTTTAACTTTGTTACTGTGTAAGTTTTTCATCAGTGATATAGAGCCCCTTCAATAAAACACAGTTTAGCCTTGTTGTATGTGTATATGAAAAGAAACGAAACTTTAAAAGTATGGTGATGGGTGCTAAATTTGATCCTGGTTCCGCAGCGTGCTGTTATGAATTGCTAGTTTCTTTAAAAACCTAACACCAAATGCATTTCCATATTTTCTTGCAGATTGTGGTTATTTTTCTTTTCCTGGGTTTACTTGGGCTCAGCCTTTATGGAACCACCCGGGTGAGAGATGGACTAGATCTCACAGACATTGTACCACGGGAGACACGGGAATATGACTTTATTGCCGCACAGTTCAAGTACTTTTCATTCTACAACATGTACATTGTGACACAGAAAGCAGACTATCCAAATGTCCAGCACTTACTCTATGAGCTTCACAAAAGTTTCAGCAATGTGACATACGTTTTGTTGGAAGAGGATAGGCAGCTTCCCAAAATGTGGTTGCACTACTTTCGAGACTGGCTGCAAGGTAAGAGGAAAATTGCATGAACCTTTCTTCATTTTACAGTAGCAACCACTTGTTCAATGTAGTAATGCTCCTCTCTTCCAGTATGACCACACAGTTAAAGGCTGCTTGCATCAGGAGCATATCTAGGTTCTGATCTGATTTTGGATGCTGTCTGGCTGTTTCTCCAAAAGTTCAGTTCTTTGTGGCTAAGTTTACTTCCTGTAAAGAAAGTTTTGAAGCTGTAGATTATATTCTTGAGAGGCCATCTCGTGCCATTAATTTCTAAGCAGCTAGTGAGGAGTTCTGATTTCTGATTAATGACTAAATACAGCCCAGTATCTTGGGAAAATAAATGTTTGCTGAGTGTCTTGAGAACAGTAAATGAAAAGTCCCAGTTCAGCAATGTATTTTGGCACAGGATTAACTTTCAGCACGAGTGATCCTGTTGGCTTCAGCTGGGACTGCTGGCATGAAGAAAATTCAGTGTGGCTTAGGCGTTTTATTGGACTGGGAGTGCACCACACATTCTAGATTTCCAGTCAAGTGTCCTCACTCTTTCTGTGGTGCTGCTTTTTCTGAGCTGAATGGTAAAGGGTTGTGGGGAGACAAGAGGAGGCATGGTCTTTCAGGTACTATGATGATAATTAAATTGAAGTCAGCTTATTAAATATATTAAAGATATTATAATTACACGTGTTGAGACAAATAACTGTTTTGTATTTAAAATAAATGGTACAATTACATCTCAGCAAATTTAACAGTTATGTGCTGCAAGCAAACACGTTCTGCCTAGAAATATGCCTGTCCTACCTCTGCCTTTCTGCTGGAAGAATTTACAGGAAGCTTTTTGCCAAGAGAAAAATAAATTATGCTGATCTAGTGAAAATACAAATTTTAACCATAACTGTCCACAGATAACCAATGTAGCCAATGAAGCTTAGAAAACATTTGCATAGCTGCCAGTATTTGGGGTATTTTCTTCCTTCTGAAAATATCCTAGGCAGTATTAGAAAAGAAGAGGCATCTAAGTGACATGCATAATAAACAAAGTTACCAATTTTCTTGGGTGTTCAATGCACTGATAAAATCAAGCAGAGCAGGGTCTCAGCTACTAGTTCTGTTGTTTTTTTAGTGTTTATTACATGTATTGGATCTGTTCATTACAGTAAGTACTGTAAGTTTTACTTGAAATATTTTGCTCACATAAGCATATTGAGCTGCAAGGGAAGGCAAAGACCAGCAGAAAGAAAATTCAACATAGCTTATATGTTTTTCTGGATTGGAACCTTAATATTCTTTATAGCTTTGTAAGCAAGAATCTTTCTACATGCTTTTCCAAACTCTCATAATGCTTCTGTTTATCGTAATTCTTTTGTGGTTATTTTCTCTGTTGTCCAGAACATTAGGGAAAAATGTGTCTGGTCCCACCCCTGTGGAACCTGTGAGGTAGGTAGGAATCTGAGAAGACTGTGTTCACAGTCTTCATGTATTAGTGCTGAATCTCAGCATAGCCAGCCAATGATAAAATGAGGAAAAGGTCCCCTTGGATCTGCTTCTTTGCTCACACTGAAACTCTGGAGGCTAGCCCACTTGGTGTTGCTCCAGGGGTTGCTGTGTGCCTCCTCGCCCAGGCCTACCACTTACCTTCCTGGATCTCTTCTATTTTGGTTGCCTCTCCATAATCACCTCCTAGTGCTAAGGACTGCCTGCATGCCCCACCACCCAGTGCCTACACATCTCCTTCCCTGTGCTGCATGTACATGTTCATAAATGACCTTTTCAAGTCTACACTAGTCTTAGGGGTGTTCCTGTTCTCTCCATGTTGCCCGTGGTTACTTTTCCCCTCCTGGTCCATATTAGCCTGCAGGCCCTCCCTCCTTGCCCTCTGCTGTTCCCACATTAGAGGAGCTGTGATTGTCCTACTACCCTCGGTGCCCAGAGCTAAAACGTTACATGGGCATGGTCAGGGGCATTCCCAGGATGGACGTGTTGGCTTGTGGTGGTTGAAGTGGACGTGCCAGCTCTGTGACCGAGGGCACATTGTTTTGCCTGCTGATCACTCACAAATTTCAAATTAATCATTATGATTACTACTCAGCATTTAGGCCTGTGTCCTTACCACTGCTCGCTACCTCCCCTGAGAAGGAGAAGGCATCGTTAGGACAAAACAGTTAGCTGCTTTGTAATGACTCAGGGCTGTCTTTACAGATAATGCATTTACAAAGCAGTAAAGAAGAAGGGTACAGGGCATTAATGTAAAAGGGGAACTAAACTATTATAGTAAAACAATTCCATTATAGTTATGGGATTATCTGGAGGTGCAGACGCTAATTAACAGAAAGATACATGGTCATAATGGTACTGAACCCAAGGGAGTAATGGAAGGGAAGGTGAAAACAGAATTTGCAGACAGAGTGCAGTTCTAAGCTGGATCCAAGGAGGATCCTTTATGGGATGGGAGCAGTTCTGTTGCTGCATTTTTACGTGCTGGAGAGAGTGGAATAATTGAAGTAGGGGTAACTTTGAACTTAATGGCAAACTCCTACTGACTTCACTGGAGTACTTCAGTACTTGAGTACTCCAGTGAGATTAATGGCTCAAGGTGGCCTTCTGACATGTATGTGTTTGTCCAGCAGATTACAGAATGTATTGGAGGGAAGCAACAGCGTATGAACAAAAGCATTTTTTATGAAGACAGCATCCTTGGTTTAGCCATACACTTAGTTTCTGTACAGTTGAGTGCCATCAGCCCAACACACTTCCTTTGGCAGAGGTTCCCTTGTATTTGGCTTCCTGGTGTCTAGTCATATTAACATATTTTCTGCTACTGAAAATGCAACAGAAGAGAGTTAATACGATCGTTCATTTAAACTGGGGATGTTGGCATTATTTTTGTAAGTGACTGAATGTAAATGAGGTAGCTTGAATTTCCTGGCTTGACATAAGGCTTGCTTCTGCAAAGAGTAATCTTATCTCACATTACATGGTGCCAGCTGTTCACATGGGTAGGTAGGAATTGCTTCGTCACCTGCATTCCAGCATCCCACGTAATTTTGGAGGATTTTGCTTTCTTCTGAAGTATTAAGCAAAAGACATTGCTAACATGAAAAAATCCCATAATATAGCATTTTTAAAATTCCCTTACTATTTTTTAAAACTTCTCTGCAGAACAGTGTCAACAAATTACTTTTATCTTTCTGACCAGAAACATTTCAGTAATCTCAGTTATCTTTACAGTAGATTAAAGGCCTTTTAAATCATTGGTGGAAACAATATATAATAAATGTATTACTTGCTTTGTAAGCAGCGACTCTGCTATTATTTTCAAAGAGTTACAGTAAATTTTAATTATTGAAATTTTGAAATTCTTTAGAAATGAGACAGAACTGAGTGTGGTTTCTTGATACTCTTTCCACAGACTTTCAGTTTCAGCAGGGTCAGTAATAAAATGGCCCAAGCAGTAAGGTGGTTGAGCCATCTGCGTAATAAAGACATAACAGGGAACAGGCTTTGAAGGATGATCAAACTTGTAGGAACAGCAAAGGGGCGGAAAGGGGGAGACTTGAAAGAGCTGAATTTCCATCCACTGTAGTAACATAAAATGTACGTGCCCGTTTTTTAACATACCTTGCAACCACAAATCGGTAATGTTGCATGCAAAGGAGTGTATTGGGTATTGCGTGTCAGTGTAGCCCCATGACAGGAGCTGCACGTTGGTCTGGAAGTTCCACCCCAAATATTGTCTAGCACAGCAGTTCGTGTGCTCCCCTTTCTGAAGGAAACCATTTCTGCTGTAACTTAACATTCAAGCTGTTCTTTGGTGGTCCTTCCGTTTACGCGATGATGATGATAGCAGAAATGCTCTCACCTTGCCACTTCCTCAGAGACCGAGGCAGAGTCGAGCTGTGTTCTGGAGGGACGGGTTTGTATTTCTGCACGTCTTTGACAGCATTTTCCTCACTGCGAGAGCACCAGTAGGCAGTGCTTTTTAGAGAAGGGCTGTGAAGCTCCTTCGGCAGTGTCAGGAAGCCTGGTGGTGAACCGTCCTCCTCCAGGTGCCACAGCAGCAGATTTGCCAGGCCCTCTGCATGACTTTGTTCCCCACTTTCTGGCTTTTTTTTTTTTTTTTTTTTTTTTTTTTGGAGGGTGCAATTTTGCAGGACAACACAGGAGGCAGCTTTCTCAGGGAGTGAGGGAAGCGTTTTGTCAACGGGAGCAAGTACTCAGGCCCGGGGGCGGTGTCAGCCAGGCCTGTTTTCTCTTCCAGCGCTCTTATCTTCTTACAGCTGTAGCTAACCTATCAGATCTGTAATGATGGTTTTCATTACAGCTCCTTGCTGCAGCTGTGAGGTGGGCTGGTGATTTCCAGCACCACCACCACCACCACCACCACCCCCTGGCCTTTTCCTTCCCTTCCCTGGACATGCGGTTTGTCATCTGTTCGCACAGAGCCTCCTTGTACCGGGCTGCGGCTTCCTGTTCTAAATCTGATCCAAATTTGTGCCATGAGGTGTTCCCTCCCCCTTAAAGGGTGGCAAAGAGGAAAATAACAGTTGAGAGTGAATAGGTGTTGGCTGTGATCTTTACATGTGCTGGCAGCAGATCCCACGACTTGTATTAGCTACACAAGTTGAACAGATGGAACAAATTGACAAAATCATGTTCACTCACGCTGCGCTCGAGGAGCAGCTGAGTTGCTGTTTGAAGTTGAAAGTTTGAGTGTGTTTTTTTTTCCCCTTGTAGTGGAATTTCTGGTTATATCGTAGGAGCTGTTGCCTCTGCTCTGCAGTAGCCCAAAACAGTTAATGAGAGTGGTGTGTGTCCTCCTCCTCTGTGCCTTAATACTCTTGGCCAGCATTTTGGTGAGGGAGGGGGGAGCACAGAGAGTGTTTCTCTTCCAGATAATGGACTAAATGCCCCTCTGTTTTTAACTTTCAGGTAGGCAGTGATGTTAAATGAGGGCTGAACCCGGACCCTTCTGTTTTGGCACCATCCCTGTTAGCTTTGTTTTGAGGAGGGTGTATGTGAAGGGGGCAATAAATCAGATATAGTTGTGGATTTTGTGTGTAATGATTCTGGAATTGTCGTTCACGAGGGTAAACACTTTTATTTTAGTTTTAATTCTTCTCAACATATTTCTCCAAGCAGAGTGCGAGGTTGCTGTGTCACATTTAGCATTCCTGTCAGGCCATGGTGAGGCTATGCAAAGTTGAGAAAGTCTCTGAGAAGGACTCTTGACCTGAGAGTCCTAATCCTACCTCAGATCTCCTCCACACATTGAGGGTAGGATGGTTACTCCAGCACAGATTGCATCTGTGGTATGCTAATTCACTTTTGCTGGTCAGCACAATGTGGGAAGAGTGTTGAGGCTTCTCCCTTACACCTTGTTTTCCTGCCTTTCTCTGCACAAGACAGGACATGGAAGTGGTACTTTTACCTTACAAGACTGTGAGTGAGTGAGGAAGGATAATTTGCTTCCTGCTTCAGCTATACAGGGTCAAAGTTTACATTGAAAAAAGTCATTCTTTCTTTCTACTGAAATTTGTTTCTGATTGATTTCTTACCCATTTGTTCTGTTTTCTTCTTGACTTTCTTAACTCTTCAGGACTTCAGGATGCATTTGACAGCGACTGGGAAACTGGGAAGATCACTTACAATAATTATAAAAACGGATCAGATGATGCTGTTCTGGCTTACAAACTCTTGGTACAAACAGGCAACAGAGCAAAGCCCATTGACATCAGCCAGGTACTGTATCAGAGTCCATACTGGTTTATACAGGAATGCACAAGTCATCAGGAGTGGGGAGAGATGGAAAAAGCATGTCATAGTCGCTTTTTCATCTTTAAGAATTGAAATACCTCAGTTACACCATTCTGTGTGGTCTTGCTGACTTTGCTAGAGTTAAGTATTAGCTGCCTGTGTCGCAGGTTGTTCAAAGTCAACACTGGGAATGCCTGTCCTTGGTAATTACTGGGCAAATTGTGTTAAATGCTGCTCCCGTCTCAAACATACTCTCTCTTCTCACTGGAGCTGTGGAGTTGCTGCATCCATAGCATCCATAGATAGATGGAGCCTGGTCCTATGTAAGACATAGAGACAACATCAGCCTTGTTGCATTAAGAGGCGTTGCTGCTGGTTTGAATCAAACTTCCTTACAGGGTCATTTTTTGCTCAGCTTTTGCTGTGGTTTTGCATCTAGCATTTTTAATCATTTGCTTAGTTCCTACCAGTTTATTCAAAACCTAAATTTTAAAGAAGGATGTTGATGAATGATAATACGTTCTTGTACTGTCATCACTAAATACAGATATACTGTAGTAGAACCAGCAATGGCAGTTGGCTGAGCTGCTTAAATAGAATATGTCTGACATGCTTTCATAGGGTCATCACAGGACGTAACTGCTGTAGCCATTGGTAGGTGGAAACACATTAGGTTTGACTCCTTTAGCTAAAATTATACTTAAAACCTCAAAGAAAAAAATCTGCAATAATCTAGCTTCTCCTGCCCTAGAATCCCTATTGACCCACTGTGCTTTTAGGCAAAAAAACAGTCTTTCTAATGAGCGTCCTGGCAGATCTGCTTATTGTCTTTCTCTCTTTTGCTGGCATTAAAGGTGAAAGATTTACAGAGTACATTGTTCAAAGTTACTATGGTGTGTAAAACACAGGGCCATATAGCAACATGCTGTCAGGTCTGAATGAAGCTTCAGCTATGAATTAAGGAAAGAAAAGGGGGTTGAAGAGAAAACCTTTGGTGAGGTTTTGTTTAGCAGTGTGTACCAGGTACGCGGTGGAACAAATGCGATTGGACTACAGCTGCTGATATAATTTCCTGTGCCTGGGAGGGAGAAAAGTGTGGTGCACCCACAGGGGCTGAGCCCTGTACTATGCAGTTCCAAAGACAGCTTGAAGACATACAGTTGTTGCATATCCTGTGGATTAATTGAATCCAGATCTTTGGAATCCAGCTTTTTTTTAACGGCTGTCACTGTTGTTTTTCATTTCATTAAAAAGACCTGAAACTGGAGCCCAGCCAGAATTTTAAATAAACAAAACAAAACAAAAAAGCAATACTTTTCATCCACGGAGTCCTCTGTCAGAGCCCTAGCTGTGCAGCATTTAGCTTCAGAACCCTCGAAGAGTACCACTGCTGTTTACCCCACAGATACAGTTGCCCACAGTGACCCAAATAGCATAGGGCACTCGTCTGCTTTCTTGATGCTGGGCGTTTTCTGAATACATAGGTCATAGGAGGCAAGTGTTAGCAAAATTTATACAGATGTTGTTTTATTTTTATAGCTCTCCTCCATTTACTGGGTGGCATTTCCTTCAGTGTTAACAACAGAGGTTAACTGCACACAGACGTGTATAGGGACTCTTGCCAGATTTTCTTTCCCTTTCTTTAAATATGTGTCTCCAACTTGGTTGTTTTTCACTCTTGGCTGCAGGCTTTCAGAATTCAGGTTTAATTGGTTCAGTCTATTCTGGAACCGTCTGCTGATTTAGTGGTTATAGTAAATTCTGAGTATTAATTTATAAATAACCACTTTCTACTGGCACTAGTTCTTTTTTAGGTTTCTTCTATATTGCCCAACAACAGTTCACTGATAAGTCACTGCAGTTGAAAGCTCATGCTCTTTGTTTTTCCCCTCCTATATATATGTGTCTTTTCGTTAAAAGTTTTACAGCAAGAGCCCCGAAAACAAAACCCATTTTGAAAGGCTTCTAATTTTTCCATTTTGCAGTTGACTAAACAGCGTCTGGTGGATGCAGATGGAATCATTAACCCAAATGCTTTCTACATCTACCTGACAGCCTGGGTTAGCAATGACCCTGTGGCCTATGCTGCCTCTCAAGCCAACATCCGGCCTCACCGCCCAGAATGGGTCCATGACAAAGCAGACTATATGCCAGAAACAAGGCTGAGAAGTAAGTAACATTTCATCTTAATGTCTTACAGTTTATATAAGTGCCCCCACTCCTTCCTTCAAGGACCAGTAACTCTCGAGCTGGTTGATGCTGTACAGGGCTCAGAAGCATAAACAGAACAATATATTGTGTTACTCTGTAGCCTCGAGAGACAAATGTACCATTGCAAATGTGATGCCACTGCAGGATTTTATCATGTTGAAAAATGAGTTTTATAACAGCTTAAAGCTCTAAAAACTGGTAATAAGAATTGCTTTTTAATGCTGCGTGATAGTTTTGTGAGAGAAACCTGGAGATTGCTTGAAATTGCTGCTTGTGTCGCTCCAAAGTGTTATCACTCAGATTATATCATGCTTGTCCTCAGTTTTTAATAGCCAAGGGATTTTATCAAGTTAGCTCATATGTCTAAGCTACCAGTACTGGTATTGTACAAGAGCTGCTTAGGTAGTGGAGCAGTCCTATTCCATGCTGTTTGTTTTTTTCCTGAGTAGTAGTGCTAGGTTGCATTGCTTTGCTTCAGCTTTGAATTTGTTGGGAAGATTGCTAGTTGGACACCGGTGGGGAAGTGGAGAGGGCATGTGGGGGAGGCCTGGTGCACTTGGAAATGTGACTGGGTAACAAGCTAGCTGTGCTTCAGTGGATCTGAACCCTAGAGCTTTGTGGCAGTCAGCCAAGTCTTGTCTTAATGAAAATTTATAGTTGAGATTATAATAGGGCAAATCATGTTTAGCAAGTCAACTGAATGACCCTGCAGGGTCTGGAACACACAACGGCAGTAACGAAATGCTTGATGTGGAAGCTTTTTTTTTTTTTTTTTTTTCCTGTGGTACAGTAGACTTAGCACGGAGCTCAAAAAGAAGCATGGAGAGCTTTGGTTTGTCAAATTATAAAAGGATAAAAGGTTATGTATTTCCTCACTAAACCATTACTTTTATATTAGGGCTTTTTTCAGTCATTTGCATCAGTAACAAAACATGGATTTCTGAATCTGAATTTCAAAGTATTCAATTGAAATCTTAAAAGCCAACCAACCTGACTGAGTATCACTTTCCTCTATTTTTTTTTGTCAGTGGACCTCAATCAATCTCAGGGAAATGACCTTTGATTTCAAAGGAACCGCGCTTGCATAAAACACTTGGATAAAATGTTTAATGTGACGTGATCTTCTATTTTCTGTTGCAGATAGGGACTTTTGGCGAGCTATTCAGTAAAAAGCACTATATAACTGAGGAAGCTTAAACACATTGCTCTTAAATTATATAAAATTGTTAGGAAACTTAATATAGACTGGTTTCCTCCCCTTGTATTGCAATGTTACATATAGTCATCTCCTGTATTTAGAGTTTTTAAAATGTTGCTTGCTCCAAAGATATAAAATTTAAATTCAACACCTTTAAATATTTTTCTATGGAGAATGAAGTGTTTTGTTAATCATGCTCTCAGTGTATCTTCTTCCCAAACATGCATTTTAACATTGCTATCCTTTTCTTAGTTCCAGCAGCTGAGCCCATAGAATACGCTCAGTTTCCTTTCTACCTCAATGGATTGCGTGAAACTTCTGACTTTGTGGAAGCTATCGAGAAAGTGAGAGCTATCTGTAGTAACTACACCAGCCTGGGGATCGCCAGCTACCCAAATGGTTACCCGTTTCTATTTTGGGAGCAGTACATTGGGCTTCGCCACTGGCTCCTTTTATCCATTAGCGTGGTTTTGGCTTGCACGTTTCTGGTGTGTGCCCTCTTCCTCCTAAACCCCTGGACGGCTGGGATCATTGTAAGTTTATTATAAGGGTCTTTGTTGAAGTCAAATTCCTTTCAGCATAGCTCTTGCTGTAGTCGGGAAGTTTTGTTTATGTCTGGGCCTCTGGTGGAGTATGTATATTGCATCATTCATTATATATTTATTCAACTTGAGGGGGTAGGGTTCACGCTAAAGGTACAAACCTCAATAACCTTAATCCTTTGGCCACCTTTTTTGCAGCTTTAAAGGTTTCTTATAAAGGCACATAAACTTTTGCCCTTGCTTAGATGCATACTAACATGGGAGATAAAGACAGAGGAAAATTAAGAATTTTGTTAAAGTTGCTTATAATTATTTATTCCTTCTCCTCTTTTATCAAACAATGTTAGTTCTCAAGGCGGTTGCTTGTGACTAGGTTGCCTGTAAATTTTCCTCCTAATTTCTGAATGCAGTCTTTCTGGAAAAGCTGAAATGGTTAGGCTGTACAGTGCACACTGTGGAAGAAGTGTAACTGGGCTATTGACGAGAAGTAGTCATAAAACTCTAAACTGAAGAGAATACTCCTCCATGCTTTCTGCAAGGCACCATAAGTCTCACAGTAAACATTCAAGTTAAATTGAATGATGAGGTTCCTATGTTTAAATTCCATAAACTATCGTATGGTTTATAAAATGCCAGAAGTAGAAAAGCATAAAATGGTTACTAGTTTTTGTAATGTACGTTTATACGACAGGTATGTTAAAAGGTAAATGTTTAGTCTAGAATATTTTTCATAGCACTTAATCAAGCAATTTATGTTATTATTCTTGATTCATTAACTTATAAAATCATTTATTGTAGTGCATACTTTTTTTCCTTTAGAAAAGAGGTTTATTTTCAGAGTCTACCACTGCTTGTATAAGTATGTCAATCTTTTTTTCTTGCTTGGTTTTAGAAACTTTAAAGTTGATTCTACAGATTTCCTCCCCTCCCTTTTCCTCAATTTTTTTACAAGGTAGATGAAAGAAAAATAAAGCTTTCCCTTAGATTTAACTGTTCACTTTGTTCATGTCAATCCCTCCAAGTATCTTAAAAGCTCAAAGCCCCTCTGTAACATGAGCTTCATCAGCTGATTACAGCATTCACTTTCTTGTGGGCTTTAAACCTTCTCAAGAGCCATCCTCACTTACATACACAGTTCTACAAAAAGAACTCCAGTAAAGATAGTTGAAAATTACTTTTTCTGGAAAGATAGTTGGAGAACCAGGTGAAAAAGAGAATGTAGGTTTTGATGAGTAACCATAATTAAGAAGAATAAATTATTTTTCACATCACTGTTATATTGTAGTCAACAGAAAATTGATGCTTGCTCTAGTAACTGATTCTTAGAAGTATAATTTAAACCAGCTCTTTAGCAAGTCATTGCCATTGAGCACAGTGAAACAAGGAAAACTACTTTGTCTTTGGCAATAGAGGACTGCTTTTATAGTCACCATGTTGTTCTGAAATATCTTTCTCTTCATTTGCCTAGAGTATGAGAAGTTACTAACAGCTCTTTGAAATCATCTAGGTGGTGGTGCTGGCTCTGATGACTGTGGAGCTGTTCGGCATGATGGGTCTAATCGGAATAAAACTGAGTGCAGTGCCTGTGGTTATCCTGATTGCTTCTGTTGGGATTGGTGTGGAATTCACTGTTCATGTTGCTTTGGTATGTAAAACTAGGAGACATTTCAAAGTACTTTAAAATAACGTTGTGGCTATGTTCAGATCACAAATCCTCATGGTCACTATAAGACTTCCCGGGTCACTGTCTGCAGTGTGGCTGTTGTTGCCTCAGTGCTGAGAAACTCTTCTTGCGTGTACATTCTGTATCCTGTGGAATAGCAGCCTTTGAAAGGAGATTTTCAAAATCACATTGTCATTTAATGTCTCCAAGCCACTAAAATTCGAATGGATTCAGGTTCATATTCCACATGAAAAATCTGCACCTTCTTTTCAGAACCCATTAACTGTTGGGCACAAGTATGAAATATGTAGAAAAATAGTTTTCCAATGTGATGAGGAGAAGCAGAGGAAAAAAGAAATGCAGTTTATATAAACATTTTCAACTTTTGCAAAGTTAAGTGTCCAAATTGAGAGTGCACTTAATCACCCAGCTTAGTCAACCTGATTTGCACAAATGTGGCAAAATGACAGAGCTCTTGCAAGGGGGCAGTTTTGGGCGATCAAGATCTGCAAAACTCATCTTGCTTTATTTAATGATGAAGAAGAGATTAAAGGGCTATTTTTCTGTGTTCACATTTGATAGTGTCAGCGCTGAACTTTCCAATACTTTGCACACTCAGCAAAAAGAGAGGAGAACTGAAGGAGATCTTAGCACACTGGAGACATGTATACAAAATCGGGGCACAAGAAGTGGCAGGATAATAAAAAAATAATTTTAAGGAAAGTTGTAGGGGAAGGAGGTTAAATAGGAGGAACCGGATCCCTGAAGTGGTGACACTTTTTTTCCCCTTACACTACGGATAGTTAGACTTTTGGAGGTAAACGTGTTCGCCAGCACTTGATACATTGGGAAGTTTTAGAAACCAGCTGCACAAGAGGAAGAAAGAAATCACAGTTTCATAGAAGTGACATTTTAAAGCAGGAAAATTAGAATACAGAAGTACAAAACACTTGTTTGTTTCTAAATGGAAATAAACCAATTTAATTTACATTACTGTTTATATATAAATAAAAATCACTTGTGGCTGAAGCTAAAGTGCCAAGTGAATTTAAGATGGTGTTTTTTCACATTGAGTCTGGTGTCAAAATCTTTCCAACACAGGCTTTGACGTAAATGCTTAGTAGACCTCTGATGATGGTCAGCAGTATATTCACAGGACTTAATGAATATACACCAGTCGTGCATTAAAAAAAAAGGCACTGTTGGTACAGAACTTGGATTGAACTTGTTGAAGAGTAATTCACAGTCCACTTGTGGCTCAGTTCTCTGCTGTCACCTATGAATTGTAACTTCATTTTTTTTAGTTCCTGCAAGTAAATTCTGAGTCAGTAGTAGACCCTTGTATTATACATCCTTTAAAATCACACATACACGTATGTGGTTTAGATAATGTGTTAGTATGTTTGTGGATTAAATCCCACAGCTCCCATAGTTGCCATTCATGAGAGTCATCTCATTGACAGCTGCCCTTACCCTGATGGGGATTCTTGATCCATTTGTGTATATGGGATGTAAAATGTCCCAGACACATTAATTTTCCATATACCATTGTTAGTCCAATACTAAAGATTAATATTACATGTTTGAGCTTCCTACAGAACGGAGGGTTGGGAATCTCACTCCGCATGTATAAGTACCTGGTTTTGGTCTGTTTGTTCCACCAAATAACTTTTTAATATGTTGACTGATTTCAGCCAAATTTTGTTAGGTGAGTGAAAATAAGCTGCCAGAGAAAGGATACTTAAATACCAGGACCATGAGGAAGGTAGCTTCGTGAGCACATATATTAGTAGGTACAAGAGAATTCACCTGGGAGAGAGACCTTATAAATCACAGGGAGAATATCAGATTGCTGTTTTCTTGAACTGTTATGCTATACAATGAGGAGACCAATTCATAAGAAACACTATCTGAGTGTTCTTGATGCAGCTTGTTCACTAAGGAGACTTAGGGAGAAAGACATTTCATGAGTTATATTGCTGCTCATGCACTACTCTGTTCAGTACTATTCCTACAGCAATTTTATGTATAGGGCTGCTACCTTTGAAGTCGTAAAAGTTGCAAGAAACATTAATTTTGAGTGAAACAGAAGTGTTAAAACAGCACACAGTCTAGTGTTACTTCATGCCAATCCCACTGAATACACTGGCAATTCTCCATCAGTTGGGTGCTTCCTTCCTGTGATGTCTGATCCTCAGACCTGTGAGGAAGAAATGCACTGTACCAGTGGACACTTCTTTGCATATGACGGAAAGACCTGATTCACTGATAAATGCTACCATGGGTGGATGTAACTGAACAAGGGCTACTGGTCTTAGGTTTGTGTAGGAAAACTTCAGTCAGTGTTGGCTATTTTTACAGCAAACTTCCCGTGATAGAAATGGAAGCCATGCCCCCTTGAGAGTTTGAAGAGTAGCTCTATAATTTTTACACCTGAAGTGCTCTCACCATGAAATGAATTCTTTCCAGGTGGAAATAAGCAAAGCTGGCAACATGAAAAGTCTACTGGTGCAAGCAGGCTTTGTTTCAAAAAATTATTGCTAGGGCTCTGATTCTTTAATCAGTGCTTGCTCTGGTCGTGTAACTTCAGCAGCAGCTATGTGCTATGACTGCAGATTCAGACCCTGTCTTGAAGGTTAGCCAGCTACAGAGATATTTTCATAAACTGTAGACTGAAGTAATTAACTGGCAAAAAACTGTGCATGCTATGAGAGAGACTGTTTGACAGGTTGTATGTATCTGTGTAATGAAATGAATTTCATTGTTTTACAGGCATTTTTAACTGCCATAGGAGACAAGAACCATAGGGCTGTCCTTGCCCTGGAACATATGTTTGCACCAGTGCTGGATGGAGCTGTGTCCACTCTGCTTGGAGTGTTAATGCTCGCAGGATCAGAGTTTGATTTTATTGTCAGGTAAAGCATTTGCGTGTGTCTTGACTTTATTTTTAAAATAAAAATAAGTATGCTTTTAATATTTAGTCATTTCAGTGTATCTGTCATTTTATTACTATGCATGGTGTGTCAAGCATGCTTACATCATGGTCCTGCTTTCCTTCTGTTTTATTAACTCCTTGTTGCATGCTAGACATAGTAGTGTTTCCATTGCTGGTATTAAAATCTGTTCCAGGAAAATCTGACTCCCAGCATGAAAGGAAACAAAAATGGCCCTCTTTAGCAAAGTTGGCTAATTCTGGATTTGAATCAGTTCAAAATAGCGAGTATTGTCTGGTATTAGCCGGGTTTGACCTTTAACCTTTAGATCCTCCAGACTTGTTGTATGCACAAAAATTTGTGTTGAAAGGACACATGAACCTACAAACGTGCTGCAACTGTGCTGCAAGCGTCGCTCTCTGGGCCTTCTCTTTCTGTCGTTATATGAGGCTTACAGCAGTGCCGAAAGCGGAGAGAAAGAAAGCTCTGGTTGGGAGCTAGGGAACCATAAGTATGAACACAGAACTTCATATTAAAATTTTGTAAAGCAAAGCCTGAAGGCCCTTCTGTTTAGAACTACAGGCAGACTGTTTCTTGTGGATTTAATTAAGAATGTGAATTCGTCGAGTATGAGAGGAGAGCAAGTTTTTCTTCTGAGGGGAATTTGAGAAGTGCAGTGAAACAGATCCTATTCTATTCCAAACAACCTGTGGAACTCTGCAAAATGGCTAATCTTAGAAGTAACACAGGTTCTTTGTGGCAAACTACAGCATGAAAAAAAATATATTTTAAGACCTAAAACAGAACTGAGGTAGAACCAGGCCAAATACAAGTTGTCTTAAAGTTGACAAAACTACTTAGGTAGACGTAAGCTGGATAGATGACCAGACGTTGCTGACATCCACTTGACAACAGGAACAAAATGTCAGAAGCAGGAACTGAGAGAATGGCTGCTAAATCTCATTAAGATTTTTTGTTTATGTTTGTAAGAGATCTGAAGAAAGCAAGGTGGCAGGAGGCTTGTAGTTGGACCTCATGAAACCTGCATGTGGATTATTGTTAGAGAGATACCGCATCTCCTAAAGTATAATAGGCCTTTTTTGAGGTCAGGATGTTTTATTTTATTGGTGTTGAAGAAATAAGTTAGAATTACTCTTTTAGGAGCTGATCTTGTAAGAGGTGGAGGTGTTTGACATACAGGTTACTTACAGATTTAACCTAAATTTACAGGGGTACATTTGGTGTTTTACGTTCCTACTTAACAGACCAGATTTTGGCAAGAATATTTTTGTGTCATTGCAAATGGATGATTGTAGCAGCCCGTCATGCCAAATTTGGATTGGACATTCTCTTAGTATATAAAATGTGCCTTTCAACCTTTCAACTTATGTTATTTTACTTTTTTGGGCCATCAGTTTCTCATTTTCTAGCACAATCTGACTTTAGTTTGCCCTGTTTAGAAAAAAAATACAGTAAAATAAACTATCAGAGCCCAAGTATTGTTATAGTGGGTGAAGAAGATCCCAAACTTCCGGAAGGGGATAGATTAGTCCAACAATGTGGAAGATTAAGTAAATTAACAGACATTGTATACACCAAGTGGTCAGAGCTAAAATCCTGCTGTTTATCCTAGTGTTAGATGGATGAGATGCAAATGTTTTTAATGCCTGTTGTTGATTTCTGTCCCAGTATAAAGTTCTGGTGGTTTATGTTAGTAGAGTAGATTGGTTTGCTGATTTTTGCTAATGCAGATCAGAAATTCCAAAATGTTTATAATAGTGGGATATTTGTAGTTTTACAGGAGTCTGATATATTTGATCAAATGTGGAAAGGCGGAGGCAGTAAAGTTTTTTGCCAGCTAGACAATGTAATCAGCAGACCCATTAGTAGCAAACTTGCCCTCAGTTCTTCTCCTAGCCCTTCTCCTCCAGGAATTTACCAAGACCGAGTCCTTGAAATCATTAGTTACAACGCAGCCTTAAGTTTAGTCTGAGCCCCAGCTGTGCCGAATACCAACTAGCAAGGCTTTCCTTTTACTGACAGGTTTACCTTGGTATTCATGAAGGATCCCAGACCTTAGCCCTCAATGGTGGGAAAGGACAACCACTTGTGCACTTTCCTCTTCTTCCATAGTACTTCAGCCTTTATGTTTGAATTGGCTGACGCAAAACAAGAGTATTCAGAGATGCTAAATTGTTCAACAAAAGATTAGCCTGCAATGCAGCTCTGCCATTGTGGAGTGCTCTTACTCAGTACAATGCTGAAGCTCGCTATAGAATGGGCAGCATTTTCTTTGCAGAAAGCGGGTTCCTGTGTTGTAAAAAGGTTGCAATTTGAGCTATTTGGTAAAACTGGAACTCACAGAATTCTAGGCGGAAAGTTGTGATTAATGAACAGCAAGGGAAAGCCTTACCTGATACACTAGAGATTTAATTAGAGATTCTGCTGTAAGATGCAGAAGCATTTCACAGTGGATTAGCTGCTGCGAGAAGAGGGCTTCTTTTCCTTCTAGGCTAAATTGTTTAAATTCTACACCCTTCACTTCATTTGTTTGCTTCTGCTGGGTTTTCACTAATGGGGGCCCCTTTTCATTGTATTTGTGCTTTCAGTCCATTCAGCTATTCACTGCACATTCCATATTTTTGTGTTTGTGTAACACATTCATAAATAACATTGCATGCTTCCAGATTCTGGGAAATTAACAAATGTAATTTTTTTTCTTTCCTTTATGAACTAACACTTTTGGTTGCGGAATGTAGCTTCTCTAATACAAAAGGTAAAAAAACTCTATATCTCTATGTAGAAAGTGATACAGTTATTTAGTACAATATTAGTAATACTTGAGGTTTAATTTTATAAATGTATTATTTTAATATATTTAAGAGTAGTTTGTAATACGTTATTACTAACAATATTTGTGGCTCCTTTTTCTTCCCCCCAATCCCTGAAACCTCACTTCAGGTATTTCTTTGCTGTTTTGGCAATCTTAACCATTCTGGGAGTTCTCAATGGATTGGTGCTGCTTCCTGTTCTTCTTTCATTCTTTGGACCGTACCCTGAGGTCAGTAAAACTCATAGAGAACAGAAGAAATAATAACATTGTCTTTGCAACCCCACCTCCCAGGACTACTCCCCTTTTCTAGAAACTCTTTATTTTAAAAATTTGTGGGGATTTTTAAATGTATAAGTTTCTTGCTCAGGTTTTATTTAAAATCTGTATTAAATTTGCTATTTCCTATTTATTTAATATTCCTATATTTTTAAAGTATGTTTTTAATAAGTATTGTTTTAGAGGTTGTCAGCAAACTAGATACGAATGTAGGTTTAAGTACACTTCTAAAAGCATAACGTGATATACAAACTAGTCTGTAAAATTAGGCTTTTCCTCAATATTTCACAAAAGACAGTTCCTTTTGTACACATACCTTTTCCTTTCCTACCTCACTGCCTCTGTCGCTTTCTTCAAAATATTTAACTGAGCAGACCACCAGGAAGGCCTGTGTGGGCCAACACACACCAGTGGTGGTCCACAGACCACACCTTTACAGCCATGACCAGAAGTCTGCCAAAAGGTCCCCCCGTCCAGTTGCCCCTCCCTGCAGAATGCTCTTGGCTCAAGCGAGGTTCTTGATGGATGGAAGGCTTCACTTAAATGTCGATGACTTTACAGTACGAAGCCTAAGTCCAGCAAAAAAAGGATTCACAGCTATCAAATTTGTATTTGATTGTTCATTACCTACACTCTCGATAACACAGTTACTGTGTTACATAGGGTAATCTTTGTTATGCATTAGTAGAATAAGTGTGCCACGCTTCGTTTGTCTCTGTATCTGTGTGTATAAAAGTAGAACACAAGGTATGTATGTAGCATTAGTGATGTGAGATGTATTTTTTTGAATTAGTAAAACATTTTTGACAAGTGTGACATCTCTTACCTTCACAGTAGTATGCACAGCCTGTCCCTTATTCAAACAATATGTTTGTACATGTTATTACCACTATGTTCTATTAAGTGTGTACCTGTCTCTTTTAGCAAACTATACTATACATACATGTTTGAGACAATTTATAAAATCACTGTTGGTGTATGCTGCAGGGGGAGGGAAGCCCACAGAAGAGGGACTTCTGTCTTTCTAAGTGCAAGAGCACATGCACGTACATATACATCCACGTGCTGAAACAACAATACCTAGAAGAACCTCAGTCATCCTGTTTATATACATATCCTCAGGTGGAGATCATGTCTCACTTTCATGCATGTTTTCCAGATTAGTACAGATGTTCATCAGAAAACTAGTGCTAGGGTTCTCAGAGCATTGAAAGGTATATTTGGCAGAAGAACATTTGTATCAAGCAATCACAATGAAAAGGGTAATGCTAATCATATTTTTTTGAATGCTTGTAATTATAATTAGCATTGTCATCACCAGGTTTCACCAGCCAATGGACGAAACAGATTACCCACACCATCTCCTGAGCCACCCCCCAGCGTCGTGAGGTTTGCTCTGCCGCCTGGGCACACAAATAATGGATCAGACTCCTCTGACTCAGAGTACAGCTCTCAAACCACAGTGTCAGGCATCAGTGAAGAGCTCCATCATTATGAGGCTACCCAAGGTCCCGGGGCACCAGTCCATCAAGTAGTAGTGGAAGCCACTGAGAATCCTGTCTTTGCGAGATCTACTGTAAGTATCTCAAATATTGGCTGCTGGATGGGCAAGAAGAGTGTTTGGGGATTTTTATTTAAATGTATTTATTTTTTTGTGGAAGAGCTTTTAATGTTTCTGGCTGACTATGCTTCATGATTTTGTGCCAAAACTTAGAGTGCTTATAAACAGGGACTGAAGGCTTTTCTTATCCTCACTTTAGAATCAAGCTCGGTGTAAGGTGATGGTACCAGAGCTGAGGTCTCTGGCATGTTCAATTGTGGATGGTGCCAATACGATGTAACAACAAGAGAGAGCTCTCAGTCTGTTTGATGACTGTTCTAGATGACCTCTTAAGAGCCAGGAGAGATAAAGAGATCCAAACCTCTTCCTTGCACCTCCTCGTGGATCACCACCTCATATACCTCTCTCTGACAGCAAACTTTGGGGAGAAAGATTAATACAGCCTGGAAAAAAAAGCAGTTTCAGGGTTGTACCAAATCTCAGGCCCGTTGCATCTTGCTACTGGGTTGGCATAACTGCAATTTCAAAGGAAAGTGAGAAAGCTCTTGTCTCCTACCCCTGCTGATGCTGCATGCTGAGCTGCAATGTGGATCTGTTTTTGTTCAGCAGAGGCCTAGAAATAGGTACAAGCAGAGCCACATTTGAAGTTGGTCACGGTTTATTGACTGATGTGGCTGCTGTGCTTCACGCTTTTTACAGAAATCAGAAAACAGATTCCTACAGTCTATACAAACTACCCTGCTAACATCCTGTGTATGTACCCTGCACGGAACAGAGCCTTTTCCAAATGCCTGCAATTCTGTTTGCTGAATCAGTTAAGATGAAGCGCTTCTTATCCATCCTTTTGAAAAACACAGATCACTATGTAGGAAGCCTATAATAATATTTTCAGCAGTAGTCCTGTGTTTGTGTGGTGTTATACTTCCCAGTTTTTAATAACTTCAGACAAAAACTGTTTGGAAAAGTCTACAGTTACAAGACTGCAGAACATGACCTTTGCAGAGCCAGGACAGCAGTCTTACAAGTCTTCCTAGCGTAAGATGTAAGCAAGCATGGCATTTGCTTCCCTTGCTTTTTCAGAGGCCTGACTGTGCATCTATCTTCCAGGTGGTTCAGCCAGAGACGAGGCACCAGTCGAGTCCCAGATTACAATCAAACCCGGAGGCCGGCACACAGCAGGCGTGGCGTCAGGGCAGGCAACCCAAACGGGAAGTGAGGGAAGGGCTGCGACCACCTCCTTACCGCCCTCGCAGGGACGCTTTTGAAATTTCTACTGAAGGGCATTCAGGACCCAGCAATAGGGATCGCCTGGGCCACCGGGCTCGTTCTCATAACATGAGAAGCCCAGCATTCGGTGCCATGGGCACCTCGGGACCAGCGTACTGCCAGCCGATCACTACTGTGACTGCCTCAGCTTCAGTGACTGTCGCTGTCCACCCTGCTGTGCACAGCCACAGCTCTCGGGGAGGAAGCTTTCCATCCTACGAGGGGTACCATGAAGCTGACCATGGGATGTTCGAGGACCCCCATGTGCCTTTTAACGTGCGGTGTGAAAGAAGAAATTCTAAAGTAGAAGTTATAGAGCTTCAAGATGTCGAATGTGAGGAAAGGACAGCTGGCAAAAGCTCAGTGTAAAGGTGGGTCTGTCTGTTGTAGCTGTGAGCTTTGCCTGTGTTGTGCAATGGTGTGCAAAAGCAAGGGGAAAGATAAAAGTTCTCTGAAGTACCTTACCTTCAGGTAGGTGTACTTCTTGATTCCTTTTCATCATAAATCTGCTGAGTGTGAAGATAGCACATTTTGCACCGGATGAGATAGCACTTTGCAGTCCTAAGAAGTTATAGGGTGTCCAGACATGAATTACTTCCAAGCACCTTGCGAAGGGGGTAAGTATATAGTACAGTCCCAGTTTCCCAGATGAGGAAAATGAAGCAGATACGTTGTGTTATGTTCAGAGCTGTGTGATTACGTTTACTGTTGACAGATCCTGTCTTCTGATTACTGAATCATCTGCCTTTTAAAACATAATACTGAATGACGTTGTCTGGGAGAGTGTAAAATTGCTACCTACTTTAAGAGAGATGGGCGATGGGCTGAATGAGGGAGGTGGAAAGGCCTAACCTTGCCTAGTGCACTGCTGAGCTATGGGGTGTCCCCTTCCCTGTGCTCAGGGACCTGCCCTGCCCGTTCACAGCCTGGAGGCGTTCCTTAGCCAAGCTCTCCCTCCTGCCAGGGTAGCTGCAGTGGCTGTCACAGATTTGTGTAGCTCACAGCTGACCTTCAAGGGCATTTAATGTGTCCCCATGAAACAATATTCCCCTTATTCACCCAGGAGTTTGTGTTACTTGAAACTTATATCATCGTCCCCCTAAAGCTAGCCAGAGAATGTTGCAGGAAATATTGCTGTTTAGAACAGACGAGATGTGTTAGCAGATGTTTGAGGAGGCAAAATGCTGTTTATTTTCTTGAAAATGTTATGCTAATCTCACAGGGAGTGCTGCTTCAAAGAGGAGAAAGTAATCGAGTTCTTTACTTAAAAACTCTTTCTACTTTTTAAGTAGAAAACTTTTTTTTTTTTTACTTAAAAACTCAGTTGTGGCTTCAAAACTATGTCTCGGTATTTTAACTCAATCTTCCTCTACTGGGGAGAAGAGGAAGTGTTAAATTGCTAGCAGTGGATTCCTTTTGTCTCACTTTTCTTTTCAGAGCTTTCGGGGGACAGACACTAGTGTGACCAGAGCAAGCCATTTCATTTTGGCTGTAGAATATTTTGTGTGCACACACATAAGTAGAGAGTTTTGACGGAAAATTTTTGATGGCTCGTGATAAAACTGCTTTCTGATTTATAAAATTTATCTCCAAGCATCTCAAAGTTCAAATAGCCCTGAATGCCTTTAGCCTGACAGTCTAGAAACACTGCAAGTAATAGTATTGAATGAGGAAATACTTGGGCTCAGCTTTTCCAGCTTTAACTGCAAGCTAATACAAGAGTCTTAACTGTGCTCAATATCCAATACAGTTTATTACTCCCTGAAGCATCCATCGGTTTTGACTAAATTTGTGGCAGGTACCTAAAGCTGTGCACGCTGAAATGAAAGCATCCACATTTTATTTAATTGGTGTCAGTATCTTTTTACCAGGAAGTTCATGACTAAAATGAAAGAAGAGCCCGCATTTCCTGAATGCTAACTGTAACCATAAGAACCATGAAACGAGTTTTAGATTATCTTGATTTGCTTGATTTTCTTGAACTGTAATGAATGTTTGTTTAATTTTTGTTTGTTTGTTTGTTTTGTTTTGTTTTGTTTCCCCCCCCCCCCTCTTTATTTTTAGAGGGTGATAACTGAAGCAAAGAAGAGGCCAAAGATGGAAAACTGTATTTCCAGAACTGCTTGAAGAGAAGAACTGCTTGAAGTTATAGAAAAGGACATGCTGCATCAGGACAACAGTTCACTGTTACTGTAACCTATTGTATTATTTTGTTAAATATTTCTTTAAGTATTTAAAAGATGTACACATATGTAATATACAAAAAATCAATGTAAAGTAGTATAATCTGGAGTCATTTGCCTTCAGACAATAGAGTGGGGACATTTTTGTTTGTGCTCTGTACTTATTGTACATTGATCTCTGTGCCACAACTAGGCTTAATCTAGTTCTAAATTTCAGCATAAGTTGCTGCTGCTTAAATATTGTATAATTTACTTGTATAATTCTATGCAAATATTGCTTATGTAATAGGATTTTTTGTAAAGGTACATGTCTGTTTAAAATATTTTAAGTTTGCATATCACAACCCTGTGGTAGTATGAAATGTTACTGTTAACTTTCAAACACGCTATGCGTGGTAATTCTTTAAAATAAGCAGATATGAAGAAAAGCACGTTAATCTTGGAGGCTTAAATAGATTTAGCTATGTGCAGGTTTTGTTTTGCTGTGTGTATCCATGTGTGCATCTGGAATTACGCATGCCTGTGTATGTGTGTTCCTGATGTGCTGTAGTTTCTCTTATACTGTATGGTAACCTTTAGTGGGCTTGTAAGCCCACTAATGCTGATGTGAGTCTGCCTTTCCCTCTTAGCAGGCAGTACTGAAAGCTGCATTGTTTACCAACATGTACCATAGACTGCCATCAACAAAGGCCCAAGATAAAATAGAAGAGAAGACAGGGAGTCAGGGTGTTGGTGTTGTGGTTCTGTTTCCCACACTATTAATGACTTGGTTCACGTGGCTTTGGTCAAGCCACTTAACTGCCCTGTGCCTCAGTTTCTCGTTCTGTAAAATGGGTATAATTATACTTACCTACCTCCAGGAGAGTTGTGAGGCTTAATTACTGTTCGTGAAGTGCTTTGATACTTTTTTAAAAGGTGCCAGGTAAGTGCAAAAACTCTATTATTTTGTCACTTCCAAAGGTGCTGGATATTGAGAGGTGCTGGTGGTTACAGAAATTCAATGAGCATATGCCGTATTTTGATGCTGTTAATAACTATGAGTGGCATTAGAAGCTGAATAATCGAGTTGTCTGATGGTGAGCCACAGCTCAGCTTTGTCCTTATAGCATTCAAAGCAGTATCTTCTGTCACCTTATTTTCATGGCAGGAAAGAAGTTAATAGTAAGTGATAAAAATCAAATGGAAGGATAAATATATATATATATATATATATATATATATATATAAAACTTCTGTTTTCACTTATTAAGTATAAATGGCTTTCTATTGGGTCCAGGACTGTAATTAATGACACACAAGACCTGGGGTGTTCTTTTCTCTGTTGTTTGTATTTTCCCATGCTGCATTGGCACTTTTAATTAAAACAGCTAAATGGGGATCTCTTTGCAAAACTAATTTAGCTTTTTGTATTATTATTTTTTAACTAAAGATGGATTGCTGCAGGTGAAGGGTCTGAAAAACAAAACCACAACAATATGTGTTCTGGTTGGAAACAAACCCTAAGTATGGAGAACCTTAGATTAAAATACTAGAAGAAAAGTTTTCATTATCTCTGTCCTCCGCTTTCTCCATTATTTTTTTCTGCCCTTCTACAAGTTGTTTTTTTTAGAGCAGGTAGAAGCGCAAACGTGTGTTCAGAGCCACGTAAACACAACCAATATTCAGTTTCTGAATACAGCACTGGTGAGGCTTTTCTTCCAGTACGATGCCTGAAGGGCAGTGGCTGGTTCTTTGATGGGAAAGGGTATTTCTCCAGTGGCTTCAGGGAGTCTATCTTTGCCCACAGACCTTCCTAGTGCAGCAAATGGGGATAACTAGAATGCACAAATTTCCATGCCTTTTTTTTTTGCTCACTTGAAAACACTTTGATATGAGGCACTTGTTTACAGATCTCCAATGTGAACGCTCGAAGAGCAGGTGAGAGCCTGGTATTGTTCCCGCGATACATAAGCTACTGTTTCAACGTACACTAAGGGTTAATGTCGCAACTGCCTACTGGTCCAGTTCACTGTCTTAGCACGAAAACTCTGAATGGCAAAAAGACGAGGGGCCCCAGTTTAGCACTAGCAGCATAGTGACCTCAGATCATGAAAACTCTGCAACAAAACTGTATGATACTAATTGGAAGCTACCTTCAACTGCCAAGTGCGCGCGCTCCTGTGTCAGAGGTCAGCAGGGCTCCCTCCCACTGACGCTGCCGCCGGCATGGCCGCAGCAGGCCGCCTCGCCTCACCTCGCCTTCTTCCCTCCCTTCTCTTCCTCCCAGGCGAGGCGGCGGCGAGAGCCTCAGCATCTCCCACCCCCCGTGCATTTGCGCGCAGGGTGAGCTCACTGCTGCTTCGTGCACGGTGTGCGCCGCCTCCTCCAGTAGTCACATTGGCCAAGGTTGAACTCAGTGGCTGGCAACATTTGTTCTGTTTTGGCTTTGTCTTAAACTTTTTTTTTTTTTTTTTTTAATCATGGGTGATATTTATATTTTTGTATCATAAGAATGTTTTCTTACAGTATTTGTCATGCCAGTTTATAACAAACAAAATGCAGGGATTTTATTTCTATTGGAAACACTATTACAGCTATGTTTTTACTTTTTAATGGATTTTTATTTGTATAGAGTGCTTACTAATGTTAAATAGGAAAGAGTATATAACATTTACATTAAGGACTCGTTGTAGCTTTTAGCGTTAAGGAGTTAAAAGGAAAAAAAAATATTCAAACTGGGTCTCATTGCCTGCCTGTTTTGGTAGGAGTGGGTTTGTGTCATTTCAGTTACAAAGATAAAATTATGCCATATAATTTATTTATATGAAAATTTATTTTTGTAGTGTACATAGTAGTCATCAAGTCTTTTGACAGAAGTATATTTTTAAAGAGTTATATGTAATGATGATACCATTATGTTTTGGAACACTGCTGAGATGTGATTACGGTGCACACTTTTCCTTGTAAACCCCCTGGCAGAAAAGAAAGTGTTTAACAGTGTTAAGAGAGAAAGAGAGTGTGAATATTCATACAATTCTGAACTGTGTTTTAGTTACCATTTGTGATCTAGTGTGGTTCTCATTTTAAACTTTGAATGGAAATTTTACAAACTCTCTAAATATTAATGTTCAAACACTGATAGAAATTCTAACATGAATAAAAAAAAATATTATAACTTACTGCTTATGGACTTGGTTGTTTTTAGTACTGGTCAACTCTGCAGATACAATCATGCAGCTATACTGATTGGAAGCATGGATTTGGGATGTTTTAGGGGATTCAGATATCTGGGAGGTTCAGATTTGGCCCACTATGCAGCAGGAGCCAATTCTAAAATTGTGCCTAAATTGTGATAAACTGGTGCTTATCTGTTGGTTCTGTTGCTCCTTCTATATTTTAGGAGTGTGAGGGTTGGGCGGGATTACACATTTCATTCTGAGAAAGCCATTTTATATAAACATTGAACACAAAGCATCTTATGCACAGATTATTTGGGTTTAGAGGTAAGGGAAAGTTTTTTGGCTTCTGGTTCATTCTCTAAATTGGATTAGAGAAATAGCCAGCTTTCTCCAGCTCATGGAACAATAACTATATAAATAAACTTGGGGTTCTAAAAACTACGGTGCTCCTTGAGAAGGGAGGTGTAAGAAGCATGCAGGCAACTACTGCCAGCCAGACTGCAGTTCCCTGTGCCCATGCAAGCATTGCTTGGGAAGGAGGAGACCACTGCATTTCTGTCAGAAGCCACTTGCACCATAAACCCCTGTGTGGTTTGCCATGTGCAAGCATGAGTACCACAGAGGCAGCAATGCTCTGCTCCATCCTACAGCCCTTATATGCGTTTATCACAAGTCTTCTAAATTTCTTAAAAGGCTCAAGCAAGTCTTGGCATAACTTAGAATTCTGCCTGTACTTTTCACAGCCAGATGAAATACAAACACAACTCTTTATGTTTTCTGAAAGTTTAGCCAGAAAATAAAAAAAAATAAAATACAGCTAAAGGACTTGAACTGCCAAACTCCTACACATACTTTCACTACTCTCCATCAGATGCTTGGAACTGGCCAGACTAAGTCAGATTACATATTTGGCCTTAGTGGGTTACACACCATGAGAACAGCGTCCACTGAGATCCTGCATTAGCTAAAATCACCGACTTCGCCCTTTGTGTCCCAGCCACGCACAGGAGCAGCTCCACTCGCTAGACCAGCGATGATGGGAATAAATCAATACGTTCTTCCAGTCAGAGCACAGGATTTTTCTTTCAAATTCCATTTCACATCAAGGAAAGCTATTTACCTTACACTATTTGTCATGTGTAGAAATGACACTTCTTGCTGTCAGTCTTATTAACCCCAGGTAAGACTTTAATCAGATTTTTGTCAGAGATCGGCCATATTTATTCAGGCCTTAAGTAAACATGTGGCCAAATTTTTGTTGGCATAATGCATGTATTTAACAGCTTCAGGAATGCTGCATGCTGCTAAACTGCAGCAGCACCAATGTATGAACAGGTGTTTCATTTTTGTTAACTTTCACTCCCAATGAGCATCTGAGACACCGACTCTTTATATCTGAAAACCATCTTTGCCAAATTGTAATTACTTTTAACGGCTGTTGCAAGTAATGAGAACAATTACTACTTCCCTATTCCATTTAATCATTCTTGTCCTTTTTGTTGCAGACATGTTGAACCTCACTGCTAGAACAGGATGCATGCCAGGAAACTGCATTACCCAGCCTGAGTGGCTTGAAAAAAATGCTTGCCTGCTTTAGCTTTGCATGGTTGATTGCAGGCGATTGCATACAAAACTGAAGCAGTACTGCTGCTTTGACAAAATAGTTAAACATCCATACTGGCATAGCTGGTACTGCAGAAACCGTTCTGACTCTGGAGGTACTGTGCAAGCAAATGAAATCTTTACCTCAGATTTTTGGCTGCATTCAGTGGCATCATCTAGAGCGGCATCTGAGCTTCTTCCTGCCCTACAGTACTTTTTCCTAGGGATGCTTCCACCCTTCCTCTGACAGCTGTAACTGCACAGACAGGTTGCTAATGTCTGTGCTGCCCTGGTAGCTATACCTGCTCAGCACTGACTGAGGGTAAGGCTGCACTGAGAAATCTGTATCCTAACTAACTTTAGGCTGTTAGTTAGTTTTAACTTTGGTTAGTTAGAGGCTGCAGCAGCTTGCCTAAAGAAGCAGCACATGCAAGCCAGCATACGTTTTAATTTGTCTTGCAAATCCATGCCTCCTCGCAGGCATAGCTCCCCAGGCTTAGCTCACCCTGCCAGTTAGGAACTGCAGGCCCTCTGAGCCAGCAGATTTCAGTAAGGACCTCACGTTCACACACGGTGGAGGCAGTTTTGCACAACAGGGCACAACCCCCCGGCTTTTCTGCCCGGTCTCTCAGCCCCTTGTGATCAGGCCTTTGCAGTGGGGCTGCCGGTGCAGGGCCCCGGCTGCCTGCAGACACCAGAGCCTTACAAAACCTGCCGGGAAGCAAGGCTGTAAACCAGGGCAGACCAGGAAGAGGAGGAGTGCTGGAAGCTGGAGGCTGGAAACTGCTTCCTAGGCGCGGGAGGGCTCTGTCTTGGTTGAATAATGGAGGGCTGGGAGGCACGGGTCAGGCCTCATTCACGGGTGAGTGAATTAGTTGGGTTTCCCCATCTGCTGAGGTGTTTGCAAAGTGATTTATGCTGAAAGGGAGAGACCCTGAGTGCTCTGAAAGAGAGAGAGCTCCACCATCTGATTTCAGAGACCCCGAAGGGCCTTGCCAAGGCGTTGTAGAGGCTGGGTAAGACTGACTATTTTTTTTCTGTTCCAGGTCCTGTCCATTTTAGCAGACCTTTTGTTCTGAACATCAGGCTGGGGAGTAGGCCTGTAGGGAGAAATGTCTGGCCAGCCCTTTGAGAGATGGAGGGGAAGAGAAAGGAATTAAGCAAGAATCGATTGGTAACTAGAAAGAGCTCGCAGGACGGACATTATTATCATTCCCTTTTCCACCTTATGTTACTTTGACTAGTGGAAACCTTTCCTCTCTCCCTCTCCTTCAGGAGAGCTGCCCCACAGAGAGGTGCTGCTGCTCAGGTGTTGCGCTGTCGGCAGTACGCCTGGCTCCCGGAGCCACCAAGCAGAAGTTTAAGAGGCGTTTGGGCTGTGCCCATAGTCACATGGTCAGATTTTTGGGGTAGACCTGTGTGTGCCAGGAGTGGGGCTCGATGGGCTGTGTGGGTCCCTTCCAGCTTGGGGTATCCTGTGGTTCTGTGAGTCTAAGTGACAAACGACCTTTGAGATGGGCTGGATTTACACTAGTAATCTTGAGACTAAAATACCAATTTATCCTTATCTCGTTACTAAACATATAACACTTCTGTAATTACAGTTTATCCCTATTATGAGCCAAATGGGTTGTTTCTTCTCATTAAACAAGAGAGCAGGTGTTTTATTAGTTGTTAACGCTAATAAAGATAAAGGATCTGAGTACCTTTTCAGTAGAACGGTGTAAATAGGAAGCTCACAACTTTCACCCTAAATAGCTACCATTTGCCATTAGATAGTTTGCTTAAACCCTCCTTCACTTTATTGCTTCCCAATTAGGCAATCATATTAAGCAGGCTATGTATTTAACTTTAGAATATTTACTTTAGCAGCCAATTTAATAAGGTTCTGTACCACTTCGCAAGACCTCAGAAGACAAACACATTCAACTTTAAACAGTTATAAATGCTAAGGGAGAGTGTTATTGTATGGTACCACAGACCTATGCAAATTGTCAGATGACGTCTAACAGCTGGAAAAAAGCAGCATTTTGGAGTTAGTAGAGCAGAGCTTTCTATCTGGCAAAAGGGCAGGGAGGACCTCTTTTTATTCAGTTTTATCTCCTCATGATTTGCAAACCAAACTGATAACAAAGTTCTTCTGTAACTAAATGAATGGAATAAAAGTATGCATGGTATGAGCTCTGTGAGCACCATGCAGTTGCTGTTTCATTCAGATAGGCCGACATTGAATCAAATGAGGAAAGGGAACTGTAAATAAGATGAGTTATTTTTAGCCCTTTAAATATCCAAGTATGAATGCAGCTAATTATTAAGCATATATTTGGTAAAAGTACCAATAAATACATAAGCTGTGGTGTCTGACTATTTAAGTTACTTAACATTTCTTGATTTAGTTAAATTTTTCATTCTGCATCTTCATGCAGTTGTCAGGCATTTCAGCATAATTTTGAGGAAAAGTGTACGTATAGAGGCAGAAAGTGTTTGTAAGCGTATTCTCTGTGAAAGATCTAACCTCATTCATAAGCAGTTTTCCCAATTAATTCAATAACACATGGATTTAAACCAATTTCAGTGGATGTGCTCTAATGCAACAGGCTGTAATGCTCCCAAGCAATCGTTACAGTCCACTGAATCAGTAGCCCATGAATTAATGAGGATTTACACATTAGCTGGTTATGGTTCCTTAGGAGCTATTAAGGACTTTTTAACATTTTGTTGTTGAAATGAACGTACATGGAGCATCATGGAAATTCCTGCCAAATCAAGGGGGAATAGACTGTGAGTCAGCAAGGGCATTTAAGAGCCTTAAGCAACTACTGCTTTTTAATTGTCTTCAGCAGGATTACTCGCTGGTAAATCTGCATCAGTATCAGTCTATCATGGTTTGTCCTGCAGAGTTTATAGCGAAAAGTGTGGTCTTGGTGATGCTACTAACACCCTTCCTTTAATCCAAAATACATGACTGGGGCACAGCAGGTCATCCTTCCATCTGTTCTCATTGACTGCAGAAGGTATATGGACTGTAGAGGCTCTAACTCATACTTGGTCTAGATTACCAAAATTATGGATGAGAACCAAGTCACGGTGTTCTTTCACTTCCTCAGACTGCAAACTGTACTTTTCTTTATGATACTCTGGGACTTGAACAGATTTACACTTAGGAGTCATTTTGAGCTGCAATGGAAAACACAAAGTTGCGCAAGGAAAGACAGCAAGCAGAGGGTCTTGTTTGTGAAAGTGAGCTCTCGCTCTGCCATCTTGACATGCAGAGGAGCTATGCCTAAATATGCTTCAGAACCTTAATTGTAGGCCTCCAGGTCACTGCCATTACATAGTGACTTAAAATATCAAAATAGTGACTTATTGTCACTATTTTGATATTTTTAAATTGCATTTTATTTTGACCATTCTGTATTAAATTATCACTTTTTTTTATACTCCCTTTGTTTAAATCTTAGAAAACCTGTTAAGTCAAGAGAATTACCATAACCTAAGTGCAATGACCCAGATTGTGCCTTTTATCACTGTGGCAGTGGATTTCTGCAGGAAAATAGCTCTTTTTTTTTTTTTTTCTTTTTTTTTTTTTCCATCTTAATAGGACTTTAATCATATCTGTGACACTATTCTTCCTCTCTATTCCTGCCCCCTTCCTTGCTTCCCCCCAGTATCCCCATGCAGATATCCATTCAGCAAGGCTCGGCACAGACAGCAAACACACTTGTTTGCATGCCCTCATAGATGCAGTGACAACAGATGCAGAGAAAGAGAACCAAGAGCCAGTGAGCCATACAGCAGAAAGTGAAGGGAAACAGCAGAAAAAAGCAAAACAAGAGAGAACTATACCTGAGAGCATGTGGGAGGACTCACAAAAGCTTCTTTAAAAGGTGCATTTGAAGTCTGTAAAATGACGAGGGGTGCCGTTCTGCTGGACAAGGGAGGCTTAGCTCTGCCTAGATGCTGAGCATAAGAGTCCAGTGTTCCTACTCATAGGGGAGGTGATAACTTGCTTTGGGGGATATTTTTTATAATGTTGATGCTGGCTTTTTCAATGTTTTTCTATGCAACGTGTGTGTGTCTATGTGTGTGTGTGTATGATGGGAAACACACGAGCATGTAAAAAGAACTGTGGTTTCAGTGTGTGGAATTTGCTACTGGCAAGTTATTCTAGCGTGGAGTCCAAGATAAATACCAGGTAGGCTCATATTTTTGCATGTGCTTTTTTGTCCTGAAATGTTTTAAAAGTTTTCCGAAATGCAGGAAGTTGCACCTGGGGTTTCAGAATTTTCTTGGGGTCAACAACCCTGTTGGACATCTCTTAATACTCTGCTTCTGCTTTAATTTTTGTTGATTGGCAAAATCCTGAAGGGAAGCATAGATGAAGAGGCTTCAGGAGGCTGTCTCATTCTGGGGGCAGGCTTCACTGACTCTTCCTGAAGATTTTCTTCTGCACTGTCCTATAGATTTTGGGAGTCTCTAGACCTCCTTTCCATACTCCTGTTGTATTCCTTTCTCCAGGGTACAGGTAAGACTAAGAAGAATGGAAGGACACTGACTTACTGGAAATGGTCTTTCTGGCTTCCTTATTATACATGTTAGTTTCTTTATTACACATTATACATATACATAAAGAAAAAGGCTTTGAATTGATGACCCTCCACTGTGTTGTTTAAAATTATTTTCTCTGGCCTCAGAGAAAATACCTTTCCCTTCAAGGCTGTCTTTGCACAGATAATGGGACAAATGCTTAATTGTTTCCCATTGAAATTTTGTGCCAGAAATCTTTTGTGCCAGCTGTTTGTGTCCCAGCAGAAGCCTTTTTCCTATTGCAAGCAGTACACATCCCCTTAATAACCATCATCCTGTTCCTCACGTGCCACCTAACAGGCTAAGTATGTCAAAAAGCAGAGGCTCTGGAAGACCTCATGACAGAGCACTGCAGAAGGGGGTGTGTAGGAAGCCATCACTTAGTGGACACCTGGGGGTTGGGGTGCCACAATGGCTTTTCCTGGCTTTTCTCTGGGGATTTGTGGTACATGTGGCTTGGTGTGTGGTTTTTAATCCCTGAACATCTGGTCAAAAAGAGCTGAAAGAATGAATGGACTTGGCTAGCCATGAAAGCCAATAAAAGGGTGGCAGATGGGGAGAAAAATGCCAGAAAGAGCATTGTCTGCGTCCAAATTATGGGTAACAGCAGCAGCATTCCCTTGAATGCTCACAGGGCCCAACTTTGTGTTCAGGCAGTGGCAAGGAAGGTTTGAGAAGCATCAGGGATTTGGCTGGGGACAGGTGAAAGGGGCTTGAGCCAGGAGGGGATGGGTTAGAAGGAGCAGGGGATTTCTGATATAGGAGCATGGCTTTGGGAGGAGTGAGATGCTGGGATCAGCTATGAGGAATTGGGACTGCTTCCATGTAAATGTACAGAAAAGTGAATGAAAAACAGCATAAGAACAAATAATAGTATCATACAACCATAGAACATAGGATCACAGACTGTTTTGGGTTGGAAGGGACCTTAAAGCCCACCCAGTTCCACCCCCCTGCCATGGGCAGGGACATCTCCCACCAGACCAGGCCGCCCAAAGCCCCAGCCTGGCCTTGAGCACCTCCAGGGATGGGGCATCCACAGCTTCTCTGGGCAAACTGTGCCACTGCCTCACCACCCTCTGAGTGAAGCTTTAGTTTAAAGCCATCAAATCCACCTTCCCTACTTAAAAGTATTCAGAAACTTAAACTACTCATAGAACTTTGTAACAGACCAGCAAAATGGAATGCACAAACTGGAAATCGATGCATTGGCAATTGGAATAAAATGTAATAGTTATCTGTTCGGTCTAAATATTGTATTTCCAAGCCCTACATTATAATAATGATAAATACTATGAAATATTAAGACAGTATTGGAGAGGAAATAGACTGCCATCACAGGAGTAAGCTAATGCACTTACAGTTCACAGACCTAACAGCAGGCAAGTGTTGGCGTCCCAGAGGCTGTGTTCTCTCATAAATGTGCTTTACTTGACACTTTGCCCATTTTGCTGTCAGTTTCTTCATAGCTTGGAATGACACTAAAAAAAAAAAAGGAAAAAAAAAAAAAAAAAAAAAAAAGGAGGGGACAGTGCTGTCCCAGAGCCTTTTCTTACAAAACTCTGCTATATGAAAATCACTAGTGGTAAAGAATGAATTTAATACCTTTTTTTCCTGTTTCAGTTAAAAGCGGTTTCTTTTTTGCAAGATCAAATTTGTAATTGTCATATTATTTATAAAGAAGGAATTAATAGGCAAGTGGAGTGTCGGGATGTCATGACAGGCAGTCAGTAAGAGTGTAACCTTGCTAAGAACACCATACAACTAAGCATATTCTTTAACTTCAGAAATTCTGCTTTCAGATTCATCAATGCACATCTACCGTCTGTGACAAAGAGCACTTCTCACTGAGTTAACGTCCTGAACATTTGTTTCTCTAAAGGTTTGAGAACAAAACACCTCTTCAAAGCAACCAGGAAAGAGAAATACACTGTGACGCAGTGAACTGCAGCAAGTGGATGGGGATTTCTGCCTTCCTAAAAGGCTCATCTGGCTTTGGTTTTTCCTATGTGTCTCTCCAGGTCCATAGAATTTTATTTAGGCACCAGAACAGGTCACCAAAATTTCAGGAGCACTGAGAGCTCAGCTGTGGTTTCTGTGTTGGATGATGGCCCCTTTGTTCCACCCTACAGAGGTAGGAAAGAGTTATCAAAGCTTTTCTTTTCTGCTACGCTTTGTTCCAAAGGAAGTGGGCTCTGGAAACATTCACTGCTGTAAATCACAGCTTAAATTCAATCTGTTCATCTGTTCAGCCGCTGCTCTGTGTTCTCAGGAGTGCCGCATTCACAGGAGAACAGAGGTAGCTGTATTGTCTTTCAAAAATACATGAAAATCAAAATGGTTTGAAGTAATTTACATGGCACACTGCTATTGGAGAGTCCTTTAATCTCTTTTTAAAATTAAAAATGCCTGCACATCTCATTTATTGTGTGCCATGAATCCTTCCCCATTCTTTATGATTATATCTTGTAATAACTGATAAAATCTAAGCCTTTCATCCATCACAGACTTTCCACATCCCAGTGCACCTTTGATCCAATATGATCTCCTAAAACAATGCATAGGGTCAGGGCATTTTCTCTGAAGAGTTTTGAGCTGAAGCATATTTCATAATAAGGCCCTCTTATTAAGATTCATTCTGCCACTCTAATGGAAAACACAGATCTCTGATCCGCCCCTTATAAGATATTAAAAACAATTTTTACTATGTTTATTGGATTATTTACCTTGATAGCTTCAGAGATTAACTCATTATAACTGAGGTTTTCTGAATGCCTTATTGCTTGTTTAGGGTGAATGGATTTTGAGTGATCCTGTAATTAGAAAATCAATGAAAGGACTGGCAGCATGATCTTTTAGACTAGTAAAAAAAAATGTGTGACTCTCAGCTTCATACAATTGCACTTGATTTAAACTGCCTCCTATATCTTTATTAGGATTTTAATTCTGCTGTGCTGAAATTTTCCCTGAAATCAGTTCCATGTTTAGCAGCGTGGAAGGAGGAACCAAGAAAGGACTTTTTTGCAACTAGTTAAGAAGAGATGAGCTGAAGTGAACATGCAAATCTGACAGCAGGATTTGTGCTATGTGCGAAGGCTTTAGATCAAGTAGCCCAAGCAGATATTTACTTCTACAGCTTCATATGTGTTACAAAACTTGTTGCTGAAAAAGCATTCGCTGGGGCAGCAGAAACATAGCCAGAATACTGGTCCTCTTTCCCAAGCCCTCTGATAAGCCTGGTCTGCCTAGGTGCATGCCCATTTATTTGAGCTGTTTATTATCATAGCCAGGGGACAATGGTGTACAGCACTCCAGAGAGTATGGAATTTGAAACTGCATGTTGTTTGCAAGCTGTTGAAAGAAGACTCTGTCTCTATAAAATGTATGCCTTTCTATGCTGCTATATATAATGATTTATACTCATTCTAGGAGTCTAATGTGAAAGTGCCTCTGTTAGGTTCTCTCTAACATTTTTAAGGTGTGTGAGGTTGCATAAAGATAGATCTGAGGAATTCCCTGGAAATAAAGAAACGTGTACTTGGGATCCTGTTAGCGAGGATGCTCTACCTTCCCCATGAAATGCTGCAGGGACTCCAAGATGTGCACAGAACTCCTCCTCCTACTAGGCATATGCCTGACCTGTTATTTTGGGTATGATCATGAGTGGTTCTGTTGCTGCAGTTAAGCCCAGGATCTCTGCTCATGGATTAGTTTAACCCTTCATGAAACCCAGCCACATTGTTGTGTGAGCATTAACTGTTCCAATTTGTTTTCGTCTAAAATTATAAACTGAATTTAGTGGATGCTGCTTGGTAAGGCCCATAACTTCTGAAGGTTTCTGCAGTGGTTTTATTTATTTTGTCAAAATTTAGAAATTTGTGTTCACTTCTTGTTTTCAGCATTTCATTTTGGACTTCCATATTGGTCATATATTTTCACTTGTTTTTCACTTGGATTTTCCCTTGGATTTTCCCTTGGGTTTGCCCCTATTTCCATCTTTCATCCACATTAAAAATTGTGACACTTATTGAGCCGAGCCACCTAAATTGGTGTCAGGTAATGTACAAATAACAAATGCTAAGATATAGTGCTATGAGAAGGCTTCTTTTTATTTTGATGCACCATATTCAGCTTAGGAAAAACCAACCAACCAACAAAAAAAAAACAAACAACACTTTATATCCAGTCGAGGGACATGTAGCTATGCTCACAAGGAAAGGCTTCTGCCTAAAACCTGATTAGTATAGAAAAGTGTTAGTTCTTGGGATACCCCAACAAAGAAAAAATACATATATTTTCAAAGATTTTTTTTTCCTGTTTGTCCACAGAAAGATAAACTGTAGTTTAAAACCTAGAGGCATTTATATCTTTTGCCAGTATCCCTTCTGAATGTCTGGTACGGATTTCAGGCTTGAAGCTATCCATTTGGTGAGAAATTTTTGTTCAGAGCAATATGCAACATGTTGGACAATCAGATAGTGCTAAACTCGGGTATATATCTGGGGTGCTAAATTGTGTTTTGGAATGGTGGTTTTATTATTAATTGTCTGGTTGAGAGACTTAAACCATTTGGTGCTTGGACAAATTGGAATCCTTTAAGTAAATAGTTTAGTCTTGGCATCCTTTCACTCTAACTGCTGCAACTTATCCAGTTAATGTCGGAGGGGTGGATGTTTCATCTCGAAAGCACATTTAGAAGGACAAAATTTGGTTTTATACACACTGTCTCTTACTCTAAAAGCACAGATTTCCAAACAGTCTATAAAAGTCCATAATTCATGCCCAGGCACAAGCAGCATTTGCAACTATTTTAGCCTTAACTAGGAAAGTGCCTTTTTTTTTTCCTGTTGCAGAAACTTGAATTTCTTAGACTGCCCTGAATTCAGTCTGGGAGGCTGACTTCATGGATTACATTTGGCTACCACCATCAGATGCTGGTGGCAGAGAAGGAAAATTTACATTGTGAACAGACAATACCATCACAGGATATGATCATACTCCTATATGCATAATAATGTATTACAATAAAAAATACTTAAGCTTCAATTCTGCAAATGTTTATTAAGTGCTTAACTCCCAGAGGACTCTCAAGTCTGTAAAATTAAGCAGATGTGTAACTGTTTACAGGATTTGTGCCTTAGGACTCACTCTGAATCCTACCAAGCTCAATAGAGGCTGGGTTTGAGATATTCAGAAGCCTTCAGATAACATGCATGCACATCGCTGGGATGGTGAAAAGTTTTTGAGCTGGACATAGAGGAAACCTTTATGTTAGTGGAAGTAATATCAAAATAGGATGGAAAGGGTATTGGGGTGTATGTGTGTATGGAGAGAAACCAAACAGTTGTAAGAAACTACTTTCACTAGAAACGACATGAGATTTTTAGTAGAACAGGACATTGACAGAACTGGAATTATCTTTTGCTCTGCAGCTCTGAGCGCTGTAAGAAAATAATTATTTTCACACTTGAAACACTGTGTGCCCAGCAGGAGGACTAGCTTTAAGAACTACCCTATTTACTGACAGCAATTCCAACAACAGCTACCAGGGATGTGTTGATACTCACTTTTATCCTACCATTAAGCGCTGAAGTCGAAGGCCAAAGCTCTCAAAAGGGAGTGAAAGCTCTCATTCAGGGAGTGAAATTTTGGTGAAATAACAGGCTTTTATAAGACAAAAACAGAATTAACTTTATGCACTGGCCAAACTTGGAAGCTCCACATAAGTAGTCTAACTTTTAGTCTGAAAATCATCAGTGAGATTACAGATTCAAATGTTATACAATTGGCAATATGGAAGATTTAGCCTTATCTGTACCAGGACTTCTTTGTGGTATCACAGTACAAATACATAAAACAGATTTTGTTTTGTTTTATTTTTTCCTACTAAACTTCCAGAATTTCTTCTCCTCCTCCTGTCTCCCAGCAGTAGCAATATTTCAGCAATGTTTTTATGTTTTTAATGTTGTTTCTTTTTTCCCTTTGAATCAGAACATTACAAAAGTAAAAAGCTATGTGTGGATGGCTATCCTGAAAGATAACTGATTTGTCAGGAACATAAGACCCAAGAATTATTCATTAGTTTGTAGTGCTTAAATCAATTCCTCTTTTATTCAAAACTGTGCAGTTCCCATCTCCACTTATGAGCAGGAATACTTCCACTGAATGCTCCTTTTCTGTTCCAGCAAATCAATTCCAAATGTATTTTCTTGAATTCTTTTCTGCTACTACATTGTCTCCCTAGAAGATGTTTTAAATGGAATTATTTATTATTTATAGGCCCTTGTTAAAGCCTATAAAATCCAGCCTCTGTTAAAGTTTCATTTTGGCCTGTTGGCCAGCTGGTATTCTGAATGATCATGTCTTTGTGCAAACACGCTAGATAATGAGGAGAAGAAGATGGAGTCCTTACTTCTTGGCAAATGTACGTACATTGCAATGTTTTGTTTGTTTGCTTGGGAGGCAAGAAACATCCCATGTCTGCTAAGAGATCTGAAATGATAATCGTATAAACTGATCTGAAAAGTCAGAGTGCTCTGCTTCCATTTTTCATAATAAGTGTAATTAAAAGTGTATGAAGACTGGAATGCTGAGAGGTGACTCAAGTAATTGGCTGGTTAATGTTACGAAGGTGTAAATTCTCCAGAAAAGCCCTCTGCATACCAACTGAAAATGCAACCCATGAAATAAATCCATCTGCCTACATTTGTTTTAACAGTAATACTGACCTTAGAGCAAGGTATTTCCGAAGGATTTTTAATGACCAGCTGGAGTTAATAGCCTTTGGCTGTACCTCAGGCTTTAAACGCTGCCCAGTCAGTCATTAATTCTTAGGAAATGCTCTGTTCCTTGATTGTTACTGCTTAACTGCAAGACAACCTGGACTCTAAATAGCTGTTACCAGAGAAAATCTAATTATTGTTAAATGCACATAGTACCTTCCTTCACAAAATACTCCAAAGTATTTACAAGCTTCTGAAGGGTTCTGGAAAAAAAAAAAAAAAGAAAAAAAAAAAAAAAAGCCAAGGTGATTTTTGCTGGGAAAATAGCTTATTTTGTAATAGACAGCACTAAGAAGATTTATTTTCGCAGTAAGTCTCTGAGAAGTTAGACATCCTGAGGGTTGTCTGACTGCCAGCTATAGGCTAGAAAAGCATTACCTTCTTCTACCCTTGGCTTTTGGTCAAGAGGATCCGAATTTAATGGATATTTACCTATCCACTGGGGAAATATGTCAAAGGTCTTCAAACATCTCCCACTAGAGCTTCTACGTGGAGAAAAAAAAAATATGCTCATGTAACTAGTAAGCAGTTAAGCCTCGTAATATGGATACAACATCTAAAGAAGCATAGCCTTACCTGCAGTGTCTGTGTGCTTCAGGGGATTCAGGAGGAAACATCTCATTCCTGAATGGTCTGAGCTGGACCACGTAAGTCTAATTTCTTCCCTGTCATCAGGAACATTAATGCAAAGACATTAATAACCAGAAGGATGAAGAGACAGACCCGGTGACTGATAAAGCAGAGGAATCAGGGGGCCGAAAGCCAGATTTTCTGGCTTGCTCTATGCCGGCAATGTGGTCAAAGACTCAGGCCATCATTTCCCACTCAACCACAAGCTTTAGTGAGCTGCTGAGAAATTTCGCCCTGATGCTGGAAAGCCAGGTAGGCTTGCACTGGGTGTCGTGCACATCAGCTGCGCAAGCTGTCACTTGCTGGAGTGGTCTGTCTGGCGTGAAGCAGAGGACCGGCTGCTCTGCCAGGCTACCAGCAAAGGCTGTACACAAGGTTTTGCTGGGCATGCAGCTGTGCTGTACAGAAGTACAGAGTTTCTGGAGCCTGAAGGAAGCTCCTAACAAGCCACCATTAGACCAGCCTCTTTTTAAATTGCAATACTGTAAAAGTCCTAAACTTAATATGAGAAATGAGTTTTGGCACATGCAGGCTCAGCAATTTTATCATGTGGATATGAAGAAAAGCTGATGATGAGCTGCATGAGATACCAGTTGTACATAACTTCAAATACAGAAAAAATAGTGTTGTTATTATGGACAATGTAGCACAGTTGTGATCTTTTTTCAATTATATCATTGTTTGTAACTGGCCTAGAATGACTATTCTAGATCTTAACTAGTTACAAGTTTTCTGAATATGAACTAGTAAATTCTTCTATAATTTTGTGTGCTGTTAAATCTAGCAAAATGGCATTTTAAAACCTTTTCCTCAGTGTTCACAGACTTTCTTAAAAGAACATGCTTCTTGTATTTTCTCCCTGCTGTTTCTTACTTAGAATTAATTTATTACATGCTGAATGCATATCACACCATTGCCCAGTTACAGACCAGTCGTCTCATGTCTTTCCCATGCACGTTAGTGCATCGGCACGACCCAGAGCATGACTTGATCATGCTCCATTTGTAATTTCTGTCATGGGTACAGAGCAGCCCCCTCTGAAAAGTGTGCCTGAAGTGCGAATCACCCAGATGACAGCATCAGCTCAAGGGCACCTCTGACAACAGAGGTGCCACATCTCACCGAGTTTTTGCTCCCCTCTGTTGCAGCCAGAGAAAAAATCCAGATGGGGGCCAAGCCCTTGGTCCTTTTAGCCATCTGTTCCCATCAGCAGCTTGGCTTGCACCCCTGTAGCCTGGAGTAGATTTCTGGGAGGTGACAAGTATCACTGCATCCCCTACATTGGTTTTGGATAGTGTGGGATTTGGAACCACTAACAACAGATGATGTCCCCTTAACTTAATTAGTTACTTGTTTGCAGCCTTTCCTATGCTATAATGTACAGCTACATACTACCACACTTAAAGCATGTATCCTGTATGCTTCCAGTAACTATACTCACTGGAAACCACCCAGCAGCCTTTTTTGCATCCCGGATGCCTCCTCCTGTGAGTTCCTACTGACACTGAATTTTTTACTTTTAACTATGGCCTTGTGGCATTTAGTTAGCACATGAGAAAGCCAAAGGTTAATGTCTTCCTAGAAATCATAAATCCAGTTAGCGATGACAGAGGAACCAGGCTTCCTGGCTATCTTTCAGCTATCTTTTTGTCTCTACAGTAATGATTGGAATGATTTTTCATATCATGTTCCTTAGCCCTTGTTCCTAGATCATTTTAAAATGCCAGTATCACTATTCTTATGTAACAGATGGGGAAGAATTGCCACTTGGAGGGAGAAAGTAAATGTCTTTAGCCAGCCAGAAGACTTGTTGTTCTTCCAGTGCACTCTTCACAAAACTCCTTGCCTAATAGATTTATTTTGAATATAGTTTTACTGCCTATGGTATGCAAAGCACTGTGGCTTCAGTGAGAGAGGGTAACTTTTCTAGATGGGTCAGAAATGGATGCTTAGGTTATCAGTGTTTCGGTGAGGTCAGTCTGGATACATTTTTCTTTCAGGCATAGGTGGAGATCATGGGTGAAAAGGTTACCACCTCTGTTCTCGTACAGTCAAATACCACCTATTTCTGGAGTTATTCCAAATCTAGTTGTCTCTTCAGTCAATTTCTACAATCTGAATATCTGAAGTAAGAGCCTTGTTAATGAGCAAGTAAGAGAGCTTTTGATATTTGGGAAATAGAGAATAGATAGTATTTCTAAATGCTTACATTTTAGGATTGGTAATACTAATTATTCTTCCATTCTCATCTGTACAAACTATAGCTGAGGAGAAAATAAATTAGCATCATGTATCTGGCCACCTAGCAATCTAGGTTATCTGTCTGCAGTAGTAGTCATAAGCTACTAAGGAGAGATAAGCAGCTCTGAGCTGTTATTCATGGATGCAGAATTGTTTATGCTAGCATTATTGGTCACTGCTGACCCTGTGGTTTATGCTAGCTCAGGTGCTGGTAGCTGAAAGGCTCCCTTGCACACCCCTGCCTTCACAGATGGGCAACCCAACACCAGAGAACGGAGGAGCACATGAAGTATGGACATGTCACAGCTTAATACATCGGACTTCGTCCATAATATCTGTATTGAATGCTCTGCCCAGACAAGTGGATTTCTGATAAGAGCTTTGTGGGAAAGAGTTGTGGTTGCTTACACCTACTTTCAGGTCCCTATGAGCCCCATGTTGCATATCCTCGTGGTGAGGAGATTCAGCTTGGTCTTCTTACCTGATATCATGTTATTTCATGACAAAAAATATTTTATAAGGTTAAATACAAAAGAACTTCTAGCAACACTGTAGATGTTCTTAGAGTTCATATATGCCCTATGGAGTGAAAGTACACAACTGTAAGGAAATGCATAGTTAAATCCTAAGGCTGGTTTAAAGCTCTTGAGCAAGCTTCCAGGGTCACCACCAAGAGAAAATAAAGAGTGTGACATTGTGGGTGACAAGACAAACAGGAAACAAGCAACTATTTCCAAAATTCATAAAATTCTGTATGGAACAACAAACTCTGTGTTTTAATCTTGTGGTTATTTCATGAACAGCCTGACAAGATTTTTCTCTCTTACTTTGTGTTTTGTAATACATTTAGATTTATTTTATATGTGATCTTAGTCTTAGTTCTTAATCTGAGTTCCCACTCAGATCTGGGATAATTCAACACAACTGATGTTGAATTTATTGATTTGTCATTTAGTTGCTCAACTTTATCACAATACATTTTTTCTGCCTTTGTTATTTTATTACACATTATGTATTTGTATACCCATCTTTCCTTTGTTGAGATATCTGAATCAATGACTTTAAAGTGGGCTTCACAGGCCTGCATGAAGCTGTGTAAAGCCGTTTTAACTGCATGCATTATATGCATGTAAATTATTATCAGTTGTGAATCACATTCACCATATTAGATTATAGAATATTTTAAAGTGATCCAATGTAAATACTCAGTTAAGGCGGCAAGGAAATTAAGGAAACAAAGGAACACTGTTTTAATGAGAGAATGATAGGAAACAAATTGATATTTTGTCTGGGATGTCATAAGGAAAGGACTAAATCTGAAGATAGACAAGGTTAAAGAAAGGTTAATACCAATAAAGGAAGAAGGATTGCTAAAACAACTGAGAGGAGATTTATGAAAGAGTGCATTCCAGAGATTTGCAACTATGAATATTGCAGGCAAAGGAGTGTGGATGACAAACTGTTTAAAGAAGCAGTGAAGGCACTGGAATATTGGAGTTATATTTCCTTTGGGAGGTCAAAGAAGCACCATATTGTAGTGTCCAATAAACTAAACGAAGGAATGAGAAATATGAGGTTTCAGTTAACATATAGAAAACATGGGGGCAAAGCAAGCAATCCACAAATTGCACTTCTTGTTTTCTGCCGCAGACCTGTATTGTTTCAACCTTGCTTTGACCAACGTGATGAATACGATTCTAGAGAGTTGCTATACTATTTCTGTAGTTACTTTAATACTCAGTAAATGGAAAACTTTTCCGTTCTTGAAAGAATCCCTACGTGGGGGCTGTTTTTGTGAGACAGGGATCTGCTATGCTGAAGAAACACATAACTCCCAAAGGCGTGAAGGCTAGGCTAGCGAACTGGCCTATCTCACTGTGAGCAAAGGATCACGTACAACATTCAGCAAATGCTGAAAAATGCAGACCACAGAGACAATTTACTAAACTGATTAACTGAAGATGACCATATGAGAATGGGTTTAGCCTGAGAGATGTATCTTCTGTCTCTCCATCCAGTCTTCTTTTCCTGCATATTTTTATTTTATTTTATTTTATTTTATTTTATTTTATTTTATTTTATTTTATTTTATTTTATTTTATTTTATTTTATTTTATTTTATTTTATTTTATTTTATTTTATTTTTTGCATTCCTTGCACTATGGATTTCTTTGTTTTTTAATGGAGATTTTGGTGATTTTTGATGGAAAGACTTATAGATGAAAAGGCCATTTGTTTTGCTGAATTTTTAATTTAGCAGGGCAATATAGGGCAATATTTTGCTTTTATCTCAGTTAGTGATTCCTATCATGTTATGAAAATTTGAGGTGTACCTTTCGCGTGAGAGAATTTTGCTTTTTGCTTTATTTCAAACTTTTTGTGTTTAATGGAATAAGAATTTACAAACTGTTTCCCTTGTAACGCTTTACAGTTCTATGGGCTTGTTTGAAATTTTATTTTCAGGCAGAGCCCGACTTTCTTGTGCATGCATTTAAACTGCAAAGAAACCAATAATTCATTGAAATTTAATTTCTTAATATGATAATCTCACCTTTAATAATCAAGTTTGCAAAAGAAAAATATACTAAAGATTTTCAGTGGGTGAAGTTTTAGAGTTCACTGACGTACTTTTAATTAGGCTGGTAACTTCATTTTTTAAGATTTAATGCTTCATAACTTGACACGAGTTTGAATAATGATGTAAGTCATGAGAGAATATAAAGTTTTGTAGCTGCATTTTGATTCTGAACAGGCAGTTTCCCACACCTCCAAATCTCTGCAAATTGGTTCAAGCATGATCTTTATCACATTTTGTTGATTTGTTATTTTGACTCCTGCTTGGTGGCGATAAAATTGGTGTTTCCCTTTTTACTATCTTAAATTTTGCTAGAACTTTTCAGGTTCTAGGACGTGTAAACACCTTGCCTGTATATTTTATGTACAGCAAGAAGGAATATAGTCACATACATGAAACTGAAGTTCTCACTGAAGTATTTCATATTGGTAACAGCTGTCACTGAGACAACAGGTCAAGGCTAAGTCATTAACTTTCCATTCTGCAGCAAGTATTTCATGCTCCTTCCGAATACGTCCCTGAAATATTTCAGCGTATCAACAGGGAATATCACAGAAATGAGTAAGCTCTCAGCTTCTATGCGCCACACTTAGTTCCCTGGGACCAAACTTCGGAAATGGCTCAGTATTCATCAAGTGTTCGCCCTTTCCACAACAACAGCGGGATGTCATGGAAGATTTTTATGTCTGGCTACTTTCTCTTGGGAATGGCTGACTTCACTCATGTTTTTCTCTACAGCACCTGCTGAGAGTGCAGATAGGTACAGGGACAGGAATTATACTCAGGATATGAATCCACGAGGAAGTTTATAAAGAGAGAAATACAATCAATCACCAAGCTAAATACTTCGGTTTGGTGAAGCAATGTGCATATTGAAAAAGCACATACTGAAAAGATATGCAATGAGACAAATTATGGCAGTCTTGACGGTGTCAAGATTAGCTAATTGATCAATAGATGGTATAATTTCCAAATTTTATTCTTTTGAACATATATTTTACACAAGGGTGGGAAACAGCAAGGGCATAGCTTGAATAGATACTAAGAGAACTCCTAAGGTCCAGTTTAATGAGCATAAAATACCATTGGCGTATTTTTCAGAACCTTTCAGAGGCTCCCCAGGTGAGGAGTTGATAGTGTTTGTGCTATATGTATATACGTAATGGTGTGGAGCTGGGACAGGCTGGGAGTTAGGGAAAGGTTCTGCACCCAGACGGGGGTTGGGCGCTGGGACAGGCTGCCCAGGGCAGTGGTCACAGTACCAAGCCTGCCAGAGTTCAGGAAGCGTTTGGACAATGGTCTCAGAGATAAAGTCTGATTTTTGGAGGGTCCTGTGTGGAGCCAGGAGCTGGATTTGATGATCCTTTTGGGTGCCTTGCAACTCAGGATATTTTATGATTCTAAACATAGATAGGCATTTAAAACATGTATGTATATGTGTGTTACACACTGTGATCTTCTCTGGAAGGAAAGGACACCTTTTGACTGTTTTTGACACTATGCTTGCGAGGCAGGTCCAGGTCAGTCCATAATGCACAACAATATATGTTCAGTGGATATGTTAACTGCTTGTTGTCTTGTTCAAAACAACCATTTTGAACTAAACGTGGTCTTACCTGAAGATACTCAGCATGTTTACTTCATTTAAGGTGCCTGAGGGCATTTTGCTTGGTGCTGTGACTTTCCACAGGCAGAAGCTCTTCCAGTCCTTATAGCAGCACATGTTCCTTAGCTCATGACCATAATGTGTACGAAACATATTGCATATGTAGTGGCCATGCACACTGATAAGGGCCACGCACCTTTGAGTGTCTCACCTGCAGCGTGTCCCATTAATCTATCTCCCCAAGTATTTATTCTAACATTCCAAGCCTCTGAGCAGCTTCAAACAGCTGTAGGGCGTTTTGTTTTGTTTTGTTTTGTTTTCCAAAACCTGTCAAAGATGTATTTCTTTCTTGTCTCCCAACAGGGGATTCTTTCCTACCAAATTAATACCGGCCAAAAGACAAATGGTGACATTTTGCCCTTAACCAAAGTGTGGTACCTGCTCTATCTCATCAAAGTGCACAGCTTAATGAGGGGCTTTTGCAATGTACCCGAGGAAAGACAAGATTGCCACGGCTCTATAGGAGCAGCCATCAGTTCTCCCGTGTCTGGAATATCCTTCCCTTCCTGTTCAGATCTTGATGTCATGGCATTCTTATCTCTAGCAGTACTATTTCTGATGACTTTTAACAGTTCAGATAATTTTTAGAAGCTTTGAAGATTTACTACCAATAATTCCCTCTTTGAAACTATTTGGCTGGCTTAGCTGTATGCTTAGTACTGCCTGCTATTAAGGGACAAGTCTATGAAAAATGGTCCTAATAATATTTTTAAACACTCAGATGTTTTGCATGTATTAAAGCTAGGATAGTGGAAAGCTGCATACAGAATGTCTGAAGTAACATAACATTTGTATTGGCATTCGCTTGATTTGTACTACCTAGTTCATTATTCAAATCAGTGCCATTTATTTTTTGAGTGTTTAAAATAAGGGTCATTTGAAGGTAAGTCCCAGGTATTCTTTCCACCTATTGCAATTTATGCATATTAGTCATTTTCTTTAATCTTTGCTATGATATTTACTCCTATTTTTATACATACGTTTTACCGCTGCCTGTGACTTCTTAGCGCTTTTTTTTTTTTTTTTTTTTTTTTTTTCTAAATCATGGATTTATTTTTAGCAGCTTCTGGTATATTACAATGATTTTTGGCCATATGTTTGGGTGTGCATGAGAACGGGTATGAGGATTCTTGCACAGGAAGGAGAAAATCGGCTCTGTTGGTGGTACAAATATCAAGCTGATTAACTAAGGCAGCTTTTTGCTGCTCTGTGACTATAGAAATAGACTTTGGACAGCTATGGAACATACCCAGTCAGATCCACAAGAAATAACGTTACCGAACTTTTTGCAGTCGAGGTTATTTCACTGCACCGGAACAGTTACACGTTTCAGCAATGAAATAATTAATAATCTTGACATCTAAGGAAGTGTTAACACAATTGATGGTAGAAAACAAATATAAATTCTCCCGTGTTTTCACTTGACAAGAAAGGGAAGGAGCAGAATGATTGAGGACTCACATGAGTTATGAACTGGACTCACAGTGCGAATCTGGGCGTTACACCCAGCGCTCCGAGCTGTGCTGTGCAGATGTGCTGGATGTGTGGGAAACATCCCAGCCAGTTTGTCTTGGTGGATTGCCTGACAAGCAATTGCTGTTTCCCAAAAAAGTACTCGGGAACTTCCACAGCTGAGCCTTTTAATTCATCAGGTGTTGGTGATTCGATAAGACCAAATGAAAAGAAAGCAGCGTAGGACTGATGGAGGTATTAGTACTGCACAGTATAGGCTGAATTTGCTCTTGTACGGAAGGGGTGTGTGTCTCATTTTACAGAAAGTTGAAAGCACTGGTGCTTGGAAAAGATGACACACTGCACTAAATTCGAATAGAAGACTGAAAGCTGAATGAGATTAAGGACATGAGCTAAACTGGGTGAAAACTGCAAAGAGAAAAACAACTTCAGCCTTAGCAGCAGCAGTCCTGTATTTATGTGGGACAAATCTTCTTGAATATCTAATACAAATTAGCCTGTAAATTCAGACTAATGATCTTCGTAGGGGAAAAAAAAAAAAAAACAAAAAAAAAAACAAGTGGGTGGGAAGACTGTGTCTGTTTCTCACCAGCTCTTCATCTCAATTGTTGAATCTGGAGGTTAAAACGGTCAGGAGTGGAAAAAGTGGAAGGATGAATAGAGAAAGAGCTGCTGAGTGAAAAGGGAAGAATGTTGAGGCGAGTAAGTGTGCGATAGGGTGAGATGAACAAAGCTCCTCTAAACAGTTGAACTGTACGGTGCTGTTATTTTCAGCAGTTTCCTTCACGAACAGACTGAGAGATTAAATGACAAAGCTGGGGTGTTTGTAGCATATTTACTACTCGGACACTTCTTAACGTGTTGAAGGCAAGCTGCACGGTGCGTACTCCTCATTTTACCACCAGAACAAATTGCAGCCACACGAATCTTATTTTTTTTTCTTCAAATCTCAACTTTATTCAGCCCAAAGCTCCTCACCCTACTGTCCTGCACCCACACAACTTGCTTTTTTCCCCACGGGTGAGGACACACGTGTTTCCCGTCACGGAGCCGAGCCCCCCACCACAGCCCCTCCCCGGCGAGCCAGGTGCCCGTTCACGTATCGGCTCCGGGGACGCCCGCCATTAGCCGTTAACGTCCGCCCAACGGCTCCCGCGCACGCGCACGCGCGAGGGGCAGGGAGGGGGCGGGGCCACCGCCGGCGGAGCGCGCGAAAATTCCAAACCGGCGGCGCGAGCCGGGCCGCGCGGTAAGGCGCGGGAAGGGGGCGGGGGCGGGGCCGCGGCGGGCGCGAGGGTGGGGAGGGGGCGGCGGCGGCGGCGGCGGGGGTCGGGGGGGGGGGCGCGCATGCGCGATCGCAGGGGGGGCAGGGGCAGAGGGGGCAGAAGGGGGAGGTGGGCTGGGGGACTGGGTCACGTCATGTCGTGGCGTGTTACGTCATGTCGTGTCATGACACGTCACGACATGTCGCGGGGCGCTGCCCTTGGTCCCGTCCGCGTGGGGCGGCGTTCGGCACCGCCGTGTGCGGGCGCTGCGCCGGCCTGCAGGGGGTTAATTCTAGAACGCGGTTACAATAAGGATGCGAAGCCCTTTTTAAGCTCAAAACGCATTTTTCTTCTGTTAAAAGTGAAACTCCTCAGGCTGCCGGCACCAAGCCACGCGCCGCCGTCGCCCCTCAGGGCCCCGCGCCCCGTGCCCGCGTTTGTTCGCTGCCGCCACCCCTGGGCTGGCTGCAGGACAGCCTCGCAGCGCCTGCCGGCAGGGAGAGATGCCCCGACAGAAAGCACCGGGCACGGTCACCCTCCCGGTAATGGGGCGGCTTTGTGCGCTGCAGACTCTAACACCACCTCTTAAATCCCTTTTGTTTCTGTTCCTCTAATACACGTGCTTCCACATACTGACCTGGAGTTGCAAAGGTGCAAAAAGACGTCTTTTGACAAAGATACCTCGCAAAAGATGGGTGGAGGATTTTCTGATGGGCGAAACGAATGTTTCCTGAAAAAAAAAAAAAAATCGGTCAGAAAATGTTACAGGCCTTTGATAGGGACTCGATACGTGTCCTCTAAAACATAGAGCTGATTTGGACGTCTGCAGGAAAATTCATATATTGTGTGAGACTAATCCCAAATAAAAATATTCAGCTTTCATTTTATCGGACTTTTTTGGTATGAGTACAATATGTTTCATACCAACCTGATCTGGAAAATGGGTAGAAGTATGCTAGGCCATAAAAATCTTACTATGCGTATAAACGGTACAGCACCTGTTATAACTCATGTAAAATCTCTAGTTAAACAATATAACTTTCACCAAATTGGTTATTCCCATCCCTGTTTTTCTGGTAAATGTTATAAATTGCTGCCATTAATGTTGCTAAATTGAATACAATGGTAACATTCATTAAAAATATTTTCTTTTTCTTATTTTCTTTTATGTAACTTTCAAATTAAAAAACAAAACAAAACAAAACAACAACAACAACAACAAAACCCTTTCTGTATTGAAATTTGGTGGCACATCCCAGCAATTGCTGAGAGCATTTTAGGACCAAATACTGAATCCACTTTATAGGAATTCTACATTATAGGAATGTAGAATATGTTAAATATTTTCTCTTTAGTGAGGGCCAATAACTTTGTGGGTATTGCAAAAGTATTTAAAAATCAGTAAGACTAGTTGTTCATTGTTGGGACTTTTACTTAAGCATTTTACTATATGATTTTAGATGGCTATGACAAAACAGTATATGATGGTCATGTTTTCTGTCCCTTATACAAAACTACACAGTGTTATATTAATCATAAATGGAGGAATCTATATTAATTTAACACTTACAGTTTAAATCTTTTGAACTCAGGAATTTCTGAGTTACAGCGTCTTTAACACTTTGAAGAGTTGTTACCATTACTCTACCTGTAATGGTAAGGGATGGACTAATGTCAGACTTTACCTCTTACTGGCAAGAAGTTTCTGTTGGCTTTTTGAAATGTTGGCCTTGCATATTAGAGCAGATATTCTGCAGGTAAGAAATGCCTTGAGTTATATTTGCATAAACTTGTTAGTCACTTAATTGTACAGATATTATTGGGCACAATCTAAAGACATTTGACTTGCTGAAATGTAACTCATACAGCATCAGTTATCTAGAGAAATAAAGTCTACCAGGCTACAGCAGCATGAGGAATTTTGTGAATCTTTGAGAGCAGTAAGTTCTCTTAACTCACAAATAGATCAAAATGGATGCTCTCAGATGTGTAATTATAGTTTGATTAAAAAAAAAAAAAAAGAAAAAGTAAGAAAGTAATAGTTAAGTCTCAGGTCAAGACTAATCAGGTTCCTGAAGTAGAACAAGCCTTGGGAAATGAAATTACTTCTTAAGTGTCACATGTGAAATGTGTCAGAAATGGGAATCAGACTTCTAGGCAACCGAATCCTGGAGCCAAACTGCAGAGTTGTCCTTCCTCCCTCCCTACTAGCAGATTCATGAGACATGTTTATTTTATAAATCTAGATTAACTATGTGGCGGTATTGAAATATTCCAAGCAGTTACTGTAATAAAAGTATTGTAACATACAACTAAATTGGTATACATGAGTGTCCAAGCAAAATAGGTCAAGAGGCGTACCACTACCTAATACTTTTTTCCTATGTTCTACATCAAAAATTCTCATCAGCTGACACAAATTGATAAGGAACTCCCTTCCCATATAATACCAGATCTACATAGCTTTAATTTCACACCAAGGGTGGCATTGTTAGATCGTGAGTTTTTCATGAACAGATGGGACAAAAATCCTACTGGCAAGTCACAGGGGACCCACTATTAGCACATTAAAAAACACACAGACACAGAATATGCAGGAATAATTGACCGAGAATCCCCCAAATCAGTGCCTCAAATGTCAGTGCTGTGTCTCCTGTCTAACTGCTCACATAGTCAGTTGTTGCTGTGGTACAAGCTCAGCTGAGTCACGGAAAGCCTTTGCTCTAGATGTTTCTGAGGAAACTTATCTCTTCTTATTTGCAAAGAATGAATGGGCTGATTTAATGCCTGTGAATAGCATGAAACCTTGTCAATGGACTCAAGGGACAAATGTCTGTGGGAGTGTGTTAAAATAATGTACAACAAAAAGGTGTAAATGTTGATGTGGGTGTCATGAAGTTATTTTTTTTATTCTGCTGAAGAATACATTTTTCTTTTTCTGTCAGGTATACTTAGTGCCATAAAGACATCTTTCTTCAGGTTTTATTCTGTGGCTATTTCTGGGTGTGGGTAGTCAGGGAGAGGGGAGAGAAGTGTCAGAATTTTTGGTGAGTTTTTCTTGTGCCATAGGGAAACACATTCTTTCATTTGCAGATTTAGTCATACTCTGTATGGACTATGTGAATGATTTTCACAGAATGTCAGTATTTTCAACTGATGCTAGAATAAATTTGTATCACTTTTACTTACACTTGCTGCACTGTGATTAGAGTGCATACAAAATTAAGTACATATAGTAAAGCCTGGAACGAAAATACGTGTTTGTTGTGTGGTGATTTGCTTTTTGGTGGAGTGTTGCCCTTCACCATTGTTTTGTGTTTGTGCCTTTGTTTCTTCACATTTAGGATGTTTATCTCAAAGTACTTCAGTTCTATAAAGCTGGAGAATTACAATGAAAAGTACATGCTTCATTGCTAGGGTAAATATTAGAGGTGCTTTTTCTTTAAAAAAAAAAAAAAAAAGGTTCTAGAAATGTGGAGAAAAAGAATTCATTTAGCATAACCAAGACAATTCTGTACTCTCTATGAATAACGCTGTATGTCTGTACCATAAGCAGTATTGCAACTGATTTTTAGATACTTGTGCTGAAAAGTATGGACCCTTGTATCTTCTCTTCTTATAGTTGTGTAACTCAGGGTTAAAACTTGGAATTCAGCAAAGATGCATGGCCAATAAAGAAGCATAATTGTTGGGGATAGGAAGCCCTTAGTGTTAACTTAAAATTTAATTTTAAAAAGACTAGTAATTCTTCATGATATCTAGATAGATTGTACTCCCCCCTTCTTTTTTTTTTTTTTTAATGATGAAACAAACATGAATATTTTGAGAGCATGCTTCCAGTTTGCAAGATCTTCTGTGTAGTCCAATTGCAGGCAGATTTCTTTCTGGCAGGAAGTTTTTTAGGCTTTATTTCCCTAGTAATTGTATGCACAGGTAGAAATGGATGCTGTTCCTTGATATACTAGTGTGAAGGAATATACTTTTTTCTGTTACCTTGTGGATCACACGTAACTCTTCAGAATCACAGAAGAGGGGACTAATATTCTATCTTGTGGCATGCAATTTAGTTTATGTTCTCTTCTACTTATGCTTTGAAAGTAGGGAATTAATGCATTTTTGGTGATGGCAAAACTTGAGTGAAAGTTATAAAAAGCAACAAACAAACAAACAACAAAAAAGCAAGCAAGCAAGCAAGCAACCAACCAACCAACCAAAGTGTATTTTTTGTTATTGCTATATATGTGCCTGTCCCCACGCTGCTATAGTATCTCTGGAAAGAGACAAATGCTGCATGCATATTTCAGGATGAAACGTTGAATTTATCTCTACTTAAAGGTTTATGCAAAGGAACTACTATACGGAGGAAATAATTTCTCTGTATTCCAGTCAAGCAATATACAAATAAAAGTTAATTGCAGAGAAGGTTCAATGATGGGGAAGTTTGGATGATCGGTTTTGTTTATGATTTGTCTGTTTATCATCAGATTGTTTTTTTCTGAACATGTCCTATAGTGAAGAGGGTGACAAAAGCCTTTTAGGCATCTGAATTTACACTACAAATGTGTTACTGTGAATTTAAGCTGCAGGAGACAGTGGTAACCAGGTGTAAAAGTTTAGCTGACAGAGTACAATTTTTATTTGGCACAAAAATGGCACTGTATCTAGATAGTCATAGTTCATTCACAACTTTTCATTGACATAATGCCACGTGAGAGGATGCTGTTTGCCAGAAGAGGGTAATGAAAACTTCAGACAAAGTTCATAACAGATATCCCATGATTGGTGCATTAGCTGGCAGATTGGGTTTAGAAGTGATAGAAGCGTTAAATTTCATCTTCCAAGAACTTGCCATTATTGCCAATAGTGGTTCAACATAGCTGATGTTGCCAACACAGTGAGAGCCCTTATTATGTGGGTAATCCTATCAGTGTTATGAATGTACCAAATTTAGGCCCCATTGAGACTAGTATAAATCTGGATGCTGACGTAAACAGGATCAAAATTTCTTATCATGTAGCCTGCCAAAGAAGGTACAATTTATGTAGTGTTTAGAATACTGATATCAGAGGCCCATGTACAATTGATTTGTGGTATTACTAGCTGTAGTGAAGATAAACTAGTGTTAGCAATGACTGGACTTTTTGCAAAGTGGTATGAAAACAGATTACTTCTACATTCACAGATATTCTTCAGGACCAGTCCTACCTCCTGCAGCTCACAGGCAGAACCAGACCTTCTACCTCTTTCCAGAACTGCATTTATTCTTTGTTTGCATTATCTTCTGAGCCATGGTTTTCTTTGTGTGGCCTTAATTGTAGCTGTTGCCAAATAAATCAGCTGAGAAAGAAGTGGGCTGAATGAAAAGGCTCTGTCCAGCAAAATAAATCTGAGAATATTTTAACAGTCAACTTTATCAGACCTATCCCCCCAAACTGTTTATCCCTTCAGCATTAGGCAAGATTGTCATGTTGAAATGTTACCAACCAGTGTTAGTGAAATAATCTCAGGAGGCTTGCTGTTTATATTGTGCAAGACAAGATATGTAACTTTTTGCCTTGCAGGGGAAATACCTTGAAAGACAATGATCCAGTCCACACCTACCCAGTTCACCACTGTTTCTAGAATGTCATCAAGGTGTGTACTTGTTTGTGCTTCTGTCCACCATGCCCAGCATGTCATTTCTAGCCTGTGCCATGCTTTGTCACATATTGTTGCCTTTCTGTGGTAGATCACTGTGGACAGATGAGAGATTAACAATTCAGATATGGAAGAACAAGCAAGTAGTTACATGGTGAGATAGAAGTCCCCTGTTTCTTTCAAGTCTGGCTTCTGTTTTGGAGGGCCACGCTGATCTGCTTAACATCAGTATGCACCAGTCAAATCTGGGATTTGCTTTATTGCCTTGAAACAAATTTCCATTTTGTACACGCAGCCGATTCCCCGGTATGCACAGCTTTATGTGGGCCTTGCTAGATTTTGATCTGGCTAGTCCTGATGCTGGAATTCTTTTATATTAGCACCTCGTATTGTTCAGGACTTTGCTGGATTGCTTAAGACCTTTCTGTCAGAGATATAAAAGTGCTTTACCTCATTGTCTGTTTTCTCCTGTTAAATTTAACTTTTTATTTCATATACTTGTTGTGTTGGACTCTTAATAACATAGTTGGCTGGTTTTGTGCAGGAGAGGCTTCCATTGTCTTGTGATCAGATTTTCTATTCATTTTGTGCCTAAAGACATAGTAATCTGTTTTTTGGGCTGGTAATTGCATCTCTTGTAAATGGAAATAATAATTAATTGCCTTGTTTTCCTGTTAAGATTCATTATGGAAAGGTAACGAATAACATCTGTAAAATTCAGTGATATCACTCCAAAACGCCTTTCACATCTTTTACTGTTCCCCTGGGCAAAAGATAAGAGTGAGATGGATGTGCTGGCATATTATTTCTGCCTTTTGCGTTAGAGAATGTTTTATTCTTAAGCTCTTCAGATGGGGAAAATCAGAAGGAGGGACTACTGCTGCAAGAGAAGCCTGCCGTTAGGACCAGAAAGTTTTAAAATTATTTTTTGTGTGAAGTGGTTGCTGTTAACAAGAAAGGCTCATACATGATATTTATTGGTTATGAAGCTTATAGTCTGATGAACATGGAGGAGAAGCCTTTATTATACATTTTATTTATTATTGATTATTTTATTATTTATTATAGCTCTTATGCAGGGCAGGAAGAGGGGGAGGTGCAATGTTTTCAGAGTGCTGTAGAAATGGAAATCATTTATGAATCCCATCAATGCATTACGTGCTTCCCCATGATGTCAGATCTTTTCCAGTCCAGCAGAGCAACATAACACAACTGGAAATACCATTTTGCTTAATGTTCTTAATTTAATCAATAAAAATAATCAGAATAGGAGGTTGTGTACATATGCAGTCCATGGAAGTAAACCTGTTAGTAGCCACAGTCCCTTAAAGATGAAAACTGGGCTCTATTTCCAATGAGACCTGACAATGAACTCAGAAGGCAGACAACTGTTAAAATACCGATACTAAATATCAGGGTAAGTAGAGAAAACAAACCCAGAGATATGGAATACTAATTACTTTCTCTAAGAGAATTACCAGTCTAAAAGATGAGTGGTTATAACACACTTTACATCTGCTTGACAACTATTCAGTTTACCAGATTTTGCATTTTACTTAGTCAATGTTGGTTCCTTCCTTTTGGCAAAACTCATTGTTGGTTTTGTTCCCAGAGGGAGATATATTTGAATGCAATTTGTTTAAATTTATAAAGTCTATATAAAGACAAGTTGTTTTCTGTAACAGTGGTTTGTTCTTTCTGTAAAATAACTGGATGTGGGCACAAGGAGGGATAGGCAAACTTGCTGTTATCTATCCATTTATTTGTCTTTTTGTTTGTTTTCTTCACAAGCTGGGGTTGCTGCTGTGTATGATTTCAGAGAGGAGATGGAGTAGTGGAAGGTGAAGTGTTCTTTTGGGGTGTGGAACTACTTATCACCAGTTCAAGGAAAGGTACGCAAATGAGAGCTTTATACATTGAATAGAAATTTTCTTTAGAGATACTTGGAAACCTTGATGCTTTGACATAGGACAATACATAGGACAATATTATACCTTAATGTTATCTCAAAGATCCTTCTACTTGAAATATTTTTATTTATTTAAAATAATAGCTGAATGTACAAGTATGAAAACAAACTAGGTAATAAAATCTAGTGGCACTTCTTGGCAGGCTGGTGCAGCCTCAACTTGAGTAGTCTGTGCAGTTTTGGGCACCACAGTATAAGAAAGATATAACACTGTTAGAGAGTGTCCAGAGGAGGGCTACAAAGTTGGTGAAGAGTCTGGAAGGGAAGACATATGAGGAGTGGCTGAGGTCCCTTGGTTTGTTCAGCCCCGAGCAGAGCAGGCTGAGGGGAGGCCTCATGGCGGCCTGCAGCTCCCTCACGAGGGGAGCGGAGGGGCAGGCACTGAGCTCTGCTCTCTGGGGACAGCGACAGGACCCGAGGGAACGGCATGGAGCTGGGACAGGGGAGGGTCAGGATGGGGGTTAGGGAAAGGGTCTGCACCCAGAGGGTGGTTGGGCACTGGGACAGGCTCCCCAGGGCAGTGGTCACAGCATTGAGCTGCTAGAGTTCAAGGAGCATTTGGACAATGGTCTCAGACACATGGTCTGATTTTGTTTGTTTGTTCGTTTGTTTTTGGAGGGTCCCCTGGGGACACAGGAGTTGCACTCCATGATCCTTGTAGGTCCCTTCCAACTCAGATACTATGATTCAATGAAAGCAAAATTTGTGGACTTGGAAAGCTATCAAAGTGTTTTTCAGAAATTTTCTAAGATTGTCAGGAATTATTTCTGAGGAGCTGTTTTAGCAACTACAGATGCCGTTAATGTTTTATATATATTTTATATATATAATTTTTATATATATTTTTTTTATAGTTGAGTCCTGAGTTTCAGGATTTGGAATAGTGACAAAGTTACTTTGCTTTTACATGATTTTTGTGATCTGTGGTTGTGTTCTAAAGAATTGTATTTCTATAGTTCCAGAGAAGAAATCTTCCCTGTTTTGCTACCTTATATGCTAGATGTGCAAATATGATTTCATTTTCAGACTCTAGATAAGGAGATAGTTGCGGACAAGTTCTCTGAAACCTGTTGACGTGTCATCTGCTTTTCCAAATAGTTCTTCATCTAGCATTGATGAAGAACTAGCATCTGTTGTGGAAGGCTGTGACAATGTGGTACTTGTATGTATGCGTTCAGGAGGACAGAACATTAGCTCAGTTTTTACCTGGAACGTCATACTGTAGAGCTTTGCCTCCAGATCTCATACCAAAAGTTACTGACTAAAATGTTATATTTTAGACACTAATCCAGACAGCTCTCTTGGCAAAATAAAGCTAATCCATACCCTGTTAGAAATGTAGCCTTCAGCTTCTGAAAGATAAATGAGTACCCTCCTGGGTAAGTTCCACTGGGTTCCTGGTGTTGAAAGTACAAGACCAGGAGTGTTTGATTCTTGGAGAGATTCTGATAGAGGAGACTAGGGCTTTTTCTCCCCCTTCTTTCTATAAGGGTATCTTAGGAGGTGATTGACAGTAAATCCAGCTTCTGAATTTCTCATATTCTTGAGTAAATAGTCCAAAATAAGAAGCAGTTTTAGATTTTTGGCAGCTGAAATAAAAGGAGTCCCAAGTGGAAAAGAGGCTGAAAAGACCTTGGGAATACCTTTGACAGTATGACAAGTCAAGTCAGGTTTGACAGGTCAATTGATTTTTTTATAATTTCAGTAGGCATTTTAATATGTTTTATAAAGGGGCATAAATGGTTAACTTGTAATTAAATTTAATTAACCAGCAGATTTATATTTCTCTCAGCAATAAACTATTTATTCTCTGACAATTTTTGAGATAAAACTGTGTTGTATTTTCTTTTTAATTATGTTATTTATACAATCAGTCATTTTACTGTATGCTTTCCCGTAGTGTTGAGGTGAAGACAATAGTAAGTGATATTAACAAAATAGTTCTTTTCAGGACTAGATGCTATAAGCAATCAAGAAAATTGCTGTTTCATTGGAGGCTTCTAAAGAAAGCAAACACACGAGTACAGATTAAAAATCATGCTGTTGTGAATAGAAAGGGAGCTTGCGAGATTTTTTTCTGGATTCCTTTTAGTCTGACATAAGCAATGTGATGCGGCAAAATGAGCTGGGATTTCAGACTTCTGGAATAAGAATATTCTTACTCTGTCATAGCTTCCCCACTTTGCATCCTGGAATAGTAATTGCATGTAACTGGTGTAAGAGAAAAGCCCATTTGATTTGCTTACCTGGGATGTTTTGTTAATACTCAGTCATCTCTTATGGCTGGCCCCAAAATGCTGGAGTGTTTGTGATACTTCTTTTTTTTTCTTTTTTCTTTTTTCTTTTCTTCCCCTATCCCCTCCCCCACCCTCCCCTTCCCCCCCCTCTCCTTCCCCCCCCGCCCCCCTTTTTTTTCCTTTTAAACCTTCAGGAGCCATTGTGTTAAGGGACTTACTTTTCAGTTATTCAAGACAATTAATCAGACCTCAGAACATCAAATAAGCTACTTTCTTTACTCAAATCTGTAAATCCAGCTTCCAGGTGTAATTTATTCTTGAAGCCTTTATTATGCTCTAGTGATGATAGAAGGTTTGATGGCTAATTGCAGCTGGATGTTTGACCTATTCTCTACTTCTGAGAGCTACTGTGGTGAAGTCTCATACCCTATTTTAGATGCTTACTAACTAGTAAGGTTTAGGGTATTTAGAAGATCAGTGAAATTTTGGCCCTGCATATGCTGGCTAAGAGTTACAGGTTAGAGCAACAGTTAGAAGCAGGAGCATAATAAAGAATGGAAAAGCATGGGCTTTGCCTACATTGTGTTGAAAACAACTAGGACAAACATACTTTGAACTCTGACAAACCAACATATTTACCTTTTTTTTTTTTTTTTTTTTTCCTGGACAGAAATTGAACTCAAATAATAGTTGACATTCATTATGAGGTATTTATTTATTAGCATTAGAAACTAAACAAATTTATTAATAACCTTTAGGTTTTTGTCATGCTTGGAATAGCATGCTATTTAAGTGAAGTGATTATAAAGAGTTAGATGTATAAAGCAGTCTTGATTTGCAGCGCTGCTGCTCAGGTTCAGGTTTATTTTTTGGTCTGTAGCTTCATGTCTGTAGCTTACAAAAGAAAATTTCATTGTTTTCTGTTGCTTCAATGAGTGTCTGAATTTGTCTCCAAGCGGACAACAGTTAATTTCTGAAAACTGCCACTGTGTGTGTTAATTGACAGTTGTCTTTACCATCTGACATAAAAGACAATGATTGAATGGCTGCAAGAGCTCCTTTACTCTTTCAGCCTGTGGGGTATTTCTTTCAAAGAGATTTAAAGGTTGGTGTAGCACCTGCTGCTCTATTCTGTCTCCTTCTGCCAAGGAAAAATACAGCAAAGGAGGAAAAAAAGAAATGTTTTGTGTCTTCTACTGGGGAAATTTGGTTAGTTTTTAACATTTGTACTTGACAATAATCCTCTTAAAGATCTAGTTTTTACATTGAAGTATGTAATTGGTTGTAGATTATACAACCAATTGTACAGCTTTTGTTCAAAAGCTTTTATATGTAAAGTTGAATGTGGTCATTTTTCTTCCTCCTTTGTGTGATAATAAAAAGAACATAGAAAGAAAATCAGAGCAAAAATGCTGAATTTATTGGCTTCCTTTAAAGAGAATCCTCCTTTTGCACTTAAATATAATGATCAATTACAAATGCAGATCTTAAAACAAGCAAAGCCCCAGCGCATGCTCCACAGCCCCTTTTGTTTTGATTGAACCATTTTTTTTTAGTGTTTTCATTTGTCTTGAAATGGGCATTTTCAGTTTTTCCTCATGCAAAGCATTGTAAATTAGTGTGCTCTCGTATTATTGTAGTATTCTCTGAGTTAAATATTGGTGATGACAAGTTCAGATCATAAATGCCTGAGAAACAACTGGGTGGCACATTCTAAGGTAATTTATTGATTACTGTGCCACCTTTGTTACCTTGTCACAATTGGGTTATTCCTTTATTACCCTATTACTACTAGAAAGAAAATTGGCACCTTTATGAGTTGCAGTTCCCCCCCACCTTCCCATTTGAACACAGAAAAGGGTAGTAGAAATCCTTCTTCTTGTTCTCATTCAAGGTTTCAAGCCCCAGTGTTTGGTTATGCCTTTTTTTTGAGTTGTAATCTTTTTTGTTTTGTTTCGTTTCCCAGGGTTGTGGAATGGCCCAGGATACTACTGTGCCAACACTGGACTTCAAATACTGGTTGGATAAAGCTGTTGAGTGGGGTCAAGCCACCACTTTGGAAACCCAGAAAGATGTCTGCCTTCACTTGCCCCAGCTGCAGGAGTTTCTACAGCAGACTTATGAGACTTTGAAACATATGGTAAGTGACTTTAAAAGGAAGAAGTGGCCTCTTTTGAAGACACCCTCAGAAACAATCTGCAGCATGTTTTGACAAAACCAGAAGCAAAGAGGCTTGGGTTACTGACCCAATGTATTACTGGATCAGAGAAGCAAACTGTGGAAGCAGTCACAGGTAATGTAAACAGGAATGTCCTTCCGGTTCCCCTGGTTTATCAGGAAAGGAGCTTTTTCTACTTGGATGGTCGTTGTCACGTGAGATTTCCCGGCCGATGCTCTAACCTCTTTAAAAAAAACTTTAAAATAAACAAGAATTTGATTCTGGTTGTCAAGCCATACATTGGATTGTTTAAAGGCCTTAACATGCAAAATTGTAACTGATCCTGTAAATCTCAGAGAGTCTGTTGACACGCTAACCCCAGTGCTGTGGCATATGTAGTGAATTCCATTGGCACATGCTGCTGACTGTTCTGTTTTCTAATTTGATTATTGTCTGCACTCACTAGAGTACTTTTTTTTTTTCCAAGTAAGTTTAGTTGGTTTTATGCTTAGTTATGTATACGTTTTCCTGAGCATGGCTTTTTCAGTATATGTATTAATTTTAATTAGCTTTAGAAGTGTTGTGTTATGGTATGAGGCTGACTTCTTATGGAAGCAGTTCTTGTTAAATATTCTTCTTCTCTAAAAACTGCAGTTTTTAAAAAATCTGAATTTAATTTTTAAATACAAGATTTTCAAGGAGTGATATTTCTTCCTCTGTATATCTGTCTTTTTCTTAGAAGAAGAAAACAAACAAACAATTTTTAATGTTGCTACTTCAAGTAATCTGAGGCTTGGCCTGAAATGGACCTTGTGAATATGGCCCCAGAAAGTCTGGGGCTAGCCCCAAATGTGAGACAAATGTAAGGAATTTATTGCAGCAGCAGGAGATGGTTATCATTCCTGCTACTTGCATGTTATCTCAGCACAGCACCCTTTTTAAAAGCCTTCATTTATTAGATAGTAAAGCTACAAAAATGGAAAAATAAGACCGATTACACAGGATTGTGTATAAACTACATTGCCTACTACTTTTTTAGTGAAGCTGCTTTCTATTTGGTTAAAAGTTAAATGGCAGTTTGTTACTGACTAGTCATTAAATAAGCTAATTTAAAGAAAGCAAGCAGAAGTAACAGAAAAATACTTAGTTTTGTGCCATAGTGAGTATTATTTTTTTCAGAAACTCTGTGAGACAGTATATTAAAGTAATGAGGACCAACAAAAGTATTTGTTGTAAAAGTAATTGTGCTTTTATTTATTACTAAATCACGGTTACGAACACTGTTTTCTTATTACTATATGTGAGAGGAATTAGTAAATTTTCTACCACAATTAAACATTAGCTGAGGAAATTACTTAAGCTTTAACTTATGTGAGTTATGATATTATAGCTGATTTGACTAAGCTCTGCTTTTATTACCTACTTGCAAGTGTTTTGTTTCCAGAGCAATTCACAGCAAAATCATTGGGACTGTAATTTACAATAATCTGTATCATTAGCAATTCTTCTAATTTGCTTTTGATATATGGTATGTTTATTGTCTTTTTGTTTGCTTTTATGTCTTAACAGAATTCAATTGTAGCAATTCAGCAGTTCCCTTTAATTGGCCAGCTACTAGGAAGGCTTTGTTGGAATCCTTTTGTTATAGGATATGGTAAGAACCTGTAATGATATTTCTGTAACAGTCCATAAATTTTATTCCTCAGGAATTAAAAAAAATACAACTTGGTATATACTTCAATTTTTCCATAAAAATGCAGCATTCTTTCTTACTTAGGTAAAATTTTGAAATAAAAATGCTATCCAAGTTATTTAAAACATGTGTCACTGAGAAATCTTAAATTTATTTTTACTTTTGGAGATAATTAATTTCATGGATTATTTACAGAATCTTGACTTGGAAACAGTAGATTTTAAACCCAGTGAGTGTTTATGTGCATCATTATTTCTGTTGTGTTTCAAATTTTCGTGTTCTGTTAATTATGCTAGTCTCCCAGAATGAACAAAAAAGTTTTAAATTACTTTCAACTGAGGTTTTTTCCAGTTATATGTCAGAATATTCTATCAGATAATTTAACATAGAATTAATTTTTCTGATGTGTTCTTTTTTTTATTAATGATAAGCTGTACTGTGTTACGATTTTGCTTGTTTTTACAGATTTTATTCTGAATGTTTTTCTAACTTGTAAACTAGAGGAAAATACGTAGATTAAAATGCAAAGCAGTAAAATGGTGACTTAGAAAGAAAAGGTGAGAAAAATAAAAAATGTCTTACTGCTGGGGTGCAGGTGAGATAAAACAAAAGGAGAGAAACTGCAGACAGGAAAACTGTTAGGATGGACCAGACGCTACTGTGCTTTATACTACCTGTAGTACTATACAGGTAGGCATACTACCTGTATACTACCTGTAGAACTATGCAGGTGGCACACTACCTGTAGTTCCAGTATACTTACCATGCATTGAGATGTTGATAAATGGCTTAACATCTACTCTGAAAGAGAAAGCTAATTCTGACTTTCTTTGTCAGCCCCTGAAACAGTATTTTGCTGATGTCCTACATCAGTTTGCTACAGCAACATCTCCCTCCAAAAAGAAAAAGTGTTGCATTTTGTCTCTTCTGGTTCATGCTTTTTCAGAGACATACAGGAAAGCGCAATTTTTTTTGGTCTCTTGGAGCAGTTTATTAGGTCAAGAAGACCACTGCGCTAGAGTGATCATATGTCTTCTGGCTTGGATTTGTCTTCTTCCAGTTAGCTCCAAGCACAGGCAGAATGAACTTGTCCACGAAAGACATGGTAGGTGTGCCTTATGTCAGTACTTCCCATCTAAAAGGAAGACTTGGGAAGGAACCGTATGTTTAAATGTAGGTCAGTATGGCAGAGAAACAAATCTGCGCTTTTGTGACATCTTTTGAGAACAGACGTCTTCTACTTCTTGGACTTATTTTTGTCAGGTTCCATTTTTAATCATAGTTTCAGTTCCTGGGAATGTTGGTAACTGTTGGTGTTTACAGATACACACGTGCTTTTCTTCTCTTTTTTAGTTTGGAATAACAAGTCTTCAGACCACCAGTCTTTAGACCACCACTGTCTCTGAGCCAAAAATATATTATATTAGAGAATGGAGCATCATCTATTTTTTTCATCTGTTTTTCCTTTTGAAACATTTCCACAACAACCCCAGCTATACATTCTTAGTTTCCTCTACTTCTCCCTTCTTTTTTATCCCTCTGTATTTTCTAAAGCAGGAAAAGCACTTTTTCTTCAAGTTGATCATTACCTCTGAATACTGCAAGACAATGAGTTTTACTTCATTTTTGTTTGTTTCTTTTGGTATCAAGGTTGCAAACAATACAATTCAGAGAACTTCACTTGCTTTAAATGGAATCCTTCTCTTCACTTCAGTGCTTGGAGATGGGAGAAGGAGATTTCCCAGCACTGGTAGACCTGAAGATGTCTGCTTATCCATTCCCACCACTTCCTCCTTTTAGAGCCACCTGATCTCTCTTTGGGCTGCTGGCACTTTAGATTCAGATAATTCTCATTTTGTTTGGCACTAGTTTTGAAGATATTCTTTAAGATAGTGCTGGTAGATGCTGACTCTCAAGTGGGTTTCATATAATTTCTCATTTGGATAAATAGCTCATTCAGACATGTCTGAGACCAGGCCACCCTTGCAGTAGAAGAAACTGATTCTGTTCAGAACAGTCTTTCATACTAATAAATGGAAGAGAGAAAAAAAAAATAATTATATATCTGCATCTTGTCCAAACCACAATACCTATCACCTTAGATGTATGTCTGCTGGTGCTGGATGTTGACATGGCTGACCACTCAGTGCAGGAAGCATGGTCTCCAAGGGAAAATAACCTCCTCATAAACACTCTTGAGCAGGAGGGGGCCAAGTTAGCCATATATAGAATGCTTATGTGAGGGAAGCACGACCAAAGAAAATCTCATGGCTCTACTTGTGGTCCTGAACCACGAGGGACACATGAGGAATTCAATCTTGGTAAGGAATTCCAGTGTTTTTTCTGTGGGCTGGGGGATTATGTTCTCAGTAGGCCCCTCCTGGTTTAAGTTTTGAGCCCAAATATCTTGAATCCCAAACTAATACTATAAATGCTGGGGAATTTCTTGGTGGTTCTCTATGTCAACATATGTGTGTGAGCGTGCATGCTTATGTATATATTCATTTCCCCTGAAAATTCAGTTTTAGCTAATCTACATTTTGTGTTATATATGTGTATATATGTAATATCTCTATGCATTTTTCAGTAAAATTTTACAACAGGATCTAAAAAGAATATTTCTGGTTCTAAGATAAGTGTTTTCTCATTAGTTCCATGCATCTGGCCCAGCTCATGATGGGTTATGGATAAATGGACTGCATCCTAGGATGATTGAGACCACACTGAGTTATGAGAAAAAAACGCATTGCCTTTTTTCTTCTTTATCTTTTTTTTTTTTTTTTTTTCATGAGAAGGATTGATGGGGAAGGAGTAAAATGTGATTAATACTAAAGCTTTTTTGTTTTCTTAACACAGCTTCCAAGCTGTCTTAAATTTCCTCCTAAAATTGTCATTCATTTAGTTGCAGTTTCAACATTAATGTGTTTAAGGAGTCCAGCAGAAAGTTGGAAACATTATTTTTTTCATATAATTTCCACCTTGGAGTAACTAATTTTGTTGCTTTGGATGGCTTACTTGGGTAGTGAGCATTCTTTTGTGCTATTCTAATATCAGATATCTTGGTTCATATCCTGAAAATGGTTTTCAGTGCATGCAACAATGGTATATTTTTCATGGTGATCACAGTTACTATCAAAATGGAAGGAAAAAAATGCAGAAAGTTTTCTGTGGTTCTCTCTGGTCTTTTGATGCATTTGTCTTTCACAGCTGCCACAATTATATTAAAAAGGTCTATCCCGTCTTATTCTTAAGCATCCTATATTTCTTCCCCTTATCTAAAGCAGTTGTGAAAAGGAAAGAGTGAACCTGTGAGTGGCCTTCAGATTATCACTGGTATTTCAGCAAGAGTGACCCCTTTTCCTTATTTTCACAGATCTGTGGGAAGCTACTTCACTTGTAGCCAAAAAGTAGTTTTGACTGGGGAAACTGTGAATGTGTAAAAGTCCCTTATCTGGGGGGAACAATTGGCATGGCTTTGATACAAACATATCCTGCTTTCAAACACAGGTTGAGGTTTGAAGGTAGCTATATCCATATAATCTCATTATCCTGACAAAGTGTACTTTGCTCACCGAAGCTTTGCTTTTATCATTTTAGCTTTTGTCATACTGATTTGCATTTCTGACAGGCAATAGTATATATAATTCACTGCTATAGTATGCAGCGAGTCTTTGTATGTAGCAAAAGTTCTTCTCAACCAGAAGTCTAATTCAGTAGTTATGGTTTTTCCCTGCCCTTCCCTGCCCTGCAAGACTGTCACTTAAATAAAAGGACATACCATATGACATACAATGACATACTATAGATCTACAGTGTAACTAGGATGAGGCAGAAGAAGGGACACCTGAACTACATGTACATTGTTCAGGATAAGTGATTTGAACTCATTTTTTTTTCCCTGTCTATTTTTCAGTATGTTTTGACTTTATAAGTTTATTTTTCTTTTACTTTTTCTGTTAGTAAAGTCTGAAATTTACCAATTACTTGTACTAAAATAACGGCTATTTGTAACGGTTGGAAACTTCTGTGTTTCCAAGAAGCAAAAGGTTATCATGTAGTTGTTTGGACAAGTAAGACGTGTATTTTTTTTGCCTCCCAAAATTTGCAGATTAGAGTTGTATTGGGTAAAATGTTTTTTTGAAGAAGATAGAGTTGCATGTTCGTGTTGATGTCTGACTGTCAGTTCAATATAGTTGCAATCAAAGTCTAAGGATACTTTAAATTTCTGCTGAGGAGTATGCAGGTTGTCTCTTGCTCTGATCTTAAACAATGTAGGAAATCATTAGCCTTGTAAAAACACATATTAAAAAAAAAAAATTCCAAACACACAATGTCAGAGTACCTTAAACTGTAGTCAGTTAAATGTGTATAAGAAGCCATTTCAGAGCAGAGATGCTAGTCAGTGGGAGGCCAGTGATGGCCTACAGGCTTGTTGGACATTTATTGAGGAATACTGGTTTAAATCAAAATTAACATCTCTGATCACCTGGTGAAAACACAGGCATTACTTAATGGAGCTTTTATTTTTTCTTCAGGCTTTTCCAACAAAGCTCTTCTAAATAATACTCTTTATTACATCCTGAGTAGCAAATACACAGAAAACAGAAGAAGTCATTTGTTGAACATGATAATATTTAGATTATCTCCTAATGTAACTTCTGAAAGTTATGTGGCATTGTCTGTTTCTATCTTTATATTAAGAATAATAGCACTTATTAAGTCAATATCAAAGCTACAATGATGCATCTAGTTTTCATGGTTTGGGATACAGTTATGCAGTTTTATTCTGGGATAAAATTCAGCTTAGAGACTCCTTGTATCTGCTAAAGAACATTAAAAAAAAAGCCTATTGAAAGCAAAGTAGTGGAAAAATGGTGAGTTACATGGCTTTTTATCTGCTTACTCCAAATAATCAGCTCTTCTATGATAACACCTGTGCATCTAAGTGGTGATAATATTGATGAGTATAGAAGGTTTTCAGAGAAGGCAACTTGTTTCCAGCAGTACGTTATGATTAAGTAAAATCTGATCTCACGTTGCAGAGAAAATAGGATTTTTTCCATCAGCATTTAGGCGTTGTGCTGTCTGCAGAACTGTCATTTTCCTGAAGCATGGGGAATTCTAATATATTTTTGCAGAAAACTACGTTCTACGTTCTTCTTGTGATTGATTTCATACTTAACAAATTCAAATTTTTCAGAATGAGCACCTTCAGTTGTGCAGTTTGGACACCAATGTAATAACTATTTTTTTACAGCTGATTATTGTTGATTAATTATATTAATCAGATATTTAAATTAATGTTTCTTGATGATAGCTTCAAGTATTTTTTATGTAAACAATTCATTAAGTCATACATGTTTCTTAAGAACATCTAAATATTCTGTAGATTTTAATCTGACTCCTTTTAAAATGCTATTAAGGAAATGACTACAGAAGAACTACTACATATGAATAGTATTAAATGTGTTGTGCAAATCTGGTAGATTGAAGCATTATGAGTTGAGACTGATATTCGGGGCTTTATTTTTGTGGATGGATAGGAATTGTTGTGTGTAATTCTGTCTATGTTTTGATTTTACTTTCCCCCCCACCCCAAATGTATCCTTATTTACTTTTTTTCTCTAGATGAAAGCCAGAAGACTCTGATGTGGTGCTTATGTTGTCTGTACAGCAGTGAACCACAGAACCCTGTGGAATTGAAGGCCAACAGCTGGATACGGGTAAGTGAATGAATCCTTCCCAGGACTGCTTTGAATTAAATTGATTATTTAAAGGTGCTACATCTACAGCATAGAGACACTGTCATTTAAGAAACCGTTTCAAACACAACTTCCATACATATTGCATTGAAGTGTGTACTGGTCTAATTATAACACAATCTGTGCTAGCCTGTCATTTCAAATATTAAAAAGATGTGGCATTTTAAAGTGGGTAGTTCTGATGACTTATAGCCTAATACAGAGTCTCTAAATCTAGTAACTGTGAATAGTGAGCAAAGACCACAACTCAGAAGGGAAGCAAGTGTTATCAAAAAAAAAAAAAAAAAAAAAGAAAGAAGAAGAACCTTTCAATTAGGATAAAATAAATAATCTGCCGAAATACTGTAGTTTGTTTTGAAAACAGCTTGTATTTCCTCTTTAGTTTCATTCTTTTTTGCTTTTGTTTAGTCTCCTGCCTATGAAGAAGCTAATTGTATCCAAACTTTCTTCAAAGGCAGTCATAGAGGGGAGGGGTAGTGCTTGTGTGTGGATTTATATTTAGCGATTTAAGGAGTAACGAATCCTTAACTTTAATCCCAAATTTAGGGGGTTTTCATAGGCACATCTGTTCATATTTTGTGTATTTCCACAGTGAACCAGCAAAGTACACGAGCATGTAAATAATTTGCAGCACATTGATGCGTAATACTATACATTACTGAATAGCAATTTTTGGGTGCAGTGTTGCTGGTTTTTACGTCTTTGCATTCTCTGTGGATTTTTATCATCATATGGTTAAAAAATTAATTGAATTGTCAGTATATTTTTTATAGCTTATCGTCCTCACAACTAGTGGGACTGCAGCACCAATCTCATTATCGTTTTTGTAAAAAAATCAGCTTATCAGAAATTTTCATCTCTGAGTAGTTCATTTCTTAATTACTAGTTGACTTTATGCATTTCAGTTTATCTGGGTATGAATGTAATACAGATTAGTATAAAATAGGTAGTGGTTTTGCTATGTTTATGTTGGAAACTAGCTGTACATAACTAAGTAGTAGTCTTGATATTGGTGCAATAATTCCCAGCAGTACATTCTCACATTCTGGTGCCCCTGGGTTCTTATACATGTGTATTTTGTGGTTTGTACACTATACCATGAAATTATCATTAATTTTATAATAACTAAAATTACTCTTATTTTCTTTCTGTTTTGAACGTTTCTCAAGAGGCATTTCAAGAGGTTAGTATACTTGTGATTGACCGTGCAGCAAAGTAAAGGATTTTTTTTAAGTCTGCTTGAACACCAAAGCAAAGCGATGCAAAAACAAATCTGTCTTCTCTTATGCATTCGTATTGGTTAGACATATTCTTCACATGGACATAGCAGATTGACAATAGGATCCACTTAGGTATTCCACAGAGAATAATTTGTCATAGTGTGCGTTATTAACAGCAGCGTACACATCTGCCATGGTGAGTAGGAGTTAAACCCAGGCAATGATTGTGATCTACTGATTGATACATTTGTGGTGATGGGAAAACATGCCATTTTAACCTATGTTTGATGTAACTGGACTGGTGGCTTTGGTGACACGAGAAAAAGCATCAAGTAAACATGAACAAACATTTAGGGATGGATGGGGGAGGGACCGCTGCTCCTGGCAGCGCTGCCAGTTTAAGCTGTCCAAAGCTGGGACAGACACACAAGCATTTGATATAAGACACACTGCAGGAATTTTTCTACCTAGTCTGTGAGTTTGAATCAACCTTAAATAATAATTATGACTCAATGGGTCAAGAGTTAACATAAAAGTGACAGGGAAAAGGGCATGGAGGAACTCAAAGCAATCTATTTCTGTCATTCGGCACTTCCCTAGTTGATTAAAGTGTGCGTAGCATAATATGGACTGAAATGCAACAAGTTCATATTTTGATTTGAGAGAAAGAAATAACTGTTAGAAAATTTTAATTTAAAAAATAGGTTAAATAATGGAGATAGTAAAACGCACGGTATAAGGATACACAAATTGAGATTAAAAGAAAGGATATTATTGCTTTCTACAGTAGTTAGAATTTCTTCTCACTTCCTCACAGTCTGGAGTGCATCATAGTGCAACCACTTATTAGAGAAAGTGGTTCTATCTCCTTATTCAAATCAGTGTTGTAGTTCTATTTACCAGCAAATGTGATAAGGACTATTGTGCTTGTTTGTACAGAAGAATGTAAGTGAAGTATTTTGTTACTCTTGAATAGTTTCTTTTTTATGAAAATAGAAATCAATATCAGATAGCAAAAGAAACATACAGTAAGTCTGCTGACCCATCTAATGTATACTGACAGTTATTTCCTCCTGATCTGTTTTATTTTCCACATTATTTGTCACAAAATATTGTCACAATTGGGGATCAAGATACTTTTGCTATAACAACTATAATTTTGAAGTTTGTGTTGGCTGTTTTCCTAGTGGCTTGATGACCAACCTGTGCAGTGCCTTGGTCTGACCTCAGCCTTGTTCATTATACGGTGGGAGCTCTTTACGGTGGGGATATTGACTGTCTTGTGGAGAAGATGCCAAATACAGTTGTTCACTGTGGAAAAAATGACCCAAAGGTTAAAATATATAGCTGAAATGAATTCTTGGGGATGGAGAGGAAGATAATTTTGTAACAATGTGATGTAAGGAAATTAAAATCCAGAAATGACTTCTAAATAAACCTCTGAAATTCAGATTTTACTTAAAATATTTTTAGTATTATGGAAAATTTGCCTATTCTTGGACTGAAATAATGATCCTCTAAACTAGTTAAGCTCAATCTAGGAGGTATGCATGGTAAGCTTCCACGACAGTGCACTGAATGGACTTCTGTGTTAGTTCTGTATACACTGATACAGGAGTTATGGAAGAGATACTGGTTTACTGCTTTTCAGCTTCTGCATAACTGACCTTAACAGCAGCCTTGTCCTTTTTGCCCTGCAGCTCAGAGTTGTTATTATCTCCCCAGGTTCATGCCTCAGCATGCAGTGAAGAGGAATACTTATATTTTAAAGAGGTGAAGTAGTTCACTATGTCAGCCAGCATGCATCAGATAAATGAAGACCTCTAGGTGCACCTTTAGTCAATGCTAGTGTAACAAAAAGAAAAAGCAAAACCAAACCATAAAACAAACAAATACATCCAAACAAAAAGCAAGGAGTGGTTAATGGTTAGTGGTTGAACAGGCAACTTTACCTCTTCACTACTAACAGGTAAATTTTAACAAGGAAAAATATTGAAGATTGACCTGTGAAGATTGCTTCCCAGTTTTATGGGTTCTAAATTTGTATTAGATTAAAATTCTTCTCCCAAAATGCAAGGTTATACGTGACAGCAAAATGATGCTATTCAGCCAGCACAGTGGTGAATATTCTTCTTTCCTTTGTTTCCACATCAATATCCATTGACTATTAAATTGGGCCTTCGTTTTTTGTCATGGCAAGTACCAGTTTCCAAAGAATACTTTGTGGACTGTTAGTGGTTCTTTGATGAAGGTCATTGATAGAAAAGCTGATCTGAAGTCCTTTCAGCTACTGAATTAGATTTTCAATCAAGTAGCAAAAAATGTATTTGCTGCTTGCTTTCTCTTTAAATTTCTTGCCATTGTAATAGTAAAGCTGAGTTGTTTGAGAAGAAGGAAGTTAAATATGGAAAGTAAGGTAGTTGCACTTGATCTATATTATTAGTCAACTTCAGAAATCAAGATGATGCATGTCTGTAAGTCCATTGAAAGAATCAAATGTGCAGAGGAAAGACCTGATATTTAATTAACACATGCAGCATAAACTGCAGTGTTCTTAAAATGATATGCTATTTAAAAGAATGAGACGATTTTCTTTTTTTTTTTTTTTACATTCTGAATTAGAATGTTGAAAGCTAGATTCCTTGTTGACGTACCAGCCTGGCGCAGTGCAGAAAGCCAAGATACACCCTGCCACAGATTTGTCACTGAATGAATCAGTTGTGACCTGGTAAAACCAGTTTATCAGAAAATGCTTTAGTTTCTCCATCTGGCCTTCTCTGAACAGAGGCTTTTGGAGCTGTACGTGTGGTATTCTAACACAGGCTTCCGTCTGGTGGGGCTAGAATGCTTCATTTCATTCGCAATGCAGGTTGCTCTTGCAGTGGCATTGCATCAACTAGAGATTGAAACCTACTTTTCTGAAGTAGTTTTCCATTCTATTAACTTGATCACATCTCCTCCTCTCCTTTAAACTTATAAACTGTGTTTATGGATTGTTTACTGCTTTGAAATTTGTTACTTTATTACACTATCACTGCTTTTGATGTATTGTTTTGGAAGGCCATACATATTTGTGAGAGTGCTGTAGCCTCTTTCCTTTAGGGTTTGGTAAAAACAAGAACTGTTAATATATCTTTGTTGATCATTTGTGTTTGTTTGTTTGTTTTTAAAGTTTTTTTTTAATAGTTTACTCTCCCTCAAAGGAGAGCAAAGAAATAAGGTACTGTATGTGCAATACCTTAAACATAGGGGTGGAGGCCTATAAGCCTCTGCATGTATTTTTGACCATAGTTTTGGGGCCTGGCCAAATTTTGTGTGGTTCTTTTGGTTATCTGTATGCTGAGCAAGGCCACACTTTATTAATAGCCACAAAAGTATTAGATGTCCTTTATAAGAATAATTTTTAATGGCACTGTAATTATAAAGTTCCAGTTATTTTTTTTGTAAAAATACATAATTAAACTTCTGTGGCTTATCTTCATAAGATTTCGTACATATTTATCTTTTACCACTGTTTTTTATTGGTTATTTTTTAAATAGTGGATGGTATGATGCAAAATTAATATAAAAATTTTCCTTCAGAAACCTTTGCTTTTGTTGCATCAGTGAGCAACAAAAGTTCCTCAGCAGAATTGTGTAAAAGAAATGTTTTTATTAAAATACTAAAACTGATTTTAAAATAATAACAACAAAAACAAAACTCTTAATCTCAGACTTACCTATTATTCGTTCATTAAGTTGCTGAGGTATTTCTGCTGTAAAATCAAAGTTTTGAATTATGGTCTGCAGTCCTTGCCTCTCCCTGTTGTCATTGAGTTTATCTTCATGGTATTCTGCTGAGCTAAACAGAGTTGATGGAAAGGTGTCAGACCACTTATTTCCAAATATATTCTACCAGTAAGCAGAAACCATATTATTCTTTCCTTTGAACACTGTCAGCACTCAGTAAACAATGATAAGCACCCAATTACCTCTTTGAGAATGCAAATGTTGCCTTTTCAGATACAGCATTTCCATTTTGGCCAAATGCAGTATTTACAGGAGAACTGCAATATTTGCTTTCTGGACTTTCCCCTGAGATTTAGCGAAATCATCTTCCTAAATTATTTTTGAATAGCAAACACTTAAACAATTTGAAATCCATTCAATTAGTACAGTAAGTGTTTGGCAAAACTGCTTATACACAATGCTTAAATGTTTCTGGTAAAAAGGGCTTTTTGTATTTTTTTTTTCTTGTGGTGGTGTTTTTTTGTTTGTTGTTGTTGTTGTTGTTTCATTAATATGAAAACATAATGCCAAGGAGAACCTTCTGGTTAGTATCTTTTCCTTTAGCATTGATATATTTGCCACCTGTGGAGGACATTTTAAAGCATCTTGAGTGGAAGTCTCGTTTTTCCAGAAGAATGGAAGGGCATATCCTCGTCTTTCACATGCCAACATTTATGTACCCTAATGTTGTATTTGTTCATTCTAAATTTGATAGAGGTCTGTCTATTGTATCTTTGAATTCTATTGAATTGATTTTCAGTGGGTTGCCACTCCTCAAATAAGCCAGAACAAGAAATTTACTGCCAATTAAGCACAGGATGTTTGAGATTTTTAGTGATGTTCTCCGGATGACCTGTTTTTTTTTTTATGATCATCTTGACTTTTTCATTAAGCTACAATTTTAATTGAGTTGGTTCAGTTAATGAAGCACTGACCTTTCACCCCTCGTTCTGAATCTGTGCCAGTATTTTCAGCAAAATGTTCTTTTAAGGTCTTTGCTTTCTGTGCAGCAGTATTTTGTTTTTATACAAGAGCATTCACTTAATGAATGTCATTCTAATCTTGCTATGTATGTGTAATATCAAAATGAATTAACCCATCATTGGAAGGATGGTCTCTCAGTGATGGCTGAAAATGGAAACATCTGTGATTTACGTCTTGGAGCAGTTGCACCTGCATTGAAATATGTTGTTACCTCTCACTATAAACTTGGACTTCTGTGTGGTTTCCCTTTCTTCCTTGGCTGTGAAGTGCTTCTTGACTTGTATTTTACATCATGCAGCTAATAAGTACTATCAGATTTGTCATTCTTAATAGTTTAATTTAGTGACATATTTTGAATATGATACATTTGGATATTTAGAAATAGCAGAAAAATAAAATTGTTATAAAACAAAACAAACAAACAAACAAAAAAAACACAGGAGTTCTGCAAAGTGAAACTTCTTAAAATTTTAGGATTCAAGTAGACTTACTGTTTTGTCTGCTAGGGAAGAGTTGCTCATCTTTGATTTATTGTGAGTCTGTGAGATTATTTACTTACTTCAGAAATTGAAATAGAAAGTACTACAAGAAAAAAGAGTGATAGTAGATATGGATGGAGTTACTGGCAAGTTACAAAGAATATCTGAGGAAAAAAAAAAAAAAGGAAAATTAAGGAAATTAAGGAAAGGTTGGAGACTGTGAAAGCATGTGTACTTTCATGTATTTTGGCTTCTATCTGAAATTATTTGCCTCTGAAAAATCATTTCATTTAGTGTTTTCTGTGTTTCCAGAATAAAGAGGACAAAAAGGCATCACATGAGAACATGAAGGAACTGAAAAGGACTAGATTATCTATGAGAAATACAGAGTTTCTCAATATATTTTTATAAATGTATCTGAAAGCTGTTTTGGGAAATGGAAGAAGAAAAAGGGGGATTGACTCTGTAATTCTCATGTAATTCTCAGTCTTCTTCATGTGTCTGCTTTGTGGAACAAAGTTTAATTTGAGGGATATATACCTCATATGTATTTGTTAAAATGCAGTATGCAGCATATGTAGAAAGAGATTGTTTAGAACAGGACATAATTGTTCACAGTAAATAATAATGACAACTTTCTTGCTTATTTTGATTGCTTCTACCTTACAACCAGTAGTGTATATTCTTACATACTAGCAGATGGCATTCTTCATATTATATACAGGTATGCATAAGTTTACATTAATAAGTACACGGTTTTCCATTTCACGGCCTTCTGGTATGTATTCTTCAAAGAGAACATCAACATTTTCTTTTTATAGCGTTTCTCTAGATTAGAATACAACTTCACTGTTGTCCAGTTTGTGTGTCTTAGCTGTCTGATACCGGCACAAGTGAGAACTCTGTTTTAAGATTTCTTGAAATTGTTAGCAACAAATTCAGGATACTCACTAATAGGAAAATTATTTTCATGCTTTTCCTAATTTCCTGTATATGTAATGCATGCAGTGAACTGTTTTTTGTCTTTTCTTGCCCATAATTGTTCCAGAAATGAGGAACAGTTCTACCCGTGTTTTTACTTGCTATGATGATAGTGGCTAATTCTTTTATTTAATTTAATTATTTATTTATGAATTTGGGACTTTGAGAAACTGTTTTGTTAAACACTGTAAACAAACAGTTTAGAATACATTTTTGGTTCTGAAGTGGTTACAATGAACCTATCATGCAAATAGGTTTAAAAGAAAGAATCAAAATAAACGATTTCTTTCCTCCAGCCTCCTCCATCCATCACTGTTATAAAGTTACGAGTAATATACTGAACAGTGCAGGTTTTTTGTAGCTCCCATTCTCTGTTTTCCCTACTCAAACCTTACCATTTCCAGTTTTACGACCGTGGCCCATTTATGTATGGCCATGCACTGTACTTTTAAGGACAAAGCCTCTATATATATCAGAATTTTGTTTGTTTGTTTGTATGTCATCATGTTACTCGTTTTGCTGCTCCCATGGTTTAATTTATTCAGTTCCCTGTTCTACTGGGGTCGTTTTCAAAGGTTTATTTATTGTTGGCATCAGACTGTCACCACAATATTGGATACAACAAAGCCTCCATTCTTTTGTTTCTGACACCTTGTTAAGAGTAAGCCTTTTGCAGTGCATTACTCCAGCCTCTCCCAAAACATAAGGAGAATTACACCACTGAACACCAGTAGATGGCACTCTCTTTATTAAGTGGTTACCAGTATGTACATTCGCACGAGTGTGCATATATAAATGAACATGCATTCTCACTCACTGTTTTTAAATAGTAATTATTTTAAATGTTGCTATGGATTAACAACAGCCTCCTTGCCCTTCCCCTTGAGGGTGCTGAATAGTGTTCGTTATTACTTGATAGGCACAGGCCAGGCCCCAGCAAAGCGCAGCATGCTGTAGTTCTGTGGAAGTGTGCCAGGGTCAAGGCATACTTCTTCCAAACATTCTGTCAGTTCTTTAGAGCTCCACACCTGTTCTGGGATGAATTCCCAAACCATTGGAGGTGACAGCTGTCATAGATACCTGCACACATCCTCCCACGCTGCTTGCCACCTATAACCAACCTGCCTCAGGGCAGATCTCTGGGTGGTATTCTTAAACAGTTGTTTAACCTTAAACAAAACCAGAAACATGTTCAGGAAACATAGCAATAGGAATATACTGGTTTGAACATCCCAAGGATATTCAGAATTCTTAAGGGCTATTGTAACTATCTTGGAGAAGGGCAAGGTGAAAATTAACTCCATCCCAGCTGAAACCAGGCATTCTTCTAACTCATGATTCACCAGAAAACTGAAACACTTTGAACTTAATGTAATTTTAGAAATGTTTTTGTTATGCAATGCAATTATTAATGTGCTCATTATTCATAAAATTTAATCCAATTTTAAATCCCACATCGGCTCATATCCTGTGGACAGGATGGGAAATGCAGATTTTGATGGCGTTTGTAAGTTGACAAGCCATTGAAGCAGTGTCCAAGAAACCTGAATGTTGTGTTTGACTTGAAAGTCAAGGAATGATGAGAAAGTATGTTCCTAAATAGGAAAAGATTATTTAAAAATGCTCTTTAAATTTAAAGGGAAAACATAAAATATACCGCTACTCAATTCTGTCCAAAATTCTGATGGCAGTTTTGTGTGTGTGTGTGAAACTAAATGTGCAGGGTTTTGTTTGTTTAGTTTGTTTTTGTGTTTGTTAAGTTGATGTGTTTAATTAGGAAGTTGACTAAAGAATAGCAAACATACCTGAGTGAATACAGTTATCACAACAGTTAAACTGATGTTTTTCCCATTGTTTACTTCAGTAAAAAAAAGAATCAGAAGTGTTTATTCCCCCTAGTTCCTAGGTCAGCCCATCTTGCTATATGAGGAAAATTAAATATGTAGTCATGACAACATATGTTCTCTTGACACGTAGTGCATATGCACACTGATGGACTAGATTACAGGAGGAAACCGAAATGGGTATCTGAAGAACACTTTGTTCTATTGCTTATTATTTTTTTTCCAATTATTTATAATAGCATGAATTAAAAAGCTATTTTGACTGAAGAACAGCTTTACGCCCCACCCTAAGAGAGCTGAAAGAATATATAAAAGACTCAGATTTTTTGATCTGTATCAAAACCCAGAAAAGGGAGAAGATAGTCCTCCTCTTCATAATTATTGCAAGTAAATTAATTGATGTTTTAGAACAATTTTCAGTTGATTCAACTGGAGAAAGTTAGGTGAATTCTCATTACAGACATATATACAAAAGCTATACACATATTGTGTAAAATGAAACATAAAAAATAGATATTTTAGGTGGGGAATGCATAGGGAAAGTGCAATTATTAAGTTATTTAAAAGTTTCTAAATAATACAAAGCGGAAAGAAAATCAGTCTTACGGACTTGAGGGTGGAATCACTAGTAAGAGATCACAATGTGATTAGGATATGGGATAAATGGTGAGCCACACTTCAGCAGATATAAACCTAACTTCTGATGTTAGGTTAACTTATTCATTAAACAGCAGTTTGACACTTAAGGTTTTGTCAAAACTAACCAAACAAGCTTGTGTCAGTTAAAGCCAAAGCATGGGGAGATGGAGCGCTCATTTTGTCAGGGTCCCCTTGCAAATCAAATCTGACAGGGGAAAAACAAAATGGTGATTTGAAAGGGCACGAATATCTCAAAACTCTTGGCAGTGCCTCATAACTTTTGTCAGGAGCTTGGGCAGTGGGCGAAAATAGAAAAAAGAAATAGATCTCCAGGACAGAAGAGTAATATTCAAAGTGCTTATGCTTCTATGATTCTTTTCTGAAGGCTGGCTATTCTGAAGAACACTTGACTAGTACATTTGTTATCCATGTACAAAAATAACCTAAGCTAAAACCACAAGTTAAATATTTTAAAAGAGTATATCTGATAATGACACACAAAGAGAAATGCATCTGAAGGAGTGACTGATGCCTGATATTAAACTTGCTGTAACATCAGGGTTTAATAGTTGTTCTCAGGGAAACAAAGCAAATGTTTTCAAGTTCAGCCCTCTCCACAGGGAAAACTGCTTCTGTTTCTTTGTCTGTCTTTTGGGTTGGATACAACAGTCAGTTTGTTTCTCCACTGCAGTAACGTGTTTGAAAATACAGAAGTTCTATGATACTGGAAGCAAAAAAAAAAATACAAAACTCAATGACAGAAGAGCAGGATCAGAAACTCCAAAGCATTTTTGAAAGAAACAGAACTTTTGAGTTAAGTGAAACAACCAAAAATGCCTTTGCATAAACACAACATACCTGTGGAGAAGCATATAGCAAGACAGGCTCTACTAAGAGGAGGGCTATCATGTGTGCATGGACAGTGTAAAGTCTTCTGAAGGGATCTTACATATTTAAGTTGTCTGAATCTTCAATGTATATGTAATGATGTGAGAAGCTGTCTAACAAATATGCACTTGTTAAGAGTTTGAGAAAAAGAAGATACATTTAAGAGAAGAATCCTCTAAGCTTGTGATCATCTCTGCAAAAGAAGAGATGGTATCGCTGCAGTCATGTTGCAGCCTTGCAATTAAAATGGGCAACTACTACTATTTGTATCATGGGCCTAACAAAAGTGAGTGAGAACTCCTACTCTTTCACAGGCTTTACTTCATGCAGTAGAACATTCATCTTTTTTCTTTGTGGGAGTCAAACTTCAGCTGAAATGATAATAATCCAATTATGGGCATTTTGGAGAAAAAAAAAGTCTGAGGATAAATATAATAATCAAACACTTTTCATCTCTAAGTATTGCATTTACAAACCTAAATTTGGACGTTGGAGAAAATTGGTGTTTACTGGAAAATCCAATAAGCATTTGGAAAAACATCGGTGAGGCAAAACTTGGAGGTAGCTCAACTATTTTAGTGTTGTACCTAAGAGTATTAAAGGCTAATTGAAAATACATGTTGGTTGCACCTTGTGAGGTTGAGTATTGAGTCCATAATGTGACAGATGAAGCTCATAATAGATAAATGGAAAATGCTACACATATGGGTGTGAGGGAGCACCAAGGCTAGACTGCTCCACAGGGCAATGTGAGCCAGGATCCAAGGGTAACAACATGGCAGATGTGGCTGTGGTGTTTTGCAGAAATGGTACTTTATACAGAAGTTTGCATGGTATGTAGATTAGAAGAGCAGGGCAGCTCCAGTGACAGTAACCAGGATCAGCCATGGGGAGAGTGATTACCAGGGCAAGATCATGGTGATGAGGTAGGTTCGAGGTCAAGCCATCAAGTCAAGGCCATGGGCCAGGCTCTGCTACATGATCAACCACAAGTATACCTGCAGCATACCTCAAGCAAGGACCAAAGCCAGTGCTTAAATGTGGTTTCTAGCAAGGTCAGGAGGAGCCAGCTTAGTACAAGTCTTGCTCACACAGCGCTGTGTCAGAGCTGGCCTGGAGCACAGGTGGCCAGGCCCCTAGGAAGGGGAGGGCAAGGTGGCTGCAGAACGGACAATCAGACCCTTAGGTGATTGTTATTACTCAGGAATAATGATCTTGTAATAAGAATAATGTCTTGGAATAAGAATGGATATTTCTGTGAAAATGCCACCTATCAGTAGATGCTATTCAAGAGAGTATCATGACAGGAATGGGAAACAAAAGAGAAAATACTTTGTGCTCCTTAAGAAAATGATGACAGTGGTAGTCTGTGTCATGAGTAATTGGTGCAGTTTCTTTGTCACCATTCTGAAAAGAGCACTAGAGGTAGAAGTGAAGGGACGAGCTGTAAATACAGTTAAAGGCATTGGATAGCCTCTGTCTGAGGAATGACTAAAAGGACATCTCTGTTGTCATGTGCTGGTAAAGGGACAGAGGTTGGAGTTTTACTGTGTATGTAACTTGTACACCTTTGTTGGTGTTCTGGTGATGTTATTATGTATAGGAATATGATGTTATTAAGTGTAGGAAGTTTTTTTTGTTGTTTTACATGGCATATGTGGGCACTGTGATGACTCTATATATTAATGATAATTCTTAGACTACATTTATGGTTACAGATTGTTCACCTTGAAAAAAATCCCATACATAGAATAATATATCAGAGGTATGTAAAATCCCAGAAGTTTTAGAGAGGGTCAACAGCAAATGAGTTAATTCTTCAGTGGGCTCCAATATAAGGATAATTAGATGAGAAGTAATAGGTTGAAAACTAGAATTAGTATTTCTCTGTGTAAGATACAGTCAAACTGTGGATGAGATGGGATACACAAAATTGTGTTGGTTTTAGTTCACTGAAGACAAATTCGCTAAGGGTTACAAAGTAGAAAGATACTGCTTCCAGTTTAAGAAAATCCTCAGCTGCAAGATGTTAAAACTGTCTGTAGGACATAGGACAATACAATTAGATGCCTATTCTTTTCATGCAAGTTTTCCTAAGGTTTCTGCCTTTACCTGCTATCAGAGACGAGATACTGGGTAGATAGTTATTTGTTTGGTAATTAATGCTCCTGTGTAATTCAAGTTGTCTTGTTTCAAACATACCATATGTAGTAATTGTTAAAGGTAGCATTAGAGAATGTAATTTAAGAGAGCAAGAATGTGATAAAAGAATATTAGTTCAGAAGGTCACAACAACATAGCTCTAACTACTGTTTGAAAGGACAAAGGGAGGCTATTGCAGTAGTCTGCTGGATTGTGTAATGGTTGTCATGGTGGTTCTTTGAAGGCATTGGAGAAAAATATATTAAAAGAGATAAATAAATCTTATTTTCAGATTATGGAATTCTTAGTTATGGTAGAGATGTTTTAGACTGTTCTGAAATGGATATGACATGATACTGAGAAATCTGTTAAGGCCTACTTCAGACGCTGAAAATGCAGGGCAAGTCGAGAGAGAATCCCCTAAAGCTGTGTAGGCATAGAAATAAGTACTCTTCAGAAAAAATAATCTTTGATTATTGGTCTGTTTCTTATAGATAGCCTCCATATAAGATACTGTATTTAATAAGTTCTTTTTTTTTTTTCTTTTTTTTTTTCCCTGACCACTTCTTTGTAGTAGTCATAGCATATTCAGTATATATATGGCATTTAAATTGCTTCTGTGCAACGTATTAGTAGGCCACACATAAGTTCTTGAGTTTGCTGCACTACTGATATTTTTTTGCTATTATTTTTTGACTGAGATTTCCTTCAGGTCTCACTGTTGCATCACATGATTTTTGTGTCATACATAATGAGGTTTCTACAGTGTAAATTAGAAGATCTAAGAGTACAGTTTCCAAAACTTTGCTTGAAAAATCTTACAAGGGTGTGGGCAGTTAATTTTCCTATATGTTTCAGTAGCTGCTTGTATTGAGACACAACCGGACAGTAGCACACTGAGAGAAGGAGCTCTACAAGGGTCAGTAAAAAGGATTTACAGTGAGGAAGCGGAACGGATTATTATGTATGATTTTTTTCTGACCAAAGGTCACAATGTCTGCTGCTCCAGCACTGTGAGGCTAAGAGGAAGGATACCTAGTTACTCGATCCTTATTGCACTGTTTTCTCACCAGTTTCCTTCTGTTTCCAGATTCCAGATTCCCTTTTCCTCTCCTGTTTCTTTTTTCATATCATACTGATTTTACTGATTTCATAGAATGGTTTCAAATTTTGTCTTGAGATGATTATTTTTCTGCCATGAGTACTCTGTATACTTTGGGAAAGAACCACTTTCCAAGTAAATGCTGTATTTCATATGAGATGTAGAAAGAATGAAGTATGAGATGTAAAAGATGTACAAGGTTTCTTCACTGTCTCTTTTAACTGCTCCATTCTAACTAGCCTGTAAACTTTGGTACCAGACTGGATGTTTGTTTTTCCTTGTCTCAGCATGTTCTGCTAAACCTTTGATGTGAGATGCTGTTGCCCCAAGTTTCTCTTAGGACTCCAAGAAGATCGTAAGTCATAAGACTTCCTAGCCTCCAGAATTTAATGCCAGTGTTTATCTTTGGTTTTATAAAGCTTTTCTTTTTTGTCTTAACTAATCAGTTGTCTTCTTTTTTTTTTTTTTTTTCTTTTTTTTTTTTTTTGAGGAACAAGGACCATCTATCTCCTTGTCCAACTCCTTATCTTGTGCTTTGGGTAGGAATACGTTATTGTAACATACTTTGTTACCCCACCAGGCAGTGTCATTCGTCCTTCTGACACAGGGTGAGATGATTCACTAGTCTTGGTGATAAAACAGAAATCATTTATCCGGCTTTTAACCAGCAAAAAAACCTCAGCACTACCCTGAAAGTCAAATGAAAATAGAAACATTCAAAGCAGAAAACTGCACATTCTTTCCTTTCCATTTGAGCTTTGAAATCTGAACACTTTCTTTTTCCTTCTCATCCAGCATGATGAGCTGCCTTATTGCACCATGCTACTATAAAGCTTTGAAACAGAAATTATTCTGGCAGATGAAAGAAGCATCTTATGTTGTAGAGAGTGTGTCACAGTGAAGGTGAAATCCATTCTTTAGGGCATTCTCTGTCCAAGCATTCTGTCCTTGGTCTAATTCTTAAGTAAGAGGTCTACACAGGCACTCTGGATAACTTAATTCCATCTGTTACATTGGCTAATCTGCAGACATTATGGACTGCTACAACAAATAAATAAAAGAGAGGTGTACTAATATATATAGTAATGCAGCTGTTTTTCTGCCACATAGAGTTTCAAATTCCAATCTCAAATTCCCTTTACGAACACACTCTTGCTGTAAGTATCAGCACTTCATAACAGCTCATGCCTATGATCAGACAATTAGTTTTCCTTAGCACCAGTGGCTTTATGAAAGTCTTCGTATCAGTGAGTATCTCAGGAGATTTACTCTCTATCATCAAGAGAAATAGCTGTGAGAAAGTGCATCCAGCAGCTCACATTCACATACGTGTTATACATATGGAGCATCATAGTTATTTAGGCAAACAATGAAATGTTTTTTCATTGTTTCAAATTGTTTTTCATTGTTTCAAAACAATGGACAGATCATCCTGTCCAGCTGATAGTGGGTAATAATTATTTTACTTAAATAAAAGCAATAATCAAACATAATGTTATCTGAACTAGGCAATAGTGCATACTGTGAATCATCAAACCCATTTGTCTGTCATTTCTCCTTGATTCTATCAAGTTATCTTTATAAGATTATGAGCTTGAAAACAAGAATGATGTCTTCTGGGTTATTTTCCACGACTGAAGGTTTTCTGAGATGCACTATTTTGCCTCAGCGATTACCAAGAGATCATTTTGCTGATGACACCAAGCTGTCAGCAAGCTGGAGGAATGGGATGCCATTCAGAGGGACTTTGACAGTCTTGAGAGGTGGGCCTGTGTGAACCTCATGAGGTTCAACAAAGCCAAGTGCAAGATCCTGCATCAGGGCTGGGTCAATCCCAAGCACAAATACAGGCTGAGCAGAGAATGAGAAGGAGATGAGAAGGACCTGGGGGTATTGGTGTGTGAGAAGCTCAACATGAGTCAGCATCATGGGCCACATCAAAAACAGCGTGGCCAGCAGGGTGAACGAGGTGATTCTCCCCTCTACTTTGCTCTTGTGAGACCTATCTGGAGCACTGTGTTCAGCTCTGGGACCCCCAGCACAAGAAGAACATGGACATATTAGAACGAGTCCAGAGGAAGGCCACAAAGATGATCAAGGGGCTGGAGCACCTCTCCTGTGAAGACAGGCTGAGGGAGTTGGGGTTGTTCAGCTTGGAGAAGAGAATGCTCTGGGGAGACCTCATTGCAGTCCTTCCTTACCTAAAGGGGGCCTAACAGGAAAGCTGGGGAGGGACTCTTCATCAGGGGGTGGACAAAAAGTAGGACAAAAAGTAATAGCTTTAAACTGAAAGAGGATAAATTCAGATTAGATATAAGGAACAAATTTTCACTCAGAGGGTGGTGAGGCCCTGGCACAGGCTGCCCAGAGAAGCTGTGGATGCCCCATCCCTGGAGGTGTCCAAAGCCAGGCTGGATGGGGCTTTGGGCAGCCTGGTCTGGTGGGAGGTGTCCCTGCCCATGGCAGGGGTGTTGGAACTGGATGATGTTTAAGGTCCCTTCCAACCCAAAACATCCTATGATTCTGTGATTTTGCCTGGAACTTGTCCCCATCTGTTGGTCAGAGACTGATACACCTTCTGTCCCACACCTCTTTTTCCCCAGGATCAACATTTTTTTTGTTTTCAGTGTTTGGTTATCATGCAGTTTCTTTGGACTCAACTGCATATCCTTTCTGTTTATGGATCAGTAGGTCACCTGGCTGTTTTCTTCTCTGAGACACACTTATATGCAGAAAATGTCCATAAGGGTGGCACATTCGCTTAGTATTTCCTGTAGGAGTGCTAATGTAGTCAAGAGATTGAGGCACACTCCACCAGAAGTTAGGCCTCAATCCAGTATGTGCGGGATAATTGCTTGAAGCTCTGTTCGTACCCTAACCAAACAACAGATCTTCATGGAGGCTTACTGAAACAATACTGTCCTTGGCAGAATATTTTGTGCTAAGACCAAAGTCTCTCACAATGTGACTTTGAGCACTGGTAAGTCCTCAAACGTGAGAGAAGATTTTCTCTTTACACCATGAAGATCTGTAGTTTGTTACACATTTACTCAATTTCCTTAGTGACCTCTTTCTTGTAGGTATTGAATTTAATGGGGTGTATACTCCCCTTCTGAGGGCATACACCCACAACAAGGTAAGGCAGGGTGTGATAAGCTCTTTTTGCAAAACAGTTCCTTTTCTTTGATTGTCATTTCATGGAACGTGTGCCAGCACATCTCAAAGGAACTGCAAGTGCACTGTATTTTGTAGTTTTTGGAAGAAAGGCAATGACATTACTGGAAAATGAGCTTTGTTATAAAAGCTCTTTTGTCCGGTTTTTAGTGTTGTTGCTTGTAATTTGGGTTTAATACAAATTAAACCATGATTTTGGAAGATAGTATTCTTTCTGATCATTTTTTCTGTAACATATTAATAAAGACATTAAGTTATACATGAAGATATATATTGTACACAGGAATTAGGAGAACCTTTTCTAAGGTGAAGAACATTCATTTGATTTTGTGGTCAACATACCTGTTTTTTAATAAGACTGTCTATATACTAGTTCTATTTATGTTCACACTTTGTTAGACAGTTAATCTAGGGCCAAATCTACATTTTCTATGGAGAAAGAATAGCTGTGGACCTTAGCAGGAGATCTATGTGACTAATTCTTTGCAGGAATGTCTCACAAAATGTTATTAAGAAAGAACATGATACATTAAGTATAATCCAGATATAATATTTATTTATTTTTTTTATTATTTTTTTTTTTTGTTTAGTATTCTCTTACCTTTTAAAAGTAATTTAGCTTAGGGATATGGTTTAGTGGGGACTGTTAGTGTTAGGTCAGAGGTTGAACTCGATGATCTTGAGGTCTCTTCCAACCTAGAAATTCTGTGATTCTGTAATTCTAAGGTAACATGAAGAAGATGAGTGGAAAGTGGGAGATTAAAAGCTAAACTGAAATATCTGAGTTAAAATTATGAACATACTTCCTTTGTTATTATTGAGAAAGCTAAAGGAAAAATAATGCTTCATAAAACATAAGGTTTAGAATGGTTTTATTACAAATACATTGTTTGAAACTTTATTTTTGTTTTTCTTCCTTCTAAATTAGTAATGTTCAGATTAAAATAAATAAATAGACTGCTTCTTATGTTTGTAACAGTATTACTGTAATATTTAACCATAGGTAAAACAAAGATAATTAGAAGGGAATGCAAGTTTAGGAGAGTAGGGGAGGAGTGGACTGGGGGATCTGTTTTTTCCTAGCAGTTGTGGGAAGAGGGAGGTCTGTGTTCCAGGGGGCATGCTTCCAAGAGAGAAATGGAAAATGTTAAGTCTCCTGGAGGCCAAAGTAGTTCAAAGTTACTTAATCACTTTCTGAGACTCACTTTTGTGGTTTTAGGGATCTTACGGCTTTTTTGGTATGTTTGGAAAAGAGGAGTTGTCATTCCTCTTCTAACCTGTGCAAATAATCATCAGGAACTTTGATCGCTGCAAAGGCTGTAGTGTATTCGTCCAGATGAAAGACATCTGATGGTAATTATAGTATGTATCTTGTTTATACTTTTCCTATTCACTCTAGCTGTGTTTTTCCCCTCATCCTTCAGCAGTCTTTGTGGCACTTTTCCTCACTCACTGTATGTGGAACTTAACCTTGCCTGTAATCAAAGGCTTGTATCAAAGAGAGTCTGAAGACATTTCCACAGGAAGTGGTCTGGAGTGGGTGGAGATGAATGGGCTTTTAACCAGTCATTGAATTTTTTTGTTCAGCCTTGCTTCTGGTACATCCTTCTTCCCTTCATTGCTCGGCAATGTTACGCTGTTCAGTGTAACACTTCATATTTATAGTCAGTAGACAATCCATGCTTTTCACCAGAGCATCTGTGCAGCCAACTCCAGGCAAAATTGTGGAAATGGTACAGGCTGCCTCATAAATTTGGTAGGGAAGAATGCAGAAACAGCTATGTGTTGTGTTTCCGGCAACAGCATCATACTGCCTAGTTTTGTGTGATAGAGCACCATACAATATCAGGAGAATGAACTGAATAAAATATTCAAATTTCTTTACTACTAAAAGCAGAAATCAAAATTTGAAATAAAATTTTCTAAGAGAACTGCAGCTTATTTTGATGTTTTAGGCTTTTTTTTTTTCTTTTTTTTTTTTTTCTTCTTTTCCCTTACAACAAGTAGTTGTTACAATGAGCATTCTGAAAGGGAGAGGGAGAAGTTGTAATGCGTTTAAGTCTTAGGATCTTCGGAAATGTTCAGTGTGTGTAATCACTTAACGAAGTAACAGATGGAATTGTAATACTTCAGCACTCTCTAGGTATATGTCTTGTCCACAAGTCACATAGTTTTTGTGCTTTAAAGATGTAAAGTTACAACTTAGCTTATTGTAAAATGTTGGGTGAAAGGATGATGTGTCAGTATATCTTCTGATAAGAAAGTTAAAGTTTTGGTCGTAGATCTGCTTTTGCTATGGCACTGGCTATACTGTAAGGCAAAATGTTTTCATAAACTTAAAATACAAGTATTTAAAGTATCCAGTTTTCAGGCCATTTGTGCACATTAAAAATAACTTGCTATTCGTGTTCAATGGTTTTCTTGTTGGACAATGTAGGGGGACTTGCCGCAACACATGCAATAGATTATAAGAAGACTGCAAGTATAATAATTACAGCATGGAGCAGACTTTGCTGGCAGATACTAGAACGTAGAACTCTCTTTAATCATAGTGCTTCCCATAGTGTGGGTGGTCACAGTCTACAGACATTTCAGTCAATCCATTCTCCGTGCAACAGTGGTTGTAAAACAGAACTGAAGTAAACAGCATTCCACAGACTTTCAGGGTCTTTTAATTTTGAGAAAGTATAGCTTCTCTTTGGCCCTTCCTTTGGTCTGTTTGCTTCTGTCAGCTGTAACCACACAGGTTATGCTTCCTACCAAATCAATTCTGTTTGAAGTTAATAGTATATAATATAATATAATATAATATAATATAATATAATATAATATAATATAATATAATATAATATAATATATGTATAAATTCTCCAGAAAGTTTTTTTTTTCTTAAAAATACATGTTACTTTAAAAACTGCATGTTTTGTTGTTTTTTGACAATAAGAAGTAAGCTCTGCACTTATGTTAAATGCTGCATAATGTTTAATCCTTTTTAAAAACCCTTTTATCTTTCTTGCTTTCCCTCTCCCTATTTCTTGTTCTTTGATGCTCAGTGTTGTTTTACTGTTTCCCTAAAAGGTTTTACTGTTAGTTTAGCCCTTAGCACAGTACTTCTCCTCCAAACAAAATGACCAGGAATTTTTTTTTTTTTTTTTTTTTGCACCTGGCAGCCCATTTACTGCTTTGGAAACTGATTTCACCCCCTTAATGTTTGACATATACTGACCTGGAGTCTTGAATTTCATGAAATAGATTTAAATGGCTAAGGTGGGTGTCATGCAAATACTTACACAGTATTTATAGGCCTTTTTGGAGTATGTAAATCAGTTGCAGTTGAGGACAAATACTGTAATTCTATTATAGAAGAGTACAGGCATGAAAAGATAGGTTTTGACAGATGAGTTTTTACATGGTATTGAAGCATATGTGGAAAGAACTCAAGTATGTAAATGAGCTTGAAAGAATGTCTTAACTCTTTCACTGGATAACTCACAGTTGAAAGTTAACTTTCTTTTGAATCAAAACAGAAAGCAAACGACTGTTAAATGAGATATATGTGCTCTTTTAAGATCTGACATTATTGATTATAGTCCTAAGACTTAATGAATTCCTAATGCGATATGGGAGCTTTCAAGTTACTGGTTAAACCTCAGTTTGAAAACCAAGTCTGCTTGTGTTGCAGCATGCCCCAAGGGAGTAATGAGCAATAAAGGCACTTTTCTTACTCATTTCTGCAATTTGTTTGTGTCCCGTTTATCAACTTGGAAAGGATAACAGGCTCTTCCAAGCTGCTGGCCCTCTTTGTTCCTGTCCCCTGGTGTATATGTCACGTGCATACACAAAATACATGTGCCAGAGACGGGGTAATTTTGGAACCGGTGTTTAATGTGTTTGTTTGTTCAGCTGCACCAGCTGTTTAAGCATGTGTGATTACAGTGGGTACACACTTAGTAAGATCCGCTTCTCTCAGGAACACCAGGAGGAGGTTCTAATTTGGTCTAGGATCAGTGAAACATAAATTGTTTTTACTTTTCATGGATTGCTAAATCATGTTTTAGTTGCAAGTTATTAGTAAATTCAAGTTGTTATTTATGGTAAGCTCTTTGATGGCTTTTGTAACATGTTGGCAATTTCTGTAACATGTTCTGACAATGCATATATTTGTCATTATACAGCTGGGTAAAGTCAGGCTAGCGGTGTGATCCGTTCTGTGCCTGGTCTGGGCAAATGAAACTTTCTTCTTTATTACTTTCTTATTTTTCTTTTAGAGAAATGTAATGCTCACGAAATAAAGGAAGACCATAGATTATTCTCCCTATATTTGATTGGTGCAAGCATATGCTAATAAAAATGACTTTAAATGTCTGGTATTACTTGGTTGTGGTAATATAAGGGCTTTTCTGGCTGCAGTTTAATTTTCCCCTTGTCATGCATTTTTCTTTTTGTACAGTCTGTGCATCCATACTTTTTGCTCAGAATTTAAAATGTTTCTGTAGTAAAAAAGTATTCGAGTATTCTAAAAACTACGTTTTGTTTAGAATTAGTTAATAATACTCGCTTAAGATTTGACATATCTGCCTCTTCTACTTGCTAATACACAATTCTGCCTCTAGTAGGCTAAAAATCTAGATTCTTAGGATTGTTTAGAGTGTGTCAGTCTAGCCAATTGACCTGTGAATAAAAGCTTAGTAAACAGGTAATACAGTGATAGTATATATTCAAGAATCCTAATCGATTATGTAATAAATCAGTGTTGTTAATGAAGGATCAAAGAGTGATTAAGGGTGTTAAGAGAGATTCATACAAGAAGAAATCGGGGCTGGCTCATTTTAATATAGAGAGAACATTTAGGAATGGAGACAGATTTTTACACACAGTGCATAATCAATTTTTGATTATTATTGTCCCAAATTTTAACTTAGTTCACTGACAGCTTTTTTTTGATGTTGTTCTTTCAGTTTTTGGAAGTCAACCTGAAGGAGTTCTTAGTCATTTCTAAACTATTGAAGATTATGCATTTACATCGTTAGCCTTCTCACTAACCCTTTTGAGAATCAACTTTACAAGTTGATTTGGACTTTCTCTATCTACCTATAGATAATTGCTTGGTGGGATGTGAATGTACTTGGCTTTCTTACCAAATTCTTCTGGTTAAGAATACTGTGATAATAACAAAAAGCTGTGGAAAAGCAGATCTCAGTTCTTCTTTTTTCAAATAGACAGTTAACAATGCCAAGCTAACATGAATATAAATAATTTCTTGGCTTCTGGGTCACAATAAACAACAGCTAAGTATCTCAAAGAACAAAATGGGAAACCAAGGATTCTGCTTTCCTGCAAGGCTGCTTGAGGTTTAACAGCAAGTGTCACAATTTGCTAGCCAGCTGACATTTCTCAAAGCACTTTAGTAGTGCCAGGTGGCTCTAGTAAAGAATAATGATTTGTTACTGACAAACAAGAAAGTGGTCTCTATTTGAAGAAATTCTGCTGGCATTAGCTGTTTTTGCTCAGCCTACTATAATTAGTGACTAGCAGTTATTGCATCACCATTATAGGTGTATTTTTTTTTTTAAACTAAAAAGCTTAAGAACATTTTTATCCCTTTAAACTTTTAACAACCTGATATTTATGAAGTCCAAAAACAACAGACTAAAAATAATTTCCCCTGAACATCATCCTAGGTTGGATGACCTTTGGGTATTTGCAACACATACCAAGTGGAAACATAAAAAAAAAATGATATGGAGGACATACATTTATTGATAAATTATCTTCTCTAGAAAGTATTAGACTTAAAGATTTAAACTGAAAAGTAAAATAATTTTATGATGCACTCAGTCTTCATAAACTTAAATGTCTTCATCTTGTGATGCTTTTTGTTTGTTTTGTTTTGCCTTTTATTTAAAGAGTTCTTCTGTGGAAGGCTTGTGTTTTGGCTTTTGAAAATTGTGGAAGGAAGAGGGAAATTAATTCTAAATCTCTGGCTACTTAAAACAGAGGACCAAAAAAAAGAGATTTATGGTTGACTCTGGTAAAGCTATTGAATTTCCTTTTGTAAGTTAGTGTAAATGTGTGTTTTATTTCAGCAGCAAAAGTCTCTCCTTTTTAATACAAAGAGTAATAGTGCTTTCTAGGTGGGTGTTTTTAAAAGAGAGAGGAGAAAGAAAAGAGGAGATTTGAAACTGCTTTTCCTGTTTGAGGCCAAGCGTAGCCTCAAAGCTTGCCAGCCCCACAATTCCTAAGCTTTTTCTTATGATTTCCAAGGGTTTTGTTAGTGATTTGCAGATGGAACTTAGGTTTTGGAACTCATCCATTACAAAGTTGTGTGGTCTTAGCCACAGTAGTAGTGCAACATGTTTTTCCTATCCTAGTCTCACAGAAGTTAACAGAGCTTAAATTGCTGAGAGAACAACAATGCAGCTTCCCTCCCCCTTTCCCATAGTTTTCTTTGCTGCATACCACTTGGAAATCAGGATCAGGTTAATTTTGAATTGTATGGAAGAATGTAACACTTTTCTTCCATTTTAAGAAGGAGAAAAACGTAAGCCTACTCTTTTATTGAATTTAGATGTATTAGCAAGATGAATGCAATTAGTAGCATGTATCAGTTTCTAACAAAAAAACAAAATCAGTTTGAATGATTTTTTGATATATATTTTTTTGCCATTAAGCTTTTCTAGTCCTTAATAGTCTGTTTGTGTATTTTAGCAATTATTGTTTTATTAAAAAAAAAAAATAATTGCAATTACAATTGTTGATGCAAAATTAAGGAAATTGGCCTAATGTAAGAACATCTGAGCAGTTCTGCTGCAAACACAGACTAAAGGGAAGCCTGCTTGGAAGGCAAAATGGGATGAAGGGCTCTCTTGCATCAGGTGAAGCGTGGAGAACTTGATATCTATGCTTTCCTGCCCAGTAATATGTGAAAATCAATGAATTCTGCACATCTGGCAACATCAATTTGGTGAAAGAATAATATTGTTCCTGGATTATTATTATTATTTTTTATACTCTGAAGTAATATTAACTCAGTATAGTCATTTGTCTATAGATTTTCTTTAACTTGATCAGATTCTTGAATGCCAAGGCCCTTGTATCTGTAGGAGAGTTTAGCAGAGTAATTTGTTTACTATTGGCTAGTCTTTCATGGTTATCAATGGAGATTTAGATGTGGGCAGATTTTGGATTGTCATTCCAAGTGAATAAGAAGAAAAATTAGAAGCTCCAATAAATACTAACCATGTACTTGTGGCCAACAATTTTATTTAATGTGCTGGTATGGAAATTTAGCTGATGAAAACCATCCCATAAATGTAAAGAATGTGTATCCATAAACTGGGCTGAAACAAAAAAACTTCCTGACAGTAAATGTCAGAAAGAAATGTAGGAAGAAACCCCTCCCCACCCTATACTTAGGCATTTTGGCCATGATCCAGTAAGTTACTGAGGAATATTTTAAGCTTAAAGTTATGTTGAAACTTAAGTGATTTGTTTGTGCAAAGCAGTTGAGTGGTTACTGGAATAGACTCAATTGGGTAAAGTGGGAGGTTGTGTTGACTAGCTAATCATTTAAATATGTGTGTATAGCATTTACTGTGTTTAGTGTATGTCGTATAGCAACTTGTGTATTTGAAGTATGTTTTAAAAATGTTTGAATTTTAAGGCAGAAATTTGAGATTTTCATTAGATTATCATTGATAAGTAAATAGTTAAAGATTTTTTTTTACTAGACTGTAAAATACACTCTTACATTTTGGTAATAATTAAGTTGTTAACAACATATGCCATGTAATTCCCCCTAGCTTAAATGCTAAGATTTGTATAAAAAGTTTAGAAAACAATTTTGTTTAGAGTAAACTAGTGCTCTAAAAGCTACATTATGTTTAAATATGTATGATGTTGTACTACCTTATTTTCTTGTTGGTTTTGGTTTGTGGAAAACTAATTTTCTGTCTTTTCCTGGAACTAAGGAGCAAGTGAGCAAGAGGTCCTGTAAGCAAAATTAAAAGTTACAGACTTTGTTATGATTGGATAAGTGTTTGGAAATAATACAAATTGTGATATGTTAGCATCCTGCTGACAGAATTGCTTTTGTAAATGATTGGTCTCTGAATGAGCAGGCTTCCTTGACATTTACAGACTTAGCTGCTATGATTCTCCATAACTGTCTGTTTATTTCATAGTAAAAAGGTTCTAAAAATACCAGACCAGTTTGTGTTTTATTGACAATCATTTATCGTGTCCCATACCATCTACATTAAAACTCTTAAGCCTTCAGGCAGGATTATAAAGAAAAACTGACTAAAAATTATCTGCAGACATTTGAGTTGGACTGAGCTGCTGAAAGCTAATAAACAAACAAACAAGCAAAAAGCAACCAGGGAATAATTTAAGCACATCAGAGCAATGTGTTTACCTTGCTTCCTGAGGACTCTGGTCAAATGGTTTAAGATTTAATTTGAAAAGATGGAACACTGCCTCTTTAAAGAAATAAATTTTGAATGAAAGATTGGAAATGATGTTGAATCAAAATCATCACTAATGTTGCAACTTATTACATAGTCATGAAGCATTTTTAAGGCCAGGTTGGAAACAGAGTGAGATCTCTTCTCTTCTAGACCTGTGTTGAAAGCAATGGACCCATCTGACAGTACAGGGAGCACTTCAGAGCAAAACTGATCTGCAGACTTTTGAAGTCATTGCCATACAAGAAATATTCATTCCCAAACCTGATAAAATGTAAAGAGGAAATAGCATTTACTTCTATTGTTTCCTCTGGATAAGATTTAGCTTTTTGCATGATACCTGCTTTTCCTTTGCACAGCAGAGAAAATCTGGTTCATGTCTAAGCAGATGGAAAGGTCAGAAATAAACCAGTTATGTGATCAGATTTAAGAAATTTACCCTTGGGTATCCATGTTGTATGAATTCCAACAAATTCACATACATTGTAATTTTCAGTAAGATGTCAGTAATAATCTTTTCTCAAAAATAATGGCACTTTACTTAGAAAGATAATATACAAGAAATATCCTGTAGGATAATGATAGCTCCTTCTGTTCCCTCCTGCTTTACCTGTCACTGTGACTGACTCATCCAAGTTGGCAAAAAAGCACAACAGTGTCACTGGAAAGTCCTAATTAGTATCAGATTCAGTAGGCTCATCCCAGTGAAACCATCCATCTTTTCTCTCCAAAACACATTGCCGCTGTCGATTTTAACATCTGCTTTCAAGGACGTTCAGAATCGTTAATACATTAGAGAGACTGCGTTGAGAAGTTTCCAGAAACAAATTGGTTTATTTGGTTCTCTGGAAGGCCTTGGTGTCAGCAGTTCCAGCACAGTTGCTACACAAATGCAGATTCCAGAATGAAACTTGTCGCACGGTCCTGTAAATTTGAAAAATACAAAACAAAGCCCCCACTATTTCTGTGTTGATGCTTAATTTCAAAAGTAATCATGCCTTTAAATCCGGCTTCCCCCCCAGTGCAGGAGGGGATATTTGCTATTACAAAAGGAAGGGGGGAAAGCCTTTAGACCTGTTTGAATCCCTGCTTAGTAATAACATTATCAAAAGACCAAAACACTTTCTCCTCCTGTGTGGAGTTGTGTATGCTGGTTGGGTTTTACCTGAGTATTGCTCAGTATACATGTAAATGCATCAGTAAAATAAAGACACGGGCAAGGTAGTTTAAGGAAGTTTTTCACTATGAAAGCTTTATGAAAATTGATTAATTCAATTTCAAGCTGAAAGGGATCCTGTCACAGAACTTTAATCCAAGGCTGTGGGGATGGATGTGTTCTCTTGCAAGCCATAATTAAGATGGTTTTCTTTCTGCCTCCTGCTGAATCAATGGTGGGGAAAATCAAACTAGAACAGAGAGAAATATTTTCTAATATTGCAGTGTGCCTTGCTGCTGTTCATTTTCCAGAACCATGGCACCTTGTTATTTTCCTTTCTGAATGCATAATTTCTGCCATAGACTCAAGTGTACTTTATGGGTCCAGTCCTTAATATCTACCCACAAGCTCTCAACCTGTCCATGGCTGTTTCTTAGAGGCAGCTCTACACAATCTGTCAATTTCTTAACAAAGAGGAAAGCACCCTTGCCCCTCCTTTCATGACCATCTCTTCTGAAAACCTTGTAGCCCTCTATTCCAGTGTTCCAATTGTGTGATGCATCCTTCCATGTTTCCATGATAGCAATTATAATTTTCTAAATATGGTAATAGTTTTCTAATCACGCAGTAGCTTCAAACTCCTTCTCACTTCCCATGCTGCATGCATTGGTGTGGAGGTGCTTCAGCTGGGCTTTCAGCTGCATCACCTGTTTAGAGAAGCCCTTCATAATTGCTTTGCGACAACTCACAGGTGTATTTACCTGTTGCTTCCTAACATGTCAGTGTTCCCTGGTTCTTTTCTGTCAGTTCAAGGCACATCCTCTTCCCCTGCTGTATCTATTTTTAAGTCTTGCTATAATAAGAGCTTGCTGCCCAGAACACTTTTGCCCCCTGTCGGGTGCATCCCATCTGGTGTCTCAAAAGTGCATCTGAGACTGTAGAAGCCCAAACCTGAGTGTGGCACCAGCCGTACACCCCACTGTTCACCCAGTCTGCTTGTCTTCTTCTTCTTGGGTTCTGTTCTCCATCTGGCAGGTTAGAGATTTACATGTATGTGCTCCTGATCCCTGCAACATCTTTCCAAGGGATATAAATCCCTTATGATGTTTTTGTGTCTCCTTGTTGCAGCTGCACTCAACCACACTCAAAAGAGTAGGAATGGGCGGTAGTGCTCTGGCTTTACCTGACTTGGTAGCTCCTTGGAATAGTTTGCTCAGTTTCTCTTCGAAGGTTATTAGCTATAAGCTTTATTGCTTTATTTTCGGCCATTATCTACCCCTTCCAGTCCATTTATGTACTTAAACAAAGTATGCTGTTATAAGATGATGTGATAGAATAACTTAAAGCATCTTGTTTTTAAGAAATAATGTGCCATATACAAAAATAGAAGTGGATTGTATGTTTACTTTTTTTTTTTTTTTTTTCAGACAGCTATTTCCTAATGCAATGTATAGTAGTATAGAATCATTACTTGCAACCAGAGTTAAGTACACTAAATAAGCTAAATTTTCTAGAGAGGATGAGAACTTTCTGGGCATCTTTTTCACCAAAGAAAGCATTTAAACATATTTAAAGAAAAATAAATGCTTTGTATTATTGATACCAAATTTCTTATCTATGTTGAATGTAAGTATGTCTCATGCTTTGCAATGGCAGTAGGGTCTGCAAAATGAAGTACATAAGACATGAAGCTGAATTCTTAATGTTTTTCACTTTTTAGTACCTACCTTTCCTTATACATACCTAATACGTTGTTCATATTGACTACAGCATTTCCTTGACCCTGTTTCCCTTGCCCCCTTCTGGCTGTTCAGAGATTTTGTGTATTCCATAAAAATAGCTGAAGTGATTTGCAAAATCCCAGCAGGGTTGTAGTAAAATGTATGGAAGAGGGGTGGGGGAACAAACCAAAGCCCTTCAAAACAAACAAGCAAAAGATCCTTGGGTAAGTGTTGGAGGCCATAAGCAGATTGGTGATGTTTAGTAATTTTGTCTTGTATTTTCCTTCATTAAAAGGTTAACAGTGACTGTTACACAAGGGCATTACTCTTCACATAAAGAGCATTTGATTTGTTTCATCCTTAGGAAAAATAGTTTGTTCTTCCCATTACTGAAGTCTTTCACTGAACAATCCAACTGACTTTGTGTGTTTTAAGCTCCACCTTACCTCTAGCAAAATGTCATCTCAGCATCTCATCTACCTCCTGCTTTATTTTGTTTTCAGCTGGATACCTGATCCTACTTTCCATACCCTCCTGCTACGTAGAAACTACTTGTCTGAACCCTTGATAGTGTTCTGAAAAAAAAGGCTAACGAGTAATAGTTGAAATGGAAAAAAATATAATTAACGGTTCCATATTAATAAATTATTCAAAGCATGTTATGAGGTTGTATAGTTTAACAGATTTTAGTCTTTTTAATCACTTATACATTTTGAAAATCACCTCCTCTCCCCCCTTAGGAATGCAGAAGTTGCTTTAAAGTTATTTCTTTTGAAACTGTGTTGCCTTAGCATTTTCCTTCTTTAGTCTCAGAAACGCCACTAGATGGCGGGAGAGCAGCAATTTCTCCTGGTGACGGCTATTCAGGAAAAAAGTTTACAATGAAAGAAAATGGTATTTAGGCATTTCAGTCTGCAACAAAGTAACCCTAAACAAAAGTACTATAAATAATGTGCCCCAAATTCTTGTTGTTTACCTTGTAGTAATAATTTTCTTAGATTTATGGTGTGCTTCTCCTTTTTAATCTTCTTTTCTACATTAATATATCAAAAAAGGCATATACCTAATTCCAGGGCTTCTGAAGCAGTTGTCTAGGGATATTCAAAAAAAAACATGTAGAAATTTACGGTGACAGAAGGAAAAGTGCCACCAAAACCTCATCCCTAGATATGGGGAAAGCGGACTTCAGGCTGCTCAGGGAACTAGTCAGCAAGGTCCCCTGGGAAACTGCTCTCGAAGGCCTCGATGTCCACCAGTGCTGGTCACTCTTTAAGCGATGCCTCCTAGAAGCACAAGATCAGGCAATTCCTAAATATCGCAAGTCAGGCAGGCGGGGCAGGAGGCCGGCGTGGCTGACCAGGAACATTCTAATGGAGATTAGGTGGAAACAGAGAGTGTTTCGCTACTGGAAGGAGGGCCAGGTGTCATGGAAAGAATACAGGGATGCTGTTCGTGTTTGTAGGGAGAAAGTTCGTGTGGCCAAAGCACACCTAGAGTTGAAGCTGGCTGTGTCTGTGAGAGAAAATAAAAAGGGTTTTTTTAGATATGTGAATGGAAAAAGGAGAACTAAAGAAAACATAGGGCCGCTCCTTGATAGGGAAGGTCTCCTCACAGACAATGACATAGGCAAAGCAGAGACGCTTAACGCCTTCTTTGCCTCTGTCTTCAATGCCGATGATGGGCTTCGGGACCCAGGGTGCCCTGAGCTGGAGGACCGGGACGGTGGGGATGACAAACTCCCAACCGCCCCTGAACATGTGCGGGATTTGCTACTCCACCTGGATCCCTACAAGTCCATGGGTCCGGATGGGATTCATCCCCGGGTGCTGAAAGAGCTGGCGGATGTCATCGCGGAACCTCTCTCAATTATTTTTCAATGATCCTGGGAATTTGGAGAGGTCCCGGTAGACTGGAAGCTGGCAAATGTTGTGCCGATTTTCAAGAAAGGTCAGAAAGAAGACCCTAGCAATTACAGGCCTGTCAGTCTCACGTCAGTGCCTGGTAAAATCATGGAGAAGATGGTTCTCGAACTTACTGAGGCGCACCTGGGGGACAAAGCAGTCAGTGGTCCCAGCCAGCATGGGTTTGTGAAGGGTAGGTCCTGCCTAACTAACCTGATTTCCTTTTATGATAAGATCACCCGTATGGTGGACCAAGGGAAACCAGCTGATGTGATTTTTTTGGACTTCAGCAAGGCTTTTGACACGGTTTCCCATAGGATCCTACTGGACAAAATGTCCACCATACAGCTAAACAAAAACATCATACGATGGGTGAGCAATTGGCTAACGGGCAGGGCCCAAAGGGTTATGGTAAATGGGGCTGCGTCAGGCTGGCGGGCGGTCACCAGTGGGGTCCCTCAAGGCTCCATTTTAGGGCCGGTACTTTTCAATATTTTTATAAACGATCTGGATGTAGGAATAGAAGGTATTTTGAGCAAGTTTGCTGATGACACCAAACTTGGAGGAGTTGTGGACTCGAATGAGGGTGGAAAGGCCTTGCAGAGGGATCTGGATAGGTTGGAGAGCTGGGCGATCACCAACCGCATGAAGTTCAATAAGAGCAAGTGCCGGGTCCTGCACCTGGGACGGGGAAACCCTGGCTGCATGTACAGACTGGGCGATGAGACGCTGGAGAGCAGCCTAGAAGAGAGGGATCTGGGGGTCGTGGTAGACAGCAAGTTGAATATGAGCCAGCAGTGTGCCCTGGCAGCCAGGAGGGCCAACCGTGTCCTGGGGTGCATCAAGCACGGCATCGCTAGTAGGTCAAGGGAGGTGATTGTCCCGCTCTACTCTGCGCTGGTGCGGCCTCACCTCGAGTACTGTGTGCAGTTCTGGGCACCACAGTATAAAAAGGACATGAAACTGTTGGAGAGTGTCCAGAGGAGGGCTACGAAGATGGTGAAAGGCCTGGAGGGGAAGACGTACAAAGAACGGCTGAGGTCACTGGGCCTGTTCAGCCTGGAGAAGAGGAGGCTGAGGGGAGACCTCATCACAGTCTACAACTTCCTCGTAAGGGGGTGTCGAGAGGCAGGAGACCTTTTCTCCATTAACACCAGTGACAGGACCCGCGGGAACGGGGTTAAGCTGAGGCAGGGGAAATTTAGGCTGGACGTCAGGAGGGGGTTCTTCACAGAGAGGGTGGTTGCACACTGGAACAGGCTCCCCAGGGAAGTGGTCACTGCACCGAGCCTGTCTGAATTTAAGAAGAGATTAGACTGTGCACTTAGTCACATGGTCTGAACTTTTGGGTAGACCTGTGCGGTGTCAAGAGTTGGACTTGATGATCCTTAAGGGTCCCTTCCAACTCAGGATATTCTATGATTCTATGATTCTAAATATTTTTGGGTTTCTGAAAGCAGAAAATTAGATAAGTGGGTTTTATTTTTTTATTCTAGAGTCTTTAATCAGATCACCCTTCTAAAAAGTACACATAGAGTAATGCCCCCAAGGCCATAGGAGTCACAGAGCTTTCATCTGAACTTCTCTTGTGGTAACATATTTTTTAAATGTAGGTCTTTTGCCGTGTTTGCTAATCCTAGCCCTATGTCACAAGGTGTTAGGTATGACTGCACAAACATACCGGGGCCTCTTGTAGGAGTGATATGGAAAAGTAAACCTTAACTTCATGCTTTTTCTTCTTGATCAGGGTACTGCTATATGCATAGTTTTTTGTTTGTTTGTTTGTTTTTCCTGTGTGACAACATGAATACTGCTGTTTGGGCCATATCTCACTGAAATGACTGAAATGTCTCCTAGAGAACTGAAAGCTACCTAAGCTCAGACTGCTTTGACATGGCCTCTTTTGCCATTCTAGAATTGCAGAAATCGTGTGGCGTGTGGACCCGTGTTTGACTGTGGTGTAGCTGAGGCATTTTCCTAATGCTTTGTAGGAGTTGTGTGCTCCTCTGTCTTGATCATACGGCATAAAATGACCACAACCTGTCAAGAGATCTTCCCCAGATACAGGTCAATAGCAGTCAGTTCTTTTCACAAGTCATGTTGTAGACTAACAAGTCATGTTTTTTTTTCTTTTCCTTCTGTTAATTTCCTGCAGAGTTTGCTGTGCCATCTCCTTTCTTCTTCTAAGTGGGAAAGTAATGAAGCTGAAACCAGTACATTCATATCAGCTCTTGGCTACACATCAGCAGATTATTACTGTCACTTAGTTGAAAATGTAAGTGTTTTGTGCAATTGAGATTTTGTTTATAATAAATCACCAGTTTATAAGCACATACATGGAGTTGTCATTGTTATAAGGAACATGAACTGAACTTTGTTTATCTTTTCTTACCTCAGTTACTTTTACAGCCTTTTAAGGGAGAAAATGAGGTGGGAGATCTTTGGACAGAAGAGAATATTTTGATTAAAACATAGAAGTTGTAATAGAGGTTGACAATTTTTTGTGTGTCTTTGTAACAAAAATGCCTGTCCTATCATTCAATTTTCCCTGTGAAGGTTAAGTTTTATATATTATTTCGTGTGCAAGAACATGACTTTTTAAATGTTTATTTGAATTTAAAATGGTAGATATGCCTTGAATACTAAGGAAGGTGTATTTATGTTCAATATATTAAAAAATAGGAGTAATATTTCATAATACGTTGACTTAAATCAGACAAAACATCTAGAATGATTACTTTTCTGAAAGTTTTACCTCGATTCTTGGCAGAGCTAAAATAGCTTGTTAGTTTTCAAATGCATAAGGTAAATAACATGATCAAAAACATTTTGAACAGTTTACTCAGTGATCTGGACAACTTTAATTTGGCCCCAACACGTTAAAAAATAGAACTGAGTTAACAGGGGAAGTTACTAATTTCATAGAACATCAGCCATACAGAGAACCATGCAACTGTTTCTTTGCAGTATATGTATTTTATTTTATTTTACTTTACTTTACTTTGCTTTACTTTATTTTACTTTATTTTATTTTATTTTATTTTATTTTACAGATTGTCTCCTCATTAGTAACAGAACTCAGAGGAAATCAATTTAATGGACTTACTGTTCAAGGGAGGTAGGTGTTACCTAGACATTATTTTGATATGTTTTAGTATTGATCAGTACAGTGCAGTGAGGACCTTTTTGCAGTCTTGGAAATGCAAGTACTTAGGCTTCGGTTGATAAGTTTTGGTTATGCATGTTTCATGTATGGACTAGCTTGCTATGCTGTGCTTCATGTTACCTGATAATCACTGTGTTTACTGCTGTATACCTTCTTACAGCCAAACTTAACTGGCAGTTACTGAAACAAAACAAAACAAAACAACACTTTTTTTCCAAAGGATTTTTTTTTTCCTTGTGTAATGGTTTTATATGGAAGTGTTACTATGCACTTGCTATTAATGAGAAATTTTTCCATGCTCATTTAAATAAGCTCCCTCATTTTTCTTCTAATAATAGTTCCTTGATCTGGTACCAAATAGTGCTGTGGCAATACTGTGTTTCACAAACAAATATCTTAAATGTACCCAAGCACATAGTATCTCCACCCTTTAACTGCTTCCATGCCCTGATTTTCTAAGGAAGAAAGTCTGGAAAAGTGGGTGTGTGGGAAATTGTGATGTGCTGTAGGCAGATCTCCAATCTAGATTATCAGGAGATGCTAATACTCATTTTGCAATGTCGTGTAGTGTGTTTGTACATGTCTGGATGTAGTCGGTGTGAATAATCACCTTCTTCATCCATACTACGTTAAAAAAAAAAAAAAAAAAGGCAAAAAAATACATTTGCCTGTTATAACTATTTTCAAAATGATTGTGCCTTTCTACTGGCCTTGAACCATCAATCATGATCTTTTGTAAATACTCTAAAAGTTATAATTCTCAAAGTGTTTTGGTAGACCTTTTTGATTATATGCAAATTAAATGTATTTCAGCTAGAAAAAAAAGTAAGAATAGGTATTCTAAATATAAACTATATACTTAGAATGTGTCTGTTCCTTTAAATGTGTGATCTTTGCATAAAATGTGTGATCTGTGCATATCCTGTTCTTCAGAGTCAAAGCTGCTGACACTGATGAAATGATTTTTATTACATACATAATGCCACATAGCCAGTAAATTCACAGGGAAGAGGAGATTGATTGAAAGATCCTCACAGCGTTGTGATGCCTTCTGTTTCTTTTGCATAGTTTGGCTGTTTTCCCTCTTGTACCTAGATGTGTATGTATGTGTAAAAAAGTATAAATGATCATGTAGACAGATTAGTAAGGAGCACCACAAAGCTTTGTTGAATGTAGAAAACAAACACCCACATTTTATACTATAGGGTGAAGCAGACTGAGCTGAAAAGCTATTGAGACTGTTGAGAAGAGGAATATCTAGTTTCTACCAGGAAAAAAGGAAAAGTTTGAACTTCAAGTGGATTTGGAGTATAGAAATGATGATATGGCTGTTTATTTAATTTACAGAGACAAATCATAAAACCATAGAATGGTTTGGCTTGGAAAGGACCTTAAAGATCATCTAATTCCAACCCCCCAGATAGGGCTTGCAGTTGGAGGTGTACATTATTTTCATTGCTGTGTTCAGTGATGCTCACAGCAACATGGACAATATCTGTGGAAATTCATTGCACACAGTGAAATGCACGCTCTGCACCGTGTTCTCCAAGAACATATTTTAAAGATTATGTAAAAGAAGAAAAAAAATGCCTTTGCAGGGTTTTTCTTCCAGAGTTAAAAGTAACAGTAAAGTAAGCAGCTAGCATTTGCTAATCCTGGATGAGGAATTAGATTTTTTTTTTAAAGGAAACTGATTCAAAAAAAGAGTCTAAGGCCTGCGAACTTAGCATGTGTAGCCTGGAAAATACTACTGCAGAATAAATATTAGCCTAATAATTACCATTCCTACATAATCACTTCTCATAGCAAAACTGCATCTCAAAGTATTTCAGTGAAAAACCTTAAGTATATGTTTGATTGGGTACTTAATCAGAAATCTGAGTCTTTGAAAAGGTGTCATGTTTTATTTCTCTCACTGTGGATATCACTATGGTTCTGTGTCTACAAATCATAGCATTTTGTCACAACATATGCCAGTGACCTTTTTTAGGCAACATATTTTGGGATCAGCTTCCATGTTTCAAAATATATTTATGTGTGACATTTTTATTCTTAGTCTTGTGGCAAGCTAAATCACTATCTTTAGTCATTTCCAAGAGTGCAGTTTTAGCAAGCAGGTCAAGTGAGTGGTTCGTACATAAAGATTGAAATTCATTACATATTTCTTTAACTGCAAGACAAACAGTTTTTGCTCGAATGCTTGAAGTCAGCAGGATTTGTAGTGTTTGGTTTATAGCAGTTCTTTCTGTTGAGAGGAGAGAGGTCAAGGAAACAGGAGGTGTTAAAAGCAGATAGGTTGTCTCTTGTGAGAATCTAACAAATGTACATGGGAGCTGTGAAACTGTAGGCTTCTTTACCTGTCCTTTGCTGTTTTCCGGGAAGGGCAAAGTATTTCCTGCTAGGAAGGCAGTAATTACTGAGTGAACATAACTAGCTGCACTTCAGAATTGGTTTGATATCCCTCATGTGGTATTCTTTCTGCACTAAAATATCACACTTCTGTCAGACAATATGCAATAGGCAATGCAGAATGGTAAGTCAACAGTTATTCCAATAAATATATATATTTTTCTGCAGTCAGTTATTCATCTCTTGTGTTTAATCTTCTGGAATTAATTTTGTTTTTCTTACCTTGTTGGTTTAGAAATTTAAATTTTGACTTTTCTTTTCTGTATTATTTTTCCTCAGTGTTCCAGCCAGTCGTGTGAATGCTGTGTCCCTTTTCTGTCTCCCTCTTATTACTTTGCCTGATATAACTCCACTGCTGGAAACTCTTCTTCTTTACCATGGAGGCTCATCAAAAGAAATCCTGAGCTCACAGTTCCTGGAGGCTGTGAATGATGCCTTTCTAAAGTAAGTAGCTGTATGATTTAAAGTAAGGTCCATATGATCTTTCTGCTTTCTGTGATAAAGATTAATTCAATTAAATGTCTTTTCTTTAAACTTGTATGCTGAATGCACTCTACATCTTCTGTATTATAATAAGATACTTTCTTTGCACTTGAATGGCAGAGCTCAGATTGTCAGCCAAAGCAGAATTTTAAAGTGCTGATTTACAATTTGTGGCATAACAGCTTTAAATACTATGCCTTTATCCCACCTTTTCTCTAAAACAAAGGTAAAAGTTTTAGGATTTTAGGAAGCTGGTGAACGATATGATTGCTTTTAATAGAAATGTTATCTACTTTTCATCTAGGTGTATCAGCATGCGTAACTTGACATTTTCAGAGCCATCTTTACTTTTCAATGCATGAGATAAATTCTTGTTTAAGTGGTTCCATATTTCTCTCTTTTTTTTTTCTGTGAAAATGATTCTCAAGATTTTCAGTTCTGCTGATTTTCAGCAGATTATTTTTAATGAGGCTTATAGAAGCAATTTGTGAAATACAGTTTTGCTTGTTTTGCTGCCACTAAAGCCACTGTTTTGATAAAATCAATCTATGGATGAAAGCCAGCTGAGAGAATCTGAACATCAGCAAGATTGGCTGTGCCAGGGAAGAAAAGACAGTTTGATTTATTCAAGTTGTAACTGAGAAAGATGGTTCCTAATTTTGTTTTGTGACAAAGTTGTTGTGTACCTGTGTCACCAGACAATTTCGGTCACCTTTGGCCAGCTAGGAAATTCCACTCAATCCTGACAGATGACAGCTTATCTTTGATTTAGGAGTCTCTGGCATCTCGTGTTTGAATCGCATGTGACATGACTTTCTCTGAACTCCTTCTGAAGCTGCCAGACTTGAAGTAGCAGGATGTTACAACATATTTATGAGATAACATAGGATGCAGTTGCAAGAATATCAGATCTGTGCACTGCTCATTTCTCTTGACTTACTCTAGGACTGTCATTATTTTCAGAGGATTTGGTGATCTTAGTGTGGGACAAATAAAAGATCACCTAATGCTAGACAAATATAAATCAAAGCTTTAAAAATAAAAAGGCAAATAAAAATGTAAAACACAAACAACAACAACAAAAAACAGTAATCAAGTTGCAATTATGTATTACAGATTTTTTTTTTTTTTTGGATACTAGAAAGGATCCTTTGTGAATCCTTTACTACAATTACCCATTTCTCTTCTTTTTTAATCAAAGTTTTAATTGCTTCCCCTTAGCCAAGAGCATTATTTCTGAGATTTTTTAGCATTATATACATCATTGCTCCTCTGAGCATTCCAGCAAAAATCAGTAATCCATAGAAAAAGCGCAGGTACTAGTTTGTGCACGTGCTCCTGAAAGTCGAGGAAAACAGGAAGAAAAGGAATGTGAAGGTCTGTAGTGAAAGGTGCAAAGTCTGTAGTGAAAGATGAGTCTCAAAGAAGGGTGAGCTGCCTTTTAGTCATCCTTTTTGCATGGCTTCAGAATGAATGTGGTCTACAAGCAGTAATGCAGAGCAAGTATGCAGTTTCAGCATGGATAATTTATACTAATGACAGTGAGCCAATAGGCAGTCGATCGTGACATGCTTTTGCCACTTCATAAAGTGAGTCTAAACCCTTTAGATGGTTGTAAGAGGTCCTTCTGATTAAAATAAACATTGCTTAATCTTTGAGCTACTTGTTTATCACAGTGAGCAAAAATAATTCAGTTCATGTGTCTTTTTGACAAAGTGACTCATACAGGCCCCTTGATAAAAAATATTTGGTTTCACTGAGAGAAGATGTAGGCTCACAAGTCATTTGCATGGTACACTCTTGGCTTGCTACTGAAGATCTTGTTATCTTAAGATGAATGTACTTGTATTTTTTTCCACTTTAATAATTTAATTCTGTTCCCTAACTCTGTCATTGCATTCTGGTCACAGTTTTCTTTCTGAACACGGGTGAAGCCTGCTCCAAGAAACAGGGTCAGTAAATACTAGGAAGAAAACTGTGGCTCATGGTGCTCCCAGAACTTAGTGGTGTCCCACTGAGACTGAAATTTCAGTCACAGAAAGATAATGACTACAGTTTTCTTCATATATGGTTTTTAACTCTTGGAGCTCGAATACATCTAAGAACACCTTCTTAGATTTCTTTTCTTGGCATAATGTTCACAATACCTACCATGCTACTGCAAAAATAAAGAAAATAAGAGGATTGTGGAAAAATATCTCTCATCATTCATAATTTATTCTGATGTGCATATGTGCTTTAATAGTGATACCATATTAATTATACAGCGTCCCAAAACTGGGCAATACTTAAAAAATTTGAAATTCTAAGGATATATTTCTTCCTGTCTACAGAAGTACAATTTTAAAGTAAGCTATTTAATAGACTTGAATGAAAAAACAGCTTTTCAATAGAAATAAAAATTTTGAAGGCTGATACTTAAGCAAGGGCATGATAAAAAACATTAAAAAATCAGAACCTAAAATGGCGTTAAATCTTCCTGCTAATATTCTTTTATTTTTTATCAGTAGCTTCAGTCTGCGTGTACTCTTCTGTCTAATTATTTTTAATTTTAACTGCAAGACATGTATTTCTTGTTATTTAGGTTTTGTTTTGTTTTTAAGTTTTTGATCTGAAATAATAATAATTGCTGCAAAAATGTTCCGGGATGTTTTGTACTGCAGTACCTGTTCTTCTTGGGTGGTTACTGTAAAAGGTTTTGATGTGTGCCAGCACATTGTGGTGCTGTCTCAAAATAAACTATGCCTTCTGTTTCCTAGTGATATAACACTATACTTCAGCTGAGCTATAGCTGAAAGCTTTAGGTGAAGAGAGATTTCTCTTCTGAAGCATTTATCTGACAGGAGCATTGGCTCCTGTTAGTGTTGGTAGGGTCAAGAATTATCTATCTCTGCCTAGTTCTTTTTGATTTTTTCCTTATTACTGTGCGAAGACAGGTAATGCTTTGACGCAGCCAGTAGTAAAATTGTATAGGACCTTCGTGCTTACCTGCCAGCTGCTGATACTCTCTGAGCAGACAGATCTACAGGAAACTGTCTGGGCATGAAAATGAGTGGGTATAGAGTCTAACCTTTCTCTGGGGTTAAGCAAATACCAGTCTCAAACCCTCTAGTTACATTTGTTGGGGTCTGATATAACCAGGTTTTTAGATTTTAAAGATGTGTAGGAAAGTATCATTTTTAGGTGATGACGATTCCTTATTACTCTTTACCACTATTTTTTTTTATACTGAATAGAGTACTGCAAACAAGATTTTCTCTTTTGCTGCAGGAGATCAACCTGCAGCAAAAAAGAAAAAGTAAAAGTTACATTTTTGCATGTCTTCCATTTTTTCAAGGAAAAAACACTATTTTTTTCCTCTAACCCAGGAAGAAAATCTCCCTTTCAGAATCAGCTGTCCTCAGTCTCTGGCTTCGTCACTTACCAAGCCTTGAAAATGCTACGTTACATGTTTTAGACCAGCTGGTTTCCATTCAGATGAATTCACTGGAAGAAGTGGCTTCTGTCATAAAAGATTCGTTTCTGGTATGTACAATGTTGTAGTACATTTGATACTGCTCTTTCAGGCTTAGGAAGTGATGGTTTTCAAATATGTCAGTATCTTTGAGGGAACAGGGCTGTCATGTGGCAATAACTTTGGCATTGCTGAAAGCAAATCTCAAGTCATAAATTTCACTAATTTTTTATTTTTTTATAATTAATTGACTGAAGGCAAAAAAGAAGTTTCATCCTGTGATGAAAAACAGATGAAGAAATTGAGAATCCTGTTGGTAGGAGTGCTGCATACCTGCCTCTGTCTTTAAAAATTATCCCCTTTTGCCAGGGAGGATTTGAATCTGTTTTTACCTCAGTCTCTGTGCCCATTGAAGTTTAGCAGTTTAGACTGCTGAAGTTGAAATGCCTTGTAGTTTACTATTATTATGGACTGCTTAGTTACTTGGTTTTGTTTGAAAACTTGAATAAAATTCTTAATACATAACATTTCTTAAACTGTGATTATGATCTATTTTAAAATGCACCAAAACTCTTTCCTGTTAGAAAACATAGTGACGCTGTACCTCTTACAAAATAATGAGCTAGTTAGCAATGCTATATGCAAACTGGTTACTTAGAGTGTGAGAAAACATATGTACTACACACTTAAATTACATATTTCTTAAGATAGATAGCACTCAAAAATGGTACATCACGTCTTATTTTCCACCTATGAAAGATTAAGTATTTTAGATAGGAAGTCTAAAGTTTTAAAAATTCTTCTGTTTTAATTGAATCTGCAAATTTCTATTTTAGGGGGTCTTTATAGTACTTGCAAATCTCATAAATGCTTGGCATCAACAGCATATTGTGCATCATCTGGGATTCTAGTATCCCAGAAAGCAAAGCTTATACACAAGGCCTGTACATAGTTTTATGTATCAGATACACTATGCATTGAATGCAGTACATGGTACCACACATGGCTGAGAAGAAAAGTCTAAGTTAGGATGTAGCAGGAAGTAAAATGTTTGTTTTAATTATTGGTTTATAGGTGTTTGTTAATGACTTTCATGCCTACATTGTTTTATCACATCCTGATATCTCAAAATAACGGAACCTTACTGTGCTAGCACACTTAAATTATTCTTCTTTGTCTCAGCTCCAAAGACTTGATACATTCAAAAAAAGACATTCACGAAGGGGAAGGACCAGAGCAGCAGCTTTGAATGCTGGTTTAGAGAGGACATCCTGTGGACAAGGAGTGGAATGAAGGCAGGCATAAAGATGAGAGCATTTGGAAGATGCATGTAGTTTATTGGTAGCAGTTGACAGAAGAGAGAGGCTGTATAAAAGGGAGATGGTTTAGGAATTAAAAACAATGGGATTACAATCTTCAGAATTATAGAGGGAAAAGATTGGATCTAGAAACTGTGGTCTACAATATCTAATGATATACAGCTTGTACCTGGTACTGTAAGGATAGTTGTGTGGTGTTAGATCTGTCAGCACCTTGAATCCAACAGCCTGCCTGAAAGACATTTGAATATTTATTTGGGAGTATGGGTATGCATGTTTTGACAGTTGGATGAAGGCATTTATTGGATGTGACCTCTTTGCTTTATGGGTATAGTAATAAAAAAGTGGAAATGTGAGTCGCCAATTGATAGGTTTAGACATTTCTTCTATTTGAAAGAAGACCTACAGAGTACAAATAGGCAGGTATATGTTGGTGTTTTGATTATAGTATATGATAAGAAAGAAAAATCATTAAGCTATTTTGTAATTGCATTATCAAGGCCATTTATCTAAACAAAATATTTTGAAACAGCAACCAAACTGTACATAAGCCTCATAGTGACCTACAGTACCCCTGTGGTTATAAAATACTATACTTCTATTGTAATAGCAACTTGATATGAAATACTCATATTTGAATTCCAAGTGTAATTATAGTGTGATGGTCCACTAACTTGTAGTCTTATGTGGTATGCTATTAGGTTTGTGGGTTTTTGGTCTAAACTGGAATTAATATTGGAAATTCTATGGTTATTGAAAAGTAACAAAAACAAGTGAAGTGACCATCACAAATTGTTTTTTGGCTTCTTCAGAATTTGGTGGGTGGATAGATGTCTTCCTTGCTGAAGTAATGTTGAATATTTTGTGTGTGAATAAACAACTAAAATTTAAGTAAAAACACATCAGAATGTTATACTTTACTAGAGATATATGCATATATATACACTAATTTTAAGCCCATTTTTGTAAAGAAGTATGCAAACAAATCAATGTCGATTATGATTTGTATTCTGTTCTTAGATAGCTTTCCAAAGAAGTTTTATTTCATTCAAAGATATAAGAAAACCCTACTATATTGCAATAGGTTGAGAAGGCTTAATATTTGTCATCTTCTGATGTGCTTGCCAAACCACTCTCCCTCATATTTGAAAAGGCATGGCAGTCAGGCAAAGTCACTGGTGAATGGAAAAAGGGAAAAAGTATTTTTCCTATTTTGCTCCTTTTAAAAATGGCAAATGGCTCTGTTTTTGTTTGATTTTTGTTTTGTTTTGTTTTGTTTTTGAAGCTCCACATCTCACACTCTTGAAAATATGTAATCATGATATTACACATGCAATTACATTTCCCTGCATTTGGATCTTTTCAGCTTAGCACGTGTTGTGCTATATGGAATGTGCATGTTTGAAAAGTGATTGAACAAGCTGCCGGTAGACAAGATGTTAGATTTTCTGAGCTTTCTCTAAAAAATATCATGTAATTGCAGACAAGATTATTCAAATACAAAAATCTCTCATTTGGGGGGGAGGGAAGAAAAAAGAAAAAAAGAGAATAATGTTAAAACCCAGAAACCCTGTGAGAAACCCTCCCAAACTTGAGAATCCCTCCCAAGCTCCAGAATTGCTCTAGTATGCCATGCTACACCAAAGGCACATTATCCATCTTCAGATAGCCTTGAAAACTTTGGTGCTATGGATACTATTCTTATTTTGAGTATTTTCAAATTAATTGGATACAGTCTATTATCAAAATCTTGTGAAATTAGGTAACTTTTTTTTTTTTTTTCCTTAATGAGTAGACTTTCAGAATTGAAAATTTATTTTGGTCTTTTGCAAAAGAGCCATGGTTTGATCTTTATATGTGGGGGAACGTACTGGTGGACCCTGTTAGTTTGCACCCAACATATCTTAGGCAAAAGGGGGTTTGTATGTTAAAGGTGGGTAGAGTATCTGAAGGCATCAGAGAAATTGCTGAATTCAACCATTTAACCCACAGGACTGGTAAACATAGCTTTAACTCTCCACTGTTTCCATACAGTGGCTGAGATTGGAAAGGATGTCTGGAGGTTGTCTAGTCCAGGTTTTCTTTAAAAGAAAAAATAAGTCTTGTTTGCTTGTTTGTCACATCCAGCCAGTTGGTTGTTTTTTTGTTTGTTTGTTTGTTTGTTTGTTTGTTTTTTCTTTTTTCTTTTTCCTCCCTCTAACTGTGGAATTTTGGAGACCAGCCCTGCAACACCCTGAATGCTGTTTTTCATACATCAAAGCAACCAACTGTAAATATTCATGAACGCTAGATGGCATACGTTCAATAGGACAAACCTAGCTACAGCCATGTGACAGTGTGGTGAAACATAAAAATAAGGTTCTACCTAGTATTTCCAATATGCAAAGATAACTGTGAGGGAAAACAGAACAAAACAAAGCAAAACAAAACAAAAACTGTCCTTTTAAGAGCTTTTCTAGGCAGTTTGTCTTAAAGGTTGTCTTTTTGTTTTCTGAGGTTGTCATATAGGGTAAAGTCCTCCTTCTGCCTGTGTGTAATTAAAAAGCAAAAAGAAAAATCGCATTTACTGGATACTTTTTAGCTTGAAACAGATGCAAAAAAGTTTTCTTTGGAATGGTGCTTCAGACACTTAGAGCTGTTACAATAAATGCCATGTGTACTCCTTCCATGCATCTTGAAGTATGTAATATGCAATTAACCAGACATGCATCGTTCCAGATTCCTGAGTAATTATGTTCTCATCAAATCTTCAGGTGCTAATTTCAGGACAAAACAACACCACCAACAAAAACAAACAAACAACAACAACAACAAAAAAAAACACATGAGTTTGCTTTATGTTTGTTTTACTTTTACTTAAGCTAATGCACTTTGGAGAACATGTAAATAGGAGTATAATATTACTGCTTTATAAAAGCCTACATAAATCTTAGAATTTAAGAACATGGGATTAGCAAGTAGTGTGTTTACCCATGCATGTTTAATATAATTTTCTTAAAATAGTCTTTTATGTGGTAGAATCAAAAATATAAAAAGCTTCACTAATTAAAAAAAAAATAAAATAGTTGATGCACTGAGATATTTAGCTCATATTAGCAACCCTGAAATTAACAGAACATAATACTGTGAAAATATGTCTTGGACCAAAATGCATGTGGTAGTACTAAAGACAAAGGAAGTAAATATAATTTCTGGAATTTCATTTTGAAGATGTATCAAGAATCTCTAAGCACATCCAAAAAGAATCATCTTTAAAGGCAAGAAAAAAGCTTTTTAAAATCTTCTCCATGTCTTTCGCCTCCAGCAATTGCATGCAACAACCTGTTTTATCTGCCAGTTTTAGTATTTTTAGTGATTGTTGTCATAAACAGTTTGGTATCCCAGGTGTTTGCATTTATCAGCTGTTAGCCTGCTTGGTATTGCTGTGGCTGTCCCTTCATGATTTTAATGTAGTTATTTTGGAGAATATAACCCTGAGAAAATCTGAGTGTTTAGTAAGAGTTGAGGTAAGATTTACAGTTTAATAATTGCAGCATAATAGTATCCATTAATTAAGCCATAGATTATACAGTTGTTTGAGTTGCTTCTTAATGACTAATTTCCTTTCATTTCTTTACAAACAGCCACAAGCAGCAAGCCATCCTGCCATTTTCAGAATTGTTAATGAAATCTTCAAGTAAGTTTTGAAATTATAGTGGAAAGTGTGTGAAATTACCAGTCTAAACACTGAGATTTTCCTTCATGAGATATGTTTTAATAGAATATACTCTTAGCAGAATGCGTCAGTATACCCCTTTGTGTAATGTACTGCAAATAATAGCAAATGTTAAAAATCCCGAGTACTTTATTGAAAGTTACGTTATAACTGTCGATTATAATTGACTACATTGTATTTTAGCCTTTAGAAATTGAAATTTATTTTATTCTATAGTAGAGATTTGTTGTTGAAATATTATTTTGATGTGAAAACTGTAAATACTCTGTAATGGCTTGGCCCATGCCAGCATGAAGGTGGAATGTAGCTATAATATTTGCATTTACCAATGTGGCATCTTTGACATTATGTTAATTATCTTCAGGATTGACATCAGATATGCTCTTATTTGCACTAAGCTATTGATCTGCCTGTTATTAATGAGTTTCTGTTCGAATGCATTATTTTGAAGCTATGTATATTGTTCACCACATGGGGGCTTCCAGTCCTTTGTAGTTTCAATGTTTTTTTCTCTTTGCTTGTCTTTCTTCTTATTTTATCATTCTTTTTGAGATGGTCTATTGCTGTGGTAATCAGATTTGATACAACAGTAATGCTAAGAAGAAGCTGATGATCTTTGTTCATCAAGTGTTTTCCTTTATAAGAAGGGAAAAAAAAAAAAAAAAAAGCCTTCCAGGTGCATATGTTCAGGTACTGACAGAGGAGCCTCTACTGCAGAAACTGTAGTGCAGGGCAGAGGCAGTACACTCTTAGAAGCACACATCTAAACTTTGTCTCTTTCAGGAATAACTTTTCCTACTATTTGCATGATTGTTATTGAGCTTTAATGTGCTAAATTGTTTCTTCACAGGGAGATGCAGATACAAGATATTAATGATTTTTTTTTCTACAAAGTAGAAGCTTACTTTGTTGCTCTGTGCAGCTATAAAGTCCATAAGCCTGGCCTGAGTTTGTGTACTATTTCTTGTGTTTAAACTAGAGATTATATTTGCCTGCAGCTTTATGAAATTTCTGAATTACAGTAATGTGTTCGTTGTTCTCGTCTTCTTGATTGTTACGGAAAAAAAATAAGTCTCTAATAAAAAAAGTATATTAAATCCCAGTGTCAGCTTACTTTGAACAATTTTCTCCTGACCATTACACATCTTTTAAGGATGGGAATGAAAATTACTCTTGGCTGTCCACGTACTTTTGTGCTCCATTTGCTCAAGTTTTCATTATGCCCTATGGAAAGTCAGTTAAAGGGTTCACATTCCTGAACCTCCAGAATGGATTTTATGATTTCACCAATGAAAGGACTTTGGAATCAGTCTCTAATTAAATCTGCAGTAATTACTGATCCAAAGTATGCATTTGGTGTATACTAATTTCTGTTTGTGCTGCTTGATGATCAGTAAGGAGAGACAGTGATTGAACTGCAGCTGTATTATTTAATATTTAAGTTTGGTCTTCTTGTCTAGTTTGCTATAGATGGAACTTTTAAATTTGATTGACAACTTTTTTTTTTTTTTTTTCATTTCTTCTGACTACACTAGGAGTGCAGTACTTAACAATTTAAGTCTCTCCTAAAGTCCCTCTTTCTCTCTCATATTTTTCCTCCAGGTACCATGCCCCAGGAGATTGTAATTTCTTTCTAATTTGAGATGGCCCATGGATGCCTTCCAACAAAGCAATGAAATATGCCTAACTGTAGGCATAGGAATACTTGCCTTGAACCCAATGAGACTGTTCTAAAACCAAATTTGCCTAGTAAAGTCTGATAGTCTGATAGTCTGATTTTTATTTTTATCAGTTTTCCCGTATTGGTAAGGAAAATTCTACATTTCTGTGTGTATACTCTATGCACATAAATCCAAAGTATCTGTAGGGGTTGTATATGTTTTCTTAAAAACAAAAGAAAACAAAAACGTGAAATTGGTATTCTATCAGTTTCCACACTGGCATAATTAGTGTGATGAGCTCAAACACAGCTTGAAGCTACAGCCTAGGAGGAATGTACCTTTTTTTCCTTCCTTTCAATAACAGTGGTGTGTTTGGGGGAATAATTATCTAATCTGTCATAATCTAACTTCAATATTTATGCTTAGGAATGCACTGCTGGAAACTGATGGAACTCCAGAAGTTATGACCATAATACAGGTGTTTACACAGCTCTTCGTTCAGGTTCTCCAGAATGAAAACAAGCAGGTTGGTCAAGACCTACTTCTTAATGTTTCCTTTCAATGAGAACATACATAATTTTGCAAGAAAATAACAATTCTGCTGATAGGAATGGTGACTGAATATAATGAGTGAAACGGTAGCAACTCTATGGCTGTACATGCACGCCAAAGTTTAGTTCAGACATTTTCAACCGTCAATAAAAATGCAGCGTGAAACCAATATACCAGAGCAATTTACCTGAGTTTATCCTGAAATAATCCTACAACCTGTTGAGAACATACAAGCTGTTGTTTTTGTCGAGGGCAGTTGTCATGGTGCTGAAGTTTCTGTCTGTACAATGAGCATCATTATCGTCATGCACCTTTGACAGACAGGATGAAGAACTTCAGATTAGTTTTTCTTTTGCAGTTGTAGGGTTCTTTATAATACATGAAACAGAGGTCATAACCCCAGCCTCGTTCCCATTCCCTGTCTGTGTCCCCCACACTCAATCCCTCCACAAATAACAGTAAGTAGGATACCAAATACCAAAAGGTAGAACACGCAGCATGCAAAACAGTTTCAGTTTCTGGTCATTAATGCCTCGGGAGTTTTTCCTCAGTTTAAAGCTTCAAATTTCCCAGCTTAACATCTCTTCTTCTGCACAGAAGTTTACACTGTTCTTACTGAACTGAATTAAGTAGATTTACTTTTGTATGTACTACTTTAACCATCAGCAAGATCAGCTTCTTACTTTACATTTTTACAATGGGAGATATGAATAAGTTTTGTTTATAGGTTACAAACATTTTTTAGATTACAGGATCACTGTCACTTCACATCCTGACAGTTTTGCTTGTTTTTAACTCCAATGCATATGATGTAAGTTTGGAAATTATCCTATCATTTAATAGTTTTTGGTTTAGACTCAAATACATTTTCCATTCGTTTGATTTTTGCATCCATTTGGGGAAATGGTGGTTAAGAAAATGTGGGGACTTCATCTGGGAACTTGTGATGTACTGACCTTTAATTAGCATTGTGATTGAATCTGTCTTCTAGCTTCAGGCAATATGATTTAAGGATGAAACTGCAGCTGTGTTGCTTAATATTTAGGTGCCTTGCGTGTTAATTTTATGCCACCCTGGTTTCATGGCAGCAGCATGTTGTGTAGCCCCAGGTGTGGGTGACTGGGTGGAGAACACAAGTAAAGATCCCACACCCATCAGACACCCAAGGGCTAATCCTGTTGTGCAGGTGATGTTTGATTCATGGTGAAAGTTCTTCATCTGCTGACATCGCAACATGGACTATTGCCCAATTCTTTGAAAGTGGTTTTAAATGTTAAGTTTCCTGTATTTGACTTTTATACAGTTTAATTCATGGGTTTTTAATTTAGATACTATCTTCATTCTTAGAATTTAAAATCCCTTGTTTCACAGTTTATGAATCAACTGTAATATTAACTAACAGTTGACATAAAAATATGCAGGCACGGACTACTTCCTAAATATTGTTTAAATCACTGTGATTTTTATTTTTTTTTTTTTTGTGGTCTACCAGTATTACATATATTCATAGGGCAACCATTTTTGTAGTATCTGGATGTCCTTGATAGGGGATTTAATTTGCTCCAATAACATTTCTTGGTTTTACCATTAATGTTTACCATAAGAAATGTTACTGGAGCAAATTAATGGTTTTACCAGTAATGATAGAAGCTGAAGAAGGTTATGGCTGGATCATCTGAGGCCATAGGAATTTAGAGTACAGTTGACTGAAAAAAGACTATGCAAACAGATGTGTCCCAAACATGTTTTGAAGAACCAGGTCATGTCTGGCAGCTGCACAGGTTTGCAAGGTAGGTAGGAGGAGAATGATTCCCTATTGCAGTGTGTGCTGTTTTTTCTGATAACTTTGTAGGCTGTACTGGGTTGAGATGTTGGGATGACCTTCTCTGTCTTGTGTAGAAGCAAATTTCATTCCAGTTTGTGATAGCAGTGAGAGCTGACTTGAGGATAAGGTCAAGTTAGTTGTGAAAAGTTAGTTGTGAATTCATGAACTGAAAGCTCTTGTTTTTATTTGATGGAAATTATAATTTTCTCCAGGATTGTTTTCCCTTAGGACTGTCAGTGTTTTTCACCTGGGAATGTTGTTTTAAATAGCTGCATAAATATTTTAAGCCAGTCATCAACTTTTATTTCCCATTTGATATCATGGTAATTATTATAATCAGCTACATCCAAAGTAGTTCTATCTCTTGGTACCTTGTTTTGCTGTTCGTGATGGTCTATGTCAGGAAAGAACTGCTTAAAATACTGTGTGTATGGTACAAGGCGATTTTTACTCATTTATTTTTTTTTACTTTGCTTAAACCATATGCTGAAAACTGGTTTTTACATGCTTTACAATACCGTTTTGATACGTAACTCACGCTGTGGTTTGTCTTGGCCTCTACTGACTGTGTCAAGAGCTGCTTTTTCCTGGGGATTCTTGATGCAAGCTAATTGGCTACACACATACTTTAGTACAGGGATTATTAATTTTTAATTAGCCTAATTCCATTTGACAAGTACGCTCTTAGAGTCTTACCATACCAGTGATACATTGACTGCCTAAGAATACCGCACATATTACTGTGCTGTAATTAAAATTAACTGTTGTTTACAGAACAATAACAACAAAAATAGAGAGAGAATGTGTCACCCCATTTATTTATAAGGTGCATAGATGAATTTCACAAATTAAGTAAGTTTTTTCTTAGACTGAATGTGGTCTTCATTGGGTTTAGAGATTTGTCACATTCTATAGTCTGTATTCCCGGTCTGCATTTCAAGAGGTGATCTATTTGCTGACTCTTATTCCTAAAGGAAGAAGCCAGAAGACTTCTAAGGTTGTTGGTATGGAGACTTGAATCACAGAATGGCTGAGGCTGGAATGGACTTCTGTTGATCATCTGGTCTAAACCTTCTTTTCAGGCAGGGTCATTTAAAGCAGGTTTGCACAGCACCATGTCCAGACAGCTTTTGAGTATCTCCAAGGACAGAAACTCCACCACCTGTCTGGGCAAACTGTGTCAGCCCAGCCTGATCAGTCACCTGCATGGTAAAAAAGTGTTTCCTGATGTTCAGGGGGACCCTCTGGTGTTTCAGTTTATGCCTGTTGCCTCTTATCCCATCACTGGGCACCACTTTAAAGAGCCTGGCTCTGTCATCCTTGCACCCTCCATTCAGGTGTTTATAAATGAGATCCCTCCAAACCTTCTCTTCTCCAGCCTGAACAGTCCCAGTTTTCTCAGCCTTTCCTCGTAAGAGAGGTGCTTCAGTCCCTTCATCACCTTGGTGGCCCTACATTGGACTCTTTCCAGTATGTCCAGGTCTCTCTTTTACTGGGGAGCCCAGAACTGCACACACAACTCCGGATGCCACCTCACCAGTGCTGAGCAGAGTTGAAGGACTACATCTCTTGACCAGCACTTTGCCTAATGCAGCCAAGAATACTGTTAGCCTCCTTAGTGGCAATGATACGTAGACAGCTCATGGCCAACTCGGTGTCCACCAGAATCCCAGGGCCTTTTTTTGCAAAGCTGCTTGAGTAGCTGAGTGGCCCCCAGCATGCACTGCTGCCTGGGATTGTTCCTCCCCAGTTGCAGGACTTTGCACTTCTTGCTGAACTTCACGAGGCTCCCATCAGACCATTTCTCCAGCCTTACGAGGTGCCTCCGGATGGCAGCACAACCTTCTGATATATTCACCACTCCTCCCAGTTTTGTGTCATCAGTAAACTTGCGGAGGGTGCACACTGCCCCATCATCCAGATCGTTAATAAAGCTATTAAACTGGACTGAGCCCAGTAGTGACCCCATGGGTACTCTGCTGATTATGGCCTCCAGCTTGGCATTGTGCCACTCATCAGCACCCTCTGGGCCTGGGTGTCAGCCTGTTTTCAATTCACTTCAGATGGAGTTCATAGTATACGTTGGACATTCCTGTTGTAGATGGTTGCAGAGCAACAAGATTAAAGGATATTCTGCTGTTAGTCTCACATTTACACAAGCAGCGATGTTCACATCATGCAAATTTCACACACCCAGATAAATAGACAACAGGTTTGTTATCTATGAAAACCTTACGTTGTGCTGAATCAGATCCAAAGAATTTTAGTTTTCTGTTAATTGAACATAATGCAATAATCCACATCATGCCCTCAGATTTTGTGGATATTATTATTTCTTGTTTTGTTATGATCCATGAGCCTGTTTACAGTGGAAAATGAAATTAAACTAATTAGTATTTGTTAGCCTTTATGAATTAAGAGTCAAGACTCTTTTGATTACAGGAAAAAAAGACTAAGAATATTAAGATGTATTTTTTTTTATACTCTGAATCTTTTTTAATGCAGGTATTTTTTTAAAAATCCATAAATAATTACTTATAATGATTTTTTTTTTTTTCACAACTATCTCCCTTCTGTGTACTAAATCTTAAAATTAAGTTTAGAGTTACTTTTGTGTTCTTTTGCTTCAGACTGTGTTGCTAGTTAGTATGTTAGATGAGATTGTTTGCTGTGGGTTTGTTTTGAAAACTGACCAGAAAGCTCTTAAAATAACTTTTTTTAAAAAATTATTTTAGCATAAATTTCCACTGAAGGCCTACTTCCCTCACCATTACCAGCCCCTTGTAGTAGCTTTACTGAGACGTCCTTTTGGTAAGTTTCTAAATGACATATTTGCAGCATTAGCCAACTTGCATTGTCTTCGTATGTTTTAAAATAACTTTAAAAGGGACTAAGACTAAATTTTGCCATTTTCTGGATTGGATGTTTTGATTTAGCAGTTTTAATAATTTTCTTTTAGTGTATTTTTTGTAGGAACATCTAATTATTATGTAACTGTAACACATATTAACTTCAAGAAAAACTAAAAGACAAATAACAAAGAGTGCATTATATTTTTATGAAAACTGTGATATTAGGAATTAAAACAGGTTGCTGAGGTCTGTGTATATATATATATATGTTTATGCATATATACACACACACAAACACTTTTCTTACACCAGTAATTGTCATTATGTCATTATGAAAATTCATGTATTTGACAAGAAATACTGTGTTGCTTTGTTGTTTGTCTCTGAAGCTTGAATTCTGCTGTTCTTTTAGGTTCTGTAGGAACTTTTTTTTTTTTTTTTTTTTTTTTTTAAGATTTCCCATTTACATAGATCAAGAAATTACTGCTCAATGCCATACAGGTTTTCATGAGCAGTAATTTCTGCTCTGCTCAATACAAGAGCCTTTGAGAATGTTACTCCAGTGATTAGATGCTAACATTGAGGCAGAATTTACACAAGGCCTAATTTGAATAATATTCCTAGCTGTAATTCCTCACATGTCTCTGTCAATGAATTGTTCTAAGAAGCATAGGGGCAGTTATTGTTGAAAATTGGGAAATTCTACATGCTTTGTAATAACTGAATCCTGAACAAGTTTTAATGCTCGCTTAATGTGGTTAATTTCATTGTTCTGTTCCATTTGGACAGAAAGTTTTAATTTGGAAAAAAAAAAAGTCATCTTTTGAATTTGAAAAATCATATTTTAAGAATTTTATTTCATCCTTCCTCCTCAGAATCGCCAGCTACATGCTGGTCTCAACACTTGACACACATTTCCAATATGGTCAAAGCCTTAGTAGAAGACACAAACATTAGGTAAGCAGTATTTCTTAACTTTTTGTCCTTTGAATGTGTTACTTCGTGAAAAGTCATGCCATTCGAACTCTTTAGTGGCTACATTTCATTAAGTCTAATTTTCTTCTCTAATTATAGCTTTGGTTTAAAGACTTAGACTACTTACTGAACCAGAACTTTGTAGCACTTACAGACCTGTCCAATAAGCTCCTGTGTAAACAAAGTCTTCTCTTCTTGCTTTTGTTTCAGCAAAGAGCTAACTGCAACAGAAATACTCACTTTCCTACTTTGCCATTTGTCCCATTAAACTTTTAAAACTGATTCTGGATTGAATTTCTAATTCTGTTTAGCCAGAACTTTCAAAAGTTCTTGGGGCAATAATGTGATATCCAGAGAGGGTCCAATGCAACTTGCCTACAAGTTGTCCTTGGGCATTGCCATTGCCTTTAGGATGCAGAGTCACGGTGCACGCTTAAAAGGAGCCCTTTTGGCTCCTTTCATCAGGAGTAAAGTCCTGAAGAGCAGTGTGAGAAAATACATGGGATTGTCAGGGGAAAAACAGAGCCCAGGCTATGAGCTGGAGGAGGGGGAGCTGAGGATACTTATTGGAAAGTTGATCTGACATTTCTCCATTTTATTATTGTAACAGGAGAACTCTTTCAACCAAAACAAAACAGCTTGTATTGGAAAGAGTCTGTTGTGAGTTTTTCTCTTTCATGTACGAGATCGTATTGGGTTTCTGCAGGCTTGTATGAACATTCAAACTTCAAACTTCACGTATTTTTTTATTTTGTTTTGTTGTTGTTCTTGTTTTCATAAAGATATGTCTGCTAGACTATTGCATTGTTTGCTATATTGCTCCTTGAGCTGACACACAGTGCTTCTGACCTGTTGCCCTCAGTGTTTTGTTTGTGATTTTTGTTTGTTTTGCTTTGTTTTCCAAAATAGCTACTGTAATGAAAGATAATGTTCATCTATATGAATTCTGCTTTGGAAGTATATGTTCCAGGACTATAGGGACAAAAAATACATCCCTATCTGTTGTTGCACTGTAATTCTTTGCTTTTGGGTCTTGGGTCTCTGATGAGACTTGACTTGGCTAGAGTTTTGATATTAGTCTGCATAGATCTGCTCCAAGAATGAGCTTTCCAAAGAATATTGAACTGCTTTTAAATTCCAAGGAACCAAGTTATTTTTGCTTTTAAAACTGAAATATTTAAATAGAAATATAGAATGCCTAGGCCAGATAGATTTGCAAAGTAAGATACCCAACTGTCCCCCTGTTCACAGCATCCTGGAAGGCAGATCCTTAAATCCGCACTTGGTTTCAGTTAACACATGAAAGCTTTTATTTTTGTTGTTGCGTAGCATAAAAACGCTTTTTGCTGTTCCTCCTGAGACCTGGCTGTCTGCAGCTTGTTTCTTATTTTCTGTATGAGCTGCAGTTCAGTGCAATGTCTGTCAGTGCCTGGTCTGCTGTGATTTCAAACGTTTTTGCCCTTAAAGTGGGACCAGTAGCTGACCATGATTTCTTAAAGAAAAATAACTCAGGCTTTGAACAAACAAAAACCATCCATCTTAATGTGTTACAATAATAGAAGCATGTCTTTCTGCTTTTGTTACCTAGCCCTTGGCTTTTCACCTCTTCTGCCTTGATAATACACTAGTTTGAATAGCACTGTACTTGTCAGAATATCTTCTTACTTTCTTTGGGACTCACACAACAATTATTTTTTCCACCAAATCCCTCTCAGTTGTGAAGAAAAAGGATCTGACTTGTCTTCTTCAGTACTAATATCAATGAGTAACTGTATTTAATTTGCTTTTTCATTGTGTTATTCCTGATTCTGATTACTTATTGACATGCAGTCATCTCAGTAAATGGTAACTATCATGTGACATTTTAAATCAACTCACATAAGTTTAGGAGAAAAAAAATTCCCAGAAGAAGTGAAAGGCTACTTTTGGCAATGGCAGTAGTGTAGCTGTCAGTACAGAGTGGGCATAAACTTTAATGGGGTAACAAGTGGAGGTTATGTGATTCCAAACCAGGCAGTTTGATGGAAAGTTGTGGTGAGTTGTAATTTCACTGGTGCCTCAACTGCCGAGGCAAGAGTTGGACTCTATTCTACTTAATACTTGTTAAAGTCAGTTTAATGCTCAAGTTTAAGGACATGTATTTACCCTTTGAGCTATGAATGCTTCCAGTCATAAATATTGTCAGTGTTACCCTTAGTTATCTGTTCTCTGTAATTAAGTTTTAATTAGTGTGGTTTTTTTTTTTGTTTTGTTTCTTTGTTTGATTGTAAATCACTGTGTTTCAGAGCTAGCCTATCCACTTACATTGTCACAACATCGAATTATGGTCAGATAAGTAGGTTATTTTGCTGAAGGGAAGGCTGTTGTTCCAGATCACTGTCACATTTGTTTGTTGTTGCTGTTTTCTGTTTTTGTTGTTGTTGTTGTTGTTGTTGTTGTTGTTGTTTTTTGTTTGTTTTTGTTGTTGTTTTTTGTTTTTGTTTGTTTGTTTGCTTGTTTTTTGTTTGTTTTTGTTGTTGTTGTGTTTTTTTTTTTAAGGTTTTAAATGTTGCATTTCTGGATTCTAATAACTTCAGATTGTGCTGATCCTGTTCCTTTATCTAAGGAAACTTTGTCTCACATTTTGTCATACATCTCTAGTTCTCTGCAGTCAGAGACATGCTGTTACCTCTCCAAAAGCTGTGGAATATCAACAGCAGTGACTTCTGTAGCAGTTTCCTCAGCACACTATTTTCCAGCCCATCCTATATCAACCTCTTATGTCTGATGTCAGTGACCAAGCTTATCCAAAAATAAGGATAAGCTTGTTTGGTGGATTTATGTCCTAGGAATAGGACATAAATAGAATTTTGAGATCCTGGGATTCTGTGGTATGAAAGTATGATTTACAGGGTCAGCCGTTTCTGAGGTACTCATAGACAATGTGAGTCAACAGTATACTCTAGACATAGAATATTATCTGTGTGTATTACATTTTCCATCATAAAACAGAACATCCCTCCTTCAGGAAGTCTTAAGGATAAAGCAGTTTATTCCAACTATCATCTCGAGATATTCTCCAGGTGATGTGGGACCAGTAGCTGACCATGATTTCTTAAAGAAAAATAACTCAGGCTTTGAACAAAAAGATAACATCCATCTTAATGTGTTACAATAACAGAAGCATGTCTTTCTGCTTTTGTTACCTAGCCCTTGGCTTTTCACCTCTTCTGCCTTGATAATACAACTGCAATAATCAAACAACTGCATTAACCTTTGAAATTTATGAAATATTTTGGAGTTTCCTGGAAGGGGTGGTACAGCAGCTCTTGGAATCCCCATGAATAAAACTTAAGGAAAACCTCTGATTCTTCAAACCCATTGCCACACTTAATAGTAATATGAGTTCCTGCTTCTTGCTTTCCTTCCAGATGTCCTTTCTTCCTTCCTCACTCTGTTTGTCTTTATACTTATGGGAAGCCCATCATTAGTTTGCATCTCCCCATGCGAACTAATGTGAGAGTGTAGAGATGACCTGTGGTCCATTCTGATCCTTCTTTTCCTTAATGCAGTAGCCCAGATTGTAGTATCTTCCAAATATTCATTAAAGAGGATCCAAATTTTACAAGTCAGGAGATAAATACCCTTAAAAACTTTATATTTATCCCACCTAAATGTACTTCCTCATTAATTACCAAAAACATGTGCTTTTAACAGAAAATAACTGAGAAAAGCAAAACAGAGAAATAGAAAACCAATATAAGGCAACAGCATTTTAGAATACAGTACATAATATACAACTTAACGTTTTGAAAATCCTTAGACTGAAGACCATAAACTGTGAATACTTTTATGATGTATATTTTAATACATAATATTTTGTCACTGCTATTTATTGGAAACTGGTGTCATGGATATTCTGTTTTGCTGATAAGATTAATCTGTTAATAGCACTGGGCCCCTATTGACCTTATTGCAGATAACAGAGTACGTGGCTCTGCTTAACAGGTAAGACATTATCTGTTGAAGAACAGCTTAGTGGTCTTTATTTTCATGCTAACACCCTTTGCAGTTAATGTAAGAAATTTATAAGTGTTTAATAAGAAGAAATACTTAATTGCATCTTTGTCATATTCCAGTTCCTCTGACCTTTTAGAAGTCTGGTTTTTGGTTGCTTGTTTTGGAGAGTGGCTGGATATTGCTGCAGAACAATTGCTGAAGGCAGCTGTAGAACCAGATGCTTTGCTGTGGCTGTTGGCATTTTATTACTGTCCTCAGACTAAAAACCTACAAAGGATTCAAACAATGGTGAGTGATGTAACAGTAGTAATCAGCGATAAGCAGTTAATAGTCTGCTTATATTTTATTGCTATAAAACAAATTGTGTGCACCAGAAAAAATGAAAGGTCTGCACTGGAGAAGGTATTGGTTTTACAAGGTCTCCTGGGAACCAGGTTGCAGTGAAGTTGGAAGCTAATTTTTGTGAATTTTCCTGTTGACAATTAGAATTTTTTTTCCCTTTTAAAGACAGCTATATATATTAGCATCATTTTAGCTTTCTTGAAATAACTCATGTGTTTTTCATTAGACATAAAACTATGCTGGGAATGGTATTTTTGAAATCTCTGTGTGGCAGAATTCAGCAGTCCTGTGTTATAGCATCTTCTGAGAATGAAACACAAAAGAAATCACAACAGCAGTCGAAGCAGTAAAGACATTCATCACACACAGCACTGAATCCCAACCTCACCCATCTATTCTGATTCATCTCAAATCTCTGTATTAATTCTTGACATGTATGAGGCTGTAAAAAGTATGTTATATTCTCACATGCTAAATTTCTAACAGAATGAAGCAGTGTTCTAACTTTGCTCTCTGTAACCGAGTGGTCTGGTGCATGTCTTTGTGTGCCTGCAAGTGCATGAAAGTCTATCAAATGCGTGAAAGTCTACTAAATACATTTAGATCTATTCACAAGTTTGGACTAGCCCAAGCTATCTGCTCCACAAAGCCCAGATTCAAAATCCGGCTGCAGTATCTAATTTTTCTTAATTAAAAAAAAAAAAAGAAAAAAGAAAAAGATGCAGCTCAATACACCACATCATGTTTTCATTTTGCATCTCCAGTGTATTTCACATCTCCAGTATGTTTTGCAATATTTTGTTTCCTTTCCTTCCCATCCCACTACTACATATGCAAACTCACATGCCAATCACTTTTTACTTTCTTTCTGTTAAATTTCTTATACTCCAGGAGCTGGAGTGGAATATTGATCAAGTAGAGTTAGGTTAGAGCTACAGTGGGACAAAGAAACAAGGGTTTTAGAGTGCAGTTTTGGGAAAGAAGGCAATACCCAAACAACAAACACGAGTGAATGAAACCAAATGACTGTAGGTGCTGATGTCTATGTATATGGAGCATTGTCCACCTCCAGCACCACAGAATGAAGTCGTATTGTCACACATATAAAGTCACCTTCCCATGTGTCCCTTGTGCTATCAGTTTGTTATTCTCAGTCAGTGTATGATAAACTTCAATGAAAAAAATGTTTTCCATTTAGAGCCCACACAGTTACTCATCTGTTCCCAGAGGTCTCATATTTCAGTATGATTCTTTTCTTCAGTTACTTAGAGTGAAAAAGACTTTTTGCACAGGTTAGGCTACTTGAAAGGTATTCCCACAGTTCATGCTAAGCTTCTGCCTTTATTTAGATGTTTGATTTATTTTAGTAGTAGTAGTAGTAGTAGTAGTAGTAGTAGTAGTAGTTCCTTGCCAGGTTTGCAAGCTAGGGACCTTTTCATTCAGTATATTTTTGTACGGAAAGGTGCACACTCATGACTTAAGATTGTATTCCTGCAACTGAATTTAGGTAGCAGCTTAGATATCAGAAAGAGTGGAATTCATACTGTTAAAATGATTTAAAGAAGGCAGCAGTGCTTTTACTGTTCACTAGAGTTCACTTGTACATGCAGGACAGAATATTCTGTTCTTCACTTATTTATTCATCTCCTCTTTCTTACCTTTACACTGTGAAACATTGAAGGAACAAAATTTGAAGGTTTTCCTAGATGTCCTAGGGTGCACGAGCTCATGGAGCAGGTCCCGTTAGCTATCAGTCTCCCTGCTCTGGCACATGGGATGGAGGCACACCATGAATGGGATGCAGAAAGGATGTGGGAGAATTCCAGTTCCCTTTCCTTAAACTCTGGTTTCATTTGTTGCATTACAAGTAATTGTGAACATAATCGTTTTCAAACATAGAAGCTGTTTTATGGGGAAGGGATGAGAAAAATGAGGTCAGGTAAATGATTGACATAAATTATCCTAATGAACATGGTTGAGAAATGGATGTCCTTTTCCATTGGATTTGCAGTTGTTACATTTTTCCATTGTCCCTGCACTTGTTTGCTGTTGTGGAGTTTTTTTCTTTTCTTTTCCTTTATTATTTTTTAAACACACATTTGTTTGGTTTGTTTTTAATAGGGTGGACAGAATTAGTTATGATTTTTATTTTTTGCAATAGTTGCTTGTAGTTCGTTTTCAATTGTGTAGGAGCCAAAGTCTTCTGTTTTCTACACCCAGTAAAAAATGAGTTTTTATTGGCTAACTCTAAAGGTAAAAACATAAATTGCAAACAACACAGGAAGAAGGAAAGAACTGCATTCTTACCAGAACATTTTATCAGTTGAGGTCAGGTTGCATGGGGATTTGACTGATTTGTACCAGCAATACTGAAATAAGCCCTTGAGGAGTCTCTATTCTTTTTCCCACAATGCAATAACCTGACCATGTTCTACTGAGGGACTTTCTCTATTTCCTTTTATTATTAAAAAGGTCAAATCCTGGCTTGATGCCCTGCCCGCTTAGTTTGCAAGATTAAAGAAAGTTAACAAATCCTTTCTGCTCTCCTTTGTGTGCGTGAATCAGTATAAAAGAAATGTGTACTGCCCTTCCTTTCCTGTTCTCCCTGCCTAAATGCTGACTTTTTTCATGTTTGGGTAGTTTCTGCCAAGTATTCCGTGTCCTGTTAGTGAATAAATCCATAGGAAAAATACCATAGGTGACCTTTACTCTCCTTTGATCCTGCATCCTTTGGAATTGTTCCTTACAGGCAGAAGCTCGAGCAGTCTACAACCGTCTAATAATGCTCTTCAACGCTACTACACTTTCTGTCAGAGATCTGCAGGCAACTGTAAACAGTATAACAGATACAGAGCAATGTTATACCCAGCATCTTACAACACACCTTCTTACCAACTTTTTACTATTTTCTTCTGGTGGACATATGATTGCCCAGGAATTTATTTCCCATGTAAGTTTTGTTTTGTTTTTGTACCACACCCCCCCTTTTTTTTTTCCAGTTTAAGCAAAATATATTTTTCTTACTATTTGGATTTACGTTAGATCCACTTAAGAAAGAAGCTATGTAACAGAGAATTAAAGGAGATTGTGACTACAACAACTATAGCTAACCTGCTATTTATCTATTTAAACTGAAGTCAAAGTATTCTCCTTCTTGATACATCTTGATAAGATCCCACTGAAAAAATTGCTGTATTGACTGCAGAAGCACTCCAAGTAGTAGCTTGCAACTAAGGGATACCTACAGTTAATTTACAGCCGGCATATTGTGTAAACATGTTGCTGTAAATTTTGCTGTTTGCTTTCCCCAGCTGCAAATCACTACTTTAATTATCCAGCTGCTGCAGAGGTGCTGGAATTGTCTTCTCTCTGTTTTCCTGTAAGTGAAACAAGTACTAAGTGTCAGCATTGATAAGGCAGATGCTTGGTACTTTAACAAATCCAGAGAAAGAAAATGGTTTAAGAACTGAGAGAGAAAAAAAAAAAGAATGAAGTCCCAAGAGAGTGCCACTTAGCGTGTGAAAAAAAGATGGAAAAAAATGGAGTGAAATGTTGCATGTTTGCTACAATATCTTGCTAATTTTGTTGAGAGCTTTCAGTGATAGTGGTGTGAACTGTAAAATGTGTTTGTGTCTCTCAAGATTTTTCTTAAAAAGTACAAGCTTCCTGTACAAGCAGGTATTGTGTGGTTTTAGCACTTTGAAAATTTTTCCTTCCAGCTGCAGTGTGCCCTTCCATTCTGTATAGGTTATATGTTTTATATGATCACTGTGATTCTGTGACAGGAGGAACTGGAAAACTATTTTGGCGGTTATTCCTTTTGAATGGCTAAAGAGACATAACATTTATCTGTTTAAGGAGAGCTGAGATATTTCTAACATTTTAGATATAGGTTCAGAAATGAACAACTGCCCAGCATAGGACCGTAATATTATACATGGAAAACAAAGGGGATTGTTTGTAGATTTACAATCTGCTGCCTTCAGCTTTTCTCTTTTGAGGACTGTTGAGCAGTGGTGCTGTAGTAGGCCAACATGCTGCTGTGAAACTGACTGAAAGGGACTTCTTATTTCTTCATAGAAAGTAACATAAAACGACTTTTAAAACTCCGAGTGTTCAATTTCCAGTGCAGGGAGGTCATGAGCTGTTATACACCAGAGCATGTCGGTCTGATTTGTTTTGATTGCATCTGTGTAATCATTGATTTATAACTAGGCTTTCCAAGTGATTTGAAAAGGTCTGAAACAATATATGGAAGGCAAAATGGTACAGAACCAAACTGGGATGCATGGCAGTTGTTTTGGCTAGCATAGTAAATTTTGGGATTAGCACAACAGATAGGTGGCAGAAAGTCTGTCCTGGTCTGCTGAAATTCCTCCTTAGAGTCTTTTCCTGGCACTTAGTCTTTGGGGAAGGGATTTCTTTTTATGTTTTGAAACATTAAAGAATTGAATTGCCTCCCCAAGTCCATTAATATATTTTCAATTAGTTTCTAAGAAGATAACTTCCAAATTGTTGTACTTTCTGTCTTTTTGCGTTTCCTTTAAAAACTTTTTGGCCTCTATTTTTTTCACTTAAATTTGAGAGAACAGTAGAAATCTCAAAGATGATCAGTTCACCCAAGGTGTGTGAAAACAGGCTGGTTAAGCAGAAGGGAAGTTTCTTTGAATTCAGCGTTTATTATCAGAGCATCTCACACGTTCAGGTATCAGAGGGACAGATCTGTGGTTGTGTTGCTAATATCAAATAGAGAATAGCTTGCACCTAATAACTTAATTGCATTATTTCCCATCTTCCCTATTTTCCTTCAGATTACTGAGACAACTGATAGAAGCAAGGAAGTTCGTAGCCTTCTTATCCGTACTGCATACAGAATTAACCAAAATGGAGAAGAAAACCAAAAGACTGTGAAGCTGGTGAATGAACTTCTTCAAAAACTTAACGTTTAAAGTTTAGGTTTTTAATGTCATCTCCTTATCAAGCCAACAAATCAGGTCTTTAATCAGGTGTCAGGCTTCCATGAACATCCTGCATTGCTAGTTAGCAAGGTTAGAAGAAAAATCAGTCTTAGCATTCTGACTTAAGGATAGCCCATAACTTCTTCTTCCCTCATATATTTGAAAATGTATTTGTTTTGAAATGTAGCCTATTAGAACATAAGAGGAAGTGTGAAAGATGGTTGAAAACTTTGTTCTCATCTCTCCTTGTTTTACAAGAGACCAATGTCATTTAAAGCAGCTTACTCATCTTGTTGTTTATCTGGCTGTGGATCAATTTTTCTCCCAAATTACTCATGGTTTTATAAGCAAATTGTATCCAATTGTTTGGTTGGTAAGTTGTTCCTAAAACGTTTTGTTCTACAATTCTGCTTTTATAAGACTAGTGATGATCTCAAGTGAGAGTTAATGATTCATGGTGAATGCACTCCATGTTCTCAGGAAATCAACAGTGTTTCCTGAACTCTTTAATTCTTTTTGAAAACATTTCCAAAATAAAACTCCTCTCAGATCTGGTAAGTGATTAATTAACAGTACTGCAGCTTTCACAGGACAGTGTTCTCTCCAATGTGCTATACCAAGAGCTGGTCTCTGTCAACAGATGCTGCAGATAGAAGGTTTTGCTCAGTAAAGCCTATTTTCAGTGTGTGGAGACTGATGCTATTGTGCTATTGTTTATTTAAGAAATATATATATATTTTTTTTTTCATAGAGACAAAATAGGGCAAGCACAACATAAGTGTAAGGAAACTTTATAGTTTGAAGGCCAAATTTCCTAAAGAAAGCATATGGTCACACCTCATCTCCTTCCTTTTTTGTGTCCAGAGGTACAGTTGGTTTGCTTACTTCTATCTTTGTGTCATTTGTCCGATGAGAAGAATGTCGACAGGGAACAATGCTTTAGCGTTTTACACTTAGGAAAGTACTTATCCCAAGAAGTGTAGTGAACATGTTTCTAGCTTATCTAGACAAGTAAGAATGGAGAAGTAATGGTAGAGCACCTTAAAACATTTCAGTCATTTCTTCTCATATATTACCTATCTAGCTTTAATGTCAACACTTATGCTGTGTTCAAAGATACGCATTGGAAAATTATTCTTGCATATAAAATTGGAGCTACATATCTTAAATTACTACAGCGTTATGGGTGTAGCATTTGTTTTGAGCAAGGGAGAAGAAAAACAAAGTTCTTAGTATCCCTTGGCTGCAAGAAGTGGAAGAATATTCTGTAACTGTTCTTACAATTTTGTTCCCAGTGAGTCATATCAGACTAAATTACAGAAGTGACGTGTCTTCTGGGTGAATTTATTAATATGGTTGTAATATTTGACTCCAGCATATGAAGAAATAATAAATATTTAATACATGTCTGTGAAGAACACTGCTCTTTCTCTTTTTGGATTACAAATATTTCTGAATAAAAAAAATAAAAAAGAGTTGCAGTTTTTTGGTTGTTGGTACACATATCTACAAAAGCAAAATCAAGCAACTGAGTTTTCTATTCCTTGAACTGCATAACTAAGAGATATAATTAAACTAAACTGTTTGTTTGTTGACCAGAAACCGAAGTATCTATCCAGTGGAAATAGATGTATGCAGTACTCTTTGTAGGATTACAAATACTCTAAAATTGGTTTCCAAGGGAAGAACCACATTCTCAGATGTGAGATTCTTTGTTTTTTCTTAAATTCTATCCATATTAAAACTACATGCAATTTAACCTACTTAAAAGAAGAATTAGCAGAGAGTTGCAATGCGTGATTCTTGAAGATTTGTGAAGTGTAATACTATGGGTATCATAGTTACCTGGTGATTTCATTTGCTGGATACGAATTTTTTACCATCTTTTCACAGTGCAGTATTATTTTTTTATTATTATTTTACTACTAGCAAAATATATGGCAATTCTTGTTAACTTTCTTAAACAAAATCAATATCCTGTTAAATAGTGAGAAGTCAATTCAAGCAGGAAGGAAATGTGCAGAAAGAACAAAATGAGCACTGAAAAGGTATATTCTTGTTTTACAGTGTTTCACTTAGGAAGAAGTACTGCATGATTTAAATATTACAAGGAGGATTTGCTGGTTTCAGGAGACTTTATAGAAAAACAGCCATTTGATGCTATCTGTGACTTTAAAAAGAGACATCTGTACTGGTGTTCTTTTTGCTTAATTTAGCATAGCTGTTATAAAACTTCGGTGTTTCTTTTTCCTTGCACTTTCACAGTGCTTGAATTATGATCTAACATTGATATAAGCCATGATTTTGTGGGATGCCGAAGCCACTTCTGTTAGTTTGCCAGTGGAAGTCAAAAAAGTATGTATTTGGTAGGTCTGAGTAATGAAAGATTTCTTGTATGGTGGCTCCATCTGCCTAATATGCATCTTCTCCTCTGTAATCCCTGCTTTCTGGAAAAGTTCTTTGGAGCCTCCGGGGCTGTACTTTTATGCAGAACCAGCCAAGAAGCCCTGAAATCAGGGCCTGAAGTAGCTTGTTCCCTTCCTTCCAATCTCCATGTCACCACACACCCTAATCCTTGATATTACACTGAACAGAGAGCTTTTCAAGATGTTTCTGCATTGAATAAGAATACAGTCAGTAAATTTGACATTTTTGTTGATGATCTTTATTTCCAGTCTAAGACTGATAACTTACAGCCTTTGGTATACTGCAAGCTGTCCACCCAGCATGGGACTGGTGGGTTTCTGTGTATTTTCTTCAAAAAAAAAGATGTTGCTGTGGTTCTCTTCAACCAGGATCTTAGCACAGTGCATGTACAAAGCACAATACGTTTTATTTTGTGACGTATGCTAGGAACAAGCATACCAGGTGTTGCAATTTAGCTGACCAACAGTAACATGTTTGTCTGTTGTTACTGGGATTTGTAATGTGGTTTCTGTACCTGTGACATTTTAAGTGCAAAGAGGTGTTGCAGAAGGTCAGATTGAAGATGCAAGTGAGTGAATATTACATGTAGTTTTGGTAAGTTAGAGTCCATGACGTGATATTGTGTGTTTGGCTTATTCTGGTTTTGGGGAATACAATCCAAAAAAAAACCTGAAGTATTGTGCAAGTTTATTATGAAAAGTCTAGGAAAAATAACTAGCCTATTAAACCAAACACTAAAAAACAAAAAACAAAACACCACCACCACTACCAAAATTTAACACATGTATTTCCTGTATTATCCAGTGGCAGAATAAAATGCCAATGTTGTGTGAGAGTGAATAATGTTGTGCTAATTAAAACGTAATTTTTATTGTGATGTAAGATGAGTGAAGAAAGGTGGGAAATTCTGACACCGAACTGCAGCTCCTAGACCCAAGTTTGAGAAGTCAAAACCTACGAAGTTATACAAGGGGAACTTCACCACAATACTGTGTTTTTAATCTTTTTTTTTTTTTTTTTTTTTTTTTTTTTTAATTTTCCTATAGTCTTCAAAGTCTTTTCCTGTAGTCTTTCCTATAGTCAATGCATGTTTTGTGAGGCAGACAAAAATATTTATACCACTGTAGCTAAATTATCTGGTGTGAGAGGTGCCCCTCTAGCACTTAATTCACAGCAGTATTCACATGTGGGGCTGTTTAAGTCCACCTACCTCTCTGGCAAGTTCTTCTTACTCGTGATCAATGTTTTCCTTCACATGCTTGTCTGAACCTTAAAAGATCTGCTGATGGTGGCCGTTTTGGTTGCTGCCTTAGCAGGGAGTAGTTTATTCTGGGAACTCGCAGTTAGGTGGTCTGTTTGCTGGCGGATGCCAAGGAAGGAGTTTCCCGTGCTTGCCTTGGCCATCTTCCTTTAACCAGCTGCCTGGCTGCTGAAGGAAACAAACCCCACCAGCCCCTCACCATGGCTTAAGTGTACTCGTGGTGACTGGGTCCTGTTAATGGCCAAGATCCAAGTGGGGATAGCACTGAATTGCCATCAGACACTGGAACAAAAACCTGAAACATCAGCTGGCTGTAGCTGAGTTCTAGCAATACAGGCAGTGGGCACGGATTGCGCCTTTGTATTTTGTACTCCTGCACGTGTGTGAAGGGAGAGAGGGTGAGAAGGAAGGAAAAAAGTAGCATGCTAAAACCCAGTTGCAGAAATTTGTCTTTGATTTTTATATTCAGTTTAACTGTAGTACTCATAGGATTAGGAAATAACAATTCCATATGACAATTAACCTGAACATCAGCAAGTTGCATAAAAAAAAATCCAACAACATTATGTCTTTAATAGTTCTGTGCACTTAACTAACTTCCCAATTTCTTAATAAATGTTGCTACTTCAAAAATGTGCTTCGTAACTCATCTGTGTTATATTAGATAGACTCATTTCATAAAAATGCAGCCCCTTTGAAACAATGCTCCTCTCTTTTATATTGCTTTGAATAAGAATATCCAGTTAGACCATGAACTTTTGCATATTCATATTTCCATCCTCAACACAGTTTTACGTGTTCTTGGCCATAACAATTGGCTGCACTAAGTTACCTGTGTTCTGAATTGTGCTGTGCTTGAGATTTCCTGTGTGTATGTGCCCAGCCAACCTGTGTGTACAGCTTACCCACTCCTTGCTCTTTTATTCCTTAGTTTTATAGGTTTATTTGGAGCATCCCAAAACAGATGTGTTCAGCATGTCACTTACATGCTACTGGTAAAGGTTCCCCTGATTTTTCTTTTTTTGTTGTTGTTGTCATTGCTTTGTTTTATTCCAAACAGAATTGTAATGGCACGACAGCACACATTTCCCGTCTGTATTATCTTCCCTGGTAGAGACTACCAGAAAAGATAATGTTTAACTGTTCTTAGTCTTGTGTTTGTGCTTCACTCCTATATCAGCTCCAGAAGTCTGTGAATACAGAGAGAAAATATGCTCTCAAATTTCATCGATGAGGAGCGAGGCCTTGCAATTTGGTATGGAATTAATTCTTAAGACGAAAATTACTGATACGTGGCTTAACTCAGGCATTGTCTGTGAGTTCCCAGCAGGCAGAGTCCTTGCCATCTTTTCTGGAGGCACAACAAAAATATAAACTTTGTTACCACAGACCAACAAATTCATTTTTGAAATACATTGCAAAAAAACAGTGTTACATTTCAGCTTTTCTTTCTGGTTGGTTTGCTTCTTTGCTAAAACACAAGTGATCAGTGCTGAGCTGTATACTGTGTATCATGCTTTTAGGGCCAGGCGGAATAGCTATCCTTGCTTACCCTGGCCTGTTTAACCCACAGGAGCATGCTGAGCAAATAGCCAGCACAAACGTTGTGATACGGCTATAACAACCCCTTTGGAAAAACATTTCTGTTGGAATTTCAAGGTTTCAGATGATGGCTTTTCATTATCTGTCATCATAGCTCTTCTGATCTCAATTTCTTTTCAACAATTTTGCTTCCACTTGCTGTACTGGCAGGGAGCGAGCTCTCAGACTCAGGTACTCTCTAGGCATGAGCATTGCCTTCTCTTTCCCTTTCCACCCTCTTCTCCCTGTCTGCTCAGGATCCAAAACAAACGTGGGTATCGCCCATGACAGGTTACTAGGTAAATGTGAATCAAGCAACCAAAACTGACCATTTTTTCCTAGGCCAAGCTAGGGAGTAGTGTGAATCATCCAGCGTACCTAGTCAGATGCATGTCTCAGTCCCTCGTGTGTCCCTGTGTATGTGGTGCCAGCTCTGCTCCCAGCCACTAACCTAATATGAATTTTAGCATGTTAATTACTGTTAATTCACACGTATAAAGTTATTTTCACAGACTGCTCTATGTTCTGCCTTTCCAGCAGCTGAGCAGGGGACCAAAGTGTATCTGCTGCCTCTTCTTGGTGGATGGGCAGGTTGTACAAATAGTATATCCGACAGTTTAAATGCAGTGATGTATTTTTAAGGTGGAATACTGCAAAATTATTCAGATGTCATAGAATGAAGTTGAAGGTCACATAAGACTACATGTAAGCCAAACATCTACCAACGTCTATCACATGCATACTTGTAACCACACATCAGTCTCTATGTTAGCTCTTCCCTGCCCTGATTTCTTCAAACTTTACAATCATAACAACCCTTTTAGATGTATATGATACTGAAGCAGAAGAGAGTTTGGTATTATATGAATTCTCTCTTCCCTCTGTTTCCAAAACCAGGCATTTGAGCAGCCCAGTAAATGCCTGCCATTTATACAGTGACTCTGTTTCAACACAGTTTGTCAAAATCTGTCGCAGAGTGTGGCAATCGAAGTGTATATAAATAAAATAGGGAAAGGACTGCCATGTGATATGCTGTTGTGGTTCCAGTTCATAATTTTTCCATCCATTCATGTTTCTTTCATGAATATGAAGCATTGTTTAGCTGTGATTCTTAAGATGTTTGCAGAGTGGGCTCCTCTTCCCTGGATGCCCTGGGAGCAGTGGGTGCTCACCACCTCTAAAACATGCCAGCAACCCATATCCTTACCAGCTGTGCTTCAGGATATAGAGAGGAATAATTTTGTTTCTTGCCCATTATAAACATGTGGTTGTGGTGTGGGAAGCTCTTAGTGCCAAGACATAAGTTATAATACTAAATGCACATGAAGTGCCAGCATTGACATTTTCTCTTTGGGGTAGAGCAATTGGTTTTCTCAGCATCACATTTTCCCCATAGCTGATGCCGCCATTTCTGGATGAGGATCAGCTGGTTTAAGACTTAGGTCTTACCATTTTCCTCATATGACTGCTTCCAAATTCCCACTCCTTCCTCTCAGATCTCAAGTGGGAAACGTGCAGTCCTGTGACTTGATTGAAGAAAGGAGAAGTGTGTGCTAAGGAAGCTGTGCAGGTGTGTGTAGAAACTAGAAAAAGCTAGTAGACAGGCTTCCTTATTTTTTTACATAATGTGGACAACCTTGTGAGGTGTTCTGTCTCTTCACGTATGTTTAAAAAAAGAAAAAGAGCATTATATGGTAGGGTTTTTGTTTGTTTGTTTGTTTGTTGTCTACAAGAAGGTGGGGACAACTCGACTAAAATTGGGAGCTTATTGAACAGCCTTTTTGTAGTCAGAAGGACTGGGAGGTGACAATGAGTTAGGGTGTGAGGAGCAATCCCAGGTATGAATGCAGGTTGAGCGATGACTGAACAGAGAGCTGGTGGAGAAGGACCTGGGGGTGTTGGTTGATGAGAAGCTCAACACGAGCTGGCTGTGTGCGCTTCCAGCCCAGAAAACCAACTGCATCCTGGGCTGCACCAAAAGCAGCATGGACAGCAGGGTGAGGGAGGTGATTGTCCCCCTCTGCTCTGCTCTCGTGAGACCCCTGCTGGAGCCCTGCATTCAGCTCTGGGATCTCCAGCACAAGAAGGACATGGACGTGTTAGAGCAGGCCCAGAGGAGGCCCATCAGAGGGCTGGAGCACCTCTCCTATGAAAACAGGCTGAGGGAGTTGGGGTTGTTCAGCCTGGAGAAGAGGAGGCTTCTGGAAAACCTCACTGCAGCCTTCCAGTACCTACAGGGGGCCTACAGAAAAGTGGGGAGGTACTCCTTGTCAGAGGGTGGAGTGATAGGACAAGGAATAATGGCTTTAAACTAAAAGAGGGTAGATTTAGATTAGAAACAAGGAGGAAATTCATTACATCGGGAGTGGTTAGGCACTGCAACATGTTGCTCAGAGAAGCTGTGGCTGCCCCAACCCTGGAGGAGCTCAAGGCCAGGCTGGATGGGGCTTTGGGCAGCTTGGGCTGGTGGCAGGTGTCCCTGCCCATGGCAGGGGGGTGGAACTGAGTGGTCTTTAAGGTCTCTTCCAACCCAAACCATTTGATGGTTCTACTGCAGGTAGTTTCAGTACAAGTGGTGGCAATGAGAAAATCTCAATGACAGTACAGCAGAGCAGTCCTGCAGTACTACAGAAGTGAAGAACAGAGTTCTAAATGAACAACGATGCCATGACTGTAAGGAGGAGGCACAAGGAAAGTAGAATGAGGGAGGAGGGGAGTAAGATTTTATATCACAGAACAAGAAAAAGGAGAATTATTTTTCCAATGTAAAATCAAATAGGAATAAAGTTTGATTGGTCGAACTTGGAAGTTAAAACAGGTGAGTTTTAGGAAAATCAAGAGAAACAGAATGGAGTGAGATGGATGCTGATGTAGTATATGTTTCAGTTTTGTTGTGATTGCAAGAGTTTACTGCAAAGGAGGTACAGTTGTGAAGCAGAAAATTGTCACTACCAATATATATATATATATATATATATACATATAATATATAAAGAAAGAATGGATGATACTGTGTGATGTAACATTGGGTAGTATAATACAAAAACAAAACAACAAAAAACAGAAAATGGAGATGTTTTTCTGTCTATTAGAGCGGCAGAGCTGAAGGCTGCAGTGGTGTACAGGAGGGCAGCAGTGGTGCTGTCCCCAGCCCAGAGGCGCAAGCAACAGCAGCTGTGGAAAGGCAGCAGCCGTGGACAGGAGTTCTACCGGGGTGCGGAGTGAATACAAAACGGTGGCGAGCTGAAAATCAAGTTCTGCTTTCTGATGTGTAAATTATCATGATAAAGCACCTATTCACATGACTTCAGTTTCTGATGCCTTTAAATAACATGAGAGATGCCAGGTCTTCTGGCAGCTAGAAGCAGCAGGAATGAAGACCTTAATTTTGTGCAGCAGATATGTGGTCAGCTTTAGTCACAGTAGATGGATAAACGCAGTTCATCTCCCAGATACTGTGCAAATTTCTCAATTTCCTTATGCGCTGACATATTTCACCAGCATAAAATTGTCAGTCTGCCAGCAAGATTGCTCCTTAGAATAATTCTTCCGATATAATGTGGTTGTGGAAACAGCAGGCCATATCCACATTAGTGTATACATGTGCTTCATTATTTATGCGTTCCCAAACTCTGTTTAGTTATGGTGAAATTCTAGATGATTCAGGCTCCCTTGTTTGTTTGCTTCCTTGGCTTTTCTTGCAATCAATTCTTTATTTTTTGGACTACTAGTCTGGGCATCTAAGTCTGGGGCCAAGGACAAAATTACGTTTTTTATGTGTCTGTTAAAAATTATGTGTTTTAAAGAGACAAAATCTCATGGTTACTGGCAATTATAGTGCAAAGGCAAGTATACTACAGTTTAAATATTAATTCGTTTTTTAGATATTAAGACTCAGTGTCCTGGAACAGTGTGTGCAGTGAATTAAAGAGCAAGGGTTTGTGCTCAGAATGTGGGTTCATGTCACATGTTAGTCTTACTGTCAAAGCACATTATTACATTAAGGGAGTGCTTTGCTCAGAGGAAAATACCATTAAGTTACAGAAGTAAAATGTGAACGTTCCCAGAAAATCCACATACAACTCTTCCCAACTTTGAAATTGTGCATATGGAAACACAGGCTTGTGAAAGCATGGAAATCCCTCCCTCTTTTAGCACAGAAGCGGAGGCAGCAGTGCTAGGCAGTAGGAAAAGCTGTCTCACGACACCTGGCTGTGTCTGCACCAGAGCCTTGCACCGGTGCTGTGCCCTCCTCTGCCCGCCGCTGGCATCCCCTGGGTCTGCAGGACAGGACAGCATCTGCAGCCCAGTCCTCAGAGGTGGGGCTGTACTCAGGTACTTCTTAAAGCTTGCCAAGATGCTTTATGGAAGGAATTCATCAGGACTTGTAAAGCCTTGGGCCCATGAGGACAGGGAAATGTAACAGCTGGGCAGGTCTGGGAGCACTGAGCTGCAGTGGCAGTGGGGAAAGAGACACGGGGGGAAACGGGGAGAAAGAAGCAAGGAAAGCTGAATGAAAATGTGGCCACTTTTAAAGTAAAGCATGGTGTGCAAGGGGGAAGAGGGGGTCTGCTAAAGGGTGATGTGTTACCAGGAAAAGTTATAAAACAACAAACAAACAAAAACAAAATCACCACCACGTCTCTGCAGCAACATAGCTGCTGATTCATTCAAAGATCATTCAAAGATGCACTGGTTTCCCCCCACATACTTATAAATAAATAAATATATAAACAAACAAATAAATAAATATATAAAAGAAAGGAAAAACAAAAAAAAAACAAAACAAAACAAAAAAAACATTCCACGATAGAACTTTCCTTACCACTCATTCACACTTTGTTCAGCTTTGGAGATAAACTGGCTGGCTACATTATGTGTTATGACGACCTCGCTCTATGAATTATGATTATTTTGGTGTTATGCTTTTCCATATATCCCCTTAATCTTGGTGCTAACCGAGGAGGGATTTCCAGATTCCGAAATCTTTTTGCACCTCTGTGTGGCACAGAACAATTTGTTGCTCCTTCCTGGCGCATCCTTTGTTTTCAATGCCCGACATTCCGTGTGGGCAGCAAAGCTCGGGGTTAAAATCTCTCTCATTAGTGAAGGGGTATTTTGTGTCTGTCAGGCTGCCCAGCTGCACATACTTGTAGCTGTAACATCATCAGGGCTGTGCTGGTCACTGTAACCCTTCCCTACTGCAGCGTAGGATTGGTGGCAGCGGTCCATCGCTGGCTCCTCCTGCCTGAAGCCCTAGCTGTTTTCTCAAGCTGCCCACTTGCTCAGGCTGCTTTTCTGGCTAGACCTGCTTCCAGGCTAGACCTGTTTCCTTCCCCGTTATGCGAGAGGAACATGCAATATGGTACAGTTAATTCCCCCTTAAAGAAGAAAGCGCAGAGCCAAAGCAGCTGCAAACACATCCCAGCAAAGCTGAAGACAAAACAAAGCAGAGGAACTGCTGTCAGCAAATTGGTATGTTTTTAAACCATGTTTGTAACAGAAAGCATATGATCAGGAATGCATCTTGTCTGAGAGGGACGAGTTATCTAGCTCACAGCCTCGTTACAGCCTGGCTTTACTCTAAACAAGTGACCCGCAAGAAAACAGATGGCAGTCCTTGCCTAACCGTACGGACAGACACAGTTTTCACTTAATCTGAGATTCATTTTTACAGTTTAAAGCTACGTCCTGAAAACATAATCAGCTAGATCCTAACCAGCTGCTGACCTGATGAAATAGGTGGGACACAGTCCAGACTTCTGTACAGGGACTTCTAATGCAATCCAACATAAAACTATCAGCGTGCTTTGCAAGGCTGAGCTTGGGGTGGGGAAATGCTTGTGGGTGCCCCATCCCTGGAGATGTTCAAGGCCAGGCTGGATGGGGCTTTGGGCAGCCTGGGCTGGTGGGAGGTGTCCCTGCCCATGGCGGGGGCTGGAACTGGGTGATCCATGAGGTGCCTTGCAACCCAAAGCACTCTGCGGTGCTGTCATTCTCTGATGACTGTGTAACAAAAGTAGGAGGAAAAGTAAGCAGGGCAATAATGCACCTGCACGGTTGCTTGTGCTTGTCATAGCCACACACACGGGTGTGATGTCCAACAGCCTTAAAGTCTTAGCGTTCACCTCCGAAGAGACAGATTCAATGATGTTGTGACATTTCTGCCACTTTAACCAAACGCCTGATTAACGAAAATAATGTTTTAAAAAATAGCATGGTAATTTCACTGGATTTTAGCGTGTTGACTGTGAAAGCTGTTAGAGTTAGGGCCTGGTATCACTTCCACTAATGGTTTTAATTTGTTACAATGTTTGGATTTTTTTTTTTTGGCTTACCTTTGTTTACTGTATAACTAGTATCCACAAAGTTTTCCTCTAAGGAAATTAATATGGGAACCCCCGCATTGCGGGAATGTTGAGTAAAAAAAACAGTACTACACTTTCTGCTTATATATATTTATATAAATATATAGATCAAATTTTTGCTAGGCTTTATTAAGAACTTAAATAATTAACAGGCATTTTGCGTATTTCACTCCCAAGACTTTCTACATGATTCACCAAGATATGACACCAGCGCTAACGCTTCTATCAGTTTGATGAAGCCACTCTTTCATATATTGAATAGTCTCCTTTGTTCTCTTTTTTTATGATGAGTTTTAGTGATAATATCTATTTGACACTACCCTCAGCTTCCTTCTTAATCTGGAGCCTCATTCTTCTTAGGAATGCTTGGATTAGCAACAAAAGGTCACAGAGCCCCAGGTACAGAACCAGGGCTGTCAGTACTGCCGTCTGTGGGCTACGTGGTGATGGAGTTTTATTTGCCATTCATTTCCTCTGTTGCTGCAATGCACAATAGAGCACAAAGTTGTTGTGAGGACCATCAATGTTCACATGAATGTTCTCATTAATACTGTTTAAACAAACTGCAACAGCCATGGTAAGCATCTAAACCACTACTGTCCTCAGTGAAAAAAAAAATAATAAAAAAGTAAGAAAAATAATTGTTCCAAGGAAGAAAAAACTTGGTGATATGTGCAATGTGTGGAATGTCTTATTTGCAATACAATTTTACCAACAGTGGCTTACAACACATTTACTTGACACGTCTTGTGTAGAAACTTTATTCAGCTTTGTGTTCTTTCCCTTACACAGGGGAAAGTCAAAAAGGAAGTTGATTTTCTTTGCTGGCCTTTGCAGAAAAACCTTGTGAAAGGAAGCATAACTCTTTTATAAGAGAGTAGGATCCCTTAATAAACACATCTATGAGTGTAACTGCATTAGAAGTCACTGCAGTATCTCAGCAAGCGCTTGGACAATTTCCAAACTCTTGATGCATGTGAAAGAAGCTGCTGACTGTCCCCTGATTCCAGTAACAACTCCCTGGGCATGGAGAAGGGGAGGTTGGGAAATGGAGGGAGGTGAAGAGGAACGGGGCTCCTTGGAATTAAGTCATTATTAAGGCAGTCTTTTAATAGACTCTGGATGGACCTTTAAAGAAAAGCAATTTCCACACTTAATTTTTCTTGTTGATATCCATTAATCTTCACTTTCAGCTTCTTCTGTCTTACTACAAAAGTAGAAAAGAGGTGATTTTTTTCTTAGGTTTATAAATGAACTTTGAACAGTTGTGCAATGGAAGAACTACACATATTTGAAAAAATATTTATTTTTTCAAGTATACAATGTAAAACAATAGTACACAAAGTAAATATATTCACAAATGCTTTCGTTTTAAAAGTCCCTCTCTGAAAGGCACATTTTATATGTCTTGTGATCAGTGGAGCTGTACATCCCTAGAAAAGAAGAGCTGCATTTGATACATCACTAAAAAAAAGGGGCAGCACAGAGGTACGGAAGAAAGTCCAGAAAATGAAAGGCACAGTTCTGGTAGAAGTCAACCTAAACAAGACAGAGACAAAATCCTGATCTTAATTTTTGCTTCAGAGTTCATCCATTCACCAGATCGCTGGTTGGTCACTTTCCACAGATTATTCCATCTTCCAGTCAACTTCCCCACCCCAGCCATCCATTTGATTTTATATTAACCTTTTAATTTGGCATTGAAGTTACAAACAAAATTTTAAGCACAGCATACAGTGTTATCAAATTTCAGTAGTTCCTGTGTTTGGCCAAGTTACTGGAGTACATAAAATCATTCAAGTCAAGAGTCCTTGGGCCTCTGCAAACCGCACCAGTTGTACCACCAAGCAGCAAGGATAAGACCCCAGCTGCTGGTATTAAAAAACTACCTAGAGGCACACTGGAGTGTGTGTACCTGTGTGTGTTGCTGGTCTTGTGTGTGTGCATTTTTACCTGTTCTTGGTTACACTGAGCCTCTGGAAAACATAAATACTGAAAGGTAAATGTTTCTGTCAGCTGATTGTTTTAGCAGTCACATAATCCTTCCTTTGATGTCTTGGGTCAATGAAATCCTAGTACCACCGGGGTTTAGTAGGAGATATATTAAAAGAATTTCTCTGTGATCTTTCCTGCAATGGAAACAGCAGCAAAAGTTATTACTCTGTCACAATAAAGGGTTATCTGTGCATTCTTGATTGGCCCAGTCTTTCAAATGAAGGTTTGTGTTGTGTTTTTTAAGCTTACTAGTAGAGCATAACCATGGTTACAAAGTTAACAAAGCTAAATTTATAACTGTATTTTTAAAAACACTGTTTCCCCTTATATTTTCTGAGATAAGAAGCCTGGGTACCCAGAAGGGGGACCTCCTTAGAGCTACCACAACAATGTTTGGAGAAGACATGAAAGAGCCAAAGGACAAGCACCTCCCCCGGTTATTAGCAGGTTACTCTGAGCACAATGCTGGAGGTCAGTCACTGGAGCAACGCTGTGTGATGTTACACATATCCACATACCTTCTCTTCTTAAGCCAACAGTTCTCTAAACAGTACTGAGGTAGCTTGTCCACCTTAAGCGCATGGTGTTTAACGTCAGGACAGCGCAATGTATACTGATTTGGTTTTAGAGAGAAAACAGTAACAACATTTCTCAAAGGCTCCTAGAAAGGTACTTTATTTTATTTATTTATTTATTTATTTTTGCTCTAGGGCTCGACTCCTGTTCCTGCTGAACTGAGCCAGTGTGTAAAATCAGAACTGATATCAGCTCAGTAGGCACTGGAGGACGGGTCCATCAACGCCTGGAACAACAGCAGCAGCCGTAAGTGGCAGCTCCAGTCGGAAACAACCACCTTCCTGTGAATGGTACACAACACTAAGCTACAACTGCGGAGAAGTCACGAGAGCGTCTGTTAAAGAAGAGCCTACAAAACAAAGCTTTATAGACAATTCCAGTTTAGCATCGCAAACATTTATTTCCTAGGACCTTTAGAAAAGCTCAGCAACCAAGTTACTCTTGGGCATACCCTCCTTTTGCAGTCAGGCTGAGAATTTTAGGAGCGATGTTTATTTTCAACTACAAAACAAGTCTATGGTCCTTCCTAAGCCCCTTTTGCTCGTTAGCCTCCACGTCCTGTATCTGCGCGCGAGCACTTATTGTAACACTGCCCGCCAAGAAGCAACGTATCTCAGGCATCAAGTGCTCCCTGCCCCACGCAGGCTGATACTTAAACGTCCTCATCTCACCTTCTCTTCAGGTGCAGAACTTAGCCACTGTGAACAAAGAGGGAAACAATCACTGTTCACCAATCAGCTAAGCTCTGCACCTCGCCAGAGAGGTCTCCGTCTGAGTACAACTATTTTTCAGATGAGGTTCTTCCGTGACGCGTCTGCTCCTTTCCTCTTTGGACTTTTTTTGTTTTGCTTAACGGATGGAGAGGATGCCACAGGGTACACGTATCAGATAGTTACGGAGATTTTCAGAGTAGCAGCTGCAGTCATGGCTCTGTGGTAATCCCTGGCAATGTGATTTTAATCTTAACTCACAAATCATCATGCCAGGAACCCAAACAGCCACAACACTACAAGAAAGCTGTGCAGTCACACAGTCACACTCCTAATGGCATCTTTAGATTTATTTTTTGTAGTTTGCCATACATTTCTAGTCCAAAAGGTCAAACAGGCAATTCTACACTACTGCACATACATACTACACAATATTCCTGTGCTAGGTAGATACTTACCACCAGAAGTTGCAGAAATTTTTATTTTATTATTTAAGGATTATACGAAGACAGTTCCAAGCACGGAAGTATCAGAATGAACTGCATCTCCATCTTTCTCTTATCTACCAGATTGTAAAATATTGAACGTAACACAAGTTTTCTGTGGGTTCCTGACAACTGGCAGCATGTAAGCAAATCTCTTAGCCCTACCCGTTTTAGAAGGCAACCCTCCTTTCCCAAGACTGCTATCCTGGCACTCTTAAGTCTCACCCATATTTCCTGTAAAGTTTCCCTGGCAGACACAGTGCTTGTCAATACAGAACAACCTTGATTTCATGGTATCTGCTATGTTTCATATAAATGAGGTAAATGCCATGAATTCAATTTGAACTTACTACCAAGTACTACTACATGTACAGGCTTGAATGGGAGAAAGTCAAGATTCCTGCTAGATACCAGTTAGAAAATTATGATTTTGCTTGATTAGATGCTTTAATTTTGATACCACAAATCAATTGTAGAGTTAGGTGAACAGCCAAGGCAATCATCACTCTGTCAGATGAGTTAATTTACGAAGCAAAAATCTGAAGAATGCAGTACTGAAAGAGACGTTCGTACCAATCCTAATTGGCTATGTGTTAAACATGCATGTACAAACACTGTGAGGTTACCTCAGGCTATTCAAATAGACTGAGAAATTGAGAATATCTTTGCAAGTGACCCATTTATAGCCTGCAGCAATCTTTATTTTGTGAACATTTCCTTCAATTTTGCTTTTTCTGTTGATTCCTCCCCGTTAATTTCAGAAACGAGCTAGATTATGTATGACATTAACCAGTTTCTTTATGTTAAGGCTGTTCTTACTTTATAACCATTCTTCAAAGACCTGACTACGCTTAATCTGCTTGAATTAACAAATTGTTCTCACATGATTCAGATTTGGTTGCAAGTGTACAACTTCACAATTCTGCTGTGGGATCAGGTTCTTTTCAAAGTTTGTGCTACCTATCAAGTCAGCACACAGCTTTGTTAAGCAGAAATGCTTCTCATACAGTTGTGATTTTGTGTATGCTGTAGACAGAATTAAGAATACAGAATGGAAAACAACTGCAGGTGGAGCCTGGCCTTCCCTGGCCATTCTGACTTACAGTTGCCTCTTGTACAATCCATTACAAAGTTTACAACAACGCCCCTCCGTGCTCTCCAGCCAGTGCCTATGCATATCTAACTCACTGCTCCAGCAGCTGGGCTTAAAAACAAACAAACAAACAGAAAAACCAAGATAGTTCAAAAATTAAATCTTGTTTAAATAAGCTGCCACAAACTCTGTGGTATGCCAAAGTTTACAGTGTTTAGTGAGTTTCTTTATAAGGCAAAATCAGGGTATTTAATTAAAAAAGAAAAATCACCTCTTCAGAACAACATCTCTGCCACCACTTTGGCGGAGGACACATCCATTTGTTCTCGTGCTGCAGCAAAGCATTTGTATGCAAGTTCCTGTTGTTTTGCATCTTCATTCACCATTAATTCACCATAGAGATACACACCCATTGCCTGAAAGAGGAACACAACACACAGTCATCCTGTCACCAGTTATGACTAGTTGAACAGTTTTCATGTTGTTGACCTCCAAGTACCCAATTAATTCAAAAACACCATGGAAAAAGCCTTATACTCAACAGCATACCTTTCCCCCCCAAAAAATGTAGTTTTCTTTGGCTCTCTGTAGCCTAAGATTGGCTATATGTTGTATTGAGTGTGTAAAAAAAGAACATTACTATAAGAAATGTACATTGTGTTGTGACAAGCAAATGCTTTCTCACTCCATTTTTCTTGCCACTTTTGAAGTTGAAATCTTTTTTCTTTTATCCACTACCTGAAGTACTTCCAAATGCCCCTTAAGAAAACAGCTTGTCCTTCCTTCAACAGGATACACATTTTCTTTCCAGTTGGGATGTTTCCACATGCACTAATAAAGAGCAGAACAGCTGAAACACCCCACTCTGAAATCCCCATCTGGCAATGCTGTATCTGGAAATCAATCACCTATGGCCAGGTCTGTGTTTCAGAGCCTTTTCTTTAAGTCCAAGATGCAGCTTAACCTTTCTGTAAGAAGGCAGACGATCCCTTAGTGCTCATTCTGGATAACTGAGTACCTGGGGGTAAGATCTGAGTCCCTTTGATGGCAGGTAGCGAAGCACTAGCTAACTTCATGGGAAACACATTGGGGATTGCCTTTTTTTTTTTCTGAAGATACAAGCTTTGCATCTAGTTATAGGAGTTCCATAAGTGTTAAGCTGCACTTATCAAAACACTGTATGTATGTTATTATTATATATATGCCATACATAATATATATATATTATGTATGCAATATATGCCACATATGTGAAATATTATTTATATACATAAGACGTGTGATATTATATATATATGACATAATTATTGTATTTGGCATATATTAAATATATGCCACTCATGTATAATTATTAAATGTGGCATATGTTATATATATGTTATATATTATGTATAATCGTTATATGTAGCATATATTATATATATAATGACAAAACTTAGCAGCTTAGCAGATTAACTTGTACAGCTGCAAACTTAATGCTTGGACAGCTGCAGAAGAGGAAGAATATGGACAGCATTGAAAAAAACAATTTGTAATATAATTCCTCACAATTTCTAGTGTTGGCTGATAAGGTTAAAAATTAAGCTTCAACAAGAGGGGAAATTTATAGTTTAACAGTGATTGAAATTAAAGAAAAAGGTCCCAAACAGACAGAAATCTGACAGACACTGTGACAGTGCCCTAACCATGGGCATTTCTTCTGCATTCACAGACCTCAGGTTTCCAGGATCTGCAGCTGCAGATCACACCAGGAACGTTGCCTTGGAGCTGGGCTCCAGTTGCTTTCATAAAGAATTTCAAAATGTTGGAATTTTGTTCCAAATAGGAATTATCTTCTCTACCCACTATTAATAATTTTCCCCCAAACCTAAACATTAAAATGCAGTAAAAACACTGGGTGTTTGTAATCCTGGAAAGGATTAAATAATCACATTTACATTTTTCCCAGACTTTAAAGAAAAAAAAAAAAGTCTTTCATGATCAGTAACGGCATGCAACTACTCTGATTTGAGTTGTAATGATTCCAGAACCTGGTTGCGTTATAAATTGTTTCCACCACTGGAGTAAATGAAATGAAAGATATTGAGGATTACATGAAAAAAAAAATATTGCAGAAATTCTTTCCCTGCACTGCAGAAAACATTTGTTTTTGTTTGGCATTGTATCTGTTCTAAACGTAATGTAATTCAATATGTTTGTATGAACGTCAGGATTTTTGTTTTGCCTTTCTGCTGGTAGACACCTGCATCATTCCATATGATAAAAATATGCATGCACAATATATATAAATTCCTTGTTGTCATAAATGCTGTTGTTACATGCTTTTTTTTTTTTTTTTTTTTTTTTTTTTTTTTTTAAATTCAAACAAAGAGCTTGCCAGGAAGTCTTGAGACTGTTTATTGGCTGAGATATAAATAGGAGGTATACTCCAGAGCTGGAAGAAAGAGCCTAAGAGACTGCAGTAACTTTATTATGCTGTTGTGACAAAATGTATTTATTTGTCTGAAAGCAAAAAAAGCTCACAGGCTGTAAATGGCTTTGTTCACTGTCAACACTAAAGGAAAAGGCATGAATATCTCTCTCACTGATTTTCATATCCCTTGCAATGTTTTCTTTCCTTTTTTTTCTCCCTATATTTTAAATATAGCTGTGATCCTAGGCAGTGAAGGTTGAATAAAAACAAATGGGAAGTGAAATCAAAAGAACAAGGCAGAGGTACAATTACAACTGTGATTTCATAATAGCTTAGCCATAGTAAAGACATTTTATATAGCTGGCATTTTAAGACCTTCAAAATTGTCTCAAATCATTTTCTTAACGGTGCAGATGCATCCTTGGATGAATATCCTTGTGCTATGCTTCTCCTGTAAGACGATCTGTACATCGTCTTGAAAATTTCAGTCACTGTTTTGCACCAAACTCTTATCTATGTGGGTTAATATTCACAGGTAGACTTGCCTTGTCACCCTGCAAATTGAGGAAAATGTGTCTTAGCATTGGCAAGGATCATTGCTACATCTGACTTGTATAAAATGGAAACAGAAGAGAATATATCCTATTTTACCACTTTACAGGTGATTAGCGTACTTAGGTGGGGCTGAGTATACCTAGGCAGATTCCTTAAATTGCACTATTTAAGGAAAGGGCATAAACTGAATACACATTCCACTTTTTAGCTGTCTCCAGCAAGAAAATATATTAATTTTCAGTTTCACATTAGGGTCTCAAAAAATTTTTAAATGTGATTATTTTGAAAATGCTAATAACATGTAACTGACCTGATCTTCTCTGAGAAATTTCTCAACATCTCCATATGCAGGCACGTATTTGTGTTTAACAACAAGTTCACACCACCGATGACGAACCTTCGGGAAGAGGAAAAAAAAAAAGAAATAAATGAAATTGTATGTGTGTCTTTCTGGGCTTCAGAACCCCACAAGACCTAAAGACAAACCTCTCATTCTAGAATAGTAAATTAATCCATATCCTGACACCAGTTTGCAGCATCTTTAGACTTAAGTTTGTCTAAATGTTATTATCCTTCCTTTATGTTTGCCTAAACATTACTTATTTTATAATGTTAGAAGTAGGGAATGGGGGCAGGACAGGCAGATGATAGCTAGAAATGCCCAGAAGAGCCACAAGACAGAATTAATCATCTCTTCTACGCAACTGTAAAATCCATGTAATAAAAAGGCTTAAATATAATACTGTACCAAGATTAAATTCATGTTAAAAGCATGTTATATATAAAACCATGCAGCAAGGTTCAGTTAAGTGGAACATAATTTTGCCACCATCATTTTCCAGGACTACATTTTGAACACCTTTCAAATAGTTTAAAATCTGTCTACACTCAAAAATCTAGGCTGTTCTACCAAATGCACATAGACGGAAACAGTTATTAAAATAATGTAATGAAAAATACAGAGTTTTTAAAAACAATCACAATTGAAAAATATTTATCTTTAAGTAGTGTGAATAACATGTCTTTGAAATGCCCTTTTTTTTTTGGTTGACTTTGAATTTCTGACTTTGTTCTTCAACACTCCTGTGGATTAAAAGTCATCTTACACTCCAGCAAGGCTTCCACAGTTGTAGGCAGTGACCAGGCTGATGTTTTTTACTCTATTACTGGAACAGCACTGATCTAAAGGAAAACAATTATGTTCAATAAAGCCCTCCCACCCTCCCGCTCCTTCTGTTTTACCCTGTGGTCTTACTATCTTTTATAATATGGGGCACATAACAACAATCACTTTGTATAAAATAAAATGTCAGCAGTTTTAATAGTTTTAAAAACCAAGTCCAAATTGTGTTCATATCAAGTCACTGTGAATGAGCCTTTTTCTGAATGACAGATTTACCAATAACATTGAGAGTGGAAGCCAGGAATGAAGAAAAAGAATTGAACTTAAATATCTTATTGCTTTGGAAAATAAGGTATTTGGACACACTTTCCATGTCATCCTAATCCTTACTAACTTTATGTCTCAAGAAAGTTTTACAGTCATATGTGATTAGATAATAACCCCATTAACATGATTAAGAAGTAATAAATACTCAGAGGTCCTGGAAGAGTCCTTTTGGGTAGCTGGAATCTCCTCCCAGCTTACCTGTTACATGACACAGTTTGAACACAGCTTCTGAATTAAATAAAATGCTGCGTGAAGTTGTGGCTGAAGGGAATTTGCACTCACAGCTTCTAAGACACTGCAGAGTTAAAGTGCAATGCGTGGTGGGGGATAAAAGCTGTCTCTGAAAGGTTTTTGCTGACTAAACAACAGCTGTTAAGACTCCTGCATGGGGAACCAGCGCTAAATCCACAAAAGCAAATGGTGTTCCAAGCTTCAACTCGTTTTGTCATAGATGCCCACACATCTATAATATGGGCCTTTAAAACCCTACCCAGCTGCTGCTTTTCCCTGGAGACACTAAACGCATCACCAGTAAATCATCCCAGGCAAGCCAGCTCCCTTACAGGACATTTTTCATAGCACCAAACAGCTCCCTGCCTGGAACAAGCCTTAGAAATTTAGTCTCAAAAATTAAGCATATCCTTCTCTCATCTGCAGCTTGAGTTAGCCAAGCAGAACAGGAAACATTGAAAAGCTTGTCTATCTTCATTGAAACCACTTTATCCTACCTATGCAGCACCTGATGTCAACTATTTAAGAAGAAATAAAATTTTCTGTATGTATTCTTGGCACATATGGAATAGGCAAGGAGGAGAGACAGGGACTGCAGTGTTCTGCTGTGATCATTGCGCTTCTATGCCTTGTGGCCCAGCACGTGAGAACGTCCAACAAACAAATTACGAAGTCTTCTGAGATAGGGCTCTCTTCATACCTCCTGGTGAAGCTGTTTTTTCCCCACATGTAATTATTAAAGCATTAATAATTACAGAATCCTACAGGAGATAGTCAGAGGCCCTTGGGTGCCGAAATTTCTAAGTACTTTCAATAGCAACCCCGGCACCTGGTTTGCAGAGTGCAAACACTCCCTTTTGTGATTGTTACCATAACACCTGCACGGAGAACAGAGCAGGAGTTATCGGTGTGGATGTACTCACATGCTTCTGCTCACTCACATACTAACGTAATGCACGTCTGCCTTACGTTTTTGTCATTGCCTGGTTATCTGAATTCCCACTGTTTTGCAAAACAAAGAACAATTAAGCTGTATCCTTTCCTTAATCGACCCTTCCTCCACAGGGTTCCCACTCCTGGCAGTACACCTCCTCTCAAAGAGTTTGAAAGAGAAGCATTGATTTGTTGAGTGAGGTTTAGTACAGCGCACACTTTTCTTTCTCTCTCTTTTCTCTTTCTTTCTTTCTCAGGGTCATTACAAACCCTAGCACATTCCCAGACCTGAAGTGCTGGAGGCACTCCAGCTGGGGCAGGAGCAGCGTGTCTGTTATCCTCAGATTACACGTTTGCCTCCTGCTTCCCAAAAAGCCCCGAATGCCGTCACGGCGTGGCGAGCTGCAGGAGAACCAGCCGCTGCCGAGGCAGCCATAAAAACCAGCTGTGGGGGCAGCCAGACCCCAGCTTCCTGGCAACCTGCAGGGCAGCTGTGGGCACCGAGACTGTCCCAGCATGTGGCAGGGGCTCAGTGTGACCTGCTCGGCCCTGCCACCAAAGCCTCAAGGGTGGCCTGAGCAGGCACGGCCTGGCTGATGTCTCGCGAGGCCTGTACGGTGCGCAGGCCACCACTTTTTTTTTTTTTTTCTGGTACAATCCAAGCCCTAGGCTAATACCGCACAGCTGAGAACTTTATTCATATAAGAGGAAGACATAAAAAAAAAAATAAGTTTGGTTCCCAGTGTCTCTTCCAGCGCTCAGAGCACAAGAAGCCCCGCAGCTCTGCAGCGTAATGCATGTGTCATGCAACCAGGCCCTCTAACAAACCCCTATCAAAAGGCAATGTTGAAAGCTAAGTAGCTTGTGGTAGGACCAAGCTAACCGAACCGCATCCTGTGTACGCTCTTCTTGGCTTTTCCTTTTCCTCCCAGGAGCAAATACTCAGTAGTGAAAATAAGAATTCATTAATCTCCTCCAAGGCCCCCCTCTGCACACTTCCCAGTGCTCTCCTGCACGGTGCAGAGATGCACGCCGTATGTCCCTTTGGCTGGCTCCTTGGCACCAGACAGCCCCAAAAAGCAATTTGCAGCCATCCTTCCCCCTGCTGCTGGCAGAAAGCATGCACCTGCAGCCGCCCGCCCACCCTCTTGCAGGTCCAGCAGCTGCAGGACATACGTGCCAATGCTGGAAATGCCACTGGTTTTCCCAGCCTCAGACTGATGAGCCCTCCCAGGCAAGAGTAGAGGTGGCAGGGGCCTTTTGTGGCACCTCCAGTACCTGACCCACTCCTCATCTCTTTCCTCCCATCCAGCTTTCACCACTGATGCTGATATTTGAGCAACCACCTTCTCGAGTTAAACAGGGATCGCTTTTCTTTGAGGTTTGCGAGACACCACACATCCGAGCAGTGCATTTCTGAGCCACACCTCAGCGGCAGGAAGACACCCAGACAACCACTTGCGCAGGTGTGATGATTGAAAACCACTGATAGGTTTCCACAAATACCAGCCGCATCAAGATCTATGTGTTGGCTAACATCTAGGTGAAGTATCTTGAAGGGCTGCTACTGTTACAAAGTACACAATCTCCAGTTTAGAAGCTTATACAAAGAACTTAAGTGTTCTCACTTTATCTTTTAATTTGACTTCTGGAAGAATACACATCAGTGCACAACATTATGAAGAACTCAAACATCACCTGCATTTTGACAGTGAAATGGGAAATGTTTAGAAAACAAAGTGACACCACCCTGGTCTATTTTCAGAAAGTAAATTGCTACATGAGAAGACTTCAACTGAACTAAGTCTTACATAAATTACATAATAAATTATATTAATATATATTAATATCCAGCTCTAAGACAGTCCTTTCATTTTAACAATCTGGGCCATGATATTTTGGTAAATGCTGCTTGAGGATGATGGAGTATACTCCTATCAGGCATCAAACACATGCCTCGACTTGCAAAAGAAAAGCTACTAATAACCAAATCTGAGAAACTGTAATTTTAAACTATTTTAAACAGGTCTTAAATTATATATTTTTTTCTTTTCTGACCCATGTGATTAATTACTTTGCCTAATCTGTTTTATTCTCCTGTGCCTCATACAAACAATCAAGGAAGCCTAAAACAAACACCCTCACAGAAAGCTCCGTATGTTCTATTGTAGTAATCTAGCTTGTTAAAGTTCTCAATAATATGTATGCAAGCAAAATAAATATTTTACGGAGAAGACGAAAGGAGGAGAGGAGGGTTTTATATTAAGCTTTTGGTCTGCAGAATGAGAGACTAGCTTCAGGGAAAATGAGTACATTTTGCTAATAGCTGGATCCAATTTAACAGGCGCCATGAGACAACAAATCTAAATCACAGAACAAAAGCAACTTACTTAGAGATCCTAGGAAACAGGCTAATGTGAAATACATTAAGAGCTATTGAACACCAAAACGGAATCTTTATTAAAGGTAGGAGGCATTTGTGATCTTTATAAAGCGTGAGTTCAGACTTGATTGAAAAAAAAAAAAAAAGAAAAAAGTATTTGAACAACCAGAATCACAAATGTTAAACAGATCTCAGTTGCCAGACTCCAGTCTAATCTGGAGAAGAAAAAGACAATGAAACTTTTTCAAATAATGATGTCTTCCTACTATAGATTAGTTTTAATTAACAAAAAGGAAGCTGGTATCTCCAGAGCACCAGAAAACTGTTCTGTTCTATCTGAAAGTATTTATCTCCAGTCTCTTTCTATACACACACAACTTGGATTTAAATATTAGATCATTTTCAGACAATTAAGGAACAATGCCACATGTTACTGGGCAATATTTGGACTAAAAAGTCTTTTACAGTTGGCTAACATGGACAAATTACAGTTTAAAAACTGCAAATTTTACAATGTTATTGTGGCAAAGTGGCTTTAATGACTTTTTTTTTCCCCGCTGCCTTTGCAACAGCAAACATTTAAGAACAGCTGAAATAGTTACTCTTTAACACACCAGCCAGGTTGCATCAGTGACTTTTCATTCTATATAATTTGCTTTTCACATGAGCATTCCTATGCTCTAAACCACAGTATAAGCACGCTTTAGCATGTAAATTTGGTTTCACGAACATTTACCAAGTAAGATGATCGGGGATGCTCAATGAGCTCGAAAGGAGCAACGAAACAGCCATGTGTGTTACAACTGTGCTGACACAGTATCAGATTGGCAATCTAGAAAAAATGTACTCAATAGCCAAAAACCTACTGAATGCAAGCAGAACAGATTCATCACTCTGACAAGAGGTCTGTAATTGGGATTACTGTATATGCCAAGGGTTTGTCAGGAAGAGTCTGAGCAAAGAAGCTGCCTAACAGCTTAAATCAGGTCCAAAAAATTTGGTAGTCTTCATTGCGTAATTACTTCTCAGGCAGTAAATGGTAATACTCCTTCTGACAACACTGCAGGGCCAAGGAAACCAAGGCCAGATAGAGAACCACTGCAGCAGGCATCTTTGACAGCAAACCTTTTTCCTGAGACCCTCATAGCGCCAAGACTTAATGCTGTGTACTGTAATGTGCTCTCCCAGTACTAAACACATCATTTTCCAGCACTGTGGGCAAAACTATGGTAACACCTTAAATGTTAACGTGGCTCTTGCTAGCCTTACTTGTGCTGCTTTTCAACCCATGTGCTGGGAAGAATCCATGTTCAGGGGGAGCAGGGCTGGCAGGACCCAGGCCTGATCAATTCAGGGATCCCCACCACACTTTGCATTGGACAGCGATTGCACAGGTAGCTCCAGGACCATTACTGCCACCTTGGACAACATCCTATTCCTCTTTCTGTCCCCCAGCACAAGTATTTTAGCCCATGTGCAGCCCAGCATACAGGAACATGGTCATTCAGGAAACCTTAAGCTAATGAAGGGCTGAGCTAATCAAAATGATGTTTGTCAGGAGATACTTGTCATTTTAAGAACTATGTAGAGGTCAAAATACTGTAAAACCTGAAGTAATGAATTGGCTGTAAAAAAACTTATTTAAAACATAGTTTTAACAGAATACCAAACTAGATTTTGGTAACATTAGTAACAATATCATACTTCCTTAGTTCATTTTGCTCCTTCTGATTGTTGTTTCTGCATAAATGAAGCAATTACATGCTATGACGGGTGTTCGTGTGACAGGGGAGAAGCACTCCAAGTCCTGCCTCTCCTTAGCTCTTGCAGCAGCACTGACAGAGGCTCTGGGTGGAGCTTCATGCAGTAACTGCCTCCATTTAATATGGGAGAAGAAAGGGCTGTATGATCTAGGTTTTTTTTTTTTTTTTTTTTTTTTTAAACAAAAAAAGAAAAGAAAGAAAAGAAAGAAAAGAAAAAAGGCAACAAGTTCTGCATTCTGGCCAATTGCAGGCCATGGGACAACTGGCAGCATTTGGAGCTGTCACTGCCCCAGCACACCCGAAAGCCACGCAGTGTGTTCCCACAGCTGCTGCAAGCCTTAGCTACCAACAGGCGTGGGCTTGAAACTTCTCCCCTTTACAAATCTGATTTATGGGCACACATTTCCTTCCTGTCCCTTCACCTTCCGTCCAACTGCGGGATACTGAACCACTCCTCTGTGACAAATCCCAGTGACTTTCCCAAACTTACTGCAGTCCCTAGGCCTTGCTGAAGAGCAATCAGGCAGGTCCCGCTTGTCTGAGTCCCCCACGCTGCTAACACACGATCCTGCTTCCAAATAAAACATATGCTAATCCACAACCAGCGCAGGAACTCTTTCCCACATAAACATACGGAAGCCTAAGAATCACAAAACACGCTGCTTAGGAATGCCCAAGCAGAGCGGAGGACATCGCTGCTGCTTTCTCTGATCAGAAAGGCATACTGACTGGGGAGTTGCATCCCAGGACAAGGCTCTATGAAGTGCATGCCAAGAGCTTGTTTAGAAAAAAACAAATACCCTTTTCTACCCCATCTCCAGTTCACAAAAAAAGAGCTCCCAATTAGAGACCACTCTTCTCCCTATGTGGGCCACATCTGTGATCAATGACATCTGTGTTCGTAGAAGTTTTCCAAAAGAAGGCAGAAAATGTGAGAAATTAAGCAGCCATGTCTAATCCTTCTTAAAAGGTGGCTCCGGCTGTGCCTCTCTCCTGGTGTCAAAGCGCTTGTCATGAACCAGTAACCATGGTAAGACACAATGCTGACATCCCATGCGCTCCTCCGCCTGCTTCTCCTCTCTCCCATTTAGGAGACGGCTCAAACACAACAGTAGCTGGCCTCAAGTCTTCCTTCTCCTTCTACTGTGGGCCAATAACGTGATGATAGGACAACAATCTATAGTGAGGTTATATGAGGAAAAGGGAAAAACAGCGTGCACGAGCACCAAGTTAGCATTCACAGCGCCTGCTAGAAGAGCTCATCCCCACTGCGCCTGAAGGCTTTTCCACTGCGTTTCCATTTAGGCTGCCATGATCTCACTTCTAGGAAGAGTAGCTCCTATATCGTAATGCCATGTGAGGTAAGGATGTGTTTAACACAGCATGTGAAACCATTTAGTTTGAAAAACAAAGGTTTTTAAAAATAAGCCTTAATTAAAAACATAAATACACTACTTACACTGGAACCACGTGCTTCCCCTTGCCCCTGCCTTTTTTTAGCCTTGCATGTTCAGCAGGCTGTACTGTTAGCGCGTTTCACAGCTTGCAGCAAGATGGGAGATGGCAGAAGCGATGTCATCAGCTGCCTCTTTAACTACTCCACCAGAGATGTGTGTCGAGCTGGGCTTTGCTGTGGTGCTGCTTGCTTTCAGGCTGCCTTCTGCCCCGCTGCAGAACAAAGGAGCTCTGCCCTCCAAAACTGCCCTGCGCCCTTGGTGCTGGGGATGCCCTGCCCCATGGCAGGCCTCCACACCACCACCTGCAGCACCAGCCCCATGTGTGGTGGTGGGGACAGCAGCACAGTACCCTGAGGTACAGGGTATGGGCCTTGGAGGAGAGGGAAGGAAGGGCAGGTCCCAGCCTCAGGCCACAAAAGGCCACAGGGACAAGGTCTGTCAGGGAGGTGAGACAGGATTGGGCACACGTGTATGTCCAAACTGGCCCCTCACCCAAAATGTAAGACCACAACTGCCTCTCTGTCTGATGCACAAACCCCATCCAAATTCCCTCTGACACCTTGACCAAAATGCTTAGCAACAATAGTGGCTGTAATACCTCTGGTATCACCATGATTTTGTTTCTGCATCAAGATCACAAGTGGTTCAAATACTGCCCATCACCCCCGTTTCCAAACCCAATACGTCTAGAGTTCCTACCCGTACAGTGTTTGCATATATATTTCAACACAAGCTATTTATAAATGCAAATAAAAGCATGCTGGGCTTATAAAACCAAATGTTGTAGTGGGAAAAAGCACATAAACACTCATACATCTGAAGCAGAACCCCAGCCCTGCAGAGTTTGATGTTGAGCACAAGAACTTTCTGTTACCAATTATAACTGAGTCGTAACTCCCGTTCAGCAAAAGGCAATGCTGCTGCAAGCATCAGCACAACAGCAAGCTGCACCCTCAGCTTGTGCCCCTCTCTCCTCTACTTCTGCCTCCTCCCTCTCATATCTAGAGGCAAAAAAAAACAGTGCCTTCCTTTTATCTTTGGTCTCCACAGCGACTGTGGTCCAAACATTTGTCATTTCCAGGCAAGATGACTGTCACAGACAGGATCTGGAGCTGCATGTGCGAATGAAGCACAAATTCCAGGCAGTGAATAATGTGGCCGCCTGGTTTCTCCATAGCTTCGGCCACAGCCAACCCATCCACCCTGTGCTCACATCGTTCCAGTTTTGCATAGTTTAAAACTTTGGTTCTAATTTTCAAAACAATTAAACATGAGGTTTTGACACTAAAGACCTTTCACATCACTCATACTCATCCCTCTCCCAAATCCCAGAAAATACTCTCAAGAGAAATATATGTTGATTGCATATGCTCAGAAAAAACATGCTGCTGAAATGGGAACACAGACTCTACTCTGTGTTTTAGATTTTTAAGTCATCCTCTCTCCTCTCAGTTCCCAAGAACACAATCACCCTTGCTGCCCAGGGCAATGCTTACCCCACCTGGAATGCAGCAGGACGCCCCTCCAGGACCCTGCAACCCCAAAGGCATTTAAATTGCACAGAGTTGAAAAGAGGACAGCAGGATTTTACTCACACAAATATATTTAAGTCAGTGACTCAGCAGTGTGACCAGATCTGTGTGGCTAAGGTAGGGATGCCAGAACCAGCCAGGGTTAGCAATTTCAAACTGCCCCATTTCTTGTGCTATATAGACCTTGCAAGCTTATGGCGTGCCATGTTTCTTTTCCTGCTCTGTCGTCTCTGCCAGGGGTTATCTGCATTTGCAGTCAACCTTTATGCAGGCAGAAGTACTAGATGAACTGTTTGGATGTAGGATCAAAATCAGTTTATTTTTAAATATGAAGTATCTTGTTCACAGTTGCAAAATGCAACATACAAGCACAAATATGTCTACAGCTTCATAATGAAACAACTGGGGAAAACTACTACTGATAGCTAAGAGGTGTTGTTAGTTTTTTTGTTTATTTTATTTTTTTTTATTTTTATAAGTGCATCCTCCTCAACATCCTGGCAGCTAACATACATACACAACCTTTTAAATTTCAGGACAAGGTTCATATTACAGTGCTAGGCTTATATCGCCCTACACAGAAATACTGTATAACATTTCAAATAAAGCAGTTGTACCCAATTCAGAACACCTTTGAGATTGACTTCAGAAGTCCAGAGGCCTCCACCACAAGATCCTCCTTTCCAGAATACAGAAAAAGCAAGAACTATTTCCAATCCCTCCCTCTGCAGATTCGTTGCATAAATAGCAGTAGAATTAGTGGTGGTAGCAGCAGTAGTAATAAATAACATTAAGTACATGGTTCCTTCCTACCATCGAGTATCAAAAAGTTGTTGGGTCGCCTGATGAGGATGAAATTAAGTGCTAAAACCAGCTAGAAAAATAAGGGAGGATAAGTGAACTGCACCAGCACAAGACAGAGGCTTGGAAACTCCTGCGAATGCCACCCAGCAGCAAGTGAGATCACTTGGAAGAGGCGTGCTGCTGCTGGCTCCTGTAGGGCTCGGGATAAGGAGTGCTGACTGGTAAAAAGCTATTTTGAGTGTTCCATAAATCTTGTGTTCTGACTGTGCCCTTCAGAGACCTAATGCTGATTGAGGGGTTTTCGGTTCTTCTCAAGTGGTTTGAAAAGTCCCCGTACTTTACATGTAGCATCAAAACTAACCCCAATCATGGCAATTTGAGACTATCCTTTGATCAGTCTTACAAATTAATCCCAACACATCCGCTCCATTATGACAGGCACACAAACCAGTGTCAGCCCCAGGGGACAACTCCCCCTGTTGTTACTGGAAACGTTTTTTTCTTCATTCTGTTCCAATTGTTTTGGTCTCACACTGCATTTTGGGACTCACCTTTGGAAAGCAAGTACCATGGCCTAGAAGCTGCTTTTTAACTGGAAAGAAAAAGAGGGGAGGAAGAGAGAGAGAGAGAGGGAGAGAGAGAGAGAGAGAGAGAGAAGGAAGAGAGAAAAATACCAATACTACCTGTCTGAAGAGTCTGCAAACTGCACTTAGATGCAACATAAGTAAGAACTGTAACAGGATGAAGATTGAAAACAATAGGGACCACAGAGGACTTTCTGACAAGTGGCTGCTGCTTCAGTCAATGCATTTGCTTTGAGATGAGGATAGCCTACTGTACTCTGACCTTATTCTGTTTACTAGTAAAAATGGGAAAGTTTTCCAATGACCATTAAGAAAGTCTTTGCTAGGTATTTGCCAGGAAAAGTATGAGGAGAAGAGCAGTGTAAAATTTAATATTTATGTGATGATGAGTGTGAATAGCAGCAGATTTGACTAGTACAGAGATCTCACTTCATAAAAACTCGTATTTCTTCTTTCTCTTCTATTTAATGAACATACCTCCTCAGAAACAGCTTGGTGTGAAAGCCTCAAATCTAATTTATTTCAGAAACAAATCTGGCAGACAGGCTGACTGTTCTATGGGGCTTTTACTAAGTTCCTAATTCCTATATACTGAACTGGTAAGTGAAAATAAAACATTCTTCAATGTAATCTTATCTATCTAGATAAGCTCTTAATAGCACTCTGAAGAAGGAAGAAAGAAAAAGGCAGATGAAATTTATTTTGCATCAGTGATAAATTTTCACAGCAGCTTTGTAGATCCTATAAAACATGCTCTCATGTACACAATAAGGTATCTCCTCCTGACTTGAGCTGAAACTGAATAACGAGCTGTATGTTTACATGTGAGAAACCATCTGCATAAACTATGTGCAGAAACTATTTCTACTTCTGCAGAAACAAGAAATTATTGTATTCACTTGTCTTTTTCTTGTTCTTTAAAATGGTCACCTGTTTAAGCTGTTGTCTTTCTCATGTAGTGAACTGGTGGTTCACACTAACACTGACATATGTTAAGGGGAAGGATCACAGTGTTCAGCTGTAACAACACTCTCTGAAACATGCCTGCATATTGCCTTATGGCCTAGTCTATAAGGACTGCCAAGCCTAAGGAGGTATTTGCAACAACCTGCAAATTTTACTCAGAAGCTGGAGATCGCTCCTTAACCCCTGCCCCAAGTGCATTTGGCGTGGAAGGAAAGCTCACCAAGAGCCTTTTCCGCTGTCTCACATGGACTGACCTTCTCTGACCAGCTCCCTTTTCCCATCCAATTTTACATGGCATTCTACAGAGCTTTCTTCCATGAGGGTGCCTTCTAACAATGCTCAGTGACAACCTGCAGGACCACTGAGTTGTACAGTGTGGGAACGTGCTCAGCTTAATCCAGTGACTACCAGATGGGGAGCAGCAAGACAGATATTGCATTGTAATTCACTTGTACTTATGTGCCTGCCAGTGTTTCACAGGCTAGGAAAGATCAATGAAAAGAAGTTATTTTGTCCTAAACCCAACTCTTGCTACTTTAAGGACGCCAAGCACCTTATATGGTTTGTATTAGCATGAATGGATTTCTGTCAGTGAAATAAGATGCCACCGCTTTATAGCTTTGGTCTCATAGGCAGACCTCAGGCACAATGAAGTAGTTGTGTGAGAATGGCTTTATGCCACCCACATGACTTGTGATATTATGATCTTAACTCATTTTACTCACATTTTCTGCAAAAACAGTTACAGCCTCTCCCCTTTTCCTCTCCCCCAAATATACCACATTATGATCCTGAATACAGGGAAAGCATTATGTAAGTGAAGAGCATTTCAGCCAATTTGCTGAGACAAGAAAAACTAACAAAGCAACTTTCCATATGCTGCGCAGGCAAGACATTTATAAGAAAGTGATGCCTGCAGTATGAAAGAAAGAAAACTAACTCTATGGTGAAAGTTCTTGGGAAATACATGATAAATCTTTCTGCTTCATCTACGTTCTGTATTTTCACAGAATCACAGAATTTCTAGGTTGGAAGAGACCTCAAGATCATCGAGTCCATACATCCCCTGCCCTTCTCCCATGTAATTAGCAACCTTTTTCTTATCATCTTTGTTACTGTTCTGTAGGCCGTTTACACATCCTGTAATCTGGTGTACACATGTTATAGGCCTCTTCCCCTTCAAATGAAGATGTTAGAACACAAATAATGGAAATAATTGTAGTGCTTTTCCGGACATGCTCCTGAGCAGTCTGCTCTAGGTGCCCCTTCTTGAGCTGGGGTCTGGACCAGATGGCCACCGGAGGTCCCTTCCAGCCTCAACCACTCTGTGATCCTGTGGTTGCTAGTTAACAGACTCATCAATTGCTATCCAGAGCTGTCAGTGGTGTCTTTAGGCATTTGTAACTAACTGATTCCAGTTTTTTAAGCGGAAGTCCTCAACAGCCTATGCTCAAACATGAAAAGTTTGTATCAAAAGAGGTGTCACCAAAATTAAGAGGACTTAAATACTAACAACAGACACTTCCCAAGTAAACCCAATCTACGTTCTGTCAGAAGCTAGATATCAAGTTAACTATGTGAACAAAACGGCTACCTCAGGAAGAAAAAAATAAAGGAAAAAAAAAAAGCAAAAAAAACTCTGACTGGCCTTCAATTTGCTTATCCTGCTCCGCTGTCTGATGGCAGCTGTAGTTGCTTTGTAAGGTATCCCAGCTCTCTTCAATCAGCTGAACTTCCAGCTGGACTTTGTCACTTTTGACTCCCTGCAGCCAACTTCTGTAATGCTTCTCTTGCACACAGAGCTGCAGGAGAGCACCATGTAGATACAGGCCACGTATGTAGCATGAGGGAGCATAGCAAGAGAAAAGGGAACAAAGAAAGAAAACTGACTCAACCCTTCTTCTGTGCAATTGCCACCCACTTGTCTGACAAGGTCTGAGCCTTGATGGGCTCAGAACACTGACAGGTGAAGGAAAAATGCCTTTGAACTTTGAAAACTCTACTGCTCTCTACCTCCTTCTCTTCTCTGAAGCTATGTATGTGTGGTGAGAGACCTCACATGAGAGAGGGCAGTGACTACGTTGAGCTGCTGAGGAAATCCCAGTAAGCATATATCTTGGGCTTTCCTTGAAGAGAGCTCAACAATTAAATTCCAGGCAAAGGCTGACTCACACCTCTCTCCTCTCCTGGCTGGTACAAAGAGCTCAGAACAGGGCAGATAACCTGCTGCAAACTATCCTCTCCTTCCTGAGGTGAGGTGTAGCCTTTACATTGGTAAGACTGGACATGCAAGTAGTAACAAGCAGTCAGGAACACCAAATACTGCTGCTGGCAATCTTCACTGAATGAGCCCAAACCTGCATGCCACTGTGTGCAAGTGCAGACATGGCCAGGTGCACGCAGTCTTAGGATAAGAGTGTTGAACTGTGAAGTTGAAATAAAGACGTTTCAGAAATACAGATATAAAAAGCTTTAAGAAACAGGAACCAAGATGTTCTACGCAGTACTTGTGCAGGACAAAAAGACACCCCCAGAAATTAGTTCTCTTGCAGCGTTTATGAAATTCAAGGAAAGGGCATCTCATCACTGGGCTACACAGAGCTCTAGATGAGCGAGCTGTAAAATAACTCAAAGGAAAAACAAGCCTAATGCACGTGTACCTCACTGCTCATCAACCAAGCTCACTGCAGCTCTTTCCCAGCACTTTCCTGGTTCTAGCTTCGGTGTGGTACTCCAGTAGCCGTGTGTTACAAGAGCGGAGTGTTTGCACAGAACATTCCCCTCCTTTGACAATCGGCAGAGGGAAGGGGAATGAATATTCTGTGTTTACTCAATTCTCACCCATAAGGGATATCTCTACCAGGCAACAGTTTTTTTTAGAGAGAGTAGTCCTCTCTACTCCTCCCAACACACTTATTTGACAAAGTGAGATTATTCAAACCCTTGATTTTTTTTCTTCTTAGTATTAACAAGCCTGGAACATTCTTGATATTGCAAGAGTAATCAGCTCTACATGTAGAGACTATTGTTTATATCCCTTCTGATGCTGTAAGACAATCTTCTAGCTGTCTATAATACCTACAGAAAAACCTTCCAACTCCCAATGGTGCAGATAATATTTTACATGCAATATTTATGACAAGACTTTGTTTAAAATACAAATTGACATACTTTGTATACAACTACTCTCACATATTACTGTCCATATCATCGCTACCAGAAGATTAATGTGAGCATAAACATTACTCATCAAATACAAGAAAACTAGTTATTAAAGCTAAAGCTACTTCTTCACTTTCTGTTGCGGGGTGGAACACAACTGACAACCTTACTTACAAGAATTCCCGAATAAAATCTCTGACATGGAGGGCTGTTTTTTCTACTGGCCAGCAAGCAATTTTTTTATGCTTGTATTTCTAATGATCCATTTCTGATGTCCAGGTACTAAAAACATTTGAAATACAGTAACACAACAGGATCCCTATAACTAATTAATGTCTTCACTAATCAAGTTTAGACAAGAGCAGCTCAGCTAGAAGCTTGGACTATGGTTCCTTGTCCCTGGGTCATTATACAAGGAAAATCCCCTGTGCACATACTGGAGTCAGAGGCATGAATAGTCCTTCCCTCAGGTATGCAGGGTGTGTAAGCTAACATTCCCTTTAAAGGACTGTAGGTGTCTGTGATCCAATGACTAGTAAAATGGTAATCGTAATGTTATCTTAGTTGTACTTCTGAAGATCTGCTAAGCCCTTGGCTTCACCTTGTAAAATGAAATTGAGATTATGCTCCTTTCACTCAGGCCATAATTTATATATTTCTTTAAAGAAACATTTCTGACAGAGCACTTGTGTACTTTTATACGACATTGCAAATAAGAAATCAAGCCTGAAAGTGGATGGAAAGGAAAAACCTAAGAAACCCAAACTTGTGGCCTTGTGTTCACAATTCGTTGGCATGAAGCAGCAACACCACAGCTATTACTTTGATGTACTTCTCTATTTATTTCTCTTCCTATTATAGAACCCCTGACATTTCCCTGGTATTCATATGTGATTAAAATATATTCTAATACCTATAAATAGAAATGTTGGTTCAAGTACTAATTAAAAACTAGTCTAGCATTTGGAAATTCCTATCAATAGAAAAAGTAAAAAGGTGCAGTAAACAGTGACTGCCTTTTATTTTTATTTTTATTTTTTTTTACACTAAGAAAAAGCTAGACCTCTGTTCAGTCAATCTTTCTATTAGTATTTGGAATTCTAGGTGTTTGTAAGTATCTGCTCAGCAATTTTAGCATAAGAGTAACAAGAGAGACTTTGCCCTTTTCTTCAATTTCAATTATTCCCATAAAATTCCAATTACAACAGGGTAGGTCATGCACACTGACTTTCCACATACTTCACAGTAGCTTTTAATTAAACAGGAGTTGAATGTCATGTTAAGTTTACCATGCTTCCTCACTGTACATTAGTTTGGTTATATGCTCCTTAATAGCTAACTTTTTTTTTTTTTTTTTTAATGTATAAAACCTACACATCCTTTATTTTCATGATTGGTTTTATGTTTTTATCTTCCCTCCTGAGTACTTGAAGCAAACACATTCATTGCAAGGATGCTTTTAAGCAACTAGTTTTGCTGCTTCAATTGTCACAGCTCTCCCAGCCAGAGACACCTATGTGACTCTACAAAATGACCAGCTTTGTATGTGGTAATAAGGATATATTGGTTTGCCCCCCTAAGATGTTAAGCTTTTTAGAGCAGGGATACTAGCCTCACGTGTGGCTGTGATGGGTAAGGTACTTGTACGGTGTTTTATAAAATCCCAGTGACTGTTAACACACTACGTGCATCCGTAGAGAACTGATTTCCGCTTACACTTCATGGCCCAAATCAGAACATGCTGTAGTCTCTCTGGAAAGCAAACTTTTCAAAACTGTCAGTGAGAATTGGGAGCTCTCAGAGAGAAACAACTTGGGTGAACCACAATGAAGTTCAACTTTAGACTGGAGCAGATATGATTGCATTTGGAGGCAACACACAGAACTAAAACAAACTTGAGCTGTCACTCATAGTGAGAACTTCAACACTTTACTGAATGTGCTGCCTCGGGTATGCATCTGACAGTGTATGACATCTATGCCGTATTTTCTCCTCCTGCTATGGCATCCAAACACACCTGCACCTACACGACACATACACACAAATGCTGGACAATTAAGGCATCTTTGTGGCCTTAGAAAGGCTTTTGTGTGGATTCTCACTCTGTGTGCTTATTGGCAGGGCACACCAGGCATGAACCTACAGACAACATCTTGAGCTGCAACATCACTGGAATTAAGTGTGTGCAATTTTAGATTTAGACAAGGAAAAAACAACTTGGTCGAGCCTGGATTCAAGTGGGCAGCTATTATTTCCAGTCAACAATGCAATGGCTTATTTTAGGCAAGATTTTTTTAGTGCCTTACCTCAGCATCTTGGTCCCGGAGCTGGTACGTTTTCTCTAAGCCCTGTAGTGTTCTGGGACATAATGTCTTCTCCTCCAAGAGATACTCCAGAAGCAGGACCAGCTGGTCAGGGAGAAGCTACGAGAAAATTAAATGCCATGTGTGAATAGAGCTCTACTTACTAAGCAATTAAACGGAAACAAACCAAAGAGGACAAGATTGCTATAACCTATGTACTTCCAGCATGTGTGTGAAATATGGCAAGAAGTCACAGCTGATTTCTGAGAATCCTCAGGTTTTACATGTCCATTTTCTGAAAGACTTTGTTCTGGGGCCCAGTTAAGACACATTTTCCATGGCTTTCATTACTATATAGTTAGATCAGATCTAAACCATGTTTATCTTATTGAAACATAATCACAGCTTATTAAACTAAGATTTTTATGGAATATGTATGCTAAGTAATTACACTTTCTTTGGGCTTGGAAGGAATAAAATAAGAATATTTTATAGTGCATTATTTCAGGAATCAACCAAATATATGCATATGTTATTAATTGTTAAGAGCAGCAATATTAGCCATCGCATGTGGAATTTCTCAACATGCTTTCAGTGAACAAAGACAACACAAATAACTGACCCATAAAACAATGTTATAACATATTTTGACTCATATTCTAGATGGCATTTCTCTAAGTATATAAATATATACAAATATATAAATACATATATACACACAGATATATATTTAGCAGTTAGTTGCCTGACTCATTTTCAAGTTGAATCTAATACAGCCTGAAAAAGAAAAAGCACATGAAGTCTGATGTAGTGAGTGCCTAAGTGCTCTGTTTAAAAGGCTTATTGGATGAACAAATAAATAATTCAAACAGAGCTCAGAGAGAAATTAGACTAGCTACCAGGAAACATATATTGAAAATTCAGAGTTCAGTCAGAAGTTTGTTACATGCCCCAAAGCTTTGTCCACTATTCATCATCATAGGGCACCAAAATCAGAACTGGGAAGGGAAAAAGAATTTAAGCTTTTGCAAAGAAAAAGAAACTAACACTGCTTACTTCTAAAATCCTCCAGATTAATGAAAAAGATACCCTGTTATTTTAATTCTACTTCCAATTTTTATCCCGTGTGCAGATGCTCCACTCCCACCAAAATACAACAGTTAACAATTAAGCAATATGACATTTTCTTCCCTTTCAGTCTGACATACTTTAATGTTAATATCTAAATCAAAATAAGGAGGAGAAGAGATCTCTAGGATTTCAATGATTTGTTTTCCTTGCATTCCCTTCCATGCATTTTATTGTTAAAGCTGTATTCTTAGGAACTGAAAAAAAAATTTGCATCTTATTGGCTCTTACTGGAACACTTTCTAAGTGATACCCAAGCCTGCCAACAAAATGGACTTGTTAAAAACAGCCAGACATTCACAAATATTGAATTATTTCAATTTTAGGACAACCACTAATACGCTAAGTTGAATGTTTATTGCACAGTCCAAGAGCAGCTGCCTAGAGGGTGGGGAGACACTTTAAAAAATAAAACCGTGAAGGCTTCTGGGAAGTGGCTCTGCTTGGAAACCGAATTCATTTTGAACACTAATAAAATTTGAAATGTTGCAGAGCACCACATAAAGAAAGGTAATCTCCTAGTTAGAAAGCTTTCTCTACTAACTATAAAGCAAAGCAATGCTTAATTTTTAGAAACTAGAACAGCTGCTTGAATAAATATATATATACATATACATGTTTATAAATATATACACTTGTATGTGTATAAATATATATACACTCACATATATATGCATTCAAGTAGCTATTTTACCGTTTCTAAATATATATATAAAAGTATGTGCTAAGGGAGGTACAGAACAACTGGGTTATTGTATTATAGTATATCCTCAGTATAATTGCTATACAGATTCAGCCACAGAAAGCTATTGTTTCAGATAACAGAATCTAAATGAAGCCAACAAAAGCAAAGCAGCAAAACAACAGACATGTCCTTAATTTACCTTTGTCTAGGGCTGCATTATGGGTGAAAATTTCTCAGAATTACAGGTTAAACTCTTACTCATCTATGTGAGACTGCAGAGCAAAAAATCTGAGACCATGGTTTCAGTTATTTTCCCACGTCTCAGATGCCCAAAATGAGACTTTATACACTAGTTTCCTGCTCACAGTTTAATTAAAGTCCAAGTTAAGATCTAGCAAACATAGGCAGAGAGGGTGGGAGCACTTGAAGAAGAAACACTGTCAGACCTGGAACTGAAGTGGCACTAGTAGGTGCAGCTATTACATTCTGTTCCCCAGTTACTTCCAAAAAAAAAAAAAAAAAAAACATTTCATTTCAGTTTTCCCCTGTTCTTTAAGTAAGAAAGACTGAGAAAAAATCTATCCAAAAGGAAAGACGCAGAAACCTCAGTTGAAATTTCAGGGTACAGACTGCAACAAAATCCCTCTTGGGTTTTCCCGTATCTCCAAAGCACATTTCCAAAGATTATAAATATCTTCATAAAATTACACTTAAAGTTTTCCTTAAAAACAAACAAAAAACCATTGTTCTTCATCTTCCTTGCCACCGTCCTTAGTTGTCCCATCCACCTGTTACTTCTCATCTTTCGCACTATGAAAATTGTTTGGGGTGCATGCTGTCCATTTTCCATTTGTTTGTCTTATTTTTAATACAAAGAGGCCCTAGCTGTTAAGTGTTACCAAAATGTAAATGCTGGAGGAAACTAAAAGCCCATTTGCTTTAGGTATTGTGAAGCTGTTTTCATTTATGACAACTTATATTCTGCAATCGCACCTTGGATACCTAACGTGCATAAAAATCACACAGCACAGATACAGCAAAATACAGCAGGATAAACACTGTGTCAATATTCCTCTCCTTGATGAAAACATTCTGAAAACAACCATAACACCCCAAACACAACATTTCAGTCTTCCTGTTAAAAAAAAAATAAATAAAATTTCTCTCTGAACCGCACGGGAATATACTCAATTGAAATGCTCAAATGTGACGTGATTCTTAGAGTAGATCACTTCTACCAGGAAATGCAGCAAATATTAAGGGTTAGTATTTATGACGGCTACGATTGCTGCAATACCATCTGTTTATATTGTAAAGTAGATGGGTCTAGTCCCAAACTACGCCTGCTGCATGGAAATCATATTACTTTCCCAGGATTTCCCCTCCCCCAGATGAGAGTACCGACGCTACAAAGAGGGAATAAATTAGTGTGTTGTGATCAAGCACACCAGAAGTTTTCTGTCATGTTCCATATAATTAAACATCATCCCCACTATAAAGCTGTATCCCAACACTGCATACTTTACCTTGCCCTTAAACCTCTCCCGCAACTACTCAGCCTTTTGAAGAAGTTTACTTTGTCTTTCCATTAAATTGCCGTCTGTCCCCTGCTTCCCTTGCATTACCTGATGTGGTGGTTTTAAAGTTTAAATAATTAGGCTCTTACCTCTAACTCAAACTGGAAATCACATGGAGTATCAAAACTAGTATTTGAAAAAGGCAAGATGAAAGAGTTAATGTAAATGTCATCAAATTGAAAATATAACTGAGGCTATTATCAAAGCAACTTTCTGGGGCTGAGATTCAACATATACTAAATATTCAGGAACTAAGAAAAAGCATTACTTCGTATTTTATTCATACCGGTACACAAGACACTTAAACCATTACACTTTCTTAAAATAAAAACTCAAGACAGTTTTGAAAGTTTCCACAAATAACCTTGGAACAGAACACAGAGTTTTCTGAATCCTACCCCTAACCTGTAAAAAGCACAAAGAAAACAAATCTTGTCTCTTCAAAGACCTGGCACTGCAGCCACAGAGGTCGTCATCCTCACATCCCAGAAGACCACCCACACGAAGGAGCGTATTTATCAAACCTACATTAACAAATGCAATAAACGCCAGATTCACCCTTTATACTAGAAAAATGCCACTGAAACATTTGACTACTGACCTTTCACAGCCATTAAATGTGACACAGATACATCTACTTGAGCATCCGCAGCACCAGCGCTCGCACGGCACCCTTTAGCCAGGACACAAATCACTAAAGTAGTACAGCTGGTATGCTGAATATCCCATTTGCTCCAGCCTGCACTTGAATGAAGTCATTGAAAGCCTCCTCGGAGGGGAAATGTGCCTGGGACTAATGCAGCAACCAATTGACAGTGGCGTGATTTCTATTATTACTCCATTATCACACTGGGATCTGTGCCTAAATGAGCATACTTCCTCCCTGATGCCATTTCCTTTTATCCTGGCTCTAGTCTAAAAGCGGATCAATGGGAGTAATATATATGATGTCACTTCAATTTACAGCTACTGCCTCCCTCTCTCACATGCACAGATAGATCAATTCTTCCCAAAAATGGTTAAGAAATGCATGGGGAGACTCTTCTCCCAGAAAAGGGTTCTCTGCTATATTTGTCTGTGTAACCACAGCAAGGAACTGTTTATACTGAGCAAAAACAGGGGGGAAAGTTTAAAAAAAAATAAAAAAAGCAAACGAAAAAAAAAAAAGGAAAAATGTCACTACTGTATACTGGAAAATGCTGGCTGAAATACAATGCAAACGAGGCCCAAAACAGAACTAATGCTATTTGACCTTTGAAAATCATACAGAAAAAGTTTCAAGTTTCTATGACACAATAGATTTCTGCAGTGTTTCTCTGGGAGAAGGTAGTCCCCTAAAACATTATATATATTTTCATTTACATTTTTACAAGATTTTCCAAGGTCAAACCAAATTCCTTCCCACCCCTCTCTTAAGAAAGGGAGGGCGAAACCCCACCCCAGTGTTCAATAGCGAATAGCTCCCTTCAGACAGAATTTCCTCATTAATTGCAGATAAGAAAGCACTGCTACTAGTCCAGCAGACAGGATTTATAGGGCCAGGCCATCCCTGTGCCCATGTTCTGAACAGATCAAACGAGTCCCTGAACGAATCTCGCTTTATAAACTCTCCACATAGACAATTTGCCTCGAGGGCTGTTTTCTCCAATCTGCAATTAAACAAAAAACCTTTATAAAAGAACCACCCCCCCCCCCCTTCCTTAAAACATTTAGAAGACTGTCAGCTTGAAAATTCAAGAAAACATTATTTACTCAACATTTTTAGACAGACGTTGTCATTGTTTACCTCAAACGATATCCTCAAGATGCTGTTTTCATCTGCATGACGACTTCTTCTAAATGAAAGCAAAGCTCCCCCTGCCCGCCCCCCCAGGGGCTAAAATGTACTCATATCATGTAACATATGAATTCATTAAAAACGTCCACACTAACAGCTGTTAACTAGCAAAGTGCGATACACTGTGCTTAAGAGATTCTAAGTCTGAAAGAACTCGTCTACAGTTTGATTAATACACAGGGAAAAAAAAAAGTAATCTGCAGCTGACAAAAAAAATGCTTTGAACTGGATCGCAAAATAGAACCCATGTATTCCAAAGGCTGACAAAAATCTTGAAGAGCACAGTGAAGCAGACTGTTCTGCCTAACTTTATTTAGGTCAGCCTGTTTATGACTTCCCTCTTGCTGAAAAATCAGCTCCCCTTCGAACGTTTACAAAGATAACTAGACCTCACTAAATTTAAAAACAAAACAAATATCTGCCTGTAACACATTATCTTCTACTTCAGAACTACAGTTCTCTGAAACTTGTTCCCACTGTGTGCAAATGTTTTCAGTCTCTGCTCAGAGTAATCTCACTATGCTTGGCAAATCATTTTTCAACATCTATTTTAAAAATAAAAAGACCAAACATGAATTTTACCGTTTTTGTTTTTTAATTCAAGGAACAGAAATTCCTATTAAGTTTGCTTCAAAAATACTGATTCTGGGAAATTTAGGAGGTCTGGTATCTCTTTCTTCATGCTAGTTGGACATAAAAACGAAACCGAGAGTAATTTAATAAAAACCCGCACTTACATTTAGTTTCCCAGCTATTTTCCTCTTCGTAACATCAACATTAATGATTTCTTGGTTTTGGAGGAAGATCATCCCTGTCACAAATCATTTTAAGGCCAGTACCTACTCAAATATACAGCTTTGATTTTCTGGCCACACTTTATGAAAGCACTGCTGGATGAAGGACACAAATCCCAAAGAACAACACAACCTTCCACGTGCACATAAGTCAAATGACTTGATGTTCACTGACTTGTAATGTTCCCTTTTGAATACAAGGACAAAAATAGTAGTAATCACAATGAAACTGTCAATATGCAAGTAATAAATGTTATCCCAGATGACGTTGCTACAATTTCGGGCAGGCTTTTGGAGGATTCAATACGAAATTTTTGTGCATGCTTGATTTTAATTACAACTTGAACTGACATATGTAACACTAGTGTGTTCACAAAGCAATAAAACTTGGGAAGCTTATTCTAAGCAATTCATTCAGCATTTTTGAAAGAGGAGTTGATAGAAAAACACTTTACAAATGTGGCTGCTTCTTTGAAACACCCTTCTCAAAAATCTGTCCTAAATTAGCATTCACTTATCAAGTAATGTTTGCATAACCAGTGCTGTACTTCCCTAAATGTTATGGATACCCAATCTGAAAAGGCTCTTGGGACCTCTTACATGCTTGCATTTTGTCATACTCATCACTCTTTATGTCCTGTGACACTTTACATGAGATTTTGACATTGTACAACCTATTGTGCAGATCTTACCGTGCTATTCCCACCCACCCATTTGGTACTTATGCATGAAATTTAACATTTGATTTTCTAAACAAATGAAAAATATTTGTAGGAAAGCATTAAAGCCAAAGCAGGCAGGGAAACTGTGGGTATATGTGTTACAATATTCTGAGATAGGAATAAAAGGATTTCATTTTATCAATAGTTTAAGATGACTCTCAATAGATGAATAGTCAGCATAAATTAATATTTTAAACTGTCTCATGTTTTGTGCCTGATAACCTGGCTACACATTACCAGCAGTGGTTTTAAAAGGCCAGACATTGCTACCAGTCCATAAACTTTTTTTTTCTTAAGCTAAAGTACAAATATTTTCCCATAATTTACTTAATGGAGAGAAGATCCACTTATGAAGAAATTCAACATCTGCAATCTAATATAAATGCACTGAAACGTCAAAAATGATTAAACCTTTATGATCCAACATAGTGCTGAGCCAGCAAAATGAAAACCAGGTGGCTTCCACTGCAGGTTCAGTCAGGTTGCACAGTGCTTTTCCTCAGCTCTAGTTTTCTCAAAGCAATGTTTCACCATAACTTTACCCTTGAGCATAATAATTCCCTTTTAAGCACAATAGGCTACACATTGTCTATTCTATGCAGATCATCATCATCTCTGCCACTCACTACCTTGCTTTCAGCACATGCTGCTCCTAGCTTCTGATGAACTGGACACGGCAAAGGAGAAGTAGATGCAGGAAGTCAGATTCCAGCTCTGAAATCATATACTCCATGGGACCACAACTTACAGAAACTGTGAGCAGACAGCGTAGCTCTGACACAAACTGGTGTTGAAGCTGGCAGCAGTATGATCTTCAGCTACTTCTAGACCTCAGAAGAGGCAGCGCCCAGCGCCTGACAAGGTAATCAGAGCATCAGCCCTGTGGTTACCCACTCTCAGAGCACGTGAAAGCAGCTGGCACCAAGACCACCCTCTCATCAAACAGCAAACCCAACAGAGGCAGTTCAGGTTCAGCAAAGACTCCATCTAACTGCGGAAAACAAAGACGAAGAGAACTCTGATTTTATTTGCCAGACACTCAGACTACTACAATTAAAAAGATTCATACAGAGGACTGGCGAGTCTTAGTTAACAATTGGTGGAAAGATGTCTTATATGAATTGTAGTAGATGCTGATGTGGAAGCACTTGCCTCCTTATGAATAACCCCACTGAAAACACTCCAGGTCTCAGCCACTCCTAACTATGTGGCTGATGTTGAGTTCAAAGGCAGTATAAACCATCTCACCTTGAATGACCATCACTTAGATCCTCTGAGAACATACAGGCCAGTGAATGCCCTGTGAGACGCTTGGGAAAAAAAGGCATCTACACAGGCTGCAAGAGACACCAAAAACCAAAGCCAGACAGTCTGCAGAACGAAAAGTTGGAGTAAAATTATCACGGTATGCTTGCTGCAACCATCACTGAGAGCACCTGCAGAGTTCCTTTGTTGTTGTTTTTTTGTTGTTGTTGTTATTTTGACTCTACATACAAACCCTCAGTATGTATTACATAAAAAGAGGGACAAAGAGAGACAAAAAAAAGAAAAAAAAATAAAGACTGCTAAAAGAAAAACTAAGTAATTTTTCTAAGCTTTGTGCAAATTACTGAGTAACCTCAGCACCTAGCGCTGGAAGTGCCAAAGTCTATCACTAGGACGTACCTTGGGCCAGTTAAGCTAATTCTTCAATACAATATTCTTGCAACAGAACTGAGCCGAGGTTAGCTTAAAGTAGTATTTTATTTTATTTTTTCCCTTGAGAAATTGGCACATACATGGAAATTTCTGGAAGAGAAATTTGTTCTACCTGTGCCTAGTACACACGATCCGGTCAATGCCCAGAACTCATCTAGGATTGTGCTCTTCAGGGATCGCAGGCATTCACTTGGAGTTTCCAGACTCTCTCTCTGTCTGGCCAGGTCATGTGGGGACTAGGACTTGTTAACCAGAACACGTTCTTTCCTGACAAACCAAGGACAAAGGTACTGTATTTGCCACAAACTATAAGCACCATTTTGAGAAAGAACCTGAAAAAGAGAGAAAACTGAATACACCTTCTTCCTTCTCTAACCCTTCATTGGTAGGGCTGCTGATGAAGAAAGCTGTATCTCATGGCTGTAGCATATGTGACTGCTTCACCATGTAGGGCTGTCACTGTAAGAGGTTCACTGCTAAAGCACTAATAATGTCATGAGTCTTCCTGAAGGAACGTACGAAAGCACAGATGGGAAACTGCACTTTCATCACATGATCCTTTACTCCTAGAATTCGCAAGAACAAACACTTTTCCATCCTTTTTTATTTCAGAATAACAGGTGATGAGTGGTTTCATGAATAATTATGTCAGTTGTGTATTTTAACAGTTGTAGATCAATTGCATTTCCAGACGTCAGCTAGCAGGATTTCTTCTGACCTGAAATCTGGCTCTGATGCCTTCTGCATCCAAGAAAACCTACACATCTTTACAACAGTCTGTCCAACACATCATGTCTCTTTGATTCTTAGTGTTTTTATTCAATTATTTTTATTTGCTAACCAACCAGATTAAGTGGGTTCAATTTTCAGAAACGCATATATACCTCCAAACAAGGTCTAATCACAGACGACCTTAAAATCAATGTAGCTGAAACAGGTGAGATCTAAACCCAGATCCATGCAGCTGATGTTGGGGTTTTATCGGAGACACATGCAGAGTCTGAAGTCATTATATAGTCTCCTTTGACCAAAGATGGAAAGATACTGATCCACTACCACAGTCCTCTTGGATCCTTTTTTTTTTCTTTCTTTTTTTTTCTTTTTTTTCTTTTTTTTTTTTTAAACCAAGCTCTCACAATGACCATAACTTAAAATCTCCAGTTGTCTGGGAGAACTTGTTCACCATGGCTGGAACTGACTGAGTTCCATAACCACTGCTGCTCCTCATCCCAGTTACCTCAGTATCTCAAAAATTCAAAAATAAGCCTTTGGCACTTCAGCAATGACTGGGCACGGACATCTCTGCAGCAGCACAGGTTATCATGTGCCCATCATACTGCTCTCCTGTTTCTGCAGCGTTTTCCCCCAGAACTGCTCTCACCCAGCCACTGCAGCCTGTGCCCGTGATCCCAAGGAGGCCACCTGTGACTGCCAACCAAGAATCACATGCAGGAGCCTCTGTCCTGCAACTCTTCATGCAAAGCCCACAGACTTCTCGAAGGGCAGGGACTGAGCTTTTAAATAGGGTGATCTAAACTACGTGCTGCTCACAACCACCGGCACTTCCCACTCCAGCTGCATAACAAGCTTTTCAGTTTTGCCTGCTCTAGTACAAATACATAGCAGCATACACTTAAAAAAGAAAAAAAAAAAAAAAAAAAAAAAAAGTAACCCTTTCTCCTTTGCAAGAAACGCTTTCTGAAGCAAAAACACTCCACTGCACACAGCTCTCTCCAGGGGGAGAGGATGAGACAATAAACACCACATGACAGATGTTAGTTCATTGCTTAATGCACTTGTGGAAGCTACTCAGATCCTACGGCAATGAGTGTGGTATGGAACAGAACAAGCATATCCCATTACTTTTTATTCCTGATTTGAAAAATATGGATGAGATTTTATTTAAAACTGTTGTGAAAGACAATTACCATTGGAAAAAAAAAGCCCTTTAAAAGATCTGAGGACAAGCGAATGAGTGTTGCACGACATCCTTATTATGCCCAGTGCTATTTAAAAAGATTCTATAGTTATTAGCAAGGATCCAGCTGCCAGATTTTCTGTTTCAAAATCCTATATAGGAGCATTAAAACTTACTATAAAAATAAATCTAAGCTGAAACTCTCTGGAAACGAACTTTTCCAAACTGCAATCTGATTTACATATTGCTGGCTTGAAGGAGTGCAAGAAACTGAGTGGCTTGACACAGGATTTGCACACCATTAGTGTGTGTAGGAGCAGGATTTCTTTAAAAAAGGCAACAAACACCCTAATAGTTGAAATGATAATGGTTTCAGAAGTAATTAGCAGGTGAAATGTGATTTAAAAAAAAGGTAAAAGTGCTAAACTCAGTTCATGTTTCTCAGATGCGACTTTCTGCAATGCCAAGAATGGCGCATAAAAGAGGAAGAATTATTTTATCATGTGTACTGACCAGTACTTCCACATAGAGGTATAACATTAATAATTACTTTTAGATCCATCTAATGGATTTGTTTCTTGTCTCATAACTGCAGCTTCATGAGAGAACAATTCTGTTCAATTTAACAGAACAAACTTCTTAAGAGCTCTTTTAAAAAGCAAACAAAAAGTATTTTCTCATGATTATAGAAGTGTGTGCTGCTTTTTTGGCAATGCAAGTGAGAGAAATAGAAAAGTACTTCAAAAAGGAAAAAGGTATTTTAGAACATATTATGCAACTACAAAGCTGATGAAGGTAAATTAAAAAAATACAGACATGTAAGGCACCAATTGCCTTATAAATTCACCCTCACAGCTGGGGTAAAATTAGAGGCCAAAAATACATTAATTTCCTTATAAAATAGGTAAAATGCAGATAAATATAACTTATTATGCTTATTTTTAATATTGGTATATGCACATAATAAACAAATATTCTCAAGTGAAAATTCTAACATGTCTTTAAATCCCTCTTTTTAATAACAAGTTGGTTTGTTGATTTTTTTTTTTTTTAGTAGTTATTTACCTTTAAGAGCGATTCGGTGAGCTGCTTAAAAACCCTTAATTTCATAACCCCCCTCCATTAAGGGTACGTGTTAATGTTCCAGAGTACCTGGAGTCATTTAACATTTATATAAAAATCCAAGTTCCATCGATAAAATCCAGTTTCATTTCCAGATGCAGGCACGTGGACAAGTCTTCTTGTTGAAATGATGCAGTGTTCTAAGTTCTCCATTTTCAAACAGCCTGCATACTTTCTCCAGTATTTTCCATCAACCGTTTACTTCCCCCATTCATTTTTAAAGGTATTTTAAAATTGCTGGTGCTTTATGAATGACGGGGGAAGCAAAGGGCAAAACAGATGTTGCAGAAAACAGGACCAAAAAGTCCCACTCTGAAGTTACTTATTTTATTCCAGGAACGTGCAGAGAAATGGTTCAATTTATTGCCACCCATTTCCATACTACTTCGCACACCACAAAACAATCTAGCAGGTGCAAAGCACAGAGCTCCCCTGGATTCCCTTCCAGACAGCTTCTGCTCTGCATAGCTCGGGCTATTTCACGTAGACCTGGACAAGCTGTTTTGGGGGACAGCCCAAAATTTCCTGACAAGCAGGTGTTGAGCAAAGCACTGCAATCAGTCATGGAGGGACCCACTTTCCACAAAACAGCTTTTAGTTATTTGTGTATCGGTAAGGCTGCATGCTATTTAACTTCTCCTTCTGCAGGAAAGGAAAAGCGGAAGGGAAAAAATATTGATCTCAAGGAAGCGTATATGGAAAACTTGCTGACCTATGGCATCATTCCATACTCTTATTGCAAGGAAAACACCCATGATTTCACTGGAATATTTAGTTGTGTAAGGAGTGCAAGGCTGGCACTTCATCACTGGACTTGTGTACTAATGTGAAAACAGTCAAAATAAACAGATTATACCAGGGAGCAGTGGGTTGCTGGTGCAGTAGGTGAGTAGTTTCCCTTATGAACTTAAATTCTCAGGTGTTCGTAACTTAATTATAAAAATTCCCTTGAGCAAAAAACTTGGCATTAAAGTTCTCAGCCTATAAGAGATTTAAAAGATTACTTCCACTATTAATATTGCAAATAAAGTATCCGTGACAGTTTATTGATTTAAGACAAGTATCTATAACTAAATTCCTACCTTTTAGAAATGAAAACTTAAAAATTAATAGATTTGCAAAAGCAACTCGACTAATCATGTAAATCAATGAAATTAGGACAGCTATGGCAACAAACACCACAAAAGTTTGGCTACTTGAGTATGTTTTCCACTGGCAAATTTAACCCTTCATAGCTCCATCTTAAATAACATAAAATAAATATTCCTTAAAGTATATCACTTTTTTACTTTCTTTTAAGGCAGACAATAGAGATTTAAGTTTCTTCCCCCCATGTTTAAAAGTAGTCCCCTGAAGTCTCTTTCAGAATCCTATCCACATCATCACCTAACCCCCAAAAAACGCAAGACAAAGGCAGCTTATGGGCACAGCCCTGCAAACACTTGTGTAATTAACTTTGTGTGCACAAGAATCTCCACTGAAAAAAAACAGTAGCATACACGTGTGAAGAAGTCTACAGGATCATGCCCCCTTATATGTCACTTTTGAAAGGACATTATGGGATTTAACAAACAAATAGCAAAGCCATGCTTTAGAATTTTAAAGCAGCAATACATTCACTTTTTTTTTTTTTTTAAGAGGCTCAGAATACTAGGAGTCTATATTATATTATAATATATTACATAGATTACAGAGTAACTCCTTTTAAATACTGTTTCTTCTCTGTAAAATCTAATGAATTCACTAATTTTCGTAAAACTTTCAGAGACCATTCAGTTTTCTGTACTGAAATAAACACAATATATTTTTGGAAATGTAACACTCCTTTATTACCACCCCCTATGCCTCAAACCCCACCAATTTTTAAACACAAATGTGTTTGCTACAACAATATGCCAGGCTTTAAAGCCATTTCTGCATACCACCAGATTCAGCCTGGGCAGCTGCCGCAGCATGGACTTTCGGATGTATTTATACCCACAAGCCTTAGAAAGCTGGGAGCCAAAAGCACCCCACACCTCTGGAAATTAAGGACATCACAACTGTAATGTACACATTATAATTGCCCAAGCAAACCAGGCAATGTACACTGAGATCTGCTTCTCTTCTCTTTTTCTGTCAATCTCATAGTTATTTCACCACGGGCTCTTAGGAGGGCAAAATCCTGCACACAATCAGCTTAGCTATGAATCAGTATATCTGTCTTCATTTTGCCAATTTTCTTTGTCTAAATTCCCAAGAAGCTGAAAGATTCACTTTAAAGAAGGAAAAACCATATTAAACTTTGCCTTAGATCTCATCACAAAAAAAAAAAAAAAAAACACCTTGAAAAAACATCTGAACAGACATAGGAGGCTGATAACATGGGTGTGTGTATATATATATACATATATACATACACACACACACGTAAACTATTCCTGAAGAGGTTGCCTGTATGTACCTCTAAAGTGGCAGAATAGATATTAACCGTGCTGCAAACTCCCAGTTTGGCACTGGCAGGTAAAACAGTCTCAGCTGAGTATTCCTGTTCTAGTATCACGATCGAACCCTGCAACAGGCAGCAATATCCTTACATAAACACCACTGAAACAAGCGATTCACGGTAAATCTAAGTTCTTAAACACTGCTAAATGCAAATGGGCAAGAGGCAAGAAGGTGATATGAAATGAAGCTCACCGATATTCAAAACAAGTGCCATAACCAGCAATAGCTGAATTACTCCAAGAACTGTTAAGGCGCACGACAAAAGAAATGCAGTGCTATTGTGAAAAAGCTGAAAGACAAGGTTATACTTACTGAAAATGCAATTTCAGTTCCAATCAGCTGGCCAGAGCACAGAGTCCTTTAACCTGTCTATACCTTTACTGTGGTGCCTCTATAACATTTATCTTCTCTTCAGACTAAATACACAAGCTCTTCTTCTTAATCTAAATCCAATCACAAACCAGTCTTGGACATGCTCCACCCTTGCAATTACATATTGCTTTTGGTGATCATATTCCACCTCTTTTTCCCTCCTCCTTTTTCATACTGTATTGTTTTTTATTCAATGCTTTTCTGGGAGCATTCTCTGTCATCTAATAATCATATTAATTAGAATTTAAATTTAAATTTTGGCATTTAAACAACATTAAACTAGTTTTGACAAATCTTACAATTCCACAGGCAGTAGTAACATAAAAGTAATATTAATCTCAAGTACACTGACTTTAAGGAAATATAAGAAATGAACATATCCTTTGTCTTTAATAGCTGACACATTATACAGGTATACTGATACTTGCCAAGGGCAGCACATATTTCTTAATCTTTGGGACAACTGCACCTTATTTCATATACAATTTTAATGTAAATGAACATAATAATAAAAAAGTAACAGCTTGTTTAAACTGGAACTGTAGTTCCTGTTTATCAGGAATATTATATGATTAGTATGCTTACAGTAAAATCATAAGTGCTGGTCTGTATGATTTCACAACAAGAATCTCAGTTTATAGGGTTCTGCCTGGAGTAAACAAATAAAGCAATGGTATTCAACCAGGTCCTTATCATTAACATAGCCCATGTACATAAGCTGCATTTCTATTACGCGCTATCCTTCTATACTAACCTTCATTGTCAAAAAATAGTCTGTCCATCCTGACTAGTTTTGAATGTATCTGCATGGAGTGAAATAATAGGGACCCATACCTTTTTGAGATGTGTCTCAAGAGAAAGAACAGGGAAGTGATTACAAAGACTTGTTGCGATATAATATCATGCATATTTTTTGTCTCAATTCTATAGAGTGAAGAGGACTAGTTTTCTCTGGAAATTTCTTTTTTTTTTTTTTTTTTTTTTTAAGTCCCCATGGGATCCTTGGCTGTACAATTTGAACTGAGCTCCCCATGATGTATTTGAAAAGTAAAACGGGGAAAAAAAGACAAAAACCAAACCGTCGTGAATGGTTTTCTCAGCATTTGCATAGCTAAATTTATATCACCAACGTAATTACAGTTTATTTGCCTGAATCCAGAACATAACTGACTTACTTAGCAACCTTGCGAAGGACAACATTTGCTGCATATAATATGGTAACCAAAATAAGGGCCCCACAACATATACAATACCCCCTTACGTCTTCCCCCCCCCCCCCCTTACATTCAGGTTTCCAATTCCAGCAGCATGTGCCAGCATATATAGGCCAGCAGCACTGTGATGATGCAGATATGCACGATATATCACAGCACAGTTCTAAACTGCAGGGGCAAACAGCAAGAGGGATTAGTTTAATCTAGATTCTGGATTTGTAAAACTGCAAAAGACAGAATGGAAAGCTGTCAGGTCTGGTTGCTGAGACCTCAAAATCATGGGAAAATATACTGCTGGCTTTTAGCCAATTATTTCTTGAATGCCTCTCCCCCTCTCCACTTATACCTGCTACTGTTTAGCGCAGTAAATCAAATACTACTGTCTATTTTTTAAAAATAGGTTGCAGGTTATCCTTAATAGAAAAATGTGAGCTCTATATAGAAGCATCCTTCTTTTTCTTTTTTACTTAGATACACATTTTTTCCAATTCCTTGTCATTGGATTTTCCTTTATTTTTGGAATGTTTACTTAATGTCTGACATCCTACTGTTTCCTCTGAACAGTCAGTTTCTCCAATGTTTTTTGTTTTGTTTTGTTTTTTAAATTACTCACACAGCAACAGGGGAGAGAAAAAAAACTAAAAACCCTCCGCAGGAAACTGGATTATAAAACCACAAAAACTAACAGAGTGACAAAGTAGGGGGAGACCTTACATATTTTTAACTAGCATTCTGAAGCTGACTGGATTTCAAGTTGAGAGTTTGAAAAACAAAGCGGAAAATGAACAATGCTGATTTTGAAACATATTTTGCTTGATCAAAAGAGAGGGCTTTGGCAGGGAATTTAGAGGAACAAAGAAGCATGCTTGTTTTATGAAATTCAACAGAAGGCACGAAAACGCTGCAAAAAAAATAATCCATTGATAGGATGACATTTTCTTCCCACAGAGACTTTACACATTCCACCCTTTCACCACTTTTCAAAGCCCCCATATTTTTTCCAGTATTTCAATATAACTGAAGCTGAAACTCTCCCTTGCTTCTCATTTTCTGTTTTTGACACTTGATTAGGAAAAATTAGACCATGTGCCTCCCGAAGGAGGCCCTCGCCCGAATGCAGCCTGTGGTGGGGAGAAGCACCCCCAGACACCATGGCACAGGCCACAAGCCCCGGGTGCCTCTTGGCACTCCAGCCTCAGGAAATATTCCTGCCACATTTCCAAAACTCATCTGCACGCTGCTTCTGTGCCATTCTCCTAACCTGGGTTTAACTGCTTCCCATGGCACTGCCTGCGCGAGGGAGACGGGAAAACAAACCTGGAAATCCGAAAACGCTATGCTTCTTCACCTTGTCACTATTTGCGACTGAACCAAGTTCAGCAACGCACAGTTCAAGGTAGAATAATCATGCACTGCATGATTCCTCTCAGCAGCTACAGAAGGAGTTCGTCAGTCCAGCTGTATTTTGCTGTTACTCTGCAAATACAGTTTTCTGTGACTCGAAGATACATTTTCATTTCCAAGTTTTGATACATAGAAAATATAGAAGTCATTAAATAACTATAATCAGAATTTTAAAATGCTGGATTTTGTGCAATTAATATGCAATTACAATGAAAAAAAAAATAGATACTTCTATTTCTCATGCAAAGTATTTCCAGTACTCCTCAATAAACAGTGCTCAAATCTGTGCTCGAAGTACCTTATTATGCAACACAGATAGAAGTAGGCTTGACACAAATGGAATTGCTGTTCAATGAAAACTTAAAAAACAAACAAACAAACAACCTACCCTGCAACAAAACACAGAAGATAAAAGATAGAAACAACAGCTTCAACTCAAGGATCTGCATTTTTCTACATTAAGTTTTATTTTAATTTTCCAGCTGTATTAACTTACTACATGAAGTTTCATAATTAGATTATAAACCATACACTTTGTTAAACGTATTATGTAAATACTAAAGACACTCTATTTTAACACAAAAGAGCTTGGCTATGTATTTAAATTAGTTGCATGTTCCTGATCCACTGCTGCTGTGAAAAAAAATCCTACTGTGAATACCTGTAAGTCAATTTTCCCAAATTATATAACTATATTCAAAACTACTCAGAAACGCTCTTTAAAATACAGATTTCATCATAACATGAACGGAACGAGAAGCAAAGTCACCACTCAGATAAATATTATGTACCCTTTTTGCTCATTTTTGTCTTCATCACAACTTGCAATAAAACTGCTTTTCAAGGCAAATCAGGTAGTTGTGGTGTAAAGCAATTATACAGTTTTACACTACTTTTCCAACTGGTGTACATAATATGCCACTACCGGGGAAAAAATACCATTATTGGGAAAAAAATTCATCTCATATGTGCCCTACAAGAACAAACAGGACAATGTAATACCAGCTTTAAAACATAATACCATATGAATGCTGATGGAACAGATTTGACTGAACTGCCAGCACTGAATTAAGACTAAAAATTTTTGAAGAGAATTGTGCAGTAACAACATTATAAAAAACAGAATGCTGAGACAGAGGGAGAGAGAGATTTCTGTCAATTTTATAAGAGATACAAGTTTGGGTAGTGGATATCAATGTCACTATTTTTCACAATTCTACATGGGCTATCTACTGTGCAAAAGGAGACTTGCACGCACTTTTTAGAAACTATGGAATTTTAGTTGCAACTGTTTTGCATCAGATTTATACATTAAACGTTTATGACATAATAAACCTGATTTTGCAGCAGTACTTGTTGAGACAAAATTCCCATAGATTTCAATAAAACTCATCTGCATAAGGATTGTAGGGTGGGGCGCACAGTACCTCTGAGTAATTGTTTTAACATACACATACTATGATCATGTAAATTTATTTTGTCATTTTATGTTCTTTGCTTTGCCTTAAACTTTCAGAGCAAAGCTGAAACATGTAAGCATTAAAGAGCATAACATAAATAAAACAAAGTGCTGCAGGCGACAACCTTGCTCAAATCTAAGAGAGATTGAAGTTAACGCATAACATACACCTAACCACCTTGTTCACAACATTTATTATTGAAGACATATGCACACTCTGTCAATTCTTATTTATTGATATCACATACGCTGATATAGGTTAAATTAATTTAATATAGGAAAAAAGGGTTCAAAAATAATATATGTGCTGAGCAGTAAAAAATTATAACCTACACAAATAAAACTATGAAATTTAGTGAAAGAAGGGGTATTTTGCAAGCCATATCACAGAAATATTTTAGAAAGCATCAAGAGTATCAAGAAGCTACTATAGAATCTAAACCAAGAAAGCACATTAGAAGTATAGTGTTAAAAAGACATTTTCTGACATACACTTTAGTCACAGGACATATACCCAAAAACTTGATCTAGGAAGTTGATTTCAGACAATCAGCACTAAATACTTTATAAAACCAATTGTGGCTATGTAGGCAAAGAAACAAATGCTAAGTCTTGGCTTTTACAACTGAAAGCAGCCAGATTTTTGTGAGGAAACAGTGAAAACAGGAACTGTGAAAGGTTCTGGGTGGAATGTTTACAATTTACACGTCAGCTACAAAACCAAAATGTAATGTATTATCATAATAATTCATTCCATGAAAAATTGACTTAATTTTTAATTTATACACGTACTGTGAGGCCAATCCTGCCAAATTTACGCAGTCATATTTCCAATGTTTTTGCTTGTACAGCAATGGCAAGATGACATTTTCTTCTCCTGTTTTTCTAGTGTTCCTTATTAGAGTTAGCTAAATCAGACTTAGATGCTCACAAGCCACTTGTAAACTGTGGGAATCCTGGCTTCTGAGCTACAGGAAGCATGTGCACAGTGTCTATGTTCCTCCAACTTTATACAAGGATGAGTGTACTTTTGGCATATGCTCCTTGTGAAATAAAGGTTTACCAAGTGGAAGAGAGAGGCTTAAACATTTACAGTGGAGCTTAAATACTCTTTTCTACATAAACTTCCTGTCTGTAGAATTGCCACGTTAAAAGCAAGAGAAGGTACGTAGACAAAATCAGCTTAGTTGCCTTAGCTCAGATCCCACTGAAAAAGGCATCTGTATCACAAAAGCTGCCCTCACAACCAGCAACGCTGATGGACATCAGGGCTCAATGAGTGTGGAAATTGAATTACACCCTCTCTCCCTGTAGGTGGTCCCTACAGATCAGCCTACCAGGGAAAGAGCGTCAGAAGTCAGCGCTGCTCCTGTGCGTGATGCATCTGCTCTGTGGGCACAATCTTTCAGACTGTTGCTTGCTCAGTATGACACTATTCAAGAGAGCTAAATACCATTTAAAAAAATCTCACTTTGAAACAGTAATTTAAGATAAATGTCTGTTTGCAATAGACATTTGCAATAGGAACTCCCATTGAAGGTTCCTGCTAATGTGATTTAAGCATGATTTTGTTTCCATTCAGGAAGCTTAAATTAATTTAGCTGTTCCTGAACACTGGTACAGAAAGACGAAGTATTCAGTGGCTCACAACTACAGTTCGCAGTTCAACAGCCACATTTACTACACAGTCAGGTTATGCTGAAAATTTGTTTGCTTTAGCTACCATTACACAAGGGATTTATACTATTACAGTTATCCATTACATTCAGTTTTTAGATTTGCACAGATTGCCTAGAGACTGAAAAACAGAAGAATTCAGATCCTCATGCATGCTAAATTACCAGCTGTGAGAAAATCTTTGGCATGTTCCCCACACTGATGAGACTTTGTTAGTAACGCACCCCAACATTAAGAAGCTGGACATGATTTGAGTTCTCACTGTCACCTGCTTTCTTGTTCTATAGTAATTATTACTACTATAAAATTCAGTGAATTTTCAGTCCAGGAGTACCCTTCAATTAAAAAAATAATAATTGTTGTTGCTACTTCATCTGCTGCATGGAAGATGACATTGTGATGAGTACTTATGAGCACGGCAAAAACTATAATCAAAAATCCGGAACAGAGAGGTGATACTGTATGAAGCACAGAATGAAGCCTCTCATTGTTTTTCAGAGACTTGTTAAATAGCTTTTAAATGAAGGCTGTTTGTACACTCGAGACTTTTATAATTACACAGAGAATTACATCAAGTAAATCTGAAACAAACAAACAAGGCTCCAGGAATTTTCTTCCACTGTCTCTTTCAAAATGAAAGGTAAGTAATGACAACCAAATTGAGACAAGACATTAAGACTGCCACAATCACTGATCAACTAGATGTCTAACTAGAAGAACTTAATTCAGAGGGTCAGGTCTGTTTCTCTTCGTATGCCACTCCTGCTTTGCTAGCTCAATACAAGGGCATGCTTTGTCCTTATGAAAAAAAATCATGGTATGACTATCATAGTTGGCATTTTATTGTTTAAAACAACAACAACTACTAAACAAACAAACAAAAAAATAACACCTAGGTGTTTTCATTCATCACTTCAAAGCAGGAAATGCCTACGCGTGATAACAACAATCACCATCTTAAGCTAAATTGCTTATTAATCCTAGCAGATATGGCAAGGCTGCTATCTATGAGTGGCAAGTATTGCCCCTGCCCACTTTTCTTTATGACTTTCTTATTAGAACAAAAAATCAACACACAGTTCAGGAAATATTGTAAGATGATAGCTCGCTACACTCCTAGAAATAAAAAAGTAAAGTTTCAGTAAAACCTGACGTCTCTTTGTAAGTTACACCTCAACCCCTCTCCCCACAAAACAAAAAGGAAAATATACTATTACCTAATGTCTGAAAATCTAGAGAATATATTCATTCATGGAAAATACTTCTGGGAGTGAAATGAACTGAAATTATTTCCTCTGTTTATTACACTGTAAACAAGATATCCAAGCACCTTTTTAGCCTGCCTTTTCCTGGAAATTGTGCATTCTTTTTTATTTATCAAAGAAAGCAAACATCAGTCTTGGTGCAGATAATCTAATTGGCATTAAAATATTCTCAACAAGACAGAACCAGGCCCTGTGTTTATATAGAGGCATGTTACAACAGTTTCTACTGTGATTCCCCAACTATTCGTGATTTCCAATTAAGACAACTATCCAAATCTATGCTGCTGAGGTAAAATATTGCTTCCTCTAAGCTTTCAACTGCATTTTTCAAAGAAATAAAATTATTTGCTAGAGATGCATCCAGAATTCATTAATTGCCAGTCTCAGTATGCAATTTAATCTCATGACAACCACATCATCTTTCAGACCATTCATGTGGCCATGACTGTATATGCAACATTCGTGGCCCATCTAAAATGCAGACAAGATCAAAGGAACCATACAAAGGCAGCCCCACCAGGGTGACATTACACACTGTGCCTATGATATTAGACTATTGCTTCCCTGGACAAAACTTTCCCTCAACATCTAAGTTGTATCATGCTCAGTACCACTTGAAGTAAACAGAGGTTTCCTTCTCAGGAAAGTTAGCCATGGTAATTTCAACATCTGCGCAAAGAAAAGCACTGTCTCGTTGGTTTATGTCATGGTAGAAGCATTTGATTTCAAAGACAACAAGCAGAAAACGTTCTGCAAGATGGAAACATATTGTAAAGCTTGTTTCCCTGCACTGTATTATTCTGGCACACTTGAGGGTTTCTGCTTTCAGGAATGCACTTTCAGGAGAGCTGGCACAGATGTGTGCAGCCCATCTCAGCGCCGACAGCCTAGGAGGGCTCCTTCTCCACCAGGCACAAATCAGGTGCACATGGGACAAGGTGTTAGTTCTAAGGATAAGTTGAAAGCCAAAGCTAAAGGACAGTGGATCATGACAGAAATGAACACCTGTCCTGCTCTTCCCTGCCCTGACAGCCACACCAGTAGGCAATAAGAGCTCACTGAGCCCACTAAGACATGAGCTGGCAGCAGACAGAGAGGCTCAAGCATAGGTAGCAAGGGCTCCCATCTCCCAAATGACTGTGTAAGACTGAAACTTATTTAGTGCTGTACTTGAAACTTCAAGCTCTGTACTACAACCAAAGATAAGAGGTCTAAGTAATAGAAGAAACAATCACTGTGCTGCGGGTTAAGAGCAGCATGTATCTACATGGTTTTAGACTATCAGATCCTTACTGTGCCCTCATGGGAGAAAAAGAAGGGTGGTGGGAGAGGAAATTACTTACCTAAGAATTATACTTAATATTTGCCCATTTTGTGGCTGGGATCCAAGGGCCTCTGCAACTCCTGGATGGCTCCGTGACCTCCCTATTCTAGCTCCCTGTTGTTCCCACATGCTATTCAGCAAAAATAGAAAGCAGAGTCAGCATGGTGAGGCCACACTGACTTGCTGAAAATGTTTCAGAAATACCTCATTTTGGATTAGTTCTATGACTGCAATGCTCATATGAGTCAGCAGTCAGACAAGTAGGTATTAATTTAGCAACCTAATTATTCCAGAGCGTATGAAACAAAGCTCTCCTTTCTGTTTGCTCAGGCTCAGATGCCCTTCCTGTTACTGCTGTACTGAGCATGTAGGAGATGCAATTATACAGCACACAGTTAGAGCAAGCTCTGTAAAGTGGCCATGCCCTTCCACAGGCATTTCATGCTTCCACTGAGCATGGATGCTCAAGTTTTTATATTATGTCTATATAAAGACAACAGAAAAAGCTACAATGATATCATTCAAATTATAAGCTATACCTCTTGTCAAACAGAAGTGATAAATACCCACATTATGGAGTCTATGCTCTCAAAACAAGTCAATTTTATAAAAAAATATTTATGGGATTTATGTTCAGAAACACATTGATGTCTCCCAGTATGATCAACAGCAATCAATAGCAGAGAATTGTGTTCCACACATGCAGGCATTCTACAACAGCTATTTAGTGAACAAAACCCAGCCCTGAAATCCTGGAAAGCTGAAATCTGAAGAGAACATCTATGGCGTTCACTTTACAATGCCCAAAGAATAGCCTTAACCAAAGTACTAGAAATTATTACCTACTGTTAATGAAATGCATATGATAGTGAAACCAGTGGTATTTGTTTCAACCTTTGCAACAGAAATTTACTTTCTAGTATAGATGTCTCAAAACTACTGAGAAACTTTTTTTTCCAGGAAATTCCACACCTCACAGTTTGAAATGGCTGCACTTTTATGTTTTATTTGATGACAACATTCCCAAGAATTTAAAATATAAAGCTGAAAAATATGTGCAAATAAGGAGAAAAATGAGTTATTTTTAAATGCTCGCTCAGGAACATTTCTCCAAAACTTGATCTATTTCCAGTTTGCCTCCTGACCTTAGGATGGACTCAGAAGACTTTGGAGAAAATTGAAAGGAAAGAGAAACAAAGTGACTCTATAAAGTACAGAGCACACAACATTGTCCCCTCTTTACTTCTCCTTAAAGAAACTCTGGTTGCAAACCAGAATCATAATTTTTAATATCTGTTAAAAGTGGCCGGAAGTGGATAGATCGTAGCCTCATGATTACATGGTGGGAGGAGAGGCGAAGAAACACTGCGAGCTATTAACTCTGCCAATAAAACTTTGAAGCCATAGAAACCTTATAATTCTTCCTAAACCCTGTTTTGTCATTCAGTTGCTAACAGCAACTACTATTTGTTTGAATCAGCAATAAAGAAACAGGACTCCGGCCCTTTGTGACTGGCACTGTGACACAAAATAATACAAAAGCGATGTATAGTAACTAGCCTAGATACATATAAGAGAACAGCTTTATCCCCTGATTTCACTGGACACCAAAGTCGTCTCCTGGCAGGAGACCTTTCCATGACGTGAGGCCAACACAAGCAGAGGGCGAGGTGCACCTTCCAGTCTCACTGCTACCTCGCAGAGAAAACCGCGCAGCCAGGGCGGCGTTCATGGAGCTGCTGAGGCCCAGCTCCACTGCAGCATCTGCTATAAATCCCGTCTCCTTGCCTCCTAAAAACAGTCACAGTCCATGGAGGAGTCTGCGTCCCATGTCACGGCTAGTTTCATATAAATATGACTTTCCAGGAAGGCAAGTGAAACACAGCAGGAACTTCATTTTGATGTGTAATTTACGAGACACATAAAGGACAGAGAGTTTAGGAAAACAAGAGAAGAACTTCAAATTATTTAAAGTAAACAATTCACATCCTCCCACAATACAGAACTAATATGTTTGAAAGCTGATAAACACGTTCCCCTGCTCTCCATTTTAGAGTAAAACAAAGTTACGACACTTAACTATCTAGCAAAGCAGAAGACCCTCGTGACGGCTTCTCAGTTTTAAAGCAAAATGGTGCTCTAACAGGGTGACTCAGATGAGGTAGCATACTTACAGCACAAAAATCAGGAAGTTCTGAGTTGACCCCAATTTTAGACTTTGCACTAGAGTAAGAAGATGGATGTACAAAGTAAACCATGCTCTCTTCTCAAGTTCCTCACATCACGCTTCCAACAGGACACAGCAGAGAAAGTAACAAGCAACAGGCCTGTCCTGATCAGCACCTGTGTGTAATCAGAACACTTTTAATATAGAAAACAACATGGTTTTGATGCATTTGCATAATGGGGTCAGGCATCCACGATGTTCACTTAACACAGGCATCACAGAACAATGAGATGGTAATTTCTAGTGCCAACCTGAAGTGAAACAGCCACTCCAGATGCAAAATTGGAGGTGGAGCTTGGCATTTGTCCTAGGTCACCTCTTTTCATGAGGCACAATTTCAGGTGCAACACCCCACCCCATCAAATGCAAAACAATATTTTCAAGCAGAAAGCCATTTTACAGAATTTCCATTTACCTATAGCCAGAACTGTCAGATGTAAACACTTTGCAGTGACAGTTACATAGGATGAAGAACTGATTCAGCTGGTATCCTCAGGTTCCAGCACGATCAACTTCAGCACACACACATACACACACACAAAATCCTTCATTAATAAAGAAAGAGTACAATGGATCAGGAACACCCTAGTGGTTTCCCATCAACCCTCTGAAAGACACAGAAGAAAAAAATCTTCTCCACCGCCTCCCAAAAAATAACCAAGGGGAAAGAGATTTAACTAAGGAGGTTCTTACATCTGGAGCAAGAAGAACTCCCAAGTATGGAATAATTTATGTAGTATTTATGGAAACTATTTCTCAAAGTCATTGCTGATACTTGGGTCATTGACTTGAAACTTCATTTTGTGTCAATACGATTGAGAAGAACAAAGAAATCATTCAAGAATAGGTCTTCGTGCTTTGACATCAAAACAACTGGAATGTAGAAACACTGCTGAAGAATCAAGCTCTGCACAGGAGGTTTTTCCAGTGCTTAATTCTGAATACATTGGCATGCAAAGCACTCCCCACACCCTTTTCTACAGACATTCATTCCTGATGCAAAAAGAGATTTGAAATACACACTAACCAAACCATAACATATTACATAGGGGAAAGAAACAGCCATAGAACACTGCAAGTAGTATGGCAGTGCTTGGCCTATGAGGTCCAAAAGTATGTCTTGTCATGGCAGAAATGTGCCTGAAACACAGAGTGAATTAAAATCACCTGCTGATCAGCCACTGATCAAAACTGAACCTACTGCTTATCACAAATCCCATCAATCACAACAACCCATGCACTATGTCATTAGCGTCAGAAGTGCATTGCTAGACGTAGTAACGCACTGACTTTGGGGAAAAAAAGGCAGAAAAAGGTTGAAATAAGAAAATATTGTCTCACTACTTGTTTAGCAAACAAGACAAGCCTTCACCCAGAATTTCACTTTCAAACAAATCACAGAATCATATAATGGTTTTAACTGGAAGGGACCTTAAAAATCATCTAGTTCCAACCCCCCTGGTCTGGGGGGCAAAATGTAATGTTTCTGTCCGGTTCCAGGTTTTTCTGGTTTCTGGCTTGCCAGGGGAACCAGCTGATAAAAAGAACAGGGCCTGGGGTGATTGATACAGTGCTGCTGCCATGAACCCACACCTAAATATGGGAAACATGGGTTCTAGCAAATCCTGCCTGAGAGGTCAAGAGCTTGTATCATGCACCCCTCTAGCGAATGTCCCCAGAACACACAATTCAGTACTGTGGGCACATCCCTGGACAGTGTTAGACCACTGCTTTATGTTAGCTAAGGCATTCACAGAGAGCACAGGACAGCTGCCATCTCATCCTGTTGGAAGCCACCAGCCTACCGGATCAAAATACTGTATTTATTTCTGTGAGTTTTCCCACTCTATCATTTTCCCACCTGCCTTACTCTCTCCACTCAATTCTGTCTAAAACTGAGAGTCCTAAAATGAGTTATTCAGCAGAAGTTTTGGCATTTTTCCCACAGGTTTCTGCTCTAAGCTAGCCTACACAGAACATATGCTGACCATATTCTATCACAGCAACAACATACTGCTTATTTTCAATCCCCCCGCCCTGTATGAATTAGGTAGAGTTCTGTGTCCCGATGTAAAGGGGGGGCATTGTTGGCACCTTTAACACGTGCCATGGTGATGCCATTCTGCTATGCACGTGCCAGATTCCATCATAGAGATGGCTGAGTGTCAGTCACTGTTGAAGAGACGTCTGAAACTCATTCTTGACTTCAAAGACACTGAGATCTTGCAACTGGACTGTGAAGTGTCAGTACACAACTAAAGCACCGCTTTAGGGTAAAATAAAGAGTTATTGTTGTCTAAATGCATCAGTTAACCTTCAGACCACAATACAAACAGTCTCCTTAGTCAGATTCTGGATCCTTATACAAATCAAAGAGTTGGTTTAGATGCCAGAAGAGCTGCCAGAGAAGTAGAAGAATCGTGAAAGAAACTAGAAATAACAATGACTGTATTTTTCAGGAGGGATAAAGGGATAATGACAAGACCATGCAACTTCTAAGGATCGCACTTTATTTCAAGATAGTACAAGTCTGAGCTTAAGAAGTGGTGTGAACATTGAGTATATCTAAATATTTACCTGTCTCCCCAAAATTGCCTGTATTAAAGCGTTCAGGGCTGGACTTTAGTTCCTCCCTATTCCCTCCACTGCTGAAATCAATGCTCCCTGGAAAACAGGTACAGCAGACACTTTCTCAAGTGCTATTAATAAACCAATGGACATCTGTATTTTCTGCCTTCTCTTCCTTCTTAGGAAACTACCATCTCACAGTGGAAAATTTTATGCTAGTACTCTATAGACTCAATTCTACATTGCCTTCAGCTCCTACCAAAGTGAGAATTAAGAATACTGCACAGATGCTCAATATGGGAAAGTTTTTATATTACCTGAGGAAAAAAAAGGAGAAGCATTGCTGCTACTGTTGTTGGGCTGAGCACTGTTAGTCAGTACACATTTGTAATACTGGGTGTGAATACGGTATCAATGCAAAAACAGCATGCTTAAAACCTCAAGAACTGAACTCACTGTAACAGGGTATGCATCATGAAAAATCTTGACAGGCAATGCAACGTTTCATTTTTCATGCTGAAACTTTTCAGAAAAGGAAAAAGGACTATATCAACATCACCTATTCCGAAATCTGTATTTTGAGTGGAATGGTTTCATATTGAAATTACAGAAGTTCACACAAGTTAGATTCTTTCATATCAGACAAATCATCAAGGAAAAAAGAAGTCTGATCCACACCAATTTTCAGCACTGCTCAGCAAAGCAGAGTTAAGAAAAGCACAAAGTTCTCAACAGCAAACACATTGGCACAGTCTCACTTTTAAAATTATAAGTTAATATCTGATAATAGGCTTAAAAAGCACCAAATGGAAAGCTATTTGGTATATTCTGCATTTTACCAACAGTCCTCTCAGCTAACTATGCCGGGCTTGTCTCACAAGTCACTCCAGAGATGAAACCCTATCCTTAGGACAGTCACATAATCAAATTTATCAGGATATATTAATTTAAGAATTTAGGTTCAGGCTTGTTTTTCTTAGCTGTATTTTAATTTCAGAGGCTGTTAGGATATTACACATTATTCTTTCTGACACGGAAAACATGGCCAAACTACACTATCAAAGCTGGAAAACTTTCCAAAGCATGATGTATTGTACCACTACGCGTAATGGTTCTGCAGAACACATGAAACTACTCTGCACAACAGCACCAAGGATTACTAATGTTCTTCCCGTACTCCTGCAGAAGCACTGCATTCCATCAATTGCAAGAAAAGAAGTCATCTATAGTCTCCTTTTTTTCACAGAGTTTAGAACACTGAGCCTTGTCTTTGAAGGATTTGCCTTCATCATCTGGAAGGCACTTGATGCTGTACACTGGGTAGAAAATAAGAACAACAAAGATCACCATCACTGCATGACCTCTTGGCCTGCAAAGCAATAAAACATACTGCACTTGGGATCTCCCAGCTGACATAACTACAGGGTGCTCCTGCGATGAATGTAAGGAGTGATTTAAAGAGGTCATTCTTTACATTTTATTAAGAGGCAGAAGGATATTAGAACAGTTCTCCCACCCAGCTGAGAAAGAGAGGTGCAGAGATGAAAAAGGAAAAGAGAGAACAAAAGAAAAAGAGCAACAGAGGGACAAACCAACAGAGGGCCAGATGGTGACTGCAAATCCTAAATCTTTGTTAACTCCTCAGTGCCTATCACATACCAAAGAACAAATAGATTGGGTAAGATGCACAGGCATAACACCTTTTGCTCATTTTCATTCTCTGTGATTAGCTTAATGAACGTAATGGTGCACACCATGGAAAAACACAAGGAAGGTTTGGAGAAGCTAATCAGGTGACTTCTCTCTCCAGTTCTGTAAGGAAACTTGGAAGGAACATGCATACTCATGGAAAGAGCAGCCTGTAAGCTCTGACAAATTCTGGAAGATTTCTAACAGAAAATACTGGCAAAAAAAAAAAAAAAAAAAAAAAAAGGAAGGATCTCAACCAATTTAATTGCTCATTGATCCACTCCTCCTGACAGCTGCAACAGTCCATGACAGAGAGAGATGGACATCTTAAAAATTAATCTTAAGAACTTTCACAGGTTTGATGCATGCTAGCACACACAACCCACACACACAACCTACATGTATTTATGTGCAGCAAAATATTTAGAAAGAAACAGTATTTGCTTCTGCAACAACATGAGGACTAAGAAAGAAGTGAAACACTACAGGAAAAATCCTGGAACAGAGTTAATACAATTAACAAGCACTAGAGTGAAGATTTTCCTGCCCTCTAATGTTGTTCACTACATCAAAAAGAATATGTTCCTCAGGCCACTTTCATTTCAGGTGGAACAAGAAAGACCTGCACACTTGTTCATCCCATGCAGACAGTAAGACTTACAGGCTCTTGCTGTGATGGGCTCCTCACACTTTTACCCAAAGTCACCATAAATGCTAGCTTGTCTCTGTCTCCTTCTCTTTTCTATCACATGTCAAAGTTCATTGCAAAGAAACTGATGACTGGTAAAATTTAGTAAGAGTAATGTGGTAAAAGCCCCGCCTGATCAGGTTTTTCACAAAGAGGAAATTGAGTAAACCAAGCCACATTTGCCACAGCATTTTTAGCTATCAAAAATAGACGAATCAAAAATAAATCAAAAATTAAATGGATTTCTGTTATTTGTATTGAAAGTTAAAGGCTCGTCTTAATTACCGAAGTGTAATTTGTCACAACTAATGACGCACATGCAGCACGCTTAATTGAATACTGTGAGTTACTAGACTGTGAGACATGTACCTAACCAAGCTGGGAAGAGATTCCACCTGTGTTTTAAATTAGTGCTTAAGACAGTCTGAGAAGTACTTCTCTCTGGTTAATATCGTTCATATTGCAGACTGTGGGAGGGGCCAAGCACCAGGCCAGTCTCACAGCACGTAGTTTAGTGATGACTAGATGACATGGGTGGACCTCAGCACTGATTCTGCCTAAACGCAGCGACATCCAGTATAACCGAACTTTTGAGAAAACAAAAGACAAAAACCTCAGGCTTGAGTACCATTTTTCCACAACGCTTGAAAGAACACACACCCTCACCCTTCCCTCCCATCATTTACCCTGACTTTTCTTAACATTTTTTTCCACAAAAGAAAGCTATGAAATACAGTACTGGAAATTTCTGAATCTCCTTCTATCCTCTCACAAGGTATTTCAACAGTTAGCCCTACATCCTGAGTTACTTTAAAGCCTGGATCAGGACCTAATCACAACCTGACAGGTCTTTACATCTTCCTGCCATGACAGACCACATTATGTTATCCTACTTGAAGGTAAGAAAAAAAACAAAAGTATGTGGTCAGGAAGTCTTTGTTCATGAAACACTCTGCAGTAAAAGCTGAGCTGCTAATCTTCCCTTATACAAGTTTACATGCTGTAACTGGATAATATTTGAGGAACTGATGCAGTGCAGGCAGAAGCAACAATATGTAATTTTGAATGACCTCTAACACTTTTTTTTAAAAAAAAAAACATTTTGGTTTTGTGTCCATGTACAGCATTTCTGAAAAAGTACCAGAATGTACAGGAAAAGAGGGATAGTGAGTCTTGCAAACTGCAAGATAATGCCAGTAATGTATGCCCAACCAGCTTGCTCAACACCAGACTACAGGTCACACACTGGGAACCACAGAGGTGTACATTCTTTATGATACCCAGTGAAACAGAATCATAGATTCATTAAGGTTGGAAAAGACCTCCAGAGGGTTCATCTGTACAGAAGTATACAGCAGCATACTGAGTCATTTGTAGAAAACTTAAGGTGGATTAGTTTACCAAAAGGCAGTCAGCTCACCAGCATCAAAAGGTGAACCAGATTGCACATCCTGATTCCTATTTTTGGGTACACCCCTGTCCTACCATCCCTTTGATGCCGCTGTAAGAGAATGATAAAATTGCAAGAGCTTGAGCTTCACTTCAGCACAATGAAGCATCATATAACAAAACTATATTGTTCCAGAAGCATCAGATGCAGAGAAGTTCAGTCTTCCCCAGGATTTGTGTCTTGTGGTTGACTGTAAATTCATTTTTCAGGTATTTTAAGGGCTTTTACAGAGTGAAACTCCTCCTGTCTAACAAACGACAAGCTATCTTTCAATGGCAACTGACTCTTTTTCCTGTAACTGGCATTCACTCTATCAGTTGTCTTTGACATCTGTCTTTTCGTCATACCTGATGTAAATAAGCCAAGTTACAAGAGAAGACATATGGATAAACATGTTTACACTGAAATTTGCTCTATGTGAGCATATCTGATGAGAACCACAATTAAAATGATCTCCAATCTTTTTGGAAGGTGAAAGACAATTAAAGCGTGTATCACAACAGTCTCTAACAGCATCTATTAATACCACAATCTCATAAGCCCAGCCCCTGCAGTTACCAGAAGAATTTCCTGGGAGCTGATCAGCTTTCTTCTCTCCTCTGAAATCAGATGGCAATGTCCTTGAAGCACATATATCATTGTAGGAAACAATTAAGTAAAAGGGCAAAGGGGAAGAAAGAACAACTTATGTAATTTAGATAAAACACTCAGAGTAAGTGACCTTGTGGCTGGCATTGATAGCTATGCAATGGACTGAGGAATACACTTTCAAATCTAGCTTCTTGTCTGGTAGTGGTGCTGGGGACACGTGAGGCAGACTAGTGCCCGCACTATAGCAGAAAGGAGAGAAAAGTCTGTACGGCACTAGAACGACTTCTTAAACCAACTGGGACATGAGTCACCAGCTACTCACAATTCTGCACCTCAGAGAATCCTAAGGCTGACAAATTCAGCCTAAGATGAAACCAGTCAACAATTCCACAGGCTGTAAGATCATGCCTTGAAATCATATATTGCGCATACATGCCATCCTCCCTGGAAAAAAAAAAAGAATATGGAATGCAGAAAATTATTTGGCAGTTGGTATTCAGCAGCTCAGAAGGACATGATTGGAGTAAGCCGAGTAGAATAATAAATAAACTGCTGAACAAATGCAAATTTTTGTAAAAACAACAACAATAGCAAAACTGTTAATAAACAAATGAGATTCTACTAGTTCGGAGAAGAGAAGAATGACTAATTCCAGTGAGCACTACAGTTTTAGGGGAAGTTAAGTCCTTTCATATGAATCTGATTCCTTTCTATAAGAGTGGAGAAAAAAATATCTAAAAAAACAGGAAAGGCAGATGAGATGGAGGAATTGTTAAGAACGAAAAATGATTTGTCTGAACTGTAATCTCCTTCTTTCACAGATACCCATCTAAAGCTAGCTTAAATAAAGAACAGCATCTTGTGCAGACCACTGAGCAGAAACACTCCCGAAAGCATGTGTATCTGGCACACAGATGTCTGATCCTGCACATGTTAGCCTAAACCTAGGTTTCTTTTTTCTTTGCAGTTAACTTTTTACTTATCATTTTTCTTCCCTGTTACAGATGTGCTTTTTCTATGAAAGCAAAGTACTGGCCATATCTGTAAAGAACTATGAAAAGTTCAAGTCACTAGACATAACTATTCTTACAGCCATGCCAATACAGTGTGGCCCAACAGACTATTCTAGCTTCTATCCTACACCAATCTCTCCAAACCAATCTTTCCAATATTACAATGTAATGTGGTATTTCTGCACTGTAGATGAATACACAGAAAATGATGGGTGAAGCCATTCTATCCATACACGCTAAACAGCTTGCTGAACAACTTACACTGCTTACTTCTACCTGCTGTAATTTTTAAAGGCACAAACAGCGAACCTACAGTGGATTACTGGAATATCTCAATTACCTTCCTGTTTACACAAGTGAATATTCTCAAGAAGGGGGAGAATTAAAAACTAAAACAATAGCTGACATATTTGTTCCACGACCTTTTAAAACTTAAAATTATTTGTCATGCCATGGCTAAAATACAGCAGCACGAATATTTTAAGTATGTGAACTAAATCACAAAACTATCAAGCTTCTCTGTAAATTGACTTAGAGCACCATGTCCTATACTATTTTACACCCGGTATAATGCCATTGCGCTCTGTAGGTTACACAGTTGATACCAGTTCACAGTTTCATAAGAGAAAATGTATATAGGGGCATTTGCTTTAAATTAACATAGTTTCATTCCAAGAATACTTTTCATTAGAGGGAATACTGTATTCTAGCTTGCATAAAGCAACTCCTTTAAGTGGATTATAAAACATGGGATCACTGAAGCACAAAAGGTGACAGGGGACTAGACAGCATTTCACTATCACACTTGAGGGATGTACCTGCTCTACCCAAGTCCTCACATTTAAACTCCATACTCAAAAGCAAACTTAAAACCACAAAAAATAATTTAAAGGCCAGATCTGCAAACATTAATCTAGTGGCTGTATTTCCACAACAGCAAATGTGCCCTCACCTCTCTTATTAAAACTTGCAGTAATTTCAGACAAATCTGAGCTCTTCGATCCTTCCACCTTTCTTGCCACTTGAGAAATGACCAGTCCTTCAACTGGGGTATATAGCGATAACATTGGAGCTACAGGGCACATGAGCATCGTGTCTGCAATGAGTTTTGTTAAGGACTGAGACCCTGCAAATAGCACATCACTGTAGAATTATGTGAAATTGGCCCAGTATTACAATGTCTGACCAACAAAAGACAAAATAAAGTTTGGGCTAAATAAGCTGCTTTTACTCTTTCATGCACTCTGCTTTACAAAACGACATTCAATAGACTCTACTACCCTGCACTTTCCATTTTTGTTTGTACCAGAGGTCTGTATATGAAAGTGAAGATCGAGCTTCTGACCAATGAAAACAAGTTCTTGAATCTCAAAATAGAGATTTTAATTGTATTAACCTTTTTTTTCTTCTTTTCATAAAAGGTCAAAAAATAAAAACAAAAATAAGTATTTACTGACACTTAAGCAGAAAGAATTTAAATCAGGCCAAGTGGCCCATTAAAGAATAACCAAGTTACTATCAGTTCCTCATGGAGGAGTGCCAGCTAACTATCCAACCTATGGAAACCTCCTGTCAGGTAAGAGTATTACAGATTGACCAAACTATAGCTGTTGATTTGCATTGCCCCATGAACTCATATAGAAAACACATAAACCTTCAGCTTTGCTAATTCCAAGAGGCAAGAGGGTAGAGAGGACAGACAACAGTGATCATTTAGTACCAGAACCTAGGAACGAGCACACTTTGCATTTTTTTTCCTGGTATTTGTCTGAAAGCTTCCTCTCCTGAAGTCCTGCAATTCATCCATCTGATTAATTTATACAGTCCCTAGTGATAATGCTGAGACTCAACAAATATTCAAAGACTTCAGGATCCAGCGTTTTAGCCACTGTTTGCAGTGAAGGGCTGACAAACACTCCGTGCTGGCACTGGGCTGGCAGAGGGGCCTCTGGAGAAGTACTGTGGTTACTTCAAAGCAGAAGGGGCTTGGTGAGCTGGCTAGCTCTTGCAATCTTACAGGTCAGCGGGGAGAAAGGCAGACCCTGACCACCCGCTCCATGTAGTCTTGGGTATGTACAGGACTTGATGATTAAGATTCAAACCATCTCAGACGTGGCATCATCCTGGATATATCCCCACAACCTCGAGTAAAGCATCCTGTGCCCCTAGCACAGCCTCTCAGAAGTATCAGTCAGGTTGTCAGTGGAGCTGTGCCCACACCACACCATGTGAGCCTCCATGGGCAGTGAGCCGGGACAGCTGGTGAGGACATCAGGTGGGGAGGAAGGAAGAAAACCCTCTGTGGGTGTTGAGCACATCTGATGTAGACCAACCCACTCTTTCAGAATTAAGCCCACATCTCCTCTTGTCACAGACCCAAACGTGTGTACATTCTTGCCCAAGCCCAGTTACTTTGCTGAAGCATAGATGGCAGAGGAACAGACAATTGTTCTTGCAGAGGACTACACAAGGATTTGCAGGAATTTAAACGAGAGATGGGATTAATTATAACTTCCCAGAAACTCCAGTAATAATCAAATGCAGTGGATAGCCCTGAATCTTGTCTACTGTATAACAAGGTCAAACAAGTAGCGTTATCAAATATAGTTTTAAGAGGAATTTCTTTTTAAATACACTTTGGAAACTACAAAAGTTACAATGAAACCAATTACGAAACCACAAACATGTTTCTTAAAACACTTTTCTTTTTTGGGGGAGGGAAGGGAGGAAAAGTCAAATCATATATACACTGTGCCTTCTTTCCACATATAAGTCAGTTAATAAACTAAAACGTTAGAGAAAGCTACCCTTGTCTGAGAAGAAATCAAACTGTGACTAGAGTTCTATGTAAATCCTATTCCACTAATAACAGCTACATTTCTTTAAGAAGGCTGTACCTCTCCTTGTACCATACGTTCTTCCAGCATTTTGCTTTCACCTACACACTTTGCCTTCTCAAGCAATAGTTTCAGACTTGTATTTTTCCACTATAAACTGACATCAACCCAAAACCTGCCCCCTAACTATTCAAGGGCATGTAAGCACACAAAAAATATTGTCCTCCTAAGCTGGTTGGGCGTGGTACTTGAATGTTGTACATTCCTTCAGTTAATTGAAAATTATCTCTCCGCTTTTCAAAGGTTCAGTAAACACATGGCTTGGCAAAAAGATACTGAGAAGCAAGCCAGGAATACCTATTTCAAATAACTTTTATTTCAAGTACAGTGTTAATATATATGTTGATATGCAACAGAATTTCTGGTTCTGTAAGCCAAAATCCTCCTTTAACAGGAGGAAAGAGGAAAAAAAAAAAAAAATCAAAAAGTAGGACACTATCAAAACCTAAGAACTTGGAGCAGAGACAAAATACAGATCTTTATGTAGCTTTACTACCCTTAGTGAAGCATCACAAAATTGACACCCGCCCTCCACCTCCCCCCAGAAGACCAATTCGTGGCAGCCATAATCATTCTCCGAGAAAGGTCTTGTCTATTACTGACAGGCAGCTGTTCTACATCATAGATTTGGGGAAATTTCTGAGCCTCTATCAATACTTCTATAATTACTTTATTTACCAAGGTACCTGGAAAAAAATTTTAGAATGTATCCATTCATAGACACTGCATACATATGCTCTGACATGCTAAACAGTTTCAGAAGTTCTTAAAATGGTACTCAGAAGAAAGTCAGCTGAAAATTAAGAAAAAATGTTTTTATACTGAGATATGCCAACTTTGAAAATGCCTGTTTCTTCCAAATACATATAGCACAATCTTTAGGAGTCTTATTATTTTAGAAACCTTAATAAACTTTTTTTTTTTTTTTTTTTTTTTTTACACAAGTGTGCTGTCAGTATTGTCAACATTAATATTTCCCATCAACTCTTAAAAGTAGCATCTCAAATACTTTTTACTATATCTTTGGTTGCATTCATGGATTAGCTTATTAAAACTTAAGTTTTTTTGCACTGAAAGCCACGGAAATTTTCATTACACAAAGGTGAGCAATCGAGAAGGTTGGTTTCAGCTAAATGCTGTTGGCACAGCTGACTGAATTTCACAATATGGATGCAAAAAAACAAAAAAAAGGAATTTGCATATGGCACTGAGAACAGCTCTGTGCTCTTGAGCTTTCTGGAGTGAGTCTGTCTCATCTGCAGTCATACAACAGGCAGGGAACTGTGAACAGAAATTGTTCTCTGGGCTGAAATGTCACTGCTGTCTGGTCCAGACTTCAAGCTGCAGGCATGCCTGTTTGTCTACAGAGTTGAAGAATTTTCTTAATAGTTCTACTTTAAATGGTCAGTGAGGGACATTTCCCACAGCGCACGGCGGGCTTGCTATGTCATTCTGGCTGAGAAGCACAACCCATCTCCCAGAACTGTTGGTTTGTTAATTCATCTGGTAAAACGAGTTCAGTAGCTTGGAATAAACTCTCCAGGCTCCAGACAGAGGCTATCTGGAATTACTAACACAGAGAAAACACTATTTTTGACGTGACTAGTAACACGGACAGGCACCGTTCAACCCACCAGGTCTCAAAGCAGAACAGCTTTTTCTGAAAAAGCTGTGCCACCTCTGGGATGGGAGCAGCGCACATGCTGTCCCTGGGAGGTGACAACCCACCTCTCCGCATTACCTCAGGCAGCAGCCCGCTGCCCCTGGGAGCTGCCACCTTGGTGCAGCCAGGTGAAAGGCAATTTTACTCACAGCCATGCGGCTCCTCTCTGCTCCCTGCTCGCAGCGCAGGAGGTCAGTCGCACAAACACCGGGCAACCGAAACTGCACAGTTATGACTCGACATCCTGTTTGCTGCGAATTCTATTTTTAACACTTTTATTATGCTAATAACGGGAACTCCCTGTTAGACCAGTTTGCTTGTTGTTATGAAGTAATTAATCTTGCAGTTAGTTAATCCAAAAATACTTTACCAGAGATCCAAGTGTCTATAAATTCCACTTCTCACTGTCAGTTTCGAGTTCCTCCCCACCATCACTCCCTACCTGAACTCCAGTGCTTGACCTGCACTTCATGAGCTGTCCTGAGAAGCAAAGATGCAGGTTTTCATTATGACTTCAAATGGGTCTCTCTGCTGTCTTAAAGCAGTGGAGTCAAGGAAGATTGTAACACAGAGCACCTCCATAGGACCCAGGGCATTAGAAAGAACACAAAACTCAAAACAATTTATGCAGAAATATCCTAATAGAAAACCAGCCATGAAGCTGTGAAGGATGGGAATTGCTGCAAACCCTTAACACCCCCTGGGAGATGAATATTCTGGGACAACGCCTTTCTTAACAAGGATGGGTACTTTTCCCTTGATAACTCACAGCTTGGATCCTATTTAAACACAGGTTAACTTCTGTCTTTTTAAAAAATATTTCTTCCTTCTATTTGATTTAATAACTGTGCATCTCCCTCAGCCCACTCTCAATTACTTACGTTTTGACTGTAAATTCACTACTTCTTACTGCAAGCTCTCTTACGCACACTTTAAGCTTGCCAGCTCCTGCTGAAAGTCAGTCAGCTTTTTCTTGCCTTCCTTCATTAAACAATCAAATTAATTGTAAATCAATGTTAAAAAATGTCATTTTTAAAAGAGATTTCTGACTGATCACTTACTTTGGCTTACATGCAACATACACAGTCATATACACAGTCATATACAGCTTGCTCAGTTCAGATATATATTCTCTTCAGATATCCAGAAGGAATGCCATATACAGACAGACAAAAAAAAAAGAAATACATCACTGAAACAAAACCCCCAGAGTAAATAATGGAAAACTAGCTCTTTTTTTCTTTTCATAAGGAATGACTTTAAAGCTTACAGAAGATACAAAGCCGAGAGCATCAGCATCAACTCAGAACCTCTTATGTTCCATATCTTCATATCTACCCTATCCTTGGCTTTTGCTGAAACAATCAAAATAGGATTTTAAGTAAAACCAGCTTCCTTGTTAGCTGTTTTAGGAACAGTTTCTACTGAGAAACCTACATGGAGCAACCTTTAGATACCGCTCATTTTCAGCCATTACCGATCCTGTCCATACTCAAATTAAGATCTAAAAGGCTCTATTTAGCTACTGATTTCCCCCAAAATTCAGTCCAGTTATCAAAACAACCAGCAGACTGTAAAAACACTCAACCTGGGTGACTAATAGTTGTTCTATTGCCAGTTGGGTTGATAAAAACACAACAAAAAGCAAGAAAAGCCACAGCACTATTTTACAACAGCCTACTTTCTCTTACTTTGTAAGAGAAAGGCCTACCTCAGAAGCGCTAGTCCTCCTCAGGTAAGTGAATCTTCCTTGAGCATCTAAAATGACTGGGAGAGCTACTGGATTGAGCTAACGTATATACAGGCTTTTGGGCCATATGTAACTCCTACCTCCAAATTACAATCTTGTTTCATTGCAGATGACATCAAGGTGTCATCATGAGGTGCCACTTCTATTTGAGCTAAAAGGAAACCACTATATTCTTCATGTTATTTCAGTTTTTATGTTTTAGTATTTTCTGTGCATCCAAAAACCACCTAAATCCTTTACAAAATTATCACGGACACATTCACGAAGCATCTGTTCTCTGCAGTTTACATGGTTCAGCATCATCATCCATAAGAAGACAGGAATAAGAGTAGAAAAAGAAAAGAAATAAGGACAAGTGCCTTGGTAATCGTGCAGACCTGCTCTGTAGATAAATATGTATTTTCTTCTCATTTATTCAATTAAAAAGAACAAACCAGCAAACATTAACATTCCTCCTTCTCCCTCTTCTTTCCATAGGTAAAGCAGAGAAGAAAAAAAGAGCTTGATAGAGATTTTAACCATGTAAAGAGCATGGTTTAAAACATTCATTACAATGAACATTCATTAGAACATTCATTACAATGGTGTATCTGTTAACATTCTTTGTTTATAAAGGAGTCTTCACCCTCATGGTAGGTGTTTTTTTGTTTGTTTTTTTGTTGTTGTTGTTGTTGCAAACAGAGGAAATAGGTTGCTGAAAATCAAGTCTTCACTATGAACTAAAGAAGAGACTCAGGGTAGAGAACATGGAAAGAAAACATGGAAAAAAAAACAATATGATAATGCAGGTAGACAAGAAATGGAAATAAAAGGACTGCATTTGACACTGTGGAAAGACTGACTTTGTGATTGTGTCTCTCTACCTTCCATTTCCCCCAAATCACCCAGTGCTGCTAAACCTGACACCAACAATGGAACCATCCAGCAGTAAGAGTAGAGAAGACTCAAATGTAGATAGGCCAGAATTTTTATCATTTTCTCTAATCACACATCAATCTAAACACATCAAATACAGAGTTACTACACTATTGTTAAAGCACAACACAATTCTTGAGTAAAAAAAAAATGTGTGGTGACAGGTCATTTCAAAGTTTTATAAGAAGTTTCTGCCTTAAGTTGCATGCAACAACATGTACTTCATGATTCTAATTCGTGACATAACCCATAATACTGGCAGAAATGGCTCCAGCACCCTGTCAAAAAGTATCACAGGCCAAGGAAAGAAAGGGGAAGTTAATTCAGACATTATCACATAAACGACAACATCTGCTAAAGTACTTCAAAAATACAAGTGAGGTATAAACAGGAAAAAAAAGAAAAACATATCTAGTTGATAGTTGTATGTAGCCTAGCAAAAAGGGGTAAGCCCTTTTTAGGGAGCAATTCTCAAGTATGGGAAACTGGGGGGAGGTAGTTTGAGAGGGTTGTTTTGTTTTCAAGATTGAAAAAAAAAAAAATTGAGGAGAGATCCTTCAAGTTCAATAAGAACCTTTTGCATCCTGAATAATTTTTTGACACAACAAAGAAAAAATACATGAAACAATTTGCATCCCAGTTGCCTGCTCTGCTAGTCACATGCTTCTCAAAAACTTCAAATAACTCTTGTCTTGTAACTATGCCTAATTTAATATGAAAGTCAGAATTTTAGCTCACAAACCCTTAGGGGAACTCAGCTGGATTACTGTTAAATCTCTGCCAATGCTTTGGAAAAAGAGTCTGCATTGCAAAACACCCACCCAGTCCACTCTTAACTAAGCCAAGATGGTAATAAATTCAATAAACAGGAAAAGAGCCTTTTGCACCATACGCTAGCTTCTAGAATATGAAGGATATCCTTGTAAGGACATCTTTAACTTGACATTCCCCCCTCTATTTTTACTTCTATTCCCCATCTCCTAGCATTAAAAGCAAACAGAACACAAAATTTGGTAGCCAAATTCTCCTTACATGTAACTTATAGAATCATTCAGGTTGGCAAAGACCTCCAAGATCATTAGTCCAACCTTTAACCTAGTACTAAAGATCACCACTAAACCATGCTACAAAGTTCTACATCTACACATTTCTCGAAGACCTCCAGGTATGGTGACTCAGACACTTCCCTGGACAGCCTGTTCCAATGCCACATAGCTCTTTCACTAAAGAACTTCCTCCTAATGTCCAGCCTAAACCATCACTGGCACATCTTAAGGCCATTTTCCCTTATCACTTGGTGCTTGGGAGAAGAGCCTAAACCCCACATCACTGTAGCCTCCTTTGAAGTAATTGTACAGTGCGGTAGTATCTCCCTCGAGCCTTCTTTAGTCTAGACTAAACAACCCCAGCTCCCTCAGCTACACCTCATAAGACTTGTTCTCTAGACCCTTCCTCAGCTTTTTGTTGCCCTTCTCTGGACATACTTGAGCACCTCCATGTCCTTCTTGTAGCGAAGGGCCCAAAACTGAACACAGTGCTCGAGGTGTGGCCTCACCAGAGCCAAGTACAGGGGGAAAATCACTTCGCTGGTTCTGTTTATTACACTACTTCTGATACAAGCCAGGATGCTGTTGGCCTTCTTGGCCACCTAGGCACGCTGCTGGCTCAGCTCGTATTCAGCCAACTGCTGACCAATACCCCCAAGGACCCTTTCTGCTAGGCAGCTTTCCAGCCACTCTTCCCCCAGCCTGTAGTATTGCATGGGGTTGTTGTGCCCCATGACAACTTAAAGCAACTTTACTTTTATGTCCAGTTTTGGAGTGCTTTGCAGGCCAACGATGGGACTATTTGTAATATTCCCAAAGGAGAACAGAAGCTTCCCCAGTGTAATATGTAGGTAATGGGGCAGGGCGTAAGAACACAAACAGAAAGCCTTGAGCTTCAACTTACAATCAACAATTCTTTTCACAAACCTACCTGGATCTCCTCAGCCAAGACACCAACAAGCATGACAAAATCTCAAGGATGTTATCTGTGTTGATTACACTTCATGGCTTGGTCACTTTTCATGTTATCACTCCAATTTTGTACAAACTGTAAATGTAACTAGAATCATAGTAATGAAGACAACAATATATTGATCCACCTTCTCTCATTTTCCAGTTTCTCCTCTGTGAAATGAATTTCATTTTTGAAATCTGCAGGCAAGTTAGCAAGAGTTCATGTTTTTCTGTCCATGGTCAGGTTTTCATAAACATTTAACAAATACTCACAATGTTATGGCCAATTAAACCTCATACAATAGTCTTCCAAAAGTAACTCTTCCACAGATTTGTTTAGTCACAAGGGATTTCCATTGCCATCCAGACAATTTTACAACATTATTACTCTCAAACTTTAGAACAAGCCACATGAATAAAAAGCACATTCAGATAAAGATGATTCAGGAAGCAGTAAGCTGAAAAACTAGCTTTTCATTGATGGAAGGAACACAGTCCAACACTGGCTAGCATATGATTTTTAAACATGACGTTGTATGGCAAGATGAATACAAGTAAGATACTGCAAAGCTGCAGTCTAGCACAAAGGACAAATACCGTTGTAATTCCCTTGCTGAAAACCATCAGTCATTGCTCAGACACCACCACCACCAAATAGACATTCCCTAAGCTCTCACAGCCGTCACCTCTACCAATCTCAGTATGGTTTAGAAATATTAACTTGGCTTGACAAGTAACAAAACATTTAGCTAAGTATATCTCTACATCAAAAAGAAGCAGAACTCAGGCTTGCTCACCTTCTCCAAATAGCATAGTTCATTTATGTGGTATAAGAAAGGATAGTATATTTCAGGAACTGCAACGTATTGCGGAGTTTCAGAGACAAAGACATCTCTGAAGAGGTTTCCCAGATCTTAACACTGGAAATGGTACAAGGAGCAAAAGGTAGCGGTTACAGAAACACAGCGATGCACCCAATTTCTCCTCAATTGAAAAAGACAAGACATATCGGCTGAAGCAACAGCAGCACCACGGCCCAGGCATAAGATACATTCATACCTACAGATCATTTCTCAGTTCAGATGGGAAATGAGAAGGAGATAAGGTAACAGGGAGACAAGAATTCCAGACTACTTTCCTCTTAGCCATCCTTCTCTCACAATTAATGCAATGTCATAAAAACACTACAATTATGGAGCAAGAAAATGTCCAGTCTTTTAGACATGATCATCTCTTCAGTCTGAAAAAAAAAAATCAACCCACCTACTGTGCTTGATTTAGACCCATGGCGAAAAGAATCATGGACACATTGGGGAGTGCTTTCTTCTGTACCCAGACATTTCAAGTATGACAATCCAAGATAGACTGAAGTTTTTGCGTACTTTCTTTAAAAATGAGGCACCAAAAATAAAGCAAAGAATTGTAAGCATATGGCACCATGAAAGAGTGAACAATATTGCATTCGGACCTAGCCAAAGGATTACTGTTACAAGAGGAAATCAAGGTTGACTTTTAAAAATCTAAAAATAATTCTAAGAATGCTTCCTGTCTCAATGCTCCGGACAAGAGAAAACAAATGAAAAGACTTAGTGTCTACACGCCATCTAGGTCATTGGTATTACACAACCTTTTTAAAAACACTTCAAACAGATTCCTGTGCAGGACATTCACAGGCTCTAACTGATTAAAAACAAGTGCAAGATATGAAATAAACTCTAAGTAGAAAACGGTTGGTTTTCAGACGTCCCTGTGTCCCTGACAAACTGCACAGGAAACCATAGGGAAATTCAATGGCCCGAACAGATACTTTTAACTAAATATAACCCTTTAAATATTTACTTACATGCCACTGTATACCAGGCACAGGACATTCGCACAAGATACCTACATTTACATTTCTATCTTTCATAGCTGTAAAGCAACATACATCATTAAGATAATTATACCTCTGTAATAATGAATTATATATAGAATTATTATTTCTCATAGTAACACTTCACTACCTCTAGCTCATTCATATCTCTTTCTATGCTGTGCAGGCACAAGATGATGGCATATTTCTGTTTTCTAAACTAAGAAACATGCCGCCCAACACTCCACCATACTGTGTTAAAATTCCCCACCCTTCAGCAGTGATATTAGAAACACCACGTATTTTTGAGGCATCTCATGCAATGTTAATGATTTTCTTAGATAAAAAAAGGCACATAGCAATTACAAAATTGTTTGGGTTTAAAGGGATCCCTTAAAGATCATTAAATTCCAGCCCCCCATCATGGGCAGGGACACCTCCCACTAAATCATATTGCTCAAAGCCCCATCCAAGCTGGCCTTTAACAATTCCAGGGATGGAGTATCCACAGCTTCTCAGGATAACCTGTTCCAGTGCCTCACCACCCTCACAGCGAAGAATTTCCTCTTTATATCTAATCTAAACCTACTCTCTTTTAGTTTAAAGCCATTACTCCTTGTCCTATCACTACACCCCCTGCCAAGGAGTCCCTCCCCAGCTTTCCTGTAGGCCCCCTTTAGGCACTGGAAGGTTGCTATTAGGTCTGCATGGAGCCTTCTCTTCTGCAGGCTGAACTACCCCAACTCCCTCACTCCGTCTTCGTAGGAGAGATGCTCCAGCCTCTTGATCGTCCTCACGGCCCTCCTCTAGACTTGTTCTAACAGGTCCATGTCCTTCTTGTGCTGGGGGCCCCAGAGCTGAATGCTGTACTCCAGGAGGGGTCTCACAACAGCAAAGCAGAGTGGGACAGTCCCCTCCCTTGCCCTGCTGGCCACGCTGCTTTTGGTGCCTCCCAGGATTGCATTTGGCAGGCACACGTTGCCGGCTCACGCTGAGCTTCTCATCAACCAACACCTCCAGGTCCTTCTCCTCATGGCTGTTCTCAAACCATTCTCTGCCCAGCCTGTATTTGTGCTAGGGATTGCCTTGACCCACGTGCAGGATCTTGCACTTGACCTTGTTCACAGAGGCCCACCTCTCAATCCTGTCAAGGTCCCTCTGGATGGCATCCCATCTCCTTCTATGGAAGATACTTTGTAAACATACAGGCACATTATAACTGTGTCTTCAGACTACTAGGTTTTATGTTCTGAAAAGTCTAGAATCTCTACATTTTATACAACTCAACCCGGCAACTTAGAGCAACTGTAAATGATACTGAAAAGCATTTTGTTGTTATTTATGTCTCCTCTCCTGTCCTGATAAACAGACATGGCAGTTTTTCAAGGAGCAATTGCTTAATTCCTAGAAAAATATTACAGATGGTGTGGAATAATGGGGTGTATTAGAATAAAAGTATGATATATAAATTATTTACACTGGTTAAAAAAATTAATACATCATCTTTTCATGTAACTGCATCTATAAATTCAAGTAGGTCCAAACCACTTTTCCTATCAATGACTTCCTTAGTTTCTTCAAGCAATCAATTCTCCTAAATGTGAATGCCTGTGCCCCAAAATAGAGAATATTAAAAAAAAAAAAAAAAAGTATTTCCTTCTATTTCTTTATAAGCATTTGTAAACCTAGGAGGCTTACTCATGGTAACACAAAATAAGGTTGTCGAGACATAGACCTAATTTATCAAGCCACAATGAGGGTAAATTTGGGTGACAAACTCCACCTTACAGGTTTCTCATACTATAAGCTGGCATATGCTCGGAAGGGCACCTACTTTACAGGAGAGGGGAAATGGCAGGAGATGAAAGGAAACTGAATTTAAGACAAAGGAATTCTACAGTTACACCTCCCCCCCCCCCCTTATTATCATCTCTGCACCCGCCCCAAAGTCCTACACAATTGTTTCTTCTGTCCTATAAGAGAGAAAAAAAATGTTTTTTTCTCTCTTATAGAAGACAATCAAGGAAATTAGAAGTCAGATCTGTCCTTCAACCAATGAAGTGTTTTCTTGGAAAGATGATCTTTAGAATGAGTAACTAAGGCCTGCATTTACACATGTGAGTAGCTTTACTAAATTCATCAGAACTAAAGTCAAAACACAGAAGTCTCTTGAATTCAAACAAAAAGACTATCACAGTTATTACAAAACTAGCTCTGACCTGGCCATCTTTCCTTTAAAATAAACAGGATCCTGGGCACGGAAACATTTAATATTCTAGAAGCTTATTTCATTTTCTTTTGCAATACAGATGAGACAACGTAAGTAAGATACTCATCAGTCTTCCCAGCTAAGTCCTAAACCCCTATCTTCTCATGTATTAGAGTGGAGGAGAAAACCAACTGTAAGGCAAATTCATTATGTGGGTGTTCAACGCAAGTAGGGCACATCACCTGAATAGCAGATAGAATGTGGTTCATAAAATCAAAACAGTAAATTCTGTAGGAAGCAAAGGTAATGAAATCCAATTCCCTAGAAACTTGTGTCTCATGACAAAACTTTTTCATGTGCTCAAAGCGTCAACCTGAAGTTTCCTGTGGCTGAGACAATTGTTAACATCTCCCTCGTGCATCTGTTCAGATTCCCGGAGCTCACACTTCTGTCTTGCCTTAATTTGGACTTTCCTTATAGCAACAGGAATATGGCTGATTTAGAACACTAACAAATCTGTGTGAACAGCCAGCGGATGCCTAAGTTAAAGGCAGAATGGAAAGAAAGACATGTACAGAACAATATAATCGCTGAAGCTTCTTTTTGATCAGTAATTTTTCTGGGTAAAAGCTTTTCTTGAGGGCTAATTATTAACTACAACACAGCTATAGTACAGGCAGACAACAAATTTCTTATACTTTATTAATCGCCACTGACAATCACTTCTGATTCAAAACCATGGAAAACTGAAGCACAGATAACTATACTGATAACCTATAAATATCCATGGTAATGTTGAGACACTGTAGTTTCATTTTTCACACTTGTACAGGTCACATAAAACCTGTGAGCAATGCGTCTGAAGATAGGAGCTAGACAGTTGTGAGTAGTCACTACATTTGCAACCACAAGAAAAGTAAAACAAGAAAATATATGCAGCATAGACAAAATAAGCACAGTATAATTTACACAACTTTAGGAATTTGTTTCTCTGCCTGTTCAATTAAGCCTTCACAGGATTTACTTGCTTTTAAGGGCCACCTTACTGATCTAAGAGTTTTTTAGTAGGTAGATGGGGGGCAGAAAGGTGATGTAAGAAGCACCCGTGGCCACTATTAAGGGGTACAGCCATGAAAAAGCAGATTAACTACTTCCAAAATCTTTAAAACCAGTTCTGTAAAAGCTCTAGCCTTTGCCTTCTGCACTCATGTATTTCTTCCTTTAAATGACAATATCTACATTTACAAACACCTACGTGTGCTTTCATTATAAAGTATCTGAACATAATCTAAACTGATAAAGACACAGAATGAGAACAATAGCTAAGAATCATCAGTGAGAAATTATTAAACCTATTCTGGACAATGAATAATAAATCTCATACAAATACAACACATTTAATACTGAAATAAAGCATATTAGAGCCAGTAGACCCATTAAAACTCCTTTGGAGTCATTAGAGTCAGGTATTTCAGGAATAACTTTGGGACATTTAGACCAAGTCAATTATTCATGCCCAAGTGTATATTCTCAAGTAATGACAAAAAAAATACATATGAAAAACTGGGGAAGACAATTTATGGAGTATTTCAATGCACTGCATCACACTTTTCAAACGTAGTTAAGTTGGTCCAGTTGCAAATGCCCTGAAACAGACAACTGTCTTTCTACTCCCAAAACTCACTACACCGCCACTCAGAATTACCTGTATAAGAAGTGGACAGTAAAACGTTTGAGAAGTACTAAAAAGAATCAAATGCTTTCTGCTATTTTGGAAAGAACAAATCTGTTCCCACATTTTCCATTTCCTGTTTAATTAAAGACAAAAGGTACTTGTAAGCTAAGGTGTAAAGGAGCCCATATCAACCACTAAAAATGACTTTTTAACTAGAATCAGCAATAGACTCAAATGTTGGTGACATTAGTCGATTGCAGTAATTTATCATGTGATAACATATGCAAACACTGCCTCATTCAAATGCCTCCAATGAGGCTGATTAGCAAATACTGTTCTATCACAGGAGTATAACCAGTTCTTTCTACAAATCAAAAGGGAAAAAACCCTCCACTAAAACTTCATTTTTCTTTCCTTCACAAGTCTCATTTTTTAAAGATTAAGTGACCTTAATCTTTCACTGCACAGGAGGGAGCAGGCCAATGGTTTGAACCACCATAATTACCAGTGATGTAATTATCTCTAAACTTTAAACTATTTCAACGCATGGCCATGCTGGCCTGAGTTCTCATAATTTAGGAATTGTCACCTCAGACTCTGAAAGGGAGCAGGTGCATCATTGTATGTGTGGTGATAAGTTGCAGCATTGATCTAAAACTGCAGCTTGAATGGGGCCTAATAGGAATATTCAACCTTTGACAATAGAATAATAATATCCATCTTGGAGACTCAGTGTGAAATATGCTATACATTTATACTTGTTAATGAAGACAGGTGCTATTGAAAAGGAAAACAATGTTTTCAGTAGTGTCATGTCAATATAAGACATAGCTGATATTGGATTCAGAATTGGATTTTTTTTTTTTTTTTTTAAATGTGTATATTTTTACCTATAGGCACGGGTATTTGCTTGTGCTCTGAAATGCATCTCAAGTCAGCTTTGAGGCAGGGCAATCCTAAAAAATAAAGTGTTTTGGAGCTGTACAATTACAGTTTCCAAACAACCCATAAATATAGATATTTTTTTATGAAGATAGAAAGCTAAACACTGAAAATGTTTAATGTTAACAGCCTGAAATTGCATTCCTATGTATTCAGGGGGAAAGTTTTTTAAAACAACACACTATTTCTAAAATGACTTAACATTTACTGCAATTCTACTCTATGCATGATGTGCATTCTAATTTTCTTTCCATGTTTGACAAAGGAAATAAATGTTATCTGCTAACAACGGATACCAGCAAACACAGTGTTCCTCCAGTTCTGTAGGATTAGGAAAATTTGGCTATGTAAGGTACCACAAGTGATTCCACTGAACACTTCCTGAAGAACACTTTAGGACTTGTTACATTTTTTTCTTTAGCTGTTATGGTCTATGCAGTGTGCTAGTGCGAGATACATATTTCAGATTTGGTCCTTGCTTTGATTCTCAGCTTGGTGGATTAAAGTAAAAGCATTCACTTTGAGAAACAGAGAGTACATAATAACCAAAGTTTTAAAGAAACTTTAATGCCTTGTATTTTACTATTCCTTCACCTGAATTAGCAGAAGGACATTATCCTGAATAAATTCCCTAGTTAAATGGAAGCTCTCTTAGCACACTGTATTTTCTTCTACTTTTTTTTTTCCTCTCTTCAGAGACATCAAAACATTTTCTACTTCAGGTGTAACATCACAACTCGTTATAATGAATTGCAAGAATGATTTCTTGTGTTTTAGTTACACTGTTGATCTCGTTGTTAAAGTACAAAAGAGGTATAGCATTTGGCATTAGTCATACATACCACAACTTTTATTTTGATTTTTTTTATTAAAATTTTAATTGCTATTTCAAAGTAATTTTTGTTCAGGTTATTAACAGAGCTTAAATACTACTACAGCTGCAAACCTCTGGAGTGAGAAGAAAGTGAATGATCAATGGCAACAACCACCAGGAAAAAAAAAAAAATCAAAGACAAATTTTGTGTAAACTAACACAAACTTAAAACACATGAAAAACGTACTTCCAATAAAGCAGAAGAAATTATTCTGGAGAAGTTGAAGTATCCCTCAAAGTTTCAGTACAGAATCAAACTAAAACTGAAAGCAGACAACCTCTAGTTTGATAATTTGCAACAAATCGGCTTCCTTACTGTATATATATACACACTTTTCAATGTTCTCTGCCTAACTTGTGTGTACGCTTGGCATCTCATCTTATGACACTTTTACTGCCACAGGAGTGCTTTCAAAGTATCTTTTATATTTTAACACTGCATTTCATGTAAAAGTGGATTACTCTCCTCATAAAAAGAAATGTTTCTCCTCAAATTCGACAGCGGATACGTTTCGCATGCTACATTTCCACTAGTCAGACTGAAAGATGACTCTCTTCCAACACTCAGAATTGGTATGGACAACAGAAACCTTTTCAAACAGGCACAGTCCAGTAAAACAACAAAAAAATATATAATGCTTAGCATTTCTCCCACTTGTCTCATCATAGCAGAACACTCATTTTAACCAATCCTTTCCAACCTTTGGTTCTACTCTCCTCTACATTTCTCAAATAAACAACATTCTTTACCAATACATATACTGACTGAAGAATTTGCCAACCAGCTAAATTACAGGGACAAAGAGACAGCATAAGATTAAATAGGGAGTAAACTACAAGAAGGTTGACCAAAGCAGAAATGCATGTATGTACTTGTGTCCAAATGTGGGAGTGTCAAACAATTATATAGAGTACTAGATCAAATAAGGTGAGCAAAAAGGAAGAACTTAAAAAGTATAAAAGAGTAAATACGAAGTAATAAACGGTATTGAAGATGACCAAAAGAGACAAAGAAGAAAGATCACTGAAACAGAAGCAGAAAAAACAGATTTTAGTAAAAGCTACAAAAAAAAAAAATAAAACATTTGAGAGAAAGAGCAGTAAAATGTTTGAAATGGAAAAAAGTTTTAAAAAGAGAAAAGCAAAAGAACTCTTAGTTACTTGTCTAGAGAGTCCTTCTCATCCATAAAATTCATTACGCTGCATTAATCCGTTGCGTGAGGGTCCATGCTGGAGAGCACCAGCACACCTTTCTAGACAAGCTTCCCCACTGGTTCACATGACCCTGGAGTGCAGTTAGCACTACCAGTTACACAGTTCTTACCCAGCACATGCTATTTTCAAATTTTCTTTAAATGCAGATACGTGCATGCACAGCCAGTTCCTGCAAACTTAACTGTTTAGAAGACGAGTTTTTTCAAGAAGCAATTCCCCCACAGTTGTCAGCAACCTTTCCTCCACAATTCTGTTTCACTTATTCCATAGTTAGATACCTCTGTCCTAGATTTTGTACTTGGATGCAGAACTAGTTGCTTTGATTTGGCGGTGTCTCAGGATAGCAAAGTCATCCATCTTGTATTAGAAATAGGACTTCCTATCATAAAGAAAAAAAATTATAGAGGAAAATTGGACAGCACAGGAACGTGAAAGTTTAGAGGCTGTATTTAAAGTTTGTGCTCATTCTGAAAGGCTAAGATCAACAAGATCAATCTATAGCTTGGTTTTCTAGCTGTAGCAGACAGGCCAGTAACCTTACTTTAATTACATTTGTGATATAAGCTGATACACAATCTTTGACTTTTCTGTTTACTTCTTGCTCTGCTTCTTATCTTCCTGTTTTCACTCCATTGTTTTACCTCTGTCTCTGTTGCTTTCTTCAAAGGCACCTTCCTCTTTCATTATGTACTTTTTTCTTTCTTATTTTCTTGTTTATCCACAAAGGATTACTTGAACTATGCCGTGCTGTTTCTACTACAGGCCAATATGAAGCCAGATGAAAGTCAAGAATTCTAGAGGAATGGAGATCAGCCCCATCCACTCTGCCTGGGCAACACCTACCTGGACTGGTAAAGTCTGTATCAAAAACTTAGCTGGAACCAAAAGCCTGAATCCAAATACTGCAATAAGGTTCTGCCAGCACCAGGGAGATCTCACTCCTTTTTCCTCTTTTTCTCATCTCTAACTCTTGGAAAAGTCATTATTCCAAGGAACGTGATTCCCATCCTCAGTCCCCAGTCAACAGTCTCAGTACCAAATGTAAGCTTATCTACATGCCTTTCCTTTCCCATGCAGTAGAGTGCCCTGCCAATGCATCTCTCTGAATCCACACTGAATCTCCGAGAATTGATATTTAAGGATATTAGAAGAAAATGTGTATTCTTGCCTTTAATTTTAGTTCACATTTCTGTTTACAGACCTTAAAACAATTTATTCTTAAAAGTAGTAATATCTTAGTTTAATACATTAGTATTTGCATTTCTAACACAGCTGATCTACACCCTATAGATTTATCTCACAACCCTTGGAACAGTAGAAGCTGAACAATCTCTCAGATATAAATGGAAATTTGTCATAAAGAGGTTTTTGCACTGAGGAAGCTTTCTCCTACAAAAAGAGACAAAGACGGTGTAACAGTGCAAGATACTTCTAACGGCACTTTGGAAGATGTGGACCTACTTTGTATCATTTCAAAATTACTTCAAACTGTAAGCAGACTGTAGCTTATATTAGGGCTATTTGGACCTTCAATGCATTTTGCTCAACGATTTACACTCTACTTTAAGAAATTGTTCTTAATCTTAACATAAATGATTGTAAATACAAATGGTAAACGTGCAAAGAAAAGTCACGTATGGGAAAACAAACGAATGGAATTATTTGGTGCAATCGTTTGTGTTTGGATCATGTCATTCTGAAGTGCGACAAATACAAAACACCTTTTCCTAAGTGATGTATACCAGTTACAAATTAAAAGTAATAGCAAACTGAAGGATGCAATTTGGTGATTTTTTAAACTCACCATGGAGCTGGGAAGTCACCCACATACAACAATGCACTTTGTAGACATTTGTTAAATACAGCAATGCCCATACTAAGGCAACGCATCCTAGGAGTTGGCAGTCATGCTATCAGCAAGAATTTGGCTACAGAAACAGCAATGATTCATCATACATTCTAGAAGCACTGTCGAAACAGCAAAACAACATACTGCTATTTTAATCCTTTAAAGGTAACAAGGGTTTAAAAATAATAATTAAAATATATTTCTATAACCAAAGCAAGCAAGAAAAATCACAATTCTAATAATGCATTTGGAAATATATCCCTATTCATTTGTGATAGCTATTAGAAACATTTTTTTTTTTCCCCAGAGGACATAAAATAGTTATTTAATACAAGTGTCGGCTGATTACTTACCTCTCTACTTTGTATTTTAAATGGTCAGCTTAATATTATAGCACAAATGTTTCACAATGGGTAAATGAAAAGTCACTAGTTTAAAAATAGTTTAATTAAGGTTGCATTCGGTTTTAAAATCCTTTGTAGTTATTTTTAAAATAACCACCAAGACACATTTTCGTGAATGCCCCTATATGATTTTCAGATCACCCTCTGAATGACGAGCCAGATGCAGTTATAGCACCTTTTTCCATGCACGCATATTACGTTTTTGTCCCAAAACCCACCAAGAAAAACCATTTCTCAGCTAACAGTACTTGAAGACTTGCAAATAATGGTGCAGATCCTGACAAAAGCTCTCAAGTTACCTCTGATGAGAGCGCGCTGATCTTACTTCTGCAAAACATTCAAGTTAAATGCAAACACAGGGAACTTTTGTCCCTGGAATTATAAACAGATCTGAGGACTATAAATTGATTTCCATAATAATCAGAATGAAACACTGAAATTATCAATAACACTCTTTTGCTATCACCTTGACAAAGATGCTCAAAACCACCTCTTTAACGTTTAGAATGGAATCAGCTGAAAGCATTTCAGTCGTGCTGCCCTTTGTCCGTTTGCACAAACGCACATCGTGATCCCTTACCTTTTGGAAAGTGCCTTCATCCTGTCTTCTTTTCTTTTTGCCGCTTTTTCTGATCCTCTGGTTTGCCCGAATCCATTTTGTGACCTGGAGTTCAAAACCGTAGTGGATTTTTAGGAAGAAGGTGCAACCTGGGTGCAGCTACTCAGCGTTAGTAAGAAGCTATAAACAGACGCGAGACACGTTTTTCCATTGCTTCATTGGAAAGAGGAAAAGCGTTTTTCCCTAAGAATGACATGTTCTTAGGTAATCTACTTAGCTACTCGTGCATGGTCAGAGCGAGATGCTGTTCTTCATCCTACGAAAGCACTTTCCCTTCTGCTCTTTCCTACAGCAAACTTACAGCTTTCAGCTTAGGAATTTTATTTCATTTTGCATAAGGGAAGCGTGCTTGATGCCAGACCAGGCTGCCAAACGGACAGCTACCACTGCTGTGTGCAAAAAAAATCCTGGGGAAAACCTCTTCGCCCTACCCTTTACCCCTCTCACAAAATTTATCTCCTGCCACCCCCTCGGGCGTTGCTGCAGACTACCAACGCCAACTGCGGACAGCGGGGTTGTTATAAAATCATCAGGTAACAGCACGTGGGTGTTGCTTTCCGCCCCCCCCCCCCCCCCCCCCCCCAAATACGAATGTTTTTATTCCCGATCCGAACGCAGGTTTGGTTTTATTTAAGTGAAACTGCATCAAAGCGTGGCGGGAGGGGGGTCGGGTGGAGCCTGCAGGGGACGGAGCAGGAGGGAGACCTCGGACGGGGCGGCCGGGGGACAGCGAGCCCCAGCCGCGGAGACGGCTCCCCCCTCACCTCGCCGCTCACTTGCTGGACGAGCCGGCTCTCCTTCCACGTCTCGCCCTCCTCCAGCAGAGGCTGCACGGGGGGAGAAAGAGCACGGTGAGGCGGCAGCCCCCACCCCGACAGCCTCGCCCCGAGGCACCCGCTCCACCACCCCCGTCCCCGTCCCCGTCCCCGTCCCCGGGCCCGGGCCCCGTCGCGTCGAGTCCCGTCCCGCCCCGTCCCGTCGCGTCCCAGCCCAGGCCGCCCCGCAGCCCTCGGTCGGAAATGAAACACCTCGGCGGGGTCCCCCGCCCCCGTGCTCGGGCCCCGGAGCCCCGCGGAGAGGAGGAGCCTTGCCTTAAAGACGTAGGGGCCGGGAGGCAGCGGGGCGGCCGCCGGGGAGCGGGGAGCTGCCGCGCCGCCCCCGGGCCGGCCCCGAGCTGTCCCCGGGGACGGCCCTTGCTGGGACGGATCCCCCGGGATCCATCGCTGTCTGTCGCCCCACAGGGACGCTGTGCTGCCCAGCCCTTTCCTGCCCCACTCACTGCTGTCCCCCGCAGCACGCCTGCCACCTGAGGAGCGCGGCTGCTGCGTGAAAAGCCTTGGAAATCCCGAAACGCGCCCTAAAAGTGAGACCCGATGCAGGCGTTTTATTCCTCCCCGGGCGCAGCGAGCCCTTTGCTGAGGGCTCTGTTACAAGCTGGGTTCAGCAGCAGGTGACTAAATGTAGGCACGGGGCTGCCAGCAGATGTTCCCGTGGCTCCCTCGGCCAGATCCTCAAACCCCGCCGCGATGGGAGCCACCCGAGCGGTGTCAGCCGCCAGAAATTCCTGGGTTAGGGATTTTTTTGCACGCCTCGCATTTAGCACTTGAAACAAGACACGCACACGAAAAGGCAGACCGCGTCCCACCTGGTGTAATTACGGTGTTTTCAGGATTTTAAAACTAGATTGTGCTCTGTGTGACAATTCCCTGAAAACTTCAAAAGAAAAGCTGTGCTTTTGTAAAAAAAAAAAAAAAAAAAAAAAAAAAAAAAAAAAAAGAAGGCTCATCAAAGCAACTGCTTGAGCAAACTCCCTCTCAAGTAGAAATAGATGGACTTTGCAAACAGATTTAAGCAAATAAAGGTAGGTCCAAATTAGTGTGTGCTAAATCTCGACAGTATCCCTTTAACTCTATAACTAAAAAAAAAAAAAAATTAAAAAAAAATAACCCTCTCTCCTACTCTTTTTGTTTCACTGCCACAACATCCTTCTTTCAAGATCAAAAGCTATAGATCAAAGCTGAGATCAAACTCAATGCTTTAAATAGAAGCAACTTCACCATGACCTATTATACAAAGAACTTTTTAATAGAGCTATCACAGTAGAAAATCTTATTATAGATTTTTATTTCACACACACAACAGGTCCACTTAAAACCAGTATCAACAACGTATTTTTATTTCATAAAACAACAGATTTTCCACTAAACAGTAGCTCTGGAAAGCTGCTATAAATTGACTCTTGAACTGTGCGTGTCTGAATGAAGCAAATAATAGAGCACAGTTCAAAGAAACCGAACAAGAACATGAACAAAAAAAAGTGATGTTAATGGCAAACACGCATTAATGCAGTTACCTAAAAAACAGTGTTCCTTTAATCAGTTAGCAGATTAGATCATGTATTCCCACAGAAGTTATGGGAGGGACTGGGTCATAGAAAAAGTGAGACACACTTTCCCAAAATACTTTAAAGAATTACACTTTCTCTCCCGTCAAAAGTTTGGAGAAAAGTAGGGGAAAAAAGGTAAGAAGAGACATTGATTTGCAGACCCAAAGACCCTGAGGCCGGCCTGGGATGAAAATGCCTACTTTCTGAAACAAACAGAATGTGTGTTAAAACTCAGAAGTAGCTCCTCTTTTCCTGCCAGTAGTGCACAGCAGTGAAGGCAACTCACCAGGAGCTGTTATTGATTTTTATAATGGAAATATACCTTGTGGAGCCAACACCTGGGGTTCCCTGGTGGTGGCTGCTGTGCACATCATAGCTTCCACACTCATCTACTGTAGGATGACAGCACTGCTGCTTAAGATAGGAACTAATGTGTCCACACAGACAGACTGCAGTGTAAAGAAAGCAGTGAGAGAAGCAGGGTGGGCTGAACGAGCTGTGGTCACAGCACACCAGCTGTGCAGTCAGCTGTTAACTCTACTTATTCTGGCTTCAGTAAGATTTATCTCATGATCAGAGTAGGAAAATTTGCTTGGAAAACAGTAGGAGAGTGAGAGAAAGAGAGGGAGAATGGAAAGAATGAAAGGAAGAGGAGGGGAAGACAGCACAGGAAAGATTGTTTTAAGAATATTTGATCTCCAACATGTTCTTCCACACCCCAAAAGGAAAGAGCTTACACTAGATAAAAGGGCAATAGAACACCCCAATTAATGGGATTGTGACTGCCTCATTCTTCACCAGCAGTCCTAGCTGGTGTCCTCATGACCATGACCTGTCATTCTCAAATCCCCTCACAACTGAAATTAAGGGTTGAGTCCATCCTGCATGTCATTGTTGGGCACAGCTTTCAGAAACTGCTAATGGAGCTATCGTTTGTAACGCTTAGACTGGGAGCAAGCATTTATCCATCTCAAAGGATCCTAGGATCCTTCACTCTTGCAGAACCAGGACTAAAGCAGAATTTTGAAATATGTGGGAAGAGGTCGCACTTTCTACCAACTGGATGAAGATAGGCCCAATATCCTTTGTACATGACTTAGACAGGGATTTACACATCAGTTATTCTTCAAGTCAGACCAGGTCCCAAGCATACAATGAATTTTCAGGATTGTACGTAGGCTAGAAAACAACAGGATATTTATGCAACAGGCAACCATTTCCTTTTTAATTGAAGCACAAAATGATTTTATATTAATTAGGCTGTGATGACTACTAATGATATTTCATGAATCAATGAAAAATCATAATTGCACACTTTCCCTTTGCATGAATTGTCTATAATCTCAGCTGGTCTGTGCCACTCTAATGCTAAAGCATTCAGTATTGCTCAACCAAGGTCATTTTATCTCTGGAGGACACTGAATCGGTGCCATTTTGTTTGCCTGCAGCAGTTTTCAGATACTGGAAAGCACAGATAAAAGATTGAAAAGAGTGTAATAAAACTAAAACTATCTACTGTAAATGAATTTTAGAAGAGCTTCTACAAAGCTGAGGATAGTAACTAATGCAGTCGAGTCATATTTTCCAGTCTCTAATTTCTAGACGTTCAATTCCTCTCAATTACTGAATTTTACACTGTGTGTACACGCCCACATATACGTATATATATTCAGGTCTATGTAGACAACAGCAAGAGAAAAGAAAAATCTCTGGAAAATTGCAATAAATTTTTAAAGCAATATTTTATCCAGAAGCTAACAAGATGATTAATAATGGCTTGAAACATTGGATTATATAATTCTCCAAGGGCAATATTTTCAAGCCTTTTAAAGACCTACTGTTACCAAAATCTGGCAGAGACACTCAGGAGGCAGTAGGCTACCACTGAAAATCAGAAGGTGGCTGCTTGCATCCACATTGCAACTTTACTTGCAAGACACAGTATATCAACGGCTGATCAAAATTACTGAAAAAGCAATCCAGTCCAGACTATGCTCCTTTAAGAACAGCAAGTCCTCCAATTGACTGCAGTTTTCATGGGGACAACTTCATTCACTGAAGTGGGAAATCAGATTGTATTTGTATTTTAGGAAAAATGGTAATTTATGTTGATAACATAAATCCAAGTGCTCTAATTCCTCCAAAAGTGTCTGTGGTGGTGTTAACATACTCTTTTCAGATCAGCATGCTGTTTTTAACATTCTTCAATGAAACACCTCTACAGAGACATTATGTTCAAATCAAACTCGCCATTCCTGAAAATATATCTACCTCCAAGAGATAAAAATCTGTAGAAACAAAAACTCTGAGGATGTACTTTCAGTACACTTCAACATGACTTTCAAATACTGTGGCAGGAAATACTGCAAATACGTCCTTCATATCCATATTAACAGGCCTTCTTTAGGGATAAAGTTTCTACCTAAAGATGAATCACTGCAACTGCCTCTTTAGTCCCAGATCAAATTCACAATCTGATAAAGAAAGTATCTCTGACCACATGCCCATGGGATCTCTAAATATTAGATTATTACTTAGATTATTATAATTAGATTACTTAGATTATTATAAGGCTTATTACTTATTAGTAAATAATAATATGTAGCACATAATGACATATAAATTATATATCACATATATATTATAATAATACTTTTGATTATGCTTTTTTTTTTTTTTAATTCTGATTTAATCAGGTACTCTCACTAGGTGACCTTCTGGAGCAACTGGAAGAGTATATTATTGGTTTTTTATATTTAGGCTTTTCTGCTTGAGAAGTATTCCCATGTGTGGGAATACTTTTCAATAAAGCACAGTCCAGACTGTAAATTACAACACCTTCCTCTACAAGAAGCAAGAAAATATTTAAAAGATGTCATGCTCTTTAATACAATCATGTATGGAAATGAGGCCTCACATTTCAGGTTGGCCCTGCACTTGTTTAATTTAAAAGTAATGTGAATCAGACTTTCTGAACCCGGAGGAAAATGTCAGGGCTCAACTATCAGTGACATAAGAGAAACCTCTACAAATTTCACTTTTGCTCCATCCAACACTGAGATCTTGGTAGTCAGTGGATAGTTGCTGGCTGGCTGAAACACATAGGACTTTGAAAGTCCCTTGGCATTATTATGTTGTTGTTGCTGCTGCTGCTCTCATAACTGAAATTACAGGGAAAAACAAAAATAAACATGCCTGAACATAGACACTGGACAGTCCTGTCCCACTCATGACAGGTAGTGTTTTCCTTCCTCCTCCAGCGTGAAGAGACTCAGAGAAAACAAGGCTATGTTTCTTGTTTAAGAAATAAAATACATCTTTCAGAGACACTGACCTCTGAGTCTTACTGATCTCTTGAAGCAATCAAAAACCCTTCCAGCAGTTCCAGAAAGGAAACTTATTCAAGACAAAAGTCAATTAGTTCTCTGTTGGCCTGTATGCTAAGGATAATAACTATTAGCTGAACCATGGCTTTTACTACTAATTTTTATATTGACCATTAGTTTTGTCCGCCAATAGACCTTTCAAAACTATCTTTCCCAAGACATCTTCATTTTGGCATTTAAATTTCACTGTGGGCATAGAAGAGAGTAGACAAAATAGCTAAAGCATTCTGGGGGAGAGAAACACATCACTTTTGCATTAAGTTTATGTGGCAAAGTTTTGGTAGCAGGGACAGGGGAGGATGCAGGGGATGCCTCCGTGAGAAGATACCAGGGGTTGTCCCCATCTCAGACAGAGTCAGTTTCAGTCAGCTCCAAAAGGAAGCTCCCGCTGGCCAAAGCTAAGCCCTTCAGCAATGCCAGTGATTCTTCTGTGAGAACGTATTTAAGAAAAGGCAAAAACAACAACAACAAAACTTAGTGGCTTTTGGTTAATGGACAAGTCCTGAGTGCAGGGGGAGGTTTTCCAGCAGGAGCCGTGTCCAGTGGCAGGCCCATGCTAGAGCACTCTGCTCCTGAAGGGACTGTGGTGCAGGTGGTATGGACCCGAGCTGGAGCAGCTCCTGAAGAACTGCAGCCCATGGGAAGGACCTGTGCTGGAGCAATTTATGAAGGGCTGCATTGCATGGCATGGAGCTCACGCTGGAGCAGGGGAAGGCTGTTCTCAGAGAACAGAGAAATTGGGTTTATGAAAGGCAGATCCTGCTTGACAAACCTGATTTCCTTCTATGACAAAGTGACGTGCTGGGTGGACGAGGGAAAGGCTGTGGATGTGGTCTACCTTGACTTCAGCAAGGCTTTTGACACCGTCTCCCACAGCATTCTCCTCAAGAAACTGGCTGCTCTTGGCTTGGACTGGCGCACGCTTCACTGGGTTAGAAACTGGCTGGATAGCCGGGCCCAAAGAGTCGTGGTGAATGGAGTCAAGTCCAGTTGGAGGCCAGTCACTAGTGGCGTCCCCCAGGGCTCGGTGCTGGGGCCGGTCCTCTTTAATATCTTCATCGATGATCTGGACGAGGGCATTGAGTGCACCCTCAGTAAGTTTGCAGATGACACCAAGTTAGGTGCGTGTGTCGATCTGCTCAAGGGCAGGAAGGCTCTGCAGGAGGATCTGGATAGGCTGCAGCGATGGCCTGCACCGATGGGCTGAGGTCAGCTGCATGAAGTTCAACAAGGCCGAGTGCCGGGTCCTGCACCTGGGGTGCAACAACCCCAAGCGGAGCTACAGGCTGGGAGAGGAATGGTTGGAGAGCTGCCAGGCAGAGAAGGACCTGGGAGCAGTGGTTGATAGTCGGCTGAATATGAGCCAGCAGTGTGCTCAGGTGGCCAAGAAGGCCAACGGCATCCTGGCTTGTATAAGAAACAGTGTGGACAGCAGGGCTAGGGAGGTGATCGTCCCCCTGTACTCGGCTCTGGTGAGGCCGCACCTCGAGCACTGTGTTCAGTTTTGGGCCCCTTGCTACAAGAAGGACATCGAGGTGCTCGAAAGAGTCCAGAGAAGGGCAACAAAGCTGGTGAGGGGCCTGGAGAACAAGTCCTACGAGGAGCGGCTGAGGGAGCTGGGCTTGTTCATCCTGGAGAAGAGGAGGCTCAGGGGCGACCTTATTGCTCTCTATAGGTACCTTAAAGGAGGCTGTAGCGAGGTGGGGGTTGGTCTGTTCTCCCATGTGCCTGGTGACAGGATGAGGGGGAATGGGCTTAAGTTGCGCCAGGGGAGTTTTAGGTTGGATGTTAGGAAGAACTTCTTTACCAAAAGGGTTGTTAGGCATTGGAACAGGCTGCCCAGGGAAGTGGTGGAGTCACCATCCCTGGAAGTCTTTAAAAGACGTTTAGATGTAGAGCTTAGGGATATGGTTTAGTGGGGATTGTTAGCGTTAGGTCAGAGGTTGGACTCGACGATCTTGATGTCTCTTCCAACCTAGAAATCCTGTGATTCTGTGATTCTGTGAGGCAGAAGGAGTGGCAGGGCACAGCCAAAGCATGAGGGACTGACAGCAGGTCCCATTCTCAATCTCCCCACAGCACTTGGCAGAGAGGAACTGGTGAGTGATCTCCCTGTACTTATCTCAACCTGTACTTTTCTCAAGTTGGGGAGGTGAGAAAGCAGCTTGGTGAGCAGCCAGCAGCCAGCCCAGGCTAACCCACCAAACTTTCTTATGCAGATAGAATGGGTTTTAGAAGGATCACCTATTTTCTCCACTAGTAAACAGAAGGTGATCATCATCTGTATCTGTACTGGGTCTGTCTGGGATGTTAACTTTCCCTGCAGCAGCCCATACAGTGCTTTGCTCTGCACTTGTAGCTAGAACAGCAGTGGTATCACACCAGTGTTGTGTCTGCTGCTGAGCAGTGCTGGCACAGCATCAGGATGCTCTTTAACCCTCCTAGGGGGTGGGCAAAAAAGGTGAGAAAAACTGAGTTTTCCCTTTCCCTCTCCCTTTTCCCGTTTCCTTTTTTTTTTTTTTTTTTTCCTTTAGTTAAATTGTTTAGTTAATAATATTTTTTTCCTTAATAATTATTTTTTCCCTTTAATTAAATTATCTCAACCCGTGAGTTGCTCTTTACTTTACTTCTTCCCCTCCTCATCTAAGGAGGGGGACTGAGAGAGCAGTTGTGGTGTTTAGCTGCCTAGCATGGTAAAACCACCACAGTATCTTTATGACCAGAAAGCCCTGCTAAATGATAAGGGGATGACTGAAGGTAATATAAACCAGGAAAGACCTTGACATTGTTAATATCTACTTTTGTGGAGGACAACAAACTGATGCAGATGGAATGAAGGCTGTTATAATGTTTTGTTACAATCTGTTCTCTAGAGGTACTTCAGTAGTTCAGTGTTTTTGCAGAATGTGTGAAAAAATCACCAAGCTCAAAAGCAAGAGCTTCCTTCCCCAGCTCAGGCCAGCTGGGAATGCAGTGGCGGGCGCACTTTGAGTTTCTGACCTCTGCTTGAATCAGATGGTCACAGTTTTATTGGCCAGCATTACAGGGGGCTACATGGATTTCAGGTACATGATGTACCTCGTGCATGCGTACAAATACACATCTCCCCTACATGTTCATTCCTTCCATTCACAAGCGTGTCTCTCTAAAAGGCCAGAGAACAGGGAAATTTTCCAGGCAGTGAAATGTGTGTTTCTTTCAAAAGCCCTAGACCACTGTGGAAGGTGGTAACTTGTTCCTGTCACATACAATATTTCCCTGAGCTTCATGGCCAACTCTCCATTCTCCGGCACTAAATATATCTCAAATATTACATGTATTTACTAAAGTAGAATTTGACTTTTCATTATTTCATATCTGGTGTCCAATTTGCTAAAACTACTTATAATGGATGCTAAATTGGAGAGACTTCATAAGTTTAGAGGACTACTCTTCACTAATCAATATAGAAAATCTGTTTTCTTGCAAGGTATCACAAAAATATTTTAAGTCTCTGTGAATTGTTTCCACTAGGCAAGTAAAACAACAGACACAGCAAAAACTAATTGGTTACTAACTTCTGCTCTTTTCATTGTTTTTACAAGCAATGGATTAAAATCAGTGTTTATGGCAATGCAAGCCTGGCTGTGTACATATTTGGCAAGTCTCTGTTCTGCATCTTTGTGTAAAAAAAGGACCTGTCCTCCCTCCCTTTGCTGTTTCCACCCCCTGCATACGTAGGTGGGGGAATGGGAGCTTGGGAATGTGAACTTGAACCAGCACTGATCAACCAGGCAGCAAACCCTTATTGTTCTTGAGATACCAAACATAGCTCCTTTCTAGCAGGGATAAGCCCAGTCATTCTGCACATAACATAGCTTTTGTGTTCAGCAATGCAATTAATAGGAAAAGGGAATCGGAACGACTGCTAGAGATTTGTTTTGAAAGAGATTCTAATGAACAAACGTGTGGAATCCAGTCCACCTTTATTTTAGAAATGGAACATTATTTCAAATGCACTTTAACCTTTTGAACAAGCTATTACTCATTCAGATTTACTATACTAGTACTACTGTTGTACCTCTAAGCTACATGATGCCAATGGACATCCTTAGGGAAAACAGAAAAATGTTTGTGAAAATCTCACTTTTGACTGGAGACGTATGCCAGTGTTTTAGCAGGTCATTAAACTAAATCCAGTGAAGTATCCACCTCAGCATTACTGCAGAAGTGCATTCCAGCTCTGAATCTCAGAAGCTTTTTTTTTTTTTTTTTCCTGAATCATTCAATTAATGGCTAAAATAAGATTACTGAAATTATAGTTTAAACTTCACTTTTAGAAACAAGAACAAGGGAGGCACTGAAATGTTGTGGCCAATATTTTCAACTCTAATATTTAAAAATGAACATCTACATTCAAGTTAGTCAGCACTATGTAGGTGGCAAACCTGAGAAAGCCTGTTTTCCAATCTTGGAACGGAAACCACACAACAATTCATTAAAATGTTGTTTTGATGATGAATATCTCTTTTGCCCCTAAAATCAGCAATCACACGCAATCCTGAAGAAATTTACCTGAAACTTTCTAAAACTGTAACAATCTTATAAGATATTCCTGATTTTGAAATATATATATCTGAAATAAATTTGATGATGCATCATTTTATATAAGCAATTTCCTTGGGCTTTTGAATAATCCAACAAACAAAAACACATCAGTCTGGACCTTGTTTAGCAGTATTAAGTATTATTTATAGGAACAGCTAATTAAATTATAATTACATTTTATGACAATTACTTTCTTTAGATCACTTTGTCCTCCTTATTATTATTTAAATAATAATAGACCTTTTAACTTATTTGATACTTTGCCACAAACAAAATATCAATTTTTTTCCAGTTTGGTCTGTCTAGAAAGACTTTCAAATGCATAATCTTTATCTAAAACAGCTTTCAAAGAGTTTACAGTGTAGAGAGAAAGTCTGTTTGTGCAATCTGTTTTGATTTGTTTCTCTTTGTAATTCAACTCTCATTTATGCATGTTACAGTACTATGCAGTATATTCCTAAATCCCATCTTTTCTTTTAAGGAAATGGGAGGAAATGTTGACTAATTTTTGAAAATACACAGCATTAATGATTCACATTGAAAAAGTTTTTTCTCATTCTCTTGTTATCATTAGAGATTCCATGAAATTATATATATTGTTGATCTGTGCTAATTTAAGTTTTTAAGGACTTTGAGAGGTTTTTTTCATCTGCCAATCTGCAAGCAGTTTAATATCAATAGGACCACCACCCCCCCCCCCTTTTTTTTTTTGAGGGGAAGCATCTATTTTTCAGGGTGCTTTCCATCCATGTACAAGAATGTATATTTTGCTAAGTAGCAATTACATTTTCTTCAGATTAATTCTGATATATATGTTCATCAGAATTATTAGAATTCAGTACCTGTCAGTTATATCCCTTGAAATGATATGAAAACAGACACAAAAGGCTCCATGCTATGATTCTATGTTCAGATAAAATAATCAAAGATAATAGTGAGTAGCAAACTTCAGTGCTTAAGCAGCAGCACGTTATTCTTGTGACTAATACTTATTACCAAGTTTGAAATGAATTTAACATTCACAGTTAAACTTTATTAAATAAGTATGAAAATTTATACCTCTTCATAGCCCTTTCCCATTTGTCTCCCCGAATTACAAGCTTAAATGAGATTTTTCTACATAGCAGGTCGTGTTTTCTGCTAATGCCTACAAATTCACCGTATCTCAACAAACAACACGGATTTCATTTGTTTACTGTTTCATTGTTGACATCCACTAATAAGCAGTTATTGTATATATCCAGAGAGAAAAAGTACAAGATAAGGCTTGACTAGAAATACCAAGCATTAACATATGTAAGCCTTTAGTTACACTCCAATACAATAAGAATTTTTCTGCTGAAATTTTTTCTAGTACCCTCTGTAAAGCTTGTGTGAGCAACTGCTAGGGATAGTTACAAAGCATTAGACAATTCTTTTAAAAAATGCTTTAATTTGCTTGGTTTGTTAATAATCGACTTTAACCGCTATGCTACAACGCATCCATGCCACAGCCACTATGCCTGCAGAGCTATCCCTTCATCTGTCATTTTCTCTTAGTAAAAGGAAACAGGAAATCTATAAAGCTTATAACTGGGGCAAAAGCCAGGAGCCGTCTTAGTAACAGACTGCTTCATGAGAAATCATATTAAGTGCCTGAGCTGCTGCTGTAACATCCCCTAAAACTTATGAAACCATAGAAAGATATTACCTACATTGATTTAGAACACTGCACAAACTACATTTTAATTCTTTTTTTTTTTTTTTTTTTTTTAATAGTTTATGAAGTTTCCTTTAGTTCTGCATTTCATTTCTTCAGGTATGAGACACAAGAGCCAGTCACATGTAAGTAAAACTAGAAATACTATGAGTAAATATTCACCACTGGAAGAATTCTTTCGCCTGCATATTTCCAGAAGTATAGTTGGTTTACAAAAGTAACATTAGTAGGCAGAGCTTAAGCTACTTCTTCACCATAGTAACAAGAAATAGTGCAGAGACGAAAAAATACAAATTCTTTTTCAGTGGTAAAATTCTTAGTATTGTAACAGGAGGCAGTCTTCCAATGTTCATTCAGAATTAGAAATCATGGAGTAGTATTCTCCCAATGCTCTCAGAAAGATGCACATGCTCTGACATACCTGTTGGCAGTACCTACTACAATCAGGAAATACAACTTAAGCTGGAAGAGGGGATAAGAATTACGCTTTAACAGGATAAAGCGGCAACTTAAGAGGGAACCTGAGGGTCACTTTTGTAACACAAGGTAACAAATCAAATGCACGCCCCAAGAACACTCAAGATAGATTTCAAGTTTACCAGTAAATAATAGCAACCTATGAAACAATGTAGCTTCACAGAGAAGAAAAATAAATAAATAAATTAAGAAGTGGTAAAACTGGAATGAGCAAAAAAAGTACTTGTAGGGAGTTTATGAGATGCAGATACTACTTGATGTTATTTCTTCTACTACTCATTTAAAAATTCCCAAGAATTTAAAATAAACATTTCACATTTATTTTTAAAAAAGATTAATTCACTATGATAGAATAACCAATTCTCATAAAAGCAGATGGACAATATATAACAAAAACAAGTCTGTGCAGAATAGAAGAAGATCTTGCTCAACAAGCATACAGTTCTTTAGCTTTAAACTCTAATTAAGGTAGGACATTACACAGATTGAAAGATACAACAGAAACCATACTTCAGAGAACAAATCGTCACTGGCAGGAATTAAGTGGATTTAAGTAGTTTCATAGGTGTTTTCCTGCTCTAAATACTGTTTGGTATTTCTGATTCTACCTGCCAGCTTAACTCATCGACTACAGTTAGTGGCGTTAAGTCATTACTAGCCTTGTGCCTGATGAAAAGTTGCTACAGTGTACCGGTGAGTCACTTCTGAGATTGAACTACAGACTGGAGGCTGCTGATACATGGTTTGATAGATTGTATGTTCAACAACACACCATGCTTCACCTTACTTAACACCACCACAATGCTTTCCTGGAAAAACAAATCCTCCTGAAAGCTCATATTTCAGAAATGCTTGCTTTTCATCTCTTATGATCCTTTTGTTTTGTGTATAAGAAAATCTTACCACACAGCAAGCTTCAAGGGAGCCACTGTGCTGTGATACTCTTCCATTTATGAGAAGACTGGCCAGGCATTAGCACATACACTCCTTTTATAGGATTAACCTTTAATGGTTTAGAAAATACAGAAGCTGAAAGTGTAAATTAGCATGTAGAATTTTATTTTATTTTATTTTATTTTTTTTTAATGGCAGCAGGCCAAATTCTGTTTTTATTTATCAGTATGACTCCCTTAATTCACATAGTGTTACTTTTGATTAGTAATGATATATATAAGAGCCTGGAAACTGGCCCAGAAAAGACAACATGCCTTTTCAAAGACTGCAATGGTAACAGAGATTGACTAATATTAAAGTTTTGCTAATTATAAACTACAAGTATAATGGAGTGTATATATATAAATAGATACAAACACATACTGTTCCCTGCACAGAACTGGGAACAGGACTAGGGATGGCAAATGATACAAAGCACGGGTACTTTAGATTTGGATATAACCATGGAAGAAAACTCTTTTTAGGAGTTTCACTTTGGTAGATACTGCTGCAAATCAGCTGAGCCTGGTAAATTTTCTTTGTATTAACTGTCGACATGGATTTCCTGAGCAAAACCCACCCAAACATAAAAACACCATGGAAACAAACAAAGACAGTAAAAAACATATAAATCCACATATGGGAAAGATACAAGAGGAACTATGTTCTGATGTAATTTTCAGAATGGACAGCATGACCCTGTAACATAGGTTAATCTTTTCAGTAGGGAGGTTTCCACTCCAAATGCAGTGAACTCTTAGATACTATTTGTAAATCAGGAGATATTTTAACTACCATGCTACAGGACATAGAGCAGTCCACAAAGTAAGGGCGATAAGCAGAAAGTTGCCAAATCCTGTGTAGGGCACAGGACGCCGCTTTTCTGTCTTTGAGACATCTTTGGAGCAAAGATTCACCAGCTGCTTTTCGGTTGCCCCACCACACAAGAAAGGCAATCAGCTGCAACGTATGCCTCACGAAGCTCACACTGCCTGACTGGCGGGCTCAGCCATGTCATTTCATCCAGAGGAGCAGACAGAAGCCTTCCTCTACAAACACCCTTGTCTACTCACCTAGCAACCTATAAAAGAGAAGAGATCAACTCTGTGGCGTCCCTGGGCTTCTCCTTGATGCAGGTAATTCAACTGAATGTAAGAAAGTGGATTACATGCCTTTGCCAGCCCTGATCTGTCATGAGAGCTAAGAAATCAGTTTGCTGGAAAGATAGTAATTTAAATACTTTTAAAGGAGGGTTCTGTATCAGCTCCTGTACAGCACACTAGTGTATTTATAGTTCTCTAGTCAGTAAATACAGTCATATTCAGATTACAGATACTAACAACATATTAGGAGCTGCTAAGCAACCTCTACAGTTTTGATTTCAGGAATAAGGCCTCCCCACATGATTTAATAAAGCACTAAGTGAACGAGGCTTTGTATTCACTGAATGATAACTCCATTTCTTTCAGTAAAGTGGAAACCAGTTCCCGCAAGAGCCTGAGATGTGCTGAAGGCAACAAGAGTAAATTGTCAAAAGGTTATTGATGAGGGAGAGAGAGAGAGAGAGAAATGGACGAAGTCCATATGCTGATTCTCAAACGAACAGAAAATTAAATCAGCACTATTCCAGTTGGCACTGCTGATTTTACAGAACAGCCAAACTATCAGGAAAATCTCTTTGGTCATTAACAAAAATTTACGATGATTTACAAGCCCACTGAATGTGCCAATATTTTTGCTGTATATTTTGCTTACACACCCAGTAGATACTCCCAGGGTATTATGAAACTACTTGCTAGACATTCTGAACAGCCCATACTACTCGCTCACATAAACAGAGAGTTCAGTTTTCACACTAATCACTATTTTCAATTATTTAGTCTATTCTCACCTTCCTTGTTTGTGATTTTAGAGTTGATTGTAGGAAACTGGCAAGGGACATCTTCAGAGACATACTTAAAAGTAAAATGCCAGAAAAGTCTTTCATTTCAGGCAGCCAGTTCAGCATCTTACAGCAGTAACTGTGCAACTTTAGTTTCTGTGCAATACTTGAAGCAGCTGTTCTACAACCCATTGGATCTTCTATTAGGAACAAAACCTTGATTGAAATTTAGTATTAAAATCAAAATCCTTTTTCAAGAAATGAACGAGCATGAAGATGCATGATGATACTGCCCCTTCCCTTCCCCTCTTCCAGTTAAAGCTAATATTCCTTTCAACAGTTTTACAGCAAAAAGCAAATTCCATAATGATTTTACGGTGTCTTCAAACATTTTGATCTCCGGACAAAACTTCCCAGAGAGCCTTGTACAGCATAAAAAGAACAATGAAGGTGCACGATACCTCTGAAGCTGACAAGAACTCAACCACAGTGTTCAGGTATGGCTCAGGTTCACAGACCACTGCTTGTCATTTTGACCCATTTTGACAATTCTATTTGCAAACATGCTCAGTCCCGAGAGCCAAAGCCATGCTGCCTACATACCTCTCACTTTTGCACATACAAACCAGGTTATCATTCTAACTGTTAAAAATGGCAATGCAAAGTGGAAACCAATGCAAGCTCTACTTAAGATAAATTCCAAGAAACTTAAGCAAAGCCAGTGTAGTGCAAACCAATTATAATTAGAGCACCAAATATAAAATAAAAACATATTTTGGAAAAAGCTGTTTTAGGAACTTTTCTACAGGGATACCTTTCTTTGGCTGATGCCAATTTTGTAACAAAAGCAATATACAAAGTGTTCAAATACCACAGACTACTAAGTATTCTCAGTTCACATAATTTAAAACATTAATATGAAAAAGTTCTCAACATTAAAAGCAGGAAATAATGTTCGGTCTCAACTGCAACACAGTTGGAACCCCAAAGAAATGTTATCTGTGCAGCAGATTCACAAGCAACTCACACTATTCACAAAGCATCAAAGTACAAATAATTATATTTAATATATAGTGAAGTCATTGCTGTTCATATGACTGTCAGTAATTTCTATAATGACAACTATGAGCAATGCTTCTAACATTTAGTAGAAACCAGCATTATACTGTAAAGCATACTTCCAATGACTACAATATTAAGCAGGAAGATACATTTTGTAAGATTTGTCTTTTTGCAGGTTCATTGAGATGATGGTAGAAGTGACCACTAAATGCTTGTGACCACTAAATAACTAAATAAAAGTCAATGATCAGTGTTTAAATATCTGGAAATCAGTCATCATCAAAACTGTTTATTTAAAAATAAAGTATGATATAACGTGCAAAACTCCACAAAGAACTGAGAACAGATATTTTGTATTTACCTTTGGTATTCCGGAAGTGTCAAGCCAGTTTGTGAAGATACTTTCAACAGTTAACCCAGACCTTGAATAAATAAACAAAAAAGTTAAAGGACACACAGAAAACCAACAATTTTTCATGTGACAATTAACCACATAGAAGCTGAGCAAAACCTTGAATTCCAAGTACTAGCTGTAATGCAGTAATAAATTCTTTATTTTTTAATGGGATAATACTATCGGAGGTGATATGACCATGTTAAAGACAGATCCATTTTTTTGTGTGTTTAAAAAAAAGGATAAATTCAGAATTTATGAATATTGACAGAGAAAGTGTAAGATGGTAAACTACAGTCATGAAACATAAATTAGGAACAGGTGTTTGACTTTTTGAGTAGAGTATTATTATAGAAGCAGCCTAAATGTAAATACATAAAGAAGATGAAATGAAACAAAGCTTCTTTAAACTTAAGGATTTTAAAAGGCACTGATGGATTTTAATCCTCAGAATTACCAAGTATCTAATATATTTCAGTTTCACTTTCATCTTTTCTGCACTTTCCCTGATTATACCCTGATAACTTTCACAGGGAAGTCACAGCATATTCTGGAGACTCAACTACTATGAACTATAAGTAGTTTGTCATGATCAAGCTGTATGGACTAAAATAAACACATGCTAATTATGTGTGGTATGGACTAAAAGAAACACATGCTAATTATATGTGCATTCATTAATTATATTTCCCCTTCTGTTTTTGTAAGAAACTTTTGTTGAATTTACTTAAACCCAGGTTAAAAACTTCCCAAATTACAGAGAAGTCAATTTTTAAAAAAGTAAATTAGTGTTCATGCTGCATTCCAATACTGAAAATACTCAACACTTGAGTAAGCTCTCTATGAATGTAAATATTCTGAGAAGGAAAATTATGTGCACAGTCCTGAGCATAGTAATGACTTGGCAAGATTCATTGTAGTACTTGCAGCCACTTTCATGTGTATAATGTAGACCCCTAAACAAAGCACCCAAGAAAATAATACCCATTTGAGGTCTGAAGTGGGAAGGCAAGCATCTCAAGACAGTTTTTAATAGAGTTACATGACAAAGAAGCCTGTTTGCTTTTTTTTTTTTTTTTTTCACATACCCTGACAAAACTCTGCTTGAAATTCTGACCATAAAAGAGGCTTATTTACGTACTGTACCAGTGACTGTGAAGGATTAGTAATGAATCCATCAGTCATTTTTACTGAATGATTTTAAAACACCTTTAAAGATTAACTTTCACTACGCCAATGAGAGACGGATCACTCACTGTTATGCCTGACATGCAAATGGGAAAACTAATGCTTAGAGAGCTTATGGAGTCTCAAAAGCAGTCAAGCAATACGCTATTGGATGACACAGTCAGCACAGTTATAGAGTAAAAATTTCCATGCGTTTACCAATCATAGTAATTACTTTTTTTTTCCTTTTCTTTTTTCTTTTTTTTTTTTTTAATTGGATAGTTTTTTTTGGAGTGACCAAAGATTTAAATTATTGACATTAACATGTGTAGCAGCAGCACTTATCCAGACATGGGTTATAGTCTGACTTATATTCTTTGCTGAATCCAAGATGAGAAATTTACCCTCCATTTTTCAACAGTATTATGCGTTGTATTCCTCTGAGGTAGAATTAACAGTTACGTCCTCCATGCCACACCACCATGCTGTTAGATCTGCCATCCCTACTTAGCAGATTTCTGAAGGAAGCTTAATTAAAATGAGCAAAATGAGCAAATGAGCAAATCCACTTGACAGAATAAAATTCTGCTAATGTGTATAAAGGCTGGGAGTACCTGATGAAAATAGAGTCAGCTGACTATGCACTGAGTTGTTCAACAGTACCACAGAAAATATGCAATCTGTTCCTAATATACTTGTCCAAAAGGAATTTTACACAGGAATTTTGTAACAAAGGCAAAAAGCAATCACCAAGGGCCTTAAACACAAAAAAGCCTGTACTAACAAATGCTGCCCTACGTCTTTCAGCTACCAGGACATGCTTGTATACACAGGATATAGCATCCTAGTGAAAACTGTAAAATACATATTAAAGAAAAAGAACATTCCTGTCACAACAACATTAATGACATCTAATGTTTTCAGTCTCTATTCTTTCTTTTCTTTTCTTTTCTTTTCTTTTCTTTTCTTTTCTTTTCTTTTCTTTTCTTTTCTTTTCTTTTCTTTTCTTTTCTTTTCTTTTCTTTCTTTTCTTTTCTTTTCTCTATTTTTTTTTGTTGTTGATTATTTTTTGTTTTCATTTTTTTTTTCAGGTTTTGATCAGTTGTACATTTTGGTGCAGGCCAAGAAGGTTTAATGTGGAAGCACAACTAGCCTATTCACTGCTAGTAACACGTTTTGACAGTTCATGCAGTTTAGGTCCCAGCCTTTCTTCCAGTGTCTTTACAAGTAAGGGATGACATTATTAGCCTGGCTGAGATGACTTAAAAAGTCCTATGAGAAGAATGATTTCCAAAGAGAAAAATAAATCTTCCCAATCGCTGTCTGAAATGACAAAATACATCTTGTAAACATTAGGAGATGTGCCACAGACCAGTAGATAAGTAAATAAATAAACCCCTTATATCACATGATTCAAATGATCTCAGCATTCAAGTAGAAGCATTTTTACATGGCCAGGATTCCAAATTTTAGGGAAATTGCCATTCTGCATGTCTGATCACTATGGAAATTGATTTTACACAGATAACTGAGCATAGATACCGTGCTTATAATGGGGTGGTGTTCTACGTTCAAGTGAACTACTTATTCACTTTTTCTAGATTTGGTCAGCTTTTAACAGTACCTTGTTATTTGTGGAAATTTAGAGCATTTGAATGCCAGATACTTCATGCGGTGTTATCAATAGTGGTGTCTAATCTAAGTTAGTTAGCTGAGTCCTTTTCAAAGGGAACAGAGAAAGCAAAGTATCTCCAAACAGCCAGTCAATTCACTTTCATTGAGATAAGACAACATTTTTTTCTTCAGTGCTTCTTACTGTTTGGTTAGTGCAAAAAGCACATACAGGACTAGCTTAAAATTGAACACACAAATTTTATACAGTCAAAGGTATATTGGGTGGATCATACTACTTACTCTGTCTCAAGTAGCATAATCAGAATAACAATTTTTTAATTTATTATTTTATGAATCAAACCCAACACAGCTTTGTGTTTCAATGCTGAACCAGAACTAGCAGATAGGATAAAATACCTTTACTTGTGCATTTAATTGTTTTATTTAGGGATAAGAAACACAGCTTTACATTGCCAGTTTCTCCACTTCTTCTTCAGAACCTAAAGAAAGATTAAAAGTCAAGATTTCCTCGGAAAAAAATAATAACACTGCTTTTGCTACATAGTACCTTTATTTATTATATACTCCTCCCTCTTCCCCTTTATTTTTTTTTAAGCCTACAATGGTTCACTTCAGAACACTGGCTTTGAAATAAGCTTATGAAACTGAAAGGAATAGCACTGTCCTGACAACACACTAATCCAGGCAGAAACACCACTTGTAAATTGTTTAGTCTCTCCTGAAATTTTGACATATATCTCAAGGGTAAAAATTACAACACTGCCATAACTCTGTCTACAGCACCCTCACCTTCAGCCTTCAGCTAAAAATCCTTTCATATTCCCATATGCAGTTTGTTTGTTTGCATTTCACACACTTTGCTTTGTTCACTTTTTTGCCCCAATTTAGGACTTTCTTATTAGCACTCATCAAAAAAAAAAAAAAAAAAAAAAAAAAAAAAAGTATATATATATATATATCTTTAAAAGTCAACAAATAACATTTTTTTTTAATTAGTAATATGTAGACTATAGTAAAGACCTACTATGAATGTATCAAGCATCAGTGCTTAACTGAGAAATCCTTGGAAAGGTTGCTACCAGCTTTCACCAGCCAAGGGCACATACAACCTGCTTATATTGCATTTAAGCATCTGTATGGACTTAAATCTGGTGTGTTACTGATTTCCTGAATGGCCTTCTGGTCAAGGTACTGCACTGGGCTATGGGAATCTGGGTTTAATTGATTTGCACTACAGCAGAGTTCTGTCAAGACCACAGTTTTTTTAATTGCTTTGTTCCACAGTTCTTGCTGAAAACTAAGAATTCTAGTGTATCCATTATCTCATCATCCCTTGTTGATTTGTATAGACTATAACCTGATCAGCCAAGTAATGAGCTCCTAATATCCATCCATACAGTACAGGCCAGATGCAATGCTTCAGAAAAAGCTCTGTAAAACACTAGCACTAATGATAGTTTCAAAGTTAGCCTTATAGAAGATTGTTACATAGCAACTCAAGGAAGAGACTGGATCTTGTCCCTTCAGAATAAAATTTTGCAGCAAATAAACAGAGCTCATGAAAGTGCATAACTTTTTTGGGTGGAGTGGGGTGGGGGTGGGGTGTTAAAGGAAGAAAAGAAGTAAACATATCCAGCTAAAAATATTTCAATGAGCAGATCTGCTGATTTGCTTTATCTGTATACATACATTCATTTACATTGATCATTTTCAAAATGAGCCATTACAGCTATATGGAGACATAGTTAGGGCAAATCAAAGAGTAGTGACAGATCAGTGACTCTGTCAAGTACCCATACCTTCCAGATATGTTTTAATTTGTTTGTTTGTTTTGTGTCCAGCATATGTATCATAGAATCATAGAATATCCTGAGTTGAAAGGGACCCACCAGGATCATCAAGTCCAACTCCTGGCTCCACACAGGACCACCCAAAAATATATATATTCTGGCTTAAAAAAAAAAAAAAAAAAAAAAAAAAAAAAGGGGAATCAAAAATAATGAAAAAAAAAAAAGCAAACACAAAAACAAACCAGATAAAACCAAAAACCTTTCCCAGTTATTTGCTTTGGGTGCTGGGTGCCTACCAGCTCTTTGTCTCCATCAAAATCAACACTTTCATGGCAAGTAGCCTTTAATGTTAGTATCCAAGAGAGCAAATATGAAAGAAAGAGACATATACCTATGTAGAACGGTGCTTTGAAATCACAGCATTATTTTAACACTGGTTTGGTACTTAACTGACAATTTATAAAGACATTCAAGGAATGTGGTTAGTAAGACCAAGTTATTAACAGTACAAATAGCAGAGATGTAGCACAAGCCTTCCTTTGTCTACTATGTATTATTAGAACAATAACTTTATTGGTCTTCTTGTTTATGTTATTGAATAAAAAACACCACCAGGAAACCCCAAAGAACAGAACTGACCTACTCAAAAACTGTTTTTGCACTCATAAAGAGCACAGGCAGCTCCAACTCTGATTTATCTGAGGCTGGTGAAATTCACCCTGTGCTACAGGGCCTTAAAAACACTGACTTTTGCATGGCTCACATGTTAGGCAGATGTGGAAAGGATCAATTTACAGCAACGAATACAGCTGTAAGCCTTGGGGAAAAAGGAACCACTGAGAGTTTTAATCAAATTTAGTGCACCATGCTACACGGACATGTAAGAGGGGTTTTCTTATTATTTTATTTTTTTTGAAGAAACTGCAGCGAGCTTTCAAAATATATATGAGCAAAAGAGATGCCTCATTTACAAGCAAGTAGTATGGTAGATTTGTTACAGAAAGGCCAAGTTAATATAGGGCTACAGTCACTGCATATTACACTTCAAAAGAATTTGAAAACAGGTAAGGATAATATAGATAGCTATTTGTTTGTTCTTCTTGCCATTAGTCCCCTAACTGGAAAAAATGTACCTTCAAGGCAAGCTAGAAGATGCTGAAGGACAAAAAGGTAGTGCTAGGCCTGTCTGATGTCCGTGTTCAGTCACAGTCCAGGAATAGAAGAATCCTGTCTTGGAGAGTGGATTCCTATAGCTAGGAAAATTGAGTCAGAGCACGCAGTGAAGTAGCCCTGTAGGCATGTAGGTCTCCTCCTCTGAGTACAGAAGGCAGGAAAAATCAGTGACTGCAACTTAAGCAGTTGTGTCTGTATTTTGGAACTGTTCATTATTGGGAATGTACTGAAAAAACTCCTGTAACTGAAAATGAAAGGACTTATGTACTGGAAGAGAGAGAATCTTTTAGATATAGTCTGCTGTATCAAAAAGCAGAAAATAATGTAGCACTACTCAAAGGTAATAATTACAGAAAATTTCCACACTGTTGTATGATTGCTCTCTGCCAGTTCTAACACGGTTCTCATTACAGAAGTCTCCCATGAGCCACATGCTACTCTTAGCTACACACTAGTTTGCCTCTGTTGGCACAGCTGAGAATAATTATTATTCTTTTTATAGTTATTTAAAGTTATTTATAGTTATTTATAGTTATTTAAATATAGTTATTTTGTATAGTTATAGTTATTTAAATATAGTTATTTTTTATATTCTTTTTATAATTATTATTATTTTTAAAGTCCAGCCTCCATTGCAATATTAGAGTGCTTAATGTTTTTCAAGTAAGCAATGTTTAGTTTTAAGGAACGTGCATATGCAGCACAGTTTGAGGTAGCACAGAACAAAACAACAAATAAGCAGTGATGGATTCAAAATTCTGCTAAAGACTGGCTGTATCGTCTTCAGCCAGTCACACACAGGAGGATTTCAAAGGACTTGTGTGGCACTGGGTTTCCATTAGTGCTTTCCATCTTTTCCCCATTCGCACACAGTGTGACAGGGAGGGTATGATTCCAGACTACTGCTTGTGGAAAAAAAAAAAAAAAACAACCATCTTCTCTGCTCTCACAGATCTGGGGCAAAGCTGTGGCCCCATCACTCTGTTTCATGCACCATGTTCCAAGAGCAGCTGGCAGGAGGATTACAAATTAAGTTGAGCAGCTGTGCCTGGCTCTTCAGATCACGTAGTGAACACAAGATCTCAGTGCTGCCCTAACATGAAAGTTAAAGGCAAAGAGTTAAATAACTGGGGGAAGCACAGGATAGCTACATCACAAGTCTTGTATTGTTGTGTGTATATATAAATGAAAATTTACAGAGAAAGAGAGACACATATGCTTGGAAGAAACATTCAGAATATTACTAAATGAAATTCTATTATTTATGGCTAGCACTGCTGAAATTTAGATCTGTGAGGAATGTTTTAGCAATTCATGTCAATAGAGAGCTTGAAGGGAAGTGTATTTGCAAGCTGTTCCTTGAAATCTCTGATATCTGGGGGTGGGGGGTTCAGAACAACTGTTAACTATTATGACTATTGCATGGGACACTATGCGAGTCTCTGATATCTGGCCAGGAGATTAAGAAGAAGGAGAAAGCTGAAGAAGAAGGAGAAAGCTGAAGGACAACTAGAAGGCAAAGCTTGCGGGGGACGCTGCACAAGTCTCTGACATACAGCCAAGTTGGACACAGGAGAAGGACATGAGGGAGGAAGACTATGAGCCTTCAGCACGAGAGACCCCCAGAGGGACCCCCAGAGACAGATACGCATGCTCCCGTAGGAGGGGTTGGATTCCAGAAACTAATTATAATAACCCTGTTTTTTCTAGAAGTAGTAATGAATATGTATTAGCCTGGGAGCATAAAAATCAACTGCTTGATGTAACTGGTGTGCGTCTTGGTGGAGCAGAGACTCCCGGTGCACCCAGCGCTGTTTGCTTACCTCTATTCCTTTAATAAATTGTAAACTTTGATTATAGTCCTATTTTGAAGACTGAGCCATTTATAACAGATCTAATTTCTACTTTTTCCTTTGACCTTCCTGGCCTGGTTCTCACTTACTCTTTTTGTTCAGGTACATCTTCCAACAGCATGGAAAGAAAATCCTGGAAAACGAACAAAGCACCACAGTTAGTATGTTTATGAAGAGATAGCTGCACATCTACATTGCTAGTGAGTGATAGATTTTTAAAGACTGCAGACAGCAGAACAGTAAGAAGAAAGTTTATGTATCTGCTCTGGTGTTATACTGCTCAATTATTTATACAACACACATTATGTTTGTCAGTTTTCCAACCCACTCAAGGAAAAAGTGTCAATATTGATAGAAAATGGGCTTGAAAAGCCTGCTGACTATTTTAACACAATCCCACGTTCCCTTTTTTATTTAATCTATAATACACATGCAAACTATATTTAAAGCTGTTAAAAGTTATACTTTTACACATACTGAAAGGCTAAGAAACACCAGAGTTAAGAGCGTCACTTGCATTCTCTTCAATGTGCTTATGTTATCACATTGTCTTTAATTATATGACCATGCTTTGTTTTTCTTTTCTTTTATGCACATTCCTGAGCAGAAGACAACACCTACTTCTCATTCCCTGACAAAATTCATGTCGCTGTGAACCAACACCAACTACAAAGCAAACTCTTCAAAGAGAAGGTAGATAGAATTTCTTGAATTTAGAAGGAAAGTGCTAGGCCAGTGTAACAGTATTACTATCATCCTCACAAAAAACAGCCCTCTTTATAGAAGCTACACATGACATCACTCAAAGGTTCTCCAGCACCCCGTGCTATACAAGACATTCGCCCTAGTTTTAATGGCAATCGCTTTGACACAATGCACTCTTCTGAATAACCTCATAAGAAGATGATTTATTAATATGAATTATTTGTTTATATACTATTTCATAAAGCAATCCACTTTATTAATACTAATTTCTGCGGAGACAAATTTCATAGCATAACGATGTTCCTCACTGCATTATATGAGTAGAGACTGATTTCTAATTGTGAGTACTTGCTTTCTAAAGTCTTGAAGAACGTTTTCTGAAACACAGAAAGCTTTAATTTACGGACTGCTATGGCATTCAACAAAAGATGCTGTTCTTCTGTGTGACTCTGGCGTTGTTATGGAACCAAAGAAAGAGTGATTGCACAACTGAAACAACTGAGCAACACTGTTATGTCTTCTTCCTTTACATTATAATCAAGATCCGGACGATATTGCTGCACAGTCTGCTTATGAGTAAAGCTGAATTACAGAGTGCCGAAGCTCACTGCGGCAAGAGTGCCATAACTGCCCTAGCACTGGTTCTGTCCAACTACAGTGCACAGATGACTTGATGATAATGCATGAAATTCTGTGACTTCCTACTACTACTTGTAGTTCTCTACCATTGTTCTGTATATCGATAGAGAACTTCTGTCTCATTCAGCTTGTGGAAACTTTCCTGGAGGTACAGAGTAAGCTTACACATATAATTAAAGAACATAAAAAATGGAGAAAAGATTGCCATTAGAAATGTTTCAAAGACTTAAGTGTCTGAAAAGTAATACAGAAGTGGTCAACCTTGCCACTGGGTATAGATTGGGTATATATTAATGTATAGACTGGGTATACATTAATGCAGCCACATTAAATGATTGGACTGCATCTTTTTTTATGATCAGTCCAATGGTATACTTGAAGATACCTTTGGTATTAATGGTGGTTTTATATTCTGTGTATTTTACTTTGATATTAAACATATCCTTATTTGATAAAAGCTGTCTTCATCTCACCGAATACCTGCTAAGAATAGAAATCACTCTACACATTTTTAAAACAAGGATTAATCTCTTCTGTTTTATTTTAACTGCTTCTATTTCAATGCTTCAAAACAGAATAGGAAAATGAATTACCACTTACCTCATATTTACATGTCTTTTAATGCTTGCCTATTATCAAGTCTGCCTGACACATCCCTTTATAGGTCTGAAGTTTCAGTTGCTTATAATTTTGTCAAACTTTAACCATCTGGAGTGAAATTTCATCCTCAGGCTATTTTAGTCTTCCTCTCCAGATAAAACAGTTCAGAAGGGTTCAATAGTAAATTTAGAGGACACAGTATTTTTAAGCTTTGATGCCATTTCTTTAAGAGGTTCTAGTGACCTTACACTTTGAAGCAAAGACTTGTGGATGGGTGGCCAAGGTAGTTGCAATCATAAAACAAAATAAAGTTTGCATTTTGTCTTTGTGACAAGTAATTCAATGAAGTCAGAAAGAAAATAGGAGTTAGCAATCACATCACTGCAGTGCTGCATTATTATCAAACTGGCTTACATTCATATTATTCAATTATTTTATAATATTTAATAATATCCTATTATTAAATAATTTCAGTTCCCTAGCTACTTCTGTTGCTCTTCCCTGGCTGGAAACCCAGAGGGTAGAAAACAACTTTTCCCTATATACAGAAACTGTTATTCTGAAGTTTGTGAAATTTTCTTTGGTTAAACTGAAAAAGCCTTTGAAAAAATGAGTTCACACATGTTCACAAAGGATTTGCTAATTCCCTAAAGACCATATTGTATTTCCATATTCCAGACAGAAGCCAACATTTTTGCTCACAACTGCAACTCTGGGCTGCTGCTGACCAGATCAAATCTGGATACACACTGTGCACTGAGATCAAGGAGGTTTCCTTGCACCATTAACGCACATAGCACGTCTGGGTCAAAGGCAAAGAAGAGTGGAGACCCAATGAAGAAGGTCAAGGGATATGACTTTGAGAACACTGGGCATGAAGGCTACCTGAAGCAGTAACAAGGCAGATACAAATTTAGAAGACCTTTAATTCCATAACTAAAGATGCTATATGATTAATGCAGTTCTTGTACTGAGCAATTAACCAGCATGTTTTCACCGTGAACTGTTTTGAAGCACCACACAGCTACCCATCTCTGATCACACATGTTGATATTATATACAGAACACTGAATATTAAATAGACAAAAGCACAAATCTAGATATTGTAGCTATTTCAGGTGGTATCAGCCTCTTGAAGTCCTTTCCTCCACATTTCTCTTATTGACTTTACCATCTTTGTAGTACAGGGGTCGTGTCAAGACACCTAAGAGCAAACACAAGCTCATTTGGGGACCAGATAAATTGGAAAAAGTATGTCGATTTTTACTTAACTCAGTGAACAAAGTTTTGGCATTCCTCCTTCCCTTACTGATGCAAAAGTTCAAAGTAAAGCCCAGAAAGGGAAGTAGAGAAATCCAAGCTTGTACACGCTTTCTGCTAACACTTTGACTCTAGAGCCTAAGCTGTCTCGAACTCATTAAAAATGTTTCCATTTCTTCAGAAGTTACACAAATTCTCACTGTCCACTAAAAATACTGAATATACCACTGCCTAAAATATTGAAATAAACACAGATTCCTTCTATTTAACATGTATAAACATTAAGAACATATATATATGTCAATGGAAAAGATGAAGAATTAAATGTTATATATCAACAGTTCTACCTACAGCTCTTAATCATTCTTACAACGTCTCTTTAAGACTATCCAGCAGAAAATCATATGTAAGATGTATTTGATTGTTTATTTAAATTACATCCACCTAAATCAAGCAAAAGCTGGAGCTGTGATTCAGCAGGCACGACTTTTGAAATGCTCCCTTGCCAGTTTGCTCTGATCACAATTCAAGAATTTTTTTTCCAGTAAAATGATATTGCTTAACAAACTATCAAGCAGTTTTAAGCTTGAATGATGCTAAATGGAAGCTAAGCAAATACAAAAACTTTAGGTCAGCAGAGGTGGGAGACTACTACAGCAGAAACGGAAATGTAAAAAGATATTCCACAGCAGGTGACCGAAGTTTGAGACTTAGTAAGTTCAGCAACAATGGGAAGAACTTGTGTACTGTATCATAAAGGGTCATGGCATTTTCAGACATACGGATCTTTTCCCTGACAGAAAACAATTCTACTTGTAAAACTTAGTGCTCCTTTTAAGATCTTCACGCTTGAGACAAGAGGTACAAAAATATGCTTGGATTTTTATATACATTTTATATAAATATATTTTTATATAAATATTTTTTATATATTTATAATTGTTTTATATACATTTTGTTGGACATTACATGTGTGACACATTAGCACACTTTTTCTTCTTTCATCTGCATTAGACATGATTATAAAACTTGTGAGCTCCTCTTAGTTTCACTCCTCTCTGCTATGTTCTCCAGCTTCAGTATCCCTACTTCATTATGATCTCTTTATCCTTTAAAATACAAAGTTTATTAATTATGGAAACAGTATTTCAGAAAAAATAGGATGTTTTCTCACCAAAAAAAAGCATTGCACTATGTTACGCATTTTTTTTAACCCAGTCATACTGACACTTCAAGAAAAATACCTCACAGATTCCTTCTTTCAAGATACTTGTACCTCAAATGAAGATATAGCCTAAAGCTAAATAGATTTTATGTATTAATGAAATATATTGTCAAAATGTGCAGTGCAACGAACTGATTCGTAAATTAATCAGCTGCCATATAAATTAACAATTTAAACACAGTCAATCTGAAGTTAAAATGTCTGAGCTTGTAAAGTGATTTTATTTCCTTATCTTTGTTAAGACTTAAAATCCACATCAAGCCCACAGATGTCAACAGTTGTTCACTCAGGCTTACAGGTCAGCAAGCACGGAACAGCTGAAGCCAAACTGCAAAGATAAAAGTTTAACTAAAAGAATTATGTAAATGTTCTAGGGGTTGAAACACCAAAATACACACAGACTGCATGCTTAGGGTTCCAGTTCTAGTTAAAGCAAATAGACAGTTGTATGGCTATTTGTGTGTGCAGACACCAATTTTTGGTGTAACAGGATTATAATGATATTTACATGTGTAAATGGGTGTGCAGGAACATGTTGATGAAGGTATATGCACTGAGCCTGGATCCATACATCTGTCTTTACTATTCTCAAGTATAACATAAATTAAGATTTTTTGCAGTGCTGTCTTTTTAACTGTCATTTTACAAGAGCAAATTGTAGCTCTGTCAGATTGGGTGAACACTTCAGACCACAGGCTATTATTACAGCAGATAGAACTACATGAAAATGAAAGCCTGCAAACAATTCAGTTCCCAAGGTGTTCTTGTTTCAATATCAGACTGAACAACATCTTTAACTGCATTAAGAATATCAGCAGCTTGCCCTCCTTTCTATTTATTTATAGTCAGGGAACACTACATTCATTATTTTAAAAAGTTCTTTCAAAGCAGCTACTAAGTGAATACTCCCAGAGAAAGGAAAATGGAAGATTTTATTTTTTTTAAATCCTTCTCAAAGATTCCAGACTTGTTTTACTTGTCTGTTGATAACTCAACTAAAATAAACAAAAATTACTATTAAGAACATACTGAGCATGTAATCAAAATGAAGGAAAAAAGAAAACTGATTAATGTTTCACATCTGAAGTCATTTCCTTGCACCTGCAGTTCTCATCTAGGAAAAATACTACAAACACCACTGAAAACAAGACTGGTATTCAGAATGTGGGCAATTATTTTCACTGTTTTTACTTTCCTTCTTTCCCACAATTCCTAAAGCTGGGAACCTTTACAATTACTTTGGACAAGGTGAAGGTACAACACTCTGATATTTAAACTTGCCACTCACACCTCTATTTATTTTAAATCTTTTATTCATTTAAACCCCGACAGCATGTTTGTTCAAGAAGGAACTTGAATAATAAACTTTGTACTAACTTGACTTCATTGCTTCTGCATTTTCAGTTCCTGCTGTGATTGTTTATCTCCCTATACCAGATACCAACATAAATATAATCTTTAATATTTCTTACAGAGAAAGTAAATACATTTGCAGTTGAATCTAGATCTATCTCGCTTGTGTTTTTTACCATAGTGACCGAAAAACAGGATGATGTCAAAATTCAGTCTTGCCCTGCTCTAACACTTGCCGACGCTGTAGATTGACTCTTCCAATTAGCTTCAGTAGGGACTGGATTTGGGCTGCTAGGTAGGCTACAAGGTAAAGGCACAAAAAGCATTACCAAGGCCTTGTGACCTCTTTATACATGACTCATGAACAGGCATCTAGGAACGTTCAAGGCTCTTGCTAAGAATATTTACTGTACACAACCAGTATACTTTGGTAGTATTGTATACAGTAAAAGTTACACTTCTTCACCAAATAAATCCCTTCAAATGATGGAAAGCATCTGTTTCTGACCTACATACGTAGCTGCGCACATATTGCACACATTCAAATAAAAAGTAGCCTAAGAAACCTGAAATAAAAGCTTGAAAAAAAAAAAAAAAGAATTAAAAAAAAGGTTTCTATCCAACAGACCCAGATGAAAAGGTTTCTATCCAACAGCTCCAGACGGTGGTTTCTCAGTGTGGAAGCAGCATGTAGTATCTTAGTTTATGAGACTAGACTTAGATAAACTTTATATTGACATTTTTTAGCAGGGTGCTGGACAGAAGGAGAAGTCTCTAGTTGATGGTTAGTTCCATTGCAATGCAACCTAGCTACCATGACTCACAGCATATTGTGCTGGGACGTTTTGCAGCATTTACAGCCTGCTGACACAACTCATCTCATGTCAACCAGGAGACTGATCTAAGAGCAACAAGATAGCTTTTTCTCACAAAAATCCCAGCACCAGAATACAACCAGAATAAAACACTAGGCTGCCTCTGGCTTTTGGCAGTTTCATGATATCTGTAATTTTCCAAAAGTTTTCAATTGTGTAATAGCTGAAGCTCATATTTATGATTTCAGACACCATAATGGGGACAAGGCTAGTAGAGTCACTAGCATCTTCCACTCTATGCCAAGCACAACTGGTCTGGGTCTGGGTAACATGGTACAGGAAACAGCTGCAGCAGTGGAAACATTAACACCCTCAGCACTGCAAATATTCTTCCACGGGGCAGAGATATAGCAGTAGAGCTTCTGTGCCTACATTTTGTGTGACTTGGCATATGAAAGAATCCACAGGTCAGCGAGTTATTTTTAAAGACACATAGGCACGGATGGCCCCTTCAGAGTGATACCAGGCACACTGAGCAAGGAATTACTACCCTGGAAGAGATAGGAATGTCCTAGTCTCCATTCACTCAAGATCAGAGACCTCTTTCTATGTGTTGCAAGGAAACATTTATTTGTAATATTGACTGGTTTCAGAAATTCATTCATGGCGCTCCTGTCCTCTTTTTCCCTGCTCCCCACTCTCATCACATTGCTCTCAGAGTTATGCCAACTATTTGTCACGTTGTGGCTTTTGTTCCAGTCCCATTTTTAGCTGCGTTGAATTTAGTGAACTGGTTCACACACTCCACGAATGGTTGTGCTCGCAGCATTACCAAAGCAACAAGCTGCTGTGCTGACTTCATCACCAATGACACGATTCCTACAACTTTGGGTTTGGAGACCTATTCCTCCTCTCCTTTCTCAAAACAAAACACTGGAAGACAAGACCATCTCTCTTTTAATGCTATAGCATGGGTTACAGAACTCTTTCAGAAAAGCCTGGGGGAGATTAATTTCTATGTATAATCCCAGATAGGTTTTCTACCTAACTGATGCTACAATATTCTGTTGTATGTCTTGCTCAATCTTTCCTTTTAAAGCTGATCTACGTTGTATGACATAATTACATACCATTTATGTCAGAGAGAGAACAAGCTAAGTCTGTAGTTCAAGTGATTAATATATGCACTTGGACTTTGAGAGGGCAGATTCTGATTCCTAATCCAATGTTATTTTTTTTAAATCTTGCCTTTACCAATCCAGAAAGAAATCCTATTCTAGGAGAATCCTCTTCTAGAAGAATAATTGTTCTTAAGAATAGGCTGCCACTGCATGTTATCACTGTCAGAAAAACTCTATTGAAAGAAAGAAGCTGTGCATCTTAAATATCCCTTGTGGATTTATGCTTTGGTAATAAAAGAAAAGAATACTGTTTTAGAAAGCGTGGGAGAACGGAGCATGATGAGGAAACCTTTAAAGATGCTGTGACAAGACTGTTATAACAGTGGGTGCAATGCCATACAGTGATGGGGACACAGATTTTGTGGGAAGGATGCAGTCCTCGTAAGAACTACCATGAAAATAAAAGAATTGAATGAAGCTGCATGCAGAGAGGAAGGAAATAAAGTCAGAAAATAACATGCACACAGTTACTATTTATAGAGATTTTCAGTTACATTCCTACTCTGTGTTTCTTCTCTGTCAGAAACAGAGTTATCTGGTAAAAGACTGAATGATCACAGCCAAAGTCCAGAAGCTAAAATAGTACAGGAGACAATTACGGGAGAGTAGATGTCCTGTGCTTGAGAACATCAGTACCTATGAACATGACCTTCCCAAGTATCAAGCTGATGGTTTAAAAAAAAAAAAAAATCAATTACTTATATTATCTGATACTATCAGGGTATCAGATTTATGGATCACCCTGAAAAAAGCTATTGCCTCCTAGTAGGTAGAAATTTCATCAATATTGATAAGCAACAATTTCCTTTGTCTTTCCACCACAACCAGTAGCAGTCATTTAGACAGTCAAGCAGAAAATGTAGGTCATTTGTTTTTTCAAAGAGTAGCAACGCTAAACACAGTACCTGAGAAAGGACAAGCTGTCCATGGAACTTATAGACAAATTTTCGTAAAGATGCAAGGTATGAAGCCCCTCCTATTCTCCTTGCCAGAGACCGCAAAAGGAAGTAACCCTGCAAGAAATTAAGCCAGAAACAAACAGGATGACATGAATTTGCTGATATCTAGAAAGAAAAAAGTCTTTGTAATATTAGTAAAGCAATCTAAATAAAAATCAGCTTACAACACTCACCTTCAAATAGTGAACCTGCATGAAGATTTTTTCTGCTTTAAGACCATGCTTGACAATGGAGGCACCAGACTCACTCACTTCTCCTGTGCTCTCCTTGTTAGGCCTAAAATGGTAACAGGCTAATGAAGTCTTGGATAAGTAAGTAAAGAAATAACTCATACACCACATGTTCTTATAGCTGAAGCACTGTGAACGTCATAGTAACTCGTGAGAAGTTCAGCTGGGGTAAAAATGAAGGCCATCACCAAGCTGGTATACTCTCTTCACTGCCAGCATGACATCATGTTGCATGCTTTCCTACAGTGTACAGGGAAAGTATGAACAAACAGAAAAATATAAAATATGTTTTGAACAAAAGGGAAGGGAAGAAAGGATATTGCAATAATTATTTTCAACTACAGATTCTCTTCTTCTTCCTGAATGTTGGCTTAACAGCTTAAACAGCTATACTTGCAAAAATAAGCTTTTTCATTTGCATGTAATACAGTGCAGAAGAAACCGTGTTCTGGCTTTCATTTTGCTGTTTGGTGTTGGAAGAAAAGCTTTGAAATTTTAAAAGAGGAGGCCTTACAAACACACACACACATTTGGGGTTTTTAAACAAGTATAGAACAAACCTACTTCTTCACTGTCTGATTTTAAAATGCAATATAGTATCTGGTGTGCCAGAAGTTTACGCTAGTAAAGTTTTGAGGGCTCCTAGACTCTTAGAAGCATAAACTAAGATTAAAGAGAAGCTATGAATACATTGCTTCTTCCATCCAGAAAACATGCCAGCTAACAGTGGTTTGAGAATAGATGCCTGTCTTTGCAGCCTACCCCGTGACTGAAAACAACATCTCCAAGTCTTCTTGTGGATTTTGAAGGGCCAGCCTTAGAAACCAAACATATTTTCCTGCAGTTCAATAGAACAGGGGCAACACAAACCACAGCAGTTCAGGCTTCTTCAAACCACATCGTCCACACACTTCTCATGAGCCAGTTCCAGTGATCAAATTTCTTTCAGGGCCACATCTGCTTTGAGAAAAACATTCTTCCTTTTTTTTTTGTGTCTGTGTAATAGTTTCTTAGTGCAGTTTTCCCAGTAATAAGAAAGAGTGCTAAGCCATTTTTCCTCTTCAAGTGCTTTGTTCAGAACCTGTACACATCAAATTCCCTACACACATTAAAGTCACAGATAAAAGTTAACTGGTTGAAATAAAAAAGTAAATGCAGCTTCATTTTTTTCATTGCTCCTAACACAGTCTTTTACAATGCAATATTTTTTGTTTTCTATCAAGGGAGATTTTCCTTCAACATTGAAGGATGGAGATGAATAACTGACGTCCCACGGCAACTCCAGCTCTTCAAGACAAGATAACCATTGCAGACCCACTGCAGAGGAGAGGAGATGCACCTATCTGCCATTTGGATCACTCTCCTGAATGTAAGGCCTGCTGGAATTTCATATGCAACTTTTCATTTTTCACTGCATATACAGAAAGACAGCCAAAATGCTTCTTCCTTCTCTCATAATAAATAGTCCAGTGTATAGATTTTGAAAACCAGAGCTTGAGCACAAGCTACAGGATTCACACTAAACCGATGTAACTCCCATAATCAGAGTTATTCTAAATTAAGCAACAGCATCCCGAGGGAAGTGGTCACAGCACCAAACCTGCCAGCGTTCAATAAGTGTTTGGATAATGCTCTCAGACATAAGGTCTGATTTTTGGGTGGTCCTGTATGGAGCCAGGAGCTGGACTTAATGATCCTTGTGGGTCCCATCTAACTTGGGATATTCTACTATTCTGTGTTTCTTTCTTTCCTCTTCCAACTTTGTGTCTGTGTAAATCCTAGTAGGTGACTAGAAAGCCATCTCTCTTCTGGATGTTGCAACTCAGGAAATTCCTGTTGCCAAGGATATATATATATATATATCCTAGACAATGTCTGCAAAAGTGTGTGAATATTCAGAAAGGCACCCTGTTCTGTAGTGTCAGTACTTCAGCACACTAATTTAAAGCAACACTGAGTATATTTACAACACATTGAAGGTACGGAGACTGAAAGTTTGTTACACTGACCTACAAAACCTGGCATCTAACCTAGTAGATTCAGCTAGGCATAATGACTAAGGCAAGCTGATTCAAGCTATTCAATCTGCTACCTGGCAGATTTTTGATACTGGCAGTATATCTAATGAAGCAAAAGATGCTGCTTTTGCCTGCCAGGCAGAAAACTACATTATACAAAGTAAAATTACAAATCACTTGGATGGTAATTAAATGGTCTGATGTGATCATGAAAAGGTATGCAGAGACTATGAGAGACAGTCTAAAAGGCACATTTCCTATCAGATTATTGATAAAATAAAACACCTATAGAGGAGGCACAGAGCATTGTTTCAGGAGGAAAACAGGTAAGGTCACTGACTTGACTCAAGTGGAACTCAGAGACAAATACAGAATTAGATGTCAACACTGGTTTGTCTTCATTAAAGATCTCAAGCTGAAGTTCAGTCACAAGGACCAGGACAAGAAACAATCTCAACACAAGTGTTTGGTGTCACTGAATAGAATGGACTACTCAAGTCTTCCTTGTTTTCAAATAAGATGACAGTGTTGTCATTGATGCTGGCCACTAAAATGAGTGCCAAGACATACTTTGTAGGTGCTTTTATCATTCAGGCTTCCTTCAAACTCTGTGAGAAAACACACATGATTTTGTCTGATATTATGTCTTTATGATACGAGCACTACATTTCAATGTCATAATCTATTTCTTCAATACTAAGATATGCTGGTTCAGCCTTTCAGACCTGCTGCCTACTGAAAAGACACTAACCTATTTCTTTCACAACTAGCTTCAGTTTTTCAACAGCTCTAGCATCCAAGATGCTACTATAACGTATTATCAAATATTCATAATAAGAATAATAATCACCATCATAAGCTGATGATCATCATAATAAGCTGATGATCAGTTTGCTGAGTGGCTTTCACCTCATGTGAATAGCTATTCATTTCCTTGATCAAGAGTTAATATGATCAACTGTCAAATTTTGAGCAAGGTTTTCCTGCTGTCAGAAGAAAGCACAGAAAATCATAGAGCTAGCAGGGAACAAAAGAAACAGGTGAAGAATAAGCTTATGCTAAGGAAGTGTGCTGGCTGGTTTCTGTATTCCTGACAGAATTGGCAGGAAGGGACAGCTATCATTTACTTTTAATATCCTTTCATAAAATCACAAGCCTGAACCAGCACAAGCCTCAATACACATTCAAAACCTCATGCAATTCAAATACTCCGAATTTTCTCTCTTATAGACCAACACTGGAAAGCACACATATATTTTCAGGTGAAAAAACAAAACAGTAAATATGTAAAGAGCAAATATATTCAAGTCCATGCTACAAAAACAGTAAAAATATTTATATCTGAATTGAAAACAGAGGAAAGTCCTTAAATGCAACCACAGGAAACTAACGAAATTACGCAGGAACTGACAGAATCCCAAACTGGCAATATGATCCTCTCCTAAAGTGCATAGTTGTGGCATACTTTTCAGAAAAGAAATGACTTGTCATTCTTTTGTATTAGGATTGAGAATACCACCACTATGTAAAACGTAAGCAGCATGCTTATTACAGAGACTTTTGACTACTAATTGTGTAAGTCAATTGAAAACTTAAGTTTCAAATTCAAGATCACAGAATCATAGAATAGTTTGGATTGGAAGGGACCCTTAACAATCATCCAGTTCTGCTCCCCTGCTGTGGGCAGGGACACTTTCCACTAGACCACGAAAGCCCCATCCAGCCTGGCTTTGAACACCTCCAAGGATGGGGCATCCACAGCTTCACTGGGCAACCTGTTCCACTGCCTCACCTCATAGCAAAGATTTTCTTCCTAATATCTAATCTAAATTTCCAATTTTTTAGTTAAAAAACATTACTCCTTGCCCTATCACTGTAACCCATGTCAAAGAGTCCCTCCCCATCTCTCCTGTAGGCCCCCTTTGGGTAGTGGAAGGCTGCTACAAGGTCACCTCAGAGCCTTCTCTGCTCCAAACTGAACTTCCCCAACTCCCTCAGCCTGTTTTCACAGGAGAGGTGCTTCAGCCCTCTGATCATCCTCTTGACCCTCCTCTGGATCTGCTTTAATAAGTCCATGTCCTTCTTATGCTGGGGGTCCCAGAGCTGAATGCAGTGCTCCAGGTGGGGTCTCATGAGAGTGGGTTAGAGGGCAAGAAGCACCTTCCTGGACCTCCTAGATAAATAGTTACTTCCTGAATTTCAAACTCATATCTTGACCCTTAGAAAAATAATTTAAAAAATTTACAACACATATACATTTTATTAAAAGTAACAACTACACAATTAACACAAAAGAAGATAAACATGATTCCATGATGTTGAAAATGGAAAACATACATCCAGATAAGTGTCATATCACAAGAACCAATGTTCATAAAAATAATTTATTTTAAAGCAAATAAAGCAATAAAAGAGAGAAGAGAGAAGCCTCAAGGCTATCAAAAGGGACTTTAGGGGGCTGGGTCGGTTAGTGGATGGAGCGGGAGTGCAGGTGGTGTTTTCGTCCATCCCTATGGTGGCAGGGAGGAGTTCAGAGAGGACACGGAAAGCCCACCTGTTAAACACATGGCTCCGGGGCTGGTGCCAACGCAGAAATCTTGGGTTTTTTGATCATGGGGCACTTTACTCAGCACCTGGCCTGATGGCCGCAGACGGGTCCCTATCTTTTAGGGGAAAAAGGATCCTGGGCCAGGAACTGGCAGGGCTCATTGAGAGGGCTTTAAACTAGGTAGGAAGGGGGATGGGGCTGAGGCTAGCATTGTTGGGGCTGTGCCAGGGGGAACAATGGCAAGGCCGGAGGATAAGGCAATGGCCCAGCTGAAGTGCATCTACACCAATGCACGCAGCATGGGTAACAAACAGGAGGAGCTGGAAGCCATCGTGCGGCAGGCAGGCTACGACTTGGTTGCCATCACGGAGACGTGGTGGGACCAGTCTCATGACTGGAGTGCTGCAATGCCTGGCTATAAGCTCTATAGAAGGGACAGGCAGCATAGAAGGGGTGGTGGTGTGGCTCTCTATATTAGAGAGTCTTTCGAGGCTGTAGAACTCGAGGTTGGGAATGACAAGGTCGAGTCCCTTTGGGTTAGGATCGGCAGGGACAACAAGGCTAGTGTCCTGGTCGGGGTCTGCTATAGACCGCCGAACCAGGATGAGGAGACGGATGAGGAATTCTACAGGCAGCTGACAGAGGTTGCAAAATCATCAGCTCTTGTACTCGTGGGGGACTTCAACTTCCCTGACATATCCTGGAAGCACAACACAGCCCTGAGAAAGCAGTCTAGGAGGTTTCTGGAGAGCGTGGAAGATAGCTTCCTGACGCAGCTGGTTAGTGAGCCTACCAGGGGAGGTGCCCCGCTAGACCTTCTCTTCACAAACAGAGAAGGACTGGTGGAGGACGTGATCGTCGGGAGCTGTCTAGGGCAGAGTGACCACGCAATGGTGGAGTTCACTATTCTTGGCGAGGCCAGGAAGGGGACCAGTAAAACCGCTGTATTGGACTTTCGGAGGGCTGACTTTGAGCTGCTCAGGACACTGGTTGGTGGAGTCCCTTGGGAGGCGGTTCTGAAGGGCAGAGGGGTCCAGGAAGGCTGGGCGCTCTTCAAGAGGGAAGTCTTAATGGCGCAGGAACGGTCTGTTCCCACGTGCCCAAAGACGAGCTGGCGGGGAAGAAGACCGGCCTGGCTCAACAGAGAATTGTGGCTTGATCTTAGGAGGAAAAAGAGGGTTTATAAGCTTTGGAAAAGTGGGCAGGCCACTAAGGAGGACTTTAAAGAAGTAGCGAGGCTGTGCAGGGACAAAATTAGGAAGGCCAAAGCTCATCTGGAGCTCAATCTGGCTACTGCCGTTAAAGATAACAAAAAACGTTTCTATAAATACATCAACACAAAAAGGAGGACTAAGGAGAATCTCCATCCTTTACTGGATGCGGGGGGAAACTTAGTTACAAGAGATGAGGAAAAGGCGGAGGTGCTCAATGCCTTCTTTGCCTCAGTCTTTAGCGGCAATACCGGTTGTTCTCTGGATACTCAGTACCCTGAGCTGGTGGAAGGGGATGGGGAGCAGGATGTGGCCCTCATTATCCATGAAGAACTGGTTGGTGACCTACTACGGCACTTAGATGTGCACAAGTCGATGGGGCCAGATGGGATCCACCCAAGGGTACTGAGGGAACTGGCAGAGGAGCTGGCCAAGCCGCTGTCCATCATTTATCAACAGTCCTGGCTATCGGGGGAGGTCCCAATCGACTGGCGGCTAGCAAACGTGACGCCCATCTACAAGAAGGGCCGGAGGGCTGACCCAGGAAACTACAGGCCTGTCAGTTTGACCTCAGTGCCAGGAAAGCTCATGGAGCAGATCCTCCTGAGAGTCATCATGCAGCACTTGAAGGGGAAGCAGGCGATCAGGCCCAGTCAGCATGGCTTTATGAAAGGCAGGTCATGCCTGACGAACCTGATCTCCTTCTATGACAGAGTGACGCGCTGGGTGGATGAGGGAAAGGCTGTGGATGTGGTCTACCTTGACTTCAGCAAGGCTTTTGACACCGTCTCCCACAGCATTCTCCTCAAGAAACTGGCTGCTCTTGGCTTGGACTGGCGCACGCTTCGTTGGGTTAGAAACTGGCTGGATAGCCGGGCCCAAAGAGTCGTGGTGAATGGAGCCAAGTCCAGTTGGAGGCCAGTCACTAGTGGCGTCCCCCAGGGCTCGGTGCTGGGGCCGGTCCTCTTTAATATCTTCATCGATGATCTGGACGAGGGCATCGAGTGCACCCTCAGTAAGTTCGCAGATGACACCAAGTTAGGTGCGTGTGTCGATCTGCTTGAGGGTAGGAAAGCTCTGCAGGAGGATCTGGATAGGCTGGACCGATGGGCTGAGGTCAACTGCATGAAGTTTAACAAGGCCAAGTGCCGGGTCCTGCACCTGGGGCGCAATAACCCCAAGCAGAGCTACAGGCTGGGAGAGGAATGGTTGGAAAGCTGCCAGGCAGAGAAGGACCTGGGAGTGATGGTGGACAGTCGGCTGAATATGAGCCAGCAGTGTGCTCAGGTGGCCAAGAAGGCCAACGGCATCCTGGCTTGTATTAGGAACAGCGTGACCAGCAGGGCTAGGGAGGTGATCGTCCCCCTGTACTCAGCTCTGGTGAGGCCGCACCTCGAGTACTGTGTTCAGTTTTGGGCCCCTCGCTACAAGAAGGACATCGAGGTGCTTGAGCGGGTGCAGAGAAGGGCGACGAAGCTGGTGAGGGGCCTGGAGAACAAGTCCTACGAGGAGCGGCTGAGGGAGCTGGGCTTGTTCAGCCTGGAGAAGAGGAGGCTCAGGGGCGACCTTATCGCTCTTTTTAGGTACCTCAAGGGAGGCTGTAGCGAGGTGGGGGTTGGCCTGTTCTCCCACGTGCCTGGTGACAGGACGAGGGGGAATGGGTTTAAGTTGAGCCAGGGGAGTTTTAGGCTAGATGTTAGGAAGAACTTCTTCACTGAAAGGGTTGTGAGGCATTGGAACAGGCTGCCCAGGGAAGTGGTGGAGTCACCATCCTTGGAAGTCTTCAAAAGACGTTTAGATGTAGAGCTTAGGGATATGGTTTAGTGGAGGGCTGTTAGCGTTAGGTTGGAGGTTGGACTCGATGACCTTGAGGTCTCTTCCAACCTAGAAATTCTGTGATTCTGTGATTCTGTGAAAAAACAGACCGTCAGTCAATAGTTACATTTCTAGCAGCTGTACGGCAGCTAGTGATAAGGCTGACTTTTGAATTTATAGCTATCATCAAATTGCTCACTGACTCTGCTTACAAGTATGATACACAATTCATTAATAAACATGAATTAGAGCAGATCAATGAAAGGCTACAGTTATGCAAAGTTGGTTACTTTTTTTAAGATGGCATGAGGCCACTGAGTGGAATTTCTGTGTTGCCAAACAGTGTCCAATGCCCAAATGCAAAAGGCTTTTAGGTCTGAATGGAAAAGCAAAAAAGAAGGGAAGACCTTAAAATGAAAGAAATGGCTTCAGTCTTCCAAAAACATGCAGAAGATGATTATAAAAATATGGGGGCCAGTTTGTTTTTCAGTTCCAGTTTGTGAAGAAAAAGATGAAATCTACATAGTGTGAAATGATCAAGATTTAAAATTAGTATTAGTAAACAATTCTTAACTGTTAGCACCAAAACAGCTTAGCTGTGTAAACTTCTCATTCGGAGGTCCCTAAGAACCTGTTGGAAAATACCTGCTTAGGATTATCTGTATATATTGCCTGTATGTGAGGATAGGAGACTACATAATCTCTTGATTTACCTCTGTGATTTGGTCAATGTATGCCTAAATTGAGTTCAGATTAGTAAATGTGATTTTCCTGGTCAAAGACTGTGGAGAGACAATCAGTGGAGATGTTAGGCAGCCACTCTAGACACTTCAAGATAAAAGACTATGGCAAACTCCCAAGACACCAATCAGAACAGCCCAGATGATTAAATCATCAGCAAAGCAGGAATCCTTTCATGATCTAATATCTTCAGCAACGTGAGAAGAAGCCTTCAGCTTAGCATCTGGTACCTAAAGACCAAAATCTTGTTTAAATAGCATTAGTCATTTCCAAAGAGAAAGCAGATTTATACTGTTTATTATGCATTTTCCTTTGTTTTTTAAAGCTTCATTCACCTTGGCAGTTAGGTGCTACACTCTTGTATGTGCTTGTCTTCAACCACACAATATGAATCTGTTACAGCTTCAAACAGTGAAGTTTGTTCAGGAAATGGTCTCTTTTATTTCTTCCCTCCCCTGAATAGAGGCTCTTGTAAACTGCTTAGAGACATTTAATATCAGGCTAAATCCCATCCTTTTGGAAAGCTTTCTATAACAAACAGAAAAGCAATTGCATTATATAGAAGATGAATAACCTACTCAATTTAAGTTGACTTCTCTTTTTTCTTCAGAAGGAAATAAGGAAATGCAGTAACTTAATTAGAAGATTTGGATGTATGTCCTCTGAAGGGAGAAAATGTTAGAAAACGGGATTGGGGTGGAGAGGGAGGGGGAGAACATGCAAAAGTGAAGATTACAGTGCTGTAGCTTTACCTTAAAACTTGCAGCTCTTCTTCAGAATTCTGCACCTCATCTCTGAGCCGTCGCCAGCGAAGTAAAGCTTTCAATTCCTGCTGTGCTTTTTCTTCATCATGTGACAGCTGCTTAGTGTACGAAAAACACAGATCATTGATTGCCATTTCACAAGAGACAACAATAATTTTCAGAGAGAAACACGTTTTGTTTTCCTTTAATGTGCAGGCAATGCAAGAAACAGTATAAACACCCGTGTTAAAAAATATAGTCACACCTCATGCTCTAAGAGTTAACAGCAGCACTATGAAAAACAGAAGCCTCACTGGGTACATCAAATCAATAGTTGGTTAAATATTTCTGTCTGAGGATAGAGCAAGGCATGTTGCTTTCCCTTTAGTGACTGGCTGCAGGTGAACTGAACATACCGTACAGATACCTCGCTTATCGGTTCTGATTGCATCTTTACTTTTCCCAGCCTTGAAAGCAAAGAGTTGCTCTATGTCCTGACTTCACCCCTCTTCCCTACTACTTCTGCCACCCTGGTGAAAGCTCCCTGTTGCATTTTCCCACATTAACACAGCATAAAGAGATGCATGCTTATGAAATAAATGCTAGATTGTCAGCTTACAAATCAACAACTAATTTACACTTTTTGTTACAAAAAAGGACAGGAAATGGGAGAAGCTAAAAGCAGCTAATGTTCTCCTGCATTACACCAGTATTCAGTCACAACATGAATTATTGTCACGCAGCAAAGAATTCACCGATAATCCTCCAATTCTAGGATTACACAACACCAAAACTACTCAATAATTATAAAAAGAAAAAAAAAAAAAAAAAGATTTTCTGATCTTTTAAAGTAACCGTGAATAATCACCCTGTTTTGCTGCTCACTGCTTTCTATTCAGCTATATGGAAGGATGCCTACTACAATGAAAATGCTTTCCAATGACTCACACAAGTATAACAGGATTAATACAGGATTAATATGGGCAGCCCACAGTAGAGGAGTGATGCTCAATGTAAGAGCAGAAACGAATTTTTAGGACCAGAATGGAAAAGCAAAGTGTTTGGATAGCCTTCACCTCTTTCTCATTGCAGAAGCATGGTAAGTGAGAAGGAATTCTCTTTTGTTCAATGCTAGAAATATGCCTGATACGTAATAAAACGGAGGCTCAGAAGAGCTCGCGATGTCAGATCCCAGTCCCACCTGCTCTTCCAAAGATGGAGCTCTGCAAACTCTAACAGCAGTCAGAGACTAACTGACACCAGCACAAGAAGAAATCACAAACACACGAAATGCTTGAAATAGCAGAGGTATGACAAAAATAAGAGTCGAATCAGAAAACCGCTTTACTAGGTGACATGCAATTTATGAGCTTTTCACTTTAAGAAGGGCAATGATTTCTAAGCCTCTGACAAGATGGTAGCTCTTGCTAGACACTGTAAGACATAAAAAAGTATAAGCGTTGGCACTGTAATTCATTTTGTTTTAAGGCTTGCCATTTGGCTATACACGGACCAAAGGCAAACCATTTACATCAGGTAACTGAAATATTACAATATTCAGTAAGATGCTGCTAATTACTCCACTTTCAGGAACACGATGTAAGTGGAGAGAATGCAGAGCACCTGTTTGATAGCTGAACAGTATTATTTAAGTCGTGTATTTGTGGGAAAGTAATCATTGACAAGCAGATGTTTCCATTCCTATTTGCACTAACCTTTACCTCTGTAAAGATCAGTGTTCATTGTGGAAAGAAAGAATTAAAAAACAAATTAGCATGCAAATTCCAATATATTTTTTTTAAACTTAGTCTCATAACACGAGGTTTTATTTATATCTAATTTTGATTGTATATATCATATATATTATACATTATATATTATATTTAATATATTATATAATTGTATAATATATTTTATATATTATATTATGCATGTTGTATATATAATATATAGTATAATATTTTATATATATATATATATATATATATATATATATATATATATATATATATATGTAATTTTGGTTTCCACATGATTCAGTTGAGAAGTGACACATCATCACCTTACCTGTTGTGCCCTAGCCCAAAATACGTCTTCTAAGAAAGTGGCAAATCCTTCACTTATCCACTCTTCGGTCCAATCACGAGCCCCAATGGCCAGTCCAAACCAAGCATGAGCAATTTCATGGCACAGACGTGTTCCACAGAGATGGTGCCCCCCAGGTAATACACTCTGTGACAGGAAGATGATGTGTGGGCTGTACAATGGAAATGAAGGACAAAATACATTATAGACCTGTTGTAACGCACATTCTATGACCATAATAATATATAGGCTTTATTAGCCTTGTCAGCCTGTTATTACTATATGCATGCTAGGTCATGACAAATGGTTTATAGTTCAGGCATTTTTAGGAGTCGGGTTGTGCTTTATCATATGTTGGCAGATAATTAAATTAAAATTCTGCCAAGCACTTGTTTTGTGTTCAACTGTCAAACAGCTATTGCCTTTAGAAAGTAACTTAAACCAAAGTTTTATATTTTTCAAATTACAAGACTGATTTATTTCAACAGAAGCATTTATACATAAGCCACAATAATAAAAGATGAGCAGGTGTGAATACGGGTAGTACGTATTTATCAGTTAAATGATCAAAGCTGGAAATAAATAAAGCAGAAACGTTTTATAAAGAAAACAAATCACTACCCAGAAGAACAAGATAATGTATAGTAGAGCTCATGTGCTCATTACAACTTAAAACAAGTTAAAAAGATACCAACTGATGATAAGTGGTGATGGTTTGCACAAATGCAGTGGAAGGAGAGCACCCTTCACAGAAGTGAAAAGAAGCCTTAGATGCCCACTAAATGTCTCATTTTCACTACAGGAGAAAACAACACAATCTGTATCAACTCTGCTTTGCAGTCAAGTACTAAAAGAAGAAATCTGGGACAAAAAACCTGCTATGCATACTTGCCCTGCTATGGAAAACACACTGAACTGCAAGTTTCTGCAGTTCCCAGCTCTTGTTCTGCTGTAAGGCAGTTTCTGTTATGCTTACAGATGTTGTAGACGTTAATGTCTTAAAAGTTACATAATTTTACGCCTGGGAAAAAAAGAGTAGGAGAACTAAGACCTCTGTGACTAACATAGAAGGGATTAAAGGGGCATGGTGCTACTAATGGGACCTGCAAGGACACAAACCACCAACACCATCTGCAGAGTATTCCTGCACTAACCCTAGGCATCCATAATCTCCTTTTCAACTGTTTTCTCAGTTCCAGTTAGTTAGAAAGGAAATAAAGAACAATGGTAATACCTTCAAGACCACAGGTCTTTAAAATTAAGTCTAGCTTTCCGAGCGTGGGAGGGGAGCGCATGGCCTTAAGACATTTCCAAGAGTCAAATATTATTCGTCAGCGTTCCATAGAGCATCCCCACCCACCCTACCCTTCCGCTGGAGATGTTATAACACCCACAGTTTTCTTGCAACTGGTTAAGTATCTGGAACTGAGAACGTAAAATATGACACACACTTAAGTAGAAAAACATACTCAGTAACCATCTCCTTGTAGAATAATAATAGTAATAGTAATAGTAAATATAATCCAGCAAAACAAGTTGATTTCTTACATTATTTCTTGCAATGCCAAATGATTGAAATGTAAGTACCAATAGAGGAATCAAGTCACAAAGAACACATCAAGAAAAAAAATGCAGCTCTAGAAATCTTAGCCAAAAGCAATTCCGATTGAGAGAAGTAAAGGAGAGAGAAGGGAAGAGTGAGCACAGAAGCTGCAGAACATGATGAGCCTTTTATTACAAACCCCTACTGAGAAGAATAACTGCAGCTTTGGGGGCACCACTTTGGTCAGTGGTAAGTAAATGACCCCTAACTGTGGCATGTGTACAGTGCTACAAAGAAAAAATGCAGAAATGGACCAAGTAAATAACATTCCGGACATACTGCTGGTTGTGCTTTGGCCATTTATTTCAGCAAAATACAAGTAATTTCATGCCTTATAAACAATCTCACAGAACGCTGTGTACTTTAAGACTACTGTAGGTATACATATAATAAAAGTAAAGATTCTAGTTCCTTCTCTTTCCAATTAAATAATAGAAATGCCACAATCAGAAAATCTTCTCCTTTACAAAAGGATTAAAAAGCACTTTAGGGAGAAAAAGGAACATGAGTTAAATTTTGGGCAAGGAATATGAATACAACTTTCTACAAGGTCAAAAATAAGATTATGTGCAGCAGCGGGATTTCGTTTTAGAGTCTCAGTACAGCCAACAACTTCCTTTCCCAAGAACACCTTAAATAATCCCTTTATTCCGTTTTCCCTTAACAAACAACTAAACGTCCAACTCAGAGCTTCATACAGCAGCAGATACCACTACAGAGCAGTGCAAAGTTCCCATTTATGTTAAGAATAATTTTCTCAAAGACTGAACGTGCTTTTATACTATGTCCAGCACCTACTAGTTTGGGGAGAAATTTGATTCTATGTATTATGTTAAAATACAGATTCTCTGTTTCCAATACATGTTTGAATTCCAGAAGCTCTGCTCCACCTTTACTCATCTCACCTAAATCCCTAAGTCTATTTTTTTAACATGTGGGATGTACAACATCATTCATTGTTACTATTAGTGGTGTTGCTCAAAAATTCAGTAATTCAAGAAAGTGGCCATGTGAAAATTAAGATAATTTGGATGATGATTAAATTGCAATAATTATATATATATATACATATATATATATTATATATAATGAAATATATATACATATATATTTTTAAACCAGAATAGGAATTTGAACCTCATACCATCCATCTGATTTACTAGAAATGAATTATAATGCTTGATATCTGTTGCTTTCACTGGAATTAAAAAGGAAATAAATCTGTGTATGCACTAGGAAGGGACAAAGGTGATTCAGCTCCACAATTATATCAAGACCTGACAAGGTATGCCCAGCCTTTATATGACTCGAGCTGGTGTCTTTTCAAGTCTGGCCCAAGTTTCTAAAGCAGGCCAGAACAGGTTAGCTCGATGCAGTAAGGAAGGTGGGAAACCTCTCCCAGTTTAAAAAAAAAAAAAAGGAAAGAAAGAAAGAAAAAGAAAAACCCCACCAGTCCTTCCCAGGAAGCTGGAGAATTTCCCAATGGCTCTTACAGAAAAATAGAAGTTAATGACTTGTTTTCAACAAGTATACACTTGGTTATACTTTTAAAGCAAAAGGTTATTATTCTGACCAGAATTACACCCTTATAACTTAGATCTTTGTACAGAAAGAAGGAACAAGCTCTTTATCCAAGTAAAACTACAGTTAAGGGAAATATCAACTCTGTAACTATGGTATGAAGGGAAGCATATGAAGGAAAATATGAACTCCAAAGGGAAAGAATTTTTTGGTTGGAAAGGCCAAGGGGTCCTTGTGTTCTAATCATCTGAATCCACTCAAGTAGATGTTCTTAATAAATGTTCTCTGTAACAAATAAAAGGTTTCCAATGAGTCCTAGAGCTCTGAGCAGTAATATGACCAGTTTAGAAGCCAAGTTTCTGAAAGCAATTTTGCAAAACTTCTTCTCCAGCCTTATGACTTGATGCAGGTGCTGCTTTGCACAGAGGCTGCAGCAGTGTGCTATTTTTGGCTGCTCACACATAATCAGACAAGAGACACATAGCATAAGCTCAAGCCAAATGTACGTGCAAGAACTTAAGTACACATTTAAGCTAGGAACATGAAGCACATTTCTAACAGGCTTGTTCCACCCCTTTTGAAGGAGAACTTTTTCCCCCTAAGCATACAGGGATTTGCAGATACGTTTCCTTATGTACTTTCTGAAACAACAGAGCTGAGACACAAATTATGCTTCTGGAGTCAAAAGTAGCACCCCAAACCACTATTACAGAAGTAAATTATAATGTAAAATACTTCTCATGTCTTGATAACACTCCACGTGTTGTTTATGTTTTCCTATTCATAAAAAGGAAGTCAGATAGTAAATGGGTTAAAGAGTTATTTTACTTCTAGAAAATTCCCATGTAAAAGGGAGCAGGGAAAATACCTCAGAAATATGTTCATAGGAACATGCTAACATTGAGACATACATTTCAGGATTACTGAAATTCAGAAAGTTAGACAAGTAAATGACAGCTCTTTATAAACATCTTATGCAAACTCTCAACAGTTGCCTTCAACCTACATTACTGAAGTGATACAGAGAACAATATTATCATATTGCCTCCAATATCTACATCAGACTTTGAATGTTAGCTTACTTTATCTTTGAGGACACTTGTGTCATTGGAAGCAGGCACAAGAACGTGCCACATCCAATTACTTACCTCTGTAATCTCCAGCAATCTGGTATATGTTACATTTCAGTACTGAGAGAACTAAAGAGATGAACAGCCCTTTTTGATCTCCCAAGTTTACTGTATGCCAGAAGCTGAAACATACATACAATGAAGTTGTAGAGACAAGAATCTTGTAGTTATAAAACTCAAAATTGCACCAGAAATATTGGAAACTTTGTAATGACATTTTCCCTCCCTATAATCACACTGGGAAACAAACCACCAAGTGAATGGAAGTGACAGATGACAGTCACTCCAGAGCAGATGAACAACTTCTTGTTCCATAAATCCTGCAGTAATACAGCGTTCTTGTAGGCAACAGGGAGCTCTCATGTGTTGGAAGGAGGATGATATCAGACAATCTCTAAGTACAGAGAATCTAGCCTCTGCTTACTGATCAGAAAACTGGGCAGCAGCTGCTCCATGAATTGTCAATTACTTTAGTTTTGCTTATTTTGTTATACCAAACCAGATTAGTCACACACACTAATAATAATAATAATAATAATAATAATAATAATAATAATAATAATAATAATCTGGGTTTGTAACAACTCTTGATACTTCTCATATCTGCATTCTAAATTATGCTAAATGAACAGCCTCGAAGTAAAAACTTATATAGTAACACAGTACTGATCCCACATGACTGTGACATACACCACATTTCACAACTTTTATTTTAATTAAAATATCCTTGGAATTACAAATCAACTGTGGATTTGACTCGTTGATTTTTATTCACAGAGGAAATTTTATAAGTTTTCCTCAGAAATCAGAATAGCTCTGGAATTTCATGACTGACAAAAATGAAATAAAACACACTGAAAACCTTGCCAAGCATTGACAAATGGTACTTTCTTATGCCAGGACCTCCTCATTTTGCAATTGCAAAAGGACCAATCATCCTGACCTGAACAAAAAGGGACACAGGATTTAAATGCTTCAAAAAATAAACAGAAAATTCCATGCACCCACAGTTAACACTAATCTGCCAACATAAAGGTAAACTGTATCAACCCATCTAATAATAATTCAATTCTCTTAACTTTTTGTTCACAAATGAATAGATATGTATTATCCTGTCATGCAGCAGCAAGCATTTCCAATCACAACTTGCTTGAAACGTTATGTGAGTAAAAGGTCACACTATTAAAAATGAATCTCCACTATTCTGATTTTTTTTTTAAATAATGAAGATGTAAAAAAAGTCAAGAAACAAACCAACCTGTAAAAATGTATTTTTTCATTTAAAATTAGATCAAAAATAACTAACCATATGCAGTGTGATACCACACATTAGTGTCTTTGAAGACCATAGGACAGTCGATCTAAAAGGGGGGTTCTCATTTCATATTTCTACCCTACGGAACTTCAAGTAGAAAATGCAGAGCTGTACCTACTAAACCAAGATGTTTATCCAGCTGGCTTACAAGGTGCACATCAAGCAGACAAGAAATACATTTAGAGGATTTAATTTTTACTCCAGTCTTGCAAAAAATGGCCCTTACTCTTTTCTATTTTTTTCTAAACCATGCTCCGTTCTGAATTTCTAGCATTCTTCTGGTGCTCAGCTCCAGAAGAACTGTCCTCTATAATCCAACCAAAATATATAGTATTAAAATGATAGAGTGAAAATATTGCTTCCAACAGAAGGGTTACAGGAATTTCCCTAGATAGAGCTCTTGAGATCAGAACACACCACAAAATAAACAATTCATTAATAATGCAACTAATTTACTTAAATAATGCTGTCTCATCATCTGTCTAATCCACGGAGCACACACATTGACATCACTAAGACAAAAACTTTAATTGTGATTTTACAGAAATTCATAAGACAAAACAACTTATACGTGATTGATACCATGCAGTCATAGCTTATTAATAAATCCTATCTGCTTCACGTGTCCTGACCTTGGACTTTCCCCCAAGAGGGAAAGAAAGGACGTATTTCACATGTAGGTGTCTGTCTGATAAATGCCTCTGAACCAAGCAGTGCCGGTGCACTAACCTGAGTTTGTAACAAGCTCATCAGGAACTGGAGCTGACAAGATCAACCATCAGTCAACCCAAGTAAGAAACAGAGTTAAGGAGTTATTCTCCATTTGACCTCTGATATTCCCCAGGATGCCTAACAGCAGCTCTAGTTCACATCATTTCATCTTACGCATCCTTCAGATATGAAGAACTTGCAGTGCTTGTTTGGAGCTCTTTAGATTTCACTTCCTGATGTCTTACATAAGCCTAACAATATCTATACATTTAGACTTTTCTACTCCCAGGATTTGCGGCATGAAGCAAATTGCCTGCTGTTGTACGGAAAGAAAAACAAACATAGAAAATTATAGGGGAAAATAGAAGGAATTACAGTTTCAAAACCTTCTACTGCCCATCAAGATTTTTCATTATTATTTGTTTGAAACCTCCCTCTCACAAAAAAAAAAAAAAAAAAAAAAAAGAAACCTCTTATAAAATTCAGTAGCACTATATTTCCATGGCTACAATCTTGTTAGAAAATCTTACAAGCTAGAACTCTCTAGAACATCTTGAGGACTAAAGCTTTTCATGTTTCATATCATATTTTCATGTTTTCATATTCATATAATAATTTTTTCATATTTAACTGATTTATTGATAGGAGTAAGTGCAAGCTCAATTTTTAACATTCACACCATGCATACAATTACTTTTCAAAAAGTATTGACATTGTTAAAATTGAAAAATAATTTGTGAACTAGTGCTACCAATTCCCAAATTCCTTACTAAGTATTCATACTACAAAATGATACTGTTTTGTGTTTCCAAATGATAAATCATATAAGCTGTACAACTCAATTAGCCTTCCCCCCCCCGCCCCCCTTAATAAACATAGATTGGAAACCAATGTAGATTATTCCAATTAAAGAGCAAAGAAATAAAAATAAAGAAAATAACAATACATGTATTTTGATTTTTTTTTTTTCAGTGAAAAGTACTTCTGGATATGGAATTTATCATGGAACTATCATTTTTTATCCAGATTTCATGTGAAACTGTTCCACATTGTAATTCATAATTTTAATTGATCATTTTATTTAAATAGGAGGCTAATAGAAAGAGACATAGATACTCTCACCTCTCTTTTTATACATTCATTTTTTATTCTTTTTTGTTTTCCATGTGTGTGTGATAATAATTATTTTTGGTTTCTAAAGACTAAAAGAGAAGTTCTTGTTTTATACCAGCAATGCACATAGAATTTTTTTTTCAGAGTCTTTTCCAACTGCTCTTTATATTATCACAACAGTCACAAACAACATTTCTCAGTTCCAGTCTAAACAATGACATTTGTCACTGATACGTGGATGTTATTACGTGATCATGGATGGATTTCATTACTTGTACTTTTGCATCATTGCTATTAGTGGAAGACCTGAATTTCCTTCTGCTACATTGTGAAGCTTCCGGCAGATACTAACAGAGCTGAGAGCCAAAACACAAATCAGCTACTATGATAAATAGACAGGCAGAAGGGGCAAAATTTATCTGCTTCTCCATATTCAGATAAAATTCACTCAAGCTAAGATCCAGTATATTGAAAGTCTCAAAAGATGACTTGGACAAGACAAAGTAAAATAAAGAAGGTGTCATTTTTTCTTCATTTAATATACAGAAGACAGCTTTTATCTACCTACACAAGAACAAACAAACACAAGAAGCAAAGCACCAAACAAACAGCAACACCAGAAGTGATTACTTGTTCTTTGAATTTTTAAAGATTCGTTTTCTCAGTGTAATGCTATTATCTATTCTAACAGCATCTGTATCACTGTTCTAAAAGCAGCAAGGTAATGAAATCTGCTTGAAGGCTGAAGTGTTTCTTATTAAATCTTTACAAACTACAGTTAGACTAGTATCCCAAAACAAAATAAACCTGAGGAACGTTTTTGCTTTTCAGAGTTTTCTATCACAAATATTTCACCTGAAGATTGAGAAAACTCTGGCTATATCCCTGAATCATCCAGGAAATCCCTAAAATCACAGGAGCAGACAGAGCTACAAATACCTGATATTTCTAAGGCAAATAAATAAAAACATAAAGCTCAGAGTTTTTTAAAAATGATCAGAATGTCTTCTCATGCAATAAAAGAGGCACAGGTCCAATTCTTCAAAATTTTCAGTTCATATCTCTTGCTGCTTGTGCCAACAACACATATGGGAGCAAACAGTGAGGTGAAGATAGTTATCTGCATGTGACAGAATTTTTGCCAATATATAGTATCGCCAGCAATTCTTGCTGGTACCTGGTGGTACCTAGTAGTATCTACAAATCCACTTGCTGAAGCCTTTCATTGTACTTAAAAGACTGGCTACAAAACCAATGCTGCCAAGTTTATTCTGATTCTCAACATTCGTGCTAAAATGCATTATTTCTACTATGCCTTCATCCTCTTTCTAGACAAAAAATGCTACAACACTCTGCACTCTCCTGTCTTAAAAATGGTTCAGACAATATATGTTTAACTAAATAATACTGCTATCTTCCATTACCCATTTTTCATATTTTTGTCATCTATAAGTAATACATAAACTGTAAGTGATGTAAAAAATGTGGTTCTTGTTACATTGATTAATGCTACCTAATGCTGTTAGCAGACAGAGAGAGAAAAAAAGAGAGAGAGAGAGAGAGAGACAGAACAACATACAAGAGTTAAGTAATGGCTTCAAAATTATTTTTTTAGTTTATTTTGTGCAGCAGCTATGCAAGCCTTCCTTTTTGTATGCATCAAGTCAATAAGATATCTGTTGTGCTTTTGCACAAAGAACAAAGATGCCTTTATCAATTCTCAAAAGTCTGTGGGACAAACCATTCATGCTGTCAAACCTCCTAAACCCCTTTCAGCAAATAATGAAATCCATCAGTGACAAATGTCAACATACTAATTTGTTATATACGGAACAAAAGCAACATTCAGACGAGGTGCCTCATTTCATGTTATATCAGCCCTTCAATTTGTAAGAATTTTATGGCAGCCCACAGATCATGCAATATTAAAACAGAACAGTATTATAATGACTAGAACTAGAACAATCTATTCTCCTTACAATAAGTGCTTAGCAGTCAAACAAAACTGTAAACAAAGTCTTTTGGGAACACCAAACTCTTTGCAATGTAGTAATTTTCCTCCTTTTCGGGAGATTATTTCCAAGTAAAATGGTACATACACACACACATTCTCTTTCGCACACAGTCACATTTATTATGCTGGTGGAAAAATGAGATTAAATTACATCATATCCAACGACAGAAGAACTTCAGTGTGCATGCAAATTACTTTACTATGCAGGACATCCAGCTATTATTGTTGAATCAGACAGTAAAAGGACAGTTTAACTGGAAGTAGTTAGTCTGCATGTGAATTATTTATTTGTCACACAAGGCATCTTGCTATTATTACCGTATTGTACAGCAAGGGACAGCTAAGTTTGAAATATCTAGCATACCTAAAAACTGAGCTAATGTCACTAAGTATTAAGTATTACCTAGAAATGAGCTTTTATACTGTTGCATCTTCATGAATTTAGCTTTTCACACATTTCCTAATCAGTTTCAGTCCATCATAAGTACTAAATAAGTATTATATATTATATAATATATATTACATTATATATTATTATGTTATTCCCTGCTGTCCAGGACAATACCACAGGATACTTTTATCTTCTCTTTTTAAGGATGCCAAAAGGAAGCAAACACCATTATAAACATTACAAGCATCTACTGAATCCATCATTTCTTCTGGAGTTTTTCAACATATAGATATGTCCACATAACTTGTGCATTGCAAATTCATCAAGTAAACCCTAAAAATATACACTTTTAAAGTTGTTGAATTGAGAACACCAAATTATGTATTTAGCAAAATGATAGAGAGAATACAGATTATGTTGGTATGTAAGGGTTGTGAGGTATTGGAATGGTGGAGTCACCATCCCTGGAGGTCTTTAAAAGACGTTTAGATGTTGAACTTAGCTATATGGTTTAGTGGAGGACTTTTTAGTGTTAGGTCAGAGGTTGGACTCGATGATCTTGAGGTCTTTTCCAACCTAGACAATTCTGTGATTCTGTATTTTTACAACTCCAGAAAGGGGGTGGGGGGTGGGGAGTGAGGGTTCTGGCCACAGCAAATAAATTGCCATGGGTCCAATGACGATAATTTTGAGATTTCTATTTTATTTTATTTTTCAATCAGCAGGGTTTAAAAAAAAAAAAAAAAAAAGGAAGAGGAGGAGGAGAAATTTGATTGCTACCCATCTATACTTCTGTGAATAGTTCTGGTGATACACTAGAAATTCTCTTCTTCTTCAGTTAAATTTTTGTCAAGGCCATACCTTCATGTTTGAATGGGGTTACCAACCACTCATAAGAACCAAACAAGATTCCCAAATTTCCACCAAGACCAGGTAGAATCAGCTTTCCAGTTAAAAACACTTAACGTTAGTTGCATGACAGGTAGTTCCTGTTGGATATTCCCTTGGAGACTCAGTTGGTTCTATACTTTGTCAGATGGTCTTGTTTCTATATATTCCATGCAGTCAGTATTGATCACATTAAGATTTTTTTTTTTAACTTCAAATGGCATTTGACATTCAAATCAGTTTGAATTTATGAACCCAAAGACCAAAATGTTTTGAAAATTGCATGATTTTTCAGAAAGTACAGACTGAAGTTTCCAAAGTTAAGTTTTCCAGCCAAATCCACTCACTTTGCTGTAAATCTAGTTAATCTCCACAGACACTAGTTACCTTAAAGTTTTAATACTAGCAGAATTTATTATTAACTGTGAGAACGCTCGCTGAGACTTGCATCAGTAATCAACCAGTGCATCTCCGACTTGGGTATATACTTGCTTGACTGCAAGTTGAATTTTAGCACAGCAGTTGCATGTCATTTTTGGAGCAGAGAACACTTAAAAAGACAGATTCCATACTGAGGTCCTGTTCTAGGTTGAAATCTTTAGGTCTATCATACCGTCCTCACCACCCATTAGCAAAGTTGTAGGTAGAAAAAAGAAGCTGTTACCCTCTCCATGGCCTAACACACCAAGGGACAGCACAGTCTGTTTCTGCTGGGCTCTGTTCCAAGCTCTGGAGAGAAAAGCTCTTCCATGACAGCACTACGTATTACCCCACCCCCCCTCCCACCCCGCCAGCAGCTATCACTCTGTAACTCTACCTCCAACAGGTTTAAAATTATTTAACTGGGAATTAATTGCAAATGTTACAGTTATGCTGATGTATGCAAATTGGACGTTGCTGTTTCTTCTCAGAAAGCATTGGAAATACCTTTCTGACTGCACTTGCATTTTGTTTTCTGTGATAATGACTTTGCATATGCACTACTGTATTAGCTCAGATCACCTGGCTGAGCGAAAACAGAAACTGATTTCCTAGAGACAAATAACATATCTAATCTGGCACTACTGAACAGCACATCAACACCAGGATTTGTTCAAAATCTAAGGCCCATTTCTCAGATACTACAAAGAAAAAATCAAAGATATGATAGCAGTAAGTAGAGACTGTGGCTTATACTGTCCATAATGTCAGAATGATTGGAATTTCCAGTATGTGCCCAGTGTGGTATTTACGAAAATGAAGGCGCTCAGACCATAAACACAATTATGTGAATCACACCTTCTCTGGCAATAGCTCATTTTTCAGAAAATCATGTGAAACTAAGACTTCATGTAGACTATAGTATTATGGTACAGCTTTCATTTTTATCCTTTTGCCTTTTCATTCCAGTAAAGGCAGGCAGTTTTTTAGTACGTGTAAATCAGGTGTATTCACACCAGTAAATTGATACAGAATACCAATATTGCTCTGTACGAGTGCTCAAGAGAAGCTCTCTCTGTGCTGTTTTAAGATGTCTTTAGCATTTCAAATTCATTGCAGACAAAATGTGATAACCTGAACTTAAGTTGTGGGATTCAGAGGGAGGAATTCATATGTAAATCTTTCTGTTCCAAGACATAGCTTGCACATAAATCACCTATATACTGTGTCATATTAATAACTAATTACAAATACATCACAGAAAATCAAAATCATAAGCATCAGCACTGTCACTAATAATTTTGCCTTACTGACCTACTGAAGGCAGTGAGGAATGGAAAGATTTTCCCCAAACAGCTCATAATCATATTCCAGAGTTATTTGGAGATAACTTGGTTCTGTCTCCAAACTAACAATATCGCCTCTTATATGTTGCCTTTTCCTTTTTCTTTGTTGTTGTTGTTGTCTGGAGCACCATTAAAGTATAACTGAGCTCAAGCTAGCACTCAGAAATACATAACATTTTATGCGTAAACATAGAAACCTTTGAAATAATAAGAAAGATATACAAAATAGTAGCAAAGCCATTTCAGTCACTGACAAGTTAGTCTCCTCCCTTCCTTCATCATGCTAAAGTCTAATTTGGGCTTTTAAAAATTTGCTTGGTGACCAAGCCATACAAAGCTGTCTTTTGGTGGTCTGTGACATCCTCAAGAAGGCCAACAAGTCTGTTCAGAATTACATCACAGATTTAACTCAGTATCTATAACCAACAAACTGGTGATCACACCAAAAATGTATTCCTGAACTCCTTAACTTTTTTTTTTGTGTGTGTGTGTAAATAACAGATATGTAAACAATAAGTGATAAAGAATATGCCAGAACATTCACTGTACTGGCTCTTTACTAGAGAGCCATAATACTACCCTGAATGTCAGCTTCACACACTTTAAGCAGAAGATGGTTTTCTGAGTAAGCTTAAAGATGTTTGAAATTCTAAAATTAAGCTACAGGGAAATGAACCTTTAGAAATAGCAGCACAACATCATACCACAAATGAGGCAGACTATAAAGTGAATATGACTAGACTGTTCAATTTCAACATTCAAAATTAGAATTAGAAGTCAAAAATATTATTAACTTGCCATATCACAGCACATAGTAACCCCCTTTGTTAAGCAGAGACATAATTTATGCAATATTGTGCAAAGAGCAAGCAGTCATCACAAACCAGATGCCTGCCACCTGGCAAGAAAAAGGATTGCCCTTGAAATTGAAAGGAATGAAACCATCCTTTATGCTACCACAGACAAAGGAAATCCAAAAAACATCCCAAAAAAAACAGAGGTAGTCTTTTATTCACAAACCACAATCTCCAAGCAAATTTTTAACATTTTCAAACACACATCTCATTAATTTCCCCCAAATCTATCACACTTCCAAATCCCTAAAAAAAAAAAAAAAAAAAAGTGTCCTTCTCTCTTCCTTGTAAGCACTCTCAGCAGTCTATTTAGAAAGTACCTATACATATTCCTCCACCAATTTCAATGGGTTAGCTCTTGATCTTTATCATACATTTAAGATCCCTATTAGCAAATTACCAGCAACAAATTGATGGGTAGCATGGGTATGTGAGGAGAAAATTCATACAAGAATACTCAGACTACACTGTATCACATATCAGCCCTAGGAAAAAATGAAAAACCATGTTTAAAATTTCCACTAAAATATAATCCACAATAAAATAGATGCTAATATTCATAAGACATGCTATAAAATTTTAACAATATTCTGAAACATACAGCAGTTTGACATTTCAGCTTTTCTCAAAATAAAATAAAATAAAATAAAATAAAATAAAATAAAATAAAATAAAATAAAATAAAATAAAATAAAATAAAATAAAAATGCTTTTCCTGTGCAAGCACAACCAGAAGAAATCTATGTAACAAATTCAGTCACTGAAATGTAAAATAAAGCATCAAAACGTCTTTAAATATATTGAAGGTTTAGGTTTTGATGGTAGTATTGACAAAACTTTCGAAATGTGTGTTTTAATTCATATTTTTCTTCTAAAATTAAACTGTTTCAACTATTTGGATGGAACAGATGAATGAAATGAGAGTGCAGACTGAACTGTTTTGGAAGGATAGCTGATACAGTTTAATGTATATTAAGAGCTTCAAATAGTTACTCATGCACACAGGTTTGAGAATCTATTTGTACCTTTCAAAGAATATTTTTTCTTATGAGAATATATTCCAATCTTTAAATTGCACTACACATGTTAATCCAGTTTTTTAGAGAACTATTGTTATTTTGACTTCAAATATAGTGGAACAGACAGAAAGGTTACATGATCGTTCTCAGGATACAGGAGTCTGTTTTTCATTCCTTCCCTCACACATCAGTGAATAAGTACAAGGGTGCAGAATAATTTGGAGATGGCCAACACGTCAGAGGAATCTGTTCTGTCTGCAACACAAAAACCCTAAAAAGTTGTCAGTGGCAGAAAAAGTACAAAAGCTAGCAAATAATTCTTCAGAGTAAAAGAATAAAAAATTAAAAGAGTATAAAAATAATCTAATAACAATCCTTATTTCATTAGCTTTATCAGTGTTCCTCAGTACAAGGATAAACAAGTTATTAATATAAAAACTGCCCAGATTCCCCCCCGACACACCCGTATGACTCGAAATGTCCCTTGTCCTCTCAACAGATTTGTCAGTGTTGTTTAAGGAATGCTCTTAGGTATACCATTGAACATTTCCAAAATGAGCATGTGGACACCCATGTCATGACAAAACATCACATCAAGCCAGTTCTATTCAGTCTTCTCTACTTGCACTTAACGAAAATAATGAACATTTGAACAGTTTCCTACACACCATAAAAGACAAATAATCCACTGCCAAGAGACCTCCCTCACCTTGGTTAAAGCTTAGGATAAGTAGATGTCAACAATTAATTCAAAGGAAAATTTGTTGGAATACCTGGTTTGCAGTTTGAGCATTAATGATAACAACAGACACCAGCCCGACGTTTTTAAATCAAGCAACTTCAGCAATAAGTAGAAAGGGATCAAAACATCAAGAAATTCAAACCATTGCTTAAAGGATTTGCCAGATTTATTGTCCCTGCGAAGATTAAAACCACCCACCATTAGAACTGTATATATGTATCACTCAGAAATATCAAAGGTCTAAAAATTATGAAATCAGGAGAATGGTTTCTAGGCAGATAATAAATAAAGCGCAAGTTCAGAATACACAGGCTGAAAAATAACCAGGTAATTACGTAAAAAGGAGCTGACCCAATCTATCATTCCTGTTGTAATCAACAGGCATAGGAGTATGCTCAAAGTTGCCAGAATAATAGTAACACCTTTTCCCATGGCTTAAGTTAACGAAACTAATGATAGCAAGATAAAACAAGGGCATTTGAAACTACCACAACAACAGACTCACTGACACTTTGTAAGAATTACGGTGTCAGCATAGGTGTCTTCATATTCTCACAGACCTCTCAAGCTTAATGAGTGAATACTGGAGTAAAGCTGCATGTTTCCCTGAGCGTGAGAGAGGGAAAGGGAGTCTTTTTGTATCATACTATCTTGGTGCATCACCAACATGTTTTTCTGTCTCTTTTTTTTTTTTTTTCTTCTTCTTTTTTTTTTTTTTTTTAATAAGCATAAAAAAACTATGTGAAAACAAAAAAAATAAAAAGTTGCCAGCATGTAACAACTGGAGCAAGGCACAACAGAGGACTTTCAAACCACATCTCAGGCTTATACTCAAACTGAGTTTGCAAGGAAGTTTAGCGTCTGGAAGCAGGATTAAAACTTTTTTTTTTTTTTTCTTTTTAAATCCCAATTCTATGACAACTGCACTGAAATATCAAAGGATCTGAGTTAATAATAGATTACATGGTCGTATCCTTTTCTCTAGAAGAGGCAGGTCTGGCAACATCTTACAGATCCCTTCTAGTTCCTCCTTCAGCTATGTTATTAGCTTCAGATGGGAGCCAGAAGTAATACACATGACCACAAACAAACTCTTTAGTCTCACTAAGATCCGTAAGTATCAGTTGCTTATTTAAGGATCTCAGTAATCTTGTCATTGCTGTTTAATTCTGCCCCTTTAACAAGAAGGAACTGACCAAGATATTGGTCAAGCCTGGAGGTTTCTGTGTACCTGCTAACAACTGCAGATACAAAGCATTTTAGGTGACAGATTAAAGCTTAGTGCTTTTGGGGGGTTTCCTTCTGGAGCCTTACACCACACCTCAGAAGGACTACATGTTTCTTTCCAACCAGCTCCCTAAACTATCTACAACATTTGCCAGTCAAAATACTACCAGGAAGATCAGGTGGTATTCCAATCCAAGACAGAAATGCTATTTAAGTATTTCTTAAATAGTATTTGAGCTATTTACACAGGAGCAGACACCGAGTTGGGTCAAGAACTAGCAACATAATGTTCCTGGATGGTTACAAGGCTTCTGCAAATACATACATGTATTCTATATGTGATATTGGCATCATTGAGCCATATGTGCATCAGAAATCTGGATTTAGGCATAAAAGAGCCCAGGAAAGGACAATCCACAATCTATAATGCTGGTTCATTCAATATAAGCAGAATACACTTTTCATCAAGGAACTCTGTATTGTACTGTTTTTAAGTTGAAAATTTCCAAAGGCATGTATCAGGTAGTTAGGTGCAGAAAAACTGAATTATGGTACCACTTACATAATACAGCCCACAACTCAACGCCAAGAATCATTCCGCTTAATAATTCTCAAACTTTATCACCTCTGTTTATTTGATTAGGAAGAATTTCCCCCAATTACATATATATATGTGCGTGAGTATAAAGAAAAAGTTCTTCAGTTAATATAGACATCTGCAAACAAGTCCTGAACACATACATTGGACAGGTAAAGTGAGAAAATGTCAGTAGATTTGGAATTGACAAACAGGAAGAATTAAGATCATACTGTCAGGTCTTTCATTTTCCCATCCACTGCAGTGCTGTAGCCTTATTTGATAATTTGACATAGTTAGAATGAAATTTATGTTGGTCATATTACCAAAGCATAAACAGCAGAGCAAATGTGCAGTAAATGCAGGAGACATAAGCAAAGATGCTAACACACTGTTGCTCCCTAGAGGTCCAGGGACTGGCTGCACATAGCTGTGATCAGTAACTTACTGTGCAGGGGCAGGGTGCTGATCAGACCCACAGCGGTTCATCAGCTTTGGGTTTCTCACAATTACAGAGCATATCCTACATCCAAATCAGAAAAAGGCTGACTTCTAAGATAGCTGTAAAGGAGAAGAGCATAAAGCAACAAATCCAACTCAGAATGCAAACACTTGCAGGAATCACAGTGATTCTCTTTGCTGACTATGTTCTCAGGCCTTTTAGGGAACCCCATGCAGAGAAGTAAAAGAAAGTTATGTTCGTATATTATATTCATTACATGTATTCATTTGAGAAAATGCTTAAAAAGCCAAGTTCATTTCTTCAGATGTATTACATCTGACTCTTGTTATTTCAGTGGGAGTCATCTGTGTATTTGAAAATATAATTTTATTCTAATATATATCAGAGCCTTAGTATCTATCTACTCTAATACTTCTGTGATTCTATGATTCACATGTGTAAAGCACATTTCAGTCCATAAAGCTTTGGCCAAGTTTATAATTGAAGTTTTAAACAAACAAACAAAAAAACCCTTAACAATTGACTTGCAGTGACTGACAGCAGGCTTCCAATACCCACAAAAGAGGCTATCCACATCCTGAACTAAAACAGGAGGGTATAAATTGAGCTAAATGCAGATCAGCTCATTGACCAATAATTCTCACCACAAACTTATTGTTTGGTAAAAACATGCCTCTTACAAAAAAAAAAAAAAAGTTGTATCCAACAATGTTTCCATTCTGCTAATAGCATTAGTGGAACCTAAAAAATGAGTATAAGTTAATATTTGGAAGAGAGCAAGCCTTTCTGAACAGTGGAGTCATATGAAGCATGATTTTTTTCTTTAAATATTCTTCCTATAACCACTATATCCAGCTCAAACTCTGCCAAGTCCTTCTTATGCAAGCCCATGTATCAAACAAATGCTGAGAAAGCGGAGCCTGCACCATCTGGGTATGACAACAGGGAGGTGGATAACTTCAGCATAGTGCTGGCACGGAAGCAACAGTCCCTTGCTGGCCCTACACAAGCACCACACAAAGGATTTGCCAGTAGAGATCTTTGCAACACACATTACAAAACAGACCTCAGGAATAATGAGTACACAACAACCTCAAGTACCTAGGATCTCATAAAGGAATATGTACAACTATTGAATAGAAAGAGCTTCCTCAGAGTCTTCCAGAGAAACACACGGCTTTCTGCAATTAGCACCGTGACAAGAAAACCCCAAACCATCATATGCACAAGTTCCTTGTCCAGTGAATGCTCCAGGCTTTCAGTTTAAACATCATGTGACATGAGATAATCCAGCACTGGCATTTGCCAGAGGTGCTTCACTGTGCTTTTCCAACTTTTGTACACAAAAAGAGTAAGTAAATGGCAGGCATTTTTAACTATGTTGTCAGCACTGACAATTGAACAGAATAAAACACAGCCTATTTGTAAAAGAGAATATGTGGCACTCTTTGATCAACTGGAAAGTTCCAACAAGCCTGCCAGTGCTAGATCCGTATCTCCTACACAGGCTTCTCCTGGCCATACATGGCAATAGATTAACCCCAGCTCACAGGTAGCAGCTCTCTCAGCAAATCCAGGACCAAAGAAAATAAATTATCTCCAGGCGCTTTGTCTCTGTATGGCATAACTACGGAACTGTAACAGTAGCCTATAGTCATACAATTCTTTCTGTCTGAACACTGGCTACGTCTTCCTATGAATTATGCATTTGGGAAAAGACGGTTGGGTTTTCAAATGCTGAATATAACACAACATTTTGTTTGCCTAATTTCTGTGGAAAGAGTAGGAGAGAATCTTAAACCAAACAGAAATAATTGTTTCCAGCACCACAGTTAGATTTCAAGTAACATAAATGTTAACATATACCATTTGTATTTTCAGCTTTTGCAAACAGAGTTGACTTAAAGGCACTACACAAAATTAGGAGGACTAGCTATTTGTAATCTCCAAAATTTTACAAACTTTGTATTATTATTATTATTTCCTTCAGAAGTTGAGAAGAGTTAAAAACTAAACAGAAGTCACAGAATGCCAGACCTGAGAGGTAGCGAAGAATGGAAGACATGTGTCACCCTATGTGCATCACAGAATCACTGAATGCTGGGACTGAAGGGACCTTGAAAGACCATCTAATCCAGTCCCCCTGCCAGAGCAGGAACACCTACATCAGGTCACGCAGGAACGCGCCCAGGTGGGTTTTGAATGTCTCCAGAGAAGGAGACTCCACAACTCTATATTCAGGGCAGAATATCAGGATGATATGCTGGGTGTGTACAAGGTAAGGATTTTTTTTCTCTAGCAAAGACTATTTCCAATCAGATGCACATGTGCAAATGCTCCCCTGAAGTGGAATGTGTATTTTGACAGTCTCTTACAGGAGGTATTCACTGCCACCTATTTTGAGTGGGTATAGCCTCTGACCTGAACCATAAGAAGGCAGATACTTCCACGATAAATGCATGGCTATTAACTCCTTCTTTCCAGGTCTCATTTAGGAGTCCAAAGACAGCCAATCTTTATGGTAAAATTATTGAGACACAGTTTTCATAGTGCCTTGGAGATCTAAGGTTACTAACAGGCGACAGCAACACAGATACTGTAGTCACCCAGAGCAAACAGCTTAAATAACTCCTTCACTGTCAGACTAGTACTATCAGCTCAGGTGGAAAGCCTGGGTGTTAAGAAGCAATTGCTATAGCAAAAATTCCTAGTTTAGTCTCATGACAGGAACTTGCACACAAGATGAGAAAACTTGGTCCTACAGCTGATACCATACAGAAAATATGCAGACAAATTCTCTCATCCACACTTTTCCTGATGCATTCAGAGATGACTATCTCTGTAGGTAAACATGCCAAATCTGATTTCTTCAGGCCGGTTATTAGTAATGCAATTTCATAGCTAGTAACACAAACAGATAATTTGGATGACAGTGTCCACCTGTAGAAAAACATTTTAAAAATTATAACAAACCAAGCGGCAATGAAAAATCTTTTAGATTTTTTAGATTTAGATTAGTCTTTTAGAGTTTTAGTGTGTTCCAAGCACCGAGCTTCCAGAAGCACTGATACTTCAGGAGGAAGAAAGTTGTTGATATCCCCAACATAAAAACACACTGCACATATAATTCACTTGTTTTCACTACGTATGCAGTTTCTGTAGTAACTATGCCAATATTCCATACAAAAAAAAATACACACAAGTAGATACATGTTGCATATTCCAAAACATAAACTTGTTGGTTTTTTTTGTTTGTTTGTTTGTTTTCCCCAGCATAAAAAGGCATAAAATCAGCTACTAAAAATATAACAGAACAAACTATTATGAATACATGAAAAACAAAATGCTAAAATGGAGTGTGAAGGTGGCTCTGATTTATAATAACTGATGCTTTCAATCAATTCAAGAACAGAAAAAGAAAAAGATCAGTGTGGTAACAGTTTATAAACAGGAAGGATTTATTCTTTTTTTCAATTTGGAATGGTAAAAGCAAAATCTAATCAGAATGAAAAGGAACAAACCGACAGACTAAGAAAACCTTAATGTAATACAGCCATTTTTTAATGTGATATTCTATCATTACCTTCACAACAAGATTACAGTGCAACAATATTACATTCAGATCTGGATAATTTGTGCTTGACTACATCTGGCTATGCGAAAGATGTAAGGTACAGGGCAAGCTTTCTAGCACATTTATCTGCCAACTCAGACTAGTTTAATTCAATGCCTGGATTTAGTTTGTTTGTATTTTTTAATGCAAAAGAAACTTAAATTTATAAACGGACTGTGAATGAATGCAGATTAATCTCTATTTTTTTTTTTTTAAGTGTCAATATGATTATCTTAGGAATGTCTTGCATTTTTAGACATACTATAGTAGCTTAAAAATCTAAAACTATATGTATATTTTTAGCCTTTCTATTCACAGCTCTATTGAGATTTCTCTGGCTCCTATACTCTTGGTATCTCACCACTGACCCATATGTTATGTAGTTAAAAACAAACAACTACACTCTCCAGATATGAAAGCATACCTCCTACTGACGTCAACAGGAACCCCGTGAAGGAAATCTTAAACCAGAATATAACCCAGAAGTCTTTAAAAATAACATCACAGAGACTGTGTAAATCTCAGACAAATGGCTATTCTTTCCCTTCCTTGTGAGCATGCAATGCCCATTAGCATTGAGATCTATGTATGTGTTTTAAAAGAGCATCTTTTAAAGGGAGACTGTACACATTGAGAAACCTATGTTAAAACTAATTCTAAGTAGCAGTATACCACAGAAAAACAGACAAATAAGCAAAAAACAAAGAAGTTGAAATCACCTTGCAAGTTCCACAGTTGTGACTTGCAGAGCTTTTAATGGTCTATTATTATGACAATGTGATTTATGTGGACGTTAATTGTAAGCAGAGAGAAAATGTAATGGCTGAAGTTTGATATCTTTATCTGGATGACCTAACAGCACTATTCTTTCCTGCTTTTCGGGTGGTTATTTTGAAAAGGTACTCTGTTTTGACACATTTAGCATTCTTGCTGAGAAGTAAGCTACACCGTTTAGAATAGGGCTTCATGTAACAGTTTGAACATCTATCCATTTTAGGTCAAATTATTACAACAGCCTACAAAGAAGCGTTCATAAACAAATGAAGCTGTCACAAAATAAGAACAAGCTCCTTTCTGTGCTTTTAGAGCAATGGATCACATTTAAGACAATATAAAACTAATGAGAAAAACATAAGCAAAACAATTAGCTTTGAAACTGAACAAATTATGTATATTTCTTGCTTTTACCCTCCTTGGACACCGCATTAATCAATAATTCAGAATGAACATATACAAACTCAGGGTGGTTCAGTCTTGTTATGCAGACATCCTTAACGAAAAGTTCTTATGCCATGAGATGCCAGGCATTTTTAAGCATGAAGCATTTATTTGCTGAATTCTTTTAAAAAATAGCACCCATAGTGTGCCCCTGATGTCAAGCAAATGAAAAATTCCCCAGAAAGGGAAATCTGTCTTCCACTTTATGTGATATAATAATCCCTGCTAATAATCCCTGGAAAAGTTCTCTCTGCGTTTCCATCCTGCTTTCTAGAAAATGGCGCCACCTACTTTCACACCTTTTAATTGAACTATTTTTCATTAAACAAGTAATTTCAGGGCATCCAGAATGTATTATACAAGCTTGTACAGTTTCACACCAAATCAGCAAAGTATTAAACAGCTCATCTTACTGCATACACAATGCCTGGTAGGTATGTGTATACAAACAAAAGTATCATACAGACTTACCAAGCCCCTCCTTATTGATCTATCCTTATTGATCTATTTTTTATTAACTCGTGTTGTGCAACCAAACAATAAAAACAACAGTTTACCATTAAAGTCACTTTCTAATGGTTTTCTTGCCATATTACTGAGTTACCTATGAAGTTATTGGTGGCTATTTTACACTCTACTACACAAGAAGTAAACGTGTCCTAATAGCTTTGATAGCTTTTGCACCACTTCCCAAGTGAAAAAGAATGAAGCACTAAAATGACAGTGCTATCAGAATTAAAATACCATGTCACTGGAAAATAAAAATTAATAAATACACATATTTTTCACGTTACTACTGTGCAAAACTAAGATACAGTGCAAATACTTGCATTTGTAAAACAAGCTTTCTTCATAGTTTTGATAAGTGAAAAAAATGTAGACTGTATAAAATAAAACTTTTATACAGTCTTATACGCTTTAAAACAACACTAAAAAATGTAAGTTATGTGATAAAAACAGACTGCTATAGGACTTGTCTCAGAATCTTTTAACAGTCTTTACATGTCTGAGAAAATTATTCCTGAAAATACACACTGTATAAACAAAAGCTGATGACTGAACAGAATTGTTTTAATCAACATAAACACACAACAGCATAAAGTTTTGGAAAGTCTTCCTAAAGCCTTACAATCTAAATAAACTATACGTGGGGGCAGGACTAATTCCAGTCTCTTACAGTTGCATAATTTGGGAGTACTTTGACTAGCTTTCAGTTGAGGTAATCTACTAACAACAATATGACTAGAAGCAAATTTGGATTCTGTACAGTTTTATAAATCACACTGCATTAAGCCATGTGACTAACATCTGTTGCACATTGTTTTTGCTTTGATCCTTCCTTCAGGGGAAAGGCAGAGGCAAATATGTTTCTTGTTTTGATAGGGATATATATATAAATATATCTGCAGTATTAAATATTTATGCAAAGCAAACGAAGGCAACATTCCCCTTGCTCCTGATAGCAACATGGTACAGTATGTCCTGTCTCTTACTTATTGGGAGAATTCACTTGGCAAGATTAGATCGACTCCACTGACATTTGTCTGCCTGATATGCTCGTTTTCTTCAGTTTTCCTGTGTTGCAGATCAACACAGATTTCACCATGGTAAAACTTTACATGGGCTCTTAGGGTTTTACATTGGTACGATGGAGGGTTTTGAGATACCTAAGACCTTGAAATACATTCTAAATCCTATGGAAAGCCAGTCTGAAAAGCAGATGTTTGATAGGTTTCTGACAAAGCCTCTGCATATAAATCTGTTATATCCTACTATCGTGGCAAAAGCCTTTCTCAGTGTGATTGTTTCACACTTCTGAACCACAAAGATGATATCAACGTGTAGATTTTTGTCAAGTTTCCCATTCAGTACCTGTTGCCCGCTGGTGTCTACACACATCTCTGCAACCATTCCAATTAGCTGAAGATAAATGTAGTTCATTCTGGAGGTCATTGACTCTGACCTGATTGCCGTCAAACAAGAGGCTTTGCAGGTACTATTGGCTCAGCATGTCCAGGTTGTTGAGATAAAAATTAGTCAAGGGTTCCATTTTGGTTCTTTCTATAGAGTTTCTTGGGCCACACAGGTTCCTGAGTACGCCTGTCTTACTGTTATATTCTCCAGTCAGAAGTTCTGTAGGCTGTTGATCAACACCTTTATCTTGCTGAGACAAAGGCACAGGACTCAGTGTGGCAATGGCTCTCTAACTCTTCCACTTCTAGGCCATGCCTCACATAACTGCAGCTTACAGGGTTGATACTGGCTCACATGTCCTACAGACAATGTTCTTGGTTTCTAGTCATAGCTTAGTCTGAACTTAACACTGCAGCTGCAGGTTGTCCTGATGCTACTGCTGTTTAACAGAACATAGGGGAGAAAAAAAAAAAAAAAAAAAAAAAAAAAAGCCATTATTCATTATTATCCTGTTGTCTCAAATTCATTACTATCTTGCTTTTTTCTAGCACTATAGTGGATTAGTGTGATGGTATGCATGAACACAGCATGAACTGGGATGCCTAGGAGTAGAGGCAATAAGAGGATCACACAGTAAGGAAAAGGCTCTCCATGTGCTGTGCTAATGGCACACTGATTAGCGAGTGGATGATCAAGACCAGCACACCTAAATGCAGTTTCCAAAGACACCCAGGCTTGAAGACAAAGGATGGTGAACAAAGCCTGATGACTCACCAAGTCGAATAGAATGGAAATGCTGATCACAGTCAGCTTCAAAAGGGTACAAAAAGACATATCCAAAAAGGCATATCCAAAAGCTGCAGCACATGGTTGCCAACCCAGGAAGAACCCAAGACACATTAAGGACCCAAAACGAGCCTGGACACAAGTATTGTGGTGCCTGACTGTTGGACAGACTTCTTGGACACCATGCACATTCCAGCACATGCTTCACTGTGACTGTGTCAGCTTTCAGAGAGATTTTGTTGCAGACCAACTAATTATTTCTAAAGGAAGCCAGACAGGGATCTGTGCTGCAGTTGTGCACACCATTTCACATCAACAGGAAAGAAAGGGGCTAAACAAATAGCACTCCTTGGGGCAGCTTCAATGTACAGGAACAGATATTTAACTCAGGGGGTGAGAATGAATCTAGTACAAAGTACACCCTCCAACTGTACATAAGGTAGATGTAGGGGCCTCTGTAGTGACTACTTCAACCTATTCATCCACTGTGTTACTCGCTAATATAGACAATTACAATAATAGGGCAAGTATTTTAAGACTGCTTTTTCATCTCATTTTTATTTTTCTCGTTTTTTTTTTTTTTGTTTGTTTGTTTGTTTGTTTTTCTTTAAAAGAGTAATACAAATAAATATTCAGAAGCAAAAATGTCCAGAAGCATTTGTAAAGTTACTGGCTTGCAACTACTGATCACGTCTAAGCATGGTGATCTCTAAATTACAGCTTAGCTCAACATTGTGTAACTTGTTTGTCCCAGCCTTTGAATCTGATTTCAGTGTGAAAAAGGACATAATGTACTTACTATCTGGTATCTGAACTAGCTTAAAGGAACTGATTGTGTGAACTCACTCAGCTCAGCTGAATTTCTCCATGACAAAACATCCATGACACTATGTACTTCAGCATCCGTTCCCTTCCTGGTTTATTACAGGCAGAAAAAAAAATAATAAAAATCAAAAGCAAAGGCCAGCCAATCCCCTCAACACATTCTCCAAAAATAACAGTGAAGGATCACAAGTTCTTTCCACAGTTGCTGAACCCCATCTTTCCTACAGTAACAAAAATGTGTACTTTGCTGACAAATTAACACTGCTTAAGCTGTTCTTAAAAATTTGGCCATCCACCAGACCCTGTAAACAACCAGAATTTTTCATCCAAAAATAGAAAACTTTCTTGTGGAGGGTGTGGTAAGCCACATCAACACTCACCTCCAAACATTCTTGGTCAAACCAAAGAAGCGGAAGGCTATTTAATTTTAAAGAAAAAACATTATAGACTACTGCAGTAATGCGTAAAGTAGTTGGAAGTGACACACTGTGGAAGGAAACCAAAAAGAAAAAGGAAATTATGTTCCTTGGCAAAATGGGTCCAAAGCTGCCAGCATCTGATGGTGGCCGTGTTGAAAAATGAGTTCTACATCCTTAGCCAAACAGCAGCCGCAGCAGCAGCAGCTTATTGAAGGTTGTAGTCACTGCCCAGCAGCAGATTCAGCAGCAAATTTAACTAATCAGCATATAAATGTCAGAAAGTAACACTAGCCAAACAGACTGGATTAACTATTCTAAAAGCACAGAACATGTGACAGATGGAAAAGATGCCTTTTGACACATGCTGGAGACTCCCAAAGATTACAGTCCCAACTCAGAACTGTAAAGCCCCCCCAGGCCAATGTCCAGCCCATTGCTGCTGAAGTTAGGGGAAAACCTCAGACCTCACATGACGTATCACCACAAACAAAGTCAGAACTTTGCTAAGGAAACTAGCAATGGATCACAAGACACTAAAGAAAGGTTTGGTTATTCCCTCGCATAAAGGATAACTGAAATTCAGCCTAGGTGTTTGTGAATTCCCATGTTAACAGAAATGGGGACTGAGCAGAGAAAGAAACAGTTCAACAAATGACAAAGTCAAAAGGATGAAGTATACTGCTGACCACCACAGATCTGATAAAACTGTCCTTCAGAAACGAAGTTTTCCAACTGACAGAATGTTACAACAGCAAAGAAAAATAATAGCAAATACAGGAAGTATAGGATGCAAGCCATTAAGCAGAGGGAGACATAGCTGAATGGTCAAGATCAAAGTTAGTACTGAATTACAACACAGATGAAGAAAGGAGACTATACAGTAGCATAGAAGGGGTGAATGATATGAAAGAGGAAAAAATAGACATGTAACAGCTGAGAGAAGTGAAAAAAATCCTAAATGCCAATGCTATTAAAAGAGATATCATGAGATAAGTTTTCAAAGAGGACAATGATAAATAAGACCAAAAGCTACACTGAAATCTAGGAGTATTAAGTTACCTTGGTCAGAGGCAGTAAGCATATCATAAAGTTTTTGCAGACAGTCTCAAAGTTGGGGGGAGGGGAGGAGGGAACTGTGACAAGAAATGCTTTCCCTCCTGACTGATTCATATGAAGTAAGCTCTTTAGCACCAAATTTTGTTTATACAAGAATTTACTGGAAAAATAGCATATTTCTGTTTTGAATCCTGGCTGCAAAGGTGTGTAATAGTGAAAGCCTCATCTAACCCACATCCAACCACTTGGTATGCAGTAAGAAAAACAATCTGATCATAACAATAACTTAATAAGTTGTATTCGTGGCAATGGAAGATGAAATATTCTAAATTATTCCATTAATTTTTGAAGACGGTTATGGTAAGGTTTGTGGGTTTTTACAGTTGTTGTTGTTCTCCTGTGTGTTTGTTTGACACAGTCTGCCACAGACTATGTGAATATGCATACTGTTACTAGAAACAAGCTAACATACATATTTGGGAAGGTTTTTGGAGACATGTGGAAAGAACATACAGTTGAGAGAAAAATAATTCATTGCAGAGAAAGACCTAATTTTCATTTCATAACACATGTTCTAAGTGTTCTGCTTGGATTATTTTTAGCTTATGTTAATTTTTCTTTTTATTTGTCTTTCTTCCCAAACTTTCTGGAAGTTAAAAAAAAAAAAAAAAAAAAAAACCTTGAATCTCTGCCCCAAAGTAATTCACTATCTGTATTGCACAAGATCTAAAACCTTGTGTATGTTGCTCACTTTAAATTACCTGACAATCACACTTCTGGAAAAACGTCAAAACCAGCAGAGAGTTCAACCCACAGACGTGAAGAAACATAAATCTTCTGCTGAACTCTCTTTTTGTTTGTAAACATTCTGTGGTCCTTCCACTTGCTTCACAATCATCTTAAACTTTTCCTCATATAAGCTTATTCCGAATTTCATCTTGTAGAAGGAAAGGGAACAACATTAAAAACAAGCCCTTTTAGCACCAGTTCATAGAAAATCCACTCAAAAAAGCCTTTCTAACAGAAGTGAGAATAAACATCATATAATTGCAAAAATGCATGTAAGGACTTTGAAAGCCTTGTTTCACAGTTTTGGGCAGGCTTATGGGTTTGCTCTTAATTAAAAGACACTTTTAGGCCAATTTGTTTCAAAAGAGCCCAAGACATGGCACATGCAATTATTAATAACAATAATAGAAAAAACAAATCTAACAAATAGCATAAACAGGATAATCAGAATGCTGCAACAGGCCCTGAAGACACTCCTCTCCCTTGTCCATCATTGACTTTTTGTCACTTCAAAATGTCAGGGGCTGTGAGATCCCTAATGAGCATTTCTAACACACAAACATTTTCTAATGAGACAAAAAAAAAAAAAAAAGTCTTAAGTAGGGTGCTAACCCCATCTTGAAGTTTACTCAAATTTTAGCCTTACATAAATGTAAGTTTTGAGATTTGCAAGTTTCAGAAAGAAACTACTGCTGTGTTCTTCACGTTGCAAGACCAAAAGGAAAAGCACTCCACAGGAACTGTTTGAAAGGGCTACGTGTTCTCTTCTGTAATTAGGTACTTTGGAAGACCTATTCCCTTACTCTGTCTCTTGGTCACTACCCAAAATTAAAATAGTAACAGACAGAAATAACATGCAGGAACTGGTACTGCAGCAATTTACTACATTTGTAACGTTTATACTTCACTGGTGTCAAATATACAGTTTGGAGGACCAGAAGGAAATTCGGTATTTTTCACTGTGCCATGCAAAACACACCAATCAAAACTGTTTTCTTTACCTACTGATCTAGCTCTGCTTGGAATATGTTCACTAGCTCTATATCATCTTATAGTCTGTTCTCTTGAGGGTGCCTATGTCCTTGCTCATGCCTGTTTATTTTACTTCATGATATCACTTCTCAGCACCTCCTATACCAGTTTGTCTTCACAACATTGATAAATAACTACTTCACAACTCTGCCTGTGTCTTTCTCCTTGCTGCCTCCTGATTTCTACACCCCTGCAGCTGAAAACAAGAGAAAGTCAGCGGTTTGGCCTCTGTCAAAACATTACAAACAATATGCTTGGAAGCAGTCTTTATGCACAGAACTGCCTAGCACAAGGCACTTCAGTATGGACACACATAGCTGCAGTGAGCACTGGAGGAAGTCCATACTTGGTAGGATTGGTATCACATGCTAATTCTCCCTGTTTCTCAGCTGGAAAGCAGTGAGACACACTTAACATAACATACACTACAAGCATGACAAGGAGAACTGGTATTAGGATTATCTCCTTATTTATTTATTTATGTATTTATTCTCCCCATGTATTAGAAGTGGTGCTTCAGGTAACTCACTGCACAGCAGAGATGGGCATTCAGTTTCAAAACAGCCTTACGTTTCCCACCTCTCTAAAAGGGATGCCCATAAATAACAGAAGTAGCAGGACATCCCAACTCTGTTTTCTTTTTTTTCTTTTGAGTGGAATGCAGGGCTTTTTATGTGATTAACAAGGACTCAAGGATAAGATGCTTAATTGTTGTGTTCACAGGAAGTTATTTTGTGCACAACTGTCTAACAAAAACTAAATCCACCTAAACCAAAGATAAAGGGGTGAATTTTTGATTCCTTCAGAGTTCCAAAAGTATTAGATAAATTACATGAGAAAGCATCATCAGAATCTTTTGTGAACTGAGCCCTAAACTCTCAGTTAAACACTACTGATTTGCACAAGATCTCCTGTGTTGTGTTTTTTTTTTCTAACAATATACCTCATGAGAATTAGAAACAACATTTAATAACTCACTCATCATCATTAAGAGCTAAAAAAGCCAAACATATACAAGATTATATTTTTCAGGATTAATCTGTTACAGTTTAACTTTCATAGATAAATTATGATCCTAAGCACATGGGACAGATCTTCTCCTAACTTCATGGAATTACTCATGATCTACACCAGCATTACGGAGACCACACCATTCATTTCAATAGACTAAAAATAAGAAAAATTGTCAGCTGCATATATTGCCTGGTTGCTGAAATTGCACTTATATGGGCAAAAGCAAATTGCTTCTTTGTAAATAATACTTGGAAAACTGTATGAAAAATATCAGTACAAAATCAAAACATTAAATTATAAACCAGTTGTCATAAGTATAGGAAGGGAACAGAGCTTGTTTGGCATGTAGTTATTTGTAAAATACTGGTATTTTAGATAACTTTTACATTTTTGTCAAATACTTAGTGTTCCAAAATAGGTATCAGGTCGTTGGCTCATGGCTTAACTTCTCTTTCTGGAGTTACATATGAACACTCATTGTAGGATTAGTAGGAAGAGGCCTGCTTTTCTGTTTGTTTGCTTGTTTATTTGTTCTGAGGGATTGGTAGACATAGAAGGGAAGAAATTCAAGAGATTTTTCTTGGCACTGTAGTGCCAGTTCAGTCTCTGCTTGGCTTACATCAAAATAAGATAGAAAAAGACTTAGAAAAATAGTCATGATAGATGTATTTACACCTAGACACTAACGAAATGTCCCTTACCATAACTCTGTTGTACCTAAAATAATTTCTCAGTTGAAGAGGAAGCCCAAAAAGAATCTAAGAAATCTATCTCTGCTGCTTCCATCCAATCAAACCAAACAGTAAAATCAGCATTGGCTACTTTACAAACAGTAAAATCAGCAAAAGCTACTATCACTCATAGTAAGAAAAAAAAAACAGAAGCACCCCCTTTTCCTCATTCATACTGACTGATAAGCAGTGACTGCTGAAATAAGTATGTCGTATAAAGCATTTCCAACAACTTAACCACATTCAGAAACAATTTCTAAACTAGTAAATTAAATCATTCTATTGCCCTACTGCAGAAACATTCCATACAAGATTACACCACAGACAGTAATACTATCGAATGCACATCCTTAGACTATTAGATCTTATCACTAGAGATCCCATACCTTATCCACAATTTCAATAGCTTTCACTTTTTTAATGTACTGAAACTTCTACACATGTAATCAGCATTTCCAAGATCAGAATTAATAATGAAAACGTATACCGTGGTTTTTGTTTAAAAAAAAAAAAAAATAGTTAAAAAAAGCAAGCAGTACACACTATTTCAAAACATATTTTTATTAGTATTAGCAGCCCAGAAATTTGGAGTATGCATTTCAAACTTGGCAAAGAGCTACTACTTACTCTTAAAACCAAGAAGAGTCCAGGAAGGCTGTACAATGTTAGAACACTGGTTTTGGGCTCAAAGGACCTAGACCAACTCCTTTGGGAAAAAAAAAATAAATAAACAAAAAAAAAAGAGTGACCACTTCATATGAATAGTTTTGGTGTTTTGTTTAAACTTGACACTATGGCTGCAATGAAGTAGACTGACATTTGCAGCTGGCAACTGGTGCCAGAAGTAAAGAAGTGTGGATTTAATGGATTTAAAGCTTTCCATAAATTTCCTTTTGCTTTGAGCATCACTTATCTTGCAGACTGCATTTAAAATCTAAGATATATTGCTTGCTTCTCCACAGGTGTGGCCAGCAAATTAGGGATTATGAAAGACAGAGAGACAAAGAATGCTTAGAATACCTGCTATAGCAGCAAGTCAGGTCAGAAATAACCTCATGATAGGAGTCTGTGGCTGCTTTGAACACTGACTTTTTTTGGCCCTTTTCAAAGTAATCATACAGCATCAAAAAAATTGGCCGCAAAGTTAACTATCTTCTTTCTTAACACTTACAGCACATACAAGGCAAAAATCTGCATTTATAAGCACTTTACTATTTATATGACTCAGAAATTGGAATGAAACGTTACAGTGTTACTGACTGTTATAATAATAATAAACACAAGACTGAGCTATTTCAATACTGATCTGCAACAAAACTTTCCATCATCTTATGCAGTTCTGTTAGTAGGGTAAAAAAAAAAAAAAAAAGTTAAGGTAGAGATAAAAAAGACAGAGAGAGAAAAACTCAGTTCTGAAATCTAGTTTCAAAATCTCAAAAATAATATTCAATAATGACCAGTAATTACTACTTTTATCTCTCCATATTCTATCTCTCTATACACAACTGTTTTGAGGAAAAAGAATAAGTTTACTTTTTAAATTCTGTGCAACTCCTGTAACAAAAAAAATCATTAGCACTACATACTTACACATAAACATGCACATACATGAAGGGCAGTCATGGATATATGTGATCTTAGTATCACAAAATCATCTGGTTTGGAAAAGATCATCAGGATCACCAGGTCCAACCATCAGCCTGACCTACTGAGTCCCATCACTAAAGAATAATCCTAAGCACCACATGCACACATCTCTTAAACACCTGAAGGGATGGAAACTCCACCACTCTGCCCATCACACTGTTGAATGTCGTATGATTAGATATGACCTATTGATCTAGCCTATCCAGATCCCTCTGCAAAGCCTTTCTACACTCAAGTGGATAGGCAGTCTCGCCTAACTTGGTATTGTCCACAAGCTTATGTAGGGTGCACTTGATCCCCTGATCCGTGCCTGATTCCAGGCATGTGGAATGCTGCTGCTGACTGGATTCCAACTGGATTTAACTCCATTCACCACGACTCTTTGAGCCCGGCCATCCAGCCAGTTCTTTACCAAGCACCTGTCCAAGCCATAAGCAGATAGTTTCTCCAGGAGAATACCATGGGAGATGGTGTCAAACACTTCACTAAAAGCCAGGTAGGCAACATCCACAGCCATTCCCTCATCTACTAAGTTCATCTTGTATTAGGAGGCGATCACGTTAGTCAAGCAGGACCTGCCCTTCTTAAAAACACGATGGCTGCTTCTGATCACTTGATAGTCTTTTATGTGCTATGTGATGGCACTCAGGATGATCTCCTCCATAACCTTCCATGGGAGTGAAGTCAGACTGACAGGCCTGTAGTTCCCTGGCTCTTCCTTCCTGCTGTCTTTGTAGTCTGAAGTCATATTTGCTGGGTACCCTGAGGACAACTGGCCTTACTAATAAAGGCTGACGCACAGAAGTCATTAAGTACCTCAGCCTCACCCTTATCTTTCAGCACTATGTTTCCCCTCACATCCAATAAAGGACTGAGGTTCTCCGTAGTCCTCCTTTTGCTGATGATATATTATCAAAAGGTTTTTTTTTTGTCTTTTACTGCACTAGTCAAATTGAGTTCCAGTCAGCTTTTGGCCCTTTTCATTTGCTCCCTGAGCAACCTGACAACAGCTCTGTAGTCCTCCTGAATTTTCCATCCATTCTTCCAGAGCTCATAAACTCTTTTTGTTCCTGACTTCCTGAAGAAGCTCTCTGTTCAGCCAGGCTGGTCTTCTTCCTGGCTGGCACAACTTTTGGTGCATTGGAACAGCCAGTTCCCACTGCTCTAGGATTTCAATCTTGAAGAAAGTTCAGCTTTCCTGGACTGCTCTGCCTCTAGAACAGCCTCTCGAGGGTCTCCTGTCAACCAGGTCTCTGAACAGGCCAGTGTCTGTCCTCTGGAAATCCACAGCAGTGGTTCTGCTAACTGCCTTCCCTACTTCTCCAAAGATCAAAAACCATATCACTTCATGATGGCTGTGCCCAAGACAGTTTCCAGCCAACATACCATCCACAAGTCCTTTGTTTGCCAACAGTATGACTATGTATACATACATGGTTAAGCATCCATAATCTGTATGATATACACTATATATAAGATACATAATCAAATAGCTGCCCTTCATATATGTGTATATATACATACTTTTCATGAGCCAAAGCATTTTATGCCAGCTTTAAGCCAGGGACAAGTTTTTACAGCCAGTTATAAACCACTGGAATAAAAGTTTATATTGGAAATGCTTAACTATAACGGTGCTAGTGGGCTCTGCAATAACTCCAATCTCAGAATTTAATAAAATGCAGTCGCTATTCTACAGTAGCAGCACAAAGAGCCCCATTAACTCTCCAATTACTGCAGGAAGAAATAACATTTTTTGCAGCTAAAGCCAAGAGAGATGGAGGGAATGAAGAAGGAATTGCTTCATGTTCCAACTTAAAGCCTCAGTTTAAAGTAATGGGACATATTAAGAGGCTTATTCTACACAATGTAATATTTATTTCACTCGTTTCATGTAAGTGAATTTCTGTATAACAGCCAATTTTAAGAATGTTTATTTAATAAATAATGGGGGAAGGGAAGGGAAGGGAAGGGAAGGGAAGGGAAGGGAAGGGAAGGGAAGGGAAGGGAAGGGAAGGGAAGGGAAGGGAAGGGAAGGGAAGGGAAGGGAAGGGAAGGGAAGGGAAGGGAAGGGAAGGGAAGGGAAGGGAAGGGAAGGGAAGGGAAGGGAAGGGAAGGGAAGGGAAGGGAAGGGAAGGGAAGGGAAGGGAAGGGAAGGGAAGGGAAGGGAAGGGAATACACAGAACATGTGATGCACAGTGCAAGTGCTCACCACCAGCTGCCCAATGCCCAGCCAGTCATACAGTATGGAATATCCATCTGGTCATTTGAGGCCAGCTGTCCTGGCTGTGTTCCCTCCCAGCTCATTGTGCACGCTCAGCCTCCTCACTGGCAGGGCAGCACAAGAAACAGAGTCCTTTGCTTTGTGTAAGTACTGCTCTGCAACAACTAAAACATCAGCATGTTACTACCACTATTTTCATCAAAAATCCCAAACAGAATATCATAACAGGTGCTATGAAAAAAAATTAACCCTATCCCAGCTAAAACCAGGACAAGCAATTTTATCATTGCTCGAATTGATGAAAAACAAATTTTGGTTTCTATCAAGAGATGATCTTGTTTTATTTTTCTTGCAGGTTTGCATTCAAAAGGGCATCTGCTAATAGTTAATAGGCTAACAAGATGGCTCGGCACATTAGTAAGGGAATATATTGTGCCTGAAGTACTCCAAATCCTGGTTTGATCACAAAATGACAACTGCATGAAGGACTGTGATTGCCGTGGTGGCAAATTACACCTCAGGCTTCAGATAAAAGTCAGAAAATGTTCTGAATGTGAAAATACCACTAAGTTAATATACACGTGTTTTACAGACACATACTCTGAATTACTGCTACTAACAGATAAGTCTCCAACACAGATGAATTTAGTACAGCTTTATTGTTTTGAAATAGTATGATAATGCTTCAGCAAAAGTAAAAATTACTAAGTTGCTACTCTGCCACTAGATCAATATTAATTTCATAAAAATTTGACTTAATTCTGAAGAATTTGAGACCAGATCCAGATTTCTGTAACAGTGAAAAAAAAAATCGAGGGAAAGACAGACAAAAATCAAACATAATGTGCTAAATATTTAGATGGCTAGAAGACATGTCCCAGATCTCTTTAAATTCAAAACTGAATGTAGGTTATAGCCAATATAGCCATACAGTCAGTTTTGAATATCATGTCTGACTGCTTTTCCGGTATTAAAAACAAAAACAGCATTTTAAATAGATACCCAGCTTTTCCTCTCTTGCCAAGTATTTACTCAGCTGGTATCACATTTCCCCCTCTCCATTCCACAAGGCAAATCTCTGGAGTCCCTTTGCTAAGCACAGGTATACTGAGATTATTATTTATAGCAGCTTTGTTTTATTGCAACAGAGCATTTAAAGCTAGCAAACACTCCAAGTATCTACCAGAACTACTATTTAAAAGAAAACCCATGTAAATTAAAATGAATCTCTACAGTTACAACTCACTGTGGTAGTCCTTGTGCTAGACAATATGCATTTCATACATAATTTCCACAATACTAAAATAAACAATTTTTGCTTATTTGCATGTGATTTTACAAAATACTTAATTTTCCAAAGGAAAAAATGCTAATTGTAAAAATTGCCTCTTGAAAAACCTTGGTAATTTGCAACCTTTTGTAACAAACTCGGCCTAAGTGTTATTGTACTCAGAAAGAAAACAGAGAGCCTAAGGTTAAAAAAATGATTTATGCTGATTTATTCTGATTTAGCACTTTTGTTTGCAGTGATGAATGGACTACTTGTTATTTTCAGCCAAATTTCATGCTTGATTCTTCATCTCAGAAATACAAGAATGACAGATACTATTTCCTCCTAGGTGCTCTCCACTATACTCCAAATTCTATTTAAAAAAAAGCACTGAGCAAAACAAACGGCCACTACTTGCAAACATTGGTAGGAGGTATAAGCTCAACAAACTTTTATTTAAATTCAAATGACATTAAATTTACTTGCATCATTACACCAAATTTAGCTTATGAACTTTGGACTTTAACTGAGTCACAATCCTGGCAACAAATATATAAAGCAGATATGCAAGCATGTTTTTTGATCAAAATGTAGAGGACTCTTGCATGTAAACTTGAGGACATACAAAATCATTTGTAGTATCGGGCATTAAATTCTCATACAACTTGCAGACTCCCATATATAAACAAAAAGAACAAAGAAAAAAGGAGAAAAGGACAAAAAAAAAAAAGACAAAAGAAAAATGAAAATTAGACAAAAAAAGAAAAAAGAAAAAAGAAGAGAAAAAATAAAAAGGGGGGAAAAAAAGGAAAAAGGGAGAAAAAAAAAAAAAATCACACCAGACATACAAGCAACCAAGTACACAAGATTCCAGTTAAGATTCTCACTACATAATGCATCAAAAATAGGTTACAAATCCATTTTTCTTTCTCCAGACATCATATTTTTAGCTTGAACTCTTGTATGTGTTATTTCTGTCTGGATAACTAACTAGTGATACACCAAAAATAGACTAAGGAGTGTTCATGTTCGAGCTTTACTTTTGCAAATATTTCCTAAAACTAACACAACTCAAAATGCTGACCAAAAAGTTTATATAAATGTATACTCTCACAAAAGGCTTGAGCTGAGGCAAATGGTCAGTCACAGCTCTGCAAGACTGAACAATGCTAAAGACTGACATTTAGGTTTGACATTTGGGTGGTTTCCAATCGTAGTGGCTTTCTATAGACTTATCAGTTGTCATTGGAACACTGTAGATTTACAGATTGGATAAATGATGGCTACATACACACAGATCAAAGAGCCTGATTTGTTGTTGTTTTCCTTTTCAATTCAAAAAGTTAACAACCTTAGTGAAATGGCCTGGAAAGACTCAAGAGTACTGCTGAAATATGTTGTTTAGAAAAAAGGGATATTCCTTCTACTTGATATACCATCTAGGACCATTTGCATGACGGAAGAATAGAGACAAAGCTGGGTTGCTAACTCCTCTGTTAGCCAGCAATATAAGTTGATGTGTTTTACAATTATTCAATGATTCTAAGAACCCTCTACATTTCAGTCATCAAACGCCACTTGAGTTTCAAGGGTGTCAAATATATTTGAAAATAACGTCACTTATTTTAGAAATAGGATTCAAATATCCTATCAGGATTTTCCTTTGAAAACATCAGTATCTTATTTATAGGTTCTTTGGTTTTAGTTATTTGCTAGCTCTGCTGAGCAAAATTGCTGTACGAACAACCAAACAGCTAAGCTCAAAGGTCAATACACCCCATTATTCTATTTTCAGCAGCTACTAGTGCTGTAAAACTAAGTTATTAAACGCTTATAGAAAAACATAAGAGCAGGGTACATACCAAAGAGCACTCTTTTCATCGTACTCTCATAGCTCCCAGCGATGTGTGATGTGACTAGTCACATAACTGATACATGGTGCTTCACGTACAGATCTTTAGTTGCGCTAGCACCAGTACATTTAAAGTTCCAGTTTTCAAATCCAAACAGAAAAAGTACTAACCTTATGTTACTCCAACTATGTGTGCTGGAAACAAACACACAACAAATTTGAAGACCACTGTTTCTAAAAAAGTCCTTCAACTCAACATAAACAAAGGCTTACAGCCTCCAAGGGAATAAAATAAGTATCAGTGCATTTGCCATGAAAAAGTAGAAGGCTGGTAAGCAGTATGGAAGGCCCTAAAAATGCAAAAGATCAGTGTGACTGTGAAAGGCCCTCTATGGGCAAGGAAGCAATAAAGACTTCCATGGAAAAAGAGGGCTTATGCAAGACAGTCAAAGTCTCAAGCACAAGCTCAGATGGCACATAAAGCCAGGGTCTATATTTGAAAGAACTCTTTTTTCCCAGATGGAATGAAAAAGAACACAGAATTCAGAGTTTCTGTAGGTTTTGCCAAAAGGAAAGGAGATTAGAGAGCTGGAGATCAGTGGGAAGAGATTTTGAAAATGAGATCAACAAAACTGGACTGGGAATGAACTGATCTGAAGACAGTGTATGCCCAAGGAACACACAAAACCTATTTTTTATTTGAAGTCTTTCCACCAGTTTTGTTCACATGAGTAACTCTACTCATGGCCCACTGTACTGTGATTCTATGATCCGTAAGAAATTTTTCACTCAGAGGGTGGTGAGGCCCTGGCACAGGCTGCCCAGAGAAGCTGTGGATGCCCCATCCCTGGAGGTGTTCAAGGCCAGGCTGGATGGGGCTTTGGGCAGCCTGGGCTGGTGGGAGGTGGCCCTGCCTATGGCAAGGGGGTGGTCTTTAAGGCCCCTTCCAACCCAAAGCATTCAGTGATTATGCAATTCTACTGGCAACTGTGGAATAATCTAGGTATTTAAATGCCAGTGGAGTCTACATTCAATCCCTCAGTGTCATCAACAGCAACAAAACCACGGAGCTACCTGTAATCTCCTTCTTATAACCTGTTAGCTCCCAAAGTATAAAAATGACAGCCATCTTATGGTGTAATGGCTCTTCCCTGGCTCTAGAGTCTTTGCAGTCTCCTTTTTTTCACTACTCTTCTTCCCCCAATTCTCTCCCTTCTGCTGGTGAGAGAACTTTAAATCAGATGAAAAGTGCCGTTAAGTATTCATGTAACTGGAAGTTCTACAGAAAGCACTGAATCTCCAGCTTTTCAGCTATGTAAATTTGCTCCACAATGCTTTATTAATTTGATTTTTTTTTTAATTGTATGGTTTAACATAACATCACCAACAAATACGTGGGCCACATTCTTCTTTTACTAATATAAATCTGGGAGAAGCTATACTGAAGTCACTTGAACTAAAATAGCGTGAAAACCAAAAAGAATGCAAAATTAAATTTTCCAACTTCAAAGATCTGCAGGAAGCAAGAGATGATGACTGTAATTATTATATGCAATCAAGATTCTGTTTCCATAAAGAAATCCATTGCAAATTAAAAAAGACAGGAAGAGATGTACAGAAAGTGTAAGTAAAATGAACATGCTTTCAAGTAGAGTTTTTCCCATAAAGTCAGACTTCAAGAGAAACATAGCCGCCTCACAGTAGTGGCTGCTGCAACTGACATCTTAAGACGCCTAATTAGGTCACTCTATGCATGCACTATCATCATTTCATACCACTCTAACATGCTGGGGAAACAACTCCCTTAAGAAAAGGGAAGCATTTTGGGATATAAAAAACACAGTAAGTATCAGCTAATGAGGAACAGAGAAAGAAAAGTGCCAAACACTGTAAAGCCCTGAAACTTAAGATAATGACTAAAATTTATGACTGCTTCCTTCCCTGGCAGACAGGAGTACAATTAGAATTCTCAAAACAACAATCCCTTTGTGCTGGCATGCTGTTATGTTTATACTGCTACAGATAGACTAGAAGATAAAAAAGTAAATAGTACAGCACCCTTTTTAACCCAAGATAATAGCACTTTTTTTTTTTCTTTTTCTTTTCTTTTTTTTTTTTTTTAATGTGGCTTTGGGCACAGTTTTGCACATAGCTTAGTCTTAACTGAAGTCATTTGGGTAATTATCATTGCATGGGCAGGAATTAACCATTTACGTTAGCTTGCTATATGCACAGAACCTCTGTTTGGAAAAAAAAAAATCACATGAAACAAGAACAAACGAGCTATTATGAGTCACTTAATAATTCCCTTTGCTGTCCAAACAGCTTGACATTTAAACAGCTTAAATTATTCCTTTATTTCCATTTTTAAAAATTTGAATGTCCTTGGCTTGATGAACTGTTGAAAGAAAAGCATCAGGAAGTATGCATGTCCTTTCTTTCATCCTTCACTTATATTCAATGATATGGATCACTTGGAACAGACAGTTGTTAGAAGAGGCATAAGGAAATACTGTAATAATGCTTATAGGTTTTCTCATCTCCTTCACAAAGAAAGCACTATTACAATATTCAGAATACGCAATCTGGATAACCACAGATGGTTTTGCAACAGAACACCCTGCAGGCATTCCCTACAGATTCTGGGAAAGGTACATGCTGGGGAAGCACTGACATCTTCCTAAATAGACATAGCATACCAGCAAATGAATCTTGAAGATTTCATCTACTGTGTGCTGTCATTTTGGCCTACACAGCTCTTGTCCCTTGCTCCTTCCTTTTACATCGTGTATACATCTTGCTCTTCCTGGTTCCACTGATCACTACTCTTGTCATACATCTAAGTAAAATGGCTATCTTCTTACTCATTTACAGTGATGGGTCCATAAGGACCCATGTCAACCTTTAAGCATCATGTCTTTGAAATAAGAAAGTAAGCTGCTCTCTCCATTTCATACGGCTTCAAGAACATGTTACTCAACATCATGCTTACCTACAAATCAAACCTCCATGCAAAGCATCAGAAAATATAATCTGTAGTGGGCATCCAAAGCAACCAGGAGTCATATAGATCTCTTGACACTTTCATTTATGGGTTAATTGAGCAAAGAACTATCATTGCAAACTCAGTTTATGAGTATAAATAACTCATAAGTTATTTATAAAGCAATGAGGCTTATCTGACAAAGGAGAGTGTCACTGAATGCCAAAGTCTTAAATGTTACAGATCTTTTTAAAAGTGAAAGTAAATCTAAATCTAAATCTAAATCTAAATCTAAATCTAAATCTATACAATATTATTATTGCATGCCAGCAGTATTTTCTGCTTTTTTTCTTAAGTAAGATTGCAAGAGGAAATCTGAGAAAGAAATCTACAGAAATATAAATCACAACGTAGCATGAAACAAAAAGTTTCATCACTTGCTTAATTATACAGTTTGTAAAATGAAATCTAACACAGTAAGCTTAGCAGTTGGAACTTCTGGTTCATCTAAGCACTTAGGCTGGCAGTTGACAACTGCTCTAATAGTTCCATACAAAACTAATAGTCTGTGAATACAGCTTTCCCTTCAGTCCTCCCCTTTCAAAATAACATTGCCTCCTTCAGATGTTTTTTCCGTAATATATATGCCTAAAAGCATCAATTCTAGTGTTGGCACTAGGCAAACTGTGAATAAAAATAGTGTTTCATTCTCTGCTATGAATAAATACTATATCTGATTACCAACTTGCATATTTCTTATAACACACACACACAAAAAAAGGGGAATTTTAATTGTTAGACACTGCTATACTAGTACAACTAGTAGAACTAAAATTTTATTGTCACTGCACAACTGGAAACTGAAAAATATTTAATTAAGCTTTTTATTCTCCACAATTCCATGAAAATTTGATAATATAATCCTTAAGGTTTGCCTTCCTCAGCTTCCAAAGACCAGTGTTTGACTATAAAACCATAAATCACAAACAGCTTATCAATAAACTCTGCATCTGAATTTTAACATGCTCCTGTTTTGTCAAGACATAATGGTGAAGTCATTGACAAAAGAAAACATAACAAAATGATAGCAGTATCAAGTACTGAAATGAATAGATATAATAAAAGAACTTCAGTTTTGCAAATGAGGAAATTCAGAGACATATCTAATAAGCTTATATTTTTCTTCCTGAGCCTTATGAAAACTAATGTTCATAGCACAAAGGATGTAAGTAAAGAAAACTAAGAAAAACCTACTCAGCAACAACTAGAGTTTTAAAACTGATTTAACAAAAATAACACAGCAACTTCATATTGATAGAAATTTGACACTGTTAATTAGATGATAAAAAGGAGTCTAAATAAATATAGAAGGTGAGATATCAAGAATTTTCTTTACCTAGCCATTCCCAGGCTGGAAAAGTTGGAAGGAACTATCAAAACATCAAGCCTGGAAAAGGGATGGGTGCCCAGTGTGGTGTAAGCAGCTGAGAGGCACTGAGGAATGAGCTGAAGTAGATGTTCTTCACAGCATTTCATAAGGCACCAGGGAGCAAAGACTCTGTAAGGAATGACTCTCTGCAACCTGGCAGCAGGATTTTGGAAACGGCAGGGATATTCCACATGTCCACAGCTTTCTTCATGCCATCTGATAATAACAAGAACAAAAAATGGTTTAATACGATATCAGAAACATGCACAACAGAGTATATTAACTCAAGGATATTTCCTAAGCACTGGAATGATATTTTCTAGTCACCAGAATCACAGAGTTAGTTCACATAAAACTATCTCATTTATCTTCTCATACCATTCATTCATGCAAAGCACTGTGAAAACATAGGTCAGAATCTTTACTACATACCTTACTGAAACTGATATAGTTACTCATAACTAAAAAAGATGAGAGTAGTCAAACCTTGTTTTTATAATAGATGTGAATCAATTGAACAAGTGCTGAAAATGTAGATAAACTAAGTAATAATACAACAATATTTGTTCAGAGAATTCCTGTTTAAATCATAACATTTTTATTTACCCCATAAACATATCAGGTGCAATAGAATGAAATTTAAAGTTTTTCTGTTGTTGTTGTCAGTAAAAAAATTGCTAGGAGTTTTTACAGTATTTTTTTTTCTCAGGTAAAACATTAGATATCAATTCAGTCTTATCATCATAGACATTTCAAGCTATCACATTAGGATCCAGATTATTTTACATTATCCTTACAGAATATTCAAAACTGTAGCTGGAAAGATGAGTAAACTTGATCCTTCCTAAACACTGAGTCATATACCTTTACAATAATTTATCTGCCCAAATAGACTTGTATCTAAGCAGAAATCAGCTTCATGTTTTCACCTCCTAGGTAGTCTTCTGTGCAGCGCAGAACCTCTCCTTGGTTTCAGATTTCATCTTAAAGAAGCTGGTTCTATTATGCCTTGACAGGCAAAGCATTTACTGTTACTGCACCAAGTATCACCAAAAGCATTTATATTTGTAAGATCATGCTCCAGGTGAGTGCTGACACACAAAAACAAATGAAATCATGTAGGAAAGAACTACATTTTACAGAAGTGCCAAAACTTTTAACACCTTATATAACTTTTTTTTTTTTTTTAGTGAAAGATGTAGACATTGATTACATATATTAGCAGAGAAACTACATCCATCATTATACATTTTTTTCCAAAGGGTAGTTTAAACCAGAATATTTTTTTCCCTAAAAGAATGTAACTTTGTATTTAATTGTCAGAGTTGATACTAGGCAGGAACCTGAAAACTAGCACCCTATCTCTTGTGGAAGTTGCCATGGAGTCCTTAAGAAGATAAAAAACTTATTTTACATTCTAGCTCCGCTTAATATTTTGACACAGTCTCCTTATGTCAAACTCACTGGCACATGGATATAAATTACATTACACCTTTAAACACTTCCTTCAGAAATCCCTCGTCTTCCTGCCATACAAGAGTCTATCCCCATTACCTTCTGTGAGACACTACCTTAATATGTGCTTGTCTATATCCATTTCACATCTTTTCCAGAAAGCTCCGCTAATGGCTTGGTTACATAGTCTTAATAACTAAATAAATAATAAGTATTTGTTTTGCTAACTCCCAAATAAACATATTTTTTTTGTCAGTTTTTCTTTCAAGACATTAGTTGTATTTATTTCACTGTCACTACTTTATCCGTTGTAGATACATCACCTCATCTCTGTCAATTAACTCACCCAAAAGGGATAATGATAATGACCATCATACTGATTAAAACTTGCAGTAACTTTTGTTAGAAAAAGTTACAAATACATTTCCCAGTTTCCAGATTTTTTACAAAAAAAAAAAAAAAAAAAGCTCATTTACTCATTTACTCTATCACCACACTTGTCAGAATAATCTTTTGCATTAAATCGATAAAAAATACCTATTCCTGAACAGGCTGTACTTAACAATTACTGAGTATTCCTGTTTAGGTAGTCATATTAGAAACATATAAACATATAGATGAATAAACATAAAACAATTTCTAAAAGTTTATCAAACCTACAAACTATTTGGAAGCTTGACTAGGCATGTCTTACTGATCTTGGACAAAGCATGAAAGTTCCTATTCTCAAGATTTATTAGCATTTGAAAAAAATTAGTCAAGCTGCAAACCACAGAATCCTTTAATTTTAAATTCCAATAATTATGTCCTCATTTTCCAAAGTCTCACTAACTCTGTCAAAATGGTAAGGACTTCCACAGTCTTAATGTTAACACAGTATTAGCCTCAAAACAGTTACCTAACAACATTTTTTTAGGCTAAGCTTCTAATTGCAAAATAGAAAAAACATTTAAGGAATCTGAAAAGCTGACAGTAATATGTGAGAAAATCATGTGCCATGTCTGAGACTGCTGTTAACTAAGGTGAACACATGTGGAAACAAGCTATATTGCTCCACAACATTAATTTTTAACTTCATTTCTCATTTGCAAGCCTATGTAGTATTGTGATGTTCATTCACAACCCCGTAATAATTTAAACACTATGATCAGTTTTGACTGGATTGGAAAGAGGGATAGATGCATTCGTAATAATTACTTTTCTACACATTTGGTGAAAAATAGCTAAGTAGCCACTGCACATACTGGACAACAAGCTATTTCTTTTATTGAATAGAATGAAGAATCCATCTTTCTTTCACAGGACCACTGTAATACTACACATCACCCTAGGCAAAACACTGCAAAGGCCAGCTCTAACTTTGGGATGGGACTGGACTGGAAGGGAAAAGTAGGGGACTTGGAGTGAGTAGGCACGATGGTACTAGAGGGTACTACGCATCCAGAATAGCCCAAGCCTAGTAGCATCACAGATATTGCAGGCAGGCATTGTAATAAAAGATGGAGAATCTGGTACTGTTACAGCAGGGCATTAAGCACAACAGGATGTAGGATGCAAATCCAGAAGACATTAGGATTAGACCTATTACTCACTAAGCAGGCTGTTTTCACATAGAAAGAACCACATCGTTACCTGTGAAATAAAGCCTTTGGAATTATTTCCATGTAAAGATTTTTTGGTTCACATTTAAAAAGTTCTATTTTGATTCCTGTACTGAAATGGCTCCAATCCACAGAGTAAATGAAAACGCTATGCATATATACCATTTTTCAACAATAATCTAAACACCAACCTGAAATCAGCTTGTGAACATTGCAAAGACAACTCATTGTTTGTCTGGACAGCAGGTGTGAAGGACTGTTTAACTTCTTGCCAGCATCCCACAGCGATAGTGAAGGTGGATGCTGGCATTGGCATAGTCACATAGTAGTACCAGCTCATGACACCTGTGAGTAAAAAGAACATTTGTACAGACTCATCAGTCACAGAACACAGACAGTACTTGATATTTTTATGTACTTGAGACTGTGGACCAAACCTCTTGCCATACATCATGGTTATTTATGTTGAAGAAGGGAAAATAATTCCACTGGGACAAGTAAAAGCAGTCATATGTAACCACCACAGATTCAGTATTGTTCACTTACACCCACATTCCTCTGTCTGCTGATATTTCTATCTATAAAAAAAAACAATCATTGCTGAGATGTTATTAATGCAACTTAACATGACTGTACTCTTACTGACCAAGAAGTGCATCAGATACAAAATCTAATAGAATCTTCAGACACAAAAAGATTAACATTTAATTCTTTTGACCCTGGATCACCACCTCATGATTTTGTCTTATCTGTATGACCTTGCACAGAACAAACACTTTTCTTTGTGTTCTGGACAGTACCAAACTGACAGGAAAGATTTAACAAACAACACTAGTGCTTGTGAATCAGACCTGGCAATCTGAGATACATGATGTGCCAAACAGGCAGTGAGAAATCAAAGCTCAGAATCAGATGGGATATTGCCAAAGTCAATGATTTGGTCAAGATAATCCAGGAGCTGCTATAACAAGATTAGAGAGTCTATTAGAAGCTAAAAAGATGAGTCTTATCAGTATGGGAACACAGTGCTGGAAGACAGAGAGTACACTATAGGCTGACTGTATCTGTGAACATGTGTGGACAAACTAGAGGATATTTTAGGACAGCATACCTTTCATGAATTTAAATGTTACTTAGGTTTTCCATTTGTCCCTCTAAAAATGAATACAGCTTAAGGGTAAAATTCAAGTACTCCCTTATGGACCCAAATACAGTTACTACACCATATTAATACCTTAATTGCTCTTGGAACGAGCCTAAAATGAGTTACAAACTACAGAATCATGCGCAAATAAGTGTAGCCATGGAAACTGTGAAAACATACAAACTTCAGTTGTTTTAAGAGAACATTAATACTTGCAATGGTATTCTAACCAGGGCTACGGAACACTATCAAAATGAAAATAAAATAAAAGAAAAAAAAATCCTGTGGCTGCCAAAAGGCATAGAGAAAAGAAACAACAGCACAGCTAAACTACCTGTGGGTCCCCTAATGCACAGAACATCAAGCTGTTCAAAGAAATGACATATAAAAAAACCTTTTTGCATAGCCTCAGTAAATTTTGCCACCTACTATTTTGTATAAGAAAACAATATTGTATAAAGCAATCTAAGAGGAAGATAAAACCTCTGCCTCTTACATGCCCTAGCAACCACCTATACTCCCTCAGTCCATTCTGCTTCTGGCAACACTTACCATTACCATCAGAAAGCTTTGATCTGTATTGTCAGCTGAACATATATTATTCCTGTAATTCTCCTAACCTTCCAACAGCATGGGAGTAGAGGGAACTTATTTGCTCCAAACACATTTGAAACAAAGAGGACAACTGTTTTGCCAATTTATTTATTTATTTATTTTTAAACTTACCAAGGCTAGCAAACAGCCAAGGAAAGCAGATCCCACTTCGAGAGACAGATGCCACCCAGGAGAGCAGCAATTTATCTTTTTGAAATACTAGACTGTCATGTAGTAGTGCAATGTAGAGCTTCACTGATATAAACTGTGCTAAAAAGCCCACGCCTGCTCACACTGAAGCCAATAGCTGCTTTTCCTTTCACTTCAATGGGCGCAACAAAAGACTGAGAGGTAGTCTAAAAAACTTCACTCAGTGTAGTATCTGTTATGTAAGATGTGTTACAAAATGTTCTATGCAGTTACGTTAACAGTAAAGCCTTCAAACAGCAAAGGAAGAGAATTTGAGGAAAAACTAATGCATTTTCAGCTGTGTTCTGAAGAATGAAAGTCAAAAGGCAGTCACAGAAAAACTGTTCACGATGGCAGAGAAGGTACAAAGGAGAAGGCTCCCACAGCAGTGAGAAGACTGTCTAAAAGGAAAGGGAAGAGGTCTGTGCCATGCAAACAGAGGCGGTGGAGAGGGTTACAGTGAGAAACATGTTTAGCAAGGCAGGCTGGAGCAAGCAAGACCATAGAGGTTTTGGGGGTTTTGCTTTTTTTTTTTTTTTTTTTAATTTCATTTGAACAGAATGTCGAAATGAATGGGGAGTCAGTTTAGCAGTCCAGAGAGAAGAACAACATGTACTGCACTCACAAGTTAATATGAGCTGGCAACAAGCATATGCTTTTCAGAGCCAGAGCAAACCTTGAAAAAGGATGAAGGCACCAAAGAAAACAGAAAATCAGTTTTCTTGATATGTGTCTCCAGATTTATGTAAACTTGGGTTTCCTGAAGAAGAGACGAGAAACTGACATACAGCTCCTCCTCTGTTTTCCAAGTCCTGTATATTTTACAGGCATTTTAGAGACCATGCAAACTCTGGATGTTCCTAGAACAAGATCCAAGATTTATATTGTCTTTACACATGCAGCTTGGGCTCATTCTATTTCTTGCAGGGATTTTAGATGCCCTCTCCATCCATACTCTAGAACTGTACATGATAACTGTATATTTATCCCACAGTGGTTTTCTCTTGAACAACTGAATCACAAGCACTGTCATGATCATAGAATCACAAAATGGTTTGGGTTGGAAGAAACCTTAAAGATCACCCAGTTCCAACCCCCCTGCCATTGGCAGGGACACCTCCCACTAGACCAGGTTGCTCAAAGCCCCATCCAGCCTGGCCTGAAACACTTCGAGGGATGGGGTATATACAGCTCCTCTGGGCAACCTGTTCCAGTGCCTCACCACCCTCATGGTAAAGATTTTCTTCCTTATATCCAATATAAATCTACCTCATTTTATTTTAGTGGTATTGTCATACCACTACACTCCCTGACAAGGTGTCTCTCATCATCTTTTTTGTAGGCCCCCTTTAAGTATTGGAAGACACCAGCAGGTCTCCCTGGAGCCTTCTCTTTTCTAGGCTAAACAATGCCAAGTCTCTCAGCCTGTTTTTACAGAAGAGGTGCTCTACCCTTTTGAACATCTTCACGGCCCTCCTATGCACTTGCTCTAACAGGTTCATGACTCTCTTGTGCTGGGGTCCACAGAGCTGAATGAAGTACTCCAGGTGAGGTCTCACGGCCATGATTCTTTTGATGCAGCCCAGGATACGGTTGTCTTTTTGGGCTGCAAATGCACATTGCCAGCTCACGTTGACTTTTTTTATCCACCAGAAGTCCTTTCCAGACCCAAGTCCTTTTCCACAGCACTGATTTCAATGAGTTCTTCTGTGGTCCGCCCTCATGTCTGGGATTGCCCTGACCCAGGTGAAGTACCTTGGGCTTGTTGAATCTCATTAGGTTAATGTGGGCCCATCTTTCAAGCCTGCAAAGGTCTGTCTGGATAGCACTCCCTCCCTCTGTTCAACTGCACCACTTAGCATCACTTGGTGTCATCCACAAACGTGCTGAGGGTGCACTCAGTTCCACTGTCCATTTCACCAATGTAGATATTAAAAAGTACCAGTCCCAGTAGGGACTGCTGAGAGGCACCACTTGTCACTGATCGCCACCTAGCAACTGTGACATCGACCACCACTCCTTGGATGCAACCATCCAGCCAATTCCTTATCCACCAAATAGTCCATGCATCAAATCCATGTATCTCCAATTAAGAGACAAGTATCTTGTGTGGGACCACATCAAAGGCTTTGCACAGGTCAACACACAACATCATTTGCTCTTTCCTTTTCCACCAATGCTGTCACTCTGTTGTAGAAGGCCACCAAGATAGCCAGGCATGATTTGCACTTTCTGAAGCCATGTTGGCTGTCACCAAGCACCTCCCTGTCTTCCACACATCTTAATATGGTTTCCCAAAGGATCTGCTCCATGATCTAACTGAGCACAAAAGTGAGACTGGCTGGTCTGTAGCTTCCCAGGTCTTCTTTTTTACTCTTTTTAAGAATGGGTGTTACATTTCCCCTTTTTGAATCACTGGGAACCTCACCTGACTACCACGACTTTTCAAACTTGATGGATAGTGGCTTTGCAACTTCACCTGCCAGTTCCTTCAGAACCCTAAGACACATCCAATTGGGTCTCATGGACTGATCTTCGATGGTGGATGTGACTTCATTCTCTTGGTCCCTGCCTTGAGACTTGGGAAGCGTAGTAAGAGCAATTTCTGGTGAAGGCTGAGGCAAAAAAGTTGCTGAGTACATCAGCCTTCTCCATGTCAGCTGTAACCAAGTTCCTTGTCACACTTATCATAGGGGTTATGATTTCTTTTGTTTTCCTTTGCTGTCTTGTGTACCTGTGGAAAGTCTTTGTGCTATTCTTCACATCCCTAGTCGAGCTTCACTCCAGCTATGCCTTGTCTCTCCTGATCCCTACACTACCAGGCTGGATCCCTATAATATTCCCAGTATGTAGGTCACTGCTTCCCCTGTCTATCCATTTCCATTTTGCACTTTTGTTTGGTTGAGAAGTCCTGACCCAGCCATGCAAGGGAGCTCTCTCTAAAATGTGTTAACTGATGAGTGACTTAAATGGTCTTTATATAGGCAACACTTCTCTACATAAGCTACCATGAAGTACTGTTTCAAATAAGAGTCCCATTTATCTTCTGTCTCCTCTCCCTGGTAAGGCTATCTCCCAACTTCCCATTTTCTTCCATAACTTTAATTCCTTTAGTTAACTTCCTTCAGACCAGTGGTTTTGTTTTGTTTTCCTTTATATCCCCACTATGCCTCGGGATCACAAGCTCCACTCTGCTCCTTTTCGGATTTCTCATGCCTGCCCTCTAATTTCCAGTGGCTTCCTTGTAGACAGCACCACCTCTAGGGTATGAGAAAGTAGTGCAGATCAAAATAAGATGGCTACCCTTTCTCTACTAGAAATAATAACATTTTGTACCACCAATAAAAAAACAAACACATTTTCGGACTAAGCAAGGGCACCCTGGGAACAAGAGATTAGGCAAGGGTTAGTCAATGGGAAAAATAAAGGAAGAGCACCCGAGTCCTTTTATTTGTAATGCTTATTTCCTCTCCTTAAAATCAAACAATTTAAAAGTAATTATATTCCTATATATAGTTACTTTTGGTGTAATATTTCATTTTCCAAAAATTATTTTTTTCCAGTTTTACATAGCAAATCTATCATATCACAATTACGCAAACCATTCAGCAAGAATCACCTATTCGAGGAGGTAAAACTGGAAAACATCACAGTCCAAACTTAGGACTACATTTAACAAGAGAAAGAAACCATAAGTTATTTATAACTGTTCAAAAGAACAACTTAAAGGCCATTTATTTTCTGTACTTGAAATAATAATGGATCATGTAATTACTTACTAGAATTTTTAATGCATTATCTTTCAAATCATGAAAATTGTTCAAGTCCTGCAAAGTCCATCGTAACTGAAGAAACATCTGAGAGTCAGTATTGGTTAATGCCTGATGGATCATTTAAATTGTCTGTATTTTGTGGTGTTTATGTTGGTGCAAACTATTTTAGGGGAAAATATACCAATAAGTAAAAACAAATTGCATGATTTACTAAAAAAAAAACCCACAACTCAGCTACCTCTAGGCAAAAAGAAAGGTACCTCACTCTCCCAGAATTTGATATACAAAGTAAGAGCTAGCACTAGTATGTAAAAATGCAGTTTAGTAAGCAGTTATCCCAAAACTACTAATTGACTGAGGCACGAGGGTGAAGAACCCTCCAGCTTTCCTTGTAACTTGTAGAAATCTTTGATCTCATCTGAAAACCAGAACTTCTCATACAGCACTCTCACGTTCATGCTGGAGCATTACTTCAACACTGACACAGAGGGATGAGTAGCATAAGGAATCACAAAATGGCTTGGGTTGGAAGGGACCTCAAAGATCGTCAAGTTCCAACCCCTCTGCCAGAGGAAGGGATGCCACCCACTAGATCAGAGTGCTCAGGGCCTCTTCCAACCTGGTCTTGAACACCGCCAAGGACGGGGCATCCACAACCTCTCTGCACAACCTGTGCCAGTGCCTCACCACCCTTTGAGTGAAGAAGTTCCTTCTAATCTCTAATCTAAATCTCCCCTCTTTCAGTTTTAAACCATTCCCCCTTGTCCTGTCATTATCTCATCGAGCAAAGAGTTGCTCTCTATCTTTTTTATAAGTCCCCTTTAAGTAATGAAAGGTCACAATGAGGTCACCCCAGAGCCTTCTCTTCTGAAGTCTGAACATCCCCAGCTCTCAGCCTTTCTTCATGAGAGTGGTGCTCCAATGAAGCATGTGACAAGCTGTCAACTCACATGCTGTAATTCCTGATATACATTGGAGATCAATCAACATGAGTACCAGACTCTTACACTTTGCCTTGGGAAAAGTGAGAAGAGCCTAAATAAAAGCTGTTGCTGCTAGCTATGTTGCAGGTGATGGCTTCTCTATCACTGTATTTCTAATAACTGAACACATCTTCTAGCTGGCATTGAAGTCTGCACAAGACAGAAACTCAAGGAATATATGAAGGTAATCACACAGAGAGCAAGCCACTGGATTTCATAATTAATGGTTGAATATCTACCCCCTGAATATGAATCAAAATCAACATTAAGGTGCTTCTGACTACATATATTTGCACAGTGTATGTGTTACAGTAATGGAATAAAAGTTACACTGAGAAGCATTGAAAAGTAAATACAACAGCTAAATGGTTTATATGGCACATACATATGTGCTTAGGGACGTGATTTACTGGGTGATAGTGGTAGTAGGGCAATGGTTGGACCAGATGACCATGGAGGTCTCTTCCAACCTTAATGATTCTGTGATTCTAGGATACACTACTTCCAAAAACTACAAACAGCAAAGGAGGAATCTGACTATTCCATGAGATTAGTCTAGCTTAATCTAGCCCCAGTGTGGGATCAAAGCATCTGTGCATCAAGAGATGTAGCTCCATGAATCAGAATGCAGATCTCTGTTTAAATGCATATAGGTATAAACCTTGCTTGTTCTCTTGTCTGCCTGCATGCTTGTTACAAATGCATTTCTTAAAGGAAAAAAGTATTAAGCTAACTTTTAGCTCTGTTCAGAATAAATTCATTCACAACTGCTTGCCAAAATGCTTATTCTTTCCAAGAAACTGCATTTTAAAGAATATATTTTGGTGTTCTGCCAGTTATATGTAATTTTATAAATATGCAGCACAGACATAGCATACTGTACATAAATAATCTAGGGAAAAATAATTTCCATTGAAGGCACTCTGAAAGGCTTCAAGGTGTGTATTATAAATGTAAAAAAAATGTAAGTTGGATAGATTTCATATGCCTCACATAACTGCATAATGACAACATATGTGGGACAGGCCACTTAACAGCACAGGCCATTTTTATCTTTTTAACTTCCAAAAGTATTACTAAAGAAACTAGTGAATCTGGACTCCTGAATTCAATAAGAATTTAGCCAGATTAACACTTGAACTTTGTTTTTGTTTTTACATCATTTTTCAGAATATTAGTCCTTTCTTTTCTTTCCTCAGTACCTCTTCTGTACCTTTTAAAAATTCCAAACAGCTCTCTAACAAGCATTTGCCATTTTTATCTGTATATACACACCCAGATGATAGATGATGAGGCTGTCATCAATTACTGAGTCTTTGAGAGGTACTAGAGCACAACGCTTAGTACCTTTAAAAAATAAATAAATAAACAAATCTTGTTTGTATCACAACACCATAATCAGGATAAGTGAAGATCTTTGTGTGCACCACATAGATTCAAAAGTAGAGTCTTCCACACACTGGGGAATGCTATCCTAGAGAGAGGGAAAGGACAGAAATAGAGAAGGTGCATCTGCTGTTTTTCAGTAAAGTTTAGTACAAAAGTTTGCTATTGTTACATGTCTACTAAAGGAGACAGCTTTAATGCTGCATTTGGTTCTTCCCTGTTCACTACACACTTTTCACTCAGCACATCATTAGCACTGTGAAGCTAAAATGAGTCATTTCCTCGCTGCTGGCCTTTCCATTAAAGACTTCTTACGCTATTTCTTGCTTTCACAGAGATCTTAGTAAAAGATATACACCACGTTAGCCTTATAAAAAAAAAAAATGAAAAAAAAAAATAAACATATCTTTAGGCAGACACATGAATTACCAATATAAACTGACCCATTGCAACTACTAGAAGGGTTTGAACAAAAACCCCATCTATTTTCCACAGGGTGACAAGGCTGGCCTTGGGTGACTAAGCCGCAATACTGTCATTAATGATATGGTACCCTGATGTCATTCTCAACGTTCTCAACACTCCATCAACAGCATTTTAAAAATGTTTTTCCCCAGTATTACTTTTACTCTTAATTCCACTATAAATTTTTAATGGGTTCTTTAAACTAGTGATGAAACAATGTTAATGAGGAAATCATTCTTTCACAATACAGACTTTTCAACTACCTAATTGGTCTACGAGAATATTGATTTTAACTTACCTATACCTATTTATATTGCCTGAAAATCTTCCCCAGGTTTCCATTTCTATAAACTCACATAAGCATCCTTTTTCCTGTTAATATTTCAAACCATGCAGCCACTACTAAGGGACAGGCAACAACTCATTAGCAAGGTGTGAGTGTCAATAAAATTAATTAAACAATAATGGCAGAGCTGTTCTCCTAGTCTTAAACCTAGAGCACTCTTGTTTTCTTGATGCCAAGTCAGGAAAGTATTACTGCCTAAATGAGCTGAGAAGCTCATCGTGGCATTTTTCCATATTTCAAGAGCAGAGACAAGGCTTGAAACAGGCTTCACATATGGCCAAAAATAACCAGATAATTTAATGCAAATGATGGCTCTGAAATCAAGGAAACTTTCATTCCTTTTTTGGTCCCTAAAGAGTAAACATGCCTTTTTAAAGGGGAATAGAAGAAAGACTTTCTTCACTGAAACACCAAATTCTAATATTTTCAATGAGCCACTTTTAAACAATCTTTTCAGAGAATGGAAACCTTTGCAGAAAACTTCACTAAATTCTACATTTGTTTTGTCCAAAAAGAAGAAAAATTATGTACATCAGAAGTATGCTTAAGCTCCTTTTCAGTATCCAAACACCTGAGTATCTTTCTCATTTAAAGAAAATTTTGGCCATATCTAAATATAGGCATCAGCCTCATTCTGCAAGTCTTGAGAGACAAATTTATTTTATCACATAAGCTATGAAGGATTACACAAGAAGTCTGTTCATCATAGCAGTAGCTAAAAAAATTCTTAAACTTTGACTAATATTTGAAGTTGTGAAAGAATACAACTGAGCAAACAATTCCTCAAACCGGGAACAAATAAAAAATTTAAAAAATAATAAAAAGGAGTTGTTAACTTTCAGGACAGGTATATAATGTAAAGTATTATCTTGCTGTAAGTGTTGCAAGCTTGGAACCTGCTTACATGTTGTCAATATTTAGAAAAAAAAACACATGGTTGACATGCTGCTGTATATTTTTTCAAGGATTCACAAAAAAAAAAATCTTTAGTGCCACTTAATAACATGATACTTCTAAAGACTCTGCAGAAAGGGAGGTGAGACGTGAGACTAACATGCCTTTTAGATTAATAAAGTTATTTAGGTTGGAAAAGACCCATGCAATCATCAAGTCCAATCAACAAACTAGCCCTAGTAAGTGCACCATTAAACCATATCCCTAAGCACCACATCCACACATCTCTTGAACACCTCCAGAGATGGCAACTCCACCACTTCCCTGGGCAGCCTATTCTAATGTCTGACTGCCCTCACTGTGAAGAAATTATTCCTGATATTCAATTTAAACCTCTCCTGGTGCAACCTGAGAGCATTTCCTCATGTCCTCCCACTTGTCACCTGAGAAAAGTGACTAACAGCCTCCTCACTACAACCTCCTTTTAGATAGTCGTAGACAGTGATGGAGGTATCCTTCCCAGCCTCTTTTTCTCCTGACTAAACAGCCTCGGTTCCCTCAGCCACTCCTCAAAACTCTTGTTTTCTGACTATAAAACTCTAGTTCTTCTCTGTACATTCTTCTCTGCACATCCTTGAGCAACTCAGTATCTTTCTTTTAGTGAAGGGACCAAAACAGAACACAGTACTCAAGGTGCGGCCTCACCAGAGCCAAGTACAAGGGGACAATGACTTCCCTAGTCCAGCTGGCCACACTATTTCTCATACAAGCCAGAATGCCATTGGCCTCACTGCTGGCTCATGTTCAGCTGGCTCCCAGCCAGCATCTCCAGGTCCTTCTCTGCCAGACAACTTTTCAAATACTCTTACCCAGGCCTACTACTCTGCATAGGGTTGTTATGCCCCAAGTGCAGCACCTTGCACTTTTCCTCATTGACTATCATGTATTTGGACAAGGTCCATCGATACAGCCTATCCAGATACCTCTGCTGAGCTTTCCTACACTCAAGCAGATCAACATCTCCACTCAACTTGGTACTGTCCATGCATTTACTGAGGGTGCACTTGATCCCCTCATCAAGATCATTGAAATATTAAACAAAACTGGCCCCAATTGTTGCGTGTTTTCCAATCCTCCCCTACCTTCCTTAGGATTGTAAATATTAAGATCTTCAATTACTTCAAAACCAACACTTCGAAATAGTTCAACTGGAGGAAGATCTTCCTTGAGTTTTAAGAGCTTATTTTATCAGAACGAGTGAGATACAAGGTCTATAAACCTTATTTCATCTATTTACAATTAGAGTACATGCCTGTGGAATGGTAGGCCTTATCCAAATATAAGCAGGACCATGTAACTGGTAACAGCACCTTTCTCCATTACAAATGGAAGTGTATACATTTATTTAGGGATTTAATTTTCCCTAAATAAAACATAATTCTGAGTAAAGCTTAGACAAATGTCAAGATTGACTTCCATTTTGAGACGGATGCCATGCTGCATATCTATTGGCATTGCCCTCTAAAAATCAGTGTACATAACCACTGTCTGGATGTTAGATTCATCCCACAGAATGCTCACATTTAATTTACCTCCATTTCTGTGTGTCAGAACTAAGCTCTCTTCTCCTGTCCACAGTCTGACCACAGAGCTGGGCTTTCTGCACTGGTGAATGTTGATTACAATCAGCAGCAGTGCTGTCTGCATACCTGTTACTACATGTGCTGGGGGAAAGTGAGTTAAAGTAAAGAAGAAACTATGACCTATCTCCTGGGGCTAGCATTGGACCAACTGTACTTAAACGAGGCCTAACTAAGGAAAGGCGATTCTAACTACTAATATTATTAAGATGCATAACTGTCCTAACTTTCCACTTAACACCAAAGAGTACCACTTCCATAAATCAGGCTACATATTTAAAGGCCTGACAACAGAACAACTGACACTAGAAAATACTGACCGTATTTCCCAAAGAGTCTCAAAACTAATGGGAGCAAGACACACTTCTTGTTATGTGTATCGCTACCATAAAAACTTCCTCCTCTGTGCAGACAGAGGGTTAAAGAATGAAGTACTACCAATACAGAAGAAAAATGCTTTCTTGCTTGCACACATGGTATGATCTTCCAATGAGAGAAGGGGAAAAAAAGGAGAGACAAGAAGAGATGAGACAAGACAAAATGAGAGAAGAAGACAAGATATCAGGTACATGAGAACTGATCAGATATCAGGTACATATGAACTGATATTCTTCATTCATTCAATATTTTTCAGAAAACGGACATGACACAATGATAGATCCTAATCACTGCCACACCACGCTACAATCGGACTGAAAAACTAAAACATAAAGTTTAATTAATTACTAAGGCTTGAAGTGGTCAAGAGCCTGATACGGTACTTTATCTGCCAAATGTTCAACTACAGAGAGATTGAAAACAGTCAGTTTACAACAACTGAAATCTAGGTCTGGAAAAAGTAAAAGAATCCTTGAATTCTTGGCACAGGTAATTTCCACAGAATGACATGGAGATTACAGACAGACATGGTTTATGTGCTTTTACATCCTTTCAAAAATCATGCATTCACTAAACTGTATCTCTAATTATGAAATAACTGAAACTACTTTGCTGTAGAAAATATATTTCACCTTCTTGAAGCTGGACTGGTTCTGCTGAGTTTTCACCACTCATTAAAACAACAAAGCTTGCAGCTGTTCGGACTGATGCTTGCCACGTTGACAAGGCAATGGGTGGTTCTTGGCAAGGGAAAAGAGCTCTGTTGTTTATTGGTGATCCCATCGTATAAACACATGGCCTAAATTGGAGGAATAGAGATTGAAGTTAGAGTTACAATAAGGAAGACTGAATTAAGTTTTCTGTCAAAAATGAAACATATTGTTGTACTGCTTTTACATTTAACCTTCTCAGCTATGTAGATATCAAAACAGTATGACATGAACCAACCAAATTATCATCTTAGCCATTTAAGAGAGCATGAAGAAAAGAAAAATTACTACAGTAATTTTTGCCCATACAACAAAAGAATAACTCTAAGTATTTCCTTCTTCCACATGAGGAAATATTTTCCAGCCTCTACACTGGAACCGCAAGACCAACGAATTTTCCTGAGTATCTTCTACAGATGCCATTGTAGTCTTCACCAGCATCTGTGACACACTGTTGTCATCACACTAGTGCTTTCATTACCATTAATCCCATCTCTCTGTACAACCTGGTGGCTTGTCCAGACTTAGAGCAATAGATCTAGCACTGAGCCTCATGCAGTCACAGCCTCCATAAGACTTGACATTTTTGCATTTCTTATTGTAATTAAGGAAATGCATGCTAAGTCAGCTGCCTTGCAGGGTTCCAACCACGGCACATGTAATGAAAAGGATGTATTTCTTCCATATCAGCCTCAGCTTCTCTCGATTTTTCCATATAGTGATCTTCATTGTGGTATTGACCTTTCTGCAGTTTCTGCAGCCTTCTCACTGTTGCACCCTCTTCATCTGCTGCCCCCTTGCTATCTCAACAATATTTCTATTTTGCAATGGCTAAGATCTGAGCATCTTCTTTACTTCTCCCCAGATAATTCCTCCATTCAAATAATTCCTTCCCTAAAGCCAAGTCTCAACCACACAGAAGGAAAGAATATGAAAATATTACTTCTACAGCTTTTTTTTCTCTTCCTTTTCTAAGGGTTACCTGTGCTATTGGATCCAGAGTTGTCCATGGTGCAACCAAGTTTCTATAGCCTAATTAACGCATGCCAACTCAGTTGCTTCAAGTTTCTGTATGTGTGCTCTTAACCCACAGCAAACACAACATATTTAAAGGCAGTGTACATTGATGTGTTTTATCTTAGATTTGTAACAGGCATACTGTCTGTCTCACACCTGTGAGACCAAGAGCAAGTGAGTCAGTTACTATGATTTCAACCTGAAGAAATTACAGAGGAAAATGTTACAACTTGGAAAAGGGGCTGGCAAAACAACACCGAACAGAATGTTGTAAAGCTGTGCTTTAATGCTAGCAGAGGTTAAAACTCACGGTGCAGAGAAGGGGATGAGATATTTTGGGCTGTAAACAAGCATGTATGTCATATATCATCACACTGTAAAAAACAGAATGATCAGATGTATGTAGAAATAAAAAAAAAAAAAAAAAGAATGATCAATATTAACATTCTAAGTACCCAAGCCTCACACAGGTAAGAGCATATCAGTTATCAGAATTCAGAAAAATACTGAATAAAGCTCCATGTGTTAATTTTTAAATCTATATTATTTCAGTGTTGGGAGACTGGGAACCCAGAGTCAAATATAATACAAGCAACACAGATGTTATTTATACTACTAATATTATCTCATTCTCAGAGAGTATTTTAACCTGCAGACCATAATGTTTTACAAATTAACAGAGTTTTAGGGGTGGGAAAAGGGAAATGAGTGAATGGTCACTTAGTGGCCACTGGACCTACAAACTTAGTTTCAAGCCTCTTAGTCAGTTTACATAACATATAATAATAATAATGTATTACGTAAATAACCTTTTTCCTTAAATATTTTAGGGCTGAAAGAGACACATAGGCAGGTCACAAGTCCCTATAGGGCCCAAGGAGAAACTGAGTTAGAATGGTGGAGAAAGACTGGTCAAATACCTGATTTGTTTTCAAAACTGTCCTTTCCACTTCCCACCTATGGAAAATATTATTTTTGTCGAGAGGTACTTATTATCTTCATTACTTAAAATGAAAATTTATTCAAAATGTCAAAGTCTGCTAAGAAAACAGCAATGAAACATACAAAAGCATTCTGAATTTTGTGAGGAAACTATCAGAACAGTGATTACATCAGCTTCTAATTAGACATTCATATATTCATGGCTAGAGCACCTGGAGACTTGCTGATTGATAGTATGCCATCAACTGAGATGTCAGCTAACACCGAACAGTCTGCTGTTCTGCTTTGGAGAGGAAGTTTTGTAAGATGAACTGATGATTATGGAGAATTATCTTTTCTTCCTTCATTGGAATTTTCTTAATCTATTTTCTTCTCACCCTAAAACATACCTCCACAGATTTTATTGTTTCTCCTGAGGAATCTTGTTTTACTTTGCTTTTTTTATATACTTCATTTACAGTAATAATTTAACAACATTGGTAACAGCAAAGTGTTACTTTAGGATGCCCATTGCAGCTGGCAGTTTTCTCTGTTCTAGGCTAGGCAGCACAATTCCAGCAAAAAGAGTATCAGAAAAAAAATTCTTATCCTGATATGGATTTCCTTCCATCTGATACTGAAGAAAAATTACTAGCTAGCCAAGATACATCAAAGAATATCAGTGACAAATAACCAGTTTTGGACTGTTTCCATCAACAGATACAAACTTTGCTTTTTCCTGATTTATCGTTACCACTACTAGCAAGAAACTTCACAGTTCCTCTTTTTTTTTTTTTTTTTTTTTTCTCTCTATTCTCTCCACCTTTCTTCTTCTAGTTTTTGTGGTCTGGAAACATTCAAATCATGCACTTAGGTAACATGTTGTTATGCCAACCATAATCTTTGCCACTACTGGTTGGAAGAGATAAGGAAATCAAATACAGCACAAATAAGCTAAGCAGAGAACTCAGGCTGTTTGTCTGATTAGCTGTTACAATGGAAAGACTAGCATCCACAAAACAAAGCAGGTCACAGGTCACTCATCCAGCAAACTTTATGACTAGTAATTCCCTGTGACTGACAATCCAGACCAATGGAGAAATCAAGCAGTAGTTGTGATATTCTTTGGTTCTGCCCCATGATGAGACATGGGGCTCTGCGTTGTGCAGTAATCTCCCAGAGGCAAGGTTTCTGAGGAAAAATGGATTCCTTCAACTCTAACTCATCAGTATTCTGTATATTGTCATAACATAACATAACCAGCTCAAACCAGCTCTTGGCAGATCTCCCTTTCCCATGTAGGAATATGTGTTTAATACCAAATTAAGCTACTACAAGCTAATAATAGCACTAATACTCTGTTCTCTGAACAGGAATCCTTAGGTATTCTCTGAGGCACCTTAAAACACCTGAACCACATTCAAAGGCTCAGCCATCTCAACACGCTCTGGTTATTGTCTGTTTGAAGCTTTCTCAAGGAAAATGTCCAGCTCAGCAAACCTGTCCACTTGTTGTATTTGGAGAAAGGGACACCTATTTCTTCAGAAGTTGTCTGCAAGTAAGGTGGCAGCCTCTAGCAATTTTAAGGCTACTCCCTGTAAAACCACTGCTGCTTGCGGCTGTTTCTTATTCTAAATGACACGATGTCATTTCCATGAAGTAGCAGGGCTTCCTGCCACCTAAATCATACCAACTTATCTCTTTACACAGTTGTGAGTTGCCAGTGATTGCCATCAGACGCCAACAGACCAGGCATTCTCGTTTTCATTTTTCTCTTGAACAAAACACCAGTCAGCAACTATCCATGCCTTTTACAAACTGTTCTCCAGTTTAAAAGTAGCAAATATGCTTATGAGATGAGGGATTCCACAGACATTTCCAGCAACCTCTGGTACTGTGATTCTGTTTTTCCAACAGCTGGATGGCTAAATTTCTAAACCAACCTTTCAGTGCAAATTTCTTGGACCTGTGCCAACTAACTTGTGGTCTGCATCAGATATATCAAAGATATATCTAGATATATCTAGACGTACTTTGCAAAATCTCCTGTTGAAAAGTTGTATCTTTTGGTACAGTAATCAGTAGAAAGCAAGGACGACAAGGTTAATACAGGGCATATTTTTCTCTTCAAAGGTGCTATGTATATTTTTAGACAGTTTTTATTTATTCCTTACTGTATTCAACATAATACATAAGAAAGTCTGATTGACTACAGTATCAAAGAAAAGTACCAAATTAAATGCTTTACCTCATGATCATCAATAAGAATCCTTATTTGCTAAAATATTACTGTGGGATTCTGTCTCCAGCATGGCAGCACTGCTGATGCAACACTGCCACATACTCCTAAGAGTTAGACAAACCTGCTGAAGCACCTTGATGGGCTGACACCAAGTTTCTCCTTCCCAGTAATTAAATATGTTTTATACATACTGCAAGGGCATATACATTAGTATGGTGCCAAAAGTATGTTTTTATTTTAAAACATTTCTATATTTAATAAATATAAAAGTGAGAATACTTCAAACACAAGTATAATTTTTGTTAAAATTGCAACACTACCTTCTTAGTTTGAAACCCGGATGCTGCATTATGCTAATAAACAATTGAAAAGCTTTGAAACAGAACTGTTTTCTCTCTTTTTTTTTTTTTTCATGGTAAGTATGTTACACATAATATACCAAACATTTTTTATTATTATTATTCCTGTTTTAATAATAATGTTATTGATCATTATTAAAAATTACCTGCCAATTTTAAGAACTGACACACTGCCTATAATTTCAGATTTTGGAGAAACAAGAATCTCTCCAAATGTATGCATCTACACATGCTTACCCATGTTATTCACTATTTCTGTTTTGTCCTTTTATTAATACTTCTGCATAAAGGCACAGGGAAGTTTTTATTACAAAAAATCTTGTCCAAGGGCTAAATAGCACTTCCACTCTTGATCATCAAAACATTTTTTAGTATCAAAGAACAGACAGGGAAATGCTGAAATTCTGTGTGTTCAGCTCCTGCCTTCACTGAAAACAGAAGCGTACCCTGATGGGTTTACATCAGCTTTGCATACGATATGCCTAAACACACTTCACAAAGCTTTGTCATAACAGATTATTTTGTGAATTATAATTCAAGCATAGTTTAAAATAAAAAAAAATGCAAGTCTTCATAAAATGGTTATCACATAGGGTAAATTTCCAAACACTTGAACTAGAGCTAAATTAGAGGAAATGTATTGAGGTGGCCACACAATGCTTGTGCTTTGTTGTCCACTTTACTTTGCTTTCTTTGGGGTTGGAACCACAGATTATAGGCTCCTTTGGGAAATGATTTGACTTTTACCTAAAAAAGCGCACATACTTTGGAACAATTTATAGAATTCCCCTATGAGAATAAAATGTAATAGTACTTCTCCCATATATTAAAAATGGGTTTTATTTTAGAAAAGAAAAGAAAAATATGTCCACATTTTGTAGAATGAGGTTTACCACTATATTTATGTGTTCATCATGTACAGAAATTGCTTTTAGAAAACGCAGTGAGAAGGATTCTAACAACTGTGACATAAAAACTTATTTTCTGGTAGGTACTAATTTCTCAAATATTCTACAAAAGGCAGAAATTAGAACAGCTTGAGACTATCTAACAGCAACTATCAGAATTCCTGACCCATGCCAAGCCATCTTTTCCTGCTTCATTATTGATTCATAAAATATCGTTTTTTTGTGTAAAACTGGCATGAACTGTCTCTAAAGAAAGCATAACATTTTGCAGTGAAAGGAAAAAGAAGTCAAAACTAAAAGACTTAGTGATTTAGATGTTTTAAAAAAGACCTTGAAATAAGAATTTTCATGAGGCAACACACAGAAGATTTCTATGCCAGCTAAGTGTTGCTAACATTGGTCTCAAAGACTTTAGCAAAGACTAGGGAGACTTTGACAAACTGCATGATTACAGGCAATTGCCCTCCATTTGCTTGTCTGAGTCAAAATTCAGAATTTTCATAACTAAAGATATTATATAGAGTTAAACTTCCTACACTAATACCATAAATAACTTCCTGGGGAGTGAGGAGAGGAGGGGAAGGGGAATAGGTAATGAACATGACTGACAAACTCCTGGGCTTGATGCTGATCATGGTTTACCAGTAGAATTACTTAAATACTCCAGACGTGCAGTTTAAAGGCTTCATTTTCTTCCCTAACACGGCTATCAGTGAGAAGACTCTTAATTTACATTAGCATAACTGAAATGAAAGGTAAGCATGCATCTCTACTTTGGGAGTGAAAAGCAAGTATTCAATTAGACACAATTTCTTCATCTTCCAACTTTGCTCGTGGTTTCTAGATATCATAGACTAAAGAAATAACAGACATTAAGATCCACCTTTGAGCATTACAGTAAAGCAATATTAACCATTGTGTAAGTCAAGAATAGATAGTAGTTTCCCTCCTGTAAAGATCTTATCTTGAAGATTTCTGTATAGCACTGTGTACATTCATAAAAGCCAGATTTAGAAAAAAAAATCCTCTTACACTTTGTTTGCTATCATCAATTTATTTCACATAATAGATGAAGGAGATTTTAAAAGTTGATTACAAGAGACTAAACAGGAAAAGACTGCATCTCTAAACTTATTACAATATTGACAAAAGACTGGTTGTAAAGCAATTCTATTAATTATTATGTATATTGATCTTTATGCTGCATGATCACTTGTTTAAGCCAGGAAGGAAAGGGAACACAAAGTATACGAATGAAAATAACCTGTCATGTATATCTTCTCTTTCCAAAGTGATAATTCCCTATTCCCTAAACACACTTATTCCAACGCAACAACAAACATTTACTCCCACTCATTATGAGAAAACACAATCATTTAGACAGGCTTGAGCTCTGCAAGTGCTTGAGCACAGTTTATCTGTTCTCCTACAGGACAGCAATAGGGTTCAAAACAAGGACAAAACAGATACAATGGAAGAGAACACTCATCATCTTCGCAGAGCTGCTCAGCATTACACAACTGCACATTCTTGCATCTAGGTTTAAAATTAATGTCTGCAAAGCCTTTGAGATAAGTCACGTACCTGCCGCTCTGGTCTGTAGTCCACGTAACAGATCTTCCCTCTGGTTTGGTTTTGTACCGTATTCTAATTGCGTGAGGGAAGTCTGCTGGAGTCCGAATTCCTGATTTCCTTATCTCCAAGCTCCAAGTGCCAGTAGCAAACAGAAGCTCTCCACAGCCAGGTGCCTGGCTGCAGCAAGTGTAATAGTATAGCTGTTCCTTCCAGCGATCCGAAGGTAAAGTCACAAGTTCATGTACAATCTGATTCCTGAGATTTGCCAGCTCCTTTGAAACATCAGTTAGTTTGGCAGACCTTGTGAATTTTTCAATGCCTGACACAGCAGCAACATCTACCTCCTCAACCTTTAGCACAGACAAATCACAGCAGTCCAACACCAGCAGAAAATCCTCGTTCCCATGATTCTCTGTGTCACAGCAGTTCTTTGAACTAGAAATCCCAGAAGCCTGTTCCTCGTTGCTATGGTTACCATTTTTATCAGAAGTATCTTTTTCACCTTTACCACAGACAGCAACATCATTATATTCCATTTTAGATGAACAGGCACTTGCATTTGACACAGGGACGTGGCCTTGTTCTGATGCCCTAATTTTGCAGGTTTCATCAAACTGTGACTGGCAGCCTTCTTCTCCAGTACTGCTGGCTCTCCTGTACCTGCTCCCAGTCTCCAAGAACAGAACTATGAAGCCTTCAATAACTTGACTTTTAAAATCTACGTCCAAGTCCAATACATAGTGCTTTACAAGCATGTGGCTAGTGTTGGCCATTAAGGGCAGGTCATCCTTCATGGGGTCTAGCTGCGGCTCCATGTTCCAGTCTGCTGGGCAGCTTTACAAAACCTTGGCCAGTTCTTACTTATGATGCCTCCACAAAGACCAAGGATACTCAGCCTTCCAGTGTCAAAAACATTAATATTACTTTGTAGAAATTAATTGCAGTTCCTCCACTCCTCTCATTCTGCGAAGGAAAACAAAAACATATCACATAATTATTTCACAACTATTTCTGAAACAAGCATTTTGAGAAATTATTTAAAGTTCAATTGCTTTTATTAAAAATAGTTCCACAGAATGAGATCAAGCTAGTTGCTTCCGAATTTGCCATCAAGAAGGCTTTAGTTTTCAGGGAAGATCCCAAGTTAATGTATTTCTAGTCAGCTTTTATAAACTGACACACTTTAATAAAGTCCTTCTGTCGACTCTCTACACCCCCAAAAAATACTTTAGAAAAAATACATCATTATGCAACATCTAACTTTATTTATTACTGCATTGTTTGTTTTTAAAATTTTTGCATTTATTTCAAGTGCCTTAGCTGAAAAGATAGTGATCATTTTTCAACTGTGATTCTACACAACAAATATGAGCCTAAATCCCTTCATACGTTTTAAATTTTGGAAGTAATAACCTAATATATACAAGGCAAGAGTATGGATTAATAAACTATCCACATTACAACCACTCTTGTATCAGCGATTCTAGTAAATTAAAAGAAAACAAGCCCGTTTACTATGAGGGCATTCTAAGCATTCCTTTGAGATTGTTCATGAAGATTTTTTGAATTTATAGTTATATTCTTAAGATATATGACTACATCTTAATAGCTGAAAACCCATTAACACTTGAGATAATAGCATCTTACAGAAAACAAAAGGTCTTTCCACTGAAAAATATGCAAAAACCTACAAAAGAAAATATTAAAATGCGTCAACATTTTTTTGCAACGAGAGGCAAAAGTTCATCATGGAAGTTTAACTGTCATGCATTCTGTTTTGCTATGGCCACTGAGCTAAAATTACACACTCTTATCTCACTTCAGTACTTTTTTGACTACTTTCTAGAGCAGAATTAGAAATCAGAGAAAGGAAGAAGCAATTTCATGTTAAGACTCGCAGTTCTCTCTCTGCCAGATTAGTGACACTTTGATGATACACAGCCAAGTCTGGTTTTAAGTGTCTTCAGTGAACAGATATCAGCTCGTGCCATTTTAGTTTCACAGTGTTGTCATAGACTACAGTGTCCAAAATCCTTTTTTTTTTTTTTTTTTTTTTTTTTTTTTTGAGTTCTCAAGAAGGAAAACCTAGATTCCCTCAAGATTTGCTAACTCTTTTGTAAGAATCCAGAGCATGCTATCAAGCTAGCATCCATAACTGAAAGATTCAGGACAAGAAATCACCTAACTGTTCCCTGAACTGGCTTCACCATCCTGGTTTCAGCTGGGATAGAGTTCTTTTTCCCCCTAGTAGCTGGTATGGAGCTGTGTTTGGGATTTAGGATGAGAACAATGTTGATAACACACTGATGTTTCAATTGTTGCAGGGCAGTGCTTACACTAAGCCAAGCTCCTCACACCACCCTGCTAGCGGGGAGGCTGTGGGTGCAGCAGGAGCTGGGAGGGGGCCAAACCAGGAAGGCTGACCCGGAGTGGCCAAAGGGGTGCTCCATACCGTATGGCACTGTGCTGAGCAATTCATATGGGGGTGCTGGCTGGGGTGGGGGAACCACTCCTCGGTCAGCGGGTGGTGAGCGACTGCATTGTGCATTACTTGTTTTGTACATATTATTATTATTATTATAAGCTTTTACTCCCTCCCCGATTTTCTCCCCCATCACACTGGGGGGTGAGGGGATGTGAGCGAATGGCTGTGTGGTGCCGAGCTGCCTGCTGGGTTAAAGCACAACACTTCACACAAAGCATGGCAAACATCTTCCTTCTTTGACTGCTTTCCACCACTCAGAAACAGCTCTAACAGGAATGTCTTTGAAGACAAGCAGAGAAAAATCTTTTTTCTTTTCTTTTCTTTTTTTTTTTTCATTTTTATGTCATCCCTCCTGAAAATATCCCAGTAAATCAGTAAATTCAGAATAATTTGAAGATGACCTGATAAAGACACTCATGGCATTTTTGGAACTACCTCCAGCAGATAATTCTCTATTCAAGAGATTTCCCAAACTTCTCTGAATTTAATCATATTCTTATTAATCTTAACAGTTTACTATTTCTAGTACTTCAAACTTCACATATTTGCAAGAAATCACATTGCATCTTGCACTGATGTGTAAGTCAGAGAATTCTTCTAGAATTCAACCTTTGTCAGGATCGAAAAACAGATTCATGGGCTCCTGCAGAGTCTCATTAGCTTTGCAAAGATGACTTATCTTTGCAGATAACTGTGTGGATGTTTATCTGTTTTGTCAGCTTGACTTAAAATAAGCAAACAAATAAATAAACAAAACCAGATAAAGGTGAAGCATTAAGTTCCCTGAAATGTATATAAGCTAACATTATAACAGCAATTGCTTTCTACTTAAAGAAGTTTGGAAATGGGGGAAAAATATCAGTTGGAAAAAAAAAAAAAAAAGCTCTTAGGAAGACTAGTAAGAAAAGCTGAGACAAGTTTCAGTAAACCTCAGCTTTCTGAACAAGAAACATCTATAAATAGTACATGGCCATTAAAACCATTTCCTGCCTTAAAACCTAATTGGAAAAATTGGCAGAGCAATCAAAGGTTCTAAATGCTGTGATGTGAGGAGCACATCTATGATGTCTGTGCCTGACACAAGGGATCAAACTTGATGTTATCTGAATGTTTTATGATTACCAAAACCCTGTGACTTCTGACAGGTAAACTAAGCACTGGTGTTAAAGCAAAGAAATAAGGTAACTTTATAGAAAAAAGCATACTGAACTGGCATTCAAGAACCTCCGTTTTGCACAAATAGACTTTCTCATTTGAAAAACAGGTGCTACTATATACAATATTAGCACCTGTTTTAGCAATGTTGTATATATACAATATTTGTATATATATACGAATATATTGTTATTATATACAATATTATATACAATTATATACAATATATTGTATATATACAATATTGCTACTTTTTATAAAACTTAAGTACTATACTAACAATAAATTTTTATGCTATACTCGTAACATATGTTTATATCCCTGATTTTCTGTTTTCCATTTGGAAAGCATTATCAATTTCTTACCTCAAAAGTATCAAGATAATTACATTAACTTGCATTAATAATTGGAAGTACCTCTGAACACCTTAAAATAAATAGTAGATGTGCAGCTCACTGCCTACACAAAAGCATTTAGTTTGTATTTAGAGGACTTATTTAAAATTAATTAACAGGGTAGACTAAAAAGTGCCAAATAGGACCATACAGGTGAACTCAATTGGAAAAATAATAATAAATTGAAGCATGATAAAAAAAAATAAAATCTATAAATATAAATCCTCTTTAAAACTATTAATACAAAAACATAGACAACTGAAAACAAAGGTTGGCTGTCCTAATGATGCTAAAAGACCTGCAGAGAGGACATTCATTTCCTACAATGGAAAGTTTCAGGTCAGCATTTCTTTGTTTATTGGAGATGATACATCTCACCACGTTTATGAACAGAGAAGGGGGAACTCATTTGTAGATAAGTAACAAGTACTACTGTGTATATTTGACATGGAATTTTAATTCAAATGTAACACTGCCTATTCAGTCTTGTCTATTTCTCAAATCACCTTAACTTTAGACATCCCATCTTTCAAAAGTTGCACATATCCTTTCTAGCTATAGAAAGCCTCAACTAGGAAATATAGCCTCAACTAGCTATATTTTTTCACTGCATGTTGATAATTTCATATTGATACTGAATTAGAAAAAAGTGCTGTCTTCTGTGCAAAATGCACTTCTTTTAAGAATGATAATTTTACTCCTCCAGTAAAGCTTCATACTGGAAATTGCAACCCACAAAGTGAGGTGGTGTCTCACGTAATTTGAGATGGTCCTATTTAGAGCTCTCTTAACTAGGAAAGAAACTGAACTTATGCACTACGTTTTAAAACAAGGCAATGGTGTGTGTGTTTAATTTAAATATTAATTTTACAATAATTCCACCAATTTTAGCGTTTTAAAGGTAGGCATGACATTATGAAGGTACAGAGAACTACACTAATCAACTGTAGAGTTTCCAAAGATACAGATTTCAGATAGCATAATCTCCAGCAACAGATGGAAAATGACATTAAAAAGAATGCTGAAGAAGTTGAAGGAAGCATATGACTCTGACCTTGTTTGACAGTCTCGGCACACACACCCTTAGTGTGAATTTCTGGCTACGCGATGCCTATGGAAGGGATGCCTGTACTCTGCAGCGTACCTGTGTCTAGCTGAACTGAACGTATTTGCTCATAGCTTCATCATTTGTATTTTCAATATCTAATTGTAAACACACACTGATTCAGAAGAGGGAAAAAAATTGTACACAAGCAGCCTGATTTTTAAAAACTGTCATTTCTATACTATCTTGTCTATGCCTGGTGCTTCCAGAGAGTTACTGCTCATCAAATAATACAAGCAAAAAAATCCACTGTTAACAGAATATAAATTGTAAACACAATTACTTCCTTTCCCTGCTCTCTAGTGTTTCATAGTCGTACACAGGAGCATTTGTTTTAAGCAGTTTTGTACTTCAGTATAGTTGTACAGATTAAGAAATATCAGAAGCATAATAGAAAGTAAATTAAACAAACAAACAAAAAATATTTCCAAAAATTTCCTTATAAAAGTTGGCTTGAAACTGGTCTTGGCCATATCTCTAAAATTGCAATTTGAGTATCTTACACATACCTATTTTTATAATACAACCAAGTATCCAAAAGTAAATTCTCAAAAGCAGTGAAAGAACCCTGAAGTCCACTCTTTGAATTCTAGGTAAGCTTCAGAAATACTGCACATACTGTTTCTGTAAAGAAATTGCCCTGTAACATCCAGGCACTGGACAGTTCTTAGCTTAGTGAGGAGCTCATCCACAATAGGACAGCTCTTGTGGTTGGGTTGCACAATTCAGCACCCTGCTGCCAGCTGCAATTGTCCACACAGAGCATTCCAAAAAGCATTCGACATTTAACATAAACTGAAAAGAAGCTGCTATTAGTGTAATTGCTCTGCTCATTTATTATTTAAGACCTCTGCTCACTTTTTTTTATCTTCACTATGTTCTCTAGAGGCAGAAACTCTACATCTGTTACTGCCATATTTTTCCTTATCACTCTGGTAATGAAAAACTCTTCTAGAAGTTCAAAACCTCACTGGGAAAATGTGTGTGGGAACTACAGAGGTAAAGCCTCTTGCTGAGAAGTACATACTAATTCCTCAGTGAGGCCAATTAATGGAACCACGCACTTTCTTCTACTGCAAAACAGCAGAAGCCTAACTCTTGGCAACAGTACAAAATTGTATAAAAGAGCATAATGAGCCAAAATTGATAAAAACATTTCTTAACGCCATAACCACATTAAGATTTCGGAAGAAAAAGAAGTCACTAAAACATATGATTATTTCAAACTCCATATTGCACAATCATTCTGTAAAGAAACAGACAGGTACAACACTATCTATATAATGGTAATGAGGCATTTCCTACATCCCTGATAGTTTCTTCAGTTGCTGACACCTCTGAACATTAGAACTTCAATAAAATGAAAACTCCCATAAACTGGAAATTTATTTCAGAGGATATAAACATGGATGTCAGGTTCTAAAAGAAAGAAAGAAAGAAAAAGAGCTCTTTCTGAGGAATATTTTAATCATCTGATCAGAAGCTACCACAATGCATTTGCGAAGCAGCATATGGTTAGCAAATTCATATTACCAAAGAATTCCCTACTTCTTGGACAAGCAAATAAGCATTCAAAAATGTCCTTTGAGATCTATTTTTAAAGAAAAATAGGAGCTTAAAGCATAGCTCTGGATACGGAAACATTTAGCTGTACCCAATATCACCAGATACCAGCCAAATACTCCTGCTACATCACACTCTGGGGATCCACAATAATCCTAAAGCAAGGGAGTTAGCTGTTGCCAACTCCCTTTTGTGTTTGACAAGTTAACTATGCACACCTGCCTAGCTTGCATTGTTCAAAATATTTACAGAGTTCATAACGTGACTGATACCTTGCACTGCTCTAAGTGCTCACTTGTTAAAAGCAAGAACTTTCAAATACATGTAGGGAGCTACCTAAAATGTACCCTGTACATGTGAAGTATGATTTTAGCAGGTTACCCTTTATTTGCATCAAAATGTATTTTCAGCCTACAGCTCTGTTGCACTTCTATCATATGTGGCCTTTCCTACTAATGTCATCCAAAATCTAGGTTTATTAAAAATATTCTCCAAGTGTATCTTTTTTTGTTTGCCCTGTGAATTTTGTTTGTTTTTCGTTTGGTTTGTCTTTTTGTACCCCCATTAATGCGTATATATTTCACATATCTGACAGATTGTCTGGAAGGGTCCTCGTTGGAAGAATCGAGCTCTTTCCATTGAGATAAGACAGATGCATGTGAAATATTTCTCTCTTCTGTATTTAAGTATTTCTGCAGAAGGGAATTGTTCAGTTTTGCTAGATTGCTTGATCAATTTTTTGTACCATTTAATCAGATCTTCTTTCCTGCAAACAATTTTTTGTCCTTCAAGCTTCACTATGGTCGTGTTTCCTGGATAAAGAAGTACATGTATACTGTGGAAGCACTCATTTGCTTCTCACCCCTTCTATCTCCCACTTGCACTGCAAGGTCACTCTTCCGCTCTCCACACATACTCCCGATCACTCAATACACCAGTTCAGAACAGTCAGATTATTAACAGGAAGTTGAATTTGTGCTCTCAGTCAAATAGTTAATTTTGCCTGTAATAAATTCAGACCATTTGCATAACTGGTCATTCAACAGATCCACAGGGGTGGTGGAGCCCCTGCAGGAAAGACAAATATTTGTATTACTAGAAGCGGTTCTTCTCTCTGACTAAAGTCTCTGAGTCTCAGCGTTCACTCTATAATTAAGCTGGACCAACTTTCCTGCAGAAAAGCCTAGCAGAGGGCCACTAACATGGCTAAGGGGCTGAAACATACCATTGTAGGAGGAGAGGCTGACGCCACTAAGTTTGCTTGGCCTTGGAATGACACAGTTCATAGAACCATAGTAGGGTTTGGGTTGGAAAGGACCTTATAGAGCATCTCCTTCCAACACCCTGCCATGGGCAGGGACACCTCCCACCAGACCAGGTTGCCCACAGCCCCATCCAGCCTGGCCTTGAACACCTCCAGGGATGGGGCATGTTAGGGAAGATTACCTGGGACTATGGGAGCTTTTGTATTTCTAGAGGCACTGGGCACCAGCTGTAAGACAGGAGGTTCCTCCTGATCTTCAGGAGGCACGCCCTTACTGTGCAGGTGAGGGAGCACAGACACAGGCTGCCCACATCAGCAGTGCAGTCTCCTCCTTGGAGAGCTGCAAAAGCCACCTGGATGTGGCCCTGAGCAGCCTGCCCTGGGTGGCCCTCCTTGGGCAGGGGTTGGGCCAGGTGGGCTCAACCATTCTGCGATCCTGTGAAAACCTTTTGTACAAAACACACTACAGTAAGAAAGGAATGATGACATGCACGGTAGGGTGCTTTTTATTTTTCTTTACTCCAACTTAGGCAACAATGCTAACCTTTAGTCAAAGAAATACACAATATTCACTGAACTAAGCCCAAAGGCTTACCATTTCAAGATAAGATTAGTTTTCTGTCATATAGTTAAAATATTAATACAAAACATATGTAAAAAATTATAAATAGCACCACATTCATTTTAGGTGTACTCCCCCCCCCCCCGAAAGGATTAATTTACCCTAACCAAAAAATGTTTTTCCTGTTTATATTCTAGAGAACTCAGCATACCCTCATGTCTCTGGGTGACATTACAACACTATGCATTACACCAGTTGGGTACACATGACATAAAGTCCTCTCTTCAAAATTAAATGACAAGTGATTACTAAATACACAGAACTTCCACTCCTTTTGAGCTAATCTTGCCACTCCAGACTCACATCCAAACAAAACTGACAGAAGATAAGTAGTGCTAACAGAATATATTTCCCAGATCCAAAAAAAAAAGGGGGGGGGAAGGGCAAAAATTAATATAGTTGTGATAAAGTTGTGCTTTTTTAACCCTGTTTTACTTACACCTATTTTATTAACAAAAATTAAATGATAAAATAATGCATTTCTTGAAAGCATGCAGCATTTGCAATACAGAAAAACTATGTAAGGCTGCCTAGAATTTAGAACAGTACAGGAGAAATATTTTCAGGCGTATGTGTGATAGTTACCTGAGCTGGAAAGATTATTTGAATGTTTCATTTGGGCCCAAAGCCATTTTACACAAGAATGTAACCTGACATGAGACGAACTGATCCATTGGCTTCAACCAGTCTGCCAATTTTATGAAATTAAAATGCATGGATAAATGGCTATGTTCCAGAGAAGATGAATATTCCACAGGGCTGTGCTTGGCTTATCAAAAACTGGATCTGAGACATCTTAGGAAAATGTCTCAATTTTCTCCAAGAAGAAGACAGGAATGAATCTGGTCCAAAGAGAGAGCCTTTTTAGTATCAAGAAAAAAAGTAAAAAATAGAGGCAATTAATGACTATACACCCTATTTCTGCAGCAATGAATTAGAAGATGACAACGGAATCACATAAAAGCAAAACAGAGGTCAAACAAAGTGGGGGTTGGCGGGGAAAAGACAAGCAAAAGTTGATAAAAGAATATATTTCAGCAAAACAAGAGGGTAAACAGCATGCATTATCAGATAAATATATATGTGTTAATTTCTTAAAAGGGCCACCATAAAAACCTCTAACTGAACAAGACAAAAAGATATACATATATATATCTTTATATATATATATACTCCATTTTTATGTGCTAGTTTAAAAACTAGCTCCAAATTTAAGTCCTAGTCATCTACAATGTTTCAATCAGTACTGCTATTTCAACATAAAAAAACATACTGATTTTACAGTTGAGGTTTAATATCTACACATGGACTTCCCTTCCTTGGTCCAACATGACAACATCAGCCACGAGGCAGACATAAAGGATGTGTGCACTCACATAAGCAAAAAGATGTATTGGCAAGTACAAGAGACAGGTGAGAATAAAGTTAAAATTTAAAAAAAATGTGTACAACAGTCAAACATGCTTGTAAACTCTATGCTATCCGCTTCATTTGAACTGTGATGTCTTTGATATGTAACAATTTACAGAGGTTAACAAAATAGGCAGTAAATAATTATTTAATTCACCATTTGATTTCAGTGGAGACCAAACGAGTCTTCTATTTTTTCTGTAATCAAGTCTTCCCAAAGATGCACAAAAATCATAGTACAATTATTGAGGCAATATGTTTTCAACTGCAAGTACTAAAATGCAGCTTATCAAAATTCCAAGCAGAATCAGTATGAGCTGCAACGTTACACAAATTTGAAAGTCAAGACTAGGTATACATAAACGGCATTCTCCCCTGCTTTTTTTTTTTTTTTCTGATTAACTCAATACAGATTCAGATGAAGTGCAACAATCTTGATTGCCCAACAGTGTATGATCACGAAACTCATTTGGGCTAACATTTGTCGTTCAACATTCTCACTTCCATGGGGCGAAGGAGTAGGAGTCTGAAAGATACAAAGAGAAATGGAGCTTTTGTTTTTTTTTTTTTTTTCAAAAAAAGAACTGACTATGCTAACAACACAAAGATGGGAAAGTCTTGCCGATATATTCATACACCGTGTATTTGTCATACACTGATACAATGCGTGTTTTGCTGTTATTAGAATGGTTTAAATACCTCCAAAATGTTTTGTAGGCAATCATAAGCATTTGTATGCATTCTGCTATATCAACATCAAAGCACGCAGGTACCATTCAGTTTATTTTTCAATGACCTTTGTGGGTCCCTTCCAGCTGAACTATCCCATTATATTTTGTGACCCAGCTACGTTATACACTCTTAAAACTGAACTCTACATGACTGTATTATAACCAAACATACACTCTACGAGCTGAATTCGTTCTGCATTTCCTTTCCTTCTTCCTTAGCAAGTTCAGAGAATAAATCCTAACCATGGTGTTCATGTACTACAAGCAGCACACATTTTTGATTGCTGAAGCAATAACTTTGCTGTATCTTTCAGAATTTCCCTGTGCATTTCCAAGCTTCATTTTTTCCATGGAAACAGTAGACCTTTTACTGCTCTTCCTGAGGATGCTGGTCTGAGCTGGGATTCACTGAATTTGATATGACAAATTTCTCACTACTTTATACACATATCCAGATCCTGGCATGACACAGAAGGCACTAGAGCCATACTGGTATGTTGGGCTTTGTGAGACATTTCTTTTCTACAGCACTGTCTTCTGTAATATTTTATTTATATTCTGTACATAATAGGAATATCTGGCTTTTTTTTTTTTTTTTTTTTTGAATGTAATGCACTCTAGAAGGGCAAGTTCACTAGCTGAATTCTAAGCATCAAAACTATACTGCTACTATAAAATACTGACAATCATTTCATAAACACTGTGTTATGTCACATTGCTATGCACCAAAACATTTAACACATTACTAGTACATTTGAAAAATGTACCTCACATTCAATGCATTGTCCTTACTGAATGTACTTCCTAAGTCATAAAAAAATATACGGCAAGCTAATAGGTTGGTTATGTTTTAATATTTTAAAAGGTAGATGTTTGCAAAAGAAAGAACAACAATAGCAGATGGTGGCCAACATGAATAGAGTCACTCTTCATCACCTGTGCATAACAGAGTTGCATAAAAAGCACAAAGAATGGCAAACAGGGAAGAAGAGATTCTTCACAGAATGGTACTTGTATAATATTGCCTTTCTGGGTACTACAGAAGGCATCAGCTTGAGTTAGACTCATAAGCCTATGAAAGCAAACCTGAGGAAAGAAAAAACAAAAAAAACCATGGTTGTAAAGTAGACAAGATCAGAAAATAAACTTCCTAAAAATATCAAAATATCTACAGCAGAAAACATTTGTGGCAAGAAACATTGAGAAGAAAGAAAAAGGAAAAAAAGAAAAACCCAAAGGGGGAAAAAAAAAAGTTAAAGGAGAAGGAAGAAGAAAAAAATGAAGAGAGAAAAAGGAAAAGAAAACCTTGAAAAAATTAACAGAGAATGTACATGTTCTTTAGAGATGACCCCACAATATAGTGGTACAAGCCAGAAGCACACCATGCAGAACGCACTCCACCCTGCTCCCTCTCCAGCATGGATTTGCATCGTATTGCACTCTGTCCACCAGACTGGGCGGTAGCGGGCTGTCCCAGATCATTAACACACCAAAAGAGAAGCGCACGAAGCGATTTCTTAAGTCTTCATAGCAAATCATATGACTATGCCAAATGCGTACTCTCTTTTGTGAACGTGTGTGAGATGCTTCTTATATCAGAGCACAACCGTAGCTGCTTCCTCTCATGCATTTCTAAAATCTGAGAGAACAGAAATTAATCAAGGAAAGGTTTGTATGAGAGAAGATCAAGAGAAGTAATCTCTTAAAAAAATCATGTAGTTACAATTCTGTACTTAGTGTCTGCCAACCACTGGAAAATACCCAACTTAAAGCCATTCATAAAATTCCAATTGGTTAATGTCTTAAAAAAAAAAAAAAAAAAAAAAAAAAAAGTATTTTTAATTGGGCAAAATCAGCTGCACATAGTTGTTTGTACACAAATGCCGACACAAATAGTAGACATCGGTTCCCAAGACAGAGGTCATTTCTACCCCAGGCTTGCTTTCTTTTTTTTTTTTTGTTGTGCAGTAGACAAATTCATTCCCTGAAATGATAGCCAATTAAAGCAATTAAATAGAAATGTATAAAAGCTGAGATGCCTAGAAAGCTAAGGACTGTCAGACAAACCCTACCAACTTATGCTAAGTCTGCCTGAAGAGACTTCTCCCAGCGGCCTGTTCCACCAGAATCATATCCTCTGAAAAACTGTCAACAGAGACGAGCATCCCCATGGCCAGTCACTCCAGCCCACACCCTGGCACACGTGGGATAACAGGTAACTTAAGTTAGTATTCTGGGCAGCAAACAGGGATCTCTGAGCACAGACAACTTTTTTGTATTACGTATTCATTATATTCTTTAAAAAATGAATAAGTATTTCACCATCCCAGACTTTCCCTGCATGCCACTGGCCAGTATCCAAGAGCTATGTATTTATATAAAACAACTCTAAATAAAATACACTGCAAAACAAAGCCATGTTTGGGTTCCCTTCACTTTCAATTAAGCATCATTTGCTTCATCCATACATAAAAGCTAGCTCAATTGCTTTCAAATGCAGGTGTCATAATTATAACCTACAATTATCTCCACTTAGCATTTAAAGAAATTTAAAAATGAAAAAAAAAGAAGTCTGGATAAACAATCTCTTTAATAATTATGTTTATAACTATTTCTCTTTTAAACTGCCTTCTTCCGAATACAGTTTTATATATTTTTTGTATAATGTAAGACTTAAAGATCTTACCAGGAAGTCAGTTTTGAACACCAGCATCAACAGTAACTTTACTCTCTGAATGTCAGATAATATTTATTCATACTTTTCATAATTTTTAACTTATTTTTGTTCCAAGCACTTAACACAACTAAGCCTTTTTAAGGCAGGCAAGTGCAATACCACAGGTGAAAGCAAGACCGAAAGAAACTAACACAAGCCTTTGCTACTGTTTAAAGGACTGTAAATGAATCTATACAAATGAGCTTGCAGACTTCACTGTGCCTCACAAAAAAACCTGCACGGGTCCAAATGAAGCTTTGAAGTGAAAATTTAATCCAATTAATAACACCTCTTGTCAGAGCAATTGATGCCCTTCCAGTAGCCTCCTCTCCAGCCTGTGAACTCCAGCAGTAACGAGCATAACGAAGGACCTTCTTCACCTACCGCAAGGTAGCAGCTGTGGAAGTTGCTTCCCACGAGGTGAAGTTACAAGAAAATAACTCCTCCCTTCAGCTCAAATAGGACATGAAACCACTCCAAAAGTCAAGTTTCCTTCCTTCCCAAAAATACTGATGCCCACAAAAAAAGGAAAAAAAAAAAAAAAAAAAAAAAAACATAATTAATCGAAGTTTGTGGAAGCAGTGCTTATTTATGGTGAATGTGCTACAAAGAACATCCTGAGATTCCCCATGAACTCTGATCCTTCATCCACTTGTGATTCCATGAATTACAGTAGTAACCAAATACCTAAATTGTTAACTGAAGTCCAAATATATGCAGATAAACTTTTTACAAGTACCTACCCCTAAATCTGCAAGTTTACAGAACACCCATTGACACAAGAGTAAAGCTCACAATTTTTAATTTCACAAGAACACTTCAAGGGCAGTCCCGAGCAATGTGCTGCGCCTAGGCTGGGTCACCAGTCCTGAAGATGTTTAAGGGTCCCTTCCAACCTCAACGCCTCTGTGGAGATGCTGAAGAGCTTTACAGAGGTGCACAATCACACCGGGTATTATTTCCACTCTGTAGTAAGGAGGACGGGGATCTGATATTCACAAAACGGGGCACATGAGCGACAGGATATGCCTATACGGGATGTGACTAAAGAGTTGATAGAGCCTGACTGCTTTTAACACACCACAGCTGCCGCTTGTGACCACCACCTCCAAGGTGAAGGAACTGTTTTCTTAAGGGTGGAAAAAAATCAACCTTCCCTTGCCCGTGCTGCCTCCGGCAACCCTCAGCTTCCCCCCGCACGAGGCGCTGGGCGGGACAGACCCCCCGACGGCCCTGGCTACCACACGAGCGTTACCCGTGCGCCTCCCCCTGCCGCCACCGGCCCACGACCACAGCAGCTTCTTAACCACCCCTCAGAGCTTTAAGGCGGGCACAGCTCCTTCGGGACGTTGCGCTTCGGACCAGAGTCCTACGAGTGGGACACGGGCACAGGCCGAGGGGGGGTGCGGGCGGCGCTAACGGTCGCTAACGGCCGCTACCGGCACCAACGGCCGCTGCTTTACCTGCCACGCTCGCGCCGACACCCCGCCGCCCCGGCTGCGGCGCCGTTCGATGACGTCACGCGCCTAGCAACGCCCCTAGCAACGCCGCCCCGCCCCTAAGAACACTTCCCCCTCCCCCGCCCCTAACCAGAGGGTTGTGTATAGACCTCAGCAGGGGGGACACCTAAAAGTATTTGTTTTCGCATCACAGATTATTTCATTCCCGCATTTAGTTTGGCAGTGAATGGTTAAGCTCCTGGAGAAATGCATCACTGGTTAACCGCTGGCACGGTCACCCTGCTTCACCCCCCACAGCACGCTGCATGCTGGAGCCATCAGCTGGCTCCTGAGGAAGCCAAGGATGCTTCCAGCTGGCAAATTATTATGACAATGCTATCAGCAGAAAGAATAGCACTGAAAATTCTGTCAGAAATAGGAATAGCCACTAAAAACATCCAGTTGTTACAAGCACTGAAACATCTTGATAGTCTGGGAACGGTAGGCAGGACACTGCCTCATAAAACCAAAACCATGGAAGGTCTTTGAAATACCTATTTCAGCTCTGAAATGTTTAGTTTTGTGAGTCTTGACAATATGTTCTCAGCCTGCAGGTGCCAAGCTCCTCAGTGATGCTAACATATGGAATAGGGGAGGAGGGAATGGAAATGCCTCCCTAGCTCGTCTGTGTCAGAAGAATAATTAAATATTCATTAGAATAGGGGTTTAAACCTGACTTTGCAATGCAAGTGCCATAACCACAGCTTTGCAAAGTCAGTTTCTCCTCCCCTTTAGCTCCACAAACATTTAATTATTCATGCAAAGTGGAAAAACACTGACAGGAGAAAATGTGAGAGTCTCTCCCAGAATGCCCAATTGTATTTTCTAGTGCATTTTCTAGGGAGGTAAGAGACCTGGTGTCAGAATCTAGCTAATCAGGGAAATTTGCAAACAGATTTCCCTCTCCGCATTATCTTTGGATTCTAGGGAAAGAAATGTAAAGATCATTTTTTGTGCAGATTTGATGTCCCCAGTGGATAAGGCACAGTACTTTGGGAAACCAGGAAAGGAGTTAGAGAATCTTTCTAAGGAGAAGGATCAGCCTCAGTTTTAGGAATATCTACATGGGCAACACAGCACTGAAGCTTGGACCGTGAGAGCAATTTATCTGCCTTATGATGTTTTAATGCCAGGGCTAAGTGCCATGTTTAAATAGCCCAGGCTCCACCATGCATCTATGAAGTGCTGGTTCCAGACCTGGCATGTGTTTCTGGATTAAGGACCTTTGAATCAGTTGCAGTGTAAACCTCCTCAAAGTTGCCTTAAAGACTGACTTGCAGAAATGTAGGTAAGGTAGGGGAGGTCAAATCAGGAATACATAAGGAATATTGTTACCAAATTGCCATTGTGGACCTAGCCATGCAAGCTTACTCAGAGCAGGCCTGATTAACAGGGCTTTTAAAATGTCAAAGCTGTCAGAAATATTCTGCCCAAAATAATTGGAACATATTAGCAATGATAGGAAGATCATAGAGTCATAGAACATCCTGAGTTAGAAGGGATTCAGAAGGACCACCAAGTCCAACTCCTGGCTCCACACAAGACCATGCAAAAATCAGACTGTATGTCAAAGAGCGTTGTCAAAAGTCTTCTTGATCTCCATCAGGCTCAGTGCCATGACCACTGCCCTGGGCAGCCTGTCCCAGTGCCTGACCCCCCTCTGGGTGCAGACCCTTTCCCTAACCCCCGGCCTGACCCTCCCCTGTCCCAGCTCCATGCCATTCCCTCAGGTCCTGTCACTGTCCCCAGAGAGCAGAGCTCAGCGCCTGCCCCTCCGCTCCCCTGTGAGGGAGCTGCACGCCGCCATCAGGCCTCCCCTCAGCCTGCTCTTCTCGGGGCTGAGCAAACCAAAGGACCTCAGCTGCTCCTCATATGTCATCTCCTCTAGGCCCTTTAGCATCTCTGTAGCCCTCCTCTGGACACTAATAGTTTTATGTCCTTCTGTTGTAGCAACCAAAACCGCACACACTACTTGAGGCCTCACCAGTGAAGAGTAGAGCAGGACAACCAGTTCCCTTGACCACCTAGTAATGCTGTACTTAGACAGATGTTAAAAAATATCTCTGATCCAGTCACAAACCTCTCTTTGAGGATCACAGGCACACCACTCATGCGTAGGATGGAATTTTTGGCTAGGACTACCTGCAGTAATCAAGGAAGGTTTGAGACGGAAATCATGTGCCACTTCAGATAGGATTAGTATATGCTTTGAATCCATGTGGAACTTCAGTTAGCAAGAATTCAGTTTGAGGAGATTTTATAAATATAAACAAGAATGAATGACCATGAAAACACACATTACTTTGCAAGCACTAGAGAAGGAACACTTTTGTTTTGTTTTGTTTTGTTTTGTTTTTTACATTAGCATTGCATGTACAACAGCTTTTGTGTTTTCATGATTTTCAGTGCACAATCAACATTCCTACTTATGCAACAGTGATGTACAGAGGTCTTGAAATCAGCTGCATACATGCATGGAAGCCTTTTCCAGTGACTGAGAGAACACATTGCTGTAGCCTAAAAACAAATCTAGAGCAGGACCTTGTCACGAGCATGAATGAACCAAATTCTCTTGCTCCATATTTACCACAAACCTATTTATTTCTCGAAAGACGAGAACTTCTCTGTCAAATTGCATTTCCTGTTACTGTCCAAATGCCTACACCCCACCCATCTGCAATAAAATATTCAGTTGCTATTGTCAAGTGAACAGTGGATAGTTTGATGTAAACAAATATTGGAGGTTTCCTCTATTTAGACTGAAGCATGAGCAAAGTAAGTACTTGCTTGTGATTCCAACAGTGAATCTTATTTGCCATTGAAAACAAAGGCTTCAAAAAAGGTGTAAAAGTCCTACTGTAACTTTCACACAATAAAAAAGCTAAAGATTTCATAAAGGGGTATTTTTATAACAAGTTACTCGGGCAATATTTCCGTAGTAGTAATATTTTATGCCCTTCATAATCAGTCTTAAGATGTAGGTTCTACGTGTCCAAAATAGTGAAAATAATTGCTAAATACTTTTTAAAATATTTTGCCACTTGTGCCAGACTAACTTTGTTTTGGTGTCAAATGTGACACCAGTATCAATTATTTGGGGCAATTTCACAATAATAATGATGGCATATTATTGCCATGATGAAGCACTTGAAACACAGACAAGAGGCAGAACTCAGTCTGACAAATTGAATCTAGACTGCAGTTCACCACCTATAATTCCAAATCATCCTTCAATTGATCATAAGATGCTGACCACAAAGAATAAAAGAAGGGAGGATTGCATTCTGGAGTGAAAAGTGTTGCCTTTAACTAACGTAGTTAATATACTAAATGCTCTGCCTGTGATCCTTTTGGTAACTGGTATTTTCTCCACACCCTGTGGAGTCTAAAAGGAATAGAGCTTGTGCATAGTTTCTCCTTTTGGATTACACTACAACATTGTGATATTCAAGAACAGTAAGAATCTGAAAAAATGACCTCTGTTGAACCGCAGAAATCAACACTGCATGTCAGTGTGGCACTTCTTGCAAATTAAGTTCTTCATGTTTGTTGAATATTATATGTGAAGATTGAAGCTGATGCATTTGATTGAGGGTGTGCCCAGTTGTAGGCAAAGTTTGAAACTGGTTACTGGCTCCTTATAAACTCCTTTCAACATTTGGCTTTCCTTACACTATTAATTATTATGTCTGTGACAGTAACGGCTATAAAAAAAAAAAAAACATTTTAGGTAAGAGCTGTACAAACACAGAGGAAGGCACATCCTGAAAGAGTTTATCATCTAAGGAAAGGGCACATACACACGGTGCAGGGGAAAAGGGCTTTACAGACAGGCAGAGTGAACGGTGCGGTGGCAGCAAGGATCTCCCAGATGCTTCTGGCAGTGTTGATATATAGGTTATAAACATTAAAAGCATTTCGAAAGGAAAGAAAGTTGAGGCTGAGTAAGAAAGTGTGGAGGAGGTGGTATAAAAGCAGGTGTGCAGGAAACTGACTTTAAAAGCCTGGGAAGCAGACATGGCCTCAGAGGGTATTACTGTTGGTTTTGGTTTTATTGTTCTTGTTGCTTTTGTTATCGTTGTTGTTTTTATGGCTTTCATAGGTCAAGTTTGTGACTTTTTGTTTTGTTTTGTTTTGTTTTCCCTCAAGGCCACACATTGTTTAGGAAAAGGAGTTAGCAGAATTGCCACCTGGGTATGCTGCCTGATACTAAAGCTGAAGCTTTTTCCAACACAGTTTTGAGTGATGGGTGCACTCTGCTGTGGCTAAGCTTTATCTTCTTAGCTTCTGCAGCTAATGGCCAAAGCTGCTGTCGTGCTTTGTCGTTATTTTGGTTTACATTAAGGGAGAATCCTCTGAAAGTAGTTTCTGAAATCTTCAAAACCATATGTGGAAGCCTGTAAAGAAAACTGGCTATGGAACCATCTTTGGAGAGCCAGTAGAGGAAAAATTATACCTTGCCTGGTAATCTTTCCTTGGTTGCACATCTTAAAATAATAAAAGGCTGTTCTAAAATGCATCACAGAAGATAAAAATGAACCTCAGATGCTGTGTTCTGCCTTAGCTAGGCACATACAGCATTTCAGCTTCTGAATTTCCAGAGATAACTCCCATGTGATGTTACCTTTTGAGAACAGACTTAAAATAAAAATACACATGTAATCTTAGGATAAAATGTTATGTAGATTCAGTGACTATTGCAAGCAGATCAGCACTTAAGAATTGGCTATTAATACAATTGCTAAAGATGAATTTTCTCCTACTTTTTGGAGAGTTTTACTCTCACATCTCACATCAGTGTTGCAATCTAATTTAACCTGTTTTTCCCTGAAACAATTATTTATTTTATCCAGTCTATTTGAGCTGCAGTAATTCTCATCGTCCAATGCACATGAACATTAGTGCCTTAATTTGCTGTCAAGGTTGGAGACCAGTTTGACCTGATGAAATCCTAATACAGGCACTCTAATTTGGGATAAAGAGACTGAAAAGTCTCGCTTTCAGGAAACCCTTCTCAACTGACGCAAAAAATTATTTGCTGCCCATAAGAAGTGTGGGTTTCATTATGCTTGGTAGACAGGTCAGCTCATTCTGAAACTTTACGGTGAGTGCACAAAAGCAAAGTTTAGTGGAGTGAAACATCACAAAAACCTCCTACTCACTCTCTGATCTCCAAATGTTAAGTAAACAAAGAATGGAAGTAAACTTATGCATAATTTAATACTTTCCTTCTGGCCAATGAGTGTTAATAGTAGCTTGTCACTAGGAAGCTGAAAGAAAATGTTCAGAAACACTGGAGATGCTGGAGGATAGGAATAAATATTCACACATGAGGATCTAGAGAACATTGTATAATTTGACAGGCCAAAAGCTTCTGACACAGATCGTGGGTAACAGCCTGTGATGACATAACTTGCCCAGCTCATATGTGTAAGAAAGAAATGCAACTGCAGTCCTGAAATGTATGGGTTGCCCAGTGCCAAAATGAGTTTCGCTCAAGATCTGGAGACCTCTCAAGCACTCAGCATATATCCTTCCTTTTCTAAGCCAGAAGATCAAGGAGGCTGAACTTTCTGAATTCAAAACTTGATCTGCCATCTGCACTGACAATATGAAATGTCTGAATACTTAATAGAAGGAAAAAAAAAAAAAAAAAAAGGCAATGTCCTTAATAAACATGCTTTGGAAATGGTATAATTCTATTAAAACTAACCCAAATTATTCAGCCCTTGCTGTTAAAATGTAATTAATTGTATTATTTAGAAGATTATTTATGAAATAAATATTTAAAAGTGGAGCTAACCTTGAGAAGACACTGCCATTGATTGATATGGAAGTACAGGATGGTAATGATTTGTACACTGAAAATTTTGGAAAGTAAAAAGTGTCCATAATGATTCTCTGAAACCTGTAGATTAACAGAGGAAGAATTTTGTGTGTCCTTGTATTTACTCTGTAAGTGAAATACATGCTTGCCACCAATACCATATGATCATCGTATTTCATTGTTGCATTGTGATACCTAGAAGGATCACTGTAGAAACCTCTTTATTTCTGAGGATCAGAAGAAAAAAGTTCTTCAGTTTGTTAGCATTTCTGAGACTATTCTGATGTATGCTTAAGTGAGAAGCATGACTATGAGATATATATTATTATGGTGATGTTGCAGGAGACTGAGCTTTAGCAATCTTGCCAAAAGGGAGAGAACTGGTAAATGTGTGTCATTCAGTGAGGCTGCTTGACGCACAGGCTTTTTTTTAGTCTGTGATATTCTTTCAACTACATATGAAAATTTGCCTTTTCGATGGAGAAACTGGCTAACTCTCTTCCCAAGAACAGTATGTATTTCCCACTGCACTGCTCCAGCAGGGTTGGGACCAGTTTTGTAAGTAGCAGATATGATCCATCTCCAGTGCCTCCAGGTTGAATGGGGGAGCAGTCCCAGAGGTAATATTTCAGTATGGGGAGAGTTCTCCCACAAGCTCCATTTTAAGGAGTCAGTCAGCGAAGTAGCAGGATTCATATCCATGTATTTTGCAGGAAATCTGAAATGATTTGAGAAATCCCTGGAATGCTTCTGCTTGTCTGTAGCAAGTAGACACAGTCATATTCAAAGGGGATGCAGGAGATGTAGCTGCATATAAAGCAGCCTTATTATTTTATATATATATATATTAATGATCTGAATAAATGTGAAAATTCTGGAGAATTCCGTATTTCATAGATGCTCTATTCAACAGACATGTTGTTTCACTTGGCAGAGCTCAAAAGAGATCTCCTTGTGAAGATGGAGTGAGTCAGAAGGTGTTGGGAAGACAGATTCGTCTTCTCCGAGTAGGGGTTTGTTGCTGCCAGCTTGTTCTGTTGGATTCTGCTGGAATCAGAATTTTCAAGGGAAGAGGTGAATTAGTTCATTATGTGCCAATGATGGATTTATTTTAATGCTTGGCACTAGGAAATGACATCACGGATCTTATTACTAAATCACAGCCAAACATGCAGTTGAAAATGCTCAGTTTTGCAGTCAAGATCTATAAAAATGGGTGAAAAACCTTCAGTGGGGAAAAAAATAAAAATAAAAAATATTTTGGTGTGTGTTATCTGTGAGGATGTTAAATCTCTGAGAAAATGAATCTTGTAGGTCTTTAAGTTTTTGCTGTTCAGGAAATGCAGGTAAAATTCCATAAAGATTTTGAGCTGTGTGTGTTTGCAGTACAATAGACTACACAGGGTTAGGGAGGCTGAGTCTGCCAGAAGTGACCTAGTACATATACTCAAAATTGTATAGAAGTATGGAGACATTAGGTCTTGTGGCATTAGCTTAACAATCTTTGCACAGCATAGTGTGGAGTCAGCATTACTAAGAAGGGAAGTCAGGCTGAGTGTTAGTGCCCACGTTCAAAAGAAAGAACCTGAAAACCTTTGCTCAGGTGCTGCTTAAATCCCAAAGGCCCCTTACAGTCTTCCTTCAAATTTCCCCAGCTGCCTGCCTGCTTACCAGTAGGAGATCTGTTTTGTAAGAGGGTGTCCTTTGCTTCCATCTTACCTTCCATTGAAGCCTATTTTTGTGTTTTACATTAAACAGTTATTGGGTAGAATACAGGGCTAAAGACAAAAGTGCACAACCTTCCAAATAAAAGCCTACACTTGTATAATGGTTTGTGCAGCTGCGTGACCTTAAAGTTTACAACACTTTTTCCATCTTTAGTTAACCATAACAAATGTTAACATGATGCAAATCTATCCTTGTGTAAAAGTAACGACTAGCATTCTGACTTGAAGCCGGCAGAGTAATCAAACAGTCTTCATTTTATTAAACAGAGCTGTCCCTGGAAAAAATCTAATAAAAAGGCAAAAGCCACAGAAGGTAAGATTTTATTTGATATAAATAAACTATACAATGAAGCAAAGCAATGTTGATAATTTCATTTATTGAGGACTGCAGTGTAGGTCATTCATGGTTTAATTTTCACTTACTAATCATAAATTCACTGTCATCACCTCTGTGTCTCTCATTATTATATCATAATCTCTGCTAAATTAATTTCCCATCATTGTCTATTTTTAAAATTTGTCCTCTATCTATAAACTGTTTATAATACACACAAAATACATACCTCTTTTAAACATACAGTATATATATTTGTATTACATATAATCAAATAAAACTTAAAGAATTACTAATTCTTTGTAAAGAATTCTTTAATATAAAATATTAACGCTGTTTTACAATGCTGCCTTAAATTATTTGAACCACACAGTAAAAGTCATACTACAAAAGTCACGCTAGCTAATCGTGGATACTAACCTATCCTAGAAGACTTTTTTGAAGATCTTTGAGAAAACAAATTATCTTAATGTATAATGTTTAATTCAGTGCTAACTTTAATAATAATCTTCACAAAGCTACAGGCAGTACTGCATCCTGGGTATATATTAATAGTTACAGATCCTGTGTTAGCTGCTGAAAATGAGCAATAGCTGTCATGGCAACTCTGTAATTTCTAATTTATTATTAAATGTTTATATCACAGTGGTGTAGAGACACCCAGACAAAGGAAAGACAACACCTTTGACTCCAGATGTTTACCTTCTATGTGGACAAATGGCACACAAATGCTGGGTGAATATACTTGAACCAACTTTTAATTGCTATATGGGTAAAGATATAAACAAACTGATTAAGATAAAATACGTTCAGCAGTAAAAGAGTGTTATTGTACTGCAGGTATTGTAAGAAATCAACAGATTGGAGCAAAGCTTCAAAATCAGATTTAGCTTACAGAATGTTTCTTTATATCTTAACCTAGCAAGAGTCATAATCACTTAGTTATTCCAAAATGAAATCCTGATATAGCAAAGCACAGCTCTGAAAAACTGAGATTTACAGCTCTGAATGTCTGCCTACATCTGTGGTGAATTTGCTCAGTTGCTGTCATGTTATCTTAGCAAATATGACTGTAGCATCCTGAGAACTTACCACTGTATGATTAGTTCAACATGGGATCACCCAAGTCTGCCATAACACAAAAATATGCACTAAATGCTTGTCATAATAATTCAAAACTGAAGTGTCTGCTGGTACTTTATTGCCATATTAACTTTTTCATCAGTTATTTTTCCATGAACAATGACACTTTGATAAGCTCTTCATTTTCCCCTACCCTTTATCTTTTATGTACATTGGATTTATCATAAAATAAGCACCTCAGATATGTGGGGAACAATTCTCTCATTAATGGATGCAAATTGACTAAAGGACTTTAAAATATATCAATATGTATAATATTGCTGCCTGCAGACAGACTTCAAACTGAGTTTTACCAAATCCCCTACAGCCTTTCACAGATTTCCTTCCATGTTTGAGGTCTGTTCTCTCTGGTGAGCTCCCTCTGGCTTGTCTAAAACAAAAAGGATTTGATTCCTCCAGAATTCATCGACACTTTGAATTCAAAACTGTGCTGTAGGAGGCCAAATCTTTTCTCTGCTAGGGAAAGAAGAAAAAGTTCCTGAAAAGGTATTAAGAGTTTTTCTAATGTGTTTTTTTCTTATAACTCTCTCCTGTTTTTCTTATGGGGTGGGAACTTCAAAGAAGGGCACAGGACAGAACTGAAGTTTTCCAAGAATCACAGGAACAGAGCAGGTGACAAGGGTCATCAACTTGTAAGCTACTCCAACGGATGAGAAATTTTAGCAAGGGTAGCCAAATTTTCTGCTATGCTTGGTGTGAAGAGAGGATAGAGTCTGTGATTTTAGACCTGGACTGAGAAGAAGAATAGCCTGTACTCCCTATCTCCTGAGAAATAACTGGCCATCCAAGAGAAGAAACTCAGGTTGGACAGGAGTTACTCGGATACCATGTTCATGCTCATTAGTCAATACAATTCCTATTGCACTTCAGAGCTGCAGTCTCTTTTCTCATTAAGCCTAGGGAATTGAATGCCTACTTCAAAGCAGGATGATAATATGATAATTTCTCAGGTAATAAACAATTTCCTTTCCAAACACTCTCGCTACTCCTCTGCCACAGCACCACATTGTGTCCGCACGGCACTGTCCCTTCCAGAGGGAAGCAATACTGTAAGAGAGAAGTTATCACTGGTCTGACTGCTTTTAGCCTCACCCTGGGCTTGGACTGTAAGTGCACACCCACAGCACGATAGAAATGAAGCCTGTGTGGTTCCTATTTGCTGAGCTCTGACCGGCCATTCCCACTCCTGTAACCTCAGAGAGGCTATTATCGTCACTAGTGAGCAGTTGCGGATGCTGTAGCTAATGGGTACAGTTCATACACGTAACCAGACCACAGCCTCAGCATCTCACACAGCCTCCTCCCCCTGCCTTTCCACTGCTCAGCTTGCTTCATTAGAGCCATTCCCCTATACACGAGGGAATCAGTGAGACTTGCATTCTGTTATTTTTACACTCGTGGATGTTCCTTGTTCAGTCCTGTGGCCTGACGTTCGGATGTTTGATGTTTGCCTGCTTCACTCCCCTCTCTGTTGTTCACATCTCTCAGCAGGAGCTGGATGGGTGGCCTTGTCCCCCTCTGCTGCAAGGGCTGTATGCTCCAAGGGGCCAGCCAAGCATTTCTGCCTCCCCAAACCTCTGCTATGCATGGAGCTGGGACAATGCCCATGACAATTGCCAACATGACCTTTCCATTGAATGCCCAGAGTTAGAAGTGAGAATGTAGTGTAGGTTGGTGCTAGGGTGGGTGTGTGTAGACCGATCTGGGTTTGACAGCTTTTATCTGTGCTTTGTGGCTATGAGAAAATGGACTTTGATCACTGGGCAGTCCCTTCCAGTAACAAATTCTAGCTGGGGAACCACTTTGTTTTGGGATTTCATTCACACAAAGCCTGTAATCTGATTGAAAAAAAAAAAAAAAGAAGTTGTTCCTTTAGGCCAGTGCTGACAGAATTGGAGTTACACGTCTATATAAATATCTGCCCCTATAGGTCTGACAGCAGGACAAATGCCTCTGTCTGTAAACTCTACATAAAAGGGAGGTACCATGTCTCTGTTCTGTGATGAACCTTCATAAACAAATATCGCTAATGCTGGGGAGGGAGCTGGAATTCCCAAACAACCTGGGAAGGCAATGAAAGGATAAGAAGAAATCTTGTTGTGCATTTGTATTTTTTTCTGATAAGAAAGAAAAAATGGAAGTACCATACAGCAATTCTGTGGAATTTAATTCATAAAGCATTGTTTTTGAAAGTTTAATCATTACAGAGTGGAGCTTCAACGTGCTTGTACAGTGAGCAGGCATAACTCCTTCCTTTGCCTCTTCTTGTAAATGTAATTATTGTACATGTGGGATCTCTGACTATAATCATACAGGGAAAAAATGACGGAATGATTTCTCTTAGTTTTCATTCCATTGCTTCATTCCATATAGAAACTGCTCTTTTTTCTTAGCACATAATTGTTGCTTCTGATCAACTGCAGAAAAGATGGAACTGAGTTTTAGCAAGAGGGCTTCAAACGATGTCAATGTGCTGTGTTCAGCAGATCTGCCAGGAAACTACAGATAAACATTTTGACAAGAAAACAATTAAGTTACTCATCCTGCAGTGAGCAATGATGATGTGAACAAAACTTAGTTAATGGCTTACAGTATCAGTACTTAAACCTCATGTGTTTCATTGTTTTTTTTTTTTGTTTGTTTTTTTCTTTCAGAAATACCACTGGGAAAGCAAAAGGCATTCTGAGAAAGGGGCTAAAATAAGGTGTGCTGTTGTGGACTAAATGGGTTTCTCAGTGGAGATGAGTGACCCCTTTGTATCTCACTCAGCTGCTTTACTGTAAAAATGAAGGAGGTTTTGCAGATAGATTTACTGTAGCTCTTTAAAATTTTATGACTGACTATGTGGTCCTTGTTATGCATTCCCAGGATTAACAGATCCGCCATGGGGATGTTCTTGGCATTTCATAGCCTGACCTTTTGGTTGTGATAATTGTGTAAGAATAAGAAAAATTACAGTGACAAAACACATTGGTATGTTTTGCTTAAGTTTTACTTCCAGTATTCTTTTTTAATTCCAGTGAAAGATTAAATGTAAAAGTGGCTGCGCTTGGAGTAGAGAGGCAGAGATAGTCCTAGCAGTCCAGCAGGAAAAGGCTTTGACTTTTCCATTACTAGAGAGTGTGGGGGGGCTACTCATGGTGGTCACCATGAGTCCCTGATTTATGAAGCATTGCAATAATTCATTTCAAAGCACAGGTCTTCAGATACGCAGACACTATTTTTATTCAATGTACATGCATTAAATATATATATATAGATCCTAAAAATCTCTATAGCATGATAGAATGCAAAATGTGATGCTCTTCCTTAGTGTGTGTTGATTGCAGCCTCCAGGTAGTCCTTACTCCTCCTGTGCTGTGAGCACATTTATATTAACTGCAACTCTGCTCTGGTTCTTCAAAGCAATCACTGTTTCCAGCAATCTTATGCTTTTATTTTCCTGTAGAGACTGAAGTTAACAGACTGAAAACAGACTTACAAATTCCCCCAAAAGCGCAAATGTTAAAGCAGTAGCCACTTGTTTGTCCAAGGTTCTATATTTTTATTTTTATTATTATTTTTTCTGTAAGAGCCTAGCTGCTTGCTTTTCTAAGTAAAATAACCTTTACCAGCATTTTACTCTTAGATGTATATAGGAGGTTGAGACCTAATGGGAAGACCAACCATACTACCTTGTTTCCCCACTTTACAGAAACATTAACAAAGTCTAAGCTGTGGAATCTTTTTTTTCTTATAGTCATGCAAACCCAGTAAGAACACAATTACAGGGCTGGCACCACAAACAAACAAACAAACAAACAAACAAACAAAAAACATCTGAAATAGAATCCAAAGTCAAAACTGAAAGGCAACAACAATTTCTAAGACTGTTTAAACAGCTTAACAGCAAGCTCTTCGCTGACAGTACAAAATTGCCATGTTAACAACAAAGACAATAACCTACCAGATTGGCTGAGCCAAGAGAGAAAAAGAAAGAAAGTGCAAGTGCCATTTTGCTGGCAATGCACTGAACCTCATTTAAGATATTGGTAAGGATCATCCCAGTGGCCACATTATGGGTTTTCCTGCCATCAAAACTCAGATCTGTAAATCAAAGGCATACATTTCCAAAACAAGTGTCCAGAATCAGGTTTTTAAATTTGTAGTAGACAGAAGTGGCCTGACATTCAGGGATTCTCTACATCCCACTAAATTATGTTCTGAATTCAAACACTGCCCTTCTTTTAAATAAACCTGTTATTTTATTTCTATTCACAGACCCTTCTTTTTACTTCATTTCTCTTTGGAGCTCTTTTTCTTCAGACCACCAGGCAACCAAGCCCTTTGCCTTTTCCCTGCTGTGATGCCATGCCAGCATTTCTGTACTTTGTTATTTAAATTCTGTGCCTGCCTTTCTCAACCATTCCCACCTTGATCTCAAGATGGAAAGCGCAGTTGTGACTGGGCTCTGAAGACTGGTAACTCAGAGAACACCGGCTGAGGAAGGCTTTCTGAAGTTTTACAGAAACTCTGCATCCTCCTGCCACAGTTCTGTCCATTTTGGCACCAAACAACTTTTGAGATTGTTTTTGTTTTGTGTGCATGAGATCAGCATCGAAGGTGGCATTAGAATATGAAACACCAGAATTTCAGTTCTCCCTTTAGATTCCCTGATTTATCTTTTCCTTAAAAAGGCCTCTGTAATGCCATGCGTTCCTCGAGCTATTTTAGGTAGCAAAGCTTTTCTAAAATGGATTCAAACAAAAAGAGTTCTGTGGGAAGCAAGAATACACTTGCTAAATATTTGTGTAATTAATGTAATATCAGGACACCCAAATTTGCTGACAAGCTGATTTAATTTCCAGTAGAGGATATAATCTTTATAACAGGGTATACCTGCAGCAAAATTCATTTATATAAGGTAAATAACCATAGCTCATACCTACTCAGAAATTCCGTACTTATTCAGACAGGCTTTTATGTACTGAAGTTGTATTCTCTGGCACTAATGTTAATATTTAAAAGTGATTTAAATGCATGCTATTAGTTGAAAATGGTGAGATTATTGGTGAAATAACAACACAGACACAGTTCCAAAATTTTTTGCTTTGGATTGCAGACAAGAAAAAGCTAAATTAGTGAAAGTAAAATTGGGCTAAATGTGAGAACAGATTTTTTTTTTTTGTTTTACTTTAAATATATCATTAAGCATTTATAGAATGGCAAATTGCCAAAAAAAAAAAAAAAAAAAAAAAAAAAGCACTCAGTGAAGTTCTCCATTGCAACTGCAGTTAATAATTTGTAGTTTTTGTCTTTAAAAAATATATATTTAATCCATATGATTGTAAATAATTTGGCTAAACTCTACTAATCAACTATATAAAACTATGTCAGTCTTGCCAATTATGTCTCTGAAGGAGACGGTTCCTTATTCAGGTTTTTGCCTTGCTTTCCTCAATAAACCCTGGGGTTCAATGCAGCCAGTAAACCTCCTAGGAGTTGAATTCAGGCCTCTGAAAGATGGCAGTGGGAGTGGGATCCACACTGAGGTGGAGCCGTCTGGCAATGTCCCTGCTGTGGGGACTGTAGCTTCAGGCAGAGGTCAAAAGCCAGGGCCAGCCACCCTGTGCACAGCTGCAGAGGGATTTGCTGAGTCCCTCTGTCTCATCCCCTAATGGTGTTTACATTCCTTCAGCTAACACATGCTGATTAGTGCTATGGCTAGAAATAGTTTTTCTAGTCTATTCCAGGCCTCAAACTACCGTTTTTTAAGTTTTGCCTAGACCTCAGGGATGTGACTGCTCATTATATTCAGATCATGTTTGCAAACTGTTTTGCAACTCTTATAGCTTCTTCTCTTCTCTTCTCTTCTCTTCTCTTCTCTTCTCTTCTCTTCTCTTCTCTTCTCTTCTCTTCTCTTCTCTTCTCTTCTCTTCTCTTCTCTTCTCTTCTCTTCTCTTCTCTTCTCTTCTCTTCTCTTCTCTTCTCTTCTCTTCTCTTCTCTTCTCTTCTCTTCTCTTCTCTTCTCTTCTCTTCTCTTCTCTTCTCTTCTCTTCTCTTCTCTTTTTTCTGAGTTTTGCAGGGGATGCAGTGTTTAGAAGAGGTTGGGGGATGGCAGGGATCTCCACATGAAGGCTGGGGTTTGGATCAGGGTTAAGAGGTGACCTGCAAACCTCAATTACTGCTTATTAAACACGGGGTCGCTTGGTCCTTGTTTAGAAGTAGTTATGTTTGCATCTCTGCCTGGCAGCAGCCATTGGGCAAACCCTGAGCCTATAAGTAATATTTGGTTTAGGATTTGGCCTTGTAGGAAGCTGGGTTTAAGGCTGCATACAGATGGAGATGTTACTTTGTGATAAAACTTCCCACATGGTTAGCAGATCTCACACTTCCAACCATTACTGTTCTATTTCTGACATTGAGATTAAGAGTGAGATTAAGGTTTGTCATAAGGAAGGCTAATAAACTAAGTAGGGACAGGTCCAGAAACAGCTGCTGGGATAAATGATGGTTTGGCTAAATTCAAGTTTTAACCTAAATTTGGGGCCCAAGGGGAATGATTAACTATGATTGGTGCTGGGTCTGGAAGGGGTCCTGATGCTAATTTATGGCTGGTGATAATAGGGCCCAGATGGTAATCCTTTATACTTCAGAATAAAGGGATCACTTAACACTGCATAAATGTCAGATTTTGGTTATGAGCCAAACAGCTATGACATGGTCTAGGCAACCGAGAGAGTATTGGCTGTGTTAAAATTTGGTGCTTGAGAATGTTATAACCTGAAATGGGGGCAGGGTGAAGTCTCCTCGTGGTTCCAGCTCTTGGGCTGGACCAAACCTGCTCCTGTGCCCTGCTGAGGCAGATGCTAGCAGGTGCCTTGCAGCTCGATGTAGAGCTGTGGCTTGCAGGAGTCACTGGGTAGATGTGATCATGAGAGCTGGCCTTGGAGTCGAGGCAGGGCTGGGAACTCATGACCTTTTGCCTTGAGTGCTTAAACTCCTAACTAAAAAATTCACCTACAATTTTTGTGGGTCCATCAGAATTTAACCCTAGGGAGACTTTTGCTATGGAGAGGCCTTTCTGCATGACAAAATTGTCAGGAGGGCCAAGGACATTTAAAATTAACTTAATCAATTATTTCTGACTTTTAGGAAGCCAAATGGTAAGAATGTCTGGGCAGTTTAACAGAATATATATTTTTTCATTCTAATTATGCTATATTATTAACTGGTCATCAGTAGCTAGAAAATGGGGTTAAACGAATATTTTCAATTTTAGGAGCTGAAGATCATATTATACAAAAATACTGTCTAAAAAGCAGGAAAGGCATGGTTCTAGTACAGGGCTGACAAAAAAATACTTTAAAATATAGGGTTAGCACTGGGAAAACTATACATGTATTTCTGCTGTGAGATTTTCACAGCTATTATGAACATCTGGTTTCATAAAGCAGAGCTGGTTCCTCTTCTGAAGTGCTGGCAAAACATCTTGCTTCCTTCTCTGCTCTTTTGTTTGCCCTTCCTCATCCCTTTGCTTTTCACATTTTTCTCTTCTTCCCTTCTCAATATCTGTATTTCTTTAATTTCATCTAATTCTTTTGTTTCTAATAGCGCTTCTCCATTAAATTTCAATTTTAAGCATTTCCCAACATGCTGTTAAAAACATTTACACAAACCTGTTATAATGCATATGCACACAAGCATATCTCTGAATCTTTTTATCCCTCAAAACCTGTGTCATTTGCCATGTGATTTCTCAGGAGCTGATTAATTTCTAGGTGCCAGGCTTGCCATACCTCTTAGTCCTGTTTACCTATGAAAGCCTCATGCCTTCAACCATCCACATACATAAAGCAGGTTAAATGGATGATGCAGGATCTTGTCCTTTGGAAGGGGGAGATACCTCATATCCTGGGTAAATCAGAACAGAAGCACCCTGGATGCAGGGTGCCTGGATATGGGGCAATGGATATCAGACCTCACAGCTTCTATCTCTATACAGTGCCCAAAGAAGGGTGTACGCACCCCATGGGGTGCAGCAGACAATCCACTAAGGTACCAGAAGAAAATAATTTTATCATTACGGTATGGTAAATTGTCATGTTTCTTTAATTTCTGTGGGGTTTGGGTTTGCTTTTATTTTTGGTGTGTGTATGTATGTTTTATGATTTATTTATATATTAGTACAGTAATACATGTATATAACTTACAAATAAATCTACATATACTGGGGGTGTGTAACCAGAAATTTGTTGCAAATAGAGGTGTATAACCAAAGTATGTTTTGATACTACTACTCTAGGGCACTTAGTTCATCTTGAGCACTACGTGAATGTTGCATCTGTTACAAATAAAATACAGATATAATCCTCCATTTAGGCATACACCTGTGGCATGAAATAGAAATCCAATCAGCTGTTATGAAAAATAACTATCCTCTTTATATCCTCTATAAAGACAGGCTAAATCAACTTCCAGCTGTGCCTGGTTGTGCAGTGCTTGCTCATCCTTTGCAATTAAGACACAGTGGAAACTGAGGGTAGGATGTTCTGACTCCTGCTGTCTCATAAGGTTTTCATGTCACAAAACACACGTGGGGCCTATTTAATTCTTCATTTGCAGGGTATTCATCCTGTAACTGGCTGAAGGGGTGCTCTGGGTTTGCAAACAGACGGAAGTACTGAATGTGCAGGGACAGTTTGCTGTCTTTCCTTTATGTAAGCGTGGAGCGTTACGGATGTGTGACATGGCAACCCCACCCAGTTTCTGCACTGAAAATGAGCTTTTTAAACCCAATATAGGTTACTCCTACTTGTTACTTTTTTGTTTGTATGCTTGTTTGAAAAATCTCACGGGATATTTTTTTTCTTTGGGAAGTGACATATTCTGCTCACAGGAGCAAAACGCAGTTCAGAGGGTGACAGACTGCACAACGCAGAACAGATAGCAGCGAAGTTTTGAATGACAGTGGGAACTTTGTTCATACAACCATTTCAGCAGCTCACAGGAAAAACAAGCACATTCACATTTTCCTGGTTTTATTTTATTTTATTTTATTTTATTTTATTTTATTTTATTTTATTTTATTTTATTTTATTTTATTTTATTTTATTTTATTTTATTTTATTTTATTTTATTTTATTTTAATTTTATTTTATTTTATTTTATTTATTTTTTTCAGGCTGTGGGCTGCATGGGATGAGCCCTTTTCTTCCCCCGCTGCGCAGCGCCGATAATTCCTCCCATTGCTAGAAAACCACCCTAAATAGCCCTTAGGAATCGGCAAACGGCATTTTAGACCAAAACCAACCGCGGCGACCCTGTGCCGGCGGGGGAGGAAGGCGGGGGGTCCCCGGCTCCGTTTTCTGAGCGTAAATGAGCATCGCCACCTGACGGCCTGGCTGCAGCACTGCGCTGGGTCCCCGCGGGGGAAGAAGCGACCGTGAATAAATAAATGCTGGTGTTCGTTTGTTTGACTGACTGATAGATGGATTTTTTTAAATAATAATTATTTTTTATATTTATTTATTTATTTGCTTCTGATTAACATCCCGTTTTCCTGAAAATAGCAGGGCTCTGGAGCCAGGAGAGAAGTCACTTCAATGTCCAAAACCCTTTTCATCCCTGAGCACTGTGTTTCCAGCTCTTTTAGAGACAGGGTGCTGGAAACTTCTGCTCTGTTTTTGCCTTTTCTTTCTCTGAGGGGTCACTCACAAACTTTCAGAGAAGCATGGGGTAACAAAGAGTTAAACCTCTCTGTGTGCCTGTGCCATGATTTTGGATGGTTGGCACATTTACTGAGTGCCACGCTATTCTTTCAGGTGGCAGCCTGGACAGACACACTTTATGAAGACCACAGCAGCATATTTCAGCTGACAGTGCTTTGTTTAACTGTATTCAGCTTCACCACTGTCAACTTTAGTTTCCACCTGCTTGGTGTAGGAAGCCCGTCCGTCCTTGCAGAGCTCTGCTTCTGCTTTGGACTGAATAACCATCACAGAAGAGATATTAATGATCATGGTGCTACTGCCAAACAGGGCTAGATTGAGATAATATTGCATCTGTGATCTGGAGAAGACACTTCTCAGCGTTTGCATGTGTGTGTCTGCAATACCATATGGAGATATGTATGTGTTGGTTTTAAATTTGCTCAATTACACCTTGGTAGCAGCATGGAGCTCTGCAAAACTCACAGTCCTTAGACAACTGGAACACGCCTACCTGGCTCAAACTTTTTGAAACACTGCCCTTCAGTTTAATAAACTTTGCCATGCAGGGATTTACTGTTAAAGGAGCTCTCACAATTGTAATTTATCACCTGGCAAATACCTTTTCACCTTTGTAGAATGATATTGCATTTATACAAAAATGGTGATATCTATAAATGCTGGATATCCGCTTATATCTTACCCAGTATGCTCTACCATATTCTGTAGTAACAGCTTTCCAGGTACAGGAAACAGAGGTGCCAGCCTTCTGTTTGCATTCATATGCACAAACATGTGAGTAAAATGAAGATACAATCCACATCTGCTCAACAAACCTTTTGCCTCACCCTACTCCAGCCTGTTCCCAAGAATCTTATTTAGGTGTTTTATCTAAAGCACCATATGTGAATATTTTTCTAAACCTGTGTCAAGCTTGATCTCTTGCTTGGTTTCCTAAGTTGTTCCCTGTTATTTATGCCTATAATTTAATTACTGAAATACATTATTTTTTCCCCAAGTTTTCTGAGGTGCTTCTGTTTCATGGAGACCAGACTGCAGTCATGATTGTCTTCAATGATGAGCACTGCAACTGGGATAGTGCAAGAGAGGGAAACAAACCTGAACAACTACTGGCAAGACAACTTTGAGCACTGTGTTTCAATACAACTGTTCCAACCTTTTATATATATATATATGTAAGCATCTTCATCATGGTCTATACTCAAAAAAACAATGTTTTCCTCCACCATTACTCTGTTGCATACTGGTTGCAGCATGCTGCACACTAAATCTTCCTTTTACCAAATGTTGTGTTCACATAACATGTGAAGAGAGGTACAAAATAGGGAGTAAATCAGGTAAATTTACAAGAAATTTAGCTAAATTCTAAGCCTTCACTAATAACAAAGAACTCTGCCATTAAAATTAATGAAATTTCAGAGACATTTATTGATTTGTCCTTCAACATGCTGCTTTGTCTCACTCAATACAAGCACTAGGAATTTGAGATTCAAGTTTTTAGTCCTCCAGATACTTTGTTATGCTCAACAAACAATGCTGCAGACTACCTGTCAAAAATACAGTTAATTTTCATTTATGATTTTCTACACTTCTAACAGAGATTTCAGGCAGGAAAACAAGTCAGGGTCCATACATCTCAATGATCGAAGAAGAAAGAGGAAAAAGAAAAGCACATATACATTTTCCACCATACTTCTTACTATTATCCTTTCTGGTACTTCATGCCTTGTTGTAGTAAAATGTCTGCATGAGTTTAAATGGCAAGGGTGTGTATGAGGTTGCTGCTTACACTGGTATCACCCCTACCAACAAACTTCACCCATCTGTTGGGAGCTGTGAGCATGAAATTTTCTCCCTCAAGCCTGATTTTTTTTATCTTAGCCTATGTGAGAAATGACAATAATGAAATTTTTAATGTTTCCCAGAAATTGTCACCTAACTACAAACTGCCATTGATTTTCTCATCTAATTCTATTCTAAAAAGGAATAAACAAGTTTATAAATTGGGGTATCTTCATATGTCCTAGACCTAGGCTAGCCCTAGCTGTAGGCATTTCACACATGTGAGATGATCAGTTGCTGAAAACGATGAAATAATGACATGAAATACCATTTTCTGTGGGGACACAGTTAGATTCTAGTCTACAAAAATGGTTTAAGCAGTCATGTGTTTTGCATGGTAGAGAACGGATGGCATTAACATGAGAGTCTATTCCTACAGTCAGCCTGCCCATGGTGAAAGCAGCTTCAAAACTCTGTGCTGGTTTTTATCTGTGGGCATGGTGCTGTGCTATATCCATATCCTGATCACCTTGGGCATGAACCGGCCAAACAGCATTCAGTGTTGGATTCTCCATTTTCCTGCCTATTTAAAGGTTATTTTTCCTGCCAGGTCCATGTAGGCAGCAGTCATCTGCCTAAATACTGAATACAGATATTTAATAAGACTGTATGTCACCCAGTTAAGGTGCCGTTAGATTGAAGGGATGTCTTTTCTCTCTGTCAGGGTTGGTGAGGATGGTTTATAGAATCACAGAATTATAGAATCATTCAGTTTGGGAAAGACCTTTAAGATCACCTCATCTAATCTTTAACCTAGTAGTTACAAGTCCACCACAAAGTAGTATGTTTTACATCTACGTTTCTTGAAGACCTCCAGGGATGGTAATTCAACCACATCCCTGGGCAGCCTATTCCAATGCTGCACAACCCTTTCAGTAAATAAATTTATCCTAAAATCCATCCTAAACCTCCTCTGGTACAGTCTGAGGCCATTTCCCCTTGTCTTATCACTTGTTTCTTGGGAGGAGAGCCCAATCCCCACCTTGCTACAACCTCCTTTAAGGTATTTGTACAGCATGATAGAATCTCCCTCAAACCTTGTCTTCTCCAAACTAACCAACCCCAACTCCCTCAGCCATTCCTCTAAGACTTTCTCTAGACCCCTCACCAGCTTTGTTGTCCTTTGGGCATGCTCCAGGGCTTCAATATCCTTCTTGTACAGTGAGGCACCCAAAACTGAATGCACTATTTGAGGTGTGGCCTCACAAGAGCTGAGTACAGAGGGATAACCACTTCCATGGTACTACTGGCCACGCTATTTCTGATACAAGCCAGGATGCTGCTGCTCTTTTTGGCCACCTGAGCACACTGCTGGCTCCTATTCAGCTGGCTATCATCAGTGGCCAGTGTTATCCTCATTGCTAGCTCTTATCACTAGCTGCTGCACTCATTTCCAAATTCCTCACTGACCTAGTTTTCAGCTGCATCATCTGGCAGCACCTTCTCAGACTTTGGCCTTCTCAGCTGCTTTCTGCTTTGTCACCGTCTGTCTCTCATCTGAGGTCAGGAATCACACTTCAAGATGAAGCTGTGGAAAGATATCTTAAATCTATTAGGAAAGAAGGAAGAAAAAGAGATGGAAGGAAGATCGTGAATATAAACTCAGTCAGATGGGCAGCAGATCAGTGAAGGTGTTCAGCTGCTCTTTTTGACTCAGCATCCTTTCCACCACAACTCAGAAGACCTGTCTTCCTAGAATGGGAAGAATGTAGTTCCCCTGTGTTATACCTTGGAATTTAGGTGTCAACAAATTCTATTTCAGCCTGTTAAAAACTGAGAAGTGAACCTTTAGATTGATGCCCCATTCCCATTGCACACTCACCTGCAGTTAATACAAAGTTCCTTTTCTGAGGAGACAATACATTTTCAGTCTGCTTTTCAGGCTACCACAGCACAAGACACCCACAAGGTCACATTCATTTATATTCATCTAGAGGCAAGACACTGGCAGCACTGTCCATACCAGTGTGTTCCACATGTCAACAGGGTGCTCTGTCACAATAGTGATATGCTCATCTTCACAATAGAAATTACTAGAGTGAAGACTCCTTGTCTTCTTTCCTCAGAATCTCTTTAATCCTTGAGCAATCATTTCTGGCTCCCACAGTGCTAGACCTCATGCCCCACCTCTTCCTACTACTTTCTCCCAATCTTCTTCAATATTCCCATATTCCAACGTACTCTTTCCCCAGATGTTTCCTGTCCCAAAGGTCTTCCTGTCCCAGAACTCCTCCAGCCACTCCAGACTCTCCAGTATCCTTATTTTACCTGAAATGTCTTTGTCTACGTGTCAACTTTCCTGCTCAGCTCCTCTCGTCTTCTTTCCACAGTGCTACTGTTCACCATAACCCCAGTTCTTCTTCATCTTGGACTCAAGACTTCTATTCAGTTGACTGCCAGAAACCCCAAAGTCCTGGTTCTGACCACTTCTGCATAGTTGTTTTATTCCTTTGACTTCAGATTAAAATTACATGCTGGCCAATGCTACCTTGCTGTGGTCATTACCTTCCCACAGATTGTCTTGGCATGGGATGTAGCTCTATAAGTAAGTCTCCTGAGAGAAGCAAAGATCTTGCTCCTATTTGTGATAGTTCATGTTATTGTATTTCTGAATGAAAGAAATGTTTGTCAAACAAACAAACCATCAAAAAATATATATGATAGGAGTTTCACTCCTATCAAAAATGGAGATGTTGTGCTTGAGAAAAATTGAACCAATTTTATTCCTGTGATTTTAGCTGAACAATCTATCAAACCATTTCTAGAGCATCCCATACGGTGCTAGAGTCTTGGGGACAATCCTTCTGAATTTACCATAAGTAACTGAGTAAATATAGCATGAAGCAGAACAACTCACACCTGGCAGATAGCTGGGAAAGCATCAGATTCAGGAGGGAGCTTTTTTCTGCTTCATGCTTGCAGACCAGTGTGAAGACACCTAGCAGTGAACCTATAAACTCTGTTAACACAAATCACTTCTAAAACCCCTGTGAGCTAAGAAATGAAATACATAAATAATGTTTTGGCAAAGAGCCTGGTTGCAATACAGTTATTTGCATATCAATTCCACGATTACTCTAAAATCGGTTGCTTACTTCATCCTAACCAGTGAGGCTTAGTCCAGTCAAAATTTCTTTAATTGTAAGACACTGGGCTTTTAAGATCAAAAATATTTAAAGGGAGCCTACAGGAAAGATGGGGAGATACTCTAGCAAGGAATGTTGTAACAGGACAAGGGGTAACAGTTTTAAACTAAAAAAGTGTGGGTTGAGATTAGGTATGAGAAAGAAATTCTTCACTCAGAATATTGAGAGACACTGAAACAGGTTGCCCAGAGAAGCTGTGGATGTCCCATCCCTCCAAGTGTTTAAGGCCAGGCTGGATGGGGCTTTGGGCAACCTGGTCTAGTGGGGGGTGTCCCTGCCCATGGCAGGGGCATTGGAACTGGGTAGTCTTTAAGGTCCCTTCCAACCCAAACCATTCTAAGATTCTATGAGTTGGTAATTACAGTGTTCAGAGCTGCCCAACTTATTTGAGTCACATTGGCAATGATATTTAGTGCCAGCACTGAGACTTAGAGGACTCTTGGTAACAGGGATACTACAGCTGACTGCACAATATTCTAGAAAATGCAGTTCTCCCTCAGGTGAAAAATGTAATAGGAACAAGCTGATTTCAGTAGAATTTCTGTTAGCAAACTCTCAATGAAAATAATATAAATATATTGTTATGTATTGCAAGGTGATTATTTTTTAAGCACCAGAAATCCTTTTATTATTATTATTATTTCATTATTATTTCAACAGAACAGAATGTTCTAATCAGTCCTAATTTATTTATTTATTTTTTGGTAAGAAATTTCATCACCGGAAAATGCTGTCATTCTGATTTAGAAAAAAGATATTATACTATTATAAGCAATATTATATAATATTATATACTATTATATACTATACTATTTGCTATACTTCTGTCATTGGTAATGTGAGACTACTTGCAGCAATGATGTGAATTTGTGAGGTAAAATCCAACTTTAGGTCAGGATTTTATAGCTATCTATAGCCGTGTGTATAACCAGTTAATTGAAAAGGATTTTGACCTACAACATACTCATCACAACCAAATGGACTCTGTATAGCGATCTAAAGAAGAGATTTCTTTCTACTCACCTCTCCTTCCCATTACTAAAGTCATACAGGCTCGCAGTAATGTCCTAGCTGTATGGGTTGAACTTTCAGGCCTGTCAGCCTGACCTCAATGCCAGGAAAGGTGATGGAACAGGTCACCTTAAATGCAGTCATGCAATGTATGAGGACAGCTGGGGGATCAGGCCCAGGCAGCATGGTTTCATGAAAGGCAAGTCCTGCCTGACCAACCTCATCTCCTTCTATGACTGGGTGACCCACCTGGGGGATGAGGGAAAAGAAGTTGATGTAGTCTACCTAGACTTCAGCAAGGCCTGTGACATGGTCTCCCACAGAATTCAGAATTCTCCTACAGAAGCTGTCAGTCCATGGCTTGGACACGTACATGTTTTGCTGGGTTAAAAACAGGCTGGATAGCCAGGCCCAGAGTGTGGTGGTGAATGGAGAGAAACCCAGCTGGCGACTTGTCACCAGTGGTGTTCCCCAGGGGTTGGTGTTGGGGCCCATCCTCTTTAATATCTTCACTGATGATTTGGATGAGGCAATTGAGTGCAGGCTCAGTAAGTTTGCAGATGACACCAAGCTAGGGGGAAGTGTCAATCTGCCGGAGGTTAGGAAAGCCCTGCAGAGGGGCCTGGACAGGATGGGTTGATTGGCAGAAGCCAGTGGGATGAAGTTCAACATGGCTAAGTGCCAGGTCCTGCACTTTGGCCACAACAACCCCATGCAGTGCTACAGGCTTGGGGCAGAGTGACCTGAAAGTTGTTCCAAGGAAAATTGATCTGGGAGTGTGGGTCGATGCTTGCCTGAACACAAGCTGGCAGTGTGCCCAGGTGGTCAAGAAGGCCAACGGCATCCTGGCTTGTATCAGGAGTAGTGTAGTCAGCAGGATCAGAGAGGTGATCATCCCCCCGTACTCAGCTCTGGTGAGGCTGTACCTCGAGTACTGTGTTCAGCTTTGGGCCCTTCAGTACAAGAAGAACATCAAGGCCCTGGAGCACAAGTCAGTAGAGCAAGAGGAAAGTCAAATCAGTAGAGCAAGAGGAAAAACAAAGAAAAGGTCACAGAAGCAGTTACTTGTATTGTCTATCTAAATGCTTTTCTTTCCCATTTTCCCTCTCTCTCACTGTGTGAATTCCCAAAGTAATCAGGCAGCTTTTCATTCATATACAGATTTGCTCTCTGGTGTAGGATAAAGTCTTTTCCTTGATCTTCTTTGCTTGCCTACTTACCTCACAAGGCAGTTTTACCAATTAGCTGATGTTTAAGTGGAATTTAGAAGCTATAGCAAACTATGCAAACTATGGATAGAATTTGTATTAAAAATATAAAGGCTAATAGTCATTTTAGATAGTTTTGTTGCCTGTACTTTTGGCATGTAACAGAATACAAATGGCAAAGAGCAGCAACAGGGAATAACCTGGTAAACAGTCAATTATTCCACTTTTTTTTTTTTTTTTTTTTTTTTTCCCTGTATTTTTCATAGCTGTATTTTTTCATAGGCTTATACAAAATGAGGCTTTTGTGAATATCATGCTGCATTTCTGTATCATACTCTATAGTATGTATCTCACTAACACAATAGTTTCCAGTCAGACTTTCCTTACACTGCAAATAAAGGTAGAAAAGCCAAGCTCTATAGCTTTAAAGAAGAATTTTTATTGTGCTAATAAACACTTGAGATGTGAAATGTGAAAACTCTGAATTGAATCACACAAAGTTAGAATTACCAAAGCCAAACAAATGCCCTAGTTAAACCCTCACAGTGAACCCTCTGTAATACCATTCATTTAAATCATTCCAGACAACAGGATCTGAAAAACCTGAGCAGATTGGTCTTCGAAGTAGAACAATATAACTGGGTATTTGAGCTGTCAGTGAAATCCACAAGGACATTAATGGGATATCTGCCTCAGAAATCTATCCATGGAGCTGAGTCTGAGCAGAGAATTTGACCTTTTATACCAAGTGCCCTTCATCTGGCAATCTTGACTTTTTAGGTTCCTTCTTTAAATGTAGGAAGGCATTTTTCCATCTGGTTTTTCCATTGTGAAATTGTGTCATATCATCATGACTTTATGTTATTCAGTGTTGACAAAAATTATTTCTTTCTGCAAAGTGAACAACTGAACACGATAACTTTCCCTTGTGTTTAGCTTAGTATAGAATGTACTGAAACCTCCTCAGTTTTTTTATCAGTTTTTGAATCAATGTAGACTTGAAATTATTATTTAACATACTTTTAGTTTACACATTTTATAAGACAGAAAGTGATAGTATAAGTAATACTCAGGTAACATACTCTGGTCTGTTTTCCTGGCAGTCTTGTGGATAAGTAATAAATACAGATACTTTAAAATGACAATAAAAATTACAATTCAATATTTGTACTTCAGAGGCAGGTATAGTTTATTTTCAGCGTCTGTTGTCTGCATTTTAAGTGCTTTGTCAACCTACAGAGAAATGCAAATATACTCTCAGAAGAGCCAAGTTTCACAAAATGCTAAAAGTGTTGATACGCTACTTCCACAAGAGGGCAGTACACAAGCACAGTACAGGAAAATGCCTTACCAGAGGATTTAAATTAATCTGAACTTTCTAGTTCAATTGGCAAAGTAATTTAATATGTAATAACAAATTAATCCCATTTTACAGCTACTATACCAGATATTAACGTTTAACCAATTTGTACGCTTAATTACATCCCTTTGAATTTTATGCTTCCTGGTATATTTCACCTGTGTTAGGAGATGGGATGTGTTTTGTTATCACAGTCAAAAATAGGTATTCTGGCCCCATATGCCAAATTCATGCAGAAGAAACAAAGAACTATCTGAAGCTAAAAAGATGAAAGATTGATTGCCTAAAGAGAAATCTGCCTGGGAATTTCCCACATATTGTCACTTCCCTGCGTGAAGTTCCACACGTGCTACTGCAATTCCTCCTGATCCATCTCCTGCAGTAAATGACAGGCAACATTTGTCATCCCCTTTATTCTGCTCCAGTCCCAAGCATCATGGCATAGCAAGGCAGAGAGCAACTGGACTGATACTGTCTTGTGAGTGACTGCTGTATGACTTGTTGGATCTGACCCTCAATCCACCCAGCTGGCAAGAAACTTCTGCGACTGCAATACTTTTGCATAGAGAGAATTTTTCTCAGCAACAGTGGGATCTAAGACTACCCTTTCCATGTTGACACTGTTACTTCATGGGAAAAAGGCTTTGTGAAAACTCTCATTGTCCTTTTGTCTGTCATTTGAAACTACAAGAGGCAAAACTTCACCATAAAATACCTGGGAATTATTCATCAACATGTGTCTTATTTTCAACATAGTAATTTGCTTAGAAAAAGTTGTGGTTTTGGATGCTTACAGTTCTAAGTCAGCTGTGAACCATGTCTGGTTGAACGTCATCTGTTCGCAAACAAGACCATGTTTTCTTCCATCCAGAAGTAAGCTGTTTCAGCAATGTTTAATCAACCAGCACTGACCTTTCTTCTCAAATGCCACAAATTCATTTTCAATAAATGTTTAACTACTGGTTTCTAAGGGGAAAAGTTCAAAAGATGTAGAACCTACTTTTAATCGTATACTGGCTTTATAGATACCACATAGCGTGGTTGCTGTAGGATTGCCTATGTGTTTTAGGAAGTTAAAAGATTTGTTCTGCAGTCCAAGGGTCTTTTGATACTTGTGTTGTCTCATTTATAATTTTGCTCCTGTTATCTTTCTGCATTATTTTAAGATATGTGAAAATACTGACAAAGAGGCAAAAATTAAGCCCCTGGTATAACATTGACTAAGCTAGTGGTGTTTTATTTTAACAAACACGTTTGGGAATTGATTGGAATCATCTCAGGATATAACTATACCATAGTGTCTGTCTAATGTAGACAAACTTAGCCAGATATCTTGACTGGATAGCTGGTTCTCACAGCAGGGAACTATCTGTGGGTAGCAGATTCTGCCTGAAAAATTGTGTGAGAAGCAGTTTATAGTATTAAGCTTTATGTTCTCTTAATTTGTCTACCCTTGACAATTTTGATCTCAATTATTTAATGTGAAGTCAACTTTCAACATGGTAGTAGAATCCCATAAAAACACGGGTTTCTGTTCAGAACGTGAGGATAGTGCATAGCCCTGCAAGTGAGATGAAAGAGCTTAGTCCTCAGGCATGCATACTAAACCTTGGATTGCAAGTGTTTTGATATGATCTTGATTTTTTTTATACACAAATGTATAGCTCTTCCTACTGGTTATTGATGTATTAATCACAATTAAGCTAAACTGTCTCAAATCAGCAGGTCTGAGTTTTGTTTCCTGAAATCATATATTTCCAGACTCTTTTAGCCTACTTATTTCTAACTAGATAAGTCCACTCATACAAAATTTTATGGGATGCTCACTATTAATTGTTCTCAACTATACGGACAGGTGTAGCTGTGTTATGTGGTTGTAAATCATTGTTTACTCTTAAAGAAAGAGCTAATATCAATGCTTTATCAATTTTACAAAATCCACCTGTAACGTGAAGTACTGAACTGCCCCTTTTAGAAGAGCATTTCAGCTACTAACACCTAAGGCTTTCCGGAGTGTCTGTGATGCCGAGCATGGGTTAATTAAGCCAAAGTTGTGCACACCTGCAGGAGAAGGCATTATGCACACCTTTGATGTCGGCGAGGCAGAGATACAGAGCGTGCTTTGGAAGACAGCACACGTGTACTGAGAGGTGCACATCTTTATCATTTAAGGCTATGTTTATCCAACTGGGCACATCCCAACCCCCCAAAAAAATGCAGATCGCGTGCCCGAGAGAGTTGTGGATATACCACGGGAGGGGGCGTGGCCTGATGTGGAGATGGGCGGGGCCACGTGAAGACCCCGCCCACCCCCCTCCCACCCCCTGGCCGGTGCTGGTGCTGTGGGCAGCGGGGGAGCGGCGGCAGTGCTGTGGTGTCGGCAGGATGACGGACCGCTCGGCCTTCGACACCAATGTCATCACCATGACCCGCTTCGTGATGGAGGAGGGCAGGCGGGCGAAGGGCACCGGGGAGTTCACGCAGCTCCTCAACTCCCTCTGCACCGCCGTCAAGGCCATCTCCACTGCCGTGCGCAAGGCGGGCATCGCCAACCTGTGAGTGAGCCGACCCTGTCCCTGTGTCCATACCCATCTCCATGTCCATCCCCATCCCTGTCTCCATCCCCATCCCCATGTCCATCCCTATCCCTGTGTCCATCCCCAACCCTGTGTCCATTCCTGTCCCCATGTCCATCCCTGTCTCTGTGTGCATCCCCATCCCCATGCCCATCCCCATGTCCATCCACATCCACATCCCTATGTCATCCCCATGTCCATGTCCACGTCCATGTCTATCCCCATGTCCATCCCAATCCTGATGTCCATGTCCATCCCTGTCCACCTCCCTATACCCATCCTGTCCCCATCCCCATCCTTATCCCCATCCCCATCCTTATCCCCATCCCCATCCCCATCCCCATCCCCATCCCCATCCCCATCACCATCCCCATCCCTGTGCCCATCAGCATCAGCCCAGGAGGAACTTGGAAATAGTTTGAGATGCCTCCTTGTCCTGCCGCCCATCCCTCCTCTCCTCCCCTCTCCAGAGCTGTTGCTGTAGCATGAGCTTGAGCTTCTCCCCAGAGGACTGTGTTGTGTTGTGCTGCTCCTTCACCCAGAGGGCACACAGCCTTTGGTGGCTGATGGGCTTGCATGCAGACCCCCGTCAGGCTGGAGGCTTTCAGCCAGCAGCCCAAAGGGGTTTTTCTTTTTCTCTTTGTTGCACCATAGCAATGTCAGTTTTTAGCAATAGCCTTCATCAGGAACAGCAGTGTCTGCAGTCAGCCAGTCAGCGCTGACACCCAGGGGCGTGGACTGGAGGAGAATCGGGAGGAAATTAGAGCTCTCAAAATGTTAAAAACAAAACTATTTGTTAATAACTACTTCCCCTAGGTATTTTACATATCATTGGTATGCCAAACTGTATGCTGATCAGGGGTTTAGACATGAGCTGCTTCATTACTTAATGAAAAATGCAGTAGAGAGAAAATGAATTTGCATCTACGTACCATGTAGTGGAAAATATATGAAGCAAAAGGCCTCTAGCAATACAAAGTAATTTTTATTGTAAAAAGTATTATTAGCATCAAAGCTGAAAAATTTGAAGTTAATAAAGTAGAAGCAACTGCAGGAGACAGTAAAAAAGTCCTGCTTTTTGTATATTTTAACTTTTTTCTCTGTTTTGACTTCAGATTCTAAATGGTTGAGACAGTTTTTTAATTGCTATGTGCTAGCCCCTTCCCATGCCTCTTATGTCTGTCAGAAGAGACCAGGTTTTCCCATCAGTGACCTGATTTGTCACACTCAGAGGTCCTGTTCCTGCTGCTTTGCTGAGCTGCCCACAGGTTCGGTATCTGTGCCCAAAGCCTTGCCTTACGATCCCCCAGGTGCAGAAAAGCATTTGAGCTGCTGTGGCAGAGACAGAGACAGACAGACAGAGAATTATTCTGGGTATTTTTCTTTTTCTCTTGCATCAAATTAAAGAAATGCAGTACATTGTTATATTTCTGAGTGCAGCGCTATTGCTGAAGACCAGAAACACCAGTATTCGGAGTAACTGGTGCACTGTACCTAAAGTACATAAGAGTCATCTGAATGTGTGCAGAGCAGGGTCTCTTTTTGCTCTTCTTAGAGCTACACTTCCTGTTCTCTGTTCTGTGTGCTTTCAAAAGTGCCTATCGCAAAGTCTTCCAGTACTTCCTGATGCCAGATGGCTTGATTCTGATTAGCTGTCGGGACTGCGTTTGTGTTCCGTGTTTGTGTTTCTCAGTTTTACTCCCAAAGAAATGCTTACTGCATAAAACCAAAACTGAAAACACTGAACCGTAGAAATGTTGATTTAAGTGTGAGCAAAATATTTGTTCTGAAATCTGAGTTTGATACGGCTCACCAAGAGCAAGTTACAGAGAAAAGTTATTGTGTAACTAGTGTAGTCAGGGTCATTGTTACTTTTTAAGTATAAATTTTCTAGCAAATCTTAATTTTTTACGGTAAACAGCTGTGCTGTTGGAGGCTAGGATTGAAGGAGAATATTTAGGTTTTATAGTTAATGTAAAGTAACACAATTATTGTAATTCAGCCTTCACAGCCTGCTCTGGCTATGTCTGCCTGTATCCAGTTCAGGGACTGTAGAAAAATGATCCCCTTTTTTGTGTTCCTCACATTTGATGTCTTCTAGATTTGCCACAATACAGATGATGTTAGCAGGTCTCAGCAAGAATCCAATGGACAGTAAATAAAACACAGTTTTGAAAAACTGAGATATCATCCAGTCTTGCTTTACCTTGCCAGAAATGGGATGCTTAGGAAGGCATAGTGCCCTGCTCTGACTAAATGCTCATCCTTCCTTTACTTTAGCTATGGAATTGCTGGTTCTACCAATGTGACAGGAGATCAAGTAAAGAAGCTGGATATCCTTTCCAATGATCTGGTGATTAATATGCTCAAGTCATCCTTCAGCACATGTGTCATCGTGTCAGAGGAAAACAAAGATGCTGTAATAGTGGAAGCTGACAAAAGGGTTGGTAGCTTTAAAAATTATTTGTGCTTGATTCCAAATTACAGTTGTATTACAATTGTATTTCTTCAAATGTAAGAAATTGAAACTGAGCTGAAAATTTCAGAGAACATGTACTTTTCTGAAAATGCAAATATGAGCAGTTTCTTGGAATTTTATTTTGTTTTATTATATTTTACTTGTGTGTTTCTCTACCTCAGCATTTGTTCTTTCTGTCATTTCTTTTCCCAAGACATATTTTTTTTAATTTGTTTTCTCTGCGGTTCCTCTCCACCTTCTTTTTTACCCTACTTTTTCCTATTTGTGGAGGAAAATTCATGGTTATTCCTCCTGATCTCTAGAGCTATGCTCTGAGTCAACCCAGCACTTCTGTAAAGCAGAATTGTCAGTAAAAGACTGAGTATCTGTTCAGTGCAGATCAGATCTTAGGTTTTTTAATTTAAGCAAATCCTCACAGAAGTCCATGAAAATAGGACTTAACAACAATGAAACAAGAAAAAAAAATTGTCTTTTTGGCCTAGGCATTACTTATGTGCACAAGTCTGCATACACTTGTTGAATGATCATAGTTCATTTTTCCTGGCTAATACTCTATTGTGTAAAAAATCTGAGTTTAAAAAAAAAAAAATAGAGAGAGAGAAAACAAAAAAATTAATCTAATTTAGAAGGCATAACATTTGTTTTGTCAAAACAGTTATCTCTTTTGCTCCTTGTTGAGAAATCCTGAAAATTGATTCCATGGGCATTGGATGAGCAAAGTCTGCTTTAGATCTGAACAAATATGACTCCTTCACTGATCTTTGAGGATCTGTAGGCTATGAGCTAATGTGGTTTTATCAGAATTTCTACCTGTATGATAGCAGAGGAAAGTACTTTTGTGCTTAAAAGGTTTTTGGTATACAGGGTTAAATCAAATGAAGAGCAAATAGTCAAACACTGTTAATACACATGAATATTAAAATGACTGTGGGCAAGATAAGGGGAAAAAAAGCTATTTAATAGGTAGAGCGGAATGAGCTATTTTCCCTGTATCAGCAATTTCCTGTACCTGCAGGAATCCATATACAGCAATGGGCAGAGACCGTTCTCTTTTTTCTTTTCTTTTTTTTTCTCCCCCCCCTTTTTTTTTGAGGGTGGAGGAGAAGAGAGGGGGTCAAGGGATGGGAAGGAAAAAACAATATAGGATAAGACCACAAACTGGCTAAGATAAGTTCTGAGCACAGGGTTTTGAAGTGGAATATGCATTAAAATTAAGTGCATAGTTTATGAATGTCAGGTGTTAAAGTCATTTTTTTGATACCTCTAATTTTAGCTCTTAACACACTGATCTTCTTAAAACGTCTTTTTTTTCCCTTATAATTCAGAAAGCAATTTTATTAAAAATGAGAAAATGTAGCCTGAATAGTAAATATTACTGGAATTCCAGTCCTTCATAATCTATAACAGCATTTTAGTTAATATTGATTTGAAATTGTGCGAGAATATTTACATACTGAAGTTCTTGTATTTGGGGGAGGGAGGCAAATAATGTCACTAACCTTATTGCTCTCTATTTTGTATTTTCTAGGGTAAATACATAGTCTGCATAGATCCCCTGGATGGCTCATCTAATATTGACTGTCTTGTTTCCATTGGGACCATCTTTGGCATCTATAGAAAGGTAAAATGCTTTCATGTAAGGCAGGAAAAAATATTGTTGTGCACCTTTTGGTAATACATAATTGCATATGAAGACTTCATAAAATCTAACTAAACTTGTTTGTAAAAGAGGCTTTCAGGACAGGCTTTAAGTTAAATAAATCTGTTGTTTCAGACACTTGTATAAAACACATTTGTGAGGGATTTGCATCACTGTGTTAGAAGATGAGAGGTACCTCCATGTACATGGGAGCCTGGCTGATGCTTAATTAGCCAGCTAGAGGAATTAGCCCTTACAAACAAAGCAGGTATTAGATTTCATGGATACCTTCACAGGGAAAAAATACCATGTGTTTGTCATCTACCTGGGGAATGTGCTTTCCGGTTTTCTTGTTCTCTGTACTAATGGTCCTGTTAGCCCGAGGATAGGCTTCAAATACAAACCAGAGCTGAAACATGGCGTGTGCATTTCAAGTGTCTAATTCAGTGTGAAAGGCAGAACTCTTGTCTGAAGGAGCTTGAAATACCGGACTTGCATGTCATAAGAAGGGGGAAACAGTAAGTCAGATAAAACACACCCAACTGTCCGTTTTAATCATCTTCTGTATGTCATCACACACCCCAAAGTAACTATTTTCAACTTCATTTTTATATGAAGCAAAGGAAAACAGAACAACCCTAGCTGCTTTTGATCAGCTGTAAACTCCATGAGTCATGTCTTGTTGCTTGCTTTTCAACTGTGCTCTGGAGAGTTGCTTCTAGCTGTGTTCATCATGACCTACGGGGAGGCACACAGCTCTATAATATCTCCTTAATCCTTTCCTGTTTCCTGCATTCCAACCAGGCTTATATAAGAGCATTTCTAGATCAATGTGTTTGTCTCCTCCGTGTAATTTGTACATTACATATAATGAATCCAGTAATATAACGCATCCAGTAGGAATCCTAGTTGTAGTTCATGGAAACATTTGTGACACCTGTTGCCTGGGTACAAAGCAGAAGGCCATCCCTATCTCAAATAGTCCAGTTACATAACAGCTAGAAAAAAAAAAATGAAGTAAAATGATGTTTTCTATGCTCCTTCTTATTCTAGGTGACTCCTGAGGAACCTTCAGGGAAAGATGCTTTACAACCAGGGCGTAATCTTGTGGCAGCTGGTTATGCTCTCTATGGGAGTGCCACGATGCTGGTACTAGCCACTTCTGCTGGAGGTGTCAACTGTTTTATGCTGGATCCGGTGAGGAACTCTTCTGTTTGCTTGCTTGTTTGTTTGTTTGTTACGGGCAACAAGGTACTTGCGTAGTAAGAGGTAAGAGCGTAAGAGCGCCTTGTCCATGAAAAAATCAAAGAACAATTTTCAAATTAAAGCTGACATGGAAAAATGAAGTCAACAACCTGTCAAAAATAATGTCAAGAGATTTTTATATTCTCTCTGCCTGCCAAGATGGGTGATTCAACAATGGGAAGACAGTCAGTGCAGTGAAGCAAATATGTGGCATGTGTCAGATAATGTCATATTTAAAATAAGCTGTTTTCAACCATGCAGAATGCATTTGTAGATTTTTCTGCCTTTTCCTTGATGCTAGAACCTTAGTAAACCTGAAGAAGCAGAAATATTTAACATTCTTTTATGTTTTCAGGCCTCACCATGATGAGTAAAAGAGTAAGTTATGTGTGTGGATGCATTAGACATTCTAGAATGCATTGACCGTAGGAATTTTAAAATCAAAGGCATATTGACCACAGCTGTAGTGAACCATCTTAGCATCATCAGTTAATCGGCATGTGCCACCTGCCTGTATTAAATTTTTAGAAACTGCAGTGGTCAAGCAGCAGGATATAAAATGTGGTGCTCCCTGCTAAGTAACAGCTTACGTAGCTGCATGTATTTTTGTTTATATTCAGATAGGAGATTTAGCTTTGTGCATGTGTGCATGTTATTTTTTTTTTTGCTTTTAGCACTAACATCGAAAGTTACATCAGTGAAAACGAAAGAGCCCAGCTGTTACGGAGAGTAGTTCTCTTCACTCCAGGCTTCTAGTTAGTGAAAGCTACGGCAAACTGGAGTTTATTAATGTGTATAGCTATTTGAAGATATCTGCACATTGCTCCAGCTGGCACTGTCAGTTTCTGAATTCCTCAGAGCTGCACTTTGATTATAGGTCTAGCAACAGAGCAGAGAGATAAACAAATTTACAGGCAACAGCATTTTTTGGCACAGAAAAATGAAAGAGAGCTGGGAATGGTAGCATGAAGAACTTTGCATGACCCTGGGATTCCTGCTCTGTGTTTTATGGATAAACAAAACACTTTGCATCTGAACTGCAATCACCACTTTTTCATAGGTATTAAATCGTTACTGAAAATGGAAGCTGTAGTGATTTTTTCCTAAGTTGTGTGTATGATTGGCTTTCACTTTGTAAATAAATGATCAACTAATATTAACAATTTGATTTTCTTTCTTATTGTTAGGCAATTGGAGAATTCATTTTGGTTGATAGGGATGTAAAAATCAAAAAGAAGGGGAATATCTACAGCCTCAATGAGGGCTATGCTAAATACTTTGATCCTGCAATCACAGAGTATCTCAAGAAGAAGAAATTTCCTGAGGTAAGAGATCCAGTTTTTGGATGACAAGTTACACTTCTGATTTCCTACTTATGAAGTACTGTTCCACAACTTGTTATTCTTTATCTATTTAAAATATATCTGCATGTATGCAGGGCTGCTGGTTAGAACTGCAGTTGATCACAGAATCACAGAATCATTAAGGTTGGAAAAAACCTCCAAGATCACCTGATACAACCATCCCCCTACCACCAATATCACTGATGTGACCAGATCTTTCACCATTCTTCAGTATTGCACTTCACACCCCCTCTTTTTTTTTTTTTTTCTTTTCTATTTATCTATTTTGTTTGTTTATTTATTTATTTACTTATTTATCTCCCATCCTTGCTGGGGACCTGAGTAATGGTGCTGGAGGCAAAACTGGGCATTTAGTGATACTGGATAGGAAGGCTCATCTGTTGTTGAAAGCATGTTTCCTACAGGTGTTAGATTGCTGCTGCATCACTGCAGCGGCTGATTAGATGGAGAAGCTGAGCAGGGGTGGGCCATGTGCTCAGCGATAACACAAGCTGTGTTCCCACGGGCCTCTCACTTGAAAGCCTCGTGTAGTTTCAAAGTCTGCTTAGTGGTCATGCAGGTTCCTACTATCAGGAGGCCTGAAGCTCTCAGGAGTGCCCATAAAAATCATGTCTGTTCTCATGCCTTCCTTCTGTCATCACTGCAGTTATTATCTGGATAGAGAAGTGTAAACATTCACTATTGCTAAATGTTGATGGCTGCTCTTGACTTCCTCGCTTTGAAGGCAGAGTGGCATTTTCTTCTGGCATCTTGCCAGCCTTAAGGTGCTGTTTATTAGAATAATAAAAAGTACTGCCTGGGCTATATTGAGGAACTAATTTTAGTAGTCAACTATGAACTTTTTGTTAGAAAAAGTGTTGTAAATTCAGGAGAAAATGGGTAAAATAAGTACTAAAGATTGCTTCCTTTCTTGTTTTTATTATTTATGGATTATTTATGGTTTTTTGTTTGTTTGTTTGTATGTTTTTATTGCACTACAATAGAAGTGCAGTATCAGTTACCACCACTTGGTCTTTTTGCTACTAGAAATGCAGTATTTTCTAAGGGCTAGAGCACTGATGGAGAGCTGGGAATCATTTTCTGTTATTGGCATCACCACTCATCTATCCTGAAATCTTCTGTCTGTCTTTTTCCTTGGATTTTCCCATTTAGAAAACAAGGAAGAAATTGAATTTTTCTCCAAGCTCCTTGGAATACTACAAATTACGATATGGATGAATTAGACATTAGGACCACTAAGAGCCCCCTCTCTTAGTGGGGGAAAAGAAGACTAACCTGATGTTCTCAAAAATTACACTTATTTAAATGTCTTTCTGTAGGATGGCAGTTCACCATATGGCGGAAGGTATATAGGATCTATGGTGGCTGATGTGCATCGCACGCTGGTATATGGAGGAATCTTTCTGTATCCTGCTAACTCCAAAAGCCCTAAAGGAAAGGTAAACCCACGTAAAGGCAATTATAGAAGACGCTACATTAGATAGATATTTTACTGTCATGGATCAGTATTATGATTCCAGAATGTAATTCTTTTAGCTTGGTAGCTTACATCTCTGGTGTGCAGGTGTGGCCACCCATTGCACACTGTCGCAAGTGAAAGCATCCTGTTGTATAAAACACACCAATGTTAGCATTGCTGCTAACATGTGTCATCTGTACTGATTTCTCTTTATACCCAAACACATTCACATTATGGAACATTAGCAGGAATGTACCAGGGGATGTGCTGTTTAAGCAGGCTTCTATATACCGTTTCATCCCAAACCATGCCATACCCAACCAAGTGAAAAGTTATAAAGCAAAATAAACATCCCGCACTGCACTGAGATTCCTATTACAAGCTGATATATCAGAGGCCTATGTGTATTGTTCTCCATAAGAAAAGCTCTGCTAAACAGAAACACGTCTGCATCTTGTACTTGGTGACACTGACTCATCTGGACAAACCATGCCTGGCTGCCTCTGCAGGACATCAGACAGTCCCTTATGGAAAAGCACACCCTTACAGGCTGACAAGGCGACTGTTTATTCAACGAAGACCTTTCATCTGTTTTGTAATTGTCCGTAAATTATTGCTTCAGATTGAAGATAAGATGCAGTTACTCATTACAGAAACCTAATGGAACACTCAGGGGCAGTGTTTTTCTTTTCTTTCACACAGGCTTACATGATCTGCTGCCTTGTTAAAGATTGTGTCTTACATATGAGCTTTGTCTCTGTGTAAAGTGCACCATGCAAATATGAGCTATGGAGAAAGTCCTTGAATTGGGCAAATCCAGCATTCACTGTTGTATTTAAAAGAAAAGTCTATATAATTTAACTCTGGAGACAAGTTTATATTAAATACGGAGTACTTGGATTGTTGACTGGTTTTTAACCAAATGCTAAATATAGTTATATTTCATGATTGTCACTATTGCCTGGACTGACCGTTGCCATTTTGATTTTTATCCTACAGCTGAGACTGCTCTATGAATGCAATCCTATGGCTTTTGTTATTGAGAAAGCTGGGGGAATAGCAACAACAGGTCATCAAGCAATACTGGATATAGTGCCTGAGGATATTCACCAAAGAGTGCCTGTTGTCCTGGGATCTCCTGATGATGTGAAGGAGTACCTTGAGATTGTCAAAAAGCATTCAGCTAAGTAAAGAAGGCTTACTGCAGTCAGAAAGAAATGCCTTACAGCTGAACCAAAGAACACACTGCAGTACTGCAAGACCGAACTGTCAGACCTCTGTAGCAAGAGAGCAAATGAGCCACATTTTCATAATTTTTAAAGTCAAATCTTGTGCAACTGTACTGTGAAATGAAAGGCATTAAAAGATTTCATTAAAGGAAACATTAAGAGAAAAGCAAGTGAAAAATACGTTTACTTTTTCATTTATCATTTGTAATTAAACAAAACAAACTGTGCTACAAGAAAATACTGTATTGCATTCAGTAACCAGGGGAAGACCAAACTTTCTCAGACAAACTACAGACTATCACCAGAATATCTGATTTTGTCCTCTTTTGAAAATCTTGAGGGGAAGGCTCAGCAGCCTCATACACTGAGTGGCTGTTCCTTGACCAGTCTGTAGCTCTTTGACAATAAATACAAAGGCTAACATGAACATCTTCACACATGCTTTCTGGGCCCCAGACATTACTCTATGTACTTTAGCCTGGGCTTATTCTGACCAAGAGTTAACATTTGTGAAACATATACATTAGTGTATGTTAATTCTGACACATTCAGTTATTATTGCCAGTTGACACTCTTATCAGGTCTCGTTACACATGGATGGAAAATATGACATATTGGAGAGGGATTCTGAACTGCAGAAAGGGCACATGTAGGCAGCTTGGTACCATTCTGCTGTGATGGTATGACCATCTTTGCCAGAAATTAATCTGCTTGCTTGGTGAGGAGATGAAGTTACGCATTGCTAGCAACCCTCACCAGATGTTCATTGTGTTATTTTGAGAGCAAGCATTACCACAGAAAAGAATTGTGCTGCACAAGCAGAAGCAAGTTGCAAAGATTCCCAGAAAGTACACTGACATTTAATGTGCTGATTCAGAGCATGCTGCTGGGAACACAACATTGGTGCTTGCGAGCTAGATGGGCCATCCACCTGTCTGTGTATAGTGCATGGCCACAATTCACAAGCTTTCTGGATCAGTACAGACCTGCAGATGCCTTATAGTGTCTGGAAAATCCTGAATATCTCCACTCAGCTCTTCCTCTGCTCATGCTCTAGCTTCCAAAGCCGTGAAGGCCTGTGTCAGGCCCTGTGTTGCACCATGCTCCTCCACAGGTCAAGCTGTGGTCTGGAAACGAGCAGGCCATCGTGTGGGAGAGGGCTTGGGGTCCGTGGGCCAGGTAGTGGGACAGCTGGGATTCCAGTGCCCTGGGCTTTTCCTCACAGGCCATTCTTGCTTGTGCTACAACCAGGGCTTCTCCCTCTGTCTGGTCAGGTGAGACACCAGCCACTGAGGTGGGGTATAGCCATGCTCCCACTTTTGTAAAAGAAAAATAAAACAAAACAAAAACCCAACCTCCATCCTTGCGTCTATTTTATCTTCTCATTGTGATTTCAAAAGGAAGAGCAAGTCTCTGTCCATTTTTGACAATGAGTAAAGGTGCTAGGGGCGGCTGGAGGTGCTACCTCCCATGCTGAGACACTTCCCATGGAAAAAGTGTGGCCCTGTCCCCAGCATTTCCCACTTGGCTTGCTCTAGCAAATGGCCAGTAGCACTTTAAAAGGCTCCAAGGTCACCACAGCAGGCATGGTGCTAGGAAGGATTCTAAACCCCTTGAGGTTCTGCATGCTACCTGTAGAGCAAAGCATGTGACTTTTTTTTGCAGTGTAGAACTTCTTTAGACCCTTAAGTTTTTAATTTGATCTGTCCTCAAAGCCATATCTGGGCAGCTTCTTATTAATACACTAATTAGAATAGAGTTTAAAGCCCTTCCAGTTCTTTTCTGGCTTTCCATATCCCCATTTGGACTGCTGTATCTCTTCCGTCTGCAGGCCCAATTTAACAGACAGGTAGTATCTAACAGCAGACACTTTAATCTAGCTACAGTAATTCCTTAGCTGTACTCTACCCTCAGCCTCTCCAGGAATCTTTGGGCTGCATACATCTATTTTTAAGACAACATACTGGCATCATGGAAAGGTTATAGAAAGAAAGGCAATACGGCCTGCATATGCTAGGTCAGTTACCAGTGTTTTGGTTTTGCCTGTGGGTTGACATTTCATAGATCGTGTTTTTTATGTTATGAGGGTTTTTTGTTGTTGGCTTTTTTGTTTTGTTTTGTTTTTCCTTTCTATCTGTCCTACATGCACCCATGTGTAAAAGGGCTTCCCATACAGCCACTTACAGGGAGAACCCCTCCATCAGCTCACCATGTAGTTTCTTTCCAGAGCTAGCCAGGATTATCACAGTTGGGCAAAAAAGTTCGCCTTGACACGGTGTCCATCTTCAGCTCACGTGCTACCTCTTGCCCTGCTCAGATGCTGAACTGTGGCATTTGGTGAAAGGTCACTGGCTCTAATTTCAGCCAGTGCCATCCAAGCGACTAACATTTAGAAGCAGTTAGAAGAGGTGTCACCTTTACGGCACAGGGCTAGCCTATACACCAATGGCAGCATGAATCAGCCTTGAGAGCTCTTGTGTAATTATTGTATTGGAGGAGAAATCTCCTGCAGATCTGTCAAATTGTTTTTTTGTTTTTTTGTTTGTTTGTTTGTTTGTTTTTGTATCCTTTCTGTCATATCCCAGCCCATTTTACTGGCTGTCACTGAGGCTTATAGCCACCACACTGTTTTAAAACAAATTTATTTCTCTCCCTCCTACCTATAGAATAATAATTTATTGAGTTTAATTGTAAGGTTTTACCACTCAGTGAAACCTCCATGGTATTTATCAAAAGTTTATCTCGACTGAGATCAGACAGAATAAGGAATGTTTCTGGAAGGCCTGTCTGTTGAGTCTGTATTCTTCACATACTTGTGTGAGTTCATTTCTTACTGAAGGAGTGTGACTGAGCAGTAGCTTAAGGTACTATTAAAAACAGTACCTATTAAAAACTGTCCGCTACCTGTAGAAAGCATTTGTGAATTTTTCAGTTTAAAAAAGAAAAAAGAAAAAGAAAGAGAGAGAGAGAGAGGAGGCAAATAATGGCCTTATTAGTTCTGAGAACACCCTTTGAACCACTAACTCCAAAACAAACTTTGTGCTGGAAGTGGTTCTGAACTTTGTCATTTTGACCAGTGTAAAAGATCACTTGGAATCAATAGTAAAGAAGATCTGCACGTGATGTTTTTGACAAATGTTAGAAACCATAGTACATCCACCCCCTCCTATTCCCCCCAGTTCTTATTTGCTAAGTTGATTGGGTATCCCAACAACATTCTAGCTACACAGATTTTGAATTAAAAGCATTTTAGTACTATTCAGGCTGAGAACTACTACAGTGATGAAATAATATACAGAATGTAATGTCTGTATTTTAAGCCAGCAGATCTGTTTGCATGTATAATGTGGATCCTGTTCCCTTCTTTTATTAATAGCTTTACCATGAGCTATCCCACAGCTTACTAAGTATGTTATATTTTGGTTTGGGACAAAGTCTCTTGAAAGAAGAAAATGCTCTTATCATGGCAAAAAGTGCTCTGGAATATTTTACCATGATAGGAATGGCATCATAGACATTTAACTAGATCACAAGAATGAGAAAAGAAATATTATCATGTGTTTGTTTGTTTGTTTTTCTTTCTCTGCCTTTGAGGATGGAGTAGAAAGTCTGTCTGTTAGTCCTTCTGGGGAACTCTGCTCACAAGTCCTTGTCTTTACAGTGAGAGTTGAAAAACATCCCCAGAGCTAAGCACACAGGATATGAGCAACACCGAACTGTGTCCTTCCGCTTTTTGCTAGTATTCAGTGCTGTCAGCCCCTGTCAGTTTTCCTTGAGGCTGATTTCAAAGCAGAAAACCTTTGCATTCAAATCCCTTTTACAAATCTCCAAGTAACATATCTTACATAGGGGAAGAGATACTTTTAGGAAAATCCAGATAAATGATAAATTACTTTTAAAAAAAGTAGTGCAAAGGGATGTCAGAACTCTGCTTATAGCTGCAGTTAATATTAACAAAAAGAAAGCTTGGTGTATGTTTTGTTGCTGAATTTAGCTTTTGTTCTCCCTGGCACAATTTTAGTCCAGTTTTTGAGTTCGATGAATGATAATGATGAAACTCAGTGCAACTTTTTGGATTTAGCTCCAGATTTTCTTATTTTACTTGTGGGCTTTCCAGATCTTTATCTTAAAAACAAGAGAGTGCTGCTAATGAGTAAAATGAAGACTACAACATATGATTGTTCTTATAGCCTCTTCTGAGTGGGAGGGTAGTGCTGCAATTTAAATCTGTAGTTTCTATATTGCAGCTAATAATATGTACTTAGTTCACTGGTATTTCTTTTGCCTTCATGTTAGTGCCATGTGATACAAGATATAGCTTGTAAAGAAATTATGGCAGTATTACTTGTAATATAATTGCAAACTAAGACATACCTATACTTACAAAGAATCACAGACACACAGGATGGGTGAGATTGGAAAGGACCTCCAGAGCCCACCTGGCCCAACCCCTGCCCAAGCAGGGCCACCCTGAGCAGGCTGCCCAGGTCCACTTTTCCAGGTGGCTTTTGCAGCTCTCCAAGGAAGAGACTGTGCTGCTGATGTGGGCAGCCTGTGCCATCTCTCCATAACCTGCACAGTAAGGATGTGCCTCCTGAAACACCAGATGTTTCCTGTGCAGTGTTTTCTGTACATGGTGCGCTACCATAACAACCCGGACTTAAAATTTCATTTTATGAGTTATGACACAGACATGCTAAAATCAAATAAGCTTCATTTGTAGATTATTGAAGGGTTAATTACTTCGTAAGCAATCAAGCCATAGCTCAACAAGTACTTTTCTATGCAAACAGTATAATATTACAAGTAGCCCAGACTGGGAATGAAGTTATTAAAATGGGTTTGCAGCAGCAATATAAAGCATCTTTAATAGATGCCTGCCTTGATGCTCAGTGCACTCATTTTGTAAGTCATCATGCAAAAAATCTTGGTGTAGACAAGGCCTGGCCCTGGCTGAAATATTTTCTGTGGTTGTTGAATTAACCTCCACACCACTGTATTAGGTGGTTAAATAGTCTTCTCGCTTGAGATGCAGAGCAGCTGCAAATTGTGCATCGCTTTTCACACTTTGTGATGTTGAGCCTGCTGCTGAGCAGTGGCTCTGGGAAAGCAGTTTTCAGCCACATGGCTAAGCAAGAGCTTTGCATTAAAAGCAGCCTAATGTACCATGAGGGTGTGTTGATAGATCTGGGCACCAGGAATTGTAGCTGTGGGCAGGGCAGCGGAGAGGCAGCTCTGCTCTCTCAGCCATGCTCCCTGTCCTGGGCTCCCTTCCTGCATCCCGGAGGAGCCGCAGAGCCAGTCCGTGAGCAGCTATTCTGAGCACCCCATCACATGGTCCTGGAAGCATTTTAATAAACTCTGGCTGGCAGTGCAGCCAGTAGCTTCCCCTCAAAATAAAACAGCTGCCCCGCATCTCAACACAGCAAGAAAGCACCCAACCCAGCCGAGAGGATAGGGACACTGGTACCCAGAAAAAATGTCCGACAAAACCCCCTTCGAAACAGATATGCTGACCCTCACGCGGTTTGTCATGGAAAAGGGACGGCGAGTCAAAGGAGCCACCGGGGAGCTGACACAGCTGCTCAACTCCATGCTGACTGCCATAAAGGCCATTTCCTCCGCAGTCAGAAAGGCGGGCCTTGCCCACATGTGAGTCCTGCTGAGATGTATGGGGAGGACGAGGAGGTGGAGAGGCTCCTGCTTGCATTGCAAGGCTGGGAAGAGGGTAGGGATGTTTAACTGCATTGCAAGAGGCTGCAGGCAGGCGGAGGTCAGGGCATGGGTTGCCAGGAGCGGGAAGTGGAGATCTCTCAGGAGCACTCCAGTATTGAACACTAGGTAGAAGCTTAGGCGAGCTGCTGTTCTGCAATATTTTACTGCTAAAACATGAGTCAGGACTTCAGGGTGCCATTCACCTCATTATACCTCATAAAGGTTGATACTGATGTATTTTTAAATCTACTGTGAATCTGAAGGAAAATGCACCATGATATTTTCTGCTAACTGCCAACCACAGTGCTGAGTGGTGCAAACAGATCTTGGCTTGCCTTGGGAAGCTGATGTTCTGCCTGACTGCAGTGTAAGTCATGCTCTGAAGCAACAACCCTGCAAGAAATGGCATATGCCATCATGCATAGGTACATTTACCCCTCCCTCCTCAACGAGTGTCAGTGTTACAGATGGGGAGACATAAAAGGTCTTATATGAAAAGCAAAATAATTTGTCATGTAGTGGTTTGGAAAGTAAAAATTTACCTTAGCTAATCCTGGAATGACTTGAGCTGTTCTTCACTCAGCCAGATTAAAAAAAAAAAAAAAAATCACTATCAGCCTTTTAATGGTGATCTTTTAAGGGTAATCTATCAGAAGCAGCTCAGGGAGCTGGAAATTCCTAATAAAATTATGCATTTAAATATACAGTTGTTATTTATGTATTAAAGTATGTCTGTGCACATTCCTGTGCATGTACATATGCATGCATTTGTAGAAGAAAATAATAATAATTATTTTATTTTTTCATCCTGTGGAAACACTGAAATGCTTTAACACCCTGTTTTGTTGTTGTTGTTTGTTTGTTTGCTTTTTGTTGTTGTTGTTTGTTTTGTTTTTGTGTTTTTTTTTTTTTTTGTTTGTTTGTTTTTTTTTTTCGTGTGTGTGCTTCTGCTGCCTATTTGGTGAAACCCTCAATGATCTTTTCCAATCACAAATTCAATGTCTCAGTACTACCATACTCACTTTACAGGTGTGGACTGTAATTTGTAGAGAGTCGTACCCAAAGTTAGCAACAGCCTCATGTTCCTATGCCCTAACTGTTAAGTTGTACTTTGTAGTTATGAGGTAAAGCTGAGCTGTTTTTTCTTCCTGTTTTAGAGGAAATGTTACAGGTACTTATTTTTTATCTTTCAATATACAACTTCTGATTTATTTCATAAGTGGGGAGAACTACTGCTTAATAGACTGGAGGTGGAATAGCCACCTTGCCTACAAGACACTACTACTGCCTCAGTGCTACATGAATCTTCCCTTCAGAAGGAATACACCCATTATCTTAAGGAGTAAACATCTTTTTCTACCATATATATATATATAAAATATAATATAATATAATGTGTAATATATATATATATATAAGATATATATAGTGTATATATATGTATAAGATATATAATATTATATATGTGTGTATGATATATAATATTATATATATATATATATATAAGATAATGACCAAGAAATATCTAAAATATCCAAACACACAAATAAGTAACCTGTACTGTTCAAACTGCTGCTGAAACCATGAAATTTTGGAGATTCCTGTGGCAAGCTTTCAACCATGGTGACTGGCTTGCATCCGTCTGCACTTATGCCTTCTTCCCATGAGCAAGAGCTGGGACCTTATCATTAAACAGAAAAATGCAGCTAGAGATTTTTCTGGCTTCTCCAAATAGGAGAATGCGAAGTAACTTCTTTGATGGTTTATAGTGCAGTGTGAATTTTTAACAAATTTGCCATTCAAAGGTGAAGAATGGCTTAACAAAATAAAAAATAAATTTGGGTTGGAAACCTGCCTGGAAACACGCTAACTGGAGATTGGATGTTTAACGTGCCCTAAAAATCACATTCTTTTCCAGCATCTTAAACCTGGCACTTGAAAATGCAAATACCTGAAAAACTCAATACTTCTGAAAAGCTCAGGCAGATCTTAGCTTTGAATAAGAGAAAAGACATGTCCCCAAAAGTCAGGCCTGCTGCTGATGAACACAACAGAGATTATTTAGTTGTCCCCCTTTCTGTCCTTTCTGTTTTTCCATATATGCCGTATATATGCCCTGACCACACATGTCAGGTCAAAATAGTTCCTCCTCAACTGGAAATTTCAGATATATGTATTACTATGTACTACATAATTAATGTGCTACCAAAATCAAAATATAGAATAGAAGCATCACTGTAACCCAGCTGAGGATCACCAAATAAATTAATCTGAATAAAATCCAGAGGAGCAGTTTAGCATATGGAAATATCAGGGGTTGTCTTCAAAGCTTCTGATTTTGGGGTGGCTGGGGGCTGAGGGGATTCTCATGGTGCTCTGAGCAGCTGTACGAGCTGTTCCAGCGGCAGATGACACAGAAAGTGTGTGTCCCTTCTCCTTCCCCAAAGCCACTTCTGGGTGCCTCCTGGGGCTGCTGGCAAAGCCTGGCACCTGCCAGATGGGCTGCAGGCTCTGCTCCTGGGAGGAGTCTTGGAGAGCATCCAAACAGGAGGAAAAGGACCCTAATGGAGCCCCAGAAAGATGCCACTGCTCCTTCCCTTGCTCCTGAATGTTTTTCTTTTCCAGCAGCAGCAAACACCTCCTAATGCATCCCAATGTTTTAATCCAAGTTTAAAGGTGTGGGGGAAGATGAAAGGAAGGAATACCTAGCTTGTGTTTTTCTAAAAGGTCCCCTCCCTATCCCAGGTTTCTTGATTATTATTATTTTTTAATTAGCATATATTTTTTAATTTATTTTCCCCAGGTTTGGCATAGCTGGCACCGTGAACGTGACGGGTGACGAGGTGAAGAAGCTGGACGTGCTGTCCAACGACCTGGTGATCAACATGCTGCAGTCCTCCTACAGCACCTGCGTCCTGGTCACAGAGGAGAACAAGGAGGCGCTCATCACCCCCAAGGACAAGCGGGTCGGTGCAGCTCCTGCCTCCGGGGGTGTCGGCGCAGGCAGCAGCAGGGGGCACTCGCGTTTCAGGCATGAAAACGCGGGTCCCCAAATCGTCCCCGAGCTAATCCGGGGGAGCTCGGAAAATTTGCGCCATTACTGAATTGTTTTGATTAATAACTGAGGCGGATGGCCTGTTTTCAACAGCTAAAGGAGATGCGGAGGGCAAAAATTAGTATTAAAAGTTTGGCGAAGGGGGGGGAAATAATTATTTCGGAGCTTGTTAGCACACCCCAGCTCCAAGATGTAAGTGTACTATTACACTCCCTGGCCACTGGGGTGAGGGGTTCGGATTACATTAATATGTAGGCAAGATAAAATGAGCTGAGAGGCTGGCAGAACTGGGTTTTGCATTACACAGCTGGAGGAAACACCTGACTGCTTCATCAGGGTTCCCCAGGAGGGGATCCTGTTGCAGTGACACTGCTCGCACCGATGTAACCTCCCCTTTCCCCATGATGTTTTTCTTCTGCCCTCAAACTCACAGTATCAGTAAGTCCTGGTTCTGAGTGTGACAAAACAAAACACATGTACTTGAGCAAGATGCTGGCCTCCAGAACGGTTGAACCTTTTGCTTTTAGATGTCTTACACCACTTGGATGCAGAGGACTTCTCCTTTCTGCCATCAGCGTTAGTGCTGTCAGCAGAAACGTGCCCTCTCCTGTTTCTCTGGTGGGGAAACATGTTGTACTGCAGGGCCAGGGGAAACATGCTGCACTGCAGGGCCAGCTGGGTCAGCAGTGCAGCCTCCTCCGGCGAGCTGCACCACGTGCACTCGAGGGGCTACACACAGCCACAAAAACACAGGGCTCACCAGGTGAAAGGAAACAGTACCAGGAGACAACATATCATTTAACGCTTCCACTTCTTGCCACTTCTGTTTCAGGGTAAATACGTGGTATGCTTCGACCCCCTTGATGGCTCATCCAATATAGACTGCTTGGCACCAATAGGAACCATATTTGCTATCTACAAAAAGGTAAGAGGACAAACAAAGCACACTTGGCAAAGTTTGCTTGGTGAAAGCAAAATGGCTTGGGTGTATTGGCTTGCTTAGTTTCTTTTGTAGGTCCTCCAAGTGTCTTTGGGCTCAGCAGAGCCTTAGAAAGAGTAGAAGAGGTAACACTTGAGATTCACCTGTGCTAAAAGCTTCCCAAAGTCCCAGGGAGTGTGCACTTGGCCCTTGCTAGGTGGCATCACTTCCTTACCCCAGACACACAAGCATTTAGATAAAACCACCATCAGGCAGCTGGTCAGCTACTTCAGTGCAGTTTTCCTTGCTGCAGGAGAGCCGGGGTGTGTCATGGTATCACTGCTGGGCTTCCCAGAAGCTGACCAGACCCTATCATGACTAGAGTTGTGGTGACCTCCTGGTATGAGTTTCCATGCGTGTTGCAGACAGGAGTTTAAACACACGCTAACGATGGAGGCCACCTGAGGCTGGAGGAAGCAGTCACCTACAACCACCAGGGTCAACAGGTTTCCCCCCATGGTGTTGCACAGAGCAGCAACTGTGCAGCAAATTAACAAACGTTAATAGCTAGAGTCATGCCAAGTCTTGTGACTTGATTGCTAATCTCCCAGCAGTTGGTGTTTTTCTTAATGTCTGAGCTCACAGTCAGATGACTATGGGAGACCCTCAGCCATCATTATTTTGAAGCAACATTTGCTGTTCTCATGACTGCAATGAAATACTTGCAGACTCAGATACTACACTTCAAATGCATGAAGATATGCTTTTAAAGTCCTCTCTCATCTTTTAACTCATGGTTTTCCAGCCAGTTCTTTTCTTTGCATTTCTCATAGATGAAACACTCATCATCGAGCATATGCATTTTGGTAAACCAAACAGCCACAGCTCAGTCTGAACGAGGTCACAGCACAAGCAAAGTGCTGGCATATGGCAGTCCACAGTGTCTGTGGTTAGTGACACCTGGATTCAGCCCGGGCCAAACAGCGCTGTCTGAAACAACACCTGTGTGTGGTGTGAGGGACTGCTGCTGGTGTATCTAACATCCTGATTTTCTCAGGGAAAAGAGCTTAGCTGTATAGAGGCAACCCATGCCATATGCCTTTCTGGTAAGCAAAGGGACCCCCAGCTGTTCCATTTATCCCTGTAAAGACAGCCAAAAATACTACAGCACCTCCCTACTTTTAAGATGGGCAATAGCTGTGTTGTCTGCTATTATTAGAGACAGTAGGCACAGTGTCACAAACATTTGCTTTCTGTTTAGAAGTGTGTTTAGGTTACACTGCATAAGGTTACACTAATATAAAAGCAAATGCTCAGTGTGATTCATACAGCATAACAGGTTGAAGTACAGCACAGATTTCTCTATCATCTTTAGCTCGCCTGTTAAGACATGTAGCGGATATGGACAGCCCAGCCTTCCCTAGGATTCTGCTTCAGAATAGAAATATTTCCCAAAGAACTCAAGTCCTTTCAAAGCACTCAAGTTTTCAGTTCAGTTTCTGATCTCTCTGTAGCTGTTGATGTTCTATTATGTATTCATATATTTGCTGTAAATACTCTTTAAGTCCCCATTTTTCATGTGGGTGGGTATACTTCAGCACTTCAGAAAGAGAAAATTATGGTCCTTGGTACAAATTCTTCATATCCAAATAAAAACACTGCTGCTAGGATGAAGTGCAGTTCTTCAATTACAAGAATAACTTATCAATTTCCCCTGGAATGTTAGAAACAATGTGGCATTCACAGACTTTCACTGGGATAATTCTTGACATAAAAATGTTAATTCTAATGTAGATGGTAATTAATGTGCCTTTCTTCCACATAAGACAATTTCTTAGCAACATTGTTAACTCCAAACAATATTAACTTAAAACCCTTCAAAATAACTAAATAATGATAAGGGCTTTATTAATCATTGCTCCAGGATAGTGTCAAGGGAAAACAAGTGAGATGTTTATCCCAATGAATGAGAATCATTTAAGAACTATGCACTTAGTCACATGGTCTAAAATTTTGGGTAGACCTGGGTGGTGCCAGGAGTTGGACTCAATGATCCTCATGGGTCCCTTCCAACTCGGAATATTCTATGATTCTATGATTCTAAGAAAGAAAATGTAAGTTTATTTCAAACCATACACAATACATGAACCTTGTTTTGGAAAAGCTAGAACAATTCAAATTCCAATGGATGATCCTTGGCATCTGTCTGATATTTGGAACCTTCCAGTTCCCAGTTGACTGTCTGACTGATTTTCCCACTATGTCAGCACCTTAACTCCATTTCCAAAGGCATGCACTGCAGAACTGAAACATTAGCTTGAGGATAATCAACACTTTTCCACCAAGGCCAGACTTGGACAATACATTTCAAACCTGAAAATGATTGTCTATTGTTGCTCCTGATCCAGGGCCACCATTACAGCCCCAGGTAATATCACCTCCTGCCAAAAAAAAAAAAAAAAAAAAAAAAACCACTAAATTTGTTTTTTAGAAAAAGCACCAGTAAAAAAATCTGAGTTAGGTTTATTTCATTTCATTTTCAACCTGGCTTTTATTTTCTGAAGCATGTGTGTTACTGTTAAAAAGACCAGGAAAGTTAGAAAAATGTGTCTGAGGGACTGAATCAGCAGAAGCCAGGGTAAGGGATAGGACCTAGACAGTCACTGCCACTGAGGTGCTCTTAGTTGGTGTCAGTATGTGGGGATAATAAGAATTTTTCTCTGGATTCCTCTTTATTTTTCATGCCACTGAGCTGACTCAACAACTGTCAATTTGCTGCCAACATACATGCAATGAAACTCTGCTGCTTTGCTGAATTCTGTTTTAAATTTGTAACATTACCCAGTGCGTCAGATGGATTTTCTTCCCCTCCTCCTCCATTGTCATGAGGACAATACCCAGCTCACACATACACATGCACACACATACACTTCATGTTGTCCCCCATGGAGAAGGTATAAAGATTCAGAGCAAAAGTAATGGATATTCATGAAACACATGGTATGAATGGAGACCTGGAAACCAAGACTTTCTAGAGCTGCTCAAAGGGCTGATGTGGGCAAATCATGTCATGTGGCAAATCTTACATGCAAAAAAATTCAGGTTCAGGTACCACCTGAGGGTTCCCCTATAGCCAGACTCTGTGGAGCATCTTTCATCTACTTGGCGAGAACAAAGGGCTAAAGTGGCTGTCTCAGAGCTGTCAGAACTCTTCTGTAGTCCCCCTGTTTGGAAGACAATGCCTACTTCAGTCATTTGCATAAAGACTTCTAAAGAAATTTCACTACTTCCATCTCATAGTCAAAATATAATAGAAAGAAAATCCATCTGTGCACCAGAAAGAAGTGAAAATATTCAGCAGCTAACAGAGCCAGCTTAAATCCCTGGTTTGTCCCACAGTACATGGCACTTGGCAAAACTCCCGCAGTGTTAACAATGAAATACCAGCTGATCAGTAGCTTTTTCACATTCCAACAAGCTCTGCAAAACATTTGTTAGAGACTGAACTTTTTTCCTTCCTTTTGGAAACATAGTTGTGAATGAAGATTGGAAAAGTAGTGAATTCTGCCCACCTATCCATCATCCAAAGGTTTTTTTGTTTGTTTTTGTTTTGTTTTGTTTTATTTTTCAGAGTGGTCAACAAATGTATGGTTGCTGAGCCATATAAACCTAGAAAATGCATTTTTAGGCCTGAAAAGTGCACCCTAGAAAAATGTATTTTAAATCAACGTCATATGTAACCTGCAGCTACATGTACTGTATACAGAATATATTTGGTAAAACACATTTCTTTTGTATTTATACAAAATTAAATTGTTTTGATGAGGAAAACATACAAAAAGTTAGAAAAAAAAAACATAGTAAGTTTGCAATTCGTTGTGTAAATATATACTTATTTCTGTATTTCATGTTACAATTAGTTTACTATAGACAACCATTGCTTTTGGTGGTGACATCTACGTGCCATGAGGACATAGTTTTGAAATAGAAGATGCTATGGAACATACAATAGTTTTTTCTTTAAAAAATTGTTTAGCGGAGGTTTAGTAACTCTTCAACTAGCAAATTATCAATGTTTATCATAGCTTCAATGTACACAAACAGGAATTTTAATGACTCTTCCTTCATTGTATGCTCATAATCTTTCTGAATAAACACTTGGAGATACAATGATTAATTTTAAGGGACTGCATACTGGGTACATTTGTACATGTCATTTTTCAGCTTCCATGAAGAGGAAGCTTTTTTTTTTTTTTTTTTTTTTTTCACAGAAGAATTTGACAAAATAGTATTTAACAAATGTTGTGAGCAAAATATTGCTAAAAGCTCTGTGAACTAAAGTTGCAAATGCTTTCAGCCAAAATCTTTCAGCTGAAAATGAGAACATTTTGCTGTGAAATTACTGTCCTCCTATGTCTTGAAAGAAGAACTTATAATATCTCACGTGTCTGCTTTCTTCTAGATGTTAGCATCCTATGATGAACAGGATCCCTATCTTGTCCCTTCCACCTTGCTGGATCCTTTTAGGCACTCTGAAGGCTTCTTGCCAGAGCAGGGAATTTTTCTGGTGGGATGGGGGTGAGAGTGGGGGTGTTTTCCTTTGGAAATATCTCTGGAAGGCATTCTTGATCATTTAAAGAATTTACTCAATAGTCATGAAATATTTTATTTCCTACACACAACAGTCTCCACTGACTTTTATTTATTTATTAATTTTTGGAACAGATATTCTGGGCTAGACCTGCTATTTCTATTTAGCTGTTACTCAATCTCATTAAACCCATGCAACTACTGAGGATCTGGATGAATTTGAAATGATAAGGTGCTAAACCAGGGCCCCAGGAAAGTGTCTGAGGGGGGTTCTCACTTTAATTGCCAGAGAACCAACTTCAAAACATCCACAGAATCTCCACCACAAATGGCAAACTTTTTAAGAAGCATTAATATTCCCTCCCCATTTTATAGTCCCAAGAAGTGCAGGTTGGAGCCAGCTTTCCCAAGTACTCTCATTAATCTCTCATAAATTATGGCTGAAACACACCCCCAGAGCTGTCTGGAAATATTTGTACCAGGTCTGCTTGGGCTATTCTTGTTCAGTGATAATTCCGTTGCTGAAAGGAAATGCAATACCAGATCAGATGCCTGAAGTAAAATACCATGTGCAAGTTCTGTGCAAAGCTGTATGTGCATACCTACACATGCACGTGCATTACATATGCAAAGGCTTTTACTATATGCATATGGACACTTATATCACTTCAGTTACCCATCTCTTCATCAGCACAGACCAATGCACAGTTCTGGTTCTACCGCGTCATGCCCCCTGCCCTCTTATTCTGCTTTACTGGAAGCAATTTGTTTGCAAGCTGTGCAGTGTTAATTATCGCATTCCCCTCGCAGTTATTCCCTCAGAGTGGTATCAGTGTGATAGTTTATGTTTGAATTTACAGAAAATCAGTAGCGCTGTTCTGTCTCAGATTTCTGATGATCTTGACTTAATACAGTAGGCTGCAATGCTACGGTATCAGTTTTGTGGCAGGCATCATACTGATCACATGAGATGTATGAAATGACAAACTTCCCATGTCCTGTCCCAGCATGCACATTTGCTTGCACCAAATTTGCCCTGAACTAATGAGAGCAGTCTCTACTTTGATAGTTTCAAAGGCCTGGGTAAGACACCAAAGGGAGATCTGCCCCCAAGTTATTATTCAAGTGTTGTTTTTACTGTTTCTCATAAGTATTTAACCCTCAGTCCAATGTTAATTTTTTCCATAGGAAACAGATGATGAGCCCTCTGAAAAAGATGCTTTGCAGCCTGGACGCAATATTGTTGCTGCAGGCTATGCCTTGTATGGCAGCGCTACACTGGTCGCCCTCTCCACAGGGCAAGGAGTGGACTGCTTCATGCTTGATCCGGTATGGTTGTAGTGTTGAAAACATTGCCACTGTCTTGTAGAGCTTTCCATGCTTGGGTCTACTCGTTTTTGTTACTTCTTGTCTCTGCAGTCTTGGCAATCTATGCCATTGTTTTTTCACTCTCATCTTGTAGCATCCCACAGCTATCTTACTTGCACTTAATCATGTATGTTGGTTGCACTGCCTCTGTCGCTTTTTTTTCCCCTTTTTTTTTTTTTTTCCAGTGCGTGAGAACTTAAGTTAAACAGTGTTTGAGACCTTATTCATTCAAGTCAGGCTGCTGGTTTGCACAGAGAAACACTTAAAAAAAATACTACAAAGACACTACAGTGTCTTTGCTTCCACTTGAAGGATTCCTGCCATTTTCTTGGTTTTGCTTCTCATCTGCAAAAGAACCCCAACATGTTCTGTGTTTACCCTGGGGCAAGAATCATTCCTGAGTTCGATTTAGTTTTGTGGTGAAGTCCTCTAAGCGGCATACCCAACAATTTGCAAAAGCAGAACTGTTCCCACACAACCAGACTTTTGCTGCTCATCAAAGCTCAGCCCAGGAGCCTGCCAAGTGTTACTGGAGGAATGTGAGAAGGAGGCTGATCGTTTGAGAAACCAGCATGAAATTTAGCCAATAATATAAGTTGCTTTTAATAAAAGGGTGCATTATTGCCCAAGCACCTTTTAATCTTTTTAAACAAGCTTTCTCCAGGCAGGAAGAACTGTGATCCGAACTGATCTGGTCAGAGACAGAAGGGGGAAGGTGGATGTCACACTGCAACTGCTGACAGCAGTGCATACAAGGATATGATGGTATTCACTTTAAGATGTTTAGTCAAGACAGTCAAGAAGAGTTTAAAAAAATAAAAAGTAATTTCTTCATTTATAACCTCACGATTTGTGGACACAAAGATCCACAATCTGCTTTCAGCGTTGACTGGTGTTCATTAGAGACGCTAACTATTGAAGGCAAACTGCTTTTTGTTTATGCTACCAATGTAACAAGTTTTCATGAATTTAACACAGATTCTGTGCTTTCTGCTGTTTGAATACTGTGAAGTTATACACAAGACTGGTGCTGAAAAGACCAAGCTGTGCTAGCATTTCTGCCATCTCTGGTGTTACAACTGTTATGGGAAGTCAACAAAGCATTCTGGTGCCTGCTAATAACTGTTCTTCTCTGTTCTTCTGCAGGGTCTCGGTGAATTTATTTTGGTGGATAGAGATGTTAAAATCAAGAAGAAAGGGAAGGTTTACAGTCTCAATGAAGGTTATGCAAAGTATTTTGATCCTGCAATGACAGAATACTTGCAAAAGAAGAAATTTCCTGAGGTAAGAGAATATTAGCACTGTATCCAGTGTTCACTGGTAAGCACTACCTTCTACAGTGCCCAGGCTAATGGGAAGGGTTTTGAAGGCATCTCTGAATCCAGTTCTGTGTAACATTTTGGTGCTGTGGGTATGCCTCTCATGCGCTGGATTCCAGTGCGTGATATCTTTTATAACTTAGACTTTGCTAAATAAATTCATAGCTTTGTTCACCACTGTGTGGAGGAAATAAATACTCTGAAACCATGCAAGCAGAATGTGGGTATATAGAAAGAGGTATACCCATGTTTTCTAGCATATCTGAATATGAAGCTCAGTCATTTGTGCAGCTGGGCATTTGGGGCTAGATTCCACTTACTGCCCCATAGGTGCTTCCAGGGATCTGGGTGGCACCTCCATCATATTCCTGTACATGCTCACAGCTGAGAAATATGGCATAACTCTTGCACAGTCTATTTGCATCATATGGACCATGAAACCACCCATAGGATGAAAAAAATAAAAGGGTGTGAGGCACAATTTCACCACCTTCTATTGTTAAGAGGATTATACTGTTTCCTCCAGAGAGACAGAGCTGGGAACATCCTGTGTCTGATGACTTTTCTTGTGAGAATAAGCAGCTTGGTACGGCCTGCAGTCAGGGCTAGGAGGACACAGCACAAGCTCTCAGTGTGGAAATATAGACGCTCCCTGGAAAGCGTAGTTATGTGACCAGTAAGTCATAACAAAATATGGAGAAGTGTAACTGCTCAGGACTGAACTTGGCCTGGAAGATGGTTTTCATGCTTTCCTGCTAGAAAAGCCCATGAGATTATTTTTTAAAGGTATTACCTGTCAAAAATACTTGCACAGCACTTATGCAAAAAACAATGTATCCAGTAGAAAACTTCAGAGTGCTGTAGAATGGAAATGTAATGAGTAAGATTTCAAGCCATCGTTCTGTGAGAAGCTCCTCCTGGTCTGAAAATCAGAATTCACCACATCGCTGTAGTGGCAATGCCGATCTCTTTCCAAAGCCTCTTTCTCATATTACTCAGATTGCTGCTACAGACAGAATCACTTCACGGCATCCTGTATGTGCTCATTGAGATTATCTTGAAATTTCATTGTGTAGTTTCAGACCAGCTATGAGAGAAGTGGAAGCCCACTACATGGCTTTCATACTTCCTGAAAGCTGGCCCATCTGGGAAAGAGAAGATCTGTGCTTCTCATTCTGCTCACATTATGCTGAGCTATGTATTTGGTGTAATGCACTGACAACAGGTCTCTTTGTGTTTTTTCAAACCACTCAAGTGTTTTAAAAATAAAGAAAGCAAAACCTTCAGCAAATAATCAACCTCAGGCAGAGATGATAAGGCTAAAGAGATTTCAAACACTCCATGGAAAGACCAGGCAGAGATGTTTCACCACAGGCTCTGTGAGGACAGCTCTATCATGTGATTCACCAAATCATTAGGTTAGGCATACAGAAAAGAAAAGAAAAAGGAAAAAAAAAAAAAAAAAAGATTGCAAACACTATTTAATTTCAAATCTGTGCTGCATTTGGGGAAAAGCTATTGGAAGTGTTGTTGCACTACTGCTTCCAGTCAGGATAAGATATTTTTATTACCTTAAAGCAAGTAGCACAGTATTGCATAGACTGTTTGGGACAGGGGAAGACTTCACAAGGGTACCAAGCCAAGCAGTGCTTTGCTGCTCCAAGTCATAGTGGTGTCTGTGTGAGAAGAGCCAATGCACTGATGTTATGGCCACAGAAAATCTGCCCATCTGAAAGCTTGCGAGGTGGGGGTTGGCCTGTTCTCCCACGTGCCTGGTGACAGGACGAGGGGGAATGGGCTTAAGTTGAGCCAGGGGAGTTTTAGGTTAGATGTTAGGAAGAACTTCTTCACTGAAAGGGTTGTGAGGCACTGGAACAGGCTGCCCAGGGAAGTGGTGGAGTCACCATCCCTGGAAGTCTTCAAAAGACGTTTAGATGTAGAGCTTAGGGAAATGGTTTAGTGGGGACTGTTAGCATTAGGTCAGAGGTTGGACTCGATGACCTTGAGGTCTCTTCCAACCTAGAAATTCTGTGATTCTGTGATTCTGTGAGCTTCAGCTCAGGAAATAGCATAAATAGGTTCCTTGATTTAAAAAGGACATTATATTCACACTGAGGGAGTACAAGAGAGAGGTGTTGCACTCTCCCATAGCATAAAACCTGCTTCCTAGCATCATCTGTAGGACATATTTATCAACCTTTCAGCTCCTGCTGCAGCCCAGCTACAGCTCCGGTGGTGGTGCTCCCACCTTCCTGCAGCTCCTAGCACAGCACTGCACAGCTGAGGTCCGTGTCTCCTGATCTGGAGCATGCAATAGGGCAGTGGGGAGTACCTGCTGGGTGTCCACCACGTGGACAGCTGTGACCTGAGGGAGGACTGACCCCATCTCCTGCCCTGTGGGGCATGGAAGGCCCCTTCTCAACCAGGAGAACCACTCTTAGCCCCCTATGTCCTTCTGGCCACTGTAAGCCAAGCAACAAGGCACCAAATTCAGCTTCTTGTCACTTTATCATATTCTTTTTTTCCTTTGATCCAAACTCTGTTTCCCCCTTCCTGAGGTTCTTGGTTAACATGCCGTTCAGATGACTCTCTTAACATTGCCAAACAGAATTGAAAAGTTAAACATTAAACAGGAAGACCAAGTGAAGCATTGCTCACAGCATATCCCATGATCTGTATCACTGTCACTGATGACCAAACATAAAAAATCAGCCTTTTAGGTGGAGAGGAGAGATTTTCCCTTACTATCTAACAGCAGTGTCCCAGACTAGATAGTTTGGACCACAGAGCCATGTTGACTCTCAAAGTTTCTTGTGGACCACTGCTAAAAAAGCATCAGATCTGAATTAAAAGCACTGAAAAAGTGCTACAGTTCTGCGGACCAGCTGTAAGCCCCTTACCATTGTCATGCAGATCTTGGTGGGAAATATTTTTCTAGTCAAAGCTCTTCTGGAATTACGGTCCAGCATAAAGGTAATTTTTTTTTAAGCATCCCAAAATCTCTTATTGCTTCAACAGATGAAGAGCAAGCTGCTATTTGTAAGGCTTCCTGTAAAACAACATTTACTCCAGCCTGAACTATATAATGGCACTATTGTGCCAGATTTTTTTTCTGCACAAATTTTAGTCTAAACATTTCCTTCAGTAATCCTCTTAAGTCCCTAGCATCCAGCTGGCTCTGGTTCACTGACAGAACTCTGAAACATGCTGTGGCCATCTCTATTCTTTGGTATTCCATTTCATTTTTATCTTAGAATCACAGAATCACAAAATGGCTTGGGTTGGAAAGGACCTTAAAAATTATCCAGTTCCAACCCCTGCCATGGGCAGGGACACCTCCCACCAGACCAGGCTGCCCAAAGCCCCATCCAGCCTGGCCTTGAGCACCTCCAGGGATGGAGCATCCACAGCTTCTCTGGGCAACCTGTGCCAGTGCTCGTCCCCTATCTGAGTAAAGAATTTCTTCCTTACATCTAATCTAAACCTCTAATCTTTTAGTTTAAAGCCATTACTCCTTGTCCTATCACTCCACACCCTGACAAGGAGTCCCTCCCCAGCTTTCCTGTAGGCATCCTTTAGGTACTGGAAGGCTGCTGTAAGGTCTCCCCAGAGCCTTCTCTTCTCCAGGCTGAACAGCCCTAACTCACTCAGTCTGTTTTCATAGGAGAACAGCTCCAGACCCTCCTACAGCTGTGTGAGAAGCTGAGTCCTATTGCAGCTTGTTGGCCGAGAGCCATGCAATGGAGACTTCTCTTAGCAACGCCATCAAAAACTTGCCATCAAGAGCAGGAAGCTTTCTTCTGCCAGTCAGCCCAGCTGTGCCCAAGTGACATTAAAAAGCTAAGAAAAGCATTGTGCTTTTGTCACCATAACTGTACATAGAGGGAGGGATGCAGACTTGCTGCCATAGTCTGTAGAAAAGACTTCTTTCCCCTCACTCTCCCAGTCATCATAGTTATGCAAGAAAAACATGGTCCCAATCTGCTGAGGAAGAACATAGCTTTCAGAAATTAGTATAATAAGTAAGGGAGAAAATGACTTCCATCACACTGTGAAGAGACAAAATCACAGGACCTGTCTGTTATGGGTCGCTTTTGTTTCCCTGGGTTAAGTAAAGCAATGCAAAGGGTGAAACCAAGAGCAAGCACAAGCTTCTTCAAACACCATGGATGCAGGTGAAGGGAACATCGAGGTTCTCCAACTCTTTCATTAACATCAAAACACTACAAAATGCTCACTGGGCAAGCACACTCTTTGGCACTCTTCAGAACTTGAGTTGAATTTCCCTAGCTCTGCACTTTTGTTTGAGATGAAAGCCTGGGCAATATACCAATAAGCATGCAACACCTATTAACTTTCTCATCTGTAAGAAAAATGTATGACTGACCAAACTGGAGAAACAAGAACATTTCTAGTAACTAAAAGGATTATTTATTCCTCCTAAGCAGGTAGCTGGATACTAAGGGAAGTGAAAATTCTATTTCAGTCAGTGGTTGAAGTGATAAATCTACAGGAATGGAGAAATTTCTCTTCTTTCTCAGCACAGTCTCAGTAACACAGTTGCAATGTTTCTAGCAGATTGAATTTATGTCAGGGTAAGAAGCAATTAAAATTCCCAGTGGCCTCTCATTATCTTCAGTTTACACCACCCAAACACACACAAATTGTGCAAATCATCTGCTTGTGAACAGGAAATCCAGCACATCCCATGTCTGATGGTTTGTACACAGGTGGCTCAGCTGTGCGGCTCATGCTCAGTAAGTAGTATACTGTGCTGCAGGCTCCTTGTCTGATAATGTCACAAAAGCAGTGCTTAGCACTTTGTTTCATGGCCTGCTTGTGACCGATATCCTATGACTTTTCCTAATGTTTAAAGAACTTTTCTTAGAGCTCCCTTCTGAAACTGGAAAAAGAACTATTTATTTGTCTGTATTTTTAAAGATAGTTTTAGACTATAATAATAGCTTTGCCTGAAAATTATCCTTTCCAAAACTGCAGAAGTACTTTCGGTCTCTCTTTAACAGCTCTAAAGGTGCTTTTTTTTTGACCTCAGATTTTTACAGCTGCGAAGTCACAAATGCAAACAGCTGTCAGGTTGATAAGCTGTCATTGGAAGTCTAAATAATTATTTAAGCAAAAACCATGGAAATTTAGGGAGTGAGTACTTGACAGTGTTATTCAGTTGTGTCTGGAAGTAATAAGACCAAGAGCTAGGTTTAAACTAAACAAAAGATAAGAGTTCCGGTCTGTGTATTATCCATCAAGTCTTTTATACTTTGTGTTGTCTTTCTGTGAATTTTCAATAGTTCTCCTCATCTGTACAGGCAAGAATTATAGAAAATAGCAGAAATACAAGGAATATCACACTGTCTGGAACAATTCTCTAGTCCAGTTTTACTACCAGCTGTAACAAAAATCTAAGTCTCGTATGTAGTTGCTTAGGACTCCAGTTCCTAGTGTTTTATTGCATTATGCTGTGTAACTTGATGAGAATCTGTTCCCATTTTAAATGAGAGTAAATATCAAAAATTCACAGCTGCATAATACAGTTAGATAAAGTGATTTCAAAATAGAAAAATGCTTTTCTTTATCTGTGGTTTTCCCTCCCACTTGTGGTTTTCCCTCCCACTTGTTTTCGTTTTATTTTTGTTTTTTCTTTTTTTTTTTTTCTCCCAGCTAACCTCATGATTTTGCTGGTAAGGGTGGCTGACTTGTGACATGTTCTTGGTGCTGGCATTGTTACACAAGTTCTCTCTTTATATGTTTCTCTATAACTAGTACTTGCAAGCCTTGTAGAAAGCACTGAGATATTCTGAGATATTTTATTAGATAATGGATTCAGACAGACAAAAAAAAAAAAAAACTTGCAAAAACATGCAGAGGTCTTTTCAAACTTTTAGCATTGCAATACACAAATATGTATGCACATTAAATTTGCATGAAGCCTCAGTCTTTGTCAATTTCTAGGGGAAACCAAAATTCCACTCCTGCTTTATTGAAGACAGAGTGAGAGATATCAGAAAACCACCACACATCTTGGCATATTAGCTCTCAGAAAACTTTCCTTCAGTTTACATCTGTATTGTATATCTCCCCTTCTTAAAAGTATGGTGATGCATCACTTTTCTCATGGTGGAGCTAATTTGGTGTATATTACTTCTATTTGTGCAAGTCACCTGTTTTTTTGTTTGTTTGTTCATTTGTTTTTGTTTTTGTCTATCTTCTATCTTACCATATTTATGACCAGCAAACCTGAAACTGGTTGCCTAATAAACTTCCCTAATTGCTCTCACCAAAATGACCTCTCCTTTAGCAATATGAATTTCTAATCTGAGAGCAACCACATGATTAAATTCCCACTATCTCCCAAACTAAACCCCAGAATGAATGCTACAACCAGCTTCAAAACTTTAAAAAAAAAGCCAGAGGGAAAAATTTGAGTATCCTCTGGGAACTGCCTGGATGTGTAGTGAAAAGTGATATCCTTCCTTTTACCTCAGCTTAGGGACTTGCGGAGAATCAGGAATCAAATGGGTACTTTGTTCTGATAACAGCAAGAGGATCTCACTCACTTTTTCACCACTTGCTTTTTCACAGGTGAGCAGTTGATACAATATTGTTGTGCACTCAAATTACAGGCAAAGTGCTTTCCACATTGTGAGTGTTTGTTTCTCTTTAAAGCCCTTATATTAGAAACTCATGATGATCACCAAGTCTTCCAAAAGTCTAAGCTTCAGGCTGGTTTTTGCATTTACAGTGTCCATATGCAACAAATGATTTAAGTAGCTTAGATACCTGGCTTGTAACAAAATGACATTTTCCTGTGCTAACAATTGTCTAGCCTGGTAGATGTAATGCTCCATTTGTATGTCTTTCAGGATGGCAGTTCCCCATATGGTGCCAGGTATGTGGGCTCCATGGTTGCTGATGTTCACCGTACATTGATGTATGGTGGAATCTTCATGTATCCTGCTAATCAGAAGAGTCCTAAAGGAAAGGTAAATCATTTGACTTCTCTGGTAAACTTAGTCAGCTTAATACCTCTGATTTTCCTGTAAAGAAAATAGTAGCAGGTATACAGAAATAATTTAGATATATAAAGAGATAATGATTTTCCCATCTCCAGAGAGTATTGTTAATGGATATGATGGTCAACAATCCAATTTAATCAAGAAAATTAGGCACTTGCCAACTGAAGCAAGAAATGTTCCCGTATGTTTTTATGTTAAAAAATTCCCCAATATTTTTCACTAAACCCAAGGGCTTTTTCTGAAGAAAATCATTGCTGTATCATAGAAGCCCACTGAGATACCTATGCACAGCTAGCAGATAAAACACTGGTCTAAGAGAGACCTTCACCCTTTCTACTAGCAGCTAGAGTCCAGAAGGGATATGCTTAACTACAGTCAGGGTTTTGTTCAGTGCTAGACATCTGAGTTTGCCTGTCTACTGTTTCCAAAGTGTACTAAGCTTACTATCACCAGCCCTGAAAACACAGGTTTCTACTAACTGACCAAAAAACTCTGTCCGTGGAAGGTGAGTTTTATGCATGCTGAGACCAACATTTTGGGAAAATATGATTTCCCATTTGGTCACCTGTACAAAACATGCCATGGCTCAATGCAGTTCAGTGGAATGCAGTGACTCCCCAGTGCAATGTTGTGACTCCATGAACATGCTGAGCCATGGGCCATCATCAACCTCAGCTTTTCTCCTGTGGCATCCGATGCCCTTACTATCGAATTTCTCAACAAAAATGTTTTAAAAGCAGTCTGAGTATACTTGTGGACTACAGCTAACCTGCAGGTCATGCTTAAGAAATGAGTAGCTCAATGTGTAATACATTAGTCATAGTGTTCTGACTCCAAGACCTTCCTCCTTTCTGGCCAACACCGTGGTTGAAACCTTCTGTGCAATTGTTTTTATATGCTTGGTTGGATATGTGCAGGAGTTTACTTTCTTAAAACTACTTGTCCCATCTCTCACACTGGAGTCAGAACACGCTGATGTCTACGTCTTTTTAAGGATGGAGGACGACTGGTTCCGTCCTGGTGAACATGTATTTATCAGAAGAATAGCAGGTCCAAGAGATGTGGAAAATGAGGAGTAAAACAACTCTTCAGAATACACACCAAGAATGTCTTAATGTCTGTCCAGGCAAATTTGATTTCAATATTTGATACAGCAATTGAACTATTACCTGAAGAAAAACTGCTTTTCTTCTGTCATGCAGTCACAGTGAAGAAAGAAAAAACTCAACACATGGTTCCACAGTGGTGCCACTGCTGTCTTCTGGCTCTTTCAAAAGTTGGCCATACACTATAGAGAACAATGAGGGTTAATGGTACCACTTTGCCTGTCAGGTAGAGTCCCTGCAGCAGAAAGAGCATTTTGGTGGGCTTTAAAGATAAGAATGATGTTAATATGTGCTATTTATGTTTGTGGTATATCATGGATTGTTTACAAGCACAGTGATAAGGGAACTATGGGTAGCAAAGTCCTCTGTCCAATCCTTTACTTTGTCTTCCTGTATAATTGCATTCTGTTGTGCTTCCAGAAAACATTCTGTCTTTTGCACACATGAAAAGCCTTTTAAGCATAATATGAAGTAACAAGATATATAATACACAAGTATGTCTTAGAATGCCAGCGAAATATTCAGCTAAATCTACAGAGGCAATGTCCATTAAAAAATAACTAGCTGTCATCTATATTATTTTAACCACATAATATTTTGGCATGTATCCTAAATAAGTTTGCATTCAACTGTGACACAGGCACAACAGAGGAAACACCTTTAAAGCCATGAACAGAAATCAGGGGTCAACAGACTCCATAATAAAAGTGAAAACTTTATTTTAATAATTACTGCAGTTACTTTCAAAACCAGAGTCGCATGAGTTCAAGCCACTAATATCTGTTCACATTTATGAAGATCTGAAATCAAAACCTGATATTTGAAACTGGGAGCATCAAGTTTCAAACTCCAAAATATCCTGACCAAACACAACGTGATTACCCCAAGCTTTGAGATAACAAATAAAGCCTATACCTAGGAAGACGTTTTGGCTTTTCTTTCCTGGTATGGTTGTCTTGCTTAGCTGGCTTTCATGCTTTGCTAATGTCTGTGGGCCCAACAGCTTCTTTTGACAAAATACAGCTTCACTGATGATACACATCAGTATGTCAGCTTGGAAACTATGGCACTGATGCTTGAGAACAGGGTCAGTACATTTGTCCTCAAAACAGAAAGTGAGAAGGGAGGTGAAAGGAGGAAAGAAGAAGGGACTGATGAGAGATACATTGCTACTTAAGTCAGTTTCGTACTTAGGTCCAAAATTTGCCCAAATCACAGGCTACATTCTGGTAAGACCTCTGATGTAACTATCCTGAAGTACAGTTTCTTGTTCCCTCTTTCTTTCTAGCTCCGACTTCTCTACGAGTGCAACCCTATGGCTTTCATCATCGAGCAGGCAGGTGGGATGGCGACTACTGGGACTGAGGCAGTGCTGGATGTGAAACCTGAGGGTATTCACCAGAGGGTTCCTCTCATTCTCGGTTCTCCGGACGATGTTAAAGAGTACCTCGCTTGTGTACAGAAACACCAGAAGAGCAGCTAAAGGCTTTTCTACTTCAGACCTTGCTCATCTGTCTTCAGTGCACAGTAAAAACAGTACCTTTCAGGATGGTGGAGTCTAGCATTTTAACACTCACCTCTTGGTGAAAATCCCACTTAATGAGGGCAAGAGAAATAGTGAGAATGGCTGATGGAAAAAATGAAAGTTTCATTTCTCCTTGCAGACAAATGGAAAAATCCTCTAACTTTATGTGATGCAAATGTAGAAACAGAGGCCTAATTAGTAAACAGAAGCTACTTACTTTATACAGTACTAACAGAAAGAAGGGAATGGTATCAGTATCCTTATCTGATCTGACATTACATTTTGGCATTGTTTGAGACAGGATTTTCATATAAACCTTTGCAATGCCACTATCTGGATTTTCTTTTCTTCAGAGGTTTTGTTGCAGGTGCTCTTTATCTTGTCAACCCTGAGAAGACCAAAAGTCTTGTGCTGTGTAATTAATAAAGATGAAAAACCAGTTATATTGCAAGAGAATTTCAGTCTTCCTGTGAACAGGAAAATGCCTGACATTATTTACAGACATGGGACTCTCAATGGCACAATTTGTAATAAACAGTTGCTGCAAATGTGACACTCAAATCATACACACTCCCAGTTTATCTGTAATCCGCTGCAACAGAAGATCAGTTATTACCACAAAGCCATTGATACACCTCCATTTTCCTTGACTTTGAAAGGTTATCATTTCAGATTTACATTTGCCCTTTTACACACATTATTTTACTGCTCCTAGAAAACTCGTACGAGTGCCCTGCTACCATGACTCAGATTGACGCTGCCTAAGGAGATATGGAATCAGCAGTGAAACTAGCAAGCATTCCTTGAGCAATAAAATTAAAAGATATTAATTAAAATAAATGTGTAACTATGCTAAGCAATAGGAGAGTGAAAATGGAGGTTTAGGTCACTTAAAGCATAAGGCATACTGATTTCTTTATAACCCTCCTGTCTCCTACTGGTGTCATCACCTGGACATTTGTCTGACTGTCTTGTCTTAACCAATTCCTGCCCTATCAGCTCATTTCAACCCCTGCTCCACTTCCCCACCCATACTTGGACAAGACTTAAGAACTCACCATGAACTATATTAGTACATGGACAGGAGTTAAAAATACTCCTGCCAAGAAACCCCAGTGGCTATTGTGAAGCTTACAACTATGTTCTATTATTCATAAAGACACAGGCTGAATAAAGACAGGCATAAAATTATACAGAATGGGTATTAGCTCACAGGCATTGTTATCACAGAGGTTATGGATGTGATTTCAGTACTGCTTCAGGTATCAAAGCACTCTTTCTACAGGTGTTTATCTGGTACTCTTTAAAGTTGTAATAGTGACACCCGCCTAGATCAGCAAGTACACCATGTACTTGTTTATTCTGTTCTTTGTCATGTGCTTCCCGAATCTCTGCTTTCAACAGCAAAACAGGCAACGCTTAGATCCCAGAGAATGAAGAGGAAGCAGAAAAGGCTGGGAGGGTCTCAGTAATAGCCAAGGCAACCTTATCACGGAAAATGTAATTGTGCAGTCTGACTGTGAAGCTAGTAAACTAGTTTTCTGGCAAACAAAATATGTGCACCCTGTATGTACATACTTACATATAGTCACTCACCCTCCCCACCCCCATTTCAAACACAGGTAGTTGTCAGGTTCACCAGTTTATCAAGAAATTCTATCACATTTCTCAAACAGGAAACTTAAAACCAAGCATAGTTTGAGGCTCATCTAGGAAATTAGCAACACCTGTACTGTATCAGAAAAGAGACCACTTGGTAAGCCTGCCCTGTTTCTAAGGGGCCAGGAGAGTGTGCAGGGACTTGGTGCTCCCCAGAGTAACCACAGGGTCTCTAACAACTGTTATTAGAGACCTGCTGAAAGAAGTTTGTGTTGTGGTGGGCACATACACTGTAGTGACTAAGATCTGTGTTTCTCTGTGGACAGTCACACCATTATATGAGTACTGTGATGTTTCAGTGGCTTACAGTCAGCACAAACACACCGTAGCTGCCTCTATTTCAGCATGGTTTCATAGCAGAATCTGTGTATAATCCCAGCTGGTAGCCTTTCCACAACGTCTTTTTTTTTATTTTTATTTTATTTTTTTTTAATTCCCCCCTCAGTATGCACCACAAGCACCTGTTGGCGCAGCCCCTAGTGCTGGGTACCCAATCTTACAAACAATTGCAGTTCTGGTAGCTGTTGATGCTCGAATGATAAAGCTTGAATGATAAAGCTCGCAGTTTGTGGGCTGCTGGGTGGCTGGTATGCAAAAAGAGATCAGTATCTTCTCCAAAATGAGAATAATCTCATTTCAATTGGCAACCCATGCAAACCCCAAACACAGATTAGGCAATCAGCAACTCTCTCTGGTGTGCACCGTGGTTTTTGTTCACCAGTGTCCCATCTGACATACAGCACCTGCATGGTTCTCCTAAATATTTATATAGCTGCTGTCACATCTAGCATAACCCTGCTGCTGGATGGCCCCGTGGCAGGACAAGGGGTTACCACAACCCAGAGCAGGGCAGGAGGGGCCGGGAAGGAGCAGAGCTCCATAGGGAAGCAGCAGGCCTTGCTCCGTGTGGGAGGCAGACAGCCCTCCTCACACTGCCAGGACGGGGTTTAAAGTTTCCCTTCCCAGTGCAATACTCATTCAGGACATTTCTTCAGAGCTATCTGGCACAAACCACAGGGTGCCTGTGGTGCAGGGTCACTACCTATGAAGCCCTTGCACTGCTGGGCCGCAACTTCCCCTCATGGTCAGCTGTCAGGATGTGGGAGGGCATCCAGACAGCTGAGAGAACAAGAGACAGCATTTATTTATTTTTTTAAGAAACTAGCGGCAATATTTAATGATATGAGAGGTGAGAAAGGGGACACACCACCAGCTGCCTTCAAAGCTGATGGAGAACTAGGGAACACGACACCCACCAGCGCTGACCACTGCTCAAGGCAAAGACACTTTGCCTCCCCTTACAGGGGCAGCTGATGCTTTATATTACACCTCAGGCTGGCACCAGCAGGACACACAACTGAAAATCCAAAAAAAAAAAAAAAAAAGTACATGAAGAAATAGAACTGCATTTAAATATTAGTTTACACGTGTTCCATTTTATCATTATTTAACATTGTGGGGGTTTTGTTTGTTTGTTTGTTTTTGTTACAAAATTATGCATAAACCAACTCCAGCTTGAGTCCCTGATACTTTGGGATAAGGATTTGGAAAGCAAAGTATAGAAGTTGCGCTGTACTATGTTGACAAACATGATTTTCTTAGAGCGCTGTTTTCTCACTCGCTGCCAAACAAAATTTGTATGTCCAATTTCAGGACAATTTTTCACCTATTTTAGAAGAAAAATGAAAGTGAACTACCTACGCCTGGTTGTATCCAGTAACAGAAGAAAACACAGCAACCCCCACCACTAAAAAATGAGCAGTGGTTTTGCCAATTACTTTGACTACAAATTAAGTTAGCCTGAACAACCAGCCACAGCAAAGAAGAGGAGGCCTTGTGACTGAAATCACAAGACTGGGGATCAGAAGGCAGGTTTGGGCTGGCAGGGTTCCCAGCAGGCTGCTGCCCCACAAACCCAGCATGGCAGGGAGGTGGCTGCGGGCTACAGCAGGAGCTCGCCGCCGCTCCAAGTCTCTAAGGGTTTCAAACTACTCCCTGGTAGCAGCTAAATCTTCCCTGAGAAAGCAAGACAGCTGGCATGGGGATGCTGTTTGAAATACTGGATCAGATGCAGCTTTGAGCATTTACATCAAAAGTCTGTATTTTCTTCTGTTCTCCACAAAACATATGTGCGGGGAGTTCCGTTGCTTTCTAATAAAGACAACTGATACTTCTGGCAAAATCAGGCAAGACTTTTAGTCGTGTATAAAGTGGAAGCAGTATATCACAGGATGATTACAAAGAACAAGAGCTCTTTGTTTAACTTAATTGCATTACCCAGGAAAGGGTAGTGAGGAAAGGGTGATCAGTACATATGCAACAGAAGAGAGAAATAAACAAGAAGAAAGATAGTAAGATTGTTAACTCCTGCAAGACTTCAAAGACAGAACTGCATATTTTCCAGAGACATACAAGCTTTAAAAGTGAGTAACACAGGAAGAAAAATAAACACAGAGGCAGGGTCTTCATACAAACAGCTACTCAGAGGTACAGAAGCTCACACATTTTAAGGAGACAGGGCCTACTGCTCCTGGTCATCATGGACAATGCTCAGAAACTCCATGCATTTCTACCAGAAAGAGGTTTTGTTCCAGCAAATACAGATTTTCTGATTTATTTATTTATTTATTTTTCCTGATTCCAGAAAATATCAAAATAAAGACTTCAGACCAAGCCTGTGTTTGGATTATGCATGACTCCACTGAACTGATCTCAGTACTTGACAGAACAGGATGAATTGTTTTTCCCGATGAGATCCATCCTGCGGAGTTGCTCCCACTCAATGCAACGATTTGCCTCGCGGTTTTGCAGGATCCTGGTCATCAGAGGCCGAGTGGTTTTCTGGAAGCAGCTTTTACAGTTCTGGCCACAGCTACCAATTAAGGCAGTTTGGTGAGCCCGACGCAGGGGGTGTTGGCCATGAGGGCTAAGCGCTTACTTGCTGATAAATGGAGTTTGGCCTGAACACTGTTGTCAGCTGCAGTGCAGATCACCCTGCAAGTCTTTTATCACTTATGAAGAGAGGCCTCCCTGAAGGAGATAATTTGCCCTCTCATTACACACTCAGCTGTAGGATGTGCTGGGGCTGAACCTGTGGGCCAGCCTAATCCTAGCCCGGGGCACGAGGATTCCCGAGGCTCTGTTGATCCAGCCCTGCGCTGTCAGCACATGCCCGGGAAAGGAAGGAGTCAACTTGTCCCCACACCCAGCAAAACTGCAGCACTGCTCTCATCATCACGTGCTCCAAAAGCATAACTCTCAGACACGGACATGCCTGGCGCTCGCGGGGTGACGCGCTGCGTTGTGCCCTTTTGGTGGTCTGGCTTCCTGTTTTGTCCCTAAATGGGAATATTTCTCCCTCTTTCAACAAGCTGGCATGATTTATTACTCCAGCACAGGGAGAGGAAAGGGAGACTGACTGCTTAAATGAGAAGAAAGCAGGGGAGATATGTGAAAGGGCCAGACAGACAAAAGATCTTAAATTTAAACCTCATAAAAGAAAACGAAAACTTGGATGTTTACTTTTGGCTCTGCTGAAGTTATGCTGGGAAAAAACAAAGCCAAACAAGGACACCAGCATTCTCTCACATGTACATGCACAGCTGCTAATCAGCCACACAACCTCTGGCAGGCGGCTTCATTGCTTTTGGCCTTTTGCCTCTCCCACCCTTCAGCTGTGTGTCAGTTTAGATTAAAACCTTGGTGGGAAGAGAGATTTTCCTGCTCTTTGGTTTACAGGACACCCAGCAAAATGGGACTACAGTTTGTTCAAATACCTGGAGATACTGCAATTGAAATAACATTTTGTAATGATTCCTAATGGGCTTCCAATGACCACAGGCTTCCTTCTGAAACGCTCTGTTATGAGAGAGATGTGATCAAACCTTGCAACAGCGCTGAATCAGAAAACACAGGTCCTCTCCACTTCTTCCTGTGACTAGCAAAGTACACCAGAAGGGCAGCAGTATTTGTTTTCAAACATTGCACAAAGGCATTTAGCTTCTATATAAACACAAACAGAAGTTTCAACTACAGGAGTTTTATTATAAGTCTCCAAAAGGCAGTGCAATTTCATATAACAGCTGATGTTTTCAGTATATATTTTCTATTAAAAAATAAAAGCCTCAAAACAAACAAACAACAACAAAAAACTGTCAGCCAGTGCTTCGTGCTTGAATGGAGGAAAGCAAACTGCAATGTTAGCAAACATGGCTGAACAGAAGGAATGTTCAAAGGGCTGTTGAGAAAAAACTTGCATCCACATTTCTTGCATTGCTGTGATATTATGGCAAAAGATTTTGGTATGCAATTGGACATAAGCATACCTAGCAAAACTGGACACTATGAATGCAGCAATAAACTATTCAAAGAGCCACATGGGCAGACACTTCTAGGATTTGTCATGGCTTATCAGACTCACACATTGATCTATTACAGAGAGAAGCAGCAGCGTTCCTTCATAAGTTTGGAAAAACACCTACAACTCAGCTGCTTTGAAGCCGCTTTTATTTCACTTGACTTTTGGATTTTAAGCAAAAACAAATGTGTTCCAAGAAATACACTACAGCCTAATGACCAGCTAAAAGGAGTTCTTGACATCTCATCTCAGCATGAAGTTCCCAGGCACGCTAAGCTGCTTTGAGGATCTAACCCAGGATGTATTTTGAACATGTTTATATCACTGCATGCATGCTATGCAGGAAGCTTTCATTAGTAGTTGAAAGAAATCAACTTAATCATTAAAACCAGAACTTAGAATAGTTCCACTGCAGCTCCTGAGGCTGCTTCTGATGGTAAATGTAAAATACTAGTTGCAACAGCTTCAGAGGGCCCTCTGTGGCACCTGAGGAGAGCACTCCCAGACCCCTCTTGCCCTGGGGAAACACACATTAATACAGACAAATAGCTCTGAAACACAAAGTCAATTCCAGGTGAATGTCCAAAGTGTATCAGACATTATTAAGCATACGGACCACCTTTGCCAGGCTGGAAAACACACTCTTCCTTGCTCAGATCTCAGCCTAACCACAATCTTTCCTCTGAGGCCCTCACGAAGTCAGCCTCCCCAGGAAACATCTTCTGAATGTGGCTAGGGAAGGCAAACAGCTCACTCTTTGACTTTGCCCCATCTTTGAACACTTCTTCACAAGTCAGAAAGGCTGCAGAGGGTAAGGTGGCAGGAATCAGCTGCAGCAGCACATCTGAAACATGCTTGTATTTCTAAGACATCTGCTTCCCAGCATCACTCTACTGGGAAAGGTTTCACTGAGAAGTAGGTCTTGGGTCTCCTGGAGGAGGTGGGAATTGTAAGTGAACAAAACAAAGCAGCAGCATTTTAAAAAGAAGCTGGCATGTGTTTTATATACATCTGCCTTCATGGTTTCTTCGGCCCTTTACTCAGAAAGATTGGTGGCATCTCCTCTACAGACACTAGCATGGTGAAAACTAGAACTACTGTAGAAATCGAGTTTCAACACCACAGAAAAACAAATGGTTATGCAAATTAGCATGAAAAAAGGAAACAAAGTACTGTCATGTTCCCTGTGAACACAAGTGACGATGCATTCTCTGAGGCCCCTAAAATAACAAAATTAACCCATCCATGGATCTCCAACAAGTGGCCAACACTTCTCCTCCTTAAAGGTTGTGTTCCTAGTCTGTATTCAGAGGAGACTCATTGAAGGTTATCTAGGTTCAATTTTGTGAATAAAACCTTTGGGAAGTGAGTTTTGTGTCTGATTATTTCCTTCCTTCAAAATATTTTGAAAATTACTTTCCTGCATGGACTGGGTAGGGTGTTAATAAGCTTATTTAATTAACACTATTAATGTTTGGAAATGGATTAAACATTACCGAAAATTAAAACCAACACATGTTAAAGATAAATGAAGTTCCATTTTGCTTAGCATTCACAAATAGGATGAGAAAATGACTGTTTTTAAAGAGAAAATGAATAGCATGACAGTTAATTTCACATTGGAATTTAAAGAATGACCACTCCATATGTAAGTAGAATAATTTATTTTCATGGCTCTCCTTGCTTCAGGAGTCTTTCTGTTTATAATCCTATGACCAGCTACAAAAAAATAGTCATTGACCAGACTGGAGAAAGTGTTATTCTTACAAGACCTTTAGAACAGGCGCAGCCTATGAAGCAGGACCACACAAACCCAATACAAAACCTTGTTTTTTCCTAAGTATAAATAGAACAGTTCATGTGCACAATAAGATGAAAGCAAGCAGTGACTGCAGAGCTTAATCACTGTATATAAAGGCCATCTATCAAGCATGTAACATAGTGCCCAAATGACATGTTTAGATGTGAGTGAATATAAGACCCCATTAGCAACATCAGTAGCTCTAATTTAGATAGGGCCTAAATAGGACAGTCTAGGCAGAACATTTTATTACTAAGACATGCACGTTAGGAACTTTTAAAAGAGTACATCTTGTGGTAGATGTAACAATGGCTATCCATCTTGTGGTAGATGTAACAATGGCTATCAGAAAGAATAAAAAAAAACAAAGAAAGTCCTCAAAAAGTCTTGGAAAGAAATATATTGGAACATAGTCATACAGAGCTTTAATTACCCATAGTCTTCTGGGAACAACTCAGAAGCTTTGTGTGTGCATACATATAAGGTACATTTGCTTTGTCTTTAGAAAGGAACAACTCTGAAGAGAGACAACACTTTCCCCAACAGGACACATGCCCATTAGCTACTTTATAATAACACTTTTAGAGAAAATGGAACAAAATTCTTCAGAAGATAGAGCACATGGAATAGAATCACAAAAATGGATGAAAAGCAAGTATTGAAAAGTAATGGGTTTTAAATCTCTACCACTGTGCTTAAATGCAACTTACAAAAAGTCTAATGCTTAGTGTCATGTAAGGCAACCTTGGGTGAAGCTGTTACTTAGGATGACTGTGTAAATATTAGTTATCTGCACGACCCAATTCACCCGATCCCCTTCTCGATTATTCCCCTCAGAAGAGAGGATGTTCAGCCAGAACAGTCAGCAAGTTTTAATGGGAATAAATAGTTGTATTATCACATTTTATTTCTAAAAATGTCATAGGCTGATGCCTCTTTTGTAAGCTATGTTCCCATTCATGCACATACATCCTTAGGAAGTTATTTCCGTTTCATTTCCTATCTGTTCATAAACAATATCTTGCTTTCCCAGCAACTTTTAGTAACCTTAGCCTTTGGAACCAAATACCTTGCTTCACTGCCCTTTTTTTTTTTTTTTTTTTTTTTTTTCAGCAGTTGAATTACAAGCAGGCTTCATTTGGGGTATCACTGGGTATTTTGTCTTTTCTTTTGCTCAAAGATAGAAATCCAGTAATACCTTACAACCCGCATTAAAAATTGTTGTTCTGGGGTAGCAAAAATGAAAATAGTGCATGTGGAGCTTACGGAGTCACTTCCCTGGCAGCACTTTGATCTTGCCTCCAGAACCTGCAGACCACTAACATTTCCTTCTAAATGTAATCCTTTCGGGGACCACCAGTTGATTTCCTTCTTCCTTTGCTTCCTCCATAGCTTCCACCACACAGCGTGGATGCTCTCCATAACAGGCATAGCAAGTCAGCCTAATAGCTCCCTTCTAACCGGTATTTCTGCTCTGTGGCTTGCTAAATAGCCACTGGGTTAAAGGAGGCTCTTCCTTTTAAAAAAATTGTTTGCAGGGAGATTCAGATCAAAAGAATTCATCTTTAAGAAGTACAGACACACTCACAACTAAGCAATGGTTAAGTTTTGGTTATTCTAAATTCCCAATTTTTTCTTTCAAGGATTTAGGAACTGCTAGCTTAAGTAAGGAAATTCAGCTTCCCCAACCTGTAGTTCAAGTGTTCCCATGTGTGCATGGCTATCAGACTCAGGAGAAACAGTGTACATGAAAATCTATGTCTTCATAAACCACAAACCCATGCTGGCCGTGCCCATATCCTTCCTCTCCTGCCTAAGTACAAGTGGGGGTAAATCAACACCCAAAATCCAAGGCGAGACTTCCCCCAGCAGATGTTTTTGGTATTGCTAATTTATCTTGTCAGTACAGGAACTACCAGTACCCAACACATCTCTAAACAACGCTATCTAACAATAGCTGGTAGCAGTGTTTCAACACTACCTATTTGCACAGGAAAGAAATCCTCTGAGGGGAGGTACAGGGCATAATTTAAGTCACAGTGCCATCAACCATACCCGAGGTTGCACTAGGAGTGGCTAACTCCAGTTTCCATAGGACAAGAGTTGTTCCCCTCCCCACCAACCCCTTTCCCTAACTATAGCTGTGGTAGGAGAAAAAGCAGTGAACACACCACAAGCCGGCAACAAGCTTTCTCTTTGCACAGAGTGTTTGCTTTGAGTCTTCTTGCTGTTCCCTGTAATGCTCTGGAGACAACTGCCCTGGATGAACCAGTGTGGCAGGGTGAAAAGACACTGGGGCTAGAACTTGCTCAGCTGCAATACCATAACCAGGTGCCACATGCAGGACAAGAAAATACTCAAGATCTTTGCTATAAAGTATGAAAAGCCACAGAGACAGGACTGCCCCTAGGTCACAGGACTGAACCAACGTTCACTCACAGCCAAATTGCAGGACAGCAAGCAGTTTCAAGGAATGAGGATCAAAGTTTTCAGTCACTTTTTACTTTTGTAGTAAAGGCATTTTTTCTGCTGTCCCTTGCAAATTTGCATCACAAATATTACATTCCATTTGGTAACAGCTTTTAGCCATTCCCAAACAGTTACAAAAATGCAACTGATGAAGAGATAGACTTCCATTATGATTAAGGATGCCTAACAGATGAGACCCAAGTGGAAAAAACAGACCAAAAAGCCAAGTCACCTGTACACGCTAGCTTAAGTGTTTATTTAAAAAGTAAACTGTTGGGCACATTGAAATTTAAAAAAAAAAAAAAAGAAATACATAGAAGAATCTATTAGATTAAGCAGTTAAAAGGCAGCAATATTACAAGCTGTTTACATACCAACATATACATTAATTTAAAACAAGTGGCATGTCACCAACATGTAAAACAGACTTCAAAAGTTAAAAAAAAATCAAGTTGACTTTTGAAGAATATGAGTCTACCACATGTGTGAACATGGGTTTGGTCATTCAGTTTAAAATCCCCTTTTGCACTGAAATGTTCAGTCTTCAAATTATACAAGTGGATAACTAGCAGCTGTTGCTATTCCACAGTGGTTCTTCCTGTCTTTGGCCATGTAGATATATCCTTTGTCACCCCACTTCTCACCCCAGCTGAAATCAGAAGTGAAAGGTTTATTTTAATATTCTGAAAGACTTATTTAAATATTCTGAAAGACTTATTTATCATTCCCCCCCGCCCTCCCAAAGCATTTATATTGAAAACTGCTGGAACAAAATTGCTTTCCAGCAAAAAAAAAAAAAAAAAAGCATGTTACAGAAGAAGCATCCCAAGCTCACAGAAACAGCGCAGCTGGATTACAGGTACTTGAAGCTCAGGTATTGCAAACCTGGATTACAGGTACTCAAAGCTCAGACGCTGCTCCCTGACAACTAAGGGAGGACAAAGACTGCAAGCAGCATGAGGGCAGTGCCCCAGTAATGTGGAGAGCATGAGACAAACTCATGTGATGTGCCCTTCAGCACTAATATGTTGTTTTCCCTCCAGACTAGGAGGGTAACCCCATTTTTAAAGTTCAAATGTTACCCTATTTCACACAAGTGAGCAGTCCCACTGCTTCTGAAATTCCATTACCTCTGACACTGCCACAACCTGTTTTTCCTCCTGCTCCCCATGTAACTCCAACATCTACTAGCTCTATGAGCTGCTCCAGTACCAAGCTCTCAAATTAACTGAACATGCAGAAGAAAGAGATTACTGCTTGGGACTTGCTGTTAGACAGCCAGCAGCCTGAGCTGGCTTTTAACTTTTGCCATGCAATGCCCTGAGAACAATCTCCAGACTTTCTCTATGCAGATTTCAACTGTTGTTGCTTCCCTCTTATCCCAAGAGAGGAACTACTCTCCCTCCTCTGCCACTCCCAAAAAGCACCAGGCACAAAGGGAAAAAAAATCTTACCTGTTCTTAACAATCCAGTATTTCTTCCCATCTACATCTTCACCCTCAAAACCATAACCTACAACCAGAACACCATGGTCCAAGTCTTCACTGCTACAGTCTGGCTCATAGTAGATACCTGAGGGGGTATAAATTCACATGTCAATAAGCTCTCCTGCAGGAAACCCTTCTTCCCCACCAGAATCCTTGTTTCAAACTGTGTTGCACAGCTTCTTGAGATAGTCAGAAAGGAGTGACAAGTGAAATGTATCACTGGGAGGAACTAAGGAACACATGCAAACATATGCAAGAGGAGTACCAACTGTGGGAACCTGGACTAGAATTAAAAGGACTCTTGATTGTGTCCTACATCAGTTTTCTCTGCTCATTAAACTGAAGGGTAATGAATAATGAGTATTCAAAGAGTTCTCTGCATGCAAATTGCTAATACCCACCTGACTGATAAAACTGGAATGAAGAGTGGCCTGCATCAATAGCAACAGACACTGGACCCACAGCTGCTACTGCTTTCATGAGAGCTCTTTCATGTCCTTGGGGGATGTCAACAAAGCCAGTGTCATTAGCAGCATTGTACTCTGCCTTGTAGCGACAGTCTTCATCATCCTGAATAAAAAAAAAGTTACAGATATTACATAGTTCTCTAGTTTACACACAGGTGAACACAGGAACTACCAGACATTCCAGAAATACACTGCCTTGAAAGCAAAAGACTGAAAAGGATCTGGTTGTTCCAGCAGTGCTTTGAAAGGAGAAGACCAGAAGGAAAACAGAGAAGCTGCTTCTGAGTTTCTCAAAGATGCAGAAAAAGTAAAATGCAAAGGGCAGTAGGGCCCATAAGGAAAGCTTTACTGGGATGCAGGGGACCATCACATCCTGGAACACTGCATTCTTTGGTAGGCAGGACAAATCTCTTTTCAGAGAGGATGAAGCCCAGAATGCATTAATAGGCAATGGAAGAGAGCCAAGTATTCATTAATTACAAAGCAGTCCAAAAACTGCTCATTGAACAAGCACTTAAATCCACAATTTTAGTCTGTCAGTCTGGAAAACTGCACAGAATTACTTGGAAGTTACTCATTAATATTATATGAACTTACAGCATTCCTGTATTTTGGGCTGCTTCTTTGCCTTTTTTATACACACACAAACTGAACCGCGTGTACCACAGGCACTTACTTTAGAAGAGAGGCTTAATTTGTAAGTTTGGGCATTTGACATCAGAATAGAAGTTTGTGTGTCCCTGCTCTACCCATGTGATAAGTTAGAGCTCTCTAGAGTTCTTTAGTTGCCTCTCCAACTAAAGGAATATGGACACATGCCTCAGATATTTACTTTTTGTACTCAGCAAGTTAAGCACTTCCTACAATCAACTGGAACCTCTGGAAGAGCCAAGTTTACAAAAAAAAAAAAAAAAAAAAAAGCAAGAATACAGGTAGACAGGAATTCAAATCCATGGTTTGTGTTATTCACAGTGAATGGCACTGCTACTGCACATTCAGTCAACAAAAAACTGCAAGGCAAGACACTCTCTAGGGAGTACTACTCCAAGTGTAGTGGAAAAGCCCAAAGCTTAGACTCACATGACACCATTTATTACTGCTCTTTTGTCCCCTCCTCATGCCTGTTCAGCTTTTGGTAGATCATTAGAGGTATTTTAAGTCTGCCCATTACGTGCATTTATGCACATGTAGTCCAGAAGTAGAGCATAAGGCATTGCCAACAACCACCTGAGAAGAGTCGCACCTGCTCAAGAATTACTTGGTCTAAAGGCAGCAATCCTGTAATAGCTTAGCTATGAGAAGTAGAATCGCACCCCTAAGATTAAGCATTAGTTTTGGCAGGAGCCAGGTCTTGGTTTTGTGTGTCAACCAAGATAAAGCATGGCATCTGATAGGAGGGCAGCAACGAGTGGGAGGAATAAAAATATTTGCTCTAGTTTTTCCAACTGGTCTGGTAAGATTGTGACCTCAAAGAACAATATAGTATGTGATTCCAACTGAACCTGGGGCTAACAGACATTCCAGTTTTCTTTGGGAAGATGCAAGAGGAAAAGCAGATGCACTGAGGGCTACTTAAGCATTTTCCTTCCTAGGGACGAGTTTCCCGACACATACAGTTCGTTCATACAAAAGATGGAACACATGCAGAAAGTTCACTTACCTTTGCAGTGTATGGGTAGGATTCCTCTGAGTCAATTCCCCCATTATCCTGCACATACTGGAAAGCCTGGTCCATGAGACCACCATTGCAACCTTGATTGCCTTCGGGGCGGGAGCAGTCCACCAGATTCTGTTCACTCAGCGAAACAAGCTTGCCAGTTTTTCTGAAGTGCTGTCCTTCGAGAGCTCCTGTAGTGCTGAAAGCCCAGCAAGAGCCACACTGACCCTGAAGCAAGAAGTGGAATCACAGGTTACAACTAACTTTGACAGATTAAGCAATTACAGTTCCCATGCCACCAATCTAAACTTGGAAAAGGCAAAAGCCACAAGTCCAACTTTTGTTCCAAGCTCCCCCAGTGTTCAGGAAATGACACTACATTTCAGTTCTTAGACATTTAGTCCAGGACATTTAAACAGTTCTAATGGAGTACAGCAATTTTCCTGAGATGAAGCTCAATTCAGTGTGGTTGCACTAGACTTCACAAGTCAAAAGCATTTTTCCTGTAGGGAAATGAAGGCAGCACTCAGAAAACTGGTTAAAAATTGACCATCATAGAATACCTGGTCTTTAACTGGAGTTACATATCCTTTCTCTCTCCAGTCTACAGACCGTGGTGCTTCAAGGAAGTTGGGCTCAAGGAACTGGGAACCTCTGTACTTCCTTCCTGACTTCTTGTGTATATAGCCATTCATCAGCTGTCTGAACTCCTCAGTCGTCTGAAGAAAATTCAAAACAATGCAGTCACCACCTATTATGCACTGTTGTTTAGAAGTGGATGTTTCATATCTCAGTACATACCATGTCACCAAACTGATTCATTCCCAACTTGTAGCTGTGTTTTCCTAGTGAGTGATCCAGGTTATGGAGTTCAATCATTTTCAGATTCTTCTCCCACACCACTCTTCTCCAGCTTTCCTCTCTCTGAGGGACCAGAAAACAATGTATTTTAAAGAGAGGGTTCACATAAAATTTCAGTGGAGTGATAGCGCTCTTTTCTATGGCTTGGGTACTCAAACAAACGTTGACTCATCCAGCAAAGAGTTGGGATACTGCTTCAGAGCTGGCCATCCCACCACCCCACGCTAAAAGCGAGCACAGTACCACTGGGTGTTTATGTAAGCCAAGCAAAAGGACCTAGGGAGCAGGGGGGATTATCTTTCACAAACGCAGACCGTGGCCAGCGTTAAATAAAGCAAAGCAGTCATGACTCAGCTGACGGGGCCCTGTGGAGCCACACGCCGCCCCGCCAGGCTCTCAGCTCAGGGCAGCCCTCACCTCACGGCAGTCCTCCCTCACCTCATGGTAGTCCTTGCTGTGCCACGACTTCCACAGCTGCCAGTGGCCGTCCAGGTCGGGGTCTATCCTGGGCGCCGCGGAGGCCAGCCCCAGGCAGAGGGACAGCAGGGCGAGACCCACGTTCATGCTGGCAAACCTGCGGGGCGATGAGGCAGCACGGCTCAGACGGAAAACAACGCGCACAGAGGAGCAAAACACAACACGGCCCGGCCCGGCCCTGCTCTGCCCTTCTTTTCCTTTTCCCTTCCTTCCTTTCTTTTCCCGTCCCTTCCCTGGGAGCCTGCGGAATGGCGGCTCCGTGCCGCGGGCCCGCCCCGCCGCGGGGCGGCCATGCGGGACCCCCCCCCGCTGGCAGCGCCGCCTGCGGGGCTCTCCCTCCCCTCTTCTCTCCCCTTCCTTCCCTTCCCTTTCTTTTCCTTTCCTTTCTCCCTCCGTCCCCGCTCACCTCGCTCGGTCCCGGCGCTGCCCTCCCCGGCTCCCGGCCCCGCGGCCCCTCTTATAGCCACCGCCGTGGCCGTGCCCGCCCCGCCGCCACCATTGGAGGCCGGGCCGGGCAGCTCCGCACCGCCCGCAGGGGCCGAGCCGGGGCTGTGTGGGGGGAGCTGCGGGTGGGAGCAGGGCGAGACCCCGGGTCCGTGCCCTGGGGGCTCAGATCAGGGCTGCCTGAGGCAAGGCAGGCGGCTCGGCTTCGTCTGCTCGCCCTGTGCCCCCGGGAGGGTGAGCGAGCCTGCCCCGGGCTGAGGGTCGGGGCGGAGGTGAGGTATTGAGTCCTTTGCACATGGACACAGGGCACGCCAGATCGGATCAGGAGGAGACAGGCTTTATTTTCAACAGGGTGCTTGCCACGAGGAGTAGAGTGTACCAGGTTCCCCCCCGTACCAGGTTCCCCCCATAAGCTCTGGTAAAGCCAGCGTTTTGGAGTGCTTTCGCTTGCACGCTGAAGAGTGAAAAAGCCAGGGTTTGTAAACTGTTGCACAACGGCAACAGGACAGAAATCACATGATGCGTGCTTCTCCCTTTTTTTTGATGTCTTGAGACACAAACTGTGTCATAACACATTAAGAAACGCCATACGTGTTTCCTTGCACAGATTATCGCAGGAGCAGCGTGGCCTGGAGAAGCCCCACAGAGCCAAATTCACACTGGGAAGCTGGAGAGGCTGGCTCTTCAGTGTCCCTGTGCAAGTCTCCTGTCGCTGAACTGGTGTACTGATTCCACAAAAAACGTGAAGTGTAAATACACCTAAAAATGGTGCTCCTTAATGAGTCAGCAATCATGCGCCAGCCTTGCAAAACCTTGGAGAAAACAAGGTATTTTAAAGCCGAACTGTTTGCTGAAGCCAAAGCTTGTGTACAAACACTCAGGACTGGCCTATCAGTATGGTTTACACGCATACAGCCATGTCGGTCTGAGCAGGAAAATGAGACATTGTATAAAAGAAATGTTGAAAACACTTCATCAGAGTGGGACTGCAGCAAATGCATGCTGGAGGCATTATAATTTTTAGTAATTGCCTACTTACTATTTTCAATAGTTGCTTTGCAAAGGTGTGTTATCATATTTCTAGTGGTCTTTGTGGCTAAAATTTCTAAAAGCTCCCGTTTTGCTTTCAATTGCTATAGTTTGTTACCAGCTACTAGCTGACTGACCATACAACCACTGTAGAAACATTTTTTAAAGGAACAAAAAAAGTGTGACACAAGCTGCAAGAATCAACAGCGCACATTTGCACAAGATACAGTAATTAAGTGTATAAGGATCTGACAAAAATAAGCCACATGTCCTTATGCTTTTTATTGAATAAAACATACACATTTCTACATGGCAAACAACAGTTTCAAGACCAGCCTTTTCAAAGGAAAATGATTAATTTCCTTACTTGTAAAGGAAAATTAAAATGCATACATTGAATAAGAATAGTCATTTGTTTCTTTCCAACATGAAACTTTTCACTACCTAACAAATTCACATGAAAATACTTCATGACAGTAGAATGATTTTCATAGTTTGACTAACATACAGATAGGGTTTGAGGGTGGGTGGGATTTGAGTTGTGGGATTTGAAATGTTTTTATTCACAGCTTCGTACAGATATTTTCTGTGCAGTGGGACTTCAGTCCTGTTTATGCTGGCTTTGTTTCTGCAGCTGTATCTGATACCAATTGAGCATTGAAAGGCTACTATTAAGTTCCCAGTGAACTGTGGACAAGGACTGCTTTTTTAAAAGGGCAAGAAGTTTAGCTGGCATGACAGAAGGTAAGGTCAAAGTTACAGAAAGTCTTGCACCATGAATCACATGTCTGCTGCTCTGTAACGCACACTGGGATACACCAAGAGAAACCAGTGCTTTTGCAGATGATAAGAGGTCCTGTCGCTTTGGGAAGTTACCATGCCATCAGCTAGCATGAGATCCCACAGCGTACGTGCTGTACTCTGCTGGCCGTCCTTGTGAATACTCTTAGTGCATGTACACACACACACACACACACACACACACACAAATGCCTGATACCATTTTCTCTTTGGTGATAAGTTCACACACTCAGCTTATTTAGCTACCTTATAGAGGGAAATATCAACAGAGAATTTCTTGAAATTGTTGAAGGTAACAGGAATACTTTCACCTTCAGTGCATGAAATTTCAGCTTGCTCTGAGTCATTACTATTGTGTGGACATATCAGTTCCCCAGGTATTTTCATAGGTCCTCCAGCTACTTTCCCTATGTTTTTCTTTGCCATTTCCTCAACAGACAAACTCTTTATCTGTGTCTATGATTTCTGCTCCTCCCCGATCTATCCTTACTTTAATTATTGTACATTGTTGAAGATTCTGCCTCTGTACCGTCAGTACTCCTCAGGTCATTGTGCCTAAACTATTTATTCAATCCAGCAGCACACTTACTCATCGTGGCTACTCATTAGACAAATCTAGAGGTACCAAATCTCTCTGACCCCTGCTGAGTAGCAAAGATCCAGGAAGCCTGGGAGCCCAGGTACAGAAGCATAAGCGTTTGCAAGGGCAATCAGCATGGCAATGGTTGTGATCACCCACAACCTGGCCATCACAAGAGTGACATTTAGAAACTTGTGATAGGAGGCTGGCCTTGGACCGTCTCCAACTCCTGTGCAAACAACTCCTGTCTGAGAGTTGTCCTCAATGTGAGGACTGACTGCTGCACTAGCCACACTGCAGAGACTGCTGACAACCTAAATGAAAGTAAAAATGCCTTATTATACAGTTAATACATGGTCTTACTGCCAGCACTGCTTGCTACTAGGCAGCAGAAGGTGCTGTCCCAATGCTGTACCTCTGCTCTTTTCTGTACACCATGATCTGTTCACATACCAAATGGCATCATTGTGGTGTTCTGGTGAAGTGACCAGAAGTCCACTGGCAGCATTCAGAGGCAGAAATAATTTCCATCAATCTCTGCTACTTCCTGACACCCTGCTGCAGTCACACCAGCCACAGCAGTCTTTGCTCTATCGAAAACACCTCTGTGGGGACTACTAACCATGTGAGGGTCTTGTGTGCAAAGCACTCCTCTCAGGTTGACAGAGAGAAGGGCTGAATGTGGGACTTCCTTCAGTTCGTCTCTGTGAAGCCTCCAGGAAAGCCGTGCCATTCTGGTCTATAAATATCTGTGCTAATTGCAGTAGTCACACTGCTTTCCACAATAACCTAACTATCAAAACTTTAAAGGAAGAAGACCCTTGTCCATTAACTTGAACCTCTCCTTTCTGGAAGGTAACTTTCCAAATTACTCTGAAAATAACAGCTTTTGAGGAACTCTGTATATGCAAAACTTCAAAGACCTGCCACTCCTCTGAGAGGCAAGAATAACACTTTTTGATAACTGGTCATGCTTGCATTGTGACAGCCTCAGAATTGCCACCCACCCTGTAGCTATCTGGCTCCATGAGTTATCAGGTGACAGAGGCTATGTATTTCTTAATGGACACGAGAACTTGCATAGTGGGCTGTTACCTCTGCAGTTGGAAGGGTGGACGGAGCACTGATCTCTGGGGAAACATCAACATGAAACTCAGCTGCCCCTGCACATCCCCGGCGTGCAGCACAACCCTCTCCTTCTAGAGAGACTCAGGTTATTTGAACTCAGAATTTCTGAAAATTGTTCTGCGCTTTTAAGCCCTTTCTCATCTTCATTCTCTTGGTCCAAATGTGAAGAGGTATGGGCCAACCTGTATCTGCCAGGAAAAAAAGATCCAGACATCCAAAAAGAAAAAACTCTTTGGTAATGGTAGCTGGTTTGCACAGCTGCAGCAGGTTGACAATGTGTCAAAAACATTCGTGTGATGCAAATATAATAAGCTATATTGTGCTTAAATGTGGCAAGCATGTGCACTCAAGCAACTCCATGGAGCAGCTATCTCAAGGTGCACCATGATCCTTCCTGAAGTAAGAAAATGAGTGGGTTGTTTGGATGTCATTTATCCAAACTGCAAATAAAGGACATTTAATTTAGACAAACATTGATTTTTTTTTTTAATTATTTTTATTTTTTTGCGTGTGTGTTAATATGAAGACTAGATTTGGATCTTTATTCCTGGAATACATAAAGCTGAATTGGCTTACTTAAAAAGCTATGACTGTGAACATGTTTATTTATACCAGGTTAAGTCCCTCTGGCAAATGCAAATTATTGCATTTCACTGCTACCTTTCACTGTCCAACTTCTGTTAGATGATACCAAGAATGGGGTACCTAATCATTTTCTAGTCACATATATACTTCTGCTCAACAAAATATTGATCCAGTTTAAAGAAGCACAAGAACATTTCAAAGAACACTGCACTGATTTTAAATGCCAGTGGCTGGTTTATGTGTAAGAAATGCCAGAGATGCATTTGTGTGAAACAAAACAAAACGTCAAAAAAAAAAAAAAAAAAAAAAAGAGTTCAGATTTCTTTTCAGCAACATAATCAAGTTTTGCTTGCATTTTACAGTAAAGACTCTTCTTGCAGAAAACGAGTACAGTAAATTTCCAACACCAAAGCGATTGTTTCAGAAAGTTAGGAGGATGTCAAAAGACTATTGTGGAACAGATATTTCTGTGCCATCTTAAGAATTGCTTCAGAATTCAGTATGCATTTTTAATGCTAGTTTTAGAAAAGGTTTAGAAATTGCAGGTTGGCGGCGTTTTGCTTGTTTGTTTTTACCTCATTTGATTTGGACGTTACTGCTAAAAAGATTACCAAAAAAGCCTGGATAGTTTCTCTTCTTCCTTGCAGCTCCATGAAGATTAACCAACCTTTCTCCCTCGCAAGGGCATTCCTCAACAAAGATCTGAGGTCGCTTTGGAGCTTATAATGACCCTTTGGCATTAAATGCGCTAGTAAGCACTCACTTAATCTTTGTTTTGGGTTACTTACTCCCAGGTAAGAAATCAGAATCAAGCTGTGCTTCAGCCGGAGCACCCATAATGAAGTTAGTTGCATCATTATTAGGTTAGACAAGGAAGCAGCGCCTGCTTCCAGGCAACACAGACAGGGTTCTGCCAGCTTTCTGACGACCTCGGCGATGGCTGGGGAGCAGCGACACAGTCCTCCTGAAACACCTTTTTGTTTTCAGCGGTCTTGTGATCTCGCAAGAGCCATCATTTCCTCACCCCAGCGGCAGATAAGAAACTGCATTCCAGCTTCCCCGCTGGCCCACAAGGCAAAGGCGGCTTCATTTACATCTCAATATCTCACCTGGTCACAGGAACTGGGGGCTGATGCAAGGGATTGCTTGCCTTGCGAGAAGGATGGGGGACGAGGGGGAAGGGGAAAAGGGGGGTGTCTATTTTGGCCTCTTCTTCAGGGCTGGGGTTTCTCAAAAGTAGTATTATTTTCCTGCGAGGCTTTCTGCTGAAATTTTCTGTTATATTTGTATGAGTGGAAAAAAAAAAAAAAAAAAGTTTTTTTTTTTTTTCTTCTACCTTAACTTGTATTTTTTTAGAGAGCCTAAATACTGAATCATACGTGAAGGCAGCTCTGAGTCTTTGACCATGGTGTAACTCATGCACTTTAAAGTGCAAACGTCAGTGAGACTGATTCCTCAGCCTGCACTCAACATCTTCTCTCGATTTCTCGCAGATAGTCATTTCTGAGCTTTGGGAGGTTTATTTTTCTAAAAGCTAACTGGGGGAAATAGTAGGAGGATGTGAGGAAGTATCGTATTAAATTGCTGATGTTGAACTTCACAGACAGAGAATAATTTCCACATTGTATTGACGTTTCTCTAAAATGTAAAGGACTTTGGTGTTCTTTCTGTCTTGTACTATAAAGAATATCTTTTCAAATTTCACACAACTGCAAGGCTTTCTTAATTTTTTAATTATTACTATTATTATTTATTATTATTGTAACAGTCTGGAAGTTGCATGTCCAGTCTGTGTTGTTAATTTCCTTTGACCAAGGCCAATTTTTTACTCCCATCTCTACTCTAGAGATCACAGTGAGGGGCATTTTAACAGAATTGCAGGAGGGCTTTGAGGAGTATTTCAAATACTGCTTGCTATCTGAAATCACATTTGACTTTAAACAAAAAGAGAGCCAATGTTTCTGTTTTGAAACGGAAGTAGCAATAAAGTTCAGAGAAGTATAAATCTTTAAGTGCTTGAGTGCAATGTTTGTGCTTCAGCAAGCTGTTGCAAACAGTTGCAGGGCATGAAAGAAAATCTTTGTCTGTCTCCTGTTGTTCTTGGAGCAGTGGTGTCTAAAGGGCAAGCTGACATGCTGGAAAGCATTTCCCATGATAAGGATAGAGACTGTGAGTGATGTGAGGAATTATTTTTAAACTTAGAAGTTACAGGCTGGATTTCATTAACAGATCATGTGAGGGAAGGTTAAACAAAACCTGCTTACAGAAGAGGAGAGAGGCAACTGAAACAATCAAATGCTGGCTTAAAGTTTGTTTTCCTCACAATCAGGTAAGAGGAAAAAGAAATGCACGCATGTGCTTTTTGGGTAAGAACAGAGGTGATTCACAAATGTTGTTATTTCCCTGTTACAAATGGGAGGACTGGGGCAAAACCAAGTGGTGCCTCTCTGTTGCGGCCAGAGTAATCAAATGAATGACCCATGGATAATTCACCGTAGGCTTTTCAGTATGGAGTTTTGCCAAGGTGATCAATAATATTTTCCCTCTTCTGGTAATAAAAATAGATGCACAGACTAGCTCATTTAGGGATTGCAAACATGCAGTATAAATCAGTGCAACATGCATTGCCTTGCCTGACACTGAGGTCCAGTTGAAGCAAGCTCAGCCCGTTGAACACCAGGATGCTGATAATTGCTGTCAAATTTACACAGTCATTTCAAATATTTTAATCACTGCTTTTGTAATCACTCTTTAATCACTGTGCCAGATGCACTATACGAGGTCTTTTGTAGGACCTTTCTGGTCACCAAGTACCTGCTGGATTGGAATCTCCTCGCTATCAGTTCAGCAGAATCTCTTCTGACCTCTCCCTCTTTGATAATTCTCAACCAGCGGCACATCCTAAATGTACACCCTGAAGCTCCAGCACAGCACCGCCGAAGGAGAAGGACTTCTGCACTGGTTCCTCATGGAGCTCTGGAAGTGAGTGAGCTCAGGGGGACACTCACCTGGATGTGAGATGAAGCTGAAAGGGTTTTACAATAGTTTAGTTAGTGGCCAGCATGAAACAAGATTTTTTACAAAACTGTTCCACATTACAGTAATATCTTGATGACTCCGTGCAAGGCCATAGCACGGCCTCCGCAGAGCTGCGAGCTGAATGCTGCTCCTCTGACTCGTCTCATGAGCAGCTATTAGTTTGTGCAATTTCCTCTTGCTCCATATGGGAACATCCACGGGGATTTTACTAGACATTACCCTCAGGCTTGCAGAAAAGCACAGTGAATGGCTGACATAGTATTCATACAACCACATCTCATCCTTGTCACCATTGTCTTCCTCTTCTCTCAAAGGAGGTGATCCCCTGGTTTGTGGTCACACAGTGCTAGAAAAGTGGGCTGCCACGTGGTGTTTGCTGTGATGCCTTTGGCCACATACATCTGTGCTGTACTGTTACCCCGCTGCCTAAAACCTGATCTTGCTCAAATCTGCATTTCACCATTCACATGCCAGTGTCTTTTACTAGCGGGTCTCTCCCTCCCCAGGCGGTATAGCTGGAAGTCAGGGACTTGGGTATCAGCCAAGTAGGCTGTTTTACACACTGGCTTGCAGCAAACTCATTACCCACAATACCCATGATTTGATGCAAAAACCTGACCTTTGCCCATGGCTGGTAAGAGGGTTTGTCCCGATGCCACGTGCCCGGGGTAGGTCCTGCCCCCTGCCCCTGACAGCAGTCCCCCATTAGCATGCCGTGCAGACAGCTGAGCACACACTGCAATCCAAACACAGCGCCGGCCCTTTCCTCTCCCCCGGTTAATTTTGTTAAGGATTTTGTGTTTGACTAAATAAATGACTGTTCAAAACACAGGCTGTGTGTACGGGACACCGGTCGGGGCTCCTCCATTTGGCCAGCCTCGCTGCAGGGGCACTGGAGCCACCGTGTGATGCATGTCCCCTCCATGCTGCAGGAATTAGTTCTCCCGGCTGCTCCACCACCACCTCTCTGCTCACAGGCTTCCTCTGCCACAGATTGCCGTGCAATTGTGCACAGGCCCTTAGCCCTGGCACTCACGTCCTGATCCCAGTGCTCTCACAGCCTGGCTGAAAAACATTAACCCCAAACTCCTGCATGGAGACAGACAGCAAGGAAGGAAGGAAAGAACAAAAGGACAGTTCAAAATATTCAGCACACTGTACAAAATATTCAGTCCAGAATTTACCTATAAAATCTTATTTTGTGACTACTTTTATTATATGTACTGTGGTAAATATTAATGTTAATGCTAAACTAGCTTATTATTATTATTATTATTATTATTATTATTATTATTATTATTATTATTATTATTCCCTAGCAAGAAGAGTGTTTCTGTAATTATTTTTTTTGTGTGTTTTTGGCACAAAAGTGTATCCTTATACATAGCAAAGCACATGTTGTTTTGCATATCGTTCAATGCACTGAATTTGTAACATCCTAAACCATTCACAGAATGTACATGAAAATTATGAAAAACAAAGGTAAACTATTAATGTAAGAGCGCAGTTTAGTAATGTTCTGCGTTTAGTTTACTAATGATAATTTAAACTAAAATGGTCCTCCGCAACAGCATTGAAATTTTCTCCCCTCAAAACAGTCATTGAAACTAAACCTACTGGGTGCTCTGATCAAGTACCAGGGTTAGAATTGTTTAATCTGACTAGAAAGATTTCTCATTCCACACTTTTTTTTTTTTTCCTTCCCCTCCTTTACTGCCCACTGACAGGCAGCCCAAGCAGGGGTGGCAAAATCAGGCTGAGCCTGGCCCATTTTTCCTCCTGGGTCTGTCTATGTCCGACAACTGCAGGTGAAGTACTGCCTGGCACCCAACAGTCACACCTTCAACACCACACCAGATTATAAAAACCTACCAGACAAAGCCTGGCCAGCACAGACTGTTGTTACAGAGCAGCTGAGGCAGCTCATCCCAGGTGAATGGCTAGCTGTCTGCACCTGTTTGCCAGTTTGCAGGATGCTGGCTCGGCTGAGGGAGCAGGCCCGTGTGCCCAGGCTGCAGCTGGCCCTTATGTCCTTCTGCCCCACAAGAAGCCAGTGTCCTTGGCTTCTTCTGCCAAATGGCTTCACCTCCTCTGTCCGTGACTTCACCTCAAGTGGCAGAGGTGGTGTACTGACTGCTCCTTGGGCTGCGGAGGGTACATGAAGACGAGCAAAGGCAGCGTTGCCAAAATCAGCTGATAGCTGGCAGAAGCAGTGCATGAGGGATTTCTTAACGTGGCCCTGGCTTTTTGTCTTCCACCCATCAGGCCAATGCAGATTCCTTTATGTTGCTCCCTTATGCCTCAACATCTACAAAGCAAAAATGAGCAGGAATAAGCTTTTCCTCCCTACTGCCCCCAGCCCTTATCAGCATGACCACTCACTGTGAAGCTGGGTTTCACAGAGCACGGGCCCAGCCTTATCACCATCCTTTGAGAGAAGCAGAGGGTAACAGCCACCCTAGATACTGTGTTAACGCACACATTGTATGTTTGCAGCTCAGCCTTGATTGAAGACAATCAGAACAAAATAAGAAGGAGACGATAAAATACCTCACTGTGATGATATCATGCCTAAATATTTTGCATTGATTGAATGCTTTCATTTCCTGTGAGTGTTAACTAATGATTCTTTGTTAATTAAGTAGGGAGAAGGGGATCAATCCTGAAAATAATTTGCTACTGGTGTCTCTGTAAGATCTCCACACAACTGTTAAGATGCCTTCCTACAAATTTTCCTACCTAAATCCTCACTGCAGAGTCAGAGACAAATTGCTGGGGCTGATGAACTGGTATACACGACACTGCAGGGCTGCCTAAACTTTGGGGATGAAAATGAAAGCCAATTCTTAAGCTGATTTTTTTTTTTTTTAAAGGTAAAATGTTAATACTGTCTTTGAAGAAAGTCTGGAACCATTTGTTTCATGCAAAACACTGGAAGGATAAGAAGAATTCCTTAGCTCAGTTCAGAATTCATCAACCCAGACGTAATTCTGCATCCTGAATTGAGTAAGAATTGGAGGAAAAATAGCAGAAAGGAAATATCCAGGTCTGCTGAGGTCTTGGCTGAGCTGCTGCTGTTCTCCTCCTCAAGCAGAGAAGCTGCGGAGGATGCTGATTGCGTTTTCTTCTGTCCTACAGCAAAGGGATGTTCATAGCAACCCATACGCAGGATGCAGTGCTCTTTTTTTTTCTGATAACACTCTGCAGATAGAGGGACTTGGGTGACTCTATAAATACTTAATAGGTAAGATATATAATAAAAGCACAGTTTTGTCCTCAAGTCCCTGGACAACCTTCTCACCTTCAGTTGTGTACTTGCAGTCACATACCTGCATAGCTAGCTTGCTTTCCTGCTGCTTTCCCCCTGTTTCAGTTGTTCCTCCCTCCCACCTGGTCTGGGAACAACCAGGGTTACCTTACCTTACTCAAACAGTCTTGAAGTTACTAACCCAACTGTTTTTCTCACTAAGTTGAGAAAGGGCATACCACAATGCAGGGGCTTCTTATAAATAGAGTGTGTGAGCAGAAATTCAGCATAACCGGCTTTTTCCATTTTCCTGTTTTGGAAGGACAAAATAATACTCAGTTTCATGTGAATCATAGTGAAGTGCACAACACCTTAATCCTGCATCTTTATGTAGGCTGAGCTCAAAGAACGTCAGAAAGAGTTTCATAGGTAGTCAATGCAAAATAAAACAAACCGCGAGACTCACACTTGTCCTGCTTGTGCTTGATCATCAGTATATTCTGTTGTTTTTAACCCTGTTCTAAGAACATGAGAGACCTAGGGGATCTAGTCAGCCGTGTGTTGGTTTCCCTCCTCCTGCATCTGCTGAGCACATTGGCTGTTGTGAATCTGGTATGAAAGGGAGCAGAAATCTCCAACTTGTCCCAAGGGTGAGAAGAAAACCAAAAGAGAGCCTCTGCTGAGGGAACACCAGGCAGTGTACAGCCGTCACCAGACAGTGCTTGGCAGCTGCCAGTGCTTACTGACTCAGCATGTACAGCTCCTGCAACACAGCTTCTCCTTGCCCAGTGCAACTGGAAAGGACTACAGAGAGGAAAGGATTACAGTGTCATTGGGACGAACAGGAGACAGAAGAGAGAACCAAAGATAACAAGAACTGATCAGTTCTGCCTTACCGCTGCTTATTATATGGAATCACTTTTTCTCTTCCATCCATGTTGCTCAGCTGTTTCCACAGCGGGTTTTCTCATATACTTGCACAAGATCTTATAGCTACCTCTTTACCACTACTGCAGACAGACAGACTCCTGAAGAAAATGAGTCACAACTATGAAGAGCAAGAGGGAGCGTATGACTACCTGAACTCCTTCTGTAAAGTAACTGGAGTCCATCGGAGCAAAAGAGCAATGCTGTATTGATGGCTCGGAACACCAAGCCTTTGCAGTGCAAGCAGGTAGTCTGCAGATAAAGGAGGTGAAAGCAGTCTGAGTTTTGCTTTTGTGTTTGGCTGATTTTGATTATGTGAAGTCTTCTGGGGTATGTGAAATCACTATACAGATTGAGCTCTCTGTGACTGCCAAGTATGATGTGTCAATGTACTTATCAGTAGCAGAAACCAATAATGATAATGATATCAATGATTTATTTATTTTTTTTTTAACCAAACATCTTAGAAAAGCAGTTAGACTGAAGTAGTCAGCACTAAAGACCATCATATTGGATGAAGAATCCATTACTTAATAAAAGTTTTAAAAATAGGGCACTTTCCTTTTTCTATAGATGCTACTTCTAAAACACTTGGCAGAAACCTCCAGCCATCCCAGCTCCGAAGGCAGTGAAAACTGTGCCCTGTAAGGTTATCCACAGAGGTGATTTCCTATAATTCTGCAAACTCACTCACGTGAATAAACTATATACAAGCCTTTAAATGTTTGCAAGGTCAAGCCCTAAACACCTAAGCTATCTGCTTCAGTGGGATGGAGGAATTAGTCCTTTCTGGTCAGGAAATAGCTGATAACACTAAGTCTTTTATCCACTCATAATGCAGCATCTCAATATTTTTCAGCACTGCTGCACTAACTTTTGTAAAGACTGTAAAATAAAAAAATGATTGCACCCAAGTTAAGGGCACACATATGCAGTCCTACTGAAGAAAATGTGTTTTCTTCACAGTATATAAAGTAAGACAGTATTTATCAGAGGTCTAAAGGGAGAGTAACCTGACATTTCTGTTGTGGAAACAGCTAACAGGAGAAATTAACAACTTTCTAAGAGTTGTGTAAGTACATTGTATGCTATGGAGGCCCAGTGGGATTGCTGAGAAGAAATTTTTGCCCTAACACAAAGCTGCATTAAGCTCATGCAGCCATTTTTGCAGGTGCTATACCCCTTGCAGAGTATGAGGATCATTACGTTTTGTATGAGCCTGCACAGGTGTTGCAGCAATATTTCATAGTTATATACAACCTCTGTCCAAAGAGCGCAAGCTGAAGGCTTGAATAAAGTGAATGAGTGGTGGTGGTGCTCTTGCTCTTTCTGCACAACCTGTTTCATGCTGGGGCTGTGCTTTTCATACTTTTCCAGGCCCTCCTGGTTGTTTTTTTTTTTTTTTTTTTTTTCCCTTCAGAGGTTTTTAACACTCACACACGGGGAAGAGAAGATTCTGAGGATCATTAGCTGAGCATTTTCTTTAGGCAGAGGTGGTGAGGTAATGCCAGCCACAGATGAGTTAAGTGGTTGCTCACTTGTACATGGAAACTAGAAGGCTGAGGGCAGAGGATCAATACTTCTGTTTTACATAGCCCTTGTTATGGCCTTTTTTTACTCGTCTTTAAGCCTTGCCTTACATGCTTTCTTCTCTTACAGCCTTTGTAAAGTTTTCTGTGGTCACTTGAAGAACTTAATTTCTTCTGAGCTTCCTCAGGCTGGAATAATTTTATTTATTTATTTATTTATTTATTCCTCTTTGACTAAGTAAGTCATCCCCAGTGCTGTAAACATTCCTTCCATCTCTTGCTATCCTCTTCCTCAGGTTGTTTCTCCTGTTAGAAAAGTTCAGCTCTCTGTGTGGAGAAGGTTACAGGAAGGACAGCGTAAGCCAGATGGTGGGCAGGACAGCTTCAGCCAGAGTGCTGGACAAAGAAAGACATCATGCTTTCTCTTTGAAAGACAAAACAGCTTCGGGGCTCTGCTTGCAGAAATGGCAGGTGCTTAGAGACACTCTTGTCCAGCCAAGCATTTACAGAGATGTGTGAGCACGTTGAGTAGGGCCCTGCTAGTGTGGTGACTTCAGATGGTCGTGTCCACACATGACATGTTCAGCTTGCAGCTATAGCAGTCAAATGTTTTGCCAGTAGGTTGGGTCGGCATAGTCCTATTTTCCCATTAAATAGGTCACAACATAGTTTTTTGGTTTGTGCTCCTGTTTACCACATTCTTACCCTGGCTGACAGATAGCCTGAAGGCACGATGTTGCAAAGGGGCAGTGGGGTGGCCACAGGCCCTCTGATGACAGATATTTCCCTCTTGCTCTGGGGTGGCCACACTGAAGTTTTAAGAAATATTTCCCTCTTGCTCTGGCACAGAGGTGCTGCTACAATGCCCTCCGTCCTTCCACGGTGGACAGAAGGTGGGAGGAGAGGGGCCAGGGCACGCTGTGCCCTGCAGTGTGGTGACTGCAGTGCTGTGCCCTGAGGAAGAGGCTGCAGCCCCTGCAGGGGTGTGCTCCACATCTCTGGAGGCCTCCCCTTGTTTTGCCAGGAAGCATACTGGCCACACAGGAAATCGGGTGTAATAGATATGTGGTTGTGTTGCGAAAAAACAAGACCACATGAAATCACCACATTTGTTTATCCTGCAAAATGGTCAGGAGAGAGGCCCCTCGACCCTTTCTAGAGGTGAATTGAACAGACTGTGCGTCCATGGGTGAGAATGGCCAAAGGAGAGACCGTCCCTCTCACCTCCCAAAGGCAGGTGTGCTGATCGGAGCTGAGGAAGGGCCGTAAAGCAGCCAAACAAAGGAGGAGTGTTGCAACACTCATTTTGAAATAAACCTGTTTGTGACGAGTGGTGACTCTGGCGATATGTATGCAATGATTCATACCAAAGTGCAGCACCTGCAGTTTTAGTCCGGATGATTTTTAGGACAGAAGCAGCAGCAAATGCACTTCTAACGTTTCGGGAACAAGAAGATGAGCATCGGGGTGGCCCCGGGTCTGCTGTTAACTTACTGCGGGGCGCGTGTGAGTGGCAGCAGGGCCATCCCTCCATGGCAAGGTGCAGCTGCCTTGTTTGCCTGGTGACAAAGAGGGGTCCACGAGGCTGTGTCTCTCTCAGTATCTCCTCTCTCTTTCATGTGGTAATTGCAATTGCAAGGAACTCCTACCTGGCATGCATTAGACTACGTGAGGGCTCTTGGATATTGCCCTCAGAGAGTCCCTTGCACCACCTTCTGCTTCCCCTGGGTGACAAGGCATTTCTTATCTCTGTCTGTGCTGGGACAGCGTCTGCTGCTGTCTGAGGGCCCTGGGCACTCGTCGGCAGCCTCCTGACAGCAGTCTGTGCTGGCAGATGTGCACATTATTCCCTCAGTGCAGCTGATAAGCGAACTGCCACAACCAGCAGGTCAGCGGTGGTTGCTGCTGTGCCTGGGGACAGCTTGGGTGTCTGCTCCCAGAAACCCACCCAGTTCCAGTGGGCTGCCAGGGCAGCAGCAGGCGGTAACACGGGGGACATTCACCGCTCCTCTGGGGCAGGCTGACGGCAGACACTTGACAGAAAGGTGTGGAGGCTTCAGGCTATGGGATCTGCAGAGTCCAGGAGGCCTTCACTCACTGTCCTGTGCTAAGTACCTGGGTGGTGACAATGCCTGCTTTACCGCCTGTCTTACCCAGTGAAACTGAGGTCAGGAAAGGAAGCGTCTGCAGGCTGCTTCCTCCAGGAAGATCTTTGCTTCCAACAAAATCTATAATACAGAGACTTCTGCACTCAGTCTTCACGGGTGTTTAGTGCAAATTTATTTATTTATTTATTTTCCTACAAGTGCTTAAAATACTTTAAAGTACAATCACGATCTTTTTTTTTTTTTTTTTTCTTTCTTTCTTTCTTTTTTTTTTTTTTTTTTTTTTTTCTGTACTTAGCTTCTGGAGCTAATTTTGAATAGTCTAAACAAAACTCTCAGGGAAAAAAAATACAAAAGAGAAAAACAAACAAACAAACAAACAAACAAACAAACAAAAAAACCCCACTAGTTTGTTCAGAAAAAAATGCCATTCCAAATGCCTGGGATAACTGCTTGCTGTGGGGAGATGCCTTGCTGAGATTTTGCACTTCTCACCTGACTAAGTTTTGTCATGAAAGAATTTCTGTTTTTTTTCGTTTCCATGTCAGATAAGGAAGATAATCTATCATCGACGCCAATGCAGAATGTATCTCAGACCCTATCCAGTACTTTTTTTTTTTTTTTTAACCACTGGAAATGTGAAGGCTGTACCTCTGCACTTTGGCAATGGCTGTGAAAATGGGTGTTACCTGCACCTGAAGCAATGCAAGTTCCCATGTCTGTCTCAAGCTTAACAGCTTTACCCCACAGCTCAGCCCAATGCTTCCTCCTTATTTATTTTGATGCTACATTTGCCTTATAAGTGAAGAGGAAAATAATTTGCAAGTACAGACTCTCAAAGCTATACTAATTTTTTTGTGTGTTTATTTCTTTTCCCCCCATACAGCAGTGTAAATAAAAGACAGAACCTAAAGGTGAATAAAAATCACAACCATATTTGTGTACTCCCTATTACTACATGTACGGACTATCTAAGGACACGGTGACTCTGGAAGTTGTGCATCGCTTCCCGTTCATGTGCAGTGTGACCAACCCAATCTTCAAAGCCAGTGCCCATGCAGAGAGCATCGTGGGATGAGGGGAGTCCACTGCATCAGCAGCGTGTCTGCAGCAGATGCTGTTACACAGGAAATATCTTCTTCCCTGCAAGTGGAGCCAGGGGCAAAAGGAGAGGTACTGCATCCTTAGAGAGTCAACATCGCCCACTCAGAGAATAGCTCACCCTCATCTGCAGTTACAGTTTAGCTCTGATACTGGGAGTCTGGTACCCAGCTGCAGTATTTGGGGAACCTACTGTCCAAAACCCACCCTGACCCATGGTCACAGAAGACCTGGTGCTGGGTGCCAAGTTGTTTTCTGCTCCATCTCTTGGGGTGGTATCTTCTTGAGAAGGCAAATCCTGGAGCACAGCCCCTGGACATAGCTCATGCTGTGTATCTGCCTCCTCTTGGCATCCCCAGACACTATGAGGGTAAACGATGGAGGCATTATATGAACACTTATCTTCTGAAGCAGGGTCCTAGAGCATCCTTAAAATACCAGACAAAGAGCTTTCCAATTCACTTGCAAAACCAGTAAGTTTTTATTTTAATTAATGCTTTCCTAGGCTGAGTGATCTAGACTTGGGTCATGAGCACAGTGGTGCCAACTGGTATGCAAGAAATGGAAGATTGATACTTGCTTTGTAGCAGTTCTTTGATCTTTCAAATTCAATTTGCTCATTGTGTTGGCTTAAGAAGAATCATTTGTAAATCTGCTGCATAGCTGTAAAATCATTTTTCCTCCTTCTTATCTGACTAAATAGAAAGCAACAAATCCAAATGCCAACAGACTAAATATGGCTGCTGGGGATGATGAAAGAGATGAAGGGAGTCAGATGGCCAGACAGGTTTTACTCAGAAACGTTTAATGGGACAGTAGCAACATACTTCTCTGTGTTCTGCATCTCCATCCACACTTCCAGGTAGTCTCACTCACCCTGGCACTTGCTTTGTAGCAGCATTTAAAGCCCAGGCGCTGTTCAGCTGGGATGTGTGGCCCAGGGAAGTGGTGGAGTCACCATCCCTGGGGGTGTTTAAGGAAAGGTTGGACGTGGTGCTTAGGGACATGGTTTAGCGGGTGATATTGGTGGTAGGGGGGTGGCTGGACCAGATGATCTTGGAGGTCTTTTCCAGCCTTACTGATTACATGATTCTATGACAGTTCGGCCCACATCTCCATGTCTTTGATGGTGCTATGTGATTGTGCTCTGAGCAGAAGCAATGATCCTCCTCAGGCATACAGCTCCTTCTGTCCCGAGATTTCATGCGGCTGTAGGAAGGCGGCAGAGTGGTGCTGCCACCACCTTGACCACCAGGGTGGGCTGGGTTGGGGGTGTGCTCTGCCATGTTAGAGATCCCGTGTGTTCAGAGAGCTGCATTACGTGTCCTTCTCTGCCAGGGGACTCTGACATCTGGCCAGGGTTTATCAGAGCCTGCGGAAACGCTGCTAGGTTAAACAACACTGACATCCAACCCTCACGGGGCTGTTCCAGTTTGGGCAGTGAGGTGGGTAAAATTGTCTTTCGAGGTAGAACAGAAACTCCTTCTGGGTGTGGTTTCCCAAGGAGCTGGGCTTGATCCGAACCAGCACTGCTGCTGAGAGCAGGTGGCCTGGCCCTTCCCCTCACCTGCAGCGCCTTCCTGCTCCATCAGGCCAAAGCCTGCAGGGCCAGCTGCCTGGGCACTAGTGCAGGCCCCACAGATGGCACCGTGGCGGAGAGGACAGGGCTTTGCCCTCAGCAACACGGCTTTGGGTTATCTCAAGGTACCTGAGGGAACATGCCCTCAAACCTTAAAGCATTCAGACCCGAGTGCTGACCTGAGGTATGGAGGAGTTCAGAGCAGCTGACACCAGATTCACCACCCTGCACGTACAAATCCTCTGTTTCTCTCTCTGCGTTGCTTTGGAAATATTCTGGAATATTCAGTATAAAGATAGAAACAAGAAGAAAACAAAAGTCAGAAGCACAGGCGTTGCTGCAGTAGGGCAGCTGACCCCCTGAGCGTGGTTGCAACACCTGCGTGCACGAACTGCCCTGCAAACAACAGGCGCCAGCCCCGGGCAGATTTGCTGTTCGGTTGCCAGCAGTCTCCTGACCAAAAAGCAAGAACTGAGGCTTCACACGGTGGCTGTTGGCCAGCAGAGCACCTGTTCCTTTCTCTCTGCCCCACACATGTAGCTGGGCCAGCTGCCGAATGCTTGGCGTTGTGTACTGTTTTCCCCCTGCCCTGCGTGGTGCTTCTTTTCCTGGAGCGCCTGGGCGCAGCACAGCAGGACACTGGCCGGGGTGGTGCAATAGGGCTCCCTCTTGCAGCCGTCATGGCCAGGACTGGGTGTACGGGGCTCTCCAGGAACCCACATGAGAGCACGGGTTGTGCTTAGAGTGCCCTGTTTTACTTCTCTGGTGCAAACACCTCGTGCTTGCCACTGCTGCCTTTCCAAGCCCCTGGCTGCATTGTAGCCTCTTGTGGGTAATGCAGAGGGTTTGCTCCTGCTGCCGTCCAAAACGCCTCTGCTCCCTGCAGAAAGTGGTGTAGACATTTCGCAAAGGTGAGTGCCTTCAGTGTGCTTGCTAATCTGGCTATTTCAACACTTAATTATAACTGTATCCCCGCTCCCCACAGTGTTTTATTTACGCAGCTTCTCAGAGCTGGTCATCACAGATAGGCTTCAGGCAGCAGAGGTTAGGAGGAGCATTAGCTGGCTTCCCAGATTTGAAACAGTCCCTGAAGGTGGTGCCCCAATGGTCTAACAGTTGGAAGGAAGGACTACAGCTATTTGTGATACAGCTGAAGCCAGACAGCTTGTGCAATCTGTTCCACTTGCAAGAACACCAACCTTTTTGTGACCCTAGGCTCTAATTTCAGTCCTCAGTGTCTGAACACTGCACCTTTGATCAGCAGCTACTAGTACTTAACATCTCCAATCATTTGGCAAGGCAGAGGAGCCACCGTTTCCCTTATTTTTCTTGTTCCCTTTCTAATTCCATCACCAGCCCCCTTTGAAATCATCAACAGAAATAACCAGAGATGACAGAGAGTGCTCATTACGGTCCCTCGCCCTCACAGGAGCCTTACACCACAGCTCTCGCCTCTCCACTGGGGTGCTCGGGACAGCCCCGTGGCCAGGCCAGCTCTGCCCAGCAGGGATGATAGTGCTGCTTCCACCATGGTGCTGGGGAGCAGAAGGAAAGGACATGGCAAGAATCTGAGCCTGGCTCTATCATTGCACTGCGGCTGTAACGTGATTTGGACAACACTCCTCATCAACAATTTGATTCAAACACCAACAAGAGGAAGGACATCCTCACAATTAAGCATGTGTCAGATGAAAACTAAGCAGCAAAGGCAGTTTAATAATTGAGCACCACACCCTGCCTGATGGAGACAGAGAGAGTCAAGAAATCACGGTTGTTGGCAGTGCTAATGGAGGCTTTGTCTGAAATACAGGAATGTGGGCCTACACGGCATGTCTCTTGCTGGGACTTGTCAAGCACTGATAGTGCCCCAGAGCCACAAATGATAACCATGCCCGTGGGGAGACACAAGTGCCTTCTGGTTATTCTGTCAACCTAGCAGTGGTCCAACACAGAGACGCTTTTGCTGGGTAAACGCAGGAAATGTATTGCTACCAAACAGAGGAAAGAGAAGTCAGGCTTGTGCTTGGAGAGGCAGTGCTCTTGGATAATGTTTCCAATGAGCAGTTCCAGCCAATTTTTTAATAGTCACATTTCATTGTACACCACTGACCACTTCTACTACAAACTTTCTAGACTTTGTTACATTTCCTAGGATCAAAAAAGACAAATGACTTTACTTGTCAGATTTTTTTTTGAAACTGGAATTTGCAGAAAGAGAATGAAAACAGCTTGTTGTTGAAACTGAAAGGCCTTGCTTGCACTGATCTTTCAGCTTCTCAAAATTGTCATTAGTACTGTTTGCACACTTTACTTTTTGAGGCCCAGCTCAGCTGGATAAACACATGGAGCTGCAGACAGATAACAGGAGTAAAAAATAGCCAGAGAAACGTAAGCCCTTGGATAAGACTAATGCTGGATCTGCAGATCAGTTCTCCTAAGCTAGAAATTGAAATCTTGGCTTCAGCCTAAGCAAAGTGCAGGTCTGGGCCTGGATGCTAGAAGCAGGGCTGAAGTGGGATGAGCAGCCTTTGCAGGTGTGCTGAGGTGTAGGAGGAACCCCAGGCTTTACTCATGCTGAGTACATGTGGATCCACGGGTCTTCCAATACCAGTCAGGGCAGGTGGCCCTCATCCATGTCTGCCCCTAATGCAGAGGCACGCGGGAGCTGTGACTGTACACAGATAGCAAGGACTAGAGGCTTCAGGTTGGCGGGAGGTTAAAGGAGGTTCTTATATCGGGTTTTGACACTGATTCTGGTAGTGACAGAATCAGTTTGCATATTACTTCTCTTACTAGTCAGAGTAATGTTTGGAGGTAGTCTCTATTAGCAGCTTCCACAAGCAGAAAATTGCTGCCAAAGTTTATGGTTCTCCTCTGGGGAAAACTTTTATTTCAGAGATTTCATTGAAACCACATCCTAGAAACAATAACTGGAGACGGAGATGATAAAAGCCTGCTGAAAACTTTCTCGTGCAGACGTCTGCTGCCACCCTGCCACAGACCGTGTCTTGCAGCAGGCAGGCAGTGCCCTTTGCAGCAGCAGAGCTTCAAGGAGAAACGTGGGCCTGGGAGGGGAGTGGTGGAACCAGTGCTCTAGCACGAGGACCAGACACTAAGAAACTGAACATCCTTAGTGGAGCTCAATGCGTAAAACAAGCCAGAATTTCTCCTCATCACGTAAGCCTTTCTTTAGTGGCTTAGACTTTCAGCAGAGCTGTCTTAGCCACAGTGGTAATAAACAAGATAATCTGGATTACATATTGCTGAATAACTGCTGGGGAAGTGATTCCTCTCCTAACACTGCTTGACTTTTCCCCACGCTTGGAAAAATGCTGCCCCTGTTCTGCTATGCACAAATGAGCATAGGTCCCTGGGGAGTGAATGGCGAACAGGCAGGTAACGTGGTGGCTTTGCATTTGTTGTTACGCCTGCTCCGTATGCCCAAACCCAAGCCATCAGGTGAGGTTCATTTTCCTTAGAAGGCAGCAACCACCACTTTGCAGAACACCCCTGAGCCAGGTTATAAGGCTGGGATAAGAAGGTCATATGCTAGATCTGGGAATCCTCCTCCTGACAGCAACACTTCTAAGCCATGGGCCTTAATTCAGTTCCTGAAGCATACATTAAGACTGTGTTAATCCATGAGTTTAAACGTTGCACAGCTCCTTTCTGAGCCTCTGTTAGCAGACTGCTGCTGCAGGTCACTGCCTCAAGCTTCCTCTGCAATCCTTATTGCTACTTGACTGCCAGACCTAACAGCTGCAAGCAGTATTTCCTTCTGACTGTGAGCAACCAAGGAAATTTAGCCCATCCTATCTGGTACTAATTTGGCTACGGTGACTCATCCTCTTCCATGATCTCCAGGCTAATTGCTACAACGTCCTCCAGCCACCAACGTGATCCCTGGGGTTCTCTGGAAAATTTTGATCCAAAGTGCTCTGGTTGTAGGGAGTGGTACTTTGACTCCTTATTTATGAACAAATCAAATAATCTAATCCTAGCTGTCACATAGGTGGGATTACCTCCAAAGTAATCTCTTTCCTACCCCAGGAATGATGAAATCATCCACACAATGGGTTTGGGAATGAAGGAGCTAATTTTGTCCTGGAGCTCACCTGGGCTTGGCACTGGCTTTCGTGTGCACTGACTACATTGCCTTCAGCACAACATTCAAGACCTGTGCCCTCAGTTTTCCACAGTGATGAAAGCTTTGGCCTCAGCGGTAGCCGACTGCACTCAGCACTTTGCAGAGTAAACTATTTTTTTTCTTTTTCTTTTTTTTTTCTCATTTGCAACCAATAAAAAGTCAGAATCTGAAAAAAAACAAACAAAAAGAGATGTCAGTGCTGCCAAGTTGTAGGGCTTTGAAGGCAAATTTAGGGATAGCAGGACTTGTCGATATTCCACAGGTCCCAGCAGGTGACCTCTCTCCCTGCACTCACTTTGCTTATCTGACCCACTCTGCTAGGTACATTTCGGCTGGTGAACTGTCCTGCAGGGGGGATGCCCCTCTGAGACTTACTCACCCCTAGGAAGCAACAGACTGCAATGATGAAAGTATCCTTCCTCGTGGCCAAGCTAAACCAGCAGATTTTGCAATGGAAGGGGCAGCCGAAGAAGGGAAGCACACGGTGAGTCAGAGAGTCACACACACAGCCCTCTGACAGCCTCAGCACGGGCTGACACGACAGCCTGCCCTGCTTTCCTGGGCTCTGCTGAGAAAAGTGCAGCCCTGTGCACCACACGCCAGTCGGTGCCTCACGCCAGTCGTTACTCACGCATGCAAACTCTGCAGAAACGCAGCAGAAGCCTCTCCCAGTCTTCCTTTCTGCTTGGAGATGCGAGTGCCTGTTAGCTGCATGGATGTCCTGTGTCCATGCCAACAAGTCCCAGGTCCCGCAGCTCAGTCCCGATGTGCCCCATCTCAGCACAGGGCGGTGATTTTTCAGGCACATCCAGCCAGCACAGCAGCACGGCTGCATTTTCAAGAATGATCTCTAAATATGCATGGTTTGGGTCTGGACCTCACCCAGGGCAGTCTGCTGGTGCAGAAGTGCTAAGCCATTTTGGTTAATGCAGGATTGAACCAGGTCCAGCTGAGGCACTCTTCCAGCTTTGAGTCAGCGTTTGCTGTTCGTCCACTGTTCCAGTAAAGCTTGTTATGGTAAACGGTGCCACCATACAGTCTTCTGTCTGTAGCTCAGCTGACTGCTGCAGACCTGAATTCATACATGCAAAGTCTGAGTGTCTTTGCTATAACCATTTAACCACTTTGGAAACCAGAAGTACGTCAGAATTGCTAAAATCTTATTTTCTTCCTTTTTATTTATTTATTTATTTATTTATTTTATTTTATTTTTTATTATTATTTTTTATTATTATTTTTTATTATTTTTTTATTACCTTGCTTTCCAAGACATGAAAACTGAGAAGAGACATAAGTGAATCTGTGGTCTTGTTTATTTATTTCTATATATATTTATTTTTTAACAAGCATAGTTCAAAGTCAAATAGAAATAGATTTTAATACTGTACCTAGTGCATTCAATCAACCTTCAAAGAGGACCATGCACCGCTCTGCCTGCTCTGACCTGAAGAGAGGTTTCAGCACACAGCATGCGTTATTTAATTCTTTTGAAGGTTCAGCTTGGGCATTGCTCTTCCATTTCATTTGCAAAGCTGAATCAAAGAATGGCTTGGATTGGAAAGGACTTTAAAGATCATCTGATTCTCTCTGCCATGGGCAGGGACACCTCCCACCAGCCCAGGCTGCCCAAAGCCCCATCCAGCCTGGCCTTGGACACCTCCAGGGATGGGGCAGCCACAGCTTCTCTGGGCAGCCTGTGCCAGGGCCTCACCACCCTCTGAGTGAAGAATTTCCTCCTCGCATCTAAACTAAAGCTCCCCTCTTCTAGTTTAAAACCATCCCCCCTTGTCCTGTCATTGTCTGCCCATTCTGCCCATGTAAAAAGTCATTCTCCATCTTTTTTATGTCTGCTTTAAGTATTGAAAGGCTGCAGTGAGGTCATCCTGGAGCCATCTTTTCTCCAGACTGAACAACCCCAGCTCTCAGCCTTTCTTCAAAGGAGAGGTGCTCCAGCCCTCTCATCGTCTTTGTAGCCCTCCTCTGGGCCTGCTCTAACAGGTCCATGCCCTTCTTGTGCTGGGGGCCCCAGATCTGGATGCAGGACTCCAGGTGGGGCCTCCCAAGCGCAGAGCAGAGGGGCACAATCACCTCCCTCCACCTGCTGCCCACGCCTCTGTTGATGCAGCCCAGGACGCAGTTGGCCTTCTGGGCTGCAGGCACACACTGCTGGCTCATGTGGAGCCTTTCATCCACCAGAACCCCCAAGTCCTTCTCTGCAGGGCTGCTCTCAGTGAGTTCTCCCAGTCTGTGCTCATGTCTGGGATTGCCCCCCCCCTCAAGTCCATCTCTCTCCGATGTGGAGATCAGAACATCATGTGGGACCCTGACACGGAAACAGTGACATGGTTCGTATCGAGGAATCTGTTTTCAGCAATGGTACAACACAGCTTCTTTGGTACAGAAAGGCTGCAGGGCACCAGCAGGGAACTTCTGCCGAGGCTGGGAAATGCAGCCAGCAGAGGATTTGGGCCTGGCATTGGCTCCAGTACGGGGAGCTGTAACAGCTTCACAGCTGCTCTGGGAAAGACCTGGCCATTTAGGGAGCAGGGTTCTGGCTCCTTGCTGAGCCTCCTGGCTCTGTCAGTCTCTGACATGAAGAGTTGCTAAATCCCCATAGTTTCATAACTCTTTCTCAATCATTTGAATCACAAGGATTCTGAAACCTATGGCCGTCTCTGGTTTACATCCTCTTAAGGCGAGAAGAGTAATTTATACCCACCTCCACCCAAGGATGCCCTTCTTGTCCCATCCTCAGGGATTTGCTTGCAGCCATTGATCTCTCCTGGCTTTCCAAATGTACCAGTTCGGTCAGCAGCAGAACTACACAGGGTCTAAAACCATTTCCTAGCATGACCAGCAGCAATATGAAACACTTTCCTACCCTATGTGTGCATGGTGCTGCACACCTGGGAAGAGAGACTCTACTTGGAAAAAATTACCTTCACCAAAATGCTCACTTCCTGCACACCCTGCTTTGACGATTTCTTCCGAATTTGAGTTCAGACGTCAGTAATAAACATTTCTGAACTGCAAGATCAGCTGTGTCTTGGCCTTGAGCAATTGTGTTGCAAGCTTGAGTTTGTCTCTTTATTGATTTTGTTGACAAAATGAACATTGGCACTAACCTCTGCATCATCAGCTTGCGTCTCAGCAGCTCTGCTCTGAAGCTACGAAGCACAAGGAACAGCGTTTTGATGGTTAGTGTCCAACCCCACCCGCTTTCCTGGCAGGAGCTGCGTTTGTGGTTGGCACAGTCAAACAATTTATATTTACAGATAAACTTTTTAATCATCCAAGACTGCCACTGCCCCCATTTTTAGAGTGAGTCAGGGCCAGTGCGTTTAAAATGCAGCTCTAAAAATTGTGGAGTGAAGCTGTGTAGCACTGACCAAGCAGAGAATCAATAAAACTGAAACAACTGAAGAGCACGTGGGATTCCCTTTGGTGTCACTTTGCTAAAGTTCTAGGTTCTTCTGTCAAAATCATCATTTAGGATGAATATGATTTTTTTTTTTTTTTAATGAATTTCAGTAATATGACACATGATTTATAGGAACACAAGCCGAGTTATCCTATGACTGTGATTCACTTTCCTGAACCTATTACCGTAAGAACTGTAAATGATGCAATAGGCATTTACTGCCAACTAAAGATCCATCGCAGCATCCACTAAGTAATTTATACTCCCCCGGCTGCATTTTACTGTAAATGGAAGCAGAGGATTGTCAAGAACACACTGCTAGGGAGGGGAAAAAACAAACAAACAAACAAAAAAACCCACTACTGCACCAAAATTCCCAAGTCAGTCATTGATCTTCCATGTGCTTAAAGCACCCGGGGAGGTAGGCAGGGTAGGAGCTACCTGGTACCTTGGTAAGACTAACTTCTGCTGTTTTGGTTTTCATTCTCAAAAAACACAAAGGAAAAAGTGACGTAGCAACCCATTTTGGCTTGCTGTTTGTCAAATGAACATAAACCTACTCACAGCAGAGGGGCCACCTAATAAAATATAAACAAATACTCTCACTGAACATTGAGAAAAGCCCTGAAGCAAAACAGGTGGTGCCCAGAACTTCAGAAGCCAGGCAATGCCTCTGTGGGACTGCGACTGTGAAGAAAAGAGAATTTTTGGTTCCTTTCAGGTACAGAATACAAATGAAAGAGATGCAACAAGCAACAGTTTATTGGTAAAAAAATCCTTTAAAATTTTACTACATTGTAAGTTTAAGGAAAAAATAGTATTAATATATATACATACAATATATATACACAAACACACATTGCACCATTACATGCTTTTTAGAACAGAGAATGTATCATATCCCCTCATATCAATTTTAAAGTTCTCACTGCAGGAAATCTTGCATCCTTTTTGTTTTTATCCCCATTAAAGTTTTCAAGTACAGGAAGTAAGTAACTTAGGATCTAACAGTAGAAAACCATTTGTTATACACAAATTACAACTGACAGCTATACAATATTATTCTGCGGCATCTAACACATGTAGTATGTCCTTTTTGAACTCTATAATAATATGAAGTTTTACCTGAGGTGCATGGAAATAATGAAGCATGATAATTGGCAAGTTTTAGAGATTTTCACATTATGATCTGACTGTAATTGAAGTTGATTAGGTATCACACATCTGTACCCACAGGATTGGCACAAGAAAGCTCTGCATGAGTCATCACCAATGTCTTAAAAATGCAGGGAAAATTAAAAGGCAAGCACCACTTGCAATGATAAGCATGCAGACAATTTAAGTGAAACAGAGGTAGCATGTTCTTGTAACTCCAGCAGGGTCATTCAAATCAACGGCACCCTCCCTTCTGCAAAAGGCACTCACTTTTTCAGCTATAAACAATGTGGTGTTATATTCAGGCAGAAAGATCAGAAGTGTAGGTGGATTTCTCTCATTACAAATATTAAAAAGTATTAAGCAGAGGACAACATGAGAAGAAAAAAATGGGTGTAATAAATACACATTTCTGGTAATATGTGCTATTCCTCTCCCCTTTCCTTTTACAGGGAGAATAGAAGTATTTTATAAAACAGTTGCAGCACTAAAAAGTTGAAAGACTTTCCAGTAAAATGGCAGTATTAAGCAGCACATTATTTATCTGTAATAATCTTACAACACCAGAAGTACGCCAGCCTTTTCAACAGATCAAATAAAAAGCAACAATTCACAGTTAGAAGTAGAAAGTTTAAGCACAAAAAGGTGGTGCTGAAGAAGGATAAAGATCCTTTGATGTAAAACCTCATAACTGACAGTATACAGAAGCTCTTGCACTTTTATCCTTCCTGGAGTTTGAAAAGATGTCTATGCAAAACACTTGTTCTTACCGTGACACCACAGAGCTAATCGAATTATAAGACGTGCCACTGTTGCAACTTGAAGCATAAGCCTCTTGACCATTAGCATCTAAATTTATTTTGAATACAGAAGATGCCTTCAGTAAAAAATCTGCTGCATCCCTGCGACCTAATTCCCTCAGCTTAGACATTAGGATACCTACAGTGCTCTCGGGAGCATTACTCCACTCCTGCAGCAGGGCATGGACTGGGCTTGACAGGAAGTCATTTTGTGTTCCATTATTGGTATTGTATTTTGCAACAAGATCAGGGAGGCCCAGGTTCATGGCCAGAAGGCACCAATCTTTGCCCATGGGATCAGGAGGATCCAAAAGCCGACTTAGTTTTCTCCTGGTAAGCAGATTCAGATCTGAAACATGTATGTCCATTCCTAGGCTTCCCTGGGAGTAGACATCAAGACATCCAAAACACAGTATACTGCTAAAGCTCTCTTTATATCCCCCCATGGTGTTAGTGAGCGACGTCTCCTTTTGACTCTGTGCACGGAAGAAGTCTCTAGGCTGGTAGACCATTACTGGCTCATGATGTTCCCTCAGCTGCTGAGGACTAAGGTAGTATTTTACAGTCAGAAGGCCTGGTAAGGTTGTGGCCATTAAGTTATCAATGGTGCTGCAAACGGAATCCAGAAGTAAACAGCACTTGATCTTCTCTGTTTCCAGTCCTCTAACTTGAACCTCTATGCCCTGACCATGGTTGACTAGCAGCACTAAAAGCTCAGCTCCACGATTCATAATCTTCGACCCATTTACCCACAGACGTATATCGGCATCTCCCTCTGTGCTTTGTTGATGAATCCACCTGCAGAGATTCACCTGAACTTTATGAAAAATTCCACAAGGAAATGGGGTAAGATGTTCCACAGGAACGATTCTGACACCACCATAGATCAGTACTTCATCCTCCTCATCTGTCCAAGACCTGTGGAGATTGTCAGTCTTGATGAGAGCAGGAATATCAACCATTGCTCCACTGCTAAGGTCCCTTGCACAGATATCCATGGCATCCAAGATTTGTATCAGTTCTTCCACATCACTATCTGTTACCAGACGCTGGATGTCTTCTATAGTGTATCGACCTCTATAGTGATGGAGAGCTTTTGGGTTCTCCACTGACAGGATTTTTCCAAGGACATTTGAACAGAGCCAGCGAGGATCCAGAAGCACAACATCTTGGACTGTTTCACTCTGCATGATGTTAATCTGTTTATAAATAGGAAAGCTATTGTTTATATCTTACGAAGTATAAGACAATACCACCGCACCTACTGTTTTTCATAATCTTTAACTAACACTTCTAACAGAAGAAAAACAACCAACATTTGATTTTTTTGCAAGTATTCAACGCAAAGAATGGATCTTGTTCTATTGCCACAAGACAATAATGATAACAAAAAGCATTAGTAACCAGTCTCTACTTCTTTTGATGTCTTAAAAGGAAGAGTAGAAACAAATTACTACAGACATTTGCTTAAATCCCATTAAGCAATATTCTACCCGAGCAGTACCTTGAGAGTATGGATACACAATTTAGATAAAAAAAACCACTCACTTCTCCTATGCTATGCAACTGCTGTGCAATATGCCGTAGGTCATCTTCACTTGCTAGGGGATTAAGCTGCTCCTGTACGTCGTACACAAACTGCTGCAAGGACATCAGCTGGTTAGGTCCATTCATTTTTCTCCATGAAGGCAGTGTAGAGATTATTTTTTCACACAGGTGAGTCATTGGTGGACAAGTCTTAAAAAAAAGCAGAGAAAACACCCACTTGTAACTACTGTGCTGAGAACAGTCTTTTTTTTCTTCTCTAAATAGAGGCTGTGTGTGTGTTCTAATACATAAATGACACACATGCACATCTGAGGAGTCCCCTTGTGATGGATTGTTACTCTTCCATCTGGTATGTACTTGTGAGAAGATCAACCTTGTCTTAAAGTACAATTCCAGAAACAGATGGGCATTTATTTAAAATCTGTACTCACCACTATTTGTTCTGGACCAATTCATTCAACAGGTGAGAAGCAGAGTATCAGTACTAGACTAGAAGTACAGATGACACATTTATCTATTGACTGTTTTGGACATTACTAATGCTTTCATCCCTGCAATCTCAAGCCACAGCACCCAATTCATATGCAAAGCTCCCCAAATTTCATCTAGTGGCAACTGCTACAGAAAAGTTTTGTCAAATAAGAAAATCTTATTGAAAACCAAGAGATCATTGGGAACATAAAATAATCCAAATTTCACATAAAAAAACACTCAATCTACAGAGTGAACTCAGAAATACAGTAACTGTTGCTTCACTTTTTTTAAACACCTATCAGAAGCCGCTAGAAAATGTCTTGTTGGCATTACATAATTAAGAGAGACTTTAGAATGAAGAATTTAAATGCTAAAGGCTACCTAATAGTTTGGCTTGGTTACCCTTGGTATTGAAGGCTATGTAGATTCATGGTGATTACAACAAACCATGGCTGTTTTACCCTTGGTTTCATGAAGTTATATATACACATACAAAAATACAAGCGCATATTTTTCTGTCAAAGACCCTAGCAAGAAGATTAAACATATACATACATAAATACATATATACACACATATAAATATATATATCCACTTCACCCATCTATGTTGAGAATTACCTCCTAACAACTGAGGAAAGTGTTCTATTCCAGTGTTTTTTAATGAAAAACTTATTTCCATCAAATATATTCTGCTTCTCTGTAATGCTATTCTGACACACAAAACAATAAAAAAAAAAGTCAGCACTAGAATCTAATCACTGTCAACTCAAACTACAAAAATTTAGCTTTAAGCTCATAATCTCAATTGTTTCAATAGAGGCCATTTTGGTGACCCAAACAAAATACTGTCGATTTTGAAAATGCTGACAGAATCCTCGATGTCATCAGTCTGTTGTTCCTTAAGTTCTGAAATTAAGTACCGAGTTTTCAGTAAATTATTTCTTTCCCAAGATTTTCACATCTTGGCTGACACAATCTAAGACAATTAGACATTACTTACAGATATTATCTGACTTCTAATTTCTTGTAAGTGATTTCGGAGGAGTTTCATATCTTTAGATCCAGATGCTCCAGCATCCAATACAAATAACTTGTCTGAAATGTGAAGATCATTTCCAAATCTAGAAGAAAAAGAGAGCCACTAATTGTCTATTCAGTTCCAAATCCAGTTTTCCTAATTCAGCAGCGCTTCAACCTTAAATTGCACAGCACTTAATTTTCTTCAAAGAATAATGATGAAATGTAGTACTGATAATCCTAAGATATTTTATACGCAAAGATAGTAGAGTTGCTCTCTAATTTTCCTGAATATAAACAGATATATTAGCAGAAAATTATCATCTTTCCTACGGAAGAAGGCTGAAAACTCTGAAGGAGATAACAACTGCACCCTAGGACTCGTAATTGCAAAAACATTTTACGAGAGAGGGGATAGCAGGAATGCAAGATTACACCCAGATATTTTCTGTTGGTTTATTTCAAGTGATTGAGACACTGCTCTGCCTCTGTTGTGGTGGATTTCCTACATCTGTTTCTTGTATAGTACAGACAAGTATAAATGCTCACAGGTATGGATGGTTCCCCAAATCCCATTAGCCACTTACATGGATTACCGTGCTCACTGTGAGTATAAATTATTGTTACCTTACACAATACCATTAGTTTGCGAAAATTAGCATGATTAGCATACTCTCCAAATACTTGCTCAAGAAGGTTAATGGTTTTCTCAACTTCTAGGCTGATTTTTTCATGTATGTGACTCCACAACATCTAGCTCTTCCAAAAATATCTATAGACAGTACCTCCTGGTGTGGTTTAGTTTTTCTCCTGCCCATCCTAAATCAGTTCAGAGAAAATGGTGGCAGTAGAGGACAGCTTCCTCTACTGCACCTGTAGGCCGCAGCTCAGACTTGCCCACTTTTCTGAGACTGGTGCAAAACCTACACACCAGGATGTTTGACAGATGGTTGACAACAGCCTGGAGATCTATTTCAGTATTTACAGGCTGAGACTTTCTTTCATGTAAATACCACATAACTTCAGCCAAACAAAAAACCTTTTACATATTATGCATTTTAGTATTTTTCTTTGAAACCAACACGTGCACTACATTATAACTCCCTCTTACCTGTTCCTGATTTCTTTCAGCAATGACATGTCCTTGTCATACCAAAACTCCCCCCCAACAGGCCGAGGAAGATTCACTATGTCAGCATGTGTGGCGACCAAAACAACACGTAGTGGAGTCTTCAGCTTTCCACCAAATGCTAGAAGGGAAACAAGATTATTTCCTCACTGTGAGACGTGCCCAGGGAGCTGTCTGCTTTACCAAGCCGGTTAAGTAGCAATGCTATTGTATTCTTGATACCAGTGGATATTCTGCAGCAGATTTACCAACTTTAAGCACAACAATACCTATTTCTACACAACCAAACCACTGGTGTTATGGCTGTTATCTATTATAGAATTATCTACATAATGTATAATTTGAATAGCTAGAATCTTGGTATCATAAATATTTTATGCCCTTATTGTTTAAACAAAAACTTTTAATAATAATGCTAATTAGATATCTATTAACTACAATCTATATCAACGTGACTGAAAATAAAAAATAAAAGCTTCTTTAAAAGGTTTCTCATAATGTTTGGATGGTCCTTAATGCTACAGGTACAGCTTAGAGAATTTTAAGTAGAACACAATGTCCACAACATTCATATGCTGGTATGAATGCTATTTACAGTACTTACACAAACAGTGACCTCTCACTTAGGTGAGAGTTAAGTAGGAAAGCCTGGCAGATACCATGAAAAAGAATGAAAAAGAAAGAAAGAAAGATACAAATGGCATGAATGAGGTGACAGCATGGAACACACATTTTCTATCTTTTTTTTTAAAACTGATCTTGCAGAAAAGAGGAGACATCATTAGGCAATTATTTAAAAAAACAAAGTACATCCAATTCTGCTGTTTTTGTCTGTCAAAAACTTCATATTGGAGAAATATGCTTACCTCAGTTTTCATCAACTAAGCTACAGAATTTTGATTCATTCACAAAAGGGCCACATTTCCCCTCACTGTGTAGCACTCCACAATAACTATGCTCTAGTTGTAAACCTTTTTGTTTTTCAGCTGACAATATAACAACAGACAATATAACTGGAAAGTAATTACTAAAGTTTAAATATTCTGCAAATGCCAATTAATACATATTATTTAAGAGTTGTAACAATTAGTTACACATGTGTATCCAAATTGAGCTGAGCAGTATAAATGCTGATTTAGGCAAAGTACCTAAATTATGTTACTAGTTAAATCAAGAACTAAGTTTCCTTGCTTGAGTAAGACGACAAGGAAAGCTTTCAACAATTGCAAGTTAACTGCATTTTCAGCTTTAATGCTTTTTTGCACATTTCTGAGCTTTTAGTTCCAGAATTAATTGCAAGTCAGTTAGATCGCAATGGTTATATTTGTAACCTCATCACTTGACCTAAGATGGAAGATGAAAGGACATACATATGTCCAAGCTAAAAACCGAAGGTCTGCCCTTTGGCTCATCATTGTCACTTGTCAGGCTGAGATCATGCGTACAGAATTGAGTAGAAAACAGAAAGAGGGGAAATATTCTGCACTACATAAGCATTAGATATACTTTTCTAGGGCGTCCATAGCAATATTATGAACGTCCATCAGTGTTGAGTTAGATCCACTGGTTGGGATAACATTTTGCTTCATGGAACCAAGACACATGTCAGAGAATGGTTCTTCCATAAAACTGTCAGTCTGCAGACCAACACTCTGCTACAAACACAATCAAGCTATCAGGTATGTATACCTACAGAGATTTTAAGGAAACAAACGAGTTAAGTTAATTTGTTTGTCTGTCAAGTAACTTTCAACTTGTTAGAAAGCTTGAATAGTCATTTCATTTAAAATCTGGGCAAAGTCTTCAAAAATATGAAATGAAATTTACTAGAAATACTGGTTTCTGTACACCCTGATGTGCCAAAGCATATTTGTATCCCAAATACAACTCTAGTTAAACAGGTTGGAGTGGCATGTACTGAGAGTGTAACGTCACTCTACAATGTCATTCTGTACTGTTCTCATTGGCGAAACCAATTTACGCTGCAAAGAGCTAATTGGTGTTTAGATTTAATTAGATTTAATTTAGGATTAGGTTTTTAAACTTAAGTGAGTTTTAATTAGTGTGTCTAGAACTGGTCTTAAATGGTTCCGATACGCTGAAACACTTTTACACACAGCTTTTCTGACATAAAACTTCATTTGCCACAAAAGCCTCCACCTTATCTCATGACCCATTTCAGTTGGAGTAACTGGTGCATGAAACTCTTCAGGCTTGTTCCACAAATGAAATCATTTATTGCTGAGAAAATGTTTAAAGTTTTTTAAATAAAAGCAGATAAAGATGTACAACAACACTCAGCAAAGAGGATTTAGAAGTTGCAGTGAAACACAATCTTATTTTCCCATAATATTTCATTAACAGGCAGAAAAGCATACCTATTGGCTCCTCAACTGGGACTAATGATTTCAGGAAACTAAGCCAAAAGGTCACTTGGTTTAACTGGATTTCATAAGGCTCCTCAAGACTAAAAAGCACTATGTGAATTGTGGTGGGATCATTCGCTGCAAAATAGTCGTAACAGCAGAAATACACAGGATTCCCAGAGAATTCCCAGATGCTGAAGTCACCAACTCCTGAAAAACAGACAAAGAGATCACACTGTCAGTAAACATGAAGCCTTGTTCAAGGGAACAGTTCATCTCATTTAAACTTTCTCAGAGATAAACTGTATGCAGGTGAGAAAGCAAAACTGCAAACGCAATCATGAACAAACGGAACAGGTTTCAGATAGTCTCAGAGACTGAGAAGTTGGGTCCTTACAATCTGTTCCTCTCTCACATTCACTTCCCTAGAACATTCAGCTGGATGCCACATGGACGCACCTGTGTATTCAAGTCATGCAGCCTTAAACACTACATTGGCTTTTGTCCTGCGCAGAAGCAAATAACTGCTCCTGTTTTTCCTTTGTACTCCTCCCTAAAGCTCAACATTTTTTATGATTTTTTTCTTTCTAACATCTCACTGCTGGTATTAAAAACAACTCAAAGATTCTCAAAGAAACCACTCTGCTTCATGGAATTGTATTACTCAAATCACATGAGTAAGTCAGGACTGGAGAACCACCATGTTAAGGATCCCAACAGCACAGTGATTCTTTCTGTCATCTCCTTTACTTCAGGTAAGAAAAGCATTAGCATGCTGCACTGTATTGCACTTCTCAGACTCACTACCTGATAAAGTACACTTGTACTCCACCTATTTAAATAAATGCTGATTCAGAGGCACCTTGAACTTCTAGAAGAAAGAAATCCAGAAACCTCAAATCTGCCGTTATGCATTCAGCAATCGAGAGCTCATCCATGTGCATACCTTCCTTCTATATCAAGACAGTACAAAGACAGAAAAGAAAATCCTTCTGACACCCTGTTGCACAACTCTGTTTCACTGCAGAATTTGACCTGGTTTCAAATTATATCAAAAGGAGAAATTAACCCAGATAAAGAACAAGCTTTAGCTACATGCCAAACTCTTCAGCATCCAGGACAAATGTTTTGTCAGTATGTGTTAGCGTGCATATAATGAATTTGTAAGTAGGTTTCTCTCTCCAAAATAAAAGCTTGATTAATCTGAGCTCTGCCTCAAGGCTACAAATGCTGAGGAGAGATCTTTACAGAGAGATCTTACCACCTCTGTGATGACTAGCAGGGGTGGTGGTATGTACCTGTTGTATGGTTCTCTCACTCAAAAGCATTACTAGCATCTATGTGTACTTGTGAAAAAAGACAGCTACTGGATAAACAGAAAGCTCTGCATTAGTGTTTTGCTTTGGAACAGTAGAGAGGTTTTCAAATAACTTCTCTGACTGACCCCTCTTACTGTTAACTGGTTCCAACTGCGGAGCAGCTGGCTTGCCTTCCAAATTAATGAAACTAGAAGCTCCACTCACCACAGTGCTCACCAAATTTGCTGAAGACCCCTTGGGAGGTGTGAATGGTAGGCTCTTCATACACCTGGGTACCACATGCAAGATGAGGTCACTTGGGCCAATGAGACTGGATTATGTCTGCCAAAATCCCTAATCTACATGCAGTGTAGGTGAAGGGGCCTTTAACCTAGAACCCACTCCTATTACACCAAATCTGTTCCTTCTGCCCCACTTATTAATCTCAAAAGCACTTCTAGGTAGTGCTGGTATATCTGCCACAGATGGTTATTACTACGTGTATTACAAGCAGAAAATTTCATGCAGATTTACCTTCTGCTTAAACAAACCAATCCCCAACAGTGTTGAATTCTTAACCACAGTCAGTCCTATACCAAGTCAGACACTTTTGTTTTTGTTTCTAAAACCACGCACCATGGCATTGCCTTTCACACAGAACTAAGGCATGCCTCCGCTTACCATTCAAGTAGGCATTCTGAACATCAATGGCCTTGGTGGACTGGTCATCAGCAGAGAAGTGGGAGTGATGAGCAGGTGAAACAAAAGCTTCTAATACCCCTTTGGTCAGGCCTGGCTCAAACATCATACTACGGCTTCTCACGCTGACATTCTCACAACCAGGATAAAGATTCGTAATACTTACTGAAACTGGGTCAGGGAAAGGAAAATGAGATTACAAATTGAGGGAAAACTGCAGTCAGATCACTTCACAATAGGTATGCTAGGCATAAAACCTGATTAATAAAACCAAACTATTTTTAAAAAAAAGGAGTTGGCTACCAAGCTGTGAGTGCACACAAATACATCGTTATTCTGAATGCTGAAAAGGAAAAGATTAGAATGATCCCATATAGCACTTACTGCACCTAAACAGATATACTACTGGGTGGGAAGCATAGAAAAAAACAATAGATTGGAAACAAAAGACTTCAATGGAAAAAGCTCTTCCATATTGCAAAGATATACAACTTTTTATATCTAAGGGCTGCAATTTCATAGCACGGGCTGTTTTTATTGGTATAGAAATGCTACATATTTGTATAGTTGAATCTGTTAAGTAAGGATAAATATATCACCACGTAATAACTATTTCTGAGGAGGTGGGTAAGAAAAGCAGGCCCTTAACTGAAGTTATTTTATTTGTAGGCAATTTGCTCAGTTCACCTTGCTATAGATTCTATAAATGAGAAATGAAAGGGCTTCTAATTAACTTGCACCATCTAGTGGTGGAAGTAAAGACTTCTTCCCCCCAGTAGATGCTGAATTCTAATATTCAGATTTTAATATAGAAAGAAACTACCTGCCAGCAGTACAACTATACTTTCATGTTTGATCGTTTAATAGAGTATTTAAATCTTTAGGCTCACGTGATTCAAATACAGTGAATTCACATACTTGTTTTTACAGAACTTTTGAAAACATAATCACATTATCAAGTATCCACCAAACTGTACTGTTTTAATTGTCTGCCACTCAACCCAGAACATTATTCACATGATATATAATGAATCGAAACAAGCAAAACCCCCAAATCCAAACATCAGAACAATGTCATCATAGCTTCATTTGGATAGCACTGCACAACTTTAAAGATTTATTTCTAGATAAGCTATTTTCAAGTCTATGCTTCAAATTCACCATTACTTGTATGGTGATTTGCCAAAGAATGTGACTGGCTGTCTTCTTTGAATTTATGATGGTATGAGAGCATTAGACCTATCCTCTGGTCTTGGTACCAATTGACATAATAAATCTGTCTTCAGTCAAAACTTTCCTGCAGTGCCTCCAGGTACTGACAATTCCTCAAGTGATTAGCCTGCCTTTACACGACACAGTAAATTACATTAAATAAACCAGGAACTTCTGATTTATTTATTTAATCCATTTGTGTATTCTATCATCACAGATGTGAATGCCTTGTGATAAATAAACAACAAACTGTAATAACAATCTCTGTGCCAGGTATCTTGTCAAGTCACCCTACCTACCTTATGGCTTCCTCGGCTGACTGGAGAGAATGTTGAGATGAAATCCATTACTAACCCTAATCTAAAATTATTTAGAAATAATGACAAAACCCTGAACTGCAAGCATTATCCAATGCTATTTTTTGGTTTTGTTTTAAAAAAAGCAACTCTGACCCCATCTGACATTAACTTATGTAATAAGATTATTTCTGAACAGCAACTTCAACCTGAGCTCTTCAAAGTGCCTGCTTAGCTTGCACACATTGCACAGACTGTGTTAGTAAAGGAACCTGGACAAACTGTTCACTCTTCCTAATGTCCTACCATAAATGTGGGATTTTTCCAAAACCAGGTACACACTGATGTGTAAATCTAACTACCCATCCTGCAGCTCTCTCCACATTACGCAGTCCAACTGGTGCTTCATGAGCAGTTCCTTACCATTTGCATACATTTATTTCAGTCTAGAAAGGCTCCATTTTCTTCTTGTTTGGAGGCAAATTTAGACACCTTTAACTTGTCAGATGAATTCCTGTGCCTTACAGAAAAGCATTCCAATGCACCAAAGACAGTTTTGAATCCTTAGTTATAATTTAATAAAAATATCATCTAAAGATGAAGCAACTGTTTTAATTCTGCACAGAATTTGCATTCAAAAATGCTGACAAATCATAACCCCAAAACCATGATGGTAGCATCCGGTTATGGCACTGGTATTTGTAGTCTAGGACTTCTTGGTAAAAATAAACAGTTTTCAGAAGTCCTGTCCTCCACTTTCTTAAGCTCACTTATGCACCACATCAGTGAACAAAAGCTGAACCATTTTTCATTGTCCACACCCACTGCTCCTCTTAGCTCTTACTTTAGGTATGAATCTGCATGCAGAGAAGTCAACTCCCTCTTTGCTTCGATTTCTTACACATACAGGCTATTCTGTCTTATACAGCACAGCCACCAGCTGTTTGTTTGGAGTTCTACAGATGAAGAGAAGAGTGATTTGTTGTTCAAATGGTACAATGTCAAAGTCATACCTGAAGGTTTGGAAGACAAGGGAGACGGGGGGAATTTGGTTGTGTTTGTGGAAGATATCTTAGGCCTACGTCTTCGGAAAAAGCTTCTTATCAGGCCACACTTAAGTGACTCCACAAGGGTCGTTTTTCCAGATCCAGAGTGTCCAAACAGCTTCAGTTTGATCCGGGGCTGCGGGTTCTGAGTGTGTCGCAACTGCTGGATAAAAAGCACCCTGTGTGTATCCTAAAATTCAACATAAAGAAGAAATCTGAGTGTGTGGCAAGGAAGTTCCTTCCAGCAAACTCAAAATGTAGGGTTTAAATAATGCCCTCTTGCTAGGTTACATCTGGATCAGTTCTTCCATCTGCTCCATCACGCAAGTGGCATGAGGGAGAGGGATAGGTAGCCAAAATACAGCTGAATGCTGGCTCCTAAAACACCTCGACTCCTCATGAAAATCACACGGTTTCATGGTCAACATCAGTGAATGGGATCATTTTGACCTCTGATGGACTAGGCAAAAGAGGAAAAACTAGTTTCTTTCAGCTCCCTTTCTCCTTACTCATGATTCTCAGTAGCATAACTAATATCTCCAGCCTTATATATGTGCAGGACTGAAGAATTTTGCAGTGAGAGCTACCACCTGAGCAATGTGAAAACTCAATATGCAGCCCCCTTCTTTCTGTCAACTTTTTCTATACTTCTCATATTTGAGAGAATTTTCCTCAAAAATTCTGCAATCTCTGCAAACAGCTGCAATCTCATCCTCACACTCAGGCCTTCTTCAAACCCAATCACATCTGCAGAAGAGCTTTCCACTTAATGCTCACCCATAACCAACATGTATTGCGTCTTGCAGCAAGAGTAGCAGGGACTGGAACTAACAAATCAGATGTCTTGTTCTCTTCCTCCAGCGAGAAGCAATCAGACATAGATACTTTGCAATTGAGCACATGAGCTGAGCTTGGAAATCAACTCAGCAAGAGGAAGCAGTGGAGGACAGAACTCTCCTCTCACCCCAGAAAGACCTATTTTAAGGTAACCGTGAGACAGCCGAAAGGTAGAGGAGCAAAAGAACTAGCTTCAGCCTCTCTTCCTTCAATCTCCGATTTCGAGCTCAGAGAGAGGCACTGTTGTTCTGCATTTGTACTGTTTCACATGTACACTGAGTCATTAAAAGAGCACCCACAGCAGCCTCCCTAAAATAAGAGCCTGCAGCAACTCCACTGAGAAACTGGACAGAAATGGTAGCATATTTAGTTCCTTCCTCCCTAACAGGTACATATGAAATATGCTCATCACAGTGGGAATGTTGCACACCCTGACTGCTAATAGTGGCTCTTGCAGAGAATGCAATATGACAGTAGGTTCTTCATATGTGTGCTATTAGGAACAAAATCCTCCACAGGCACTGAAGATGAAACAAGTGTCAGGCACACTCTACTAGATGACATTGCCCATTTTGAGTAATACTAGAATAGTTCAGTGGTTTGTAGTTTCTTAATTTCAGTTTATCAGATTCTGTTTTGGAAAGTGTACTCTGATCAAGTATATAATTATCATACATTTTCCCCACAGATATAGTCAGCATTCAGTAATTAAATATACTTCACTATAAAGGAGAGTGTGAAAGTTACTACAAATCTCTTTCAGAAGAGATTTATCTGATCTTCTCCCTTTTGTTCTATACATCTGAAACTCAATTTTCTTCACCTGCATGCAAAAACAGGCTTTTTTTCACCTGCATGCAAAAACAGGGGGGTGGGGGAGGGGAGGCCAGGGAAAGGGAGGAACACTGGATGACAACTATATAAAATGGATCCTGTTGTGACAAATGTATACAAAAGATATCCCTGAAAAGGAAGCCTGACCTATGGCACTTTATGACATCTTCACTGATATATTTTACAATTCTAGCAAATATAGACTTACTGTCAGGATGTGATTCTAATTCTACCTTGGCAACGCCTAGTACACAAATATTCTTACTCCAAAATTATATAAAAGGACGATTTCAGATTACTACAGAATCACCAGCATAATTAAAACAGCACTCTAACAGCTCTGGCTGTTGCCTGGAATCTCCAGGCAAGTGGTCTCTGCACCTTCATAGCACAAATGATGCTGCTTATCTTGAACAATCAATGTCTGTCAGATGTGTCAGACTTACTGCCTTATGACAAGTGCAGATCAGATTCGCATTCTAGTGGTAAGGAGATTTTGAGATACTGAAACTGTAGAATTTAAAAAAGAGTGTGAGAACTCTACTCTACTCTTACTCTACTATTCCAGGAGATGCTAAAGGTTCCAGAAGGCCACAAACTCTTCATATTTCATAACCAAAATCTAACTAAAATGGCGACGGTGGGGAAATATAAATGCTCCTTCAGGATGTGCTGATTTTTAACAGTATGTTTTTCAGTTTCTTCTAAACTCATTAGAACCTTTGGTGGGCACTGTGAGAGTGGATAAGATGGAATACTGGTGCAGTCTATCTTGGCCATTTTTGCTAATATGTACATAGTAGCTTTAAATGAGGGGGTCATTTAAAATTAAAAAAAAATGTATTTTTTAAAAAAGGATGTCATTTCAGTAAGGATATTTACAACAGTTTTTCAGAATGGCTTTGATGGATGATCTTGTGATTTCCCATGGTCAAATGTTTCCTGCTATCTCAGAAACATGAAAAAGCCAGTTAAAATTCATGCATTCCCAACCTTTTTAAGTCTTGCAAGCAGACTGGCTACATGTTCATGCCGTTCTGCTCTGGCGAGATCCTCTGCCGTTTTCCCATCCTGTTGAAAAACAAATGATTAGCTGCAGTTTCTTCCTTCTGACCACAATAAAAAGTCATGTGCAACATAGCTCAGCTCTGCAAATGGCAGTAATTGCTGTCAGACACAGATTAATCAGGGAGAAGGGAAAAAAAAAACACAAATGAACCAGTAATGATTACACCCACAGGAATCTCTTTTCTTAAATGGTCCAAAGACACACACAGTAAAATGCAGAACAGTATTTCTTTTACAAATTGGTATCTGGATGCCATTGTAACAAGACAACTTGAATCCAGAGCCTTAGCATGATGCCAGTATTCTCTTTTTGAACTCCTCTTTTTTCCTCACCAATTACTAGATGATAGTGATTTCTAGATACTACATCCTAAACGGATCTATAAGCTTAAACAGTTCACAAAGAGGACACACATCAGCATATTCACTTAGATGAACAGCAAGTGATTTTTATTTACTAATGGATAAAGAATGATGATGACATACCAGTCACTGGAGGTTTTCAGAAAGCAAGAACACTGTAAACCACGTTGTTAAAACTACATCAGCAAATTCAAAAGGAGAAGCAAATCTGCCTGCGGCATTCTGCTCTTGACATTTAATTACCCATGTTTCATACATCAGCAGTTTAATATGAAGTAAACTGAAATAAAAATTGCTTACTACTTTTGCTGTTATGTCTATGTTAACACTATTGTTTTATATTCCAGTAACAGGTAACTAATTTATGAGGACTCTGCTTCTTTCATGCTCTTATATAAAGGAGCTTTTAAACGTTAAGGCAATGTAGTGTAAAACTAAAACCTCTTTCTTGGACTTCTCTTTTTGATTGTCTAGTTTTTCATGTGAAACCTGTATTGTCTTAAGTAGTTCCTGAGGATACTGTAACTATTACCCTACATATGAAATAAATACCTTTGATATTTGGGTATCTACCTACAGAAGTCATTTTCAGTTTTCCATACACGTTATTATGGTCTTCATTATTTTAGGTAATTCAAACAGAACAGGAACGGAACATAAGCAAGAAATAGTCAAAACTGTAGCTGATTAAATTTGAGTGTCAGATACCCTCCCTGTACAGGCACTTTCCCTTAGAATGAGGGCAGGTCCTACACCCCTCTCTCCGCAACCGTATCAGCATGGCTTGAGTTGACTTGACATCCTCGTTTGCTATGTCTCTCTGCTCCATTGGGCTTTGTTCTGGCTTCAACTCATGCTTTGGTTTAATAACTGTACTCTGATTTATCATTTCCTTGACACAGCTGCTTGGGTGCAAACACAAAGGAAATAACCATCTGATGAGAATTTGGCAATGAACATGGATGGCAGTGGCTCAGGCAGAGCCTGATCAGCAATCATGGCTACAAATGGTTGGAGGTGACTGCTCCCCAAACCAGAAAAATGGCAACAGAAATGATTTGAATTGCTAGAAGCCTGGCCAAGTGTCATTGTAGGGCAAGATGACATGAAGCAGTGGGATGGTGGTGTCATGACTCAGGGCTCACCCCATACTTCCATACTGAGTTTTGTGTGCTCAAGGCTAGCTCTCTGACATAGCATAGGTGTTTAATCTTGGATCAGATAGAACTCTAGGCTGAATCTGCCCCCTCCAAAAAACATTTTGAGATGTTGAAACTGATGGATACCAGCAATTCAATTTACATTTCTATTGATAATTTTGACTCAGATCTGGAAGCTCAATGTATTGATTGAGATGATACATGAAGAAAGCAGTTGCTTCCTTGACAAAGAAATTAACAGAAAATAAAATTTCCATTTTTATCCATAACAGTGAGCAAGATAAGGCTGTTTAGTTCTTTGGAAGGCCACTACAAGACGAACTGCAGAGCACAAGAATTAGAAAATAAATACACAAACAAAAGAGCAGATGGGTTTCAGTAAGTTATTTTTCCTGTTTGACCTTTCTTGAGCAGTACAGTTTATGTAGAGGCTGAAAAAGCAAAACTGGCATCTGAAAATGTCTTGGTTACAGGATTCATGAAAGCTTATTTAAAAAATGGTGATAAATTGCATCCACCACTGCTGACTGGCTCCTTTGTTGCAAACAAGACAGCTATGACTGCAAGAGATGGTCTTGAATTTAACTGGCCATTTGCAAGCATCAATTTAAGCTTGGTACAGGTTTAGAAACTTCCATAATCAGGAATCAAGAACATGGTGACCAATAGCACAGCATGTAACAGATAGAAGGGTTTTGGTGATTTTAGACCATTGGAAAAGGTTACATACATGCTCCAGCAGCATGAGATTTCCTAAGGTCGTTTAACATTGATGCAATCAAATTCAAAGCTGAACTAGTAGTAAAACAGACTTCAACCTGGGGAGGAGGCAGAGACAACATACTCCAGTACACAGTTACCTAACAGTGCTAAAAAAGTTAATTTCTCAGAAATGGCATTCTGACAGAAGAAAAAGGCAATTAATTCTACTACACTGGCTCTGAAAGAGCTGTTAATAAGACTTTTCAGAATAGTTCAGCATTCATCTAGCAAACTACTGCAAAACTGAGACACTATTAAAAACACCACATATTCTTCCTCCCTCTTCTCTTCCCTTCTCTCTGCTACGACACTGCTGGAATAATGGATATTGATGTATATTCAGTGTGTTCCTCCTGCCAGATTTAGTATCAGCACAATTTATATCAGTGTGAAGGTGATAAAGGAAACCGAAGAGATAAAATATACTTTCATCTATGAAGGAAAGGGGCAACAAGGGCAATTATACCAACACAGCCATCATGGCATAAATGAACAAAAACAGTTCACAAATCCTCCTCTGCTTCCTTTTGTTATAACTTACCCCTACAGTGAAAACACTCATAGGGAATGAGATATACCAAAAGGAAAACGCGAAAGGAAAGAAAACAGGTCACGAAGATGTAAAATACCCCACAATGTCCACCGCATGCACATTTCATTATTCATGGACACAGCAATCTACAGTCTAGTTTTCCAAATGTCATTTTTAGATGCTAAACTTCTTCAAACCACAATTCAAGTTTGTTTGTTTCAATGACTGCTTTTTAAAGGTTTCCCGTTGTCACACAAGATACATGTTTAAAGAAGTAAGCAGTGCTCAATGTGTAGGAAAACAAAAATGTTTGCAATTTTCATCAATAGGTAAAGCAAACGAGACAGAAAGTTTCTCCTTTTTCTCTCCATTTCAGTCATCTCAAGGATACTTTGCATGGAGAAGAACTTTGTAAAACACGGATTCAATTAAAACCAAATTCACAGCATGATTTTCATGTACAGAACAACAGTTACTTATGAGTACAACGCAATGGTTAGAGCAAGTAACAACATAAACTGATGCAACTCTTCTAAAAATAAAACGTGCTTGGTAGGTTAAAAACACACGTCATGGTGTATATGATGCCTAGTAAACAGGGTGTGAATGAGTTATGTATGATGAAGGATTCCTTCATTCCTTCCATGGATACAAGAGTCAGGATGATGTTCCTCAATGCAGTGTGAAAGAAAAATATCTTGAGTGGTTCTAACTGAAAGCAGTGTTGCTGACTGATCTGACATAAATGATATGTTTTTACAAGGTTACTTGCGTGCTATTTTACTCATCTATGCACCTACACACTTACGACATGAAAATGAAACTTTTTAACAACCCTGAAAGCAAAAAAAATAAATCCAAGATATATATTCTACATTTGTACAGAAACTGTACATGGTGTGATATGACAATTATCTTAGCGATGGTGGCCTACTTTGCATACAGAAAACATAATGCTACAAGTAATTCTTAGGGGTAGAAACTCTGCAGATGAAGTGGTAGCTATACTGAACCTTAACTAGTTTCAAATTTAGCTGTAAGAAAGGAACAAGTGGACAACAGGTAACGCTTTTCAAGCTGTGTATGTTCTACAGCCTAACATTTTAAAATTTCATTATATATTTATATTTGACCCCTGCTTCCCCCCTGAGATTAACTGATTTTCTAATATTGTACACAAAACAGACAAGAAACAAATACTTACAGAGGTTAAAGCTTCCACATTGGCACCAGTAAGACACAGGAACCGGACAACATCAAGGATACCATTGTTTGCTGCAAGATGTAAAGGTGTTCTTCCGTACTAATGGTTGGAAAATAAAGTGTTATGTTAGTCAAATAACATCTTTCTGATTTTCTTGACTAATAATCAAACGTATTGTACAATTATAGGTACAGAAACACAGCAAAGTTCTTGCAAAAATGGTAAGAAAAAGTACTTTTGACTACTGCTTGAGCATAACTGCTTGAAGCTCAGTTGAAAACAGAGTCTAGATCGACTACTTTAAAAATGGGAAATGATCGTACAGTTAAATTCCCCACAGCTGCGGAGGAATCCTTTGCATTTTTGGGCTGTATTTGAGAATGTCTTGCTGAGTGTTGATAAATCTGATCGTGTTTTGCTTAACAAAATATGGACTAGTTAAGCAACACAGAGTCCTTAACCTTTAAAGCTCTGGACTCTATTCAAATCAAAGTATTACTGAAAAGTACATGTCCTCAGTTTCCTCCTCTACCCACAAGGAGTTAGAAATGAATTTAAGTACTCAGCATGAAGGAATTTGTGCTTTCACTGACAGAAGAAAAGTGCTGCAAGTATTCCTTCACCCATTTTTGCTTTTTCCCCCCAGTCTCTTCATTGACAACAGGTTTTCATGCCAGCCACTTCTTGTCTTTCATATTCATAGCTACTGTTAAAAATAACACTATCATACATTTTCTGCTTGTAAACCCCCTTACAACTTCTTCACACATTTTCTTACTTTCATACTGTTCTCCCTGTTTTAACCCTCCATTCAGAACCAAACTCACGTACTTATTTCACAAAAGAGTATTTGAAAGCAAAGCTAACTTCCAACCAACTGGAAACTGAAGAGATGCTTGCTTCTCAAAAATTGACACCTCAATTCAAATAAATGCATACGATGTTCTGCTGCATGTAGTTTGTGGAAGAAACCAACAGTGCCCTCAATTGGTATTACACACACGTCCAACAATGCCAGACTTGAGGACCAAGGATAGATGGTCATTATGTTAATTTACTCACATTACAGGGCTCACTGCTGAAGAGGACAAGTAGAAATAAATATCCTCTATTTTGCAAGACCTGAACTCACCCTTTCAAATAAAGTGCACTCTAAAAATCACTCCAGTATACTTGACTCCTAAAAGAATAATAGGACACAAAATCTAATCACAACTCCTATACCATGATCCCTTATCCACCAAACACTTAAAGGCTGACAGATTTTTCTGTGGTGTGCTTGAGGCCAGGCCACTGATGCCAGCTGAGCAATCTCACTTATGAAAAGAGGTGCTAATCCAGCCTTTTGCTGCATTAACTCACCTTCCCAAAATGTGTTCTCAGCAGTGGATCTGTATTTAATTGCATAGTCAATCATATTTAAGCTCAGAGGCAGGACTGGGGAGCTCATTATTGTAAGTTTTTTGGCTTGGCAGCTGACGATTTTAATTATTAAAACAAAAACTGATTTCTCTGGACAACCCTCAAGCCAAAAGCCCTACAACTTTAATCATCTAGCTAATGTAGAGAAGGTCAGAGCTTTTGTAAAAAATGGTAGTGTTCATTAGTAACATGTTATTGATAGAAAAATCAGAAAAAAAAAAAAAAAACAACAAAAGAACTACAACACTGGAACTAAACAAATCACAGGTTCCTACAAAAGATTCCTACAAAGAGCTTTTAAACTTTTCAGCATATAAAAATTAAATAGGCCAGAGAAAGACATTCGAAACCAAATACTAAGCCCCTAGCTCCACTTTTTGTTGTAAGTATAATGGCTGACCTTAAGCTTACTCAAATTAGCTACATGAAAATTTCCTGAAACACTTACTTTCACCTAAACATGCATAGGAGGAAAGCCAGAATGTTAAACCTGTACAGTATCAAATCTACTCATCACATACCCTGCAACAATTACACAAGAAAAGAAGCCAAGAAAGCACTAGTATCTCAAAATTTATAGACAGGCTATTAAACTTTCTCTTTGGAACGTGCTTACTACAGTTGTTGACATTCCACATTTTTACCAGGCAGCAGCCCAGCAATATGCATTGGGATCAACATTTTAAGAAGTTTATCATTTGACAAGTATTTCTGCAGTTGTCACATGTATGCAATAGAATGAGCAGCAGGACACTTCCCCAAAAGAACCTTACTTAGTCTGCTGACTTCAACTTTTGAACGTAATTTTACATTTAACATTTTAATCCTGAGAATTCATGTGTTCTGCTTGTGACAACTTCTTTTACATATAAATTAATTCTATTCTATTCTATTCTATTCTATTCTATTCTATTCTATTCTATGCTATGCTATGCTATGCTATGCTATGCTATGCTATGCTATGCTATGCTATGCTATTCTAAAATAAATATCAGGATTTATTTTAATTAATCAACTCAAGACAAAAAAAAACAAACATAAACCAGCCAACATAACATGCATTTTTATTACTAGCAACAGAATCTGCACTTTATTTAAATCACTTGTTAGGTGACAGTGCAGATCTGTTCACAAATTTGGAAGAATTCAAAGCAGCTTTTTCATTAAAAATGCACCAGTCTCCAATTCTACAAGCAATTTCGCATCATTAAATCACATCAAATCAACAGCTGTTTGGGCTACCAGAGCATTTCATCTGTTCTTCAGCACCTAAGATGTAATCTGCATTAAAAAAAAAGCTATGTGGCTAGGGAAGCAGGTTGGTATATACTTCAACATTAGTAGCAAAGTACATTGTAATAACTAATTCATTTGGGCTCTTTCTTCATGGACCTTTAATTATCTATTGTCATGGTTTAACCCGGCCGGCAGCTAAACACCACGCAGCTGTTCACTCACCCTCCCCCCTCCCTCTCTGGGACGGGGGAGAGAAATGGAAAGTGAAGCCCGTGAGTTGAGATAAAGACAGTTTAATAAGACAGGAAAATAATAATAACAAAATAATAATAATAACAATAATAATAATAATAATACAATGGTGATAATAGGAAAGTAATAATAATATGTACAAACAAGTGATGCACAATGCAATTGCTCACCACCCGCTGACTGATGCCCAGCCTAACCCCGAGCAGTCCGGCCCCCTTCCCCCGGCTAGCCACCCCTATATATTGTTTAGCATGACGTCAGATGGTATGGAATACCCCTTTGGCTAGTTTGGGTCACCTGTCCTGGGTCTGTCCCCTCCCAGCTCTTACTGCACCCCCAGCCTGCCTGTTGGCAGGACAGAGCAAAAGGCTGAGATGTCCTTGGCTTGGTGTAAGCACTGCTCTGCAACAATTAAAACATCAGCATGTTATCAGCACTCTTCTCATCCTAAGCCAAAACACAGCATTCCACCAGCTACTAGGAAGAAAATTAACTCTGTTCTAACTGAAACCAGGACATCTATTTAACTGAAACAGCTAAGTTTGCAACATGAATAATTTAATGCTTTGCAGTTGGCTTTTTTAAGAGAAAAAAAAATGGAAGAAAAAATATTCTGATAGGGGAGGTGGAAAAGGTCATCTAATGCAGTAGGCGAGCTCTTAAATATAGTAGTTCAGTACCAATATTCCAATATTCCACCTACCTTATTAGCAACATCCAAATTACAACCTGCTTCACAAAGTGTCATCACAATAGGAACATTCCCATCTTTGCAGGCTACATGCAGAGGAGCGTTACCATGTCTGTCCTGGAAATCTACAAAGCATCCTTGACTGATGAGGGTTTTAACTACTTCTATTTGACATCTTCTCACAGCAAGGTGTAGGGCTATATGGCCATCCTGAAATCGCAAGACAACTTGTATGTGAGATTTCAATATTGCTGAAAATCAAAGTGTTTTTTGACAAAGAGTCAAAATCATTTCATGGAAATTGTGTGCATCTCCTTGCCTCAAGAATCAAAATGTTTTTGTTTTTTGGGGGGGAGGGGAGCGTGGGGGCGGACGAGCTGTGGAGGGGAAGAGCAGGGGTGGAAGCAGGGAGATGCACAATATTTGGCAGAACAAATCAACGACAGGATGAAAACAAATTTATATTAAGCCACCAGACTTTGCAGTGGAATGGATGAAATGTAAATACACATTCTCTACCAAAGACTTCCCTGAGGAGTGGGAGAGTGACCAATTCTAACAATCAGCTGAGTATTGTAGACCACTCGAGTGCTTACTAACAGAAGCTTGTGATGTGGAAGTCAAGCAATCTGCTTAGTGATCAGTCACTTTAGAGACACAGCTTCCTCTCTTTGGAACAACGTATACGCAATATAACGAGAACATTTACTTCTTTTAGAAGCAAAAACATTTTACTGAATATGTTTTAGTTACTAGCTAATAACTATCAGCAATAAGCTAGCTATAAGGACTAGCATAGCAGAAGTATAAGCAATGAAATGCAAAGCTAATTTTCACATAGTGAGAAACAAAGAATTATTCAAATGGAGTCATATTTTAAATAGCTGGAATTTGCTTATTGGAAATGGATGTGAATCAGATGACCCATAGGAATCAAAGGCAAACCACAATTTAATCCTTTTTTCGCTTAGTAGCTTGCTGCCAATTACAGAACCCAATGTTCCTTCCTTTTTCCATAGAGAATGTTATTCATAAGGTGGTAATTGATAAGGTGATAATGAATCGGAAAAAAACAATGATGGAAAAATAATCAGCTGGCAGCTTTCCAGACTATTGCAGTCATCCATATTCTCTGTATGAATTACTTAGAAAACTCACGTCATAAAAACAATGCTGGATTGCAACATTCACGTGAAGCAATTCTCAGGTACAGCTCTGTGGCACCTGTGAGCTCTGGAGGCAGCTCATTCATCCCTAACTAACCTTGTCCGTTGCATCAAGGTCAGCTCCATGTTCTGCCAAGCATTCCACAATATCATGGTATCCCCTAGCAGATGCTGTCAGGAGTGGAGTCTCTCCTTCCTTGTTTTTAATGTTTACATTACAACCGGCTTCACAAAGTGCTTTGGCAACAGAGTGGTAGCCATGCCAGGCAGCACAATGCAATGGGGTTTCTTCTTCCTAGCAACATGGGAAAAAAACATATAAAAAAATAGAGCTGAAACAAATGCTAGGAAAAGCAATTCCCCACCTTAACTTAGAGAGACAGGAAGATGACAGGTAAGAAAAAAGTCAGTCTATCAAATAAGCCCTGTAGAAAGATGTGGTAAATTCAAATGCTGACATTCTCAAAGCAAGAATAATTCCTGCTGACACTCTTAAGTGATTACAATGACGCAGTAGATTTTCATCATTACCTGGATTCTGGGAGCCTGTATTTCTCACCGTAAGGCTATCTATTGACAACATCCTGAACGTCTGAAATATTAGTCTAGATATTTCCTTGCTGCTAAGGCTAACTATCTTGGCTCTCCTACTTGAAAATAGATCCTCATTCATAAGCAACTTCTACATCCTGTGTGCTAAGGGACTAAACCGGTGTTTAAAACAGATCACTCGCCAAGGAGACACAAAATCCCACTAGACTTGCAGCTTGAGGCAGATCACTCTGCTTACTGTCTTCAAAGCACATCTAAATGATTTAGGAGTGTAGGCAGTGACTTGGGTACTTAGAAACCTGACTTTTCTAAATGCACATCACAACAAGCTTTTGAAACTGTATGCATTTTGAGCTGTTTGAGTTCAGCTGTGACTGCGTCTAATTTACTTTTTTGTTTGAACCAGGAAGCTTCAAAACTTTCATCTCCAAAGCTCTGTACTTCATGACAGGTACATGGAACACCATTAAGAAACTACTGAAAGTATTGATTTTGTAGCCCAGTACAAAGCAAGGAGGCTTAAAAAGCAGAAAAAGTAATTCTATCAAAATCTAAGAAATGGGATATCCTTTCAGTACTTGGCAAATAACAATGAAGAGACAGATAGTGCATATAATATTGGAAGATTTGGACTGTATGCAAGATTTCTGTAAAAATCCAAGGAAAAAGTTGAACCGCATATCCTGTGGTTCTTTGGCTTGCTGCTGCTTCAACAATAAAAAGGTAGTCCTAGAGGATGCAGGACTTTGGAAGGCTCATGGAATTCCCCCCTACAGTAGACTATCAATGAAATTTGGGTCAAATGCATGGTTTGTTTGTTTGTTTTTCCCCTCTATGAAGCCCTTTCTCTCTTGTTTTCTCACAAGAGTTTCTAGTTCAGAGCTCACAGGAAGAAAAACAACACAAAAAAAACCCATACGTTATTTAAAGGAGCCCTCCTGAGCGCTCCTCTCATTTTCAATATTGGCCACTTGTCACTTCCAAAATCTCTCATGCCCTGTAAAAAGAATCCGAAATCAAGGCAACAACTAACAAAAAGTGTTAGCTGAACTCACAGGGCACACAGTCCCACCCACACCTTCATTATGTGGGATTTCTCCATCTTTGAGATTTCAAGAAAATCTGTTTTAGGAATACAGCAGTGGTTGGTTCATGCACTCTGTTTTTGAATAGTCTTCATTTATTAAGAGGTATCAAAACCTCCATAATTCTTCTCCCCTCCCTCCCCCTTTTTTTTTTTTTTCCAAATTCAAACATGCCAAGACAAGACTAAGAGTTTTCACCACTCATAGTAAAGCTGTGTTTGTATAAGTAAAACAGAAAGTGCCTATGACTCACCTTGTCTTGAAAGTTTGGATTGGACCCAATACTACAGAGAAACTGAACAACATCCACGTGCCCATATCGAGCTGCAACATGAAGAGCTGTCTCCCCAGACTGCAATTAGAAAAGAACATACCAGTGTAATTTCCTATGTTGCCCCCAGAGATAAACCACCATGTACAGCCTGAATGCCTGTATGCTGCATCGGCTACTCCACTCTTCCTGTACCCTAATGCCACAGCTGAAAGTCAGCAGAGACCTCCAGCTCACAAACTGTAGTTGTATCTGACAGTTATGACACCATCTGACAAGGTATTTCTTCAAAGGCCTTCCTCTTCCAGAACTCATTTTCCTACTTAATTTACTCAAGATTGCAGCCATAATGGGAATTCTGAGCAATATGAGTAGGCAGATGCATGCACAATTGGCACTGGAACATGCATGCAATTTCTGTTCAGACTACCATCCAACTCTGTACACATATGTGTAAGGATGGGCCTAACACTTTGGTGCATTCTGGCATATTTTGGTCATTACATGTAATTATTTGCAAACTTTTGCTGCAATTATATTAAAAGGAAACAGTATTTATGTTGCGAGAGTAGCCTATCTTCTAGTAGTCCTATCAGGAGTGGAGCACTAACACTGCTAATATGCCTTGCCTTGCGCTAGTTCTATGAACAAAGTAAGCCAACTACATTTCACAAGTGTATCTGCTTCTATACTGGAGCTTTGGCTAACAAAAACATTGATATGGTATAAGATTTTAACAGCAACTATCTTTTAGGGCCTATGTTGCTCAAGTAATACTGCCAGAGACAAGGTAACTGCTCATCAGCTATAAATTATTAAGCTTCATTATACTCAACTTAATAACAGCCAAATTTACTTGTCAGACAAAAGTGATTTTCAATCAAGAGGAATGAAAAACAGAATCACGATCTTACCCTGAGATCCAATATGAAACCAAGTGTTCATATGAAAATTAATTTAGGTTTGTACTTCCCCACCTACCCACCATGTACTCACCACATTTATATTCATGTTTGGTTAACATCCGTCAGAAGAATGATCAGTACTTCCAGCTACTTAAAAGCTGTGTTATCACAGCCTTACATGTCAGCTTATAAAACCCAACTAAATAATCCAGTCACATTCTTAAGATTGTGGCACGTCTGAAAATCATTCCGATTGAAAGACCTCTCCCCCTGCTAAGATAAAGCTATTAAAAAAAAGGCTCTCTGCATAGAAGACGAAAATAATTTTGTTCTTACCTTATCCTTGACATCCAAAGGACATTTATTCTCACTGAGAAATTTCAGTGTTTCTACATGACCATGTCGAGAAGCCCAATAGATTGCATTAGATCCAGCCTGTCCAAAATGATTCATTATAGATATCAGTGATCAATTTAGAATCCTAATTCTAGACCTTCATTGAGATACGCACACATATACATGTGCACAAATACATTGAACAGCTCAGATTCATAACAGTAAATATGAACTAATCAAACGTAACATATTCAGTTTTTTTTTCCTTCAAGTTGGTTCAACAACTGCACATACCAACATCACCGCTCCTCCCACCCCCACAAGGATAATTAGCAGGATAACTAACTCTATGCAAGGAAAATCCTTTTCATCCTTGTAAGGGAGATTTTGAGGAAGTCATAGGATAAATACCTTTGTGCTGTTTACTTTACCATCAGTTTGGTTGAGAAGCAGAGAGTGTTCCAAGTTCATTTTAAATGAGCTATAGATCATTAAAAGACGTTTTTAAAGAGCACTTGTTGGAAAGTGTACGCCCCTGTCACATACGAATTTCAGTTGTGCCATTCCCCATCACTAAAATGTGCTCTTATCATTCCATACTAAACAAGTTCACCAGTTTGTTTTAGGGCAGTCACTAATTTGAAGTAATTGAGTCAATTTCATATGCAAGAACTACATGTTAAGATTAGAGATTAATTAAGATTATTCAAATTACAGTGGCTAATAAAGTGATCAAAATCAGAGAATATGCACTAGAAACAACTGAAGTTATTGAAGATTTGCTTTTATCTTTTTGCTACAGAGACTTGTGAATAACTTACAGAACAGGCTCTACAACCCAAATTTTTATTTCCAATAAAAACTAGTCCCAACTGCTTGCTCTACTTTAACTCTACTGGAAAACAAAAACTTATACAGAACGGTAACAAAGCAGAACACTTACCTTATCTTGGACATCAATACGGGATCCACGTTTTAGAAGCAACTGAAGCATCTGAATGTTTCCACAGCCAGCAGCAATGAGTAGCGGAGGTGTTCCATGCTAACAATGAAATACAAGCAAGAACAATGTTTTTTAATTTTTGAAGCATTAAGAAAAGCAAATGGAATCAAAAAAAGGCAGTGAATGGCATATCTCTGGATCTCCAGTTTCAAAGAAGTCCTCAGGGAATACTGTATAGTAAATAATTAATCCCTTTGTCCAAATAAATTTATCACATACCAATTTTCCACATTTTGGGGGTGAAGCCACATTTACTAAATGATACACCGCATACTAAAAGCATCCTTTGCAAAGCAGAGATACTAACATTAAGCTCTCAGTTAGCTAAATTTGGCAAGAACATTCCCCTTTGCAATTTCTTTCTAATTACATTTTAAATAGCTTGAAAGAGAAAGTAGAAAAGAGTACAGGAAGAATATCTAAGTTTTGGCCACCATACCTCAAAAACACAACCCATCAGCAACATATTAGAAAGTTAAATGGGCTGCAGCATTAAAACAAAAAATATAACTCTTATTTGAAAGGTTTGGGACCTCTTCACAGGAAAATAGTAAATGTTTCACTTTTACAGTACTCTTCATGAATACTTCTTAAAGCATTTTATAATGAATATCGGTATAATCATTCAAAAAAGTAAAAACGAGAGAAGATTTAACAGTTAAACAACAGAACCAGCAACAGAACCCTGGTGTCAGTTCCATTAGTACTTCCATTAGTATAGCAGGATAATGAAATACTTCTGTAGGCAAGTCATTATGTTTCTAAAAATGAATGGCACAATCTAATGCTATGTTCACGTATCTAACTTCTGCTGTATTGGACCTTTGCTCCTAACAGCGCTTCGCAAATTAAGTTTTGTCAGTCTGTTTCTTCATAGATGTTCACCCATCTTCACCTGCTGTAAGAAACAATTGCAAACAAAAGCAAAGGCTGATATTCAAAATACCAGAGCTCTTTTCAGTAGATTAGATTAATACTTTTTCAAGGGCTTAGAATTTCAAAAACACATTTTGTGCTCCTTTTTTGAGGTAGTTTGAGAAGACTGTAAGCAGAACATATTAAAATTTCCCCTAAAGAAAGGCAGAGTAATTTAACATCCACTTGACATTTCTTTTTTATTTCAGGTGTTACACTTCTATTACAGCCACATTACTCTATTCAACAGGGTGAGAGCTAGTCCCCCACCCACCTCAGCACAGACCCACACTCTACCTTGTTTGGTTGATTGACATCATAATTTGTCAGCGATCCCAGAAGGTGCTGTAATCCAGGAACATTGTCATCATTGATGGCATGAATAATAGCTTTCATCACAAAAGAATCTTCCTCATCCTTGTAATTAAAGAGAAAGAAGAAAAACTTAGCTTCAAGAAAAACAACCCCTCTCCATCTCTACAGTTGCCAAGACACTGAAAAATTTTAAAAAGTAAAATTTTAAAAGTCTTCAGCTGCAAGTTGCAATCCTTCATAAAGCGTCTAGCTGAAAGGCACACACACGCTGCTTGAAAACCCACACCAAAACCCCCCATACCTCTTCTAACACAGTATTTCATCAATAGACCCAGTATCCGCTGAGATTCAAAGCAGGGTTTCTTTTACTAGATGTACTTTTTTCTTCCTCCTTGGACTTTCACGAGATGCAACACTCGCATTAAGCAACACCAATCACAAGCATGTCTCCAAAGGGGAACGGTTAAAAACCTACAACAACACTTGAACACACAGCCCTGTGGTGCCGGATGGGATCCGCCCAAGGGTGCTGAAGGAGCTGGCAGAAGTGCCCACCAAGGCACTTACAATAATTTACCAGCTAGTCCTGGACAACCAGGAGGGTACCAGTTGATTGGGGGCTGGTGAATGTGATGCCTAGCTACAAGAAGGGCAGAAAGGAAGATCTAGGGAATTACAGGCCTGTCAGTCTGACCTGGGTGCCAGGGAAGGTGATGGAGCAGATCATCATGAATGTCATCACACGACACATACAGGACAATCAAGGTGACCAGACCCAGTAAGCATGGGTTTATGAACCCATGCTTGACTACCCTGATCTCCTATGACAAGATGACCCACATGGTAGATGAAAAGGCTGTAAATTTTGTTCACTTGTACTTCAGCAAGGCATTCGATACATTTTTCCATAGCCTTATCCTGGAGAAACTGGCTGCTCTTGGCTTGTACAGATGTACACTAGCTAAAAAAATGGCTGCATGTCTGGGCCCAAATGGTCTTTGTGAATGGATTTAAATCCTTTTGGTGGCCAGTCACAAGTGGTGTTCCCTAGAGCTCAATACTGGTGCCAGTTTTGTTTAATATCTTTAATATCTTTTGTTTTAATATCTTTATCAATGATACTGATGAGGGGACTGAGTAAGTTTGTGTATGTCTCTAAGTTGGGTGGGAGTGCTGTTCTCCTTGGGTGTAGGAAGGCCCATCAGAGTGATCAGGATAGGCTGGATTGATGTGCCAAGGCCAACTGCATGACATTCAGCAAGGCTAAGTGTCAGGTCTTGCACTTGGGTCACAACAACCCCATGCAATGCTACAGGCTTGGGGAAGAGTGGCTGGGAAGCTGCCTAGCACAAAAGGACCTTGGGGTGCTGGCTGACAGCCAGCTGAACATGAGCCAGCAGCATGCCCAGCTGGCCAAGAAGGCCAACAGCACCCTGGCTTGCATCAGGAATAGTGCAGCCAGCAGGACCAGGGAGGTGACCATCCCCCTGTACTCTGCTCTGGTGAGGCCGCACCTTGAGTGCTGTGTTCAGCTTTGGGCCCCTCAGTACAAGAAGAGCATCAAGGCCCTGGAGTGTGTCCGGAGAAGGGCTACGAAGCTGCTGAAGGGCCTGGAACACAAGTCCTGTGAGGAACAGCTGAGGAAACCAGGGCTGTTCAGTCTGGAGGAGGCTGAGGGGGAACCTTACTGCTGTCTGTAACCACCTGAAAGGCGGCTACAGTGAAGAGGGTGGTGGTCTCTTTTCTCAGGTGACAAGTGATAGGACGCAAGGCAACAGACTGAAGTTACACCAGGGGAGGTTTAGATTGCATATTGGGAAGAATTTCTTCACAGAAGAGGTGGCGAGGCATTGGAGCAAGCTGCCCAGGGAAGTGGTGGAGTCACGATCCCTGGAGGTATTTAAGAGATGTGTGGATGTAGTGCTTAGGGACATAGTTTATTGGTGAACTTGTAGTGTTAGGTGGCTGTTATGATCTTAAAGGTCTTTTCCAACATAAATGGTTCTATGTGATAGAAACATTAAAAAAAAAAAAGAGGTACACAAATAAGAAAATGCAGAATCAAGCTTTCTGCTATCCAGGGATATGCTGCAGGAGATGTACTTTTGACCTAGTTTTCGTCTATTCAAATGGACCGGGTAAGAATCTGGAACATAAATAATGAGCCTGGATTCCTTTGCAGACATAACTATTTTTCATCCATGCACTAAAATGTCAGAGAAATGAAATTCACTGAGCCCAATATTTGAACCACTAATCTTCTCTCTCCTGAGGTTTCTGATTTTTAGAACACTAACGTTACACTACAATTCCTTCTGCTACAGGTGTGAAATGATGATGTAGTGTTAAAAGGCATAGTGACAGCTGACAAGCTAGAATGGGGGAGGCAGGGAAAGTAGGGGAAGAGGATAGAATGTAGAAGCAGAAAGACAGGAGGAGTAAAATAGAAAGAAGTGTGGGATTACACAGGAGGGACACAGAAAAGATAACAGGAATAAAAAATGTGTTGCAGCATTTCTGAAGTTTGATCCTCATAATGCAGAGAACAGATGAAGTTACCCAGCTCTAAACATGTTAACATACATACATCGCTGATCACAGGGAATTTGTGAAGCATGTATTGAAATCTGGAGAGTAAGCTAAATAAGAATGCTTTTGGATTTACAAGCATTTGTAATTTCAAAGCATACAACAATTGCTCCTGACTACTTAAATCCAGTAGACATATACAACCCCAGAGACTGAATACTGGCCAACTCTAGAATTTCATTCTTAAATAACTGCTTACTCTGATACTGCTGGCTAGCATTCATTGCATCTACGGGGACTCAATAATTCTGAATACTCTGTTAAAAGAAACGCAGTACTGTTTAATGCTGCACAGTGCCATGAAAAAATCAGATGCAACCTTTTCACATTGTAATTACTACAGTACTAAAATTCCTCCTGAACAAAACGTAAAAAACAAGATAAGCCAATTTCAGGCTCTAGCTATCAGCTTCAATATGGTAGTTAATAAATGAAATTTCAAGGCTTTTGTTATGCAGAACGTGTTATACAGATAACTGACCTTTGTAGCCTTAAAATCTCCATTTTCCAACATACGAGTTTAATTAATCCTTCACATTTACAATTGTCCAATATTCTTGTTAGAATAATTTCAGAAAATGTTGTTTCAGATGTATTAAGACTTTCTAATAATGTAAATATTCACTTACCAGAGTATCATCACTCCTAGCGACACTCATATTACTTCTGGACAAGAAGGATCTTGATAATCTTTGGCACAAGGATATTAAGCGCACTGATTGCTTTTTAAAAATAAGAAGAGAAAATCTTCATTAAAAAAAAAATCAGAACAGAATACTTATGATAGAATGCTATTGCAGAGATTTTAAAGGAAGACTGTCATATTAGCATCACAGACAGGAGTTTGACTTTGACCTCTCCCCCATCTACTTTTTATGTTGCATTTGAATCTTCAATTTCATTTAGAATTTATAATACAAATAGGCTAGTCATGTGTGTGAGCAAAAATACATATTTTTGGATTGCTACTATTTCACAAAGCTGTTCAAATTCACAGCAAAACAGTATTATATCCTTTTATTTACACTGAAAATATTTAAATGAATGGATTTTAAAGCACGTAAACACAGAAAACCTAAAATGAGCACAAAATAGCTGACACCATTCCTTTTTTATTGTAATATGTTTTTTAAGATACTCCTAGACCTACCATTTTATTCTAGAGAAGCAAATTAATTTTCCAATTTCATAAAACTCTGTTCACCTAACAGAGGCACTAAAACTAGCAAAAGAAAAAAAAAGTACATAATTAACTGGATATTTTGTGCTGTTGCTCAATGGCTTAGCACAATCATCCTATTTCCTGGCCTCTCTGGCAATCAATACAACTCCTTTTCTAATAATAAGGACCTCTGTTGTCTCATGTTTCACTCTACTCATGATAAACAATAGTCCTGTCCTTACTTAGTATCAGTGTGAACTCCCCAGTGTATGTGTTGAAGAAGGAGCACTTTCAGCTAATATCTTGCCCCATTTCTGGAAAGATGAAATGATGCTTTCTTGTAAGCATGTTGGCAGTGTCAGAGCAAAAATCCTTTGCAAAAGGGACCAGTTTTCCCTTTTTTATACCAACACCCAAAACTTTGTTTGGGTGTTGGTATACCTGGTAGGAATAATTAATTCTGCGAGGGCTGCTTAAACAATCCTTGATTTACTGGAATTACTGCCACAGTAACATACATCTACGCACAGGAGTGTCTTTTTTCTGTAAACATTAGCAAGACAGATGATGACAGAACACAACTAGATGCATAAAACAAACACTCCACACTAACATTTCTATGCAGATCGTTAACAAAGAAGCCTTCTCCCACATCAACATGCTCAAGCACCTAATTTATTCCAAATGACATAGGAATGGGTTCTTTCTTCTCCAATCTCAAAGGCACTGATTGGAGCAGGTAGGCACTACGGTGTTTGTATGTCACCAATACTCTGAAGATTTATTGAATGACTTACTTTCCATTTTCGTCGTGCTGCAAACCTTTTGAATTTCTCCATATTCACTGCAGATGCTTTTCTGCTAAGTGCTTGCTGGGTATCTTTAGGCTATGAGCAAAAGTAAAATAAAGCTGTGAAATACCCCATAATTACAACAACCAGAACTTTCATAAAGCATCTTCCTATTGTCTTTCAATGACAGCTTCCACTTACAATTACTTTATTATTACACTGTGATGATATTTCTATAATGTAAGTGCATATTTTAACATCCGCAGCCTTGTAAGGCATGCAGATGCCCTAAAGAAAATCTAGACATAAGAACATTTCAAGCAATGCTAATTTTTGTTGCTGTTGTTTTAAACAACAACAAAAAGCCAACACCAGTAGAATGTTTAGCTTTATCCTTAAACTCCCTCTGTGATGGAGGAATTGTATATAATTTCTAAGATACATCTTGTCTTCTAGGAAAATTTCCTGGCTGATTTTAAGTACAGCCTAACTTTGTTCCAGTCTCAATTTCATCAGCTGGACGCTGCTGGTTCCAAAGAAAAATCATATCCCACCTGTCTGTGAAGCAAACTCTAAGGCTGCACCCTTTGAACTTTTTCATAGGCTAGTATGATGCACCAGTAACCCGTAAGATATACCTAACAGCGTTGCATGATAGGAAACTTGAAGTCATTTTTATCAAGACATATAGGTAAAAGTAGGGAGGGGAAGATGGAAAAGAGGCTATGAACAGTGGAGGGGGCAGGAGGGGAACATCTGGAAAATTAAGATTAAAAAGGTACATAACGTGGTACAAAACAACAGATCCTGTTGCAGGACTGGAAACCCTGGTTTCCACAAACTTAGACAGTGCTCACTCTACTGGTTTAAAAATCACTTCAGCATGTCTCCATTTTCTTTACAACTGTACTCTTTAAGGTTAACCCATTAAAAAGTCAGCAAAGCAGAAGGCATCAGTACTTCTTCCAGTAACATCTGTAGTTTGGCATATTGCTATAGAAGCATCTGCTCTAGGATGCTGAACCATGAACTGGAGTGGCAGTGGCATGGAAATTCTGCCTCTGGTTCTTTGGAAAGTGAGAAGGGGTCTTAGTGCATCCCCAAGACTTGACAAATCATTACCACTGTAGACATTTACTATTCACAACCAGAATAGGAATTGAAAAATAAAGTGATGTATTACTGCACACTTCAAGAAGGTCGATAGGTCCCATTTTCTCCCCACTCAGCCTAGAAACACCACAACAGCTTGACCCAAAGTGGGAACACTCAAAGTGGACCACTGCCCCACATCAACTGTTGTCTTCAGACTAAAGGGGGAGGAAGGACAGAAGAAAGATGTCCCTTTTACACCTAATCTAAATAAGGAGATTAGAAGATGACAAATGGACTGGATTCAGAGAATGTATTTTTGTCAGTATAATGCTCTCTGAACATTAGGTTCTCTGATTGAGGATAATTTTTATCTTAATAATAGACTGCCATGCTTGCCTATTGAGAACTTAAATAGAGTGTATGTTAATGAAGTCCACATACTAGTTTTCACACAGACAGCCTTCCAAAGCAGTAGGATATATTTAACAATTATGCCAATTTTCCTTTTGAAGACTTTGTTAACTTAAAAAGTGAAAGTGGAATATGAAATGAAGAATGATTAAAAACAGAACAGAGAGTGAATCACGTGCTAACCTTGATCCAAGGATGCAGCAAACTATCTTGAATAGTCATTCTCTTCCTTTAATAGGAGAAAAGATAGAAGTGTTTCAGGTAGTTTAAAATATATAATGCTATATATTTATTAAACTAACATTGTGAAATACAATTTAACTTGCAATACTGGAGCTGTTTCAGGCTGCAACAGCACATACACAAGAGGAACGACTCACTTTGGATCCTTAACTAGAAGTCTTCGTATAAAATCTTTAGCTAGGGCACTGGTATTACTGAAGAATTCTTCTTCAAACTCATAATTCACAGCAGACACATTTGCTAACGTTTCCTGCTTGGTTTCTCCAAGAAACGGTGATGCACCACTTAGACTGCAGAAACACAGAACATTCCTCACATTACATGTTGAAAAACTGCTGTTTCAACCCTCTCAGATCAAAAAACAGCAGAAAGTAAACATGTTTTGTTTTTTTTTTTTAATTGATCTAGGACTGCAAATGTATTTTCAGAAGATTTGATCTAACAGGGCAAAAAGCTTTTCTGCAATTTCAGAGAATATTGATTAAGATAAAGCCCCCCTGTGGAATGAGACCTACAGATCTGATGGCAGCTTCCCATGCTATCTCAGTGCTGACTAATGGCCATTCTGATCAATAACTATACTACTGCTTTTATGATCAACTTGAAACATCCCGTGCTACCAAAATGGCTTGAGTTGTACAGACACCACCAATAACCCCAAAATAAAAAACTAGCATTTCTAAGAACCAACCATAGACTTTGGTACTTACAGAATGTAAGTTATTACACCAATGCTCCTGGAGTGATAAGAAAAAAAAAGGGGGGGGAGGGGGAGAGAAACAGATGGAGGGAGAGAGAAAGGAAAAAAATAAGGTTAGAACATAAGAATAATAATGAGATTTATTTCAAATAAGATCCAGTAACTCACCACATATCAGCTTCAAGACCAAGAGGTTCATAATTTACTATTTCAGGAGCTAAAGGAGAAAATAGGTAGATCAGCATATAGTCAATGAACAGATCCATTTCACTCTGAGCCTATATATGTTAGAGATAATAAGCTAAGATGCTGATAGATAAAAATACCTTTAATGAAAATCAAAGTCAGGACTGAATGCTACCAATTCCTTAGTTAAATGTCACGAAGTACACACAAATTACACAATCTGTAACTTGGCCAAAACAAGCTAAGCCAACATTTGCTGTTTCATAGCTTGAGAAAGAATAGTTTGAAGAAACAATTTTCTCACCAACAAACTCTGGCGTTCCAAAGATATTCTTGAATTCATTTCCAAAGTCAATTTTGTGTGCTAAACCAAAGTCAATAATCTTGATTCGAGGCTTCGGTACATTCCTGTCCAACAACATTATGTTTTCAGGCTTTAAGAAGGAGGAAAGGAGAGAAAAAAAGATTATACATAGGTACAACACATCTGATACATACTAGCACTTTTCAGCACTGAGCACTTCTCATTTCCGCTTTCAGTCTCTTGAAATATGTCATCAGCAGAAAATTCCTGCCTTCTCCTATCAACATCTAACATATCCTAAAAATTAACTACAGTAAATCAGGATTCCGTGTTGATGACAGACTGGTGTGGTTTCTAAGATTTTACCTCTTTTGGATACAACAGTTGCAGTTTTCATTTGTACAGACCCAAGTGAAACACACTGTCTACAGTAAAGATCACAACTCCTGTGCTAGGTCCATTGCAGTAGCGCTGGGAGCTTGGAGGAAGCAAAGTTGTAAAACGTTAACATTACCCCCTGGAAGAGATTTCTTTCACAGAGATCTCCTACACAGTATTCTTTGTAGAGATTTATACCGTGGTGTGCTCTGGATTTTGGTGAAAATAATGCTGATAAAACAGCCATGCTTCAGTTGTTGAAGAGGAGTGCTTGCACTGAGTCAGGGATTTTTCAAGCTTTTTATATTGCCCTGCCAGGGAGGAGGCTGGGGGTGCAGAAGGAGCTGGGAGGGGACACAGCCACAACACCTGGCCCAGGCTGACCAGATGGATGTTCAATACCCCCTGGCATCAAGCTGAACAATAAAACTGTGGGAATGAAGGAGGGAGGGGGCAACATGTTCAGATGGCACTTGTCTTCCCGAGAAACCATTATGCACGTTGAGCGCTGCTTTGCTGGAAGTGGCTGAACACCTGCCTGCCAGTGGGAAGCGGCAAATGGATTCCTTGTCTGGCTTTGCTTGTGTACTCAGCTTTTAATAAAGACAGTAAACTGTCTTTATCTCCACCCATGAGTTCTTGCTTTTTCACCTTTCCAATTCTCTCCCCCATCACAGCAGGTGACACGCAGTAGGATGGTAGGAAACGGTCTCAAGTTGCGCCAAGGGAAGTTTAGCTTGGATATGAGGAAGAATGTCTTAAAGGAGAGAGTGGTCAGGCATTGGAACAGGCTGCACAGGGAAGTCGTGGATTCACCTCCCTGGAAGCAAATTAAATAAAGCGATGTGTGGACATGGCACTAAGGGACATGGTTCAGTGATGAGGATTGGTAGGTCAGGTTGATGGTTGGACCCTTGAAGGTTTTTTCCAAACTAAATGATTCCATGATTCTGTAAGCTGGCATGCTCTTCAGAGCTCTATCCATTCAGAGCTATATCCATACTGCTCACACTGTAAAAAAGTACTTCTGGAGCAATGAATAACAGCTCTTTCTCATTACCCTTCTTTTACCTCTCTTCCTCAATCACAGGGGCTGGTATGCAGGTGAATGTGATGGTAAACCACATGCAAAACAAATTTTCTTCTCTTTTCCTTATTAGATATCGATCGCATACTTTTACTGCTCTTGCTCATTCCTTGATCCACATATTCTTAGGATCAGGTGAAAGGTTGTTTTGCTTCATTGCAAACATATTGGCAAAATTTTTAAATATCAGGTTTTAAGACATTGAAGGAATATTCTTAGTAGATTCATAACTCTCTTACTGTTATACAGAGATGAAAAATATATTGCTGTGGGTTATGAGACTGGAAAAGATATGCCTACATTGAACAAAATCCCCTTCCTTTTCACCACCAGAATACAGCAATCCCTTTCAGAAATGCATTGCAATATAATAATTATGCCTTCTTTTCCTATTACAGACACAGCTGCTAACTTCAGCAGACCTCAGGAAACATTCAGCTACCTATCAAAAAATCTTACATAGGAAAACATACTGAAACCAAAACATTAAAAAAGCAATAACTGAGTTTAGATATAAAAGATCTCTTTTCACTACCAACAGGATGCAACTGACAGTATTTCTTAAAAAAATAAACAAAAAACAAACAAAAAAAAAACAACAACAACCAAAAAAAACCAAACCAAAACAAAACAAACCAAAACAAAAAACAAAAAACCAAAAACTAACAATTACAATCAGCTGCCCTTCCACCCATCCAGAAGAAAATAATCTATCTGCTCTACAAGAATCTTTGTACTCTATCCTATACTGTTTTCATTTAGTACCTGTATGTAACATTCACATAAACATACAATGTATGTTACAGCAAAGAGAAGAAATTTGATGAAAGGCATCCTGGTCAGGACGTTTTAACTGGATTCCATTCACATTCCACAAAATCATAATCATAATCTGTATTTCAAAATTGCTTTCTCAGAATGGTTTCATTTTTACAGAAGTTGCCATTTTCCAAGAAGAACCTTATATTAAAAACAGATGGGATCTTTTTACGGTTCAGTAATTTCTTTTCAATGGCTGAGCTTTTCCCTGTCTACATAAGTTAGCAAAACAAAACTACAGCCAAGATCTGCATGATGGCAGTTTTCTGGCTCGTGTTACAAAAGACTTTAATGGATGTTGCTTGCAGTTGTGTGCATTCTTATCTGCTTAACATACCTTTAGATCAAAGTGGGCAATTTGCAGAGAATGTAGATACTGAACTCCGTTAAGTATTTGTTTGAGAAATTCTGTGGCTTCCTCCTCTGTGAGAGACTCTTTTTCAGCTAAGAAGTCGAAGAGCTCTCCACCTGCAACACTTGGAGAGCAGAAACAGAATTACTGACAAGCACGTTTTAACCTATGGGGTCCATTTACCTTAACAATTCTCAGACAACCTTGGAAAAGAGTCAGAAGCTTTACAAGTTGTCAATATGAAAGCAGAAGGTGGAAAACAATTCAATACTTGAAACAGCAATTACCCCTCCTCCCCACAAAGAAGAAAGACTACAATAAAACCGGCTATTTTCAAACACAGAAAAGTTGACGCAAACATACATATATACATGGTTATCTGTATCTAAATTTAAATGAAGTAAAACCCACGTACTCTATGTACATTTAAAAGAATTAAACTGAATTTGAAGTTAAATATACTCAAAACACGCTAATATAACTGAACAGAAAATAAAATATGACTTGGCTCATACAGAAGTATAACAGGCTTTGTTTGTTTTCATATTGGAAGATATAAATTCAAAGTTTACTTTCAAATAGTTACTAGCAACTAGCCTACTCTCATTTTTCTTAAATTATTTTTTACATTTAAAGAGAAAACAAAACCAAAACGTCCTCAAACCGTTTGACTCTTTGAAAATATACTGTCTTGTCTTAAACAGTGCATTACATTAAGCACATTGTTATATATGGAGTGGTAATTCGTGTTGAGAAAATGGTTGATACTAATAATGAAGGGGGAGATGTGGGAGTGTGGCCATGGGGGTCGGCAAGCCCCATGGTTGATGATAACATTAGGCTCTTTACGATGAGGCCATCAGAAACGTGAAAGAGTTTAGAGGGAACAAAGCAGGGTGATTCAGGAGACTCCATGCGGTCTCGGGTTGCTTGCTCTCCAGCCGTTAAGGCATGGAAGTTGCTGGGTGTTTGCTGTTGCTGTTATTTGCAAAGTTGCTTGACCAATGAAAAGTTGTTTTGAAAAGAACTGCTGTGGGGAGAGGGGTATAAGAGGGGAGCCTGCCCTCAATTAAAAATAAAGGCAACAAGATGTGATGAAGTTACGTCATCAATAAAGAAGCAGAAAGAAGTAGTGAAGAGGAACAGGCTAGAGGAACGGAGACCAGGACGGGAACAGGCACTTTGATCGCCTCATGAGGATAGGTTCGGCCAGACTCAGCAAAATGCTCAGAGAAGCTCGTACAGAAAGTCTCTGGAAATGGGTGCACCGGAGCTGGGGAGAAGCTCAAGCTGAGAGAAGTGGACCTGTGCACACAACTGCCCCGGCTGGTAAGCAGCTGCGCATTATGGGGAATCATTCGTCCTTGGAAACAAAGACTGTCCTGGTAACCTTACAGCTTATTCTCCTCATTAACAATCGGACAGTTTATGAGCCTGAAACATGGGACCAAACTGAGGTCAAGGTGTGGGACTCTGCAACTAAAAACGACAAGGTTGCAGTGGGATTGCTCAGCACCTGGCGAGCAGTCTCTGAGGCCTTAAAGGGCCGTGTGGGGCCACAGTCAGAAACGTCTGGTTTGCCAGACAGTGAGGGAGCTGCGGGCTCCTTTACTGATCCGACTGCTACGCCATCGCCATGGGCCCCTCTGCTGCTACAGCCATCGCAGCCCTTTGCTGTTACGCCCCCTGCTGACCGGGACGTGCCTTCTGACCCAGGCCTCTTGGCCTTGAAAAGGAGATGGATGTGCTTTTCTTCAATCTGGGAAGAACCGGATATATAAGGCCTGAAGACTGAGTTGCTTGGCAACTTAAAGCGAGACATATTGTTCAAAAGGAATGGAAAATGGAACTTACAGGATTGTTTGTTGCCTTTTCTGATTGTAGAGGCATACTTGCATTTAGTATGTAAAGCAATGTTCTGTATATTTAGAAAGTTTGATGTTTGTGAGTGCATGTTGGTGGAGCTTAGACTCCCCGCGCACTCAGCGCTGTTTACTTGCCTTTTATACCTTTTATAAATATTCCTTTTATAAATATTACTGAATTCAGACTGAGTTGAGACTTCATTTATAACAGCATTAAGTTGTGCTCAAACATTACCACACCTTCGCTAACAAGGAAAAGCCACTACTGCTCTTAAGACTATTTCCTGCAACCCGTTTAGCTGTGCAGGAAGAAAGAAGAGAGGTAAGAACTGAGGAAGGTTGTGTGATGATAAGCACATCAATACTTTTTGCATCCGAGAGAGAAAGAAATCAACTGAAGATGACCCTTTTCTCAGCTCACTTAGCAGTCTGGCAGGAGTGATGATAATTGTCGGCAGGAAAACAGATACAGAATTAAGTGAATGGGAAACAGGATCCACAACTTCTCTAGAAAAAACAAAGCTCCTTTCAGCTTAAGGCCACCTACTGGGATGACTGGCCACATGGGCAACTAGTTTTTCCAGGTTACAAAACAGCACTATTACACAGGAAGGTGTTAAGAGACTGCAAAGGTGGTCATACTACTCCCCCTATTTTGCACGATACTGGCATTAAAAAAAATATATCAGAAAGTACAACCTACCTTATGCTGCCTTTCAGCAGGGAAAAAACAATCTGTTCACAATTTAAAGATCTGTTTATGAAAAATAATGGGATTAACATATAACAATAGCTAAACAGTCTGGGCAGGTTTCCGGAAATACATTTGACTTGCTTTATCATGTCTACTTTTCAACAGACTTAATCTGCATTATTGTAATGCAAATTGCATAAAAAGTGCATTTTAATGAGTTCTTGGAGCCTTCACTGAGCTGCCTAGAAGATAATAAGAGTATTGTTTTGGGTATTGTTTATGGTGTTGTAATATTTTCTTCATGAAAGTAATTATTAAAACCAAATGTCATTAAATGCAAGAATTACAGACTGGAAGGGAGAGAGGTCATTTTAATAATCTTTTTTGTTTAAGAAACATGAAAATGGAATTCCTGCAGATTAAATACAGTTCATTATCTTACACAGGCTGGTCAGAAAGATATTACAAATGGCTATGCAGGCATATTCCCTTGTTCTTTGCTTCTCTCTTTTCTCAAAGGCTCTTTCCACTGTGCTTCCTGATGACAAACAGAGGCCTGGATGTTGACACAGGGCTGGCATTTCTCTTCATTTCCAGTTATTGAGCCAAAGGACCTAAACATCACACAAAACTCATTTAAGTAGGTGCCTGCTGCACCTGCCCTAAGGATGTTAGCTGGAATACACTCATGTCACGCAGTGAAGGCAGACTCTCAGGGGCTACTTTTCAAGCTGGTGAGCAGCTATGTCAGTAGCCACAGCAAAACAGCACCTTAACACACGCTGGCTGGGCGCAGGAGTGACTGTCACGCAGTAAGCTGGCAGAGCCAAACCCTCAGATGTGGAAGAAAACAAGGCTGAAAAGAGTGCAACAAGCACGCTGTTATTTGCTATACTGTTCATGTAGATCAGCCTCCTTGTGAAACAGTGTAAGTGGCTGCTTAAGCAGCTATCACAGCTGCTGCACACATACTCAAATCATGCATTTTCAGCAGTGTTTACTTGCAAGATCGTGCTTCCCACTTGAGAGTCTGAAGCAGGCTGTTCAAGTGCCACACAGGTATGTATCCGTTCTAAGGCTGTTACCTCTTGCATTTATTTCTGTTGGCATTTCAAAGATACTTGGTGTCTGCGAAACTTGCTAGTCATCCACACAAACACTAGCACTCATAACAAATTTCTTTCATCTCTGAAAGACAAGATTTAATTTAACACTCAGAGTTCAGTCATTTTTGAGACACAGTTGTGTTTGTTACGTATTACTGAAAAACGGAAAAAGCCTTCCCATCCTCAGCTTCTTCTTAACTGCAATTGTTCTGTTTTGGGGATTTTCACATCCTGAAAGTTTAGACCACATGAAATTACAAGTTTAATGTACACTGTTTTTTTGTGTGTCTCCAAGATGGTGCATTTACGAATAGCTAACTGCATGAGATCACATACATGTGCTGCGGAGTACGATCATTCCGTCTTTGCCAAAGGTCTGCGAATAATGTGAAATAAAACACTACCTGTATTTTGCAGGTAATATACCTAGTGCTTGCAAATCTAGAAATTAAGATTTAAAGAAGATGTGTTAAAATATTTTAATTTGGGAGCTAAATAGCAAGCAGGACTGGTAGATTTTTCCACAGCTTTGTGTGCTTTTTTGTGCTTAACTGACATGGCAATGCTTCCTCAATAGCCAAACCAGGAGGCACTAGATCTAACACACTCAAAGCACTCCTCCTGAGCCAGCTGTAGCTCTGATCTGAGGGACTGCAGCGCACCCCTGCACATGACACACCTTATCTGAAAATGCCTGGAGTGATATCAGTCCCATGTGGTTTCAACGCACAGACTAGGCCATTATAACTTTCTGTTGGTCATTTTTCAGCTGCTGGGAGTGAGCACAGTACCTCAGGTTCTTCCCTTTGAGAGTTGTGATGGTAGGTAAGCACGGTGCCCAGACAGCTTTCCAGAACAAGTAAAGCTAAATTATACTGGTAGGGACACAAAGCACAAGAGAAACAGGGTTATACAACAATGATGGCTGAAATGCTACACAAGACAATCTAGAAACTCAGAAAAGGCCAGCTTCCCAGGAAGCCTCCACAGACTCTGTGCTTGCTTGTTCCCTTAAATAAACTCACATCCCTATGAGAGCTTAATAAGGCAGGTATTGTTTCTTAGCTTCCTTTCAATGCTTATCAGAAAACTGCTTATTCTGCTACCTTCCTGCTGACTCTCGTTAGGTCTAATATTAAACTACATCACCGCAGGAATACAGGAAAACACTGTATTGGTATAAGGTAATTGCTTTAGAACAAGTTATAGAATGTTAGTGCAGGTCCACACTCAACATCCCTTACAAGCTAAATTTCCATTCTGCAATTTATTCACTGGATCACAGTTCCTTTAATCAGCAGAGTCTGTTTTCACAGATTTTATAGCTAGATTATATACCTGGGCTCACTGAATAATCTTGAGTGGTCTTCCAAAAACTATAGACTAAGAAACTGCTTAAAACAAGCCAGTAGAAGACACTGGTTGTACAGTATATAATACACTTCAGTTTTCATGAATTTTATGCCATTAGTTTTTAAAGTCTAGTACTTCAGCCAGGATAATGTAGCCCCATACTAAATAAACACAGTATATTTCATTATCCTGTGCTCAACTTCAGATGTGAGACTGCAAGCCAGAATTTTAACAACAAAAATGCTGTCCTGCACAAAATACCTGCCCGTAGCTTTATCCTACACACAGCAGCACTCTCTGGCTGAAGGAGAAGGGGGAGACTTTTCTGTATCTCAACGCCTACGACCAATCCTTATAAATTTCAGCTTCTCCCAAGAAGTACGCTGACTTCACCTCTGTTACAATTCATTGCTTCTAACATTACCAGAAACAGGTTAGGTTTGAGGTTGCCGGTGCATGAACACCCTGTTTAAAGCTGGCTGAAACTAGATGACTGCACAGGTTTCCCTGCAGCCAGAGAATAGCAAAGCCCAGTTTCCAGCTTGCCTGTAAGTCCCTGCTCAGGGATCCACACAGCAGCACCTACATGGCTGCTGCCAGCCACGGACTGGCTGAGACCTCCTTCCCCCAGGGAGCAGAGGCAAGGGGCTCGCTAAGCGCAAGGGTTTCCTCCGGCGGAGCACTTCAGAGGAAATGTATGTGTCTCCTTGGGAAGGGCACAGATTTCTCTGTGCACTTGCTGTTAGCCGACAGGAGTTACAGACAGCTTTCTGAGCAATTCATCTGTGCATTGGCACAGCTCTGGTCTGCAAGCTGCTAACAGGTAATGGATGAGCAACAAGCCATACCCCTTCATTAAAAGAGGAACCTAAAAAAGGCACATCATGGTCTCCTTTGAAGCATTAACTCCTCAGTGTTCCTGTATAAAACTTTTCTGTTTACTTTTAAAATGGAAACACTCTACAGTTTAAAAAAAAAAAAAAAAAAAAGTTGTTCATGTCCTTGGCTCAATATGATAAACATTGGTGATTGATGGAGGTCACATCTCAATTTTAAGGGGCAGGTTTTATTATTTGGTATGCTGTAACACAAAGCCCTAAGAGCAGAGTAAACCTAGTTTCACTGCTGCATTGTGACTCCAGTTGACACTGTTTCTTAACAGCAGAGCCTGCTTTTAGAAAAAGGAACAGCCCTGCACAGAAAAATATTTTGTACTATCATTTCCATTAGGAGCAAAGCTGTTATGTTCTGCTTCCCTGATATTACTAGGTAGAGGTGCTAGCTTTCCTGAGCTGGTGCAAGTGAAACAACACCTTGGGTCAACCACATTCCCATAAAATACAGCAGTGGTAGGTGCAATTCCTAGCCTTATCAAAGGAAGGCTGGCAGATGCCTTTGCCTCCCACATATTTCCCTCTGGAAAAGAAAATACCTGTGGAAAAAGGATTTCTCAATAGCGCTTTTGCAACTCATCGGGTTTCCTCAAGTATGAAATATAACTAAGCAGAAGATCTTGGAGGTAGTCATTACGGGAACCTACACAATAACAGTTAACCTTCATAGTCAGCGTGGCCACCTCAAAACGACCCAGTCACATGCTGTGTTGATCACACTGCTCACAGTGTAATATTGCCTAAACGACAATTAATGATTATCTAAGGATTTCTCATGAAGCTGAAAAAAAAAAAAAAAAGCAAAACCCCAAATCCTAAGCCAAAACTGCTTCTGTCAAGCAACCTAATCTAGTTAACTTCATGATTACAAGGTTTAATCAACCTTGCTTATATTTCCGAACAACATAAAGTAAGAAAGTTAAAATTCAGAACCAGTTTATTCCAATTTTTAAAGCAGAATCAATTTAATAAGTTATCTGAATTATTTTCCATTATAGGGTATAAGAGCTCTTCTCTAATCCAAAAATTCTGTCGATTTGCAGAAGAAATGTTTTCTGCTATGGATTCTGTGGTCAGATGTCTCTTGTATGAATCTTTGCGTATTTAAAAATTTCAGCCCAAGATGAGAGTGAAATATTTCTACACCTGTGAGAAACTAAGTTGTGTTTTTGCAGTAGAGAACTAATTTTCTGTATTCCAAGGTAGTTGTGTAATCATAACAAGGAGAAATGCAAAGTAGGTAAGTAGACAGCAGAAGGCCTCACTCTTCCAAAATAAGGTAGAAACTTGAGAAAAACAGGATGAGCAGTGTGAGAACAGTAAAACAAAGATCACAGGTTCTCAAAACATAAGAAAGGGAAAAACAAAGGGAAAAGGGAGAAATTAAAGGGTTGAAGAAAAAAATTGTAATATATGTATATAACATAGCGGAGCATCGAGTAGCTTGTGAACCTGTAGTACTCAGGCCATGAGGACAGGGGAGGTGATCAGGTGTCAGGTAATAGGGAATAAGAGGTTATGATTTGTTTACTAAAATGCGCTCCTAATTGGCAGGACGCCCGCCGTCGCAATCACGAATAACATAGCTTCACAGAAGATCCTGTCTGAAGAAAATTATTTGAGATTTCTCCTCACACTCCCATTTTACTTAAGGTTTTATCCACTTCGTTTAACAGCTTATAAGAACCATGCAGTTGCCAAGACATTCCTCTGAGGTTAAAAGTGTATCAAATATTTTGAAAGAGCAATGCAGGGCTGCCTTTTTTCTTTTTTAATCCTACACACTTGACATCATACTTAGTTTTTCTATACCTAGCTAACAGAAAAAAGAAGGCATGTTGCTGCATCACTCCTCCTCCTCATTTTCATTTGTCCAACCCATACTGGAGAGACTAACAGTTGTGAAATCCTCTCTGGTGTGCCTGAATTCTTCCTGTATATTGAACAAGAAGATTTGGCTTCAGAATGACCAGTCAGAAGAACACAAGCACCAAAACGTAGACGAATAGTTAGATGGTTAACTTCTACTAACAGGGAAACCCAAAAACTCCTGCATGTCTTTCTGCACCCAAACAGAGTTGGAACTTTGGTTTTAATCATCTGAACTCCATAAGTGCCAGTCTGGTTACCATGCATGGTTACCAACATCCTGGCCCTGCTGAGTGTGTTAGTATTCTCATCCTGCCCATGACACCCAAATTTCATACACAAAGCATTAATGTAGTGGGCAAGACTACCATGTGCTCGGGCCATTGGATGCAGAGCCCAGGAGCCAACTGCACTCCTTATGAGATGTGTTCAATGTGTTAAGAGTCGTATTTGCTTCAGCTTCTTTCCTTTTAGCTCCATGAAGCCTTTACTCCTGGGTTTCTAAACAAACATTGTGGATCTATTTGAGGGCCTGTAATTCAGGATTTTGAAGTCAAAAGGTGGCACAATATCTAGAAACCAGTGCTCCGGAGCTTGCTTACCTGCTGCTATTCCCAGTAAATACCAAAGACTCCTCCTCTGAAAAGCCAGTACAAGGCCAGTCCAGTCAAGAACAACTTTGTGACAAATTACAGGGAAAATTAACAAAAATTTCAGAGCTATTTTGGTCAAAACACGAAGAAGCTCCATGCTGCCATCAAGCCTCATAAGAAGTCAAGCTATTGACTTCTAAGTGTAGTGAACTTACCAATAAGATAGGAGCTTACAGAGCTTGTTGTTACTTGTTCTTATTTAGTCTTCAATGAGCAATTCAAGACATTATTAGAATTCTGTATATGGATCTATCACCCTCTCCTTGCTCTCTTATGCTTTGGTTAATATTATAGAGGTGCCAAGAAGGTGGCAGCTCTCTCTGAGACCTGGGATGTGGAGGACTAAATTCTAAAGTAAGTATAGAGGAACTAATTTTACAAAACCATGAGCCTGAATACTTAATGTTCAGTCACTTTCAAGTTAATATAATTATCCTCTTTCTGAGACAAGACTTTCACAGCATTATTCTCTTTTTCCAAATTTTATAAACAGAAATTCATCATTCCGAAATATGCTGCAAGAATTCATGCTGCCTTAAATTAAGATTTCTAATTCAGATATGAAGACACTTCTTTGGCAGATAAAAGCATTAACAGACAATTCTACCCACAGCTTTCCAGTGAAAACAATCAGCTATTGCTATCAAGCTGCTTTGAAGGGTGAGGCCATCTGCATTATTTTTCAGCAACTGCTATACAGGATTTAGGATAAAGGTACTTATTCCTTGCAGCTGCAGACAGAAACCTCTATGAAGTACCACATAGTGAGTGTATTTTGTAGGTCTGTTGTCTAAATGAAATCATAGTAAAGTGGAAGTAAAAACAAAATAAAAGACGGAGATTATGCATTCAAGGTTACCAGCAGGCCAGTGAAAAGGGAACCACGTAGGTGCAAAATACGATTGAGGAAAGAAAATAATTATTACTGTGCAACAGAGGTCTGTGTTTTCTACAGTCTGTGAAGTTTGCTAAGAAGATGGCTTCAGTGGAGCTTACTGGAAAATAGCATAGTACTTCTAAAATACAAACATACAAAAGAGACTAGTTGGTCGAGTGATGTAGCTGGATAGAAATAAGTATGATTAAACTTGGACATTTTTTTTTTTTCAGTAGAAGAAAAAGCAGATATCTAACTTAAAATTGTAATAGCTGAGGAAGAGAGAGTATTTTCCTGTTCATGTATAACATGTACAGTATTCCTTGCAAGATGACAGAAGAGCCCAGGGAGCATGAATTTGAGTCCAGAGAGCATGAATTTTGAAGGTTACTTCCAAATCAAGAACACACTTGCCAGTGTATCTGTCTAGAAATGTGAAAACATACCTGCTTTCTCTAAATTTACCAAGAGACAGAAATATAGTAATGGTCTTCAAGCACCTTTCATATTTGTGTGTGATTGCTGACTCCTTTAAGGAAGGAGTTGATTTAAAGTTTCAGAAATTAAACATTCCATAAATTTTTACAGGTCAGTTTCCTGACACAAGGTACTTCAGAGAAAAAGCTCCAAACACCAACATGGATTGAGCTTCTGATATTTTGTTTTGCACCCAGTGTTGCAAGGACGTTCCCACTGCAAGAATTAATGATGGTCCACATATTTCTGCACACAAATTGCTAATAAATACTTTGTTGGCTGATGTAATATTTGTAGTGAGGGAATGAAGAGAGAACTTCTACAGCCAGTTACTCCTTAGAAACAGCTGATGAATAATGCTGGAAAATGCTTAAAAGGCTATGCACAATCCTGCAAACCTTTTGCTGGACTGGGAGACAAAAATCAATAGCAAACAGGCAGCAGACACACCATCCTGAGACTTGTGTGTTAACATCAATTGACAGCCAGTAAAAGGACAGCTGCGGCAGCATGCCTTTTGTGGACTGCAGGTTCTACGTTGCAGAGAAACCAGAGATTTTTTTCCTCATCACTGCTTGTGTTACTACACTTGCTTATTAATAACAAATCGGTGCTTCTTCTAGACTTTCATTTTGTTATGAGCTTTTGTAGATGGAACACAATTTCAGTTTCATTCCTTATCTAAAAAAGTAAGTCATGTGAAGTCCTGTTTATTTGTGGTATGCTTTCTCTTCTTAGAGTCATACACAAGAAAAAAAAAATATGCTTTTTTCAAATGAACTTAGTTATAGAAGAAGATACTTACTCAAACTACATTCTAATCAGTAGGGAAAATTTTCACTTGGGAGGGATTCTGAGGGAAGCAAAATGGGTTATTTAATGAGATTTCGGTTTCATTTTTGCTTTGTTTAAAAATGTTCTGTAAGAACTAAGAATGTCAGGGGAATAGGTCCCTGGGCAAAATGTGAATATTAGAACATTAGAAAAAAATGATTACATACTTAAGTATCTGAACATATGATTAAAATGACAATCCTTTTGCCTTTCAAATAGCTTTATATAATAGCATAGTGATTTTGAGAATAATTAAAAATGGCCTTTACAGCAATTAGTATATTCAGTTTATAAAGAGATTGCTAACATGTCATCTTTTCCTCTCTGACCCTTTAATTAAATGTTACCTTTGTGATACCAAAGTAACACTTCAACTTAAAGGTTCATGTGGCAGTTCTGAAAAGTGGAAAAAAACATCTTTGACACTATATCAGGATTATTAACTTGGCAAAATGATTAGCTAAACTGCTCTAAAAATAGTTTGCTGTGCTTCACACTATCAATTTTATGAAGTATTAACACACGTTGGATGCAAAATCTGCTTCCACTCAATAAAAGTCAATGGGTGTACACAGACACACACACAGCCACCTTGCTGCCAATGGAGCTCCAATTCCATGAAAAGAAGAGGGAGAGAGGGACATTTCCATTCATCCTACCACTGTCTGCAGCTACTGAATTTTCTTCAGAGCTTTTAAGTCCAGTCACTCTCCTGATTTCACGTGAACAGATTAGATTACAGAGCAGAAAGAAAGCAGTGCAGTAGCAGCACTGTAATAACAGGTTATGAATAGGAAGAATATGAGAGCAAGTATAAATGGGGAGCAAAAGAAGAATCAAACTAATTTTGTTGTATATTCAGTGACACACTCAAAGTGTTTTGAGCAAAAACCAAGAGTAGTAGATCTGACAGGAATTACGAGGAGGTTTTACTTTATACTATTCATCTTCTTAAGAAATACTTATCCACACAAAATCAAACTAATGCAGATGTGTATTTCTGAAACTAAAAAACAAAAACAAAAAAAAAACAACTCACACCCAGACTTCTAAAGCATTACAGTAAGCAATCATATGGGGGACCAAAGATGTGTAAAATGTGTTTTAATATATTATGCGTGTATATATTGTAGCAAAGACGAAACTCCTTAAGGTAATAACCAGTTTCTTTCTTATATCTATACTGTAAATCTACATGTTACTTAATACTTACCCTAAAGTATCTTTATAAAGTAAGTGGAAATACCATTTATGAAAGTTAGTAAACAGGAAGGCATAACCTACAAGAAAATCACATGAACAGCCAAGGAAAAGAGAAGTGCTGCGCAAGATCCTTGTACCAAATCAGACACATTTGCTTGCATGAAATACATACTCTGAAACACGTTTAGCTGATACCAAACAAATGTGGCCATAATATGGACTGTGTCAGGCATCAAAACAAGGTAAAAACTTGCATGTGCTACTACTGGACACTGTCAAGCTGAAAAAGGTGAGTAACACTTAACGACTAAACTAGCAATCTTTGAGGAACTTGAAGCCAGACTTGAAGCAATGCAGAACTGTTCTCTGCTGACATATTTATCTCAATAAATTAGCAATAACTTTGGAGAAAAGAAGGGAACTAAAATACGGATATGAGAGTTCAGTTTACATTGCAACAGGACAGAACTGGGAAAATACTGTTCTCTGTTATGTGGGCAAAAAAGAGAAAGAAGCATTCAGTGATGCTGCTTTACACCACCACAAAACACTACTAAATTTGCTAAAGTAACCTCTATCCAGCATCTGTATTTCCCTCTGCTCTTATTTTCAAGTCTGTTCAGCTCTAGGCTATTCTTCTGGATTCAGAAGATCAATGACAATTAAAATAACAAGCAGAAAAAATTCTGAGTATACTGTATTACTATTCAACCTTCGTAGTGCCATTTAGAATGAAAAATAGCATCTATAAATCAAGAAGCTACAACTCTGGCCCCTCCCAACTCCAAATAATAAAAATTCTCATGCTCCTATCAGCGATCTTTGGGGTGGTAAGGGATACCCATTAAATAATGGCAATTCTTACAGAAAGGATCAATTTCCTTAATACAACAACAATGTTATTCTTTCCCAGGTCTCTAGAGCTACTTACAGTTCCAGAATAAGAATCACATCTGTTTTGTTCTCATAAACATCATGCAGCGTGATCACATTAGGATGCCGAATTTCTTTTAGTATGCTGACTTCTCGCTCAATATCTTCCCGGCTCACTCCACGCCGGCTGGATTTTGTCCTCCGTTTCTTGATGAATTTTGCTGCAAACTGCTGACCGGTGTTTTTCTCACGGCATTTTTTCACTACAGCAAACTGCCCACTAAAAGAGAGGGAAAGAAAGAATAGTATGTGGTTCAAGGAGATTTAGAATTAGGAGTAGCTTGTGCTTACTACTATGGGGAGAGACAGCTGTACCTCTAAATTACCAGCTCCACTGAAATACGTAACTGCTTTTTGTGCAATCTAATCTAACACCTGGAAAAAAGCTAGATGTGGTTAAAAAAAAAGCTAAGCTGAAATTCTGCACACATACACTCATACATTTCAGCATATCTAATTAAAAGATGAAACCTGTGTAGACCATTAGATTTTTGTCAAATATGTGCATCAGGGATTATGGGGGAAGGTAATTGCTTCTGGATTTCTCCTGCCCCATTGAAGATAAATTTTTTTGTTCTCCAAGACAGACAGTCTTTAGTTTCTTCTAATCTACCAATTAGAAGTTTCTTCTAATCTATTAATCTATCAATTATCAATATCTACTTTACAGTCAAGGTATTACCTTTATTTTATTTAGTTTTTAAAAGGATACTGTGTTTTCAAGATATTACTTTATATTTTATTTACTGTAGTATCAAGAATTACATTCATTGTATCATCATCTCAAGCAGGAAGCGTTTGAAGGTGAAAACAGTACCAAGGTACTGAAGAATAAATATCACTGATTGCGTTACAAACCAGAAAGTGCTCCAGGAAGCAGCTGACTCCAGAGTGTTATTGTTGACATATAAATTTCCTGCTGCTAAGCGTACATACTGATTCGGACCAGTTATCTCCAGGAATCTAGTGCTGTGTTAGAGTAGGATTTCTAATAGTGTGGAGTTTTTCTCTTAAGTTTTCTTAATCTCTTGCTCAGGGTTCTCTAGTAATTCTGTTCCTAGTTTGTTTAGCTGTACAAAGTACTTGCAAAATCTCTGAATAATAACGATGAGAAAATAGGCTAAATGTAGCCTATCTTGTCAACCAAAGAAGCAGTAGCCCTTAAAGCACGTTTACAGCAGTGGTTAAATCAAAGACAAGCTCAGTAAGCTTGAATATCTACACACGGATGTAACATGCAGGCATATGTCATTCCACTCAGTACCTGGGAGAGGAGCTAACTCTTGTTAATTGATTACAGCTGACAGAGATCTGCAGGACAATGCATCACCTGCAGAAAGGACATCACATAATGACGAAATGACAAGTGGGAATCACTCAAAGTTACACAGGTCGTGAATGAACTCAATCCGTAACACTACTTCATGACTGAGAAACAGTATATGCCAAATGAAGTGATGAAGTAATTAAACAGTTAAGGAAGGCATGTCAGACAGAAAACGGAAGGTAACTGATAAAAGCAGTATTATGCAATAAACGAAGATAATGAGCCAACTCTCATGGCAGAGGGGTTGGAGCTAGATGATCTTTACGGTCCCTTCCGACCCAAACCATTCTGTGGTTCTGCGAGACAATCTAAGGGAGAATCAAGCTCCTGATTTTTGAATTTGGATGGCTGGGACCAGATGGAGAATACTCATGCTGTTGGGCCACCACTACTACCATTGCTAAGCTGACCCCACACAGAAACCCGAGCGACAAACTGTCCTGCGCTGGGACACGCAGTTGGGCAAGGCTGAATGACTCTCACCTGCAGAAGGCAGGCTAGAGCCATGAACCTCCTCCACCTTCTGGAAAAAGGCTCTGCAGTAGCTAAGATCAGCTTGGCCTTTGAATGTAGCCACGGGCAGTGAGAAGTAAATGCAGAGAGAAGCGGTCGATCTAAGTTCTGAGGTTTGGTTTTACTTCCACATTATGATCAACCCTCAAGTGTTGCTCTTCATTATTTCATTAAATCAATTAATTTGTAAGCTGACTACGTTGCATGAGTAAAAAATATTGAAGGCAATGATTTACTTATTTATTAAGTTCTCTTGCATTGTCCTTCCCCTGCGTAGCTCTGTTCTAAAGGTAGCACTGCACTGCTCACAGAGCGAAGCTGTCAAGGGCCAGGTTTGCCAACATGTATTATTCTTACAAACTGTTGTAGTGGACTGAGTTGTGCTTAGGACTGTGCCAGTTGTACCCTCTTTCTTATTAGGTGTAGCCTGGAAGACCTACTTCACTTGGCTAAGCTTAAGCAGCTAGAGCCATCTGAAATCTTGGACATCGCAGGCGTTCAAACAGGACTAGGAGACAAGGTACGGGACCTCTGGAAGATCTGTGCTGTTCTAAACCAACAGCAGAGGGCTAGCAAAAATGCTCTAAGGTAATCTTGACCCTCTCTGCTTGGTTCAATTCAACTCTGCAGCAACAACAGTGACTCTGGGCAGGTAGGCACGATTTTGCAGGACAGGACAGCCAGCCGGAGTGGAGAATGCGTTCAGGTATCTGCACTGCTGCGGAGAAGTGCTTGTGCAGCACTCTGGGCCATTGCTTACAGAGAGAAAATGCTGCAATTCTCTGCCTCTCTCCTGTTCAACAAGTACGCCTCCAGAGATACAGAGGCATTCAGTTTTACTGAAAACACGATCTATTTTTCAGAAAGTTCAAAGCTGAGCAAAGTCAGGCAGCAGACACAGGCACCACCACCACTCAGAACAGCTTGCCCAGCTCGTGAGTAAGAAGGAAGTAAAAAGACTGCTCATTTGGCCAACTGGCTTTCTGGCTAAAAGGCTATCCTGTTTGGTAGGGGAAGCGCAGTATTGCTGTTTATGATTCATCCATAGGCTCAAATGGTATATAGCAATCTAGAGAGCTGATCATGGGATGAAAGCACTGCGCTCCACAGGATGGGTACACACGTTAAATGACATGGTAAAGAAATGCTGCCAGTAGCCACCAGTACAGATAAGTAATTTTTCGTTTAATCACAACGGGCTCAATATTATTATCCATTACACTTTCTTCTATACCCTTAATTTCCTTTCCTGGGTTCTACTGCAATATTCAGAGAAGTTACAAGCACGTGGCATAGCAGAAAACCAGAGAGAAATTCTGGGAATCTATCTCCTTGTCTCTTCAGCTACTCCTTTGAAGGAGAGCTTGTTACAAATACCCTCATCTCCCCATACCACAGGCAGAAAAATACTGGGGCTAGATAAAAGCCTTCTCTGCCCAGCAACAATAACTGCAGTTATTTTTCTTTTTTTCCTGTTTGAAAAGAGGGGCAATCTTTGCATAAGTGAGACAGCCCACATCATGATTTTAAGCTATTACCATCTATTTTTTGCACAGATTTGCAGTTGTATATGCACTCAAACAGCACATTAATAATGACTTTACAGCTAAGTGATTCACAGCTCCAAGAAGCTTACGATTTACTCTGTGTGTGCACGTGTAACAGCTATTCTCTTCCAACAGCATGCATCCATTGCAAAAGGAAAAAAAAAACACATTCACCTCAGAACAATTGAATAGTCATTAGCCAGAGAAAGGAAATATATTAGGCCTTTTCAGTGATAAAACTATTAAGTTTAACCACTTTCTTGTCAATGCTTACCTCAGACATTCTAGAACAGATACAGCTTAAAACAAGAACAAAAACAAAACAAAAACAAAAACCACCAAGAAAAAGCAAGAAACAGAATCACTGATAATATAAGACTCGGGAGAGGCTAAAACTGAAAAGTGACTCTGGAGTCACTTTTGTATATAAAATGTATGTACAATACATTTTGGTATCCATTTTGGTATCTTGGATACCAAATCTTTTTCTTTATTATGAAAAAATCTTTTTCTTTATTATGAAAAATTGACTGGAATTAAGAATTATCTACATTTCACTGAAAATGCATACATCATTGACTTTGAAGAATTCTTACACTTAAAATATCAGATATTTAGCCCATGACAGAATTCTTCCTTTAGTATTTCTTCAACAAAGAGTAATGCATTTTGAGCTCCTCTCTAAATAAAAAGCATTCTGCAAGTGCTTTTAAACACGCACTGTTTGTGGACCTTTAAGCTAAAGAAAGACAGCTTCTCCATGGTGTTAGTGGTACTTGAATTACAACACTCGCCAAAATGACTTCATGTTTCTGATGCCTTTAAGGCTAAGAGCTCTTTCATCTCATGTTGGCAACGGGTCAACTATCGTATTACAGCATGAGGCTGACCTACTGAAACAAAGGAGTAGAAGAGTTAAAACAAGTAGATCTCCTCTCTCCTCCTCCTCCTCTTCCAAGCTATCTTCCTTCTGCAGTCGTTCTTCTTTCCTCCAACTACAACCATCTGTTTCAAGGATAACCTGATTTACCACAACTCAATATAAAAGTGTTATCAGAAGACCAATATACCAAACGACTTTATAGATTGCTGCCATCTATGCTTATTTTTTTTTTTTAAAGGATGTGAGGTTCCACATACCTTTGACATTGCTCAAGAGTGCAAGAAAGTTATCAACTAACAGGTATCTAGAGTAAGTGCCAATTATGCACCAAATAACCTTCTTGTTCCTGTTGTGGTATTCAGCATGTAACACCAGAATTAGCTGTTTGTTATTGAACACTGTATATGCAGATCATTTCTGAGCTGCAATCAAAGGAAGTATTTCATGCCAGAGATCTCTAAGCCATGATGATTTACAACTCTCTAAACTCCGGTTTTAAAAGCACAGGAGAGGTGTAAATCAAAGGGTATTTACTGAACTTTAACCATTAGAACTGCAGCAACGAGCTGGTGTATGTCAGCTCTGTTACTGGATACAAATGCGTTAGACCATACATCCTCCTACTGATCCTTTAGTTCCAGGTCCAGCATTCATTCATTCGGCTTCTTCAAAGCCAGAAAAAAAAAGCACTTTAGTTTTATAGTTTCTCACGCTTTTGTAGGTTTGATTTACTGTGCCTAGGTCACAAAAAACAGTGTCATTTTAGGAGACACTTACCTTAAAGAAATATAAAAGTAAATCACATAGGCCCACATAAATAAAGCCTCTGACATTTTTTTTTTTTCTGCTCATGGCACGATCAGGTTCAACAGTGAAGCAGGATGACAGCTCGATGGGAGAACAAATACTTCTGCTAATAACAGTAATTTGTTTTGTGATCTTGCAATTCTTACTCAACCAGCAGCTAATTACTATCCTGAATCCACTCTTTTCACGACACTTGGCACGATGTGTCCACATCCAGTGATTTTTCAGACTTGCTTCTGAACAAGTACTTATCCTATTAGCTAACCATTAAATTTCTGTCTTTTTTTAAATAACATGAAGATGATCTGCTGCCCTTTATAAAACATATATATATATATATATATATATGTGCAAAAGTTATGCAAAGATGTGACAAAATTCCCAGTAAAGAACAAACACTCCAGTCTTTATTGGTCCTGGCTTAGTGGGATCTCAAAACAACTAATAATTAGCATGAATGATGGAGAGTTTTAACTACAGGCACAGACATTTTAGAATCCATTTTCCTTGTGAGAAGGTTCTGTCTTGTGAATGGTTTCCCTTTCAGAGGGCTGATCATAGTGATTAGGGGTGGCAGGCCCATCACCTACTCCACGTTCTGTGCTGCTTCCCACCCCCAGCCTGCAGCACCACCAGCTTTTCCAGATGAGCTCTGTCAGTGATGAGAGAAGCTTTTGCTGCAAGAGCCTTCCAACAGAGCTGCAAGTTGGGCACAGAGGTGCTGAAGTAACCCCCCAGGCGCCGGTTTCTAATGTTTATTGCCACAGATGTGCAGGTATGGGGGAATTATGCAACTCTCCACAAAGGACTCTATTATTGGAAGCAGGGAATACAAATGAAGGAAATTACACTGATACCAGAGTAACAAGGTGTCTCAGGATGTTTCTGACATCATGGTGTCTTTTTTTTAATGTTTTAAAAAAAGCATTGTATGTTTTAATAATGTTTTAATGTTTTAAATAATGTTTAAAAAAAATTGATATTCACTACGCAGCTCTAGAAATCTGATGTATTAATATTCAGATATTACGCCTTTCACTATGTGACTGCTCTCCTTTTTAAAACCTTATTAATCCAGTGGGGAGACACTTAAATTACACTACTAGATAAGCATGCAAAAGAAACCACAAATCAACCATAGGACTGTTTCCCCAACAAAACAGCTGCTAGCAGACTAGGGATATTTCTGCCTTTCCTCAGACCTCCTCTTCTCTTTTCTGGCACCTCAGGATCTTCTCACTTTACAAGTGGCAAAGCAAACATCCTCTCCCAACACTCCACGCCCTGCTCATACATACTATTTGTGCTGATATATGAGTCTGCAAATTCAAAATGCAGGTAGCAGTTTTCTCGCAGGAAACTGCAGCAGGGAAGGCCAACTGAGCAGATGATTATTCCCTCCCTGTCCTCCCCAGTATCCACAGCAAAGAGCAGGGCATTTTGTGAAAAGATGAGAAATCTCCTTTTGCTGGGATCAGTGGATTTGCTCGTATCACTTCACTGACAGGATGCCAAAGTAGCACTGAACAGGCACCTCAGCATAAAGCCCAGTGTCTCGGTAATACATACCTTGTAGAAGAAACTGCTTTCTCCTTTTGGCAGCCACTTAAGGGAAACTGCTGTAGCATTTAAAATGTACGGAATCACTTCTACTGGATTTATTTCTAGAGGTACAGCAACTCATATTCTCATGCAGTTACTTCTTCCAAGTTTTATTTTTTTTAATCTTCTTCCAAGAACAGCCACCTCCAGTGTCCCATTGTTAGCTGTCTCCATCAGTCACCGCTGCCACCCACACCTGTCACGGCAGAAAACATCTGAGCTTCTGCTCGGAAGGCTAATTCTCACAAAACTCTCAGGCAAAGTGTCAGCACCTGCATCTTTTCCAAAGGAAAAGAGGATTTCTCCAGAAACCGTAAAGGGCTATAGATACATTAAGTCCCCCTCCATCTCCTAAATAAATTAAAGATAACCTTCATGTTGTCTGTCCAGCTACAAGGCCAAATTGGAGGCAAACTGCTCCCTCCTACCACCGCCTCTTCGTGGTCTTGCACAACCTGGTAAATGTTATGAGGCACTTGAGAGCCTCTCTGATGCGTAGGACTACAGTGCCAAGGGTTGAGAGTCACTAGTACCAAGTGTTACACTTACCCCATTGAGGAGATAAGCTATCATCAGCATTAACAGGGTGGGGTAAGCCAGGGTTAATGGAGCACTCCGGGGTTAATGGAGCACTCCAGGCAGAGGTGGCTGGCAGCAGTGGTGTTCCATGTGCACCATGCTCAAAAGACAACCCCTGCTAGCCACCAGCATTATGCCTGCAGGGAACAATCTTCACTGATTTTGACAGATAATGAAACTGCGATACATGTGCACGTTCCTGTCCCCACTTCATACCCAGGAGGCACAATGGGGGGGGGTGGGGGAGGGCACGATTCTCCTGCTCTTCCTCCAAATCGCATTTCTAATTTTGCAGTCAACTGAAAAGTACAGGCAGATTGGGAACAACAGCAGGATGGGCTGATGTGCTCATACTGTTATTTATTCAGGCTCTGGAAGGCGGAAACACTTGTAAAGTGCTCAAAATTTCTGTGCTCCCTCCCTTGCCCTGCAATGTTTAATTCACTGGCAAGGACGCAGAGAACGTCAATAGCAATGCTCAGCCCAGAGCCCTCTGAGTACCAGCAAGCTCTAAAAAGAGACGGCAAACAAAATGAAGAGAAGAGCACTGCAGCATGCCTGTATCTGAAGGATGCTGGGCAGATGATGGGGCTATTTTCCTTTTTAAAATTATTTTTTATGAAAAAAAAACACCAGCTTTGGCTCAACAGTCTTCAGTGTAAGTAACACATTTACACTTCAAGTGCTTATGCAGACTCACATCTCTTGGTTGACGATGCAGTTGTCTGCTCTGCATCCATGGCTGGACAAAATGTTTTCAGTCTGCCCAGAGTTGCAGTGCTTGAAGTACTTGACTACCCTGTAACACGAGGGAATGACACCCACTTACCGAGATGCAGGCAGCTGAAGCCTGTCAGTCACCATAAGCATGTTTCAGCCATGCGTAAGCTCTTGTTCTGGAAAAGGGCACACTGGGCATGGCACGAAAACAGAAGTAAATTCAAGAGATGCACAGAAAAGCAGTAATAAAGAAAAGAGCTGAAAGAGGAGTTAAACATCACGCAGCTTGTAAACTAAAGAGAAAATAATACTCAAATGCTTTATGAGTTAATAAGCAAGAGAATGAGGCTGCTGAAATCTAATGATGCCCTGCACAGATCATTGTTAGGGCTGGCCTTTTCCAGCTACTACTAACATAGAGAAGCAAATACAAGGCTCTAATTAAATTTGACCATGAAACTAAAAATAGAAGAGTTCTGCAAATACAAACAAAGGTAGAATAGAAACACATTATGTGATTGTGCTGTGCAACGTTTCCAGCACACACAGGGTTTAAATCAAGTTGTAATTTTTACTCATGAATAAAATACAAGCTGGTAGGCTTTCCTTAGAAATCTGCTGGAAAAGCAGCAGAGCTGAAAATGGAAAGAACAATAAGGAAGGGGAAGACAAGATCAGATTTATAAAGCAAAACAAACACACTGGCAACTATTTCTTAACTTCCTAGTTCCTTTTTTATACACAGAAGCATTTATGCACTTATTAACTTCAGAGAATTCTTGAAACTCCTTTCCTAATTTCTGAGTTGGAATGTCTTTTGGTGTCAAATTATTGAGCTTCAGAAGTGCCCTGATCACAATATAGTGGCCCAGTGTATGTGACAATGAAAGTCTGATTACCTTCCCGCAGGAACACAAATACTTCAGTTAACGTGATTATACTAAAACATTAAAAATACAAGAAGGACTCCCATTTCCTTTATGTAATACTTTACGCAAAACCAACCAAACAAAAAAGAAACCCACTACAAAATTAATCCGTATTATTACTATATGAAATTATTCCTGTTGGGGAAAATCTGGCAAAGCCATATATCATTTTCTTTGTGTATAGAAGTCAGCTGAAACCATTTTTTGTCTAAACCACCTGAAATCTCTCCTGTACTACCTGTTCACAGTCTGAACAGCGTACCTTTAAGCCTATTAATAAAATTAATGGAAAGAGAAACAGCCTGAAAGTAGCTATAAAGAATGGCTAAGATGAAGGAACCAGAACCTGATGCTTCAGACACTGTAAAAAGTATAAAAGACAGCAAAAACATAGCCTATTTAAGTGTATCCAGAAGCTACACTACCTACCACAAATGTACAGAATTCCCCTGAAAACAGGTCGCAGGATACAACAGAAAGTAAAGAATCACAGAAATACGAAATTTTGCCTATTTGTCACTTCCCACAGCATTTTATAAGCATGTGCTTTTTTTCTTGGTGGCTTGGTTATTTTAAAAGCAATTTTCATCTATTTCAACATTTACCTCCAGCAGAAACCCTTGTCAGCCTCAACCCATCACACTGATGAAGCTGGGGGCCTCTGTTGCTCTCCTGCTTTCTGCAGCTTTGCTAGGCTGCTAACAGACTGTTTCCTATGCTTAAAAAAAAACAACAATTCTTCAGTCTTTACCATGTTTTCTGAGGAATCCAGAAGAGCCTCTAGTCCCAAGGGAACACATAAAACAGCATGATAAAGCACTTCAGTATCTACAATGGAGCCCAAGAAGTATACCAAAATTTTCACTGTTTCCCACATTACTTCTTACACCCTTTATATTGCTCAACTAGTATATGGAAAATTTTAGAGGAACAACCAAAAGGGATGATGGGCTAAAATAGAGAGAGAAAGAAATGGAGTGCAGAAGATGACTTTTTGATCTGCGTATATATATGCATGAGCATCCAGCCTTGAACGAGAGACTACTGCGTGCCTTCATGATGCCAGTTTATCATGGTAATATAGCAATTTCTGGGCCTCAAATTTAAAAAGTCAAGTGATTAGAGGTGTGACTGGCGCTGCCAGGGCTCACTGCAATCTATGCACAAATCCAGTCAATTGCACTTCTCACCGAACACAGCTCCTCAGAGTAATAACTATCATTAAGCACAAGAAGATGGGACTGGCTGGCTCAGCAGTGAGGGAGGTGAAGAAAATGCCAAACGTGGAAAATTTTCACTATCTTTTACCCACATCCTGACATTTAAAACAAGCACACTAACACACCTTCCCCTGGCCCAGCAGCCACGCCTACAAGGCAGAGGCTGATCGGCTGGAGATTTTATCCTATGCACAGAACAATGGTACAGTTTTTCCAACATAGTTAACGCAAAACAAGCTTAAACCTGTCAAAGCATGCACACACACACCTGTGCATACATTTACTGAGCCCAACAGCACTTATTAACTAGGACAGCCCATCATGCAGCAATGAAGCAGCAGATTCTAAGTATCAGCTCTGTGACAGTAAACTTCAACTGCAGATGAACAGTGATTTGTTCACACTTAAAGATATGAAGTCTAAGAAAGAGAGGTAGTCTTCTGATGACCGGGCCTAATTTTGTGGAGTGGAACAAAGGAAGAGGTAAACACAAAAAATCCAGTTTATTCCCTCCTGTTTACATGCAGTTCGTGTAAACACTTTCATCAACTCTTTGTGTACTTGTAAATATGCCCAAATCTCTGTGTGTTAGAAGAGCACTGTAGAAACAGGACAAAAAACAAAGTATGACTGCACGACGTTTTGTTTATGGTTTATGTTATACACAGCACAATGTGGAGAAGCAAGATATTTGGCATACTCCACCTTTGTATGCAGTAACTGGGTTACTGTCCTTCGAAGGGGTTTTAATTAGTAGCACAAAATCTAGGGAAAAAAAATCAAAAAGTCAAAAAACTTGCAAGATTTGCATCCTGCCGATGTTCTTTGCCTGAAGGCTGATGCACAGCCCTTGCCAAGAATGGCTGCTGCGCAACCAAATGAGAGTGCAGACCTCTCTTTTAGCTGAAGATAAGGTCTCCACAACTTTTGCCTTTAAGGAAGGCTTCGTTTCCCGTCAGAGCTCCGAAGTGAACAGGACAGCAGTGTGTAAAACGTGCTCTGAGTGGGATAACAGCAGGTCTCCCTGTGAAGTCAGAAATACTTTTGCTCTGAGCTATTCCTGAGCATTGACATGTCACTTGGTAGGGGGGAAAAGAGTGGAGGAAATTATGAAACACGAAGTTATAGATGCTTTACTGTGTGATTCAATGTGAAAACAGTTACGAAAACACCTGAAAAAACAGCAGCACAGGTTCTGCTTGAAACAGGGGCTGTTTGTATTTTCTTTATGTAGCCCACCTCCCTGACATTTAATTAGATGTTACTGGACTGTGATTTGCTTCTTTACTTTAAAGGGATGTTTGCATATTTGAGCAACTTGCCATGACGTGTCATACACTACAGAACAGGAAAATGTATAGTGTTCAAGGACATCATCCAAAATGTAAGCAGGGATAAGCACACCTTGAAACAGAAATACATATGGCGAATTTAATATAAATAATCACACGAAGAACATCATGTCTGAAGACGATTTGTATTGAACATATTGAACACATACTTGACTACTGAAAGATATCATTGGTTTAGGTCAAATAACGAAGAAGGAGAATACAGGAGTTATAGTACAGAACAGAAAGCTCTGAGAAACCAAACACTGCATAAACAAAAGATTCATACTTCAACAAATACTTTATTATCCAAACTGAACCGCCACACAAGGCACATTATTGTTAGTCACAGCCAAGTATACCAAGGCGTTTCATAATTGTTTAAAAACATTAAATAATGAAGTTTACCTAGGACTTCAAGTAAGAGTTAGCATTTGTAAACTCTAATTGGCAGATGACAACTCAATAGTGTGAGAGATATTTCGGTAAGTCCTTCAAAACCACCTGCTCAGGGAAAAATGTTTTGCAAGAAAGATGCATCTTGAAGTCCCTGCACAGCCTTAGCCAGTCTCGAAGTTTAACCCTAGGTCCTGTCTTTCGACTGACTACACTACTTACTCTTAAACTCAGCTTAACACTTTGACTGTCTTTATCCTTTTAATTTATTTTTTTAAATGGGAAATGCAACTTCCCTATGAGCTGATTTCCTTCAGCATAGATACCATAAAAATTAAATTTTGTTTTCCCAGACTGACTTATAATGCCATATGAAATTTTAAGTAAATTAAAAAATAATAATATATATACAATACGCAAATTTAGTGGAAAACAGACTTTACTCTGACACAAAATAACCTCGCACAAAGTAATTATGTAATTGTGCAAGATTTAGTATTGACGGAATTACTTTATACGGTTCAAGTATTTGCACAGAAATCTTCAAACTATTCCTCTAGGCAGCATCTCTCTTTTTCTCAGCACCAACACGACAGATTCATTTGGGGAAACACTTGAAGACTCCTGGAAACAGCTCCTGTCTCTCAAATGTAATATTGCTATTTGTGTGGAAAGGGGGCACAGCAGACCTTTGAAGAAAATGTTTCATTGCTGCTGAGAGATCAAGCTTCAATTGTCTCACGATTTCACTCTACCCCTGGAATAAAAGAAGCAGTGGGGGCAATGCAGCTGGGAACCAAAAGGTTTAGGAGAGGCGGGAGCATTACAGCTCGCCCTCATTCCCCACCTTGCATGCCATGCACGAACTGCCTGGCTGGCACAGCACACCCCACATGTGAGGCTTGCTGCCACCACAGCCATCGGGTGAGACCCGGGGTGACACGCACCCCTCGCTGTGCTTTATTGCTGCTGTGGACTTGGCTGAAGATTTGCAATGTGTATGAAATGTTACTTGCTTGCCCTTCACCTTCATTGCAGCAACAATTTTCTGAGTAAGCTGCACAGCTCCGTAGGTTTTCTGTTCATCTCCAGGGTTCACCACCTCCAGCTTCTGCTCCGTCCCATCACTGCGCTTTTCTAAATAAAATTGAAAGGTCTCCTTCTCATTCTTTCCACAACTTTCAGCAACTGTCAGCTCACTGTGGCTGTCTTCCTTGCTAAGCACTCTTAATACAAGACTTTTATGATTTCCATCTACCTGTCCAGCCTCAGGGCCCTTAAAATGCCCCCTCTAGCCCTTCGTTGGATGTAGGGATGCAGTAAGCCATGGTGTCCCAAGAGTGGAGATGCTATAAGTTCCTCCCCATGCCTTCCAATCCTGCTCTCCTCACTGTTTCCCCTTCTAGTGATCACACAAACACACGTCCATCTCCAGTGGGGTGCTCAAATCTCTTCCTGCATAGCAGTTAAAGTCATGAATCCGTACTCCCTCCAAAGTCTCTCGTAGGAGAGATGTCCTTCCCGAAATCATCCTCCTTCTGCATGTGCTGCATCCTCACTGCCAATACTTGGTTTCCTCCCAAATTGCTAACTTGCCTTCTCTATAAAACTGCAAATCACATCATCAAAGAAGCGTACTTGAGATAATAAAAAACACAAAACCTGACAACTAATGCTTCATTCCTGGATTAAACAGAGTGCTTGTCCCTAGTGCTTCCTGCTTCCCTCGCTCTGTGTACATACAGTACTGCATCCCAAATGCTGCATTCACACTTTCCCAGCATATCTAACACTCAGTGCTCGTTACACAGAGAGAAACAATAAGTCAGGACTTTCTCAGCTATGGGCGAATGAAGCAGGTGGATTTGTAGAGTGTAAAATTAAACCCGAGAGTTTAAAACAGATTATTGACTGTAATTTAAAAGAAGGAATAAACAGTGAACTAAAAATAAAGCATTTAAAAGTTTCTACACACCTCATTAAAAATACAAACGCTCCTTTCAAAAGTTATTACCTCTCTTTCATTCAGAAAGTTGAATAACACTTGTAACAACTGCTATAAGGGATAAACAAGAAAATAAAAACGTATATCCGCAAAGTCTAAATTTAACTTAGCAGTTAGGTGGCAGATGGCACATCATGTGGTTACCCATCACTCTGCAACACTGGCAAAAGGATTAATCTACAAATCCTGCTGTATAACCACCATCAATAGAGAAACTATCTGCTTCTGTTCCCTCCCCCTAGCCCCCATTTCCCCTCCACTCCCCACCTCACATAGCCACACAATTTTGTTCTTTCGGCAATGGTATTTCAGCAGGAATTTCTTGGACATTTACTCTATCCATCTGCTTTTGGGCCCAGGCCAGCCCATTTTTAAGTGCAGCCTCATTTAAAGTACAGCCATCCTTATGGTATGAAGCTCCTGCATTTGCCAAGATGATTTCACTTCCAGGAATTCTGTTATGTATCAAGTTTCACATCGCTTCTAATTCCAACCAACTATTCTTCTAAGAATGTAAACATAATTCCTCTTTGTTGGCTTATCTTCTTTCTTTCTTTCTTTCTCTTTTTTTAGACCTCCTCCCTTTCTTTCCCATTCCCAGTTAAAAGAATTGGTATCAACAGTCTCCCCGTAACAGCGCTAAAAGGAACAATATATTCCCAAACTCAGCAAATGAATTTTGTCTTGGGCTTACTGCATATAAGCTCTACCTTACAGCACCTAAATCAGTCTGTAGAAGTTCCTCCAAAGACAGAAAGGGCTCAATTGTTCATATCCTCTCCAACCTAAGTACATGGAAGAGATTCAATAGCTGGGGTACCTGGGGAGGGGGGCAATGGGAGAAGTGACAAACTTTTTTTATAAACCAAAATACCCATAGCGCTCTAACATAACACATTACTCTCCAGCTTCCTTCTTTCCAATGAAAACAGAACCTGCAACCTAATAATTCAGTCTATATATTTTTAGGTTCAAACATAAAACCTTGACATATGCTGAAGTAAAGATCGCTGCTCCTTGTTACTTAGGCACTGGTTCTGTTTAGCATTCAGATGATGTCATTTCAGGATTTTGTAACAACAACAACCATAGTGTACTTGCGAAGTAATGGATTTAAAAAGAAAAAAAACAACAAACACTGGTGCCAAAATCATCCTCTTCATTAAAAATACAGTGTTCTCCTCCTTTGGTAGGATTTGAAAGTGCTGTTGTGCAGCGCTACAGAGACAGCAAATTTGGAGCACGACTGCTGCATAATTACAGGGGTTCAGGTTAAGCATGCGTTTTGTTTGCATGAGTGCTCCTTGTTGAGCAAGAATGAGGCTTCCAGTTAGAACTCCAGCTGGAATTTGAGAAGAGGGGAGAACGCCAAGTCTCTGGAGGGCCGCCTGGCTAACTGTTTCAGAATCAAAAAAAGTGATAAATAACAGCAAATCACTGAAAATTTAAGAGCTTGTAACTGATTAAAAAGAGAAATAGGTGCATTATCGTTTTGTTCATCTATTGGTTCTCTTTAATTGTCTGAAGTAACATAATAACCCTCCCACCATCCTCTGGGGCTCAATCCATTTGTGTTCCAGACTCTTGATGGTATCCACTTCCTCTGAACACTCATCTGATTTTCCCTGTATGGTTTTTAACATGCCTTTTGCCTATAAGCACTTGCTTTGATCCATCATGAAAAAGCCAGCAATATCCAGTTAGATAATAAAAGCACGTTAAAAGCTTTAATTCTCAGCGTCAGTGCTGCTACCCAGAGAACGACAAACATTTTTTCTGTACTTAGGCATTCAAGCTGATCTTGTTCTGAGGCAGAGAAACAGCGTAAGTGACTTCTAGAGAGGTTATCATGTTCTAAATTCACACTGCGTATAAACCAGCTTATTGTTAAGAAGGTCTACATTTCAAAAGGCTCTAAACCTATATTTTACTTAAAAGTACATATAAAAATTTCCATGCCTCAAGACAGATGAGCTATGATGGAGTAGTCCAGATTTGAGGTCATGTGAAGAAAAGGATCTCCAGAGATCCTAGCACTCTACAACTCTCAGATCCTGCATGAATCCCAGATCTGGAACTGGGATCCAGACTTCCAATATTTATACAACCTACTTAAAGGCTAAGTTCCACAAGCAGCAAGTTGTTGCTTATTTTTCAGAGAAAAAAAAAAGAAGTATTGTAAACTGTGCTTGGGATGAAAGATGAATATACTGTGTGTCTCCTAATGAAGCCCGAGCGAGCCAGAGGCAGTCACTTGGTTATGCAGGGCAGGAGGGGGGCTGTGCGGCGAGGCAGCCTGTGCGCGGGCAGCTGGCTGGCTGCAGCAGCAGCTGCCTGGCAGTGATTGTCTGTGGGCGCTGAGTGCATCCTCTGAATCTCAGCTCCTCTCCAGATGCATTTCTGCAAGTGGATGCTGTGCCCAGAAATTCTCTTCTGCAAGCTTTGACCCAACAACACTTTGTTTTTTGGCTTGAGTAGTCAGTGTTTTGAAGCGATGTGAAATCCACATGAATACTTTGATGACTTTTTCGAAAACTATTTCATTAAAGGAAAGACTGGGGATTGCTGTAAGCAATATATACATACCATCATAAGAAAAGCACATTTTACACAATGCATATCAACAGTGAGAACAAATACAACCAACACAGTCTCAAATCCACATCAGCGTTACTGAAAACAGTTGTTTCCTAAAATTCAGCTTCTGTGCCAGAACAGCCTTTTTCTAAGTTAGGTTCTGAGTAGCAGTATGACATGAGATTTGCCATTCAAAACAGTTGTGTATTTATAATCACTAACGTTGCACTGATAAAGTTTCGCTTCCTACAGTAATCCAGCCAGTCTACAAAAGACTCGCACGCATTGACTCCAGCTGTCAGCAGAATTGCAGGCACAGGGACATCAGCATAATAACCACGCCAAGCTGCAGATGAAATCCTTGGCTTCCTCCATGACAAAGGCTGAGCAAAGTAGCGCACAAACAACGGGAATCATTTTAGATATGACGGTCTTCATTGCAGGACATTTTTGTAGATTTTTCCACTGCAGAAATGGTGGCCTTGTTCCACCCTATCCTGTCCCTTCCCCCAGCTTTATATATTATGGACATGAGGTAAAAACAAGTGGGATAACCTGGGGACACTTTGTTAGCTGTCTCAACACAGCTCCAAAATGAAGTACTCCTCTTGACATTTTTGGAAGGGAACAAAGGACTTTATTTTCAACTATGTGTCAGAGCTCTCTTTGAAAGTTTTAGTCAGACATTTGTGTACATGGTACTCTAATAAAAAAAGAAAATAAAATTGGCTGATTACAAGTGCTCATTTGCCTTATCAGAAGTATTTGTTCTGGTTACTACTTGCTTTTGCATGCTGAAATAGATAACAAGCAACCCTGAAGTATTTCACTTCACAAACCACAGCTGGCATTGATCTTTGATTTTCTAGATGCAGACTTTTCAAGAAAACACCTGAAATATTAAACAGCACTAATTCCTGAAATGTTCTTGTGCTTATTGCCTTCTTAACTGATGTGATACTCCCTGAGGAGACAAACAAAAATGACTCAAGCTCTAGCAGCGCAAGCAAAAGTTAAAACTGATTTTCCCTGCATTTTTGTTACAAATCTGGTTCCCCGAAGCGTTTCCTTTAGCCTCAAGAACATAAATCCCATTTATGCATTTCCTTCCTTTTTATTGTGTCATAAGGAAGCATTCACCTGCATGAGTTGCACCTACTTGACATGTAACCTGAAGCAAGGTTCCTCTTACCCAGGTCTGCCACAGTTTCTTTCAGAGAAGCAAGAACCTCAAATAAAAAATGTTATGTGAAATTACCACGTGCTTCTCAGCAGCTTTCTGCATGTAGCTCCTGTAAAAACGCTAGCCTGCTTTTTTTTTTTTTTCCCTCCTCTTTCTCCCCCTAAACCACCAGCCACCGGCTTTTCAGTTCAATACAAATTGTCTCAGGGCGTCCAGCACAAAGCGCTCTCCCCACAGCGTCATGCTTCATTTTGTTCTTTTTCACGTTGAAGTGTCAGATAAAGGAGAATCGTGCTGACTGGCGGCTCCTCACAGCTTGCTTTGCACGGAGAGAAGAAGACAGAGGGGAAGCACAAGGGCACGAGAGCCCAGTATGCCTACACACTGCCACACCAGGCCTTACAGAAGAGTGGGATGAAGAACAACTCGTAATCATCCTTTTACATTTTGGGGAAAGGGGGACGATCTCTAGCGCTACATATTCTGACGGCGTGCTGAGATAACGAGCTTGCATTTCCAACCCACCTCATTTCCTAGCATTCCTCTCCCTGGCTGTAAGCCTCCTGCACAGCCACCGGCCACCTTCCCCTCCGGCTCAGGGTACAGGGGTACAGCTGGTGCTCAGCAGCTCAGCACAGGTGTTTGGCCATATCTGCTGCTCCGCCGAGCACACGCCAGCCTCTGCTCTCAAGCTGCCTGGGGACTCGGCTGCAAGCGGCTCGGAGGAGAAGTGCCTCACACAGCTGCGGAAAGGCCAGCGGTCGCACACCAGCAACATTTTGGATGTGCCGTCCTCTCACTCCAGGAAGTGAATTTTCTTACAGAAACCTGCACCATGCATCCAGTGTGACCATAGGCGGCACAGAGCTCTGTTGCTTCATTGTTGCTGCTGAAGCTGCCTGTGGTCTCAGCAGCGTGTCCGGAAAAGGTGGCGGCACACAAGTTTGCATCTGCAGAGCAGCAGCCCTGTGTCAGTTTCCCTTTCCTCCCAAGCTCTGTATTTCTCTCATACTCACAATGACGACTGCTGTGGCCTCACACTTTCATCGCGGCTGAATGCTGGGTACTTGCTAGAAGTAACGGGAGTTTTTAAACAGCTAAAAAAAGGATCGCCAGAAGTGGAAAAAATGTGAGTTCACCAAATAAAGACAGCTCCCTTCATATTCCCCAGAGTGACACCACTGAAATTTCCCTCGCAATTAGTGAGTTTGCACAGGTGTTACTCCAAGTGTAACCTGAAGACAGCCTATCTGGCAGAAACACAGCTGAAGTGATAGCTCGCTGCTGATGACAGACAAAAAGACCACAGCTCAGCTGCCACAACGCACAACAGCTTCTGCAGGGTTGGCAGCCAAAAATCGGCTTGAAAATTTGACACAGAAACCTGTGAAAGAGAATGTGGAATCCCCAAATATCTTCTGGTTTTAAATAATATAGATGCACCTTAGAAGTTAAAAAGCTTTTGGATTACTTTTCATTATCTTGGCAACTACCGAAATAAGCACACCAGCAAGCCCGAGCTGCTTTGGAGCATCTGTTAGACTTGCATTCACTGTCAGTCATTCTCAACACACTCACCAGATACGACCTAAGATATTTATCTCTCTTTTTTGAAAAAGCTTTTTCAAAAAAATGGAAATAAAAATACCTTCAGACAAAGTTTACCACAAGCTCTGTCTTGCAGAATGTTTTGAGTAAACAAGCTGAAACCCTGATAGGTGTGTGGGTTTAGGCTTCCACTAGACGGTGAAGAGGTACAGGCATTGCTGTAAGCAGCCAGGCACAGCTCTGCCAGGGATGCAGAAACAATCTCCACACTGAGCAAAATCTCCTTCCATTGAGGGGTCCTACAAAATCCATGTCCTGTTGGCAGATGTAACAGGTGTGACACACAGAGGTATGGAGCAGCAGAGAGAAGTGAGCATAAGTCATACAGTGTGACTTTCCCTCAAAAAAAAGTCACTTCTAAACTTCCACTATCTCGTTACAGGATTAACTCCAGGATACCACAGAACCAGGCCCAGAAACAAATATCCTATTAAAACAGCTTATATTTAAGTTGCAAAGGGAAGAATGAAGTTACTCTGCAGCTGCCAACAGCCCTGCACACAACCATGGCGCAGCGATGCTGAAAGAAGGCGGTTTGTCAGAGATGGGAACGTGATGATAAGAGGAAACTAAATAACAGAACGGCGTGAAATAGCACCCGCATGAGAGATGACGAGATCTCTGCTGAGCAGGCTGTGACTTACACAGCCTGAGCACCTCACTACAGCTTTTCCTGCAACCACAAGTGCAGGGGGTACTGGAGTTCAACTGAACATACAGGGCACTGCCCTCCTCCAAAGATGCTGTAAAAAAGAAAATAAAAACAACAAACCACTACCGTGCCCAACATCTAGAAATAATTATGCTTTTTTTGGCCTTAACTCACGTGATTTTTCATGCTGTAATGCTGAAAGTCTTTTCCCCATCTGCCACGCAACTAGCAGATGCAACAGACTTCATCAGGACAACACAAAAAAGGTCAACAGGACCTCAAGAAGTGAGAACAGGGAAGACAGCAGCTTTGTGATCCGAAAGACCTGCTCCAAAGTTAATGTGGCTTATGCAGGCTGTAAGCATCTGAAGCAAACTGGGAGAAATATTTTAAAACTCTGCACTACGAATTAAACAGGAGACATCTATGCAATTTACTATCCATACGTAATTTTTCTCCTCAGTTTTCCCAAAATAGTATTTTTCTGAAATTCATTTAAACTGATTCACATTAATACCACACAGATTACACAGAGGCTTGCTGAGCTGAGCTGGATTGCCAGCACAGCTGCAGCGTAAGGCACTGCAGGACAGCCCTCCCCTGAAACACCTCCTGTCTCAAAGTGCAACCGGGTTGGCAAAGCCTGTGCACACCCTCACCTACCCGCCTGTACTATCAGCCACTTTTCCTGTTCTCACACCTCTTCCCCAACCAATCTCACAGTCAGAATTTACTTCTAGCTGTGAGTGCTGAATGACTCAGTTTAAGAACAAACAAACAAAAAAATGTTCACACAAGTCATGGAGGAAAAGTGCTACTGCATGTCCCAGGACCAAATGGCAATGGGGTGAGATTTTTCAAGCCCATGGTGCCCTGTATCCTGCACCCTGGCTTGGAAGACTAGGCAGACTGGAGCACAAATAGGTGAGATTGTTTTAAGCTTAATTTATATTACTTTCCTTTAAGCAAGAACAGGTTGTTTGGAAACACTTAGGGCATTCTCGTTTTCTGCTCCCTCAGATTTCATTTGTGTTAGCTTAAGCTCTGTCTTAAGTCTTCTTCTTGGCCAGCCACGTACCCATCCCCAGCATTAGCCAAAGAAATCACAGAGGAAATGCATTTTTGGGGATGTCACATGAGAACCTGTTTTTTTTGTTGTTGTTTGCTTGCTCGTTTTTGGCTTCTCAGCTACAAGTAGCTATTCACCACAACTTTCTGAGGTTTCACTTCCTGTAAGTTGCTCTACTGAGAGCCAAGATGTCATGCAACGTGGTGTAACCAAGGAGAGATTTAGTGCCACTTACGTGGGGCTCAGTAAAAAATCCCAGTCTTTTCCATGGTGTCGTTCTCCCAGCTACAGAGAGCCAATTACCATCAAGTAAAGAAACAAAACTGAGTAAAATTCTCGCTACTTCACTATACTCGGGATACTATTCTCAAAGCATCAGATTTGATTTTAAATAGGACAGTTAGGGAGAAAAGGTCAGAAATTTTTCCCTGTAGGTTATTCTCACCCTGAATTATGAAGTAGAGAGGACAGAGTTGAAAAGATTAACACCTCAATATACTAGCTTGCCAGCAGTAGCACCGAATCACCTGTTAAAAAGTGCAAAGCTATGACCAAACGTTTCACTGCTGGCAATCTACAGTGAAAATCCACTAAAAACAAACAGGAGGTCTATACTACGATTGCAGCAGAGGCTCTGTCAAGCGAGCAAAATGGTCAAAAACCAAAAAACTGTCCTTGTAATCCAAAATGCAGTAGAAAAACATAACTATTTGCCATATGCTCCTTTACCACTTGACCTTTCCACCCTGGACAGGTACTGGTGTGCAGTTCGGTTGCTTGAGAACTAGGAGGTTTGTATTGATGACAGTGGGGTTGTACACAGGACTGACTTTGGTGTCTCCAAAGAAAAAAGAAGAGATTAATTGAACTGTTTCTTCATTACGAGCAGATCAAAAGGTCATGTCATAGTCCTATCACTAAAAGAGCTCTTCATGCAGGTTTAGAATAACCTCCTCGAAACTAAAATGCAGAAAACTGCACATCATAAACACCTAAAAGAGAGCTTAAAAACAACATAGCTACTGCAGATGGGAGCGAACACCCAGTAAGGCATCTTAAAAGCACTTGAAAGTGAGAAGATTTGCAGCAATACTTTTTTCAACATCTTCCTACCCTATCTAACCAGATGTAAAAAGACAGCAGTCACACCGTCTTCAGAATAGAAATTAAGTCTAGTTAATAACTATATGAAGTTAATAAAGCTTCATTAACTTAAGTTAGAGAAATTAAACTGTCCTTCACAGTTAATTTGCATAAGCAATATAAATATTAAAGATTAGCGATGTTAATTAAGACCAATGTAATAACTGACTGGAAGACATCTTCTGACAGTAGTGATCCCACCTTCACTGTTGTTCTGTGACCTCGCTTCAGAGAGCGGTCACAGTGTTCCTGTAACTTCCAGCGAAAGCAGGTCTGACTGCACAAATAAAAACAAAATTTCTGCCGATTCACAAAGTATCAAGCTGAGCTTGTTATCACAGAATGCATCTTTGAGGCAGATGGCAAAGTCAGGGTGTTGGGCAAAGGCTAAGAGCACATCACATAAAGAAAGAAGATGCCTTTAGACCAAGGCTTACACTATTTTCAGCCTTTCTTAACTGTGAACATCCTGAAAATTTTCAGCTGCTGGCCAGTTCTTCAGTTATTAAGAACAGCATGGTGCATTTTGACACAGAGATAAATTCGAGGAAAAAAAGAAATACAACAGGCAGCAGGAAGCGAGTACCCTGTTGAGGCTGAAGAGCTGGTAAAGTGGAAAGGACAGAAAGCAGATGTAAACAGACACAACAAACACCCAAAGCCAGGCCATATGGCAGTGGTGTGTTGTTTTTGAAGGCATATAGAAACAACCGAGCCTCGATGCAAGGGAGAAGAAAGAGACAGGAGAAGACTGGGTAGATAAGTGAGCTGAATGAAGCTACAGATAACTCTCTGTGCAACCAAGGGACATGGGAACTCTGCTTTGCTCTGCCAGATCTCCCCACGAGGCAAAGGCATGGCCACGGGCACTTCGCCGACCTGCCCTTGCCCCAGCGTAAGGCTGCCTGGTGCTTCTGACAGGCGCCCACCCAAGGGACGGGCTCCATTCTCACCTCAAGAAGCATCACGTTGCAAACCTTGCATTTTTCCAGAGAGTGGTTCAGCTCTGACTGTAGCCAGGGAACTGTTTCAACGAGATGCCACTTCTCTAGATCAGTGCAGCTTGTCATCCTTGAGAATGTATTAAAACACACTGTCGAAAGAATACTGTTAAAAACAACATTGCTTGGTGGGATTAAAAATGGCGTGTTTTAATGAGACAGCTTAAAACGCTTTTAAAACTTCTTAACTCCAGAAAACGAACACAAGAATTGGGTGAAGGAAAAGGACTTCATTATTAGATCTTTTTACGCAGCTGACTAAACACAGGACCTCTCAAAACATGCCGATTACAGTCTGTGTGAAGTGTAAAAATGGAAGAAAACACGTGCACAGAAAACCAAATACCGTACATCCTGTACATCCACACAAACAGGCACACAAAGTCTCATTCCTCTCCCACTCCACCCTTGTTTTTAAGATAAAAGCAACCAAGTTCCCTCACATATAAATCCTCATTTACCTCCACCTGGCGTTATTGGCTGGGTAAGCCCGTTTGGGATATCACATAAGACAGGACTTTATAGAAATATAAAGACTTCAGTGTATTTAGGCACATTTTATTTCAAATGAACAACATACTTTAAATTTTTGGTTCTTTATTAATGTTGGCTTAAGCTAGCAAATGGAAGGTGCAGACACAAGTTTCAAGAACAGATTTTGGATTCTACCAGGAGAGCATCCACGCCAAAAACAAACAAACAAACAAACAAAAAAAAAAAGAAACAATTACTCCAGTAACAAAGCTGAGCAACACCTGTGGTCACACTTCTCCTCTCAGGTAGTTGCTTCACACTCTCACCAGTGCTCCTGCAAGATACGCACTGTATGGCCAAATGCCTTGGCTACAAATAACTCTGATCTGTGATACTGCAGCAGCCCCTTTGTTTTTGGCCATGCCTCTCAAAGATGTTGAGCCCCCACAGCTTCCACTGACATTATGTAGTAGAGAAAGTGTAGTTTTCCCACCTTTCCCCCAAAGGTGGGAAAAGGAGGACTGATGGGTGTGTGGTGGAAGCCCTTGGGCTGTAAAACTGCCCTGTATCAATAACAGATCAACTGAACTGCACAGAAGGAATTATGTTTATTTCATGAGTTGCCCTTTATATCACACAGCATGCAGTGCAAGTGGCATGAAAGGGTAAGCAGTGACATTATTTTCTTAATATATATATTTAAATTACAAAAAAAAAAAAAAAAAAGAATGTAAAGAGGGACAGCTAATGCTAGAAATAACACAAAAAATACCAAGTAACAGCAACTTATTTTGCGTTCCTATTTTCAGCTGAAAGTGACAGCTTTCCTTCTCCCCTCAGACATGGGGGCATGATGACAGCACCAAGATACTACCCAGTGCTACCACAGAAGAGCCTAAATGTCAGCAGAAGGTGCACAAAGACAGAAGTCTCCTGCAGCTGCACAACCGGTCCTCCAGGAAAAGATAAAAATGAATACCTCACAATGAATTCAGCTAATGAATCTGAGCACAGCTAGGAAACACAGATGATTATTCCTTGTACAGTACTTTTCAGGCCACTAGCAGTCCTCAAAAATTTCGCACCTGACACAAAATGTTGCTTATTAACGTGGATTTTAACGTCGCTCAGCTGCTCTCCAGACCAGAAAAACACCCGTTTCCAATTTCACACAACGCTCACACCTAAGTCTAAGGAAGATCACGCAGGAACTCACACCCAGGTATTTTTCATTTGGGTGGGAAAGGAAAGCAGAGATTCACGATACAATTGGGTGCCAATTCAAGGGTTTCTGTCTCTTTTTGAAGTGCCTTGCAGCATGAAGGATAAGGGTTTTCAAGCAGAAAAGGTGGCACTGTCAATGGCGTTTCAGACAATGAGGGAAAAAGAAAAGCGAGATCTTGCAGCTGCTAAATCCTCTGCAGACAGCTCCAGCACACAGCCCTCCCATCAATGTGGTCTTATTCTTTCAAAAGAGCACATGACTTTAAAGAAATTATGACCACGGGGTTGGTGGACAATATATGGGATTTCTCCATGATCATACTCTACTAAGCAATTAGGTCAAGCCATGCTCTTTAAAATTAGTTTAATGCAGCTGAAAGTCAAGGAAAGAAAGCACGTTAAGGAGGAAATTAGGTAGAAAAGGAGCAGAAAGATTTATTTTAACTCTCAAGCACTCACAAAGCCCTTGCCAGAAAGAGGAGTTGCACTGTTGCTAGAACTTTTTAGTGCATAAAAGGAACATTCTTGGCACTGAAAAACTGGCATCTGTGTACAAATAGAGAAAGTGTTTTCCAAGGTCCGAGCTACATAAAGAAACAAAAAGAAACTCCTTTACATCAATCTGTTCACAAGGACTGCCTTGATCATTCTAAATTATACTTTTGTCAATGGATTAAAGTGGCTTAGTAGGCAGGTAAATAAGTACATTTTTGTTGTTGTTATTCAACAGAACAAAGAGATATTGCATGATGTTGTGGAGTTCTGTGATGTTGGTATTTAAAACAGATTCCCTTCCATGAGCAGAAATTCTGATGTCAGATTTTTTTTTTCTATTCACATTTGGGTTTTGGAATGCAAATGTGAATGAATAAAGTACTCTGGGTCTGTGCTGGCAGCAGATGTTTGGAAGGGAAGGTGCACTGAAAGAGCTAGAAGCATGACTGAAGGTTTGATGCTTCTGTCCCGTTGGAAACTCATAAATTACTGCAGATACAGAACAAAGGGGTACTGAAAAGGTTACTGATTGCTAAGAAGCTCACTGAACTACTGAAATCTGAAAGTAGCCAGTTGAAGACTGAACTCTTTCCTGCTTTTTACAGTTAGGTGTGTGTGAGGCATACACCACACAGGCACAGACAAAACCTTCTGTACTTCCTGTGTGCACATAAACAATTCAACTACGTCGTCTTTTTCATGTTATCCATCCAGCCTTCACTCATACAATCTGGGTTACACCAGACATGCGTGCTTGCCACTGTGCTTGCAGACGAGACAAGTAATGCAAGTTATTGATATTACTGAAACTTCATATAAGAGGCTGAGAAAATGCCCTGATGCAGTTTTTCTGCTCTCTGATTCAATTGTTGCACAGGCAGGAAGAGCAGTTGCAACATTATCATGGAAAAAAAAAAAAATCAAGTTGATGGATATGCCTTTGTAAGCACAAGCACATTTATCACACTGTCTTTATCATTCTTTTAAAGCTTGAAGGTGGTAAAAACAAAACCAAGAGGTGCCATCTGTGAAGTCCCTTAACTTAAGCACTTCACTTAGTGAGTATCACACTCCAGAATGGGAAGAGCTAGGTATGGCACCTCTTGGTTTTGTTTTTGAGTAGACTTATAGCTTAGATGCTCAAGCAAGGACTCGAGAAAATGCTTCAGCTATAAGTCTACTCATAGATACCGTGGTTTAAAGCACTAAGTCCATGCCTAGATGCACCACTATCTACTGTATAAGCTGGGGGAATATGTATGGCTGCACAACTTCCAAGCCAGCTGGATGCCAGCCATTTCATAATAATGATGCTTGTGCTGGAGCTAGCTGGAATCCATTTGGTCTGAATATATGTACATCTGCTAAAGCCTTTTCAGAAACGATCTTATCATATGAAAAAACAGAGTACTCACACTTGTAAACAGTTCAAGTAATAGCTACATCTCTGATGGAAATGAAAAAGCCAGAAAAAAGGTGGGAAGAAGCAAAGAAATGCAGAGATTTAAAAATAATAATAATAAAAATGCTATGCTTACTGTCATTTACAGTAATAAAAAGGAGCTTGCAAGTACGAGTGCTTACAGGATCAATGCCTAAGTACACAGCCATATAAATAAAGAACACAATATGATGTGCCAGTACTTAATGCCAGAGTTTAATGCTTCTACTGTTCTTTAGGACTGGTCTTTTCATGAAATTTTAAACCAGCTCAGAAATTAACATTAAGTCCCATTAGCCTTGCTAAATGCGAAAGGATGCATCTGAAATACACCTGCCTACGAATTAAACACAGGAGCTCAGTCATAAGTTGCTCAAGAATTCTTAAACCAGGGTCCTGTGGTGCACATTAAAGCGTACAAGCAGAAGCACGATTTTGGTGATGCTAAGCAAAGAATATTGTTGATGCAATTTTTTAAACAGAAAAGTTTATGTTTTCTGGTTTGCTTCTTCTATAGCAAAGGCTTCTGAGGCTTGTCTGTAGTGTGGGCTTGTCCGGCCGCTCAGGTAAGAAAGGTGTAACAATAATGCCTATCAGACCTCAGTTATACCACCCACTCCTTCATGGCAACGAGCAGCCTCCCTTTATTTCACCATTTCTGAACCTCCCTGTTTTATGGCATATTACTTATGACCTTAATGAACAGTAATACGGTGTCCCTAGAAAGCGTATCTATGCAGATTTTGACTCTGGAGGGTATCTACACTGAATGGCCACAAACACAAAAGCACAAACACAAGGCGACACCTGCAGCATAGCAGCACCTGTTAGGTAATGGTCTTAACTTAAGAAAACGTTTTTTTCATTATCTTTGTAAAAAAGATTTACTACAATGACATGGTGTTGTTGATCACTCAACGAACACTGGCTAGAAGTAAAGTAACCACTGCAAGTAAAAGTGAAGATGGACTGCAAAGCTCCAAACTGCATACCAATCTATTTTCCCCCAAAGTGACACAGTTTACAGATATGGTATGGATTTCACATTTTAATACTTACTATTGAACATGAAGAATTGCTTAAGACCCAACATTTTACTTACCTTTCATTACCAGAGAACAACAAAAAGCACAGAACCACAAGCTTATATACCCCACAGAAGATGTCACAACTGCTTTTGCTTGAAAAAAAAAGACCAAAAAACAAAAACAAACTGTCCTTGAAGGGATGCAAAACACAGACTCCTGATGGCTGTTGAACAGAAGGCCTTTATTGCCCTTTTTTCTCTACTACATATACTTTCCCTGTAACCCCATGCGCTGTCCACTTGCTCGAATTGGTCATACAACTTGTTAGAGACCCTCAGACACTCACCTCGAGCCAGCCAGCAATTGGCCACTGCCCAAAGCTCATCTTTAACACTGCAGCCAAGTTAATTTAACTCGACCTTTCTCAAGTTTTTGTTTCTAACGCTTATTTCTTCATTATCTCTAATTCAGGGACGTGTGAAACAGCACAAAGCCACCTGCGAATTCCTTTCCCACATGTCCTCCCACTGCAGTTATTAATTTTATGTTCGCTAGATATACAAGAAACTCACCAAGCAGCACAATCGATGAACACATCGTTCATTGATGTGTTTCAAGAGGATCCACAGTGGTGAACATATTGCTTATCCTTGACTGAAGCAAGCTTTTAGGAAGACACCAAACCCTGGCACTGCTGAAACTGCAAACAAAGCATGGTCTGTGCCGAATACCCAAGCCTCATACCAAGTGCCTTAGTAACTGTCCGTATACATTACAGTTTTACGAGCTGCTATTTACAGCCCAGTAATTGTCTGCTTCCCCAGCTCTTTAGTCTTTATTTACATCTGCTCACTCTCACAGACGAGCTGCAGCACTTAGGAATTTAGAGCATTCGGAAAAAAATATATACTGCAAATTGCCCCCTCTGACCCCGGCGCTAAGGCAGGCTTGTCTGGCAGCCCTACAGCTGCCACAAGGGGAAACCACGCTCGGGTGTGCAGCCGGGGCCCTCGTTAGCAGGGCTAATCAGCAGCCAGGCCTTGCACAGCGCTTCCACAGGGCCGCCCGATGCACCAGGATGGGGACAGGGATGCTCATCCTCCGTGGCCTGCCGCCAGCACTGACTGACCATGAGCCACCTGTAACATAAAGGCTTCTTTCTGCGGGGACAAAAGGGGCCAGAAATGGACCGGCTCTGTAAGATGTGGTCTGGAAGGGTTTGTTCCCCAGTTCGCGTTGTAACCAGCAACAAAAGCGGGAAAAGCGATCCTTCTTCCAGGCAGGAGTGCTTAGTAAATAGCATCAGAAGGCCCTTTCAAACAGAAAGCGATGAGAAAAACGGAGACATAAGGGACTAAGCTGTTCCCTGACGTGCCTTCCTTTCCCAGGGAATCAACAGCAATTCTGCGCAGATGGCCCAGCTCACGCAGTTAGGGAAATACTGCCAGGAAGATAATATACCAAAAACATCCTAGCTCCCATACCAAAGTGCTTAAAGCCTATGCCTGCAGAATAGAGAACAACCAAGGTGGGAGACAAGGTGCAGATATGATCTGAGAAATGCCCATTTATTGTCTTTGTTACATGAAATAGGAGCCGAATGTCCCGATAAAGGAATCAGTCAGCACGGTGAAAGAAAGGTGTCAAAAGAAAGGTAAAATTTACTTCCAACCACGACTCCCACGCACTTGGTTTTGTTAGGGAGTAATAAGCTGCCAGCTTTGTTGATGGCCCTACTGGAAGTGCTGGCTTCTTGGCCAAGAACTTGCTAGGCCCAAATGAAATACCCACCACGCTACTCCCCTCTGTGGATAAAGGGAAAAAACTCCACACCTCCAAGTCTCCATTAAACTCAGCAAAATAATTAAGCTGTAAACCGTGCCAGAACAAAATACCATGTGATCAAGTAACGTACGCGTTAGCTGCACCGAGTGACACCTACATAGCCAAGCAAAGCAAGTGCTGTGTGAGGGCGCGTGCCCCACCGAGCGCAGCATCTCACAACCTCAAGTTTTAAGTGCTGGCTTTCTTCTTCTCATTTAGAAACACCGGACTGCAAGGGACCACCTCAGCAATCAAGTCCAATCCTCTTAAGCTGCAGACAGCCCTGCAAAAGTCAGCGAGGCTACAAATTTCAGCAAAGAATAGAAGAAAGGCACTATCACACTTCCCTGTAATCACAGGTCTGTTAATGTCACCACGGACTCCAGAAAATGAACACCCTTTATTCTCTCCCCTCTAAAAGCAGCACCTTCAAAATACCACAGTTTCATCAGACTGTGACCTGCAGTAAAAAAGCTCTCCTGACCCCCAGCCCCACAAGCATGTTCATGAGCAAAGCACCCTCACTGAGCACCTCCAGGGATGCACACTACCCCGCATCCCAAACCTTAGCAAGGGGCTACTTATATTTAAGATAAAACTGAGGAAAGGGACAATTCACGCACCAGACAGAACGAAGGGCTTCCTCGGGTAACTGGCAAAGACTTATTAACAACATTAATTGCTCTCTAATAAAGATACTGTGGAAGTCAAGTATTTATACTACACCACTCCAGTTAAAGGCAGACCGAGCATTCGGTTGAAGCAAGAAATGTGCAGACTTCACGACTCTACCCACAGCAGAGTTTTTTTCCCCCTTTCCAATAGCTCATTCCCTCAAATAGTTCAGCAATGAATTCAGTAAAACTATACCTGTCAATCAGGTTGTAAGCACACTTATAACTTACACTGACTGCAAACTCTTCCAAGCTGTGGATATACCCGCCCACGTGTGCGATCACCCAGTAAGAGCTAGTTTTCTTTCACTTAAGTACAGGCAACGTGCTCCAAGCATCCCACCAAACAAACAGCCTCGCATCTGCGGGCAGACGATTCTGGCAGAGAATTGCTCTTCTCGAAAGCAGCATACCACTGCCCTGCAAGGCCCGTGCTCGTGGTAGAAATTGTGTGCACGTGGTCTGGGCAACTGCGCAGCAATGCTTCCTCCTCAGCAGTCGTGCATCCTCAAGCAGCAGTTGTTATCTGTCACATCTGGTTATGTAATCAGGAAGGAATAAGGAAAAAGGGATGAAAACATCAAAAAACAGCATAATGCTGCAGACCATTGCGTGGATTGCAAAACACACCATAAAGCAGCGTGGCACTTTACAGCAATCCTAAAGTGTGTGAACCGTTCTGGGTGAAAAGCGCCTGTGACAAGTCATTCTCCCTGACATCAATGTGTGCTACGACAAAAGCAAGCAAAATGCCAACACACTTTAAATACAGTAGGTCAACATCCTCAGTGTCAACTATAATATGCCTATAAACTTTGAAACAGAGATTTAAAACCCACTTAAGATACGCACAATGACCAAATTTTTATCAGCCACCTCCTTCCCCAGCACAGTGCCATGCTACACCTTCCATTAATTTAACAAAGTTCAATCTTCAAACAATTCAGGTTCCCTCTTCTTTTAGCTTTGTTTCAAAGAAAAAACACGAAGATCACTCTCCTGGGGGCCAGCAGCCCTTGAATTTCCAGCCTGCTTCATTTACCTGTGAATATTTTAAATGTAAATATAACTGAAAACTTTCAGAAGTTTCGTCACTTCTCATTCTTCCAGCATACTGAAAGAATAAATAAAAATCACACCCTTCCAAGCCTCGTGGTGCAAGGCTAAACATACCAAAGTCTTCAGTCTGCTCTCAAAAAAGTCTTCTTCCCACAGCTTCAGCATCCTAGCATTTCTTCTTCACTTTAAAATAGAACAATCTCTTTGAAGCACAGTGATCAGAACAGCAGAGCACCGTGTGAAGGAGGACGCAGCCACATACTGCACAATTAAATGGATCGATACGGGCTCTGACAATCCATCTGATAGGAGATTTTTTTCCTAACTGCGCTAAAAATGACAGGAATGTCACCCAGCAGCTGATTGACACATTCCGGCTCCACTCTTGCTGTAGCAGCCCCATGTGCTGCAATTGCAGAGCAAAACTTATTATTAGACTCCTTGGCACAGGCTTTTGTGCCCTGTTCCACCAAGTTTCACGCTATTTATGTTACTCCAATATGTATTTTATTATGAAGATACACAATGAAATATTCGGGGCTTCAGGATCTTTAGACCTGTGCTTTCTTTGTCCACCCTTCTTTCAGCTTCCACCTAGCTCTGCCATAAGCCAGTGGTGGTTAAGTAAAATCTACTACGCTGCTATGAACGCTTTTCAGGTTTTTTGGACACCTATTTTCCTGCAGCAGGGTCAAAACGCAGCTCGAGACAGCAGTCTCAGTTGAGAAAGGACTCCTGTGCAAGCCACTCTCACCCAGGAAATAGAAACTAGTAAACCACTGACTTTAACTGACATTTCTTCCTCCTTAATATAAAGCTGTGCCAACAAGTCGCGTGGGTTCACTGCAGAACTAATGAAGCCAGTCAAAAACAGAAGGACACCTGGTCATTAGGACCAGCTGTGGTTCTAACAGGAAATATGTAATTTCCTCTTAGAACTGATATGCCTTTGAATGTGTTACCCATTTTAACAACTGTTTGGCACAGTTACTCCACAACTCCAGTAGTCCCCATCGCTCTCCTTATTTACAGCTCTGCTTCCTGGTCACCAGCTTATGTTCTTCTGCCTTTGCACCACAGCTCTTTATCTCTGTCCTTCCTATGTATTTAACTCGAGGAAGGATTTATAGAGGCAATCGCATGGCCTTGTGGGCTGAGATTTCACAGGGCTTTCACCTGATCTGAGCATGAACTGCTGCCATAAATTAGATAAGGTGTTTTTTTCCCCATCTTTTACAGCATCACCGCATCAAAGACACATGCAGAAACACGCGACAGAGAAAGTGATACTGCTCCTTTCAGCCACCGCCAGCACAGCCCGAGCCTGGCGCACTGCTCTGGTGAAAACGCAGCCTCAGCCTCTCTTCCTCAGCCAAACGCGCCCAGCTCTGCACAGCACACACAGTTCTAGCGCAGGAAGCGACACGCCTGAACATCTGTAAAGGCAGATAATAGGGAAGGAAGAAAAAAATCCATCAAAAGGGACAAACCAGCAAAGCCCCGAAAGAAGTGATGAAAGTTTAAGCACACGCCTAGCACAGCAGTGCTGGGGTCAACTGTACCTCACCAAGCCTAGCTAGAGGAGAAATCAAAGACCAAGGTTCTTCACCTACTTCCTGATGGGTTTAAATTTACAAGGGTTTATGCATTTAAAATGAAGGCATAATAATCAGCAAGCCATCTTCTTACTACACACAGTTTTAAAAGGCCTACAAACCAGACATTTTTCTCCTCCACACAGAGAAATAAACTAAGAAGAACCAAGCAGTTATACCAAAAAAGTAACTGCACCTTGTGCTTTTCACGCAGAGACACTTCTGCACATGTTAAAAGACAATAGCTGTCACCGGTGGTACTGTGTGGTGGCAGTCTAATGCAGGCTATGCCAGCAGCTTTCAGTTTATTATACATTCCAAAAATAAAAATAAAAAAAGAAAAAAGATTCCCCCCAGAACCCAAACAAGTAGCAGGGTTGGGACTGGCTTTGCTTGGTGTCTTCAAGGCAAGCACAGAATTATCAGGTGCTCCTCTGAGAGCTGACCAGGCTGGCATAGCATCGCTGTGATTCACAGACAGCGCTGAAAAGGGCTCTTTGCTGTAACCCAACCACCACCTTTGGGTCTCCAGAGGAGCAGCTCAGCCAGCCAACCACCCCAGGTTTCCCACACTCGAGCAGTGGCTCTGTGGCCAACGCGCTCAGGGTTCCTGCCCAGGTCCTTGCCCCTGAAAGCCTCCTACCACCCACTCGGTTCACAGCAATTAGCCACCATGTACTGCTGCAAATTGCATGCGTGTAGTTACAGAAGCTGTGAATTCCACGCTTGCATTATTTATTGCAGAGCCTATGTGAGGGACTCAGGAAACAGCGCTACTGTGGTTTTCACCATACACGTCTTCAGCATTTGGCCATTTTGCCTCTGTACAAAAATGAAGGTTAATAAATGCCTTTTTAATGAGCACGCTGAGTTGTGGTTACAGTAAGACTATGCAACAAAAGAGAAATTGGGAATTTCCATGTGGCGCAGTTAAATTTTTGACCCAAGGTATAGCACTTTCAGCCACACCAGGCCATCCTCTCCATTGCTGCTTCCCCCTCCCCCCCCAGCCCTTTGTAGGACTTTGTAATCTGATAAATAAATGGAAAAAATGTTACACCACAACGTTATTGAAAAGACAGTTGCCAAGGGTTTTTAACTTAGACATTCTGAAGGGAAATATCACCTCAAAGGAACTGCACATGCTGTACATCTTGTAATGGAACTTGACAATACGCACACCATTTTTGCACATCAGCTTCTTAGTACGACTACTTTGGGCTCTCAAGCCTGAAAAGCACCACGAAGGTCAAATTCTAGCTGTCATCCAAGCATTTCTTTGTCCCATGTTTTTCCTTTCCTCCCAACACAGTGCGACGCAGTTACACTTATGGTGTATGATAGATGAGGGACTGCCTTTGCAGTTCTAAGGAGCAGCATTTCTGAAAACTGATGGATGAATAACCAAAAATACATACATACATATATATATATATTCAGCCTACGTATTCACTGCTTACTACAGAAATCAGATCTCACACAACCCAGAAAAAAAGATTTCTCTCCTAACCAGAGATTCAAAGGTAAAGGACCATTTTTCAGACTGTAAGTATGCATTTGCACAACTGCCTGTTTTCTCGTCAGCACCTTCAGCATGTTACCCTGTGCATTTTCTGTTGCAACTGATAAAGAGATTAGACAGACACCTTAGATAAGAGTAAAAAGCTATAAGCTAACCCTGGTAACTTTTCAGCTCAGTGAGCTACCAAACAGAAACAGATTGACTTCCAGAACTGCTAACACCCATCATAGTTTTTAATTCAACAACAGTGGAAAGTGTATCCCTAGTGAGTACAACAGGTCCAAACAAACTCAAGAGTTCAAAACTGCTAGATAGCTCTTCCTGTTTTTTGCATTATTTAATAGGAGGGATCTCCTATTAATAAACAGCAAGCCACAGTCCAATGCAAATACCATTCTTCAATTGCAAAATATTACTTCAGCTATCTGCAGCTCTTTTAGAAAATACTTGAAAGTTTAAAGGAAAAAAAAAAGGGGGGGGGACTGGTGGTGGTGTTTAAGACCATGAACTAAATCACTCATCTGGGTACCTCTTCCTATAATTTAGCAATACATCTTTTCTCATGGTACTGTAACAACTCCCAGGTAAGGCCAATCACAGAAGGGTTAAAAAAAATCATTTTCATTAGTTTGATCTGGTTTCAAGGTTTTTTGTGCTCACCGTGGTGAGGTTTTTAAATGCTGATGAACTTTAATTCCTGTCTTTTGGGCAAACTGAAGTAAAGGCACTGCAGCAGGGTATTTAAAATGCACAGTCACACAGCTTGCAACTGCAGAAAGAATTAAAATGAATGAAACAGCTTTTGTAAATTTGTTGCTGTTTCGTGATAATCTCTACCCCAGCAGGAACAGAATCTCCATCGCCCTTTGAAATGCCATAGTTAGATGGTTAGTTAACACATCTGTAATTAAAGTGCACACCTGAACAATGCAGTGATACATTTCACTAAATTTGTCAGATGCAAAACAGAAAGTACATAATGCAACATGCACAACAATTAAGAGCACAGTCTCCATATATGTTTCATCCTAAAGATGACATTTGATCCCTAAGTGATGAGACTTTTGGTACAAAAAGCTTAAGATGACACAAGAGGTAAACCTACCCCAACAGCAGAAATGTGTTGGAACAAATCACGTACAGGTAAGACCAAAAAGAGTGATCCTACAAGCATTCGTAATACCTTTTTTCTTATCTTCCACAGGAATACATCAAAACAAACCAAAGAATGGAAAAAATCTCAAAACACTTTGGCAAAAGATTTTTACAGTTTGTTACTTCTTCTGCAACAGTGCTGTGAAATATCATAAAACCAGAAAGTGCACTTTTTTTCAGCTCATTGTCCATTCTCCTGGTTTCAAACATCTCCAGGTTTTGTGTAAGCAATTTTTAAACCTCCTTTACTAGTTTCACTGAGAAATTTAATTTACACAATCCATTTATTTTCTTCAAGTGACTGTTGCAAGAATAGGAAAGCTACTTTTTATTCTAATTACTGCCAGAGGTATCATAAGGTAATACAGATATATAAATATTTTACAAAGGAAAACAGTGAAGATTAAAATTTCAAAGTAATTGCATCTTCCCTGAGCTTTCTCAAAAGGCAGGTTGTCCTAGGAACTTCAGGATCCATTCATGCAAATACACTTTGGTGAAAAAAAAAAAAACTCTTATCTGTTCATTTATTCACCTTGTTTGTTCCATGACTGATGCTAAGTACAAGGAAACAAAGGAATTCATCCACTATAAGGGTAGAAAATAGGTTGATTTAGCAAAATGGAACCTTTCATCACAGCTTAGCTGAAGCCTTAAATCAAGATTCAGGTTCCCAAATAAACCCAAGAAATTTTAAAGTCAAAGGTGTTTTTAATATTCACTTGCTTCCTGAGTTCTAAGCCTCAGGCTCGACATTTGCAAGTACATTTATATGCAAATGTAAAGGTGAGAAACCTAAGGGGGAAAGGAGGAATGGAAAGCAATGGGATTTACAAGGGTATTTCAAGCAGCCAGAGAAACCTAAGTTCAAAAATAAGTTAAAAGCACCACTGAACTAAGCCACTCAACGACTACACTGAGATTTGCTTACACTTTTGATTTCATGGCAACAACTTGCAGTGAAATAATCTGTCCTTCTCAAAATGATGCTGAAGTGTATTCTTTGGCCCTTTTATTTTAAAGCAAAACCCCGCCACCTTGTTGTGTTTTTATTGTCCATAGGTATTTTCTCACAGCAGCCAACAGAAATGGATCAAGTTCTTAGTTATGCTTACATTTTTCAAGGAAAAAAAACAACACAAGACTAGCATGTAACTAATTAATTTAAGTTCTTTAAATGTATATATAGGTTTAGACTGCATGCCAAGGTTATATAGTTAAAATGAAAAAGGCAAACAACCTCAGTGTTTTTTTTTTGTTTGTTTGTTTTTTTGAACCATGTACCATCATTCTGTGCTTGCGCTTCCCTGTGTGTCAGAAATGAAATTCCTCATCTTCAGAGCTATGTTCTGGAGCCAGCGTGCTATTTCCCCGGCGTGGCTGTGTGGAAGGACCTTTAAACGCTGCCTGTGCGATTGTCCTTAGGGAAATGGTTCGGCTTCACACACGGGTCCAGGGGACCCAGCACGGTGCTGGCACTTGCTCTTTAAAATAAATAGAGGAGAGGTTACATAAACCTTGGCACTTTCCTGACTAGCAGGCTGACATTGTCTTCCCTGTGAGGAGCCTTAAGGAAATAAATGGCAATTTGCAATTCTGCCTTTATTTTATGGTAAATCACGTATCAGTGCCTGTAACCACATAGTGGCAGCTGTATTACTACAGAAAGCTCAAACCAGATTCTGGAACACTTAACACGATATTGCCAAAAAAAAAAAAAAAAAAAAGGGTGGGGAACGATGAATTTTGAGAGCCTAAATAGCACATTCAGCCCACACACCTGCAATCTGGGGTTCGGCACGGGAAGGTCCATACCCGCTGAATGAACGCAAGGTGCCCAGCACAGCCTCTCGCTCCGGATGCGCACACAGCAGAAAGCAGCACCGCACAATTTACCCATTATTATTATTATTATTATTATTATTATTATTAATAATAATAATAATAATATTATTATTATTATTTTGGGGGGTGGCCCCGCCGCGAGCCCCCGGCGAACTTGCCCCCGGCCCGCACCCACCTGCCCAGGTCCTCGCCGGTCTCGTAGTGCTCCTCCAGGTTCTCCTGCCTGAACACCGTCATGGTGCCCGGCCACACGGCCACGCAGCCGCCCGCCCGCACGCCGCCAGCCTCAGCCTCTGCTCCGCGTCCTCATCCCCGGAGCCCCGGAGCGCCCTGCGGACGACCGCGGAGGTGAACGGCTGAACGCCCGCCCGCCCCCGGCCGCGCCGCCCCCGCCCCTTCCCCCGCACGCAGCCGCGGGACCCCCCCCTCTCCTCCACTCCCCTCCCCTCCCCGGCGGCAGCGCCCCCTCACCTCGCTCCCCCGGCCCCGCTGCCGCTGCCGGTGCCGGTGCCGGTCCCGGTGCCGCCCGGCGCAGGCACCGCACAAGGGCGCCGCCGCCCGGCCAATGGCGAGGCGCCGCCGCCCCGCCCCACGCCGCTCCCCCGCGCGGCCCGGCCCGGCCCGGCGCGGAGCGCAGCGCGGCGGAGCCGACCCGAGGGGGCGCCGCCATTTTACGAGGCCGCAGCCCCTCGGGTGTGCGGCTGGGCGGTGGGGCTGCCTCGGTCCTGGGCCGAGCGGGAGCCTGCGTGTGCTCCTTCGTGTACACACACACACACACACACACGTATATGTAATATACACGCTCGCATGTACACACGCACATGTACATATAGTATACACACTCACATGTACACGCACACACGTATATGTAATATACCCTTGCATGTACACACATGTACACATATACATAATATACACACTCACATGTACACACACACATGTAATATACACATTTGCATGTGCACACGTACACGTATATGTAATATACACACTCGCATGTACACATGCACACATATATATAATATACACACTCGTATGTACACACACACGTATATATCATATACACTTGCATGTACACACACGTATATATAATATACACGCATGTACACACACATATATATAATACACACTCGCATGTACATGCACACTATATATAATATACACAATATACACTCGCATGTACACACGTACACGTATATATAATATACACACTCGCATGTACACACACATATATATAATATACACACTTGCATGTACACACACACACATATATAATATACACAGTCATATGTACACATGTACACGTATATATAATATACACACATGTACACACGTAAATGTACATATAATATACACACTTGCATGTACACACGCACTCGTATATATAATATACACACTCGCATGTACACACACACACACATACATAATAATATATACACTTGCTCATTTTTCCCCTCAGTTCACACTCAGTGTGTGATGCCGGGCTGCTGAGCGGCTTTTAACTCCCATCTGAACTCCGAGCTCACTCCTGCAGAGCATTGCTCATCGAAGGTGAAGAAAAGTTCATACTTTTTTTTTTTTTTTTTTTTTACGCTTTCTCGATTTAGCACTTGAGAGAGCCCGGCCTTCTCCAAGTACAGGACAAGAGGTCCAGGAGTTCTGAAATTTTCAGAGTGAATCACAGCCTGACCTTGGCTGAGTGTTAAAACTTCCTGTGACTCCACCGATGCCAGCTGTAAAATGAAGGGAGCGCGGTTCAGCACATCGCTGGGTGCAAAGTTACATAAAGCTGTCCTCAGAATCAGCAGCGTGGTGACTTCTCCAGCGGAGGAACAGCCAGAACCGTGTGCCCCCGCTACTTCACTTACTGCCAGACGTGCAGGAGTAGGATGCTCTGCCTCGCCTTCAACCCATCTTCCATGTATTTATCTCTAATAGGTTTTCAAAGTCATGACTCACACACTTGAGGCTGCTGCGTTTTTAACACAGCTCAAGGTTTTTAACAAGTAATTGGTGATGGTTCAGGAGTTCACTTTGGCTTCAGAGATTCTTCCCCTGATCAAAATGAGGAGAATCACTGGAGCCAGCCCCTGAATTTTTTGGCAATTGACCTTCATGTGTTTCCCTTCTGGGAGTTTTTTGTGATGGTTGTGGGTTCGTACAAGAGTAATACAAGAGTAACATCCGTGGTAGCTTGTATGTATTCTTCAGTACAAGCACTACTCAAATACACAGTTCAATTGCTTCAGTTGAAGCAATTGAAATTTCAGTATTGATTCAAGCAAGCATGCATTGGGATCAATACACTCTTCCTGAGACCAAGATGCACATAATGAACAGAAAAAAAATATGAATTACTTGCAATGTTTATCTTCTTCCTTTCGTTTAACAACTATATCTTACTCCTGTTGCCTGCCCTTCTAGGTCTGTGATCCCTGAATTTTGTTTCTCTGTTCAGGTCTCTCAGCTATGGAAAGAGAGTTGAGTTTGAGTCCAGCTGTGGCAGGAACAGCACAAGTCACCATGTCGTGTGTCAGGAGGAGGCATGCTCCACACAAGTAAGGACGGCCAGGGCAGCAGGCTTGTGCTGTGGTAGGCATAGGCACAAAAGGGTATGTTTTCATGTAATGCAATACACCACATTCCTGTTTCTTTAGAGAAATACTCAACAGGTTGTGCTTGGTGCAGACCACTTTGAAAGAGCATGTGTGCTCCTGGTGGGACTCGTCTTGCAGTCTTGGAACCCTTCATCCAGGTGGAAAGCCAGCCCAATTGCTGTACTTTCAAAATGCTGATGAACTTCCTTGAGGCAGGTATTGGACTGCATATGTATTAAATGGGAAAAAAATAATTTTAAATTGCTGACAAAAGTAATTAAGCGATTGTGAAAGCAGTTTATGCTTTCAGGTTAAATAGCACGCTGGATGAAATCCAACCCCAATAAACTTAATAACAAAACCTCCTTGATTTCATGGTTCTGTGATTTCAAGTTAATGTATATTTTTTGTTTATTGTAACATAACAGAAGTAACAAAGTAACTCCTTGCATACTGTGCTGTAAATCAGGAGTAATACTGATTTCAGTATGGTTACTTCAGTGTGAATGAGGATCAGGTGCAAGACTAATAACCATAAATGTGTTTTCGAAGGACTCGATTGTGTCTGCCAGCTTAATATGTCAATGGTTCACATATATTTTGTGGTGTAGAAGAACAAGTGTTCTTTCTCTCAATAAATATTACAAAGAATTCAAACTTGTAGAAAGCATCCCTATCTCCAAGCAGTGTTTGGTGAAGTGAAAGCTGTAATATTTCTGCAGGTCAAGTGATTTATAGCACCTTTCAGCCACTTTTGAACTGAATCTATGCACCCATTTCAACATTTCTACAGATCAGGGAGCATATTAAGTGTATTGCTGTATGATAAATGTTTTCAAGATTAGAGCCTGGTCTGTTTCTGTCATCCAGGTAAGATGTCTTTCTTAATAATGTAAGACACTAATTACAGTAAAAAAATATAAATTACTTAGGTGGGCTATTGTTTCTTTTGCATATTGTTTTCTTTCTAAGAGATCATCATTTATTTCTGACATAACTATAAAAGCAATTTCCTGGGTGGTAAGTGATGTTCTCTGCGGATTCATAGGTTTTCCGAGGCTAATTTCATTTTTCACAAAGCACACTACCTACAGCCCCTGCAAGCTGCTATTCTGCATCCATCTGTAACACCAGGGATGACATGGGAATGGAAGGTTGAACATTAGCATTAAAGAGCCTCTCAGCTCTGGTAAACCTGAAACATTTCTGCCACAAAAGGATTTCCAGCTATGCCAGTGACTTCTGTAATTGGGCTTCGTCTCCCTCAGAAAGTAGACTGAGTCCATCAATTCATTTTTATGTCACAGCATAAAGGAAAATTTCTCAGGTTGTAAATTAGAAGAATTTTTTTTTTCCTCAGAAAGTTAGGCATTGGAACAGGTTGCCCAGGGAGGTGGTGGAGTCACCTTCCCTGGGGGTGTTCAAGGAAAGGTTGAATGTGGTAGTTAGTGACATGGTTTAGTGGGTGACATTGATGGTAGGGGAATGGTTGGACCAGATGATTTTGGAGGTCTTTTCCAACATTAATGATTCTATGATTCTATTAAAAATAATAATAAATAAATAAACAAACCAGGCTGCTGACATCAAAGGCAAGATCTGTAGTTTCACGAGGCAATACCTTTAGCACTGTAACCAAACTCATATAAGTGGTACAGTATAAATTTGGCAGGCTGGAATAATAATTCCTTAATGTTTCAGTCAATAAAATACAATTTTGTTAAAAACTGTTAACATCCATTTAATTGCTGTGTTTTGAAAGCCACAAAGAAGATGAGATGATAGAAAATGACCAGCATCACTCCTCTAAAAGCACTGCAGAAAGGTAAGTGCCTCCTATATTTTCTAGGTGTTTGTCAGTTCCTCATACAAAGAAATTTGTTCCATCTCCCAGGAGAGTCGCAGCTAATCTAGGATCTGCTAATTCATATGTTTATTCATAAGGGGCCCATATCACGTACATCCCCCAACGAAGCTGCTACTTGGCAAGGCAATTAATTGAATACCTGACTTGGAGCAGTGAGTAGCAGATTAGCTGACGAGGGTTTAAATGCATGTGTTTCAGCATCTCCCTGAGTTGAAGCCTGAACATGAAGTCCTGGGCTGGAGTTCATTTTGTCCAAAAGCTGTGTGCCGATCCTGCTGTGATGATGCTCTCATCAACAGCTCTTCTCCACTGGAAAAATCAGGCTGTTGATGAAAAAAACAGGGACTCGCATCTATGGTATATAGGTCTTTCCACAGAGCTGAATTAAGATTATGAAAGCCTCTGACAAATGACAAAAGAAAAACTACTAACTGCAATCAGAACTAACTAGAAATTGCACCTCTTTGATTTAGCTTTTCTACAATTATCCTTCCATGTAGATTTGGTCTTTGTGTTATTGTGTGTTTATTTAATAGAAAACAATCTGCAAATGATTAAATTTATTTATTTATTTATTTATTGCCAGAACTGTATCTTTCTGAAAAGAAGGTTTACTCCAAATCAAAACATTTTGACAAAGATTTCTTAACGTGCAATTTCAGCAAGGTAAAATGTATAATTTGTGGTTGCATTTCATTAAAATATTACGTTTAATAGTATAATATAGCTTCATATTGTGTGTAAGATTACATATTCCATCAGACTAAATATTTGTTCTCAAGTAGCATGAGAATGTCCTTTGGACTTTTGGCTTTCTAATTTGGGGCTCAAAGGTATTGATTCCCTATGAAAACAAAACCAATCAAATAAGTAGTAACAGTTGGTAAATTTTACTCGGTCAGTAAAAAATATTCAAAACCTACATTTGAAAGAAGAAACCAAGAAAGCCTTTTCTGCAAGTCCCTGGCAATCCTCAAACTACTTCGCGAATTCTACAGGGAAACCAAAGGTCCAATTTGTACAGTACATTGTGCAGAAAACCTAGGACTTGGCTGACATCTTGGTGTTGTGATACACATTTAAAATTAGAAATATTTGATAACACTATCATAAAGTGATGGGCTTTACATTAGCTTCTTGCACAATATGCATGATGTAGCATGTGCTCTCCTGCCTTTATGCCTGTTTCTTTTCCTTTTCTAAGGAAGGCTCTACCATCTCAGTCACAAGCCAAAAATAAATAAATAAACAAATAAACAAGCTCATAGCACTTATACATAAAAGAAAAAAAAGTTAATAAGGATAAGGATAAATAATAAATTTACAAGAATTTAAATAAAACATAAAATAAAGTAATAGCAATTTCTAATTAAAATTTAAAATAATAGAATTAACACATTATACATTTACGTAAATTTATGTAACGGCTTTCAGTCGGTGGTACCCTAATGCTTTGCATCCATCACTTGCTTTAATTATCCTTTGCTGCACCTCTGTGGTAGTGATAGCTATTAAGTAATTATGCTCGTAGGTGCTGCATGACACTAGCGTGCACTTGCCAGGGATTGGAACTGGTTTTAAAGCAAGCCACGCAGAGGTCAGAGGGAGTCAGTGGGACAGCCTCTGGTGGTGCCTCTCGGTGCTGTACTCCAGCAAACTCCAGCAAACTGCTTTCCTGCCGACATCAGCCTTTAGCAGGGAAATGTGCTTGCTGACACTTGGCTCGCTGCCTAGCAAAGCCACTTGTGAGTCCAAATTCCTTTGGCATAGTGTGATAATACGGCAGTCGTTGCTTTATACTTAGAAATAAATGCTGAGTAGCATCTAATGTAATCTTTTTGCAGATGAGGCATTGGAAGCGCAGGCTGGATGTGGGGCTTAACCTCAAACGCATGCACGTGTATTTAATTGCTGGGTTCTTGTTTGTTTGTTTGAGCCAAATGCAATTAAACTGTACATGCAGAATGTCTGTAACAGCAGTCTGACTTGTGCAATATAAGTGAGTGATGATCGCTGTATAAAGATACTACCCTAATGCTTAACTCCTTATTACAGTTAGTCATTGAGGCTGCCTCCGCCAGCTCCCGTGAGCTGACACTTACGTGGTGGTGCTCCCTTTGAGGATGCACTGTGAAAAGCTGGCTGCGAAGTCATTAATGCTTCTAACTGCTGCTCCAGATTTCTCATGCCTCTGTAGGTCTGATATGACAGCTAGCTATACTGCTGGGGTGTCCACATTAAATACTCAGCCACTGCAGCATTGTTGTCTTCTCTTGTGAAAGAACATGTACCAAGGGAGTTTCAAAATCTATACACTGTCTTGATCAGGAGCAGTGTCTTCACACTGGTGCTTGTATATGCCTACCACAATTTTTGTAGAGGAGTAACTCACAAAGCAAGACTTGACCAGTGCTAAACCACAAAAACACCTGCTGCAGATGGGTGCAGCAGGTATTTAACAGTAAAGAGACTTCTGTTGCTGTATCAGGGCACGACACAGGGGTGCACAGAAAACCATGTCTTTTTCAAGATGCTGAGGAACCAAGGGCAGCTGTCTGAAGCTCATGGGTTGAGATGAATTTACCAGCTAGCTGCCTGGCACACTGACTGGCAATGGGGGGTGTTAAGAGAGGAGCACTCCCCAGCTGTTGGTGAAATGCTTATGTGTGAAATCATTAGCATATAAATAAATGCTTGTTTGGCTGTTTTGTAGCATTTGCTCAGTGTATTTAGGGATTTCCTAAAGCAAAACATCCCTAAACATGAATCTGAAACAAATATGTCTGCATGGAGTTGTCATCTAGATGTTTGGGAGGTAAAGTAATTGTGTTTGTCATGTTTCATGCCCATGCATTCCATCTGCCTATCTTGCCTACATGTACAGCAGGGAATGAACCATTTGTACTGCAATTTCTGCAGAGGGAAGCTTGAAGTTTGTGCTCAGTTTTCTTTGTGTCTAATTCCTTCTCTCAAATGCTGCCCATGACGCACTTGGATCCTGCAGCATGTTTTGTGTGCATGCCGCGAGGATAGCTAGGTCGGAGCATAACTAAGCATTTGTGAACTGCTGGATTCACCAAACAAAGGGGACTGGAAAAAAAGCACAAGAGGCTTCTGTTGTGTAAGTGACACTTAATCTTAGCTGGCCGATTAAGAGATAATGTATATTGTTCAAGTGCTCTAATCAGGTCAGCTGAAGTTCCCTCGGGTATAGAAAAAAATCTGGTGCCAGTTTCTGAGGTTGATCTCTAAGCACACCTGGGGGCATGAGCAATGGAAAATGGTGATGCCTGGCTTCTGCCTGCTCAGCTTGGTTCCCCAGCCCTTCCGAAAAACTTATTTTCCCTCATTGCATTGTTAGCTCAAGGAAACACAACCTATGTTCCACCTTCCTGTGGATGGCGAAGATACTCTGCCTTCGACCAGGCAGTCATGACAATTTCCCTGATAGCACCTCTCTGCTGGGAGCAAACAGTGGAGGAAGGGCTCTGGGCCAAAATAATAATTTCCAAAGCATGGTAGGATGCAGTTGTGGTGCGGAGTGCTAGTAGCAAGCACCTCCCTTGCTGTACAGGATTGCTGGATGTGTTAAAAGGGGGCTAGAACCTCTTCCTCCCAGCTGAACTAATCCCTCCCAGCATACCTTTAATCGATTTATTATCGTATCCCTTTAACTGATCTATTATTGTATCACGGAAAAGGTGAACAACTTCATGAGTTCAGCTTCTAGGATGGATCAAATACTTGTTCCAATGTTTTGGTGATTATTTTCTCTCCATGCAGTTTTCAAAGGAAAGGCAGCTGCAGTACACCTACATGCTCAGCTGGCCCAGTAGGATTTTACATCCTGAGTCTTTCAAGGACCTTCCCTCTCCAGATACCCTGGAGGCTTGTAGGCCATGAATAGAACAGGTGTGACAAGTGGTATTCCTGCTGTCACTGCCAAAAACAATGCTTTTTTTTGTTGTTGTTCTTTTTCTTTTTTTCCTCTGTGATCGTCGCAGTAGCCCCTGAGATTGAAAGTTCTTACAGGAATCTGTAGACTAGATTCTACAGAGCAGATCAGGGGGTCTGGATGCGAGGCAGAGCAATGTGAGCACCAACCGTGGTGGAGTAACCCACAGCTCACACGGGCACTGGCCACAGAGTTTGTAACCACTTTGCTGGCTGAGCAATGGAGCATGCGGTACCTTGGAGAATAAAGCCCTTGAGTTCTTATTTGTGTGCTTAAATAAAGGAATTGCTTTTCAAATCCAGAGTCATCTCCTTACTTTGACACATAAGGAGGAGCATGACTCTGTCCACCATTAAAATGCAGAATGTTATTTAAATATTCTCAGCATGAAAGTAGCATCATGGTTCATTTATAATTACAACAACGATACATTATTTACAAGCACATTGCTTAAATAGATCCTATAGTATCCATAAAAATTACTAAATGGGCAGTGAGCTTGCAAAATACCTTCTTCCTGAATTAACAAAGGCATACATTAACAATGATGTGTCTTGTACCTGCAACTATATTTGGTAGCTCCTTTAACTGACAGGCAAAGAGAAAAAGTTCTGCCAGACAGCTCTTTTTCCCTTTTGACTTTCAGCTCTCATGCTCTTGCAAAGACACAACTCATAGTACTGTGCACAGCACATTTTTACAGCATATTCTGTTTAACCAAATAGAAACTTTTGTTTTTTATTAGAAAAAAAATATTCTGCAAAAAAATTCCAATATATGGAAACAGAAATATTTGGCAAGCAGGCCAATCAGAGAAAAATCCAGTCAGGCTGTTTGAAGGAACAACACAGACATGCCAAGAAATTCATATTAAAACTAGAAATGACCATGGAAAGCCTGGTGAATGTTGCTCACAGGGAAAGGAGGCCTTGAGTCTGAGCCAGGGAGGTGGCTGGACTTAGGCTTATCCCTATGACTGGGACCTCTGACTCTGGAGTGAAAGCAGTGGTAATAGAGGAGGACTGGGGCTGAAGATGCAGACAGCTCTTTCCACCCTCTTGGTAAATCTGTAGTTGTGTTTTTTTTTTTTTTTCCTAAGTAGTGAGAATGTGAAGACGCACTAGAATACCACCTTCTGTTTCAGATAAGGCGGAAGATGTTTCCTAATGTTGAACATCATAAAATTGGGCTAGCTCTTGAGCTAGTGTAAATCAATACAAAAAATTGGCATGCTCCCCTGAAGTAATGGGACCTGGATTATTTAAACAAGTCAGTGTTCAACATGAATTAACTGTATAATTTAGCCACTTGCTTTGATTTGTGGGATTTAATGTTAGAAAAGCATGCAGGAATTCAACCTTGGAAAAATACCCATACAGCTAAGTGCAGAACTGGATGCTCAGTGGTGACTACATTGTTTCAAAATAATTGCATGGGGGCCAGGATTTCATTTTTTCCCTGCTGGTTCAAGTCTCTTAAATTATACAACATTCTGCCCTAATCTTCAGGCTGAGGTAAATGCTCTGCAAACTCTGCTTGGCCTGTTGGTCAGCTGTAGAGGTGTTAATTTGAAGCTGCTGTGGTGTGAGGGTGAGGTGGTGCGCTGAGTTAATGCAGAAGTGCTTTACTTTGGCAAATCAAGCTTCTGCTTCAAATCTGAAAATCCTCTGGCAGTGCCAGTCCAGTGTTGGAGCTTGCTGCCACCCCTCCCAGCAGCTTGCAGTGTGGGTTTGCTGGCAGGGAGCACAGGTTCAGGCGAGGTTTGGGGCTGCGGCTGGAGGAGCATCCTCAGGCGCCGTTTGAGGGACTGGCTGGGGACACTGCAGACAGCGTGTGGTGAGCTTCCTCAGCATGCCGAGAATTTGCTTGGCTTCTCTACACCTGTCAAAACAATAACTGCTATGTCCTCCACCCCAAAACATGCGGATGCACAGAGGCTGGGGGTGGGGAGGATTTGCTGATTATTGATGGTAATGAAGGAGAGTGGGTGGTGATTGCACATTGCAGAAACCTAGAAGAAAGGCAGTATGATATAATTTCACCCTGGGAATCTATTGCTATGGCAACAAAGAACAGATTTTTTTTTTTTTTTTGAAAAATAGGGTTCAATACAAAGTATCACAAAGCCAGAGAGATGATTTTTAACAAACCTTCTCTCCTCTTTGCTTGTATTTTATTAGCTTGTATTATTGCTGAGGTAGTTGCAAGTGTAAAAAATGTTTGTGACCCATGAACATTTCCCCTAAATGAAATGAAGTATTGTTATTTCAGTTTTATCTGCTTGATGTGGAGCCACAGTAGAAATCTTTGAGGTGTGCTTGATTTTCAGCCTATAGACCTTTTACAGTTGGAATGTACACTTCCAGCATTTAAACCACTCCTCCAGGTCTAAGGAGACGTGGCTGAGGTCAGGATTCAGCCTGCACCATTTTCTATTTCATATATATATATAAAGAATTCATGGAAACAATTACTTTTCCTTACAGCCAGATCAGCAGGTGTTGGCGGCCACAGCAAGCATGCAGCCGGCAGCGTTTCCTTCCCATCAGGGACTGTAGGGGTGTGGGCCCAGGGAGAGATGGCCAAGGGGGTTGATCTTCCACCTCGTCTGTGTGAGAAGGGAGCAAGCTCCACAGCAACATGAAATGTGGGAGCAGTGCTAATCACCCCTCTACAAGAGGCAGCAGGTCCTTTTGTCAGAGGGCCAAAAAAGAAATCCGGGAGCCAGATGAGTACCGTGTGGCTCTGTGCCAGCATAGCCTGCCAGGCCCCTGGGATCACAACTTTGAGCCTGCTGGAGGCAAGCTGTTGACAAGAGGAACGGTGACCAGTGCAGTTTCTTTCCCTCTTCAGGGTTCCAGTGAGAATTACAAGTTGCTTGCTCGATGAGCCAAGGATCAGCCCCAACCCTAGCTCTGCTACTCTGATTCCTTTTGAGACATCTTCATCTCATTCTTTCAGGCTTTGTCCCCCACCATTTTCCTGAAGCTTTCACTATTTGCTGTTCGCTATTTGCTGTTTCATTGCTCAAACATGATGTTCATTTGAATTACACACTCATGTTTACACTTAGTGCTACAACAGGCATAACAACATTTTTTTCTTTATATTGTTCATGTAGTTTACAATATTTTCAGACTATTCCTATGATTTTTAATACATTTTTTTCACACCTTGTTTCTGAAATAGAACTTGCCAAAAAGAATTCTGCTGCTATGAAATACCCTGAGCTCTCTGCACAAAAACCTCTGGGAATGTCAATAACATTGACAGTCAAATTTAGAATTTTAGCAAAGAAAGGCAGCATGCCCTCAGCAAGAGGCATCAAATTAAACAAAACACTTCCTCTCTGTATGACCATTTTGCACTACAAAAACATGAACAAGCCAAACTCAAAACTAAAATAAGAAGCAGAGAAGAAACTGAAAAGAACGACGGACTCATTTTGACAGAATTCAAGAGTAAACAGAGGTAGGACGTGAAGGGCTCTTCTCTCCAACATGCAGACAGGCTCAGACAAGGATGCTGTTCTGTTTAAAACTCAGTTTAGAAGCCAGGTAAGTTTAGCTGTTGGTTGTTTAAATGCTGATCTCCCACACTTTCACTGTATTTAGCATACATGTATAGAAAATAATATAGCCAGGTTCTGATTCACCTATGGATCATTTTGTGCAGCTGGCTGGTGACCTCTGTTCCATATGGAAATCTGTGGTTGGCACTGACCTTACAACAACAGCAGTCTGACTGGCAGAATGGTCTGTGAGTAGCTGTGGTGCTGAGAAACCTTCCGAGACCAGTTTTTGCTTTTCTCCTCAAACATCTTGCCTATAGATTACAGATTTTCAGCCAAAAGACTGTCCAGCAGAGGAAAGATCTGCCATATAATTACTGCTCACATAAACTGCTACACTTGGATGGTGAGTGCCTGAATTATATTTTCATGACGCTGAAGAAGAGTAAATTGGTCTCATAAAGAACAGGGTCAATCTCATTTGCCTGTGTCATTTCAGTCTGGCATGTGCTTTCAATATTTACTAACTCTTCTTGTTTCATGACAACATACCCGGTTTTCCTGACAACAGGCCTTCTGGCAGGAGCCCTGGCCCCTCTGAAGTGAGATGGAGCCTTGGCAGGGTACTAGATTCTTCTATACTTTCTGTTGCACGAACTATAGTGTACAGTATAGTGTATGGTTGTATGTGTCCAGGCCTGTCACACAGGAGTCTGGGTTTTGATTCCCCAGCGGGGAGGTATGTAACATTTGAGTGGCTGAGGTCCCTTGGTTTGTCCAGCCCCGAGCAGAGCATACTGAGGGGAGGCCTCATGGCGGCCTGCAGCTCCCTCACGAGGGGAGCGGAGGGGCAGGCGCTGAGCTCTGCTCTCTGGGGACAGCGACAGGACCCGAGGGGACGGCATGGAGCTGGGACAGGGGAGGGTCAGGCTGGGGGTTAGGGAAAGGGTCTGCACTCAGAGGGGGGTCGGGCACTGGGACAGGCTGCCCAGGGCAGTGGTCACTGCACCAAGCCTGCCAGAGTTCACGAAGCATTTAGCCACCACACTTTTAGACAGACATCTCAGTTCTGATTTGTGGGTGGTCCTGTGCAGAACAAGGATTTGGACTCAGTGATCCTTGTGGGTCCCTTCCAGCTCAGGATATTCTATGATTCTAATTTTTTAGTACTAATCGCTAGGAGCTAAACTTATCCGTGCTGTTACCCTACTGTAAGCAATAATCTTATGGCAGGCATAAATCTACCCTTTTCTTCTAACACTGATATTTATTGGAGAGTCCTCTGTGAATACTGTGGACTACTTTTATTTCACTGTTAGTTCAGTCTAACTTATAGTACTTTTTGGAAAAAGCTGTGTTTATTATGAATTGATTTTTGTTGCATATCACAAGCTTGGAAGTTATGAAGCAGTGACTTCCCACCTGTATGTAACAGAACAGAAGAGCAGCAATTTTACATTTTACCTCTTGTTAAACAATACAGATTTACTTTGTCTTGTGTCTGTGTAGGCTGCAATAAAGGCGCATTTTTTCTATGGAAAAGCCTTATTGAATTGAATAGGGAAGAAATCATTAAGATTCTATAGAAATTTAGCAGGTACTAAGTTTGCATGGAGAATTATATCCCTGCAATATTGCTCTCTGTGTTGTTCTCAGCATTCTACAGAAAGCTGGTCATTCCCAATTAATATCCGTAGGAATTTCCCATAAATGCTGCTTTTTATATCAGAAATGGAAGATGTAGACCCTAAGGGTTAGGACACACAATCTATTTGTTGGACTACTAGAAGTTATCATTTATTCTTCCTTCTGTCATTCTTCTGGGACCACAGCGTAATCCAAAACCTGACTGTCATTATGGTGGTGCAGTTACCTGGCATAGCCATTGTAATGTGGGGCACTCACTGCAGTTTTTCCCTGGTAGAAAGAAGCAAAATGGGATCCTCGTTCTTTCCTTTTCCTCCAAATCAGGGTATGTAGCAATATAATCCACACTATATGGCATAGCTACACTATGGCAGTGCTGGCTACAATTTAGGGGTGAGCAAATGAACGTATTATATTGGTGGAATTTTATACATACTGTAGTATAAAAGCTGGAATTGCTCCTGCCTGAGGGCTGCAGAAGGAAATCCTATTGTACATTCAGGGATTGCACTCCTGTGAATGACACCGAGTCAACGTGATTCAGGTATCATAGCAACCTCCATGAATCACTATCTTTGTTTCTTTGTGACTTGTTTATATAAAAAACACAGCTAGCTTGGAGCCTGGCCTTACACTCTTCACAGAAGTGAACAGAAGGACTGCAGGAGTGGTCCCACCAGCTTCAGTGTGAATCACAGTGGAAGAATCAGCTCCTTTTGTAGCAGGAACTGTTTTGTGCTAGATGCCTGTACAGGGATTAGCACCCACTGGGTTGCTGACAGTTACATATTTTTAATAATGAAAAAGCTTTGTATCACAATAGCACAGAAAATAAGGAAATATCACTTGAAATCCTTCCTAAATATGTTCTTCTTAAAAAAAAAAAAAAAAAAAAAAGGAACTTCAGGAGTTACTTTGCCTACACAGATTAATGTTACAGTGTGGCTGACCTTCCTCTCTGTGTTCATCAGGTCATGATGTACTCAGAGCAGAGAGCAGAGAAGGAGGTGGCTCAGGAGAAAGTAAACTTCAGTGTCTGACAGTAGGTGATTTTCTTTGCTTATGCTCACTGCCACCTTCTTCTGGGGGTGAAGGGAACCTCTGAACTAATGCACACTTCTCACTGGGTTCCACTTCCTCCCTCCCTGCCATTTGCTGTAGGATTAGGGAACAAAGACTTGGCCCATATTAGGTCCACCAAACAAGCACAGGGGTGAGAATGATGTCCTAAGGCCTCTTTGCCCTCTGCTTTGACTGATAAAAACAAAGAAGTTGGTGCTGGCGTTTGCTATTATGTAGGAACACAGAAAGACAATGCTGTGTAGAAAAATAACTGCAGTGCAAGTCCTCAGGCTTATAACTTTTCCTGGAACTATTGTTTCCATTTGACCTTGAAATTCCTGTGCAAGATAAAATGTTTTCATTAACAATTTCCCTAAGAAAAGGTGCTCTGCCTCCGTGTCAAGCATTAAACAGAAAAGGGGACAAAGAGAAAAAGATTGAATCATCACTATGACCAAGCAGAATAAGACTGGCTAGTCATAAATTTCTACTTATTTCATTTCCTCTGCTGTCATTGGTATTCATTCATGCATTTATTGAAAATGGAGAATAACCAGTTCTTAAAGCCATTGCAGTTAGACAGTATTGCTGAAAAGTACATAACAGCCCTTAAACTCTTGAAGTCCTGTATAGGGCAATAAAACCACGCTGACTTCCGTAAAATAAAATGGGTTGAATGACTATCTTGAGTATTAAATTAAATATTTTATAAAATTTCATAAGCCAGTAGAGCATTTTAAAAAGTTACTGATTCTGATATACGGTAACATAGACACTACTGCAAAGATAAAGCCAGTCATAACTTGAAAGCTTTCAATCTTACCAGGCCAAAACTACAGTAAATTCTGTGAGAAACTGAGTTGTGTTTTTTCAGTAGAGAACTAATTTTCTGTATTCAAAGGTAGTTGTGTAGTCATAACAAGGAGAAATGCTAAGTACATAAGTGAACAGTAGAAGGGCTCACTCTTCCAGAATAAGATAGAGGCTTGAGAAAAACAGGATGAGCAGTGTGAGAACAGTAAAACAAAGATCACGGATTCTCAAAACGTAAGAAAGGAGAAAAAAAGGAAAAAGGAGAAATTAAAGGGTTAATAAAAAAAAAATATGTACATATATGGTATAGAGGAGCATCGAGTAGCTTGTGAACCTGTAGTACTCAGGCAATGAGGAAACGGGAGGTGATCAGGCATCGGGTAATAGGGAATAAGAGGTTATGACTTGTTTACTATAATACACTCCTGATTGGCAAGACGCTCACCCTTGCAATTGCAAATAACATTGCTTCACAGAAGATCCTGTCTGAAGAAAATTATCTGAGACTTTTCTCACAATACCAAAAAGCCTCAGAGATATTTGTATTTCCACCTCCTGATGGAGACTATTTTGTGGTTGCTGAGAATGTCAACATTTGCAATCCTGTGTCAAAATGCAGCCTTTTGACAACAACCTACATTTAATACTGCAGACAGTAGAATTAAAATACAAGAGTTCAAAAGTAAGGGTTAAGATCAGAGAGAACATAAAAACAAATGTAAATATTCATGTCAGTGCTGTAAGAAAGATTCTCCTGTGCATAGGTGGTGTCTCCACATATGCATGCATTAACCTTAGTTCCAGGATTTCAGCCTGGTTGGCCTCTGGGAAGACAAACATTAATCCTGGCATTACGCAGAATGCCAGTCACCGCCACAGTTCACACTTCTATTTGTGGTGTTCACAGAGAGTCCAAAGATGTGAGTAACATGGTGATTGCGTCTGAACTGAAAGTGTTTTGCTTCTAGGGAAATATGAATGTACTTCACCGGCTGAGCAGCTCTTGCTTCCCTTGCTTCCTTTTATTTCTTCCTCACTCCAATATAAAAGTAGTAAAAGAACCATTTTGCTCACACAAATTTTTCTAAACTGGGATGTCTGATATATACGCTGCATAAGCTGCATTTATTAAAGATTGTAGATTGCTTTAGCTATGGCTGGTGAGTTGTAGTTGCTTACAGTCTAAATTACCTCTCTTGCTTCTCAATAAGGTAGGAACATACTGAGGTACAAGAAGTCTTCCATGGAGAATCGTCTCTCTGACTCCACTAGGACTGTTTCACTCCAGAACTACAGATATGTAACTAATGCTGTGTAACTCTCTTTCATTTTAAACTTTGTTCTTTTATTTCTGTAGAACAGAATTACATAAACACAGAATGCTTTGGGCTGTAAGGGACCTTAAAGATCACCCAGTTCCACCTCCCTGCCATGGGCAGGGACAGCTCCCACCAGCCCAGGTTGCCCAAAGCCCCATCCAGCCTGGCCTTGAGCACCTCCAGGGAGGGGGCATCCACAGCTTCTCTGGGCAGCCTGTGCCAGGGCCTCACCACCCTCTGAGTGAAAAATTTCTTCTGAATATCTAATTTAAGTCTATTCTTTTTTAGTTTAAAACCATTATTCCTTCTCCTATCACTCCATTCCCTGATAAAGAGTCCCTCCTGCTTTCTTGAAGGCCCCCTTTAGGTACAGGAAGGCTGCAGGGAGGTCTCACTGGAGCCTTCTCTTCTCCAGGCTGAACAACCCCAACTGCCTCAGCCTGTCTTTGTAGGAGAGGTGCTCCAGCCCTTTGACAATCCTCATGACCCTCCTCTGGACTCTTTCTTATATGTCCATGTCCTTCTTGTGCTGGGGGACACAGAATATTTTAGCTCTGCAAAATATAATGTATTTTGGCTCAGTTTCCAATTCCCTCCTACTTTTGGTTGTTAAAGACTCTTTCTGTCCCAGACCCTTCCAGACTGCTCAGGCTCAGTGAGCAGCCAGGTCCCACAGGGCAGAGGCAGAGCTGCACCCTGGTAGAGCCCTCTGCTTCTTTCCGCTGGGCTGAGACCCTCAGCTACAAACTGCCCCTGTTGCACCAAAGCTGGGATCAAGCATCTCACACTCTTGGCCTGTGTTCCTTTTCTTCTTTCCAGTGGTCCTAGAAATTAGAAGGAATACTGAGGACACCTGACTGGATCTGAAATCCTGATGTAAAGCATGTTGTGCCCTTTCCTATTTTAATTCTGCTGTTTCAGTCGTCATTATTTCCAGAAGACAATGATGAATTCCTGATCTCTAATTTCCTCTGTTAGCAGGGCACATTAGAGTGACCTTGCAGTGCTTGGCAGTACCAGATACCTGACCTTTCTTTTTCCTGACATTTGACAGTCACTCTGAAGGTATAATCTGTTTAGAGCTCTTGAAAACCTATTTGCCTCTTAGAAGCTGGTGTCCTTGACCACAAATTGAGGACACATTGTGGCAGCTGGTTCTTTATGAATCCAAAGGGAAACAAAGGAACAACACCACTGACAGATAAATGGAAATCAGACAAACAGATGCTTATAATGGTGATGCTCAATGAGGTGGGACCACGGAAAATGTTGCCTCGTGAAAAAAGTAGATGGTATCCAGGAAGCTGGTAAGAACAACAAATCCATAAATGAGGCACATTTCCATAGTTGTTATATATGTTTTGAAAGCGAAAGAGTTTTTGAGGAGTCTCCTGCCTCAGGTGTAGTCGTAAAAGATGGAAAGAGCTACCTCAGTTCAGGATTCACAGATTAGTCAGAACACGGAGCCTCATGTCTTCATGGGACCATTCATATCAAAACAAAGTTGTAGCCTCTAACAGAAGGAAATAAAAGATCAAGAGCTCACACAGCATTCATGCAATCATAGAGTACTTCTGGTGTATCCGCAACATGGCCCCAGCTTGCATCACACCATTCTGTGTGTGTTCATGCGTGAGTTGCTGTAGGAACAGAGGCATGTCTATGTTCCCTGGATGTTGAGGGATTTCTTGAAACAGCAAAAATCCCATGGCTTGCTGTAGCTGAGCAAACGAAGCTACCAGGGCAACTATGAGAAGTTCCCATGACAGTGTTCCCACATCGCCCAATTGAGGAATTCAGGAAAATATTGTTACCAGTAGCTGGCCTCAAGGACAAGGTCTATGTGACTGCTAATCACAAGGGGGTTGTTTTCTTGCAGGTGGGGTTGTTTTCTTGTAGCTGTTTGTCTGAGTGCTTTTGACCAATAATCTTGTGTGGAACACTGTCCACCCCTGTTAAGTTCTCTATAAAAGTTAGGCTATTCGGGCAATAAAATGGAGCATGATCTGACTCTACTGGTGTCTGTCGTGCTTTCGGCCGTGCTTCCTGCAACATATGGCGCCCGAACAGGCTGAGACCCGAACAGGCTGAGGCCGGGACATTGGAGCGGCGCCGGGACATCGGAGCGGCGCCGTGAGATCCGAGGCACACGGCAAGCCGACCACCGCACAGAGAGCAGCGGCTGTGCTGCTTCTCTCTGGCATTCTTTATATAAGAAGTTATCTTGCAATGCAAAAAAGACTATTTGTCCCCAGATCGGTGCTATAACTATGTTTCTGGATAACATTCCGTGGGGTTGCCACATTCTACAGACTATTAATGATGATTTAGCTCTATTGCAGGGCAGGAGTGCAGAGACGCAGATTACACCGCCAAATGACCACCGTCAGTCAGGCTCGTTCACAAACAGCTTCTAGGGTTGCAGCTGGCACAGCCTGCAGCCGTATAGCAGACGTTACACTCTCTTTCCTAACTAGTAATCACGTGTCTCATCCGTTTGTGATGAATGGTCAGTGGCAAAAAAGAAAAAGGGGGAGAGTAAGGGGCGACAAAGACAGAAACGGTACCAGGAGGATGCCACTGACACTAACAGCATGGGTAATAGGAGTAGTATAAGTGACACAGGTGCAGGGCGGCGGTGGGTGCTGCCATGCTGCGGGGCACTCTGCCTGCTGCTTGCCCTCGCCGGCCTGTGCACTGCTGCCGACGGTGCTAGAGCAAAATGTGAAGACTGCTTAGATGGCAGTGATGAGAGTGCTTGTGTGAAGAAGACGTGTGCTGAATCTGACTTTGTGTGCAACAGTGGTCAGTGTGTGCCAAATAGATGGCAGTGTGATGGGGATCCGGACTGTGAAAATGGGTCTGATGAGAGTGCTGAGCTGTGTCATACGAGAACATGCCGGGTAAATGAAATCAGCTGTGGTCCTCAGTCAACCCAGTGTATCCCAGTGTCCTGGAAATGTGATGGTGAAAAGGACTGTGACAGTGGAGAAGATGAAGAGAATTGTGGCATTGTGACTTGTAGTGCAGCAGAATTCACATGCAGTAGTGGGCAATGTATTTCCAAAAGCTTTGTCTGCAATGTTCAAGATGACTGCAGTGATGGTAGCGATGAGCTGGAGTGTGCACCTCCTACCTGTGGTGTTCATGAGTTTCAGTGCAAGAGTTCTACCTGCATCCCTATCAGCTGGGTGTGTGTTGATGATGCTGACTGCTCCAACCACTCGGATGAATCTTTGGAGCAGTGTGGCCACCAGCCTGCACCTCCAGTGAAGTGTTCTACGAGTGAGGTGCAGTGCGGCTCAGGTGAATGTATCCACAAGAAGTGGCGATGTGACAGAGATCCTGATTGCAAGGATGGAAGTGATGAAATTAACTGCCCTTCTCGGACCTGCAGGCCAGACCAGTTCAGATGTGAAGATGGGAACTGTGTCCATGGGAGTAGGCAGTGCAGTGGTGTGAGAGACTGTCTGTATGGCACTGATGAAGCAAACTGTAACAATGTTATTCAGTGCTCTGGACCTGGCAAATTCAAGTGCAGAAGTGGAGAATGCGTAGATATCAATAAAGTGTGTAACCAGCAGAGAGACTGCAAGGACTGGGGTGATGAGCCCCTGAAGAAATGCATAAAAAATGAATGTGACTGTCCAGCTGGGTTTGAGTTTATAGACAAGAGAAACCGTGGAGACATTGATGAATGTCAAAACCCTGGTATCTGTAGTCAAATGTGTATCAACCTGAAAGGTGGCTACAAAAGTGAACGTAGCCGTGGATATCAGATGATTCCTGCTACAGGAACCTGGGAAAGGCCATACTGGTACAAAGACACAAATAACACCTGTGATTGCAATGATGCTGCTAAGCAGGGTTTAGGGGTTTATAGCATGGAGACAAGGGGTAACAACTACAGTGTTTGGAACAATTGTACAGCTTTGGCCTTACCTCCTGATGTGCTTCTGATTTGTGGGGATGGGGCCTGGCAAGGTATCCCTGCAAATGCTATCAGATGTCCATGTTACATAGATAAACTCATTGTATTTGCTCCTAGCTTGTTACAGTTGCGTGAGATCACCAGACATAAATGGACATTGCTTGCATTGGATTGCAATGATAATGTTGAATTGTGTGGGGTTGCAGCTAGAGCGGCATTAGCAATTTCAGTGCCTGGAGTGGCATCTGCGGCCGCACATAACAACTTAGAAAAATTGGTATGCTGGGCCGAGAGGCAAGCCTATGCCACGACAGAGATACTTGAGGAGATGTTACCAGATCAAAATAGTCTGCGACATCTGCTTTTACAGGATCAAGCTGCTATTGACATCTTGCTTTTGGCTCAAAGGAATGGGTGTGAGGACTTTAAGGGAATGTACTGTTTAAACCTTTCTGATCATAATGAGTCAATTCACAAATCCATTACTTTCCTGAAAGAGCACATGAGAAAGATTCAATATGGTATCAATCCTTTCAATCAATGGTTCACTGACTTGTTTGAAACAAAGTGTAGATAGTTGCTGGGTTTAATCACAAGGGGATTAAGGATTTGGTTTATGGTGGTGGTAATCATCGTTGTGTGTTGTAAGTATAGCTAAAGAGTTACTTGTAAAACTGCTGTGTCGGGCTTGGTTTGCTCAAAAGAAGAAGGGGGAATTGTTGAGGGATTTCTTGAAACAGCAAAAATCCCATGGCTTGCTGTAGCTGAGCAAACCAAGCTACCAGGGCAGCTATGAGAAGTTCCCATGACAGTGTTCCCACATCGCCCAATTGAGGAATTCAGGAAAATATTGTTACCAGTAGCTGGCCTCAAGGACAAGGTCTATGTGACTGCTAATCACAAGGGGGTTGTTTTCTTGCAGGTGGGGTTGTTTTCTTGTAGCTGTTTGTCTGAGTGCTTTTGACCAATAATCTTGTGTGAAACACTGTCCACCCCTGTTAAGTTCTCTATAAAAGTTAGGCTATTCGGGCAATAAAATGGAGCATGATCTGACTCTACTGGTGTCTGTCGTGCTTTCGGCCGTGCTTCCTGCAACACCTGGAGACATATATGTACAGACATAAAAGAGAGAGTGGCTTCCCATATGGATTCTGGATAAAAGGATGTGAGATCTGAAGTAGTGTAACTGTGGTACTGATGGAGACTGTTCAGCTCTGGGCTCCTTTAGACATCATGCTCCTCAGAAAAACCTCCTACTGCGGGCATATGTCTTAGAAGCCCCATTGGACCTTATGTAAGGAAACAAATTCAGTACTCTCCATCTCCAGTTCTTTCTAATTCAGACATTTGCCCTTCCTGATCATTGTAAGCAGCTACTGGTGGAGATTGTAGCTAATAGCTGCAGTAACAGAAATAATTGATTTTGTCTCAACATCTATAAAAAGAGAAGACAAAATTTACCTCACCAAAACAGGTATCTACTTTCACCTACTATGTAGGGTGAAGAAGGGGAACAGAAGGAGCTGGAAAGGTCTTTTTCTTTTCTTTCTTTTTTTTTTTTCTTTTTTTTTTTTCTTTTTTTTTTTTTTCTTTTTTTCCCCATTGGATGAGGTCATGGTTTTTGCTCATCTCCAGACCTGAAGCTCCATCAGAGCCTTTTAGGTTGTAGAAGAAGTCTTGCTGGTCGCAGACCCCTGCTGTCTGCTCACAGGGGTGTTGGACAGAGTGCCTCCCCATGCAGTTAAGCTTTGTCAGAAAAGCCTTTTCATTTTTTGAAGCAGAGTACTTAGCAGTCAGGAGGAACTGCCACTGTGAACAGCTGAGTTACAGAGCTCAGCGTTGTCAGTACATCGCATACCTCCTGTTTCCTTCTTTTTTCAGCTACACTGCATTTTTTACATTGTATTTTCTTCTACTCTCTGTACAGTTCAGACTGAGGCACAGTTTTACATCCAAATGAAGTAAACTATGTTAGGTTATATCCTTCTTCGCTCCCAGCAGGAGAGAACTTTGCTTGCTGAGGAAGCTACATTTCAGGGCTGCGAAAGTTGCCTTTGATTAGTACCTTTGCCTTTCATTGGTGAGTCACCGTGTTCTTTCCTCCTGTGAAAGCTAATCTTAGTTGTTGTTTTGGGACAAATACTTTACAACTGCAGAGTTATTCACTAGCAATGAACTCCGTGCATTTCTATTTACAGCGAACTTCCCACATTCTGTTGTCTTGTGATGGATCTGAACTTCACAGAATCACAGGGGATGGCACTGTACCCTTCTGTGCTGAAAAGAGCTTGAGAAGAAAACTGCATGATACAACAAGCAGAGAAGTGGGAAAGGGTAACGGAACAATCTTCCATGGAAGTGCTCAGAGACAAGTATTTACTTCTGAGGAGCTAGAAAGGAAGCTGAAGCACTAAGAACTGTGAGACATTTGTTAGCCTTTTGTTATCCAAGCTCAAGAAGCCCTATGTCCACAGCTGGCAGAAGACCTCTTAACACACAGCATAACAGCACCCTGCTGAAGAAGGGGGATCCATGTAAGAAAGGCAATCGCTTGAAAAAAATGCTGTCACGGTCAATAATTAAGCTGTGTAACTGTGCAAATACAGATAACTTTGTATGCCACAAACTCTATTTCCTGCTGGGAAAATTAGCAGTGACTGAGGGGTGCCTCTGTGTCAGCAACAGGAAAGCATGAGGCTTATTTAAATATATGCAATGGAAAATAAGATGGGGACATAAAACACTGAGGCTGCTGAGGTTCTAGATGACAGCAGGGTATATCAACTTCATTAAGAGGTTTGTTGAAACCCCCGTTTGTGTCTTTGTGAGACACTACCTTGCTGTATGTCTGTTATTTATTTTATTTTTCCAGCTTAAGTGCAGCAAGACAGCAATACAGTCCAAAGGACTTGTAGCGGGGGGAAGGGGAGACCAGTGGATAAGAGAGATCCCCAGTGAAAATTCCCACCTGACATCAGCTTCCAGGATAACAAAGGTTTGTAAGTGCTAGTTCGAGGCACATGGCTCCTACCCTGCCCATGGGACTATCGTGAGCAGTAGCTGGTTTGAATTCCAAGAAACTATACTCCAGATGTTAACTCCATATAAGATTATGCAATGTGAAAAGGGTGACAGTTTCTCTAAAAACTAGATTGTCCTGCTCCCATCTGTTGCTTCCAAGTCAACCGTAGCATTGCACCATCAGATTTGTTTACTCAGTTCAGGATAACAGTCTATTAAAGAAAATATTTGGCATGTTCTGTCACTGTTAGCTATTGACACAAGATGCAGTTCTGCAATTGCTTTACCTTTTTACCGAAAAGAAAGTCAAGTGGTAGCTACATGGAAAGGCCACACATAGTTTTCAAACTTGCTCATGCTGCTACTAAGAGATTTCACTTTTTGAACCTGAAGACCTCTATTACCCTCATTTACTATTGTATGCCATCCCTGTGGCAACAAGTCATTACTTACATGGAAACATAATGTTAGGAAAGAATGAAACATTTCTAGCAGCTTTGAGTCCAGTTTGGTGGGTTGAGAGGAAGGTGAACCATCCCCATGAAATAAGTTTGTTCTCCAATGACCAGTTTGATATATGTATATTGTGAGAGGGAATGTTCTGGTGGTGGGCAAATGGATAAAATTTGCCCATTGTATCAATTTTTTTTTTTTTAATTCCCCACCTCCCCAGCTTTCTATCCAGTAACACTTACTCCTTACCAGAACTACTATGTTCTTCTGGGTTTCAGGTTCATATTCTAATGAGTTTCAGGTGCATAACTGAAATCAGCTGGGAGATGGAAACCTAAACAGTTTTGAGTATTGGGCCTAATAGTTACATGTATCTCTTCAAGTCTAGGTCTTTCCAGAATAGGAAAAAAAAAAAAAGTCAAATAAAATTTAAGATTCAGAACCTAACGTTTTTGTTTGTTTATTTATTTATTTATTTATTTATTAAATGCTACAGTCATTTATGCAGTAGTGCACATGCAATTTGATGTACATGTAGCTTCTGGATGGCCAGACATGAATCCTAATTCTACAGTTTGCCCAGCACATAAGGAGTCAAGTCAAAGCATTGATGCTCTCAGGCAAATTGCTAATGAGATTGTATTAGTGTCCAGATGCAGAAAGATCACACGATATCGTGTTTACAACAGTTAACTGCTACCAGGCAGAATTTGAAAGGAAATTCTCAATAATTTCTGTAATTCAAAATGGTTTGCAGTATTAGTTGCCAGGACAGATTGTTCGGGTTTGGATGTTGACTGAAGGATTAAAAAATGCAGATGATGTGAAGCTGGTTATTCACTAGTGAAAAGGACTAAACGCTTACTACAGAAGGCACAGAACAAGTAATTACTTTATGCATCCCTCCCACTGTACCTCCACCCTCCTTGCCAGCCTACTCTCCCTTCCCCAGGGCATTTCAGTACAGCTGCATCCTGCCCTTTACAAAATCCCCTTATTTTCTGGTGTTTGGTCCCTTTAATAGAAGTTGCAAGTCATGCTGGTTTGCAACAGCTATGTGATGTATGCAAAAGAGGAAAAACAAGATCAGAGCCCCATGCTCATGTTTGCTTGTAGCCTAGGGAAAGGTTTGAACTCAGGTTTGCAAGGAGGAAAAGGCCTTATCCCTTTGTTGTTACAATTCACAGTATGTTTCAAAAATTGCCATGGCCTAAAGCCCACAGCTTAAAACCCGGTGTTGAATCTGTACTTCCTTTGATAAGAAAAAAAAACCTAACCACTGCACTTGTACAGGTCTGAAAGGATGTAAAGTGTAGCAACGAATGCTGCTCTTCTATGTAGGCAGGCAGAAATAAACTGCTCACTTACTCTTTTCTAAGATCCTCTGATGTTTTGAGGCATGTCTTTCATGAAAACCTGTTACATGTTTCTGAAAACCACTGTGTGGGTTCTTACTTGGGAGCTCAGAATACAGGTGAAGGAGGAACAAGACATGCCCTTTGCAAATTCCTACACATTTGATCATCTAGGGTTAAACCTGGCCACCAGAGCTGTGCTGCTAGGTGAAAGTGAAGCCACCTGTGAAAAAGTTTGCCCTGTGTGTTTCCCTGACATTTGCAAACAGGCACTTGTGAGTCTCCCTGGAGGGAAGGGATGGGAGGGACTGCCTCCAACAGAAACTGGCTGCCCTGCCCGGCTGGATGGTTATGTGCTAGAAGGCATTTGTGACCCCCAAAGTGCCCTAGAAGCAAGGCACAGCAGCATTACAAACACTCCCCTTCCTTACAGCTCCTGTCACTGAAAAGAGAGAAAATCTTTCACCTGTCCAAATCTGGCAGTTAGTTTACATCTGGCCATCTCAACAGGTCTTGGAAAATATTTCCTTTCTCAGCAAAGGAAACGAGGAATCACAAAACAAATGTGGATCCCACTCTAGACTTAACAGGCCAAGAAATACTAGGTGGACTGTGAAACACATGGACAACTTGTCCGGGACAAGCCACAGATGTTCTTGAATTTAGCTTGAAAATTCAGACCTGTTATTTTCTTTTCTGTCTCTGCACAGGGGGTGCATGTTAATGGTACTGCATTGTTCTCAAAGTGTAAGAAATCCATCAGAAATAAATGTGAGTCCAAAACCTTTCCTATAGTACTGTTGACACTGAGGTTAGAAAACTGTGGTTGGGCTAGCATGAAGTGGCAACTTTTTTGTGATTATTTCATGCTGTAATTTCAGGCTGAATATTTATTTGCAAAGTTTGCCCTATTATTGTTAAGTTTGGTGAAAAGAGTATTTCATTAATATGTCTCCTGTAAAACTAGAAAATCCTGTATTAGTATAGATTTTTTTCTTTTTGTTTAAATTCACAAAATGCTTTCTGTAGTCAGATTCTCAGATTTTGCCAGAAACACATTTTACTGTAAACAGATTTGTTTTTAATAAAAATGTGTTCTGACCTCCATGGATTAAAAAGTGAGAAGGATGCACAAGACTAGGGGTCTGCAACACCCATGCTCTGAAGTACTGCTCTTTGGCACTACTGAAGAGCTATTTCTGTCTGGGGTTACTGTATTTTCTACTCAGTCTGCTTCCTTCTGTCTGTTTCCAATAATCAGGTCTTGCTACTTCCTTCTTGTATGGTGAAGAAGAATGAACCCTTTGGTCCCTTGGCTGTGGACAGGGTTGTGGACACTGCCCACTGGTTAGAGGGAAGGAAATGATGTGGAGCATCAACCCTCCACATGTCTCCTTTGTGGTCCACAGAGTCTGTAGAGCCATTAGCCTTCAGACTTCCCTTTGAAAGCATACAGACTAGAAAGATATTAGGTAGCTTTTTATTTGTCATCACTTGTGGGCCCTGCTCCTGCAGATGGAGGTTATCTGATCCCCTGTGATTCAGTTTGTCTGTTATTACAAAGTACCAGCTGTGCAATCCTGTCTCTGTGTATAGCTGTGGTAGGATTATCAGTTTCTATCAGAGAAAATGCTTTGAATTCCATTAATGTTCATTGACATTCATTCCTTCAACTCTCTTCACAAGTCCTTGCTTTGGAGCGTGAATATTGAATTAATTGTGTCAAACTTGTTTCTGAAACTAAAGAGACTGAGACTGAGCTAATTTACATTTAAACAATTGATCTTCTCTTCTGAGTTATTGATTAATCCTTTTTTAGAAGGATAATTGGTAAAAATGAATTTTACAGTCAAATGCTTCTTCTATTTTCTATGGTGTGTACACTTCATTGACAGTCAATACTCCGATAAATTGAAGCAAATGCTTTAGTTCTGTCATTCCAACTGCCACACTAGCAGCAGTGTGGTACTGTAGCTAGCATCTAGGCATACTTACTTATTTATGTCATTTGACAAGACTACTGGCCCCTAAATTCTCTATGAGGAAGCACAACTTACAGTTTTTCAAAACATTGTTGGTAGGGGCATTTTACATAGATTCAGATATTATCCACTGAGATTTTTTACAGCACAATTTGATAGCAAAAAGTGAAATATTTGAGAGAAAATATTACTTACTGAGGAAAGATAACTTTACATGAAAAATTAAGCTAGTATGATCTCTTAACACTAAAAAATGAGCAATTTCTGTTCTGGAAGTGGGTATAATGCAGCTGTTGTTAGGAATAATATTCTCCGTCAATTGAATTGATGCTGAATTTCATATATATATATATATTTAATGCAGTAGTGCATTAGGTTTCATCCAGAGCTTTGTTTTTCCTTATTATCACAGGACTTCTGTTTTAATATATGCATGACATTTCAATTTCTTCCTCCTGAAAACAATATTCTGTACAATAATCAAAGGCATCAGCTTGTTTTGAGATACATTATTAATGCCGGCAGAGACATTTTCTGTACTCTCCTGGAAGCTCAAGAGCCAAGCTGTTCCCTGTGCAAACTCACAGGAGAAGCATGCCAGCAGCTGCGGCAGGCACCACCAGTGCAGCAGTGCATCCTGACACATGCACATGCAATCACGTACAGCAGGACCCATGCTCCAGCTGCTTGCTGCCTGCCCTCCTGAGAACCCTTCCTGCACTCAGCCACCCTCCTGCAGCCTGCACACCTACTGGGGGATGTGCAGTAACACACTCTCATGCTTGTTTTCCTTGTCTTTAAGGGAGGAGAGGGTGGCTGTTGTAACCACCCTATTGTGGATGGCATTTGTGACAAATAAAATTCAGGGAAATACTTCCTTATCACCTTGCTTATTTTCAATTTATCGTAAGGGTATCTGCCCTGTCACCCATGATGCTGGAGGAAATAATTTTGTCTCCAGAGTGCTGTTTGCATATATTGAGCAAAATGAGACTGAAAAATTTTAGGTGAGCAACTTGTGATTTGCTGTGAGGGTGGTGAGGCCCCTGCACAGTCTGCCGAGAGAAGCTGTGGATGCCCTATCACTGGAGGTGTTCAAGGCCAGGTTGGATGGGGCTTTGGGGAGCCTGGTTCAGTGGGAGGTGTCCCTGCTCATGACAGGGGTTTGGAGATGGATGGTTCTCAATGTCTCTTCCAACCCAATCAGTCCTGTGATTCTATGATTAAATAAATAAATAAATAATTTTGCTTTGCAATGAACCTGTTCAACTTTGTATGTTGATACTAGAAGTGAATAGGATCCCTTTTTTCCTGACTTGCTTTAGAAATAGCTTGCAGTTCCTGCTCATCCATTTCTAGAGATGCAAAGGTATTAAAGGTTTGACTGGGCAAATTCTCTCTGCCTACCCACCCAAATTCACCTCACAACCTTCTCAGCCTTTCCTTTACATCCAAAGAAGCATCTGTATGTGGCTTGCTAATGAGCTTTTTCATTGAAGTATATGATTAAATAAAAGGTGCTGTGCTATAAAATAATTCTGTTATGTGGTGCCAGCTCTACACAGGATCCAGGAAGTAATTCCACATGAAATGAAGTCTGGGAACCCTGGCTCTCAACGCTCATCTGGTTCCCATTGCTGTAACTTCTACTTGCTAAGCAACTTGCATTCCGGGAGTCATCTGCCCATAGTGAGGACATGTTTCAAAGTCAGACCTCAGTGAGACGTGGGAAGAGAAGACTAAATTCACTTTATCAGTATTTCCAGAGACTGCTGACTCCTGAAAACAAACAAGAAAACCTTCTCTTAAAAGTTCAGAGGGACTGAATATCTTAGCAACACCTCAGACCTTCCAACTATTCTCTGGAAGGTCAAAAAGCCCAAAATTACAGACTGGTTCAAATCTAGGTCTCATTCCAGCCCAACTGCTTGTGCGTGTACTGGGGAGCCATGATGTGAAATGCAGCTAGAGCAGCGCAGAGGAGGTGGAGTGGGTGCCCATGAGACCGCCTGGGATGTCTCACCTGCAGGCCAGTGTTTGCAATGTGCTCCTCAAACTTGCCACCAGTGCTAGCTCATGTGGACGTCCCTGCTCGAGGAATGCTGCCTCTCCTGGTTCAGAAAGCAGAGCTAACTTCTACATGAGTAATCACACCCTGCGATTAGTAGTCTGTATCCTGAAAGTTTAGTTGAGGTCTGCTCAGGCTTTAATCCTCTCACTGCCTTAGAGGCTGTTGTACACTGCTGTGGGTCGTTGCTGGTGGCTGTAGGGACCATTCTGCACTTCCTCATACGGCACAGAAGGTGCTTGCAGAGCAAGCCATGCTGTGAAGCCCTGTGAAGCCCCTTCCTGCCCTGATGGTATTGATGCCAGCAGCAGGCCTTATGGAAGCACGTCACTGCACCAGAAAGGAGACACAGGGCAGAAACCATCGTGTCAGAGGCTGCCAGCTGGTGGTGCCCCACAAGTGGTGGCAGAGCTCTGACTGTATGGAAACAGCCTGCCAGTGGGTGTGAAAAACTGGTGAGCGCCTGCCATGAGAGCTGGACAGAAGGCACAGCAGCAGTAACCATGGCTTTGCCTTGTCACTGTTCAGCTTTCCATCCTGGCCCAGATTTAACTTTTCTGCTCTTAGAGTGGCCACCTGCCTTAGGAACATGTTTGTCTGTCCCTTGGCAAGGTATTTTGACCTGCTTGCTTTTTAAAATCACACATGGAGTAGCAGGCTCCTATATGTTACCTGTATGATTCTGTATGTTTACAGTGTTTTGACAAGCCAGAAGGCTGTGCTGCCATTCAGCGAGACCTGGACAGACTGGAGAAATGGGCAGAAAGAAACCAAATGAGGTTTAACAAGAGCAAATGTAGAGTCCTGCACCTGGGAAGGAACAACCACATGTATCAGTACAGGCTGGGGTCGACCTGCTGGAGAGGAGCTCCAAGGAGAAGGACCTGGGGGTCCTGGTGGACGACAGGCTGACCATGAGCCAGCACTGTGCCCTTGTGGCCAAGAGGGCCAATGGGATCCTGGCGTGCATTAAAACGAGCATGGCTAGCAGGTCAAGGGAGGCGATCCTCCCCCTCTACTCTGCCCTGGTCAGGCCTCACCTGGAGTACTGTGTCCAGTTCTGGGCTCCCCGGTACAAAAAAGACAGGGATCTCCTGGAAAGAGTCCAGTGGAGGGCCACAAAGATGATACGGGGCCTGGAGCATCTTCCCTATGAGGAAAGGCTGAGAGACCTGGGTCTGTTCAGCCTGGAGAAGAGAAGACTGAGAGGGGATCTTAATAATGTTTATAAATACCTGAGGTGTGGGAGATGGAGGGATTTGGCCAACTTCTTTTCAATGGTTTGTGGGGACAGGACAAGGGATAATGGCCACAAGATGGAGCACAGGAAGTTCCGCACCAAGATGAGAAAGAACTTCACAGTGAGGGTGATGGAGCACTGGAACAGGCTGCCCAGGGAGGTTGTGGAGTCTCCTTCTCTGGAGATATTCAAGGCCCGTCTGGATACCTACATGGGCAGCCTGCTCTACCGAACCTGCTTTGGCAGGGCGGTTGGACCTGATGATCTCTTGAAGTCCTTTCCAATCCCTACAATTCTGTGATTCTAAGTAATATTCTGCAAAAGGTTTACTCCTGCATGTAATCACAGCCACAAGCTGCTCCTCATGTTGTAATTCATTCTTTACTTGATACATGCAAGGAGTAAAGTGTTCACTGGGTTAGGGGATTCTCCTTTAAAGATCTACTAGTCTGATTCTTCCCTCCAGCATTACAATCACTGCTAAAAAACTACAGGCAAATGGAAAGAATAAGTGTTCTGTGTGCTTTGTCTTGAACAGATAGTATCACAATAACTAATTTCTTTGTACACGTCAATACAAAATATCACCATGGCAGATCTGCTCTGGAAAAACCCTGCTGGACAGAAAGTAATTCAAAAGAGTAAGGTGATATAAGTGCAATAAAAAGTCTGTTGTCACGGACACGTGAAAGCCATATAAATAACTTGCTTTCATCACAACTACTTCTGCTTTATGTTCTACAAATAGCTTTTTATGCTGAACATGTAGTTTGAGCATGAAGTCATATCCAGACAGATTAAAGGACACAACATTACTTTCTACATGTACTGTCAGTGTTCTGTTTTTGCACTTTGGAGACTGCTTTCACATAAAGTACCTTTGTTTTTACAGGGTTTCACGCTGCAGTGGTCATCACCTCTTCTGCTCATTTGGGTCATTGTCCATGACAGTAGGAATAAGGTTAGACAAAACCTTGTGGCAGCAAAATTTTTTCAAGGCCTACTTCCAGGCTACAAACAAACCTTGCTGCTAAGCCATATAAAGTGCCCAAACATTTGTTAAAAAAAAAAAAAAGAAAAAAAAGAGAAAAAAGGAAAAAAAAGTATACATTAAAAAGTATACATTATCATCCATGACTACGTAGGCTTTATCTTAAACTAAAACTTTGGTCTCAGACTTTATAACCTTATCCACACTCTCTTGCTTTGCCCTGTAAACCGTAACACCAATACTATGGATGTTCCTGTTTTTCCATTTCCTCTATTTCCTGTTGCATATTCTGTACTTCTGAAGCTGAATCCACCATACATGCTATCTCAATTTCCAGGACCTTGATCTATGAGGTTGGTTCCCTGTACACAACACAAATACCAGCTTATTTTCAGAAAGTAGCAGATAGCTAGAAAGGCTCTGCTGCCTTGTCCAGGGTTATCCTGGTGCTTGTAGGCTTACATCCTCTTTCCTGCTCTCTACTGCTGCTGAATGCAGCAGACCCTCACCAAGACAGCCTGGCTACCCTGGGCAATAGAGGACTGCAACATGCTCTGGCCAGGTGGTCTGCTCACTCTGCTTGCATTAGAAAGTGCAGGCTGCTGTAGAAAGCTTTTCCTCTCCAGCCATGGGGTGAGGCCCACAGCAGAAGAACCAGGGATCAGAAGAACTTGGGTTAAAACGAGAAAGCTGGGGAGAAGCTCATGCAAAAGCAGTACCTCAAACATTCATGAGCTTTTGTTAGGCCAGTCCTAGCAAAGAGGGAAAACAGAGCACCAGCAAACCAACATTGGGGAATGCCTTGATGCAACTGCATGCATAGTTTCGTGGTTCATTGATGCTGCCTTGCTTTTATATACTTTATCAACACTGAGCTTGATCTCAGACTCTTTCTCAGGATTTTACTGGGGCCAGGTAGCATAATCCTTGCAGTGGGAGTCTGGAACAGATCTCAATGGCACTGAAAAATACCTTGACCTTTTTTACTGAAACAAATTTTCATCTGTTCCTTCACTGTGGAGGATGACGGCTCTTTTAAACGAAGTGGAATATGCTGGGTGTTATGGTATGTTATTAAAATTTGTGTTGCCAGAAAGTTCTACTCTGTGGGTCAAAGTGACATAACAGAAGCTGCTGTTTATGCTTTTAAGCCCGTCTTTCAACAGCAGCTTAATTGTCTTCTACTTTCAATAAAGGAATTTGTTTTGCAGATGAGGACTGTGGGGGAGAACAGGCATTTTACTCTGCAGGGAAAATAAGAAAAGAACCTGCCCTTTTCTGACAGCTTGGTCAGAAAAGTAAAGGAAGCAGGGAGAACAGTGCTGATAAAGGAAGCCCACCAACAATGCTGGAAAGCCATTTCTATTAGTTCATGGGTTAAGATTTTTTTTTTATGATTTTCTTGGAAGATGTATTCTGGAGCCCCATATTTCAGAAGTTCTCACAGGTGCCTCCATTTATGCCTGAGATGAAAGCAACTGCTGTCCATTCTTGAATCATACAGAAATACATTATATCCCCTTTCCATATCAACATCAACAAAAAAATCTTCCTGTGACTGTTTAGGTTGGCTGGGAGCATCTATTTAGGCAGTAATACAGATGAAAAGCTAGAAAGGACAGTCAGATACTAAACACCTTCTTAGGAAGAAAGCAAATACAGTGTGACTCAAGAAAAATACTGGTGGACCTTCTCCCAGCACAACTTCATCAAAAACAAACAAACAAACAAACAAAACCCACCACATGGTATGTGATAAATTAATGAGTGTTTATTTGTTTTTACAAATTTTACCAATTCAGAAGATTTTGTTTGAAAAGTCAGTTCAGTGTAGTCACATATTCCTAAACAAATGGATGGTTTAAGTGTTTGATCATAGAATTATAATATATATATATATATATAAACCTTGAATATCTAGGGACTATTCCTAGGGATCTGCTAAAAGGTGAGGAAAACATTTCCACTGTCAGAGGGCTGGAATTCATTATTAAGGAACCCACTCCCCCTTCTGAATGCTTCTGTATGTCCACAAGATTCTGGTCTAACACATCAAAATTGTGCAAGATTGCCCTGGGGTCTTTCAAAAGGGAAAGTTATCCACTTTTGCTCTTTAGAGCCAAATAGTTCCTACCCTGAGAAAACATTTTGAAAAGCTCTTGTTGCCAGTTTTATGACATTCACTCTGACTGTAAAGGTTACAGATGGAAGGATTAGTAGGTGTTGCACCCTTTTAGGCTTAGTTTTTTAGCTTGCACTTTCAAAAAAAAAAAAAAATTAAGAAACATAAGGATAAAAAAAAAAAAAAAAGAACTATATATTGTATTCACCATACATACACATCATCCTTCTGTGTGTTATATTCACTGAGCACTGGAATCCAGCAGTTGCAGAGTGGGATCTGGGTCAAAATGTTACCTTTTGTTAGTACAGAGGACAAGGCGGGGGCATATCTGGCTGGACATTGGCATGAGATCTGTTGTGTGGCTCTGGCCTATGTCTTGGAATAACCACAGGGCATAAGCTGTTCTCAGTGGGCTCCTCAGATGAAGATAAACTACTCCTGAGGATTAGAGGCTTTAGCTGTAAGGGTTGGAGCCAAGCCTTGCCTGTTGTCCTCACGGCCAGAGAATGGTGCTTGGCCATAGTATGGAAGTAAACAAGGCTTGGTTTGACAAAGTAAAACCCAACTCGGCTACCATTTTGTAAGCTGCTGTCCCAGGCTTTTGCCTCCTTTAATGCTCCTGCTCCTGCCCAGCTCCAAGAAAAGACTTTCTGCCAGTCCTCCAACAGGATCTCAGTAGCAGTTTTTAGTCACAGCCTGTTCCACAGCTGACAAAAGCTATTGAATCTGTTCTGTGTGTCACACGGTGGTTTTTTGTTTTTTTTTTTTTTTTTTTTTTTTTAATATCCCTGACTGGCTAGCCAACAGCCTCGGGGAACCTCACTGCAAACTTCCTGAAACATAATATAAAGACATTTTTGTTTATCCTATTCCCTTCACATGACAGAGCATAGAGAAGGTTAAAAGAAGAGTTGTATGTGCTGATGATAAAGGTTGCAATTGAAGGTGAAGAGCATTTTGGACTATTTGCAGCTGACATTTTTCGTCTTACAGAATCATTGTTTATAACTGCTAACTTTGGAGAGGATAGAGGTCTTTTTCATTTTACAAAACATGGGTTAAAATGCTTGTGAGCTCAGAAAAATACTGAAATACACAAGTATGTTATAGGGATGCTGTGATTCATATTTTGCTCCTCATTATCTAGACTTAAAGCTAGTCAGAGGCAGCCCTGCACAGATATTTGATGCTTTACGTGCAAAAAAATTTTTTTTAGTCATTTAACAACTACAATACCTCTAGTATGGCATTGTAAGAAGACTTCCAGATGATCTCCAGTCATGACATATTGAATAAAAAATTCTGAATCTGTAAGTTGGATCTCTGCTAGGAATTAAAATGCTAGGAATCAAAGCTCTTTGCTAGGAATTAAAATGTCCTGCTCAGATTCTGTACATTCTTGAACAGCAAATGATACAAATAATTACTTGCCTCTGAAGTCTGCAGTATGGGTTAATCAAAGAATATTTGTATAACATTTACAAAGTGAAGTATGCTATTGTATGGGCCAAAGGTTATAATTTTTGTTTCATTGTGTACTGAAGACTCCTTAAATGGCCAAAAGGCAGTATAAGAATGAAAAAGGACATCTGAAATGTCATGACAACATATTTTTGCATTCGGTAATGGTGCCTGATGCTGTGCAAATAATTTTTAAACCACAAAATTACTGGAGTGGTCCATTTCTATTATGTCAGTCTTTTCAATGGGACTGTACTCCTCAATACATGCATATTTTTAGAGAGCATTGTTGTTTTCTCTGGCTTCATGTTATAGTCTTTCTTTATGTGCTTCATTGTATGGTATGCTAATTGGGCTGTTACAGTGTGAAAGTGGGTGGCATAAAATGCTTTAGTCAAACTGCAAATCAGACCATACAGCTTTTAAGTCAATAAATTGCACCTCCCTGCTCACAGAACTTTCAGGAAATGTTAATGCAACTGGATCATCAAAGGTCAGTGTCTTCCTTAATGAAGTGCAACTTCTTCACAGCAAAAAAAAAAAAACAAACAAACAAACAAACAACAAAACAAAAAAAAAACATGGCAATTCTGGCAACTAAGATTCAGGTTACCCGATTAGTTAGCTGTCTCCAGCTGTACCTACACAAACTTGTGAGTTGTCAGTTTCAAAATACAGACTTTGCTACAGATCTCAGACTACACCCTTCCCCTCCACCTAAGTCAGTCATGCCTTAGTGCATTCCATTTGTTTGAGTCAGGGTGACAATGAGACTTCTGCCCAGGCAAGAACATCAAAGTGTGTTCTCTAAGCTGCCCCCTCAAAAATGAGTTGGTCATTAATATGTATTACTCTGTGCAGGATTTCCCGTAGTGATTCTGCTCTCAGAGTGATCAGTGAGTTGAGTCATTGCCTCTCTAGCTGTTGGCAGCTGGCAAGGTCATATGGTCTAGAGTATGCTTTCAGATAATTAATACTGTATATGACAGGATATGATAAAATATGCGATGTGTGATATATGCACATTTTTTTCTTATTGTTTAAGGTCTCATATCTCTAGGATAAAATGTTTTATAGGCTTTATTATTATTATTTCATTTTTATTATTTTTATTATTTTTATTATTTTTTATTATTTTTATTATTTTTATTATTTTGCTGTTTCCTTTCTGATAAGCTTTTTTTTTTTTTTTTTTTAATACCAAACCAGTAATATCTATTTCCAAATCTCATGCTGATTCATTAGCACTTCAGTGAAACTAAAAATTCCCATCACACTTTGACCCAAATATATAGCACAGATATCTGTATGTCACAGCTGCTTTCCAAGAACACCTGCATGTTTTGCTCCTAATGATCTCTGTAAACGGATTTCTTAATGCATGGATTACTGGAAATCTACACTTTCCAGCACTGGAAGAGAAAAAAAAGTAGCCTTGTTTAACATCTTCTGAAACAACCTTGAGAAATGAATCTTGGGTAAAAGTCAGTTAGAATTACTGAAATTGTTTTACTAAGACATGTTTTTGCTGATGATTTATGTTGACAAATGGAATTGCTGTAGCATTTTCCACTTGCACCTGGGCAGTCTTTCTTTGAGGACTGCAGCATCTGTAGTGCAATTGTCTACAGGGCTAGTGTAAGGTACAGATACTGTTCTCCTTGGGGATTACTTCACAGAAATATTTTGTGAAGGCATTTTTGCAGAGTACAGAACAATGTCAGAGTACCAGCCCTGAGAAACATAGCTCTGTTCCTTCTCAAGTACTGCTTTCCCTTCAAAACAGAAGAGACTTCTCAGTTAAATGATTTTTTTTTTTAATTATTATTTTTATTTTGTCTCTCTCTCTCTTTTTTTTTTTTTTTTTTTTTTTAATTTTTCCTGGAAATGAAAGGTGCTTTTCCTTATTCACTTTAAAGGTCCTGCAGGCTGTTACATGTATCCAGTTCTGATTTCTGCTAAACTGCTTTCTCTCTTCTATATTAAAGTATCCTGACCGGTACCACATGCCCCTACATGTAAGATGCAAAGGGCTTTCCCAAAATACAAAAGTACCAGCAACCAAGGTCTTAGGCAAGTTGCAGGAGAAAGATCCTATAGTAAACATCCTTCCTCTACCAACAAGATGAACATCCATGAAATCAACAGTGCATTGCACAGATATCTGATGTTGTCGGTATCAGCTTCCACAAAGGAAATAATGGTTTCAGTTTCCTGTGTTCTTCCCCAAAGCTAGCATTTCTTTTTAAGGAAGATCTGCACATGAAAGCAGATGAATACTGTTATGCTGAGAGTTGTTGCTCTGGGTATGTGAGCTGTATGGGATTCTGTAAGTTTCCATCCAGCTGTACTTAATTTACACCAGATGTGGCCACAAGACTACATCCTCTGGTGGGAAAAGCTGGCTTGAATTTTTGTATACATCAACAATGAGTTCTGTATCTTGGGTGTCACTACAGTATGTCTATTCTAGCTTCTGCCATCACTTCAAAGAATGATATGTAATCACTGGATGTTGATTTTTCTGCATCAACCTCACTTGGTACAAATAGGGAAACACTGAGGCAGACAGAGTTGAGGGTAAATATGGTTTATGCTTTTTATGCTGTGTTGACCCCAGACATCTCTAGCCAAGAGCCACAATCCTATTGCATCTGTCACCATTTAAACCTAAGCCATCCCGCCAGCATGAGCTGAATTTGTATTTTGTATTTGTATATGCTCTGAGTTTTTTGTCAGATGAATATGGCTATTTGGACTGTATCTACTGATTTTCAGTGAAGTCTATTAAGCCAAAGTCTGTTAAACCAAACCAAACCAACAACAATTTTTAATACAATCTAAATTTGATTACATAGATTTATGAACCAAATACTATTCTGTATTCCCTACTAAAACAAACAACTAAACTAACATTGCCAAGTGAGGTTAATAAATTAAGGATAAAGAGAAGTTGGAAGAACAATTACAAAGATTTTAAACATGAGAAGAAGGAAGAAAGAGAATATAATTCAAAATGATATTTTCCACAGAAATTGGGAGGTGCAGAAATTCAGCTGCCTGTGGTGAAGATAGTAAAAAAATTCAAACTTCTGGTTCAAAGCCAGAGCACGTTTTTTGCTTGTTTGTTTTTGTGTCAATTAAAAAGGTGAATTTCTACTAAGAAGATTCTCCTTCCAAGTATACAGATGAGAATATCTGAAAACCAATATTTGCAGCATCTAACAAAAACAAAACCAAAACTTTTTAAAGGGAAATCAGAGCTTAATTTAATAATTAATACTCCAATAACAGCAATTGTGAGAAACTAAGTTGTGTTTTTGCAGTAAAGAACTAATTTTCTGTATTCCAAGGTAGTTGTGTATTCATAACAAGGAGAAATGGACAAGTAGGTAAATGAACAGTAGAAGGCCTCAGTCTTCCAAAATAAGGTAGAAGCTTGAGAAAAACAGGATGAGCAGTGTGGGAATGGTAAAACAAAGATCACAGGTTCTCAAAACATAAGAAAGGAGAAAAGAAGAGGGGAAAAGGGAGAAATTAAAGGGTTGACGAAAATAAAATTGTACATATATGGTATAGAGATGCGTCGAGTAGCTTGTGCACCTGTAGTACTACACCGATGAGGAAACAGGGGAGATGATCAGGTGTCAGGTAATAGGGAATAAAAGGTTATGATTTGTTTACTAAAATGCACTCCTAATTGGCAGGACACCCGCCATTGCAATCACAAATAACATAGCTTCACAGAAGATCCTGTCTGAAGAAAATTATTTGAGATTTTTCTCACACAATTATCTGTAAAAATACTCAGTCTACTCAATCCACTCTGTTCAGGACACTAGTCTGGTAACATTGTCTCCCACTGAAAGGGCTTCACACTCAGGTATGGAAAACAAATCTTCATTTATTTATGTATTTATTTATTGCCTGCATATAACAACTCCTTATGAGACATAACCTAAACAGTGTCTCAGTAAATTACTGCCTTGGATTCTCAGGACTCTTCTCATTAAGGAGGTAAGACAGTAAAAAAGGAGATTATTTTAAATCGCAAATTAGGTTCAAAGAGTTTTAAGAATTTGCCAACCAATGTCATCTACCTGGACTTCTGTAAGGCCTTTGACACAGTCCCACACAATATCTGTATCTATAAATTGGAGAGATATGCACTTGAAAGGTGGAATATTTGGTGGATAAGGAGCTGGCTTGATGGCTGCACCCAGAGAGTGGTGGTCAATGGCTCTACGGACAGGTGGAGGCTGGTGACAAGTGGTGTCCCTCAGGGGCTCTGTCTTGGGACTGGTACTGTTTAATACATTTATCAATGACACAGACAGTGTGATCAAGTGCACCCTCAGGAAGTTTGCCACAAAGATGACCAGGGGGCTGGAACACCTTTCCTGAGAAGAAAGGCTGAGAGCTGGGGATGTTCAGCCTGGAGAAGAGAAGGCTCCTGGGAGACCTTACAGCTCCTGGGAGACCTTCCAGTACCTAAAGGAGCTTGTAAAAAAGGTGGAGAGGGACTTTTTATATAGGCAGGTACTGGACAAGGAGTAATGTTTTTAAGGTAAAAGAGAGTAGATTTAGATTAGACATCAGTAGGAAATTCTTCACTCAGAGGGTGGTGAGGCCCTGGCACAGGTTGCCCAGAGAAGCTGTGGCTGCCCCATCCCTGGAGGTGTCCAAGGTCAGGCTGGATGGGGCTTTGGGCAACCTGGTCTGGTGGGAGGTGTTCCTGCCCATGGCAGGGGCTGGAACTGGGTGATCTTCAGGGTCCCTTCCTACCCAAGCCATTCTACAAGCCCATGAATTTTAAGCTATTTACTTAAAAATATAGCAGCAGTTTAGAATAATGATAAAACGAACTGGAAGCTCAGTGCAACGTGCTGTTTTATTCGAATCTCGAGTATACGAATGCATTTCAGGTTCATGTTTCCCGTGGGATTTTCTGCCTCAGCCTGAATTCGCCCATTCTTCGTTTGTGCTGCTTGATTCCTGCCCAGCAATAGGCTGTACTGCCACCCACTGGCTTGTTTATTCCTTATGTAGACTGTGCAGTAGGGGAAGAACAAAATAATTTTCTTATGCATCTAAAACTGGTTATTTAAAATAAGCTCACCTGAAGTATCTTTTCAGCAAACGAAGGATCATTTCAGTATGGTATCTGTACTCTTCCAAAATGAAGGTCTGTCTAAAACAAATCCTTGCTCGAGGAGTAAGACAGAAACCATCCTGTACTCCATGCACCCGTGTCATATCTGTCCCATGTACTGCTGGGGAGCTGAACTGCCCACGTTTGGACTTGTATTTAAGAGACATCTGTATCTTGTACTGGCACTAAAAGGGAGCTGTGAATGACTAGTGTGTCTGAAAGTTAAGACTGTTGATCGGGTATTTAATTATGGATTGACCTTGTAGACATCTAAAGTGAGGCTGCATGTGTTAAAGTCAAAACTTAAGAAAGGCTCCAGATTCTACTTATTTGTCTGTATAAGTTAACAGCAATTAAGAAAAGTAATTTACACAGACTGAGAAGGTCTCTCTTGTTTTTGCAATCTCTGCAGTGATGTAATATGGCTGCATTTTACATGTTCTAGTAATGTTCTGTTGTCCATGGGAGCACTAGAACAAAGAAGCAAAGTCCATTTTTGCACTTTCAGCTGAACACATATATTTTTTTAAATAAGTAAATAATAAAATTAAAATTCTATTACTGAAATATAACTATTGTGCATTTAGAATGTCTTGGAAAGCTTCTGTGATAAAGCTTCTGTAACTCTGTAGTAAAGCTTCTCCTCAGTATTAAAAGCAGTTGTCATATTCATAGTACTTATTTCAAGCTGGAAAAGAATGTTATCATTACTGATTTTGATTTAATATAAAGCATAAATATGTTAGCTTGTATTTCCACGCTCACATGAAAGAACACTTTTTGTTTTTATTTTTTGTGAATGACATCTAATACTCTGCTATGATTAACAAGAGCCCATTCTGCACCACACAACTAAATAACTCATGGATATCAGAGGCATAGGTCATCCTCCCTTACTGCTTAAGCAGCAGTGCTCATTCCTGAATTCATGTTCTGATCATTGTATGAACAGTACTAGCATAAAAAGTATTGCTGCTCTTGTCTTATTAGATAACCTGCCTTTTAAAGAGACTCTTTCAAGGTATGTCCCTCCCACATACAGCATACATTTCTGTTCTGCTTTCATTAATGAAATATGGTGAGTCTTAGCATGCAGTCAGCCAGCCAACTTGACAGCCTGGTGCATCCCTTTAATTAGAGGGTAGAATAATTACAGTTTCCATAGCCACCAAATTGACCCTTATTTTAAGTGGTTTAAATTCTCCAGGGCTACCAGATATCTCTATGGCTCCCTCTTGGAATAATGAAGAGCATGTTTCTTTTAATGATGGTCATATTAGACTTTCTCCCATTCACTGCATTACTTGGAAGCAATTATGTTAAATCAGTTTCCACGAGGTAGAGGGGAAGAGAGGAAAAAGATCAAAATGTTGCCACAATGACACTATGAACAGACTACTTATGGAGACACAAAAAGGAATTTGACCAAAAAAAAAAAAAAGTCATATTATAGCTAACATTTTTGCAACAGCAAGATCCCAAGACCAGCAGCTTCAGCTGCCACCAGATGAGAGACCTACATGTCTGGAGTACCCTTTCATGTTATCGAGGCACCCAGCCAAGTGTCACAACCTGCAGCTGGGAGATGTCAAGTCACAGGAGAGAAAAAGGAGAAGTGTACTCACTTCTATCATCCAGTATTGCTGAGTTAGAGCACACAACGATTCAGAGATGAGATTATCTTGGTATCTGTGGTATTACTGAATGTGGAGACCCCTGCAGCTAATGTCTACCAAAGCATGATACATATAATAGGGCACAACTTGTAATCTGCCAAAGGCAGATTTTTGCTAATACATCTGAGGTAATGGTACGATATTCACATACTGAAAAGCCCATGGATTTTGCCACAACAAACCAAAATGAAGGAGAAAATATTGTATCATGGTCTCATAGGAAACAGATTGGCAGAGATTTATTTGTGAATTTTATTTTCACTGACATCTGCTCCCAAGCAGCATCTTTATTAGCTCATTTGCATTCAGTAATTATCTTTGCCTTTGCTAGAATTAGAAGGTATGCAAATCAAGGTAGAGAAGATACTAAATTTCATCAGATGCTGATTAAGTCACCTAGGGTCTACTTCATGGAAATTTTACCATCAGTGCAGGAGGAACAGAAGCAGACTCGCCACTTTTGGCACTGATCATCTGCACTGAACTGTTTGCACTGAAGACTCAGGGACAATATGGAATATTCTAGATGATCTTTTGGGAATCAAAAGTTCATCAGAATAAACTATCGGATTATGTTTCATTATTATATTTCTATTGTACTGTGCTATCTAATATTTTTGTTTGAGACAATATTCTAGTTGTATCAACACTGGGAGAAGCCTACCCTCAGCTAAGGTCCTTGATTCCTGTTTGGCTTTGCTGGTCCCCTCAGCCAGGCCGTGAACTTGTGCTGGCTGAGTGGGCTGTCACCCGATTATGCACAAGCATTTGTTCTTCAGGTCTGGAGTAAAAGTGTCCTTCAGCTAGTGTTACCAGTGACATATGCCAGCTCATAATCACAGACATGCTTACAACATATGTTAAGCATTCATAGTTCCACTTTAGCACAAAGAACAATCAAGGGACTTTACACAGTGACAGAGGCAGAGCTGAAACAATAGGACCACCATCCAAGGCAACAGGCAAAAGGGCTTTTTGTCGCAAATAGGCATTAGAGGATTATTTGGCAAGCTATGTATGCACAGCAAAAAAGTAAAAATTAAAAAAATAAAAAAAATCAAGGGGAATAAGCCAGCAGGCAGAAGAGAGTCTGCCCAAGTCTGGCCCCAAAAAAAGGAAAAGAATTAGTGTGCTCCCCAGGGAAAAAAAATCTTGTGGGTAATACGGAACCTTGTCCTGATGTTTGCTCTTTCTGTGTTTGAGGGAACTAGGACTTTTCTATAGATTCTTGATAAATAAACAGAAGTGTACAGAAGAAAAAGGCAAGCATTCGCCGTTGCTTGATCTCCAAAGTTTCTCTGTAGAACAGGAAATGAACTAATTTCTAGCATTTCTGCACTCTTCAGACTGAATCCACTCATGCCTCCTCTCATCCATACATGGACAATTAATCTGTCTTTATAGTTTAGATTGTCAGCATCTTGGGGAAGAAGCCATCAGGTGTATTTTTTTAACAAGCACCATGCCTGCCCATATCACCCTGGCAATAATTATAGTTCTGGATTGCTTTCTGAGGATTTTGCTTCTCAGGCAAAAGTGAAAAGAAATTAATTAGAGGTATTATGGTAGCCGAGATCACAGATTTGAATGAAGCTGTTGGGTGCAGTAATTTAGATTTACATTTGTTAAAAATAACTGTCAAAGTTATATGTCAATCTGTTAGCACAATGTTTAATTTATCTTTCTCCTCAGCAGGGTTGCCTAGAAACAAGGAAATAATCTCAGAAATCCCTTTGTGAAAGAGCAGTATCACTTGGGAGATCAATATGGACACTTTATTCCATTTTTATTCAAATATTTAGGAACTCTGACTTAAAAAAAAAAAAACAACCTCTAGTAATTTTAAATGCACCTGGTACACCTAGCAACTTAGAGGTAGGACTCCAATACACAGCAATCTGTCACTTCCACAGTTATACTGTACACTATTACCTCTTCTGGTGCAAGTGACACGTTGGAGGCAGAGTCTCTCTTGCAATATGCAAACGTAGGACTAAGAGCTGGCTGGCTACACAGCAAGGAAAGAAAGGAGTATGATTTTTAACCACAGGTCATGAAACTGCAGCACACAGTGCAGTAAGAGCATGGAAGTATCTATGTTTACTGTGTGTACCCCTGGCACACAAACATAAGTTTCTTGGCAAGCATAGCCCACCCAAGTGATGATACTGAAGAGCATCCATCTAGGCATCATACACCATTTGATGCCATGTGTGGCTGAGAAGGGCAAGGAGGAAAGGACAGCAGAAACAGAGAGATGACTGTGTGAGTTACATTAGCTGGTCAAGGGGAGAAATGTTAATGCAAGATTTTTCAGAAATACAGCTCCATGCTATGTGTTTCTAGTCTGCCTGTGCTGAACTCTCTGCTGATGAATAAAGGCCTTTTGGGAACACTTTGAATACATGAGCATCAGTCATTACAAAGAGCTTTTTGAGACGAACAGGTAGATTGCAGGATTTCTTTTAATGCAGGAGGTTTATCAAAGCTTTTGATTTTTCTTTTTTTTTTTTTTTTTTTCAATTTATTGGATTATACAGAAGTTTAAGAACCCAATACACCCTTAATTACACCTGATCAACACACCTGAAAAAAAACACATCAGTGTACAGGTTATTCCCCTGAAGTTCCTGGGACAAAATGGGGTTTTATGGGATTATTGTGCAGAATCCATCACTAAGGAAATGATTTTTGCCAGTTACATCTTCTGACAGAGTCTGCAGAACTATGGGTCACATTGCTCTTTATTCCCCTCCCCCCAAGTAGTGCTCATTTATTTTCCACATTTCTCGGCATCTTGCCTTTGTAGACACTAGATAAGCACAAAAATTGCTGAGCTATGAGTAAGCTGAATATTAAAGCTGTGAGTGCAATAAGCAGAAGTGGCTAGGAAAGGCTTCAGTGGAATGAGTTGCACTGTTATGCAGTCAGAACTTGAGGAAGATGGAGGCAGAGCAAAAAAGAGTAGGAGGAGATATGTCTTATGGAAGACCAGGGTGAACAGTTTATATTGAATAATTAATGCAATGAACAGATTGTCTGTCAGCAAGCTCATGATTTTACCATCAATTTTCAGTAGGGAAAAAAACAACCCAGGCTGATTTCTGCCAGTAATATTGCTTGTTATCAGTGGGGACAGACTGAGCCTTTGGTATGAAGATTCATGGTTTGTACTAGTTTCTTTTGTCTGTATAGATATGCTTCTTCTCTGTCAGTAGACCTGAACAGTGACATTCTTCAAAGCCTTGTCCTGCTCCCTCTGAATTTACTCTCACATCCCCGTAGGCTCATTGGTAGGAAACAATATCTCACAGTCATATGCTCAAATCAAATCAGTGCTGCCTGGGTTCTTGCACTGAAAATAAAAACAAAGCCCCAGAGGAATTTATACTCCACATCCATGACTTTTTCCTTCTGTAAAGTTACTTGTATTTGGAGGACATGACAATAAAATGCCTAGGTCAATTCCTGTTCTTTGTTAGGTCTGAGTATGAGAAGTATATTTCACTTTTAGCCAAAGGAGGCTTTACATTGGTATATTTAACAACAACATTTGACATGAAGCAGGAAGAGCAAGAGCTGATATCAAACAACCTTTTCTGTTTGAGTTTTGTGGCCTTCAGCTAGAGCTAAGAAGACTCAGATACTATAACATGCAATTTCAAGAACCCTACAGGGATGCTGTTCAAGAGCAAATGTAAATTATGATGAACTTATGCATCCCAGGAGATTTACTCACAGAGAGTACAGAGATGGTTGCCTTTGGGATGAATGAAAGCTGCAGTACTCACTGTGCTATACACAGAGCAAGTAACCCACATTAAGAAAATAAGCTTCTGTGAGCAAGACATGAAGAATGATGGCAACAGCAAGCAAAGAATTGTTCTCAGGATGATTCTGAAAGAGCCACTCCACGGGTGAATGCTCATTGGGGAAGCTAGGGTCTCCAGGGCAACTTGTTTCTATGACACCTGCCACAAGCATAAAGCATTGATCTGTATCACCCTATAGATGTAGGCCTTGGTTTTCAGCAATTTTCAGTATAGTTTCTGACTGTACACATTTCCGCAGCACTGTTTTCAAGAGCAGCTCATTCGTGGAGTAAGTTCAGCAGCTCCAGAAATGACACAAGCATGTGCATCCAGAGAGATGTGGCCTCTCTGCTGCTGATAGAGGTGTTCACATGCTAAGGTGTCCATGCATGGTGAAGTTCGAGCATAGGCAGAACAAGAAATGGTCATTAAGAAACAATTATCATATCAACAATATGCATTAATTAGAATGTTTTTATAGTGTGAAATAACCTTAACTGTATATGATTTACAATTTACAAAAGTGATGATCACTTTAGGTCTGTTTCTTCTTCATAGGATCATGAAATATCCCACATTGCAAGGGATCCACAAGGATCACTGAGTCCAACTCCTGGCTTCATACATGGCTCCCGAAATAACGGACTGTATGTCTGTCTAAAAGTGTGGTGGCCAAATGCTTCTTGAACTCCAGTGGGCTCAATGCTGTGACCACTTTCCTGGGGAACCTGTCCCAGTGCCTGACGCCCTCTGGGTGCAGATCCTTTCCCTAACCCCCAGCCTGACCCTCCCCTGTCCCAGCTCCATGCCGTCCCCTCGGGTCCTGTCGCTGTCCCCAGAGAGCAGAGCTCAGCGCCTGCCCCTCCGCTCCCCTCGTGAGGGAGCTGCAGGCCGCCATGAGGCCTCCCCTCAGCCTGCTCTGCTCGGGGCTGGACAAACCAAGGGGCCTCAGCAGCTCCTCACGCATCTTCTCCAGACCCTTCACCAACTTGGTAGCCCTCTTTTGGTCACTCTGAAAGTTGTATACATCCTTCTTGTATTGTGGTGCCCCGTACTGCACACAGTGCTCAAGGCGAGTTCACACCAGCAGAGAGTAGAGTGGAACAATCCCTTGACTGGCGAGCAATGCTCTACTTGATGCACACCAGGACATGGCTGGCTCTTTTGGCTACCAAGGCACACAGCTAACTCATGTTCAACTTGCTGTTGACCAGAATCCCCAGATCCCTTTCTACAGAGATGCTCTCCAGCCTCTTGTCCCTAATCTGTATGTATACCCAGGGCTGCCCCTTCTCAGGTGCAGAATTTAGCACTTGCTCTTGTTAAACCTAATGCAGTTGGCAATTGCCCAGCTCTCTAATTTGTCAAGAACTTTGTGCAAGGCTTCTCTACCCTGGAGAAAATCAACAGTCCTCCTAATTTTCTGCAATGCCACTTAGTGTGCATTTTGGTCCTACATCCACAAAGTATATAAAAACATTGAAAAAAGTTGGCCCTAAAATGGAGTCCTGGGGAACAGCAGTGGTGACTGCTGCCAGTCCAGTGTAACACCATTTACTACAACCTTTGAGCCCAAAACCCTGACCAATTGCTCCCCCATTGTATTATGTACTTGTTCAGACGTATGTTAGACATTTTGACCGGAACTGTGGAAAACAGTATCCAAAGCTAAATAAATACTAAATAAAATGCTACAGAAATACTAGTACTTCAGCAAGTTTGGAGATGGAGGGGCAAACAACAGCTAGAACCTTGCATGATACATCACAGTTATCTGAGTACTTCTTCAGAGCTCTCTTCACAGTTTATTTCTTTGATTTAAGGCTGGAGTGAGGGTGTGCTGTAGTTTTACTCATCTGACACCTCGAGTGCTCACCACACCAGAGTGCTACACTCAGAAATTGAGGAGTACTAATGTAATCCATTCCATTACTCTGAGACAGACAACTGAAGGGGCGACAAACTAAAAGTGAGTGTTTCTTCTGCAGTGCCTTGTCTTTGTTGCAGTCCCCAAGAAGATGGCCACCCACAAAAGGGGCCTTTCAGAGGGGCACTCTAGCTGTTCAAGCAGGCGTCTTTATTCAGAGGGATCTTTAATTAGTAGTTGTAAAGAAATGGTGCTGTGGGAACTAGGGTAAAATACACTTGGGGTTATGATACTGAAAACAAGAGAAGAACTTGAACAGTAGGGCAAGATAAAGGAAGAAGGATACGAGTAGCAAATTACAGATGAGTTTTCAAGACAACTTGGCTGAGCTTTTCACTGAAACTGATCTTTGTGCAGCCTGCTTAAGCTTTCTAGTCCAGGCATTTAAGCTAACAGTAAATTGTTCTTTGTGCTGCCTTGCGTTTGCAGGTAGTTGTTAAATAGCAAAACAATTGTTTTGCTAATGGTTAAGAATTGCTAAAGTTAGATAGTGAAAAATTCAGAATTCACCATTTGTTAATTTTGTAACTTAGATGATGTCTAGCACCTTGTGAAATTTTACTGGGTTTGGCCATGTGGCTTCTGCATGCACTTGTCATACAAACTAAAACCTTTATAACACCATGGAAAACAAAATCAGACATAGAAAGATGTGTTTCAGTGACATATTAGCACACCTTCCTTAGACACTTGAGAACAACTGGCCACTACATTTAAAGTAATTATGGTTGGCCAGGTTAACGGGCTTGCCTCTGTGACTAAGCCACATTAAAAAAATCCATTTAACTCAGGAGTGCACTTCCTCATTGTGCTTCGCTATCTCACCAGATCTAACACAAAACATTGCTGTGCTGCAACCGAGCTGCAGAAACATGAACTAATCACTTTTGAGCTATGTTCTTCATAGAATGAGGAAATAGACCCTGAGTACATTTGTACCGTTTTCTTCTTGTCTTGATCCTTAAAAGAACAGGAGGGAATACTGGGAACAAAAAAATAAGCTGGAGGGGTAAGAAAATAAGAAAATGGGGGGGAGGGATAGACATGCCAAAGGTGACAGCAGCACTTGTGGGGGACATGCTGTCCGCTTCATGAGGGCCAGCAGTGTGCACTGAAAATCTCACTGCTGTCAACACACCAACCATCAAATGAAGGGGAGGCGTCACTCTGAAAAATAACATTATTTAACTTTACTCTAAACCACTGTGACGCCACTTATGGCGAACAACCAGTGTCTCAAAGTCAGGCTGGTAACAGTTTTTTCCCATTGTGAGGAGCCTTCTGGTGCACAGAAATGGCCATGCCCTCACCTCCTGGGTATTAAAATGGTAGCCAGTGAGCCACCCTCTGCCAGTGGCACTGGCATTTCCTCCTGACAGGCACAGTCTCCACTCACAAGGCCAGGTAGTGCTGCAGGGAGGAGCAGAGCACAAAGCAGAGACCTTGGGGCAGGGGGATTTGTGACCATGCCCAGGTGGGGTGAGGGGGCTATGGTGTGTTTATGTTTGGGGGGAGGCTGAAGAGGGGTTGCCACAACAGGTGGAGGCAAGAGGAGTTTGGAAATTAAATGAGGTAAGTGTTGCGGATGGGTTACTTAGCTTGTCGGGGGCTACCAAACTATTTGCTTCCAAACCACTTGACAGCAAGGCCCTTTGCCGCAGCACTGAAGGGTGCTGCTCAGCCTCAGGAACACTGAAATCCTCTGTGAAGTGGCACAAAGATGTTGCTGATGAAGTGGATGGGCTGGGAAGGATGAGATGAAAGTCGCATTAGATGGGGTGTCTGTAAATGGAGCTGGTGGGTAGGTAGCAGTATTGATTTCACAGAATTACAGAATTACAGAATTTCTAGGTTGGAAGAGACCTCAAGATCATCAAGTCCAACCTCTGACCTAACGCTAGCAGTCCCCACTAAACCATATCCCTAAGCTCTACATCTAAACGTCTTTTGAAGACTTCCAGGGATGGTGACTCCACCACTTCCCTGGGCAGCCTGTTCCAATGCCTCACAACCCTTTCAGTAAAGAAGTTCTTCCTAACATCTAACCTAAAACTCCCCTGGCTCATCTTAAGCCCATTCCCCCTCGTCCTGTCACCAGGCACGTGGGAGAACAGACCAACCCCCACCTCGCTACAGCCTCCCTTGAGGTACCTATAGAGAGCGATAAGGTCGCCCCTGAGCCTCCTTTTCTCCAGGCTGAACAAGCCCAGCTCCCTCAGCCGCTCCTCATAGGACTTGTTCTCCAGGCCCCTCACCAGCTTCGTCGCCCTTCTCTGCACCCGCTCAAGCACCTCGATGTCCTTCTTGTAGCGAGGGGCCCAAAACTGAACACAATATTTGAGGTGCGGCCTCACCAGAGCTGAGTACAGGGGGACGATCACCTCCCTAGCCCTGCTGGTCACACTGTTCCTGATACAAGCCAGGATGCCGTTGGCCTTCTTGGCCACCTGAGCACACTGCTGGCTCATATTCAGCCGACTATCCACCATCACTCCCAGGTCCTTCTCTGCTTGGCAGCTCTCCAACCATTCCTCTCCCAGCCTGTAGCTCTGCTTGGGGTTATTGCACCCCAGGTGCAGGACCTGGCACTTGGCCCTGTTGAACTTCATGCAGTTGACCTCAGCCCATCGGTCCAGCCTATCCAGATCCTCCTGCAGAGCCTTCCTACCCTCAAGCAGATCGACACATTTCATGTTGTTGCTCTTTTGTCGTCTAGCATGAACCTCTTCATAAGCAGGCAGAGCTGCTCGTAGCTGTCACAAACAAAGACATCAACTGCATCTGCACAGTAATGCAAGATAATTCTAAATTCTACTCTACTGGAAAACATGGTACCTTCAGGTTTTCCTTGACACAGTGCTGAGAGATAAAGGTGTATTTGAATTTGGGAAAATAGTAAATAGAAATGTCAGGCAGCAGAGTAATCTTATTGACTAATAAAAATGGAAAAAAATTGCTCTTCATTTCATTCCCCCCTAGGTATTTATCCCCACAATCCTTCTTTTCCCTTAAAACACACAGCTGCAGTTGTGCATAACAAAAGTGATAAGTTTTATTAGCAAAGGCACAGACTTATAAAGCTTGTTGCCACCCCCTCTTTTTCAGGGGAAAGGCCCCATGGAATTCACAAAAACTGCAGCAAGCCACCGCACAGCCCTGCACTCATTTCCTATGGGCTTACTACTACCTGAAGGTGCTGTAACGAGAGATAGAGAAGTAGGAAAAACTTCTTATATCCCACTGAGCTCCATCAGGTGGGATTACTGGCTGACATCTGCAGTCCAACTCAGAAGTGAGTCTAAGCACCTGGCTGTCAGGCTGAGGTGTTCTACATGGGGATAATCCACAGGGAAGATTCTCCCGTTGCTCCTTTCCTGCTTCTTTTATCTTGAGGCCTCATCCCGTATTTCTTACCTGAACAGGAAGCAAAGCTCCTTCTAGACCATTTTTTTGCAGACTTAAGGAACTCAGGAGAAGATCAGCTCAGGTATTTACATTTTCTAATTTCCTCCAGAGCTTTGAATCACTTCTCAGGGAATCTGCTGCTGCTACCACTATGAAAGCTTCAGGTATAAACTTAAGGCTTGATTTAGAAAATCAAGCTCCCATTTTGGTACAGCATAAAGCATCTATTCTGAGTTCAGCACATATAACCTTACTCACTGATGTTAAAGAAAATTATGTACATGAAATATATAAACTGCATGCCAGATATGTGAACTGAGCAAGTGAAATTAATCTGTACTGTAAAGGTAAGGTAGTTCATTATCTTATAGTTGTGGTAGGTTTATACCACTGATATACTCATTTAGTCTAATTTAATAATATACATTATTAATATACATTAAATTATTACATAATTTATATAAATATAAAAAAAATATGTCTTTGCATCTCTGTCTTTAGTGTGGTTGATCTGAAAATTGAAAAACCAGCTTTCCCTTTTACAGAGCAATCACTGTTATTCCACAGAGTGGTGCTGTTGGTGTATTCTGGATGTACTGCAGCAGAATACAGATGTTTCTTTAGTTTGTTTAATTTAGCTAAACTTTTGTCCAGGTGGCATTGCAACTAAGGACAGAACTTAAACAAAATACTTTACATTTCTTTTCCAAGCACTTAATCTCTCTGAACAATAAGGTTTCTGTTCTGATTGTAATTTCACATATCTGGATTAGTTTTCATGTTTTTTAACTGTGCTCATTCTGGTGTTATTGTTGTTGTTTGTAAGTGAATGTTGGTGTTCTTTAACTGGTGCCAAACTGCAGAGAGCTATCCATCTTTCTTAGTTCTTCTCTCCTTCAGTGTTTGAGGTGGGGTCACCTCATGGTTTCAGATGACGGCTGAGGACTCTACCATCTAGAAGTTTCATTTTAGTGTGAGGCTCTGTGAGATGCAATCTGCCCATCTGCTGTGGGCACATCATCAGCCTTTATCTTGCCTTTTTTGAACGGGTATCTTTTAGGTTACTGTGAAGCAAATTTTAAATAAGTGGACATACTGGTGAAAAATGAAAGACCTTACCCTGACTTTGCTGTCAGCGTAGGTAAAGATTGCCAAAAATAAAATGGACACGTGAAAGTGATTCTTATATGCTGGTGTTGTTAATTTCTTTTGAGAAGTCTCACAAAAAATGGATTTTTTAAGACACATGGAAGTTTTTCACTGTATTTCTGATCTTTTCAACCTGAAAAATTCACAAAACATAACTCAAAATTGTCTTGCAGGTTAATCTAGTTTAGAAAATAAACTGGCACACCTTTGTGCTCATGTTCCAGGGACAATTGAGCATCATATAGAGGCCTGGAGTGGGACAGAGACCTCCAATCCACTTTGCGTATGTGTGGGTATTCTGCATGTGAAGAGGCATAGTGCACGAGCTAGGGTAGCTTCTGTTGCTCACCAAGGGATGTGTTATATTTACTGATGCCATCTACTTTACGACCGAGCAGAAACACCAGAGGTGATATGGGTCAAACTTCTTTACACTGTGCCACCACATGTTCTTGTCTACATTACACGTATGCCATGTCATTTTAACTCTCTAAGAAGAAAGTACTTTGATTCCAATATCCATAAACTCATGACATTTCTGAGGTGATTGGTGATGGTTCCCAATTATAGCATTCTTTACCAGCCTAAATAAATAATTTTCTTTTATTCCTTTTGAATTTTCTCCTGTCTTGTTTCCTGTGAAGAATTAGGCTACCTTTATCTGAAACATTTCACCAGGTACCAGTTACAAGAGTCAAGTTCTTGTCAGCTACTCAGATAAATCAGCCTCTGCAGGTTTTTCTGCCCTTTCTTGAATTATCTTGTCTGTCCACTTTGAGTTCTTGACTGTCATTCCAGAAGTAAAAATGTTATTGCTGCATCACAGAAGATTGGTCTCTTGTTTTTCTTGAGCCTCAGTGGTGAATCTAGCTTAATTCTCTCCTAATTACAAATTAACAGAAGAAATGTTTCTGTCATAGCTGTAAGTTAGGATTTTGTAAGTTTTTAGGATTTGTAAGTTTGATTTTGAGATATGAATTGATGTGGCCAGTCTGATGGCAACCATTCTGACCTGGTATCTTAACAGTGGCCTCCTAGCTAGGTTAAAATAATTACTAAATATTCATGTAAATGTACTCTGAAGGAAGTGTATTGTATTTTATTATGAAAACTAATTGTGGTTCTATGATGCAGAAAAGATACTGCTTTAAAATGGCTTTAAAATTTGTACAGGGTGAAATGAGAAGACTGAGAATGGGTGTAGCTATTCATTGTTTGAGAAGTAAAGAGCAAATTCTTCGTGGAGAATTTACATCACTTTACAGCAGAAATACCTTTTATTATATTTGTATGAAAGAGTATTATGTATTAAAGCTGAACAGAATATATTGCAAACAAAAATGATGAAAACAGGGCATGTTGCCAGTGGAATATTTGGTAAAAGTGTGTGATGAGCTTTGTGATCTCTTATGTCTGCATTCAGCACAAACAACATCTAATTTTGTAAGGGCTGACTCTGTCATTCTTTCTCTACTTTAACTCATTTTCATATGTACTCCAGTATCCAATTTGTGATTGTTCTACCTATGTACATGTATTTTAAAAAGCGTGATGCAAATTTAATCACATTACACAAACTTTGTTAATGGTAAATTGTAACAAAGATTTATTTTTAACAGTAGTTACAGATACATCATACTTCCAAGGTGTTTTTCCCTCTTCTCTGCAAGGTGCTGTTCTTTGATACCTAAAGGTTAAGCTTTCAGAGGAAAAATTTTCTGTGCTATGTGTATGCTTTGTGCACATATATATCTAAAATTTAAGCTCAAATAATTCTGCCATTTCTGTTAATAAACATGGGAGAATAAACAGTGATGGGTTTTTGAAGATCTTTCTTCAGAGATCTATGTGCTTTGTAGAAAAGTGTTTGCTGTGGCAGGGAGATTGTTTTTTTTTTTTTTGCCATAGACAGTGCTTTCTGCAGCCTGCATAAGCATACCTCTGTCTGGCCAGGTCAGGAATTTTTGAAAAAGCTTGATTTATATGTGCTCAGTAAAGGCTTTTTGAGAATACAGAGCTAAATTTATTCAAGAAATCTCATTTGCATTGTGTGCCGTGTCCTCTCTCACTTCTTTCCACCTGCCCTATACAACAGTACCAATCCCTGTACACCAGAATGACAGAGCATTCTTTCTTCCAGGATGAGCATGTTCCACTATTTGTTCACTGTGGGCCTCTTCTAGGCTAGATATTAGAAGAGGAGGTGGATTGAAGCAGGAAAGCCCTTGCCAGTTTTGAAGAAAGGTAGAGCATCAGTGTAAAGCAGTATAAAGAGATTGTTAAAGGACCACTTCCCCAGCTAGAAAACGTTCCCTGTCCAAACTTGGAGTTGAATGTGTGATCTCTTGCCAGTGTCTTCATCTACTATCAGAAAACAGCTTTGAAATCCACTTGTAAAGTATGTTTCATGTTTTCCTCTGCTGGCCTACCCAGTTTAAGGTTAAAAGTTTGAATTCACATGCACTTAAATCCAAACTGGAAGACAGTATGGTCTGAATTTTATATTTTTGTAGTGAAAGAGGAAAGTAATAACATTAGAAGAAATTTAACACTCTAAAATTAAGCCTTCCAGATCCATGTTGTGCAGTGATTCCTCCCATTGCTTTATTTCTTATGTTCTCTATATTTCCTCCAAGTTCTACAACAGCAGCCTTATTTACTGTGTAGCTTTGTTACATTTGCAAACTGTTGGTCCTCCACCTGGAATTTTGCAGAGGTTCTTTGGAAAGATAGGATGTACTCACATACCTGAAAACATCAGGACAGCATATATACGGAGGGGCTGTGTCGCAACAACCTTAATGTTCTTAACTCCTAACTAAAGCTTTTATATCACAGTGTTTGGTTTTCTTTGTTTAGTACACATCTGGGGAGGGAGAGAAGGTTGTAAGATTAACTGAGGAAAAGCAAAACAGATACAGGATAAATCTCACACTTTTTGAAGAGGAAGTAAGTCAGGTATCAGAGCTTTCTTGGATGGGCAAATCATGAGATTTAAACAGATTTCTGTTTTTAAATGTTTGTTCAATTTCTGTAAGTTCATTTTTCTTTCTTTTCCTTTTCTTTCCTTTTCTTTTCTTTTCTTTTCTTTTCTTTTCTTTTCTTTTCTTTTCTTTTCTTTTCTTTTCTTTTCTTTTCTTTTCTTTTCTTTTCTTTTCTTTTCTTTTCTTTTCTTTTCTTTTCTTTTCTTTTCTTTTCTTTTCTTTTCTTTTTTCCTTCTCTTCTCTTCTCTTCTCTTCTCTTCTCTTCTCTTCTCTTCTCTTCTCTTCTCTTCTCTTCTCTTCTCTTCTCTTCTCTTCTCTTCTCTTCTCTTCTCTTCTCTTCTCTTCTCTTCTCTTCTCTTCTCTTCTCTTCTCTTCTCTTCTCTTCTCTTCTCTTCTCTTCTCTTCTCTTCTCTTCTCTTCTCTTCTCTTCTCTTCTCTTCTCTTCTCTTCTCTTCTCTTCTCTTCTCTTCTCTTCTCTTCTCCTCTCTTCTCCTCTCTTCTCCTCTCTTCTCCTCTCTTCTCCTCTCTTCTCCTCTCTTCTCCTCTCTTCTCTTCTCCTCTTTTCTTTTCTTTTCTTTTCTTTTCTTTTCTTTTCTTTTCTTTTCTTTTCTTTTCTTTTCTTTTCTTTTCTTTTCTTTTCTTTTCTTTTCTTTTCTTTTCTTTTCTTTTCTTTTCTTTTCTTTTCTTTTCTTTTCTTTTCTTTTTATAGTTTGGTAAGGACCTAATTGTTTGTATGTATTTAAATTTAGAAAATGGCCAATGCAATCAAGTTTGCACCTATTTCCATTCTAGTGACAAGGGGCCTTGGCACTGGGCAGGTCCTGGAGGTCTGGGGCTTTATTCTTTGCAGAGTTAACTCCAGTGGCTCCATCAAATAAGCCAAGTACACTCCATTTTTATGTTCATTCATTTCAAAATGTAATTTGGCATGGCTATGTCTCTGGCCTTGTGGGTCTCTGACATACACTGGTATGAAGTCCAAGGACTGCAGGTGTGGGGTGTTGCACAGAACAGTGCAGGGTTAAGCAGCGACAGCAGTTCTCTGTAGGCCACTGTTATGTTTCTTGATGTTATGGTCACTTCTTGAATAGGTAAAATGCATCTATAACTGCATTCCCTATAACATTTTAACAAAGACATAAAGAAAGGGAAATATTTTCTGTCCTTTAAAACATTCTCACTTTCCCATTCCTAAATGCTAGCCAGAATCTAGAATATCTTTGGAAACATTGAATCCATTCAGCGGTTAAGCTTTGCTATTGGTTAATGGCTAAATTTACTTGCCTACTAGTACTCTTTTTAACACTACTAGTCTGCATTAGTCTGAAGTTCCACAATGTGAAACTCATGCTTTAGTGTCCCCCTTCTAGAGAAAGAGGCCTCATGGCTCTTCCTTCTTCTGTTTCTTTTTTGTCTCTCTGAGGTTCCTCTGAGGAAGTATTAACAATGCATGTTAGCCAGGTGACATTTGTTTGAAAACACAGTCCTTTTGGAAGCATTCCCTTCTTGCACAGGATGAGACAGATAGCAGGGGAGTGGCTGCAGATCAGCTCATTTTGCTTTGTTGTTTATCACAAATTGTTAATTATTTCTTGGATGACCTTGAGTAAGTATTAACGTTTGTTTTGGAAATTCAGTGAGCTTCTGTGAGGAGAAAGGGCAATGCCAGTATGGTTTGCTTTGGCATTTGCAAGAGCATGTGACTAATTATATGTCAGACAAGATTCAGCTATCTATTCATGTTTGTAGGTTCATATTGCATTTCTATGTTGTAGTCTGGATTTTCTCTACTCTGGATTTGCGTGGTTTTATCGTAAAGGCAGGCAGTGTCACTGCATGGCCTCATGCACTTAGGTCTCTTCTGGAACTGGGAAAGTAACTGTTGGAGATACACTGTGAAAACTGAGGAAACACTGATATAATGTGATTCAGATCATGGCTTCTTGAAGCCAGAGGCCTTTTATTTTCGTTTAAGTAGAAATGGCTTGATAATATACTGGAAGGAATTGATACAGGATCTCTTTTCTTAAGAATGCATGCAGTTGTCTCCAGAAGGTGATAGGTTTTCTGAGAAAGTGCAACATTTTAGGATTGTGTTTGTCTTGGCCAGCTGGGGCAAGGAAACAGCTTGATGCCTAAAAGGGGAAAAGGAAGGAGCATTCAACAGGAGCTCAACTGAAGGATGTGGTATTGCAAGAGGATAAAGGAGGTCACGTAGCGGAGATGCAATCAAGAACAGAGCTTTCTGTGTGACAAATTAATACACTCTTACACTCACTGGGATTCCACCTTTTCCTTTCCAGTTGCCAGGATTGTGTGTGGGCTCTTTCAATGCTGTCAGTTGCCATAGTTCATTAATGACCCTGAAGGGGCTAACATTAACACCTGTTTGTGCTTATTTCCTGTCACTGTTTACTCTCCCAGATGGTACAAATACAATATGCCCAGTGTGTTAGGCATTTGTCAGTAATATATTCTTTGCCAGCTAAATGCCATTCATGTTAAATTTGGCAGCCATTTCATAGCCTGAAGAATTGTTCTTTAAGTCAAAAGCAAAAACTGCAAACAAATCTTAGGTTTTCAAAACAAATAGGAAAGAAATGGCTCAATTGTTTGTCTTTTATAGTTTATTTTCTTGTACCAAGAGGGTAGAACTGAAGAGAAGAAGCAACTTAAAGTCTAAATGAGCGTCTAAGACTGAGATGGGTGGCTCCTGTGCAATTGTATAGGATGTGCTCATGTGATCCTGAACATATTATTTCCTGACCAGAAGAAGATGTGTGACTGTTCTGGTGACTGCAAGCCACAGATACTGGAAGACTTGCTGCAGAGAAGAATGTTGCCTACAGGTCTTGCAGTAAGTCCTGCTGTTGCCTTGGGAAGATATTTAAAGAAGCAGCCAGAAGGTTGATATGAACTGTTTCTGGAGTGCTCTGATAAGTCAGCTAGTACTGGCCAATTTTTTATTTTTATTTTTATTTGTGTGTGTGTGTGTGTGTGTGTGTGTGAATAGTGTACATGACTTTGATTTCCAGCTCTCATATAGAGTGGAACGTGTTCTTTCTAGGACTGAAACATACTGTGTCCTGTTCCAGTTCTCAGGAAATGATTTATATTGACAGTAGTAAGGAAAACGCTATATTAATGCCAAATGTCTTGGCTTTGTCAGAGACAAAAAAAAAAAAAAGTTACTGACATACACATTTGGGAATTTCTATCCCAACAGGCAAAAGTTTAAAAGATGAGTAAGTGAATACCTCTGCTAACCCATAGACCAGTTGTTCACTAAAATCATTATTGTATAAATTACTACATTCTGTGCAGTAAAGGTCAACTGGGGTGCTCATGCCAACAGTGGGCCTATAGACACATTCTTCCTGGTTAGTGGCTGAATCCCTGACAGCTGTGCCTTGATGACAGAGATGATGGTAAAGCATTTATCTTCTGATTCCACACAGGCAAATATCCAAAAGTGATTATTTTACTAGACCAAGCAAAGCAAAAATCACATGGAGTTTTGAATGCAGTCAGATACTGCTGGGGTAGTCAACAAGGCACACATACCTCTGCTGCATATATGTGTGTGTGTATGAATGTTAAAGTTCATTAAGAATGTGAAACAGTCTTTAGCTGTATAATCAGGACCACTTAAGATGCAGATTTTGACTGCTGTTTCTTCACTCATAGGATTTTATGTATTTGAGTGAATATGATTTTACTCACTTATCAGCTCCTCTGAGGATGATGAATAATTTGCCAATAATCCTATCAAATCTGGACAGTGGGTTCTTGTTAGAAAAAAAAAAAAAAAAAATTAAAAAAAAAAAAGGCAGGTAAAAAGCAAGGCAAAAGCTTCATCTGAAGAAAAGTCATTGTGTAGTCGGCAACTTGAGGATCAATAGGAGACCATCTTCCCCCATGCTATGAGAGCAGAGAAGATTTTTAGTACAAGGGTTCCATATCACAAGTAGGTGAAATGTCTGTTGTATATTCAGAGCACTGCACCAGCATCATCCCCAATGTTCAGGGGAGGGTTGTTTACAGAATAGGGAGCCAATGGAGCAACCTTTGCTTTTCTGGTCATTTAGGAGTGTCATCTCTTTGAAGTAAAATTTAGGCTTTTGTGGATGTGGCATATGGCTAAATTATGCCATGGAAAAACTGTACTTTTGATTAAAAGTTTTCTGTAGGTCTTACTAATTTTGATATCTAAATATTTTGATATCTAAAACTAAAATATCAGTCTGTGCAAAAAGCAACCCCCTTCTTTCGTTTTTTGGTTATTTGTGGGGCCAAACTCACTCGTTGCAACACTCTAGTGGTCATGTGCAAACCGGCCTCACAGAAACCAGGCAATTAAAGAACTGCTTAAGAAGATGAAAAGAGAGAGAAAGACACAGAGAGACAGAAAGACTCAGGGTGTAGTTCCAAGAGTCTCTGGCTTCAGTGGTAACGATTATGTTCTAAGACTTCTTTTGTCCCCTGCAGTTTGATGTCCCCTCATTGAGGTTGGCATGATAAAGAGATTATTTCTAAATTCAGATAATTCTTGCGATCCATTTTACAGTTTGCTGCTGCACTGACCACTGAATACCATTGCCCAACAGAATGGGCAGCAAAGAGCGGGGAGGAGATAGAAACACACATAGGATGTGCCTCGGATTTTGGAAATGCCAAGCAGCTGACTCAAAAATTGACTTTCTTGAATCCAGACAGCCAGTAAAGACTGGTTTATTTCAGAAATGGCATTCTGTTTCACTCCAGCTCCCTACTGATTACTGAGGTTTAATTTCCAGTATCAGAAGAGGTTTGTGTTTCTGGTTTTATGGTGAAGAGTAAGACTGTGGGTTTTGAGGCCCAGGCTCAGATTCAAAGGGGTCAGAGTGTCTCCCTCTGTATGTGGAAGCTAAGCTTTCCAGCATTGCCTGAGGAGGCTGTGTAGTCTAGGGCAGGCCTTCTTCAGCACAAATGATTGACAACAACTATGAGAACATCTTTAAACCTCTGGAAGCATTGTTCAGTGTGGGACTTGAAAACTGGAGTCCTCCAGCCATGACTGGGCCACAGATTTGCTCATCAGCTCAAGAATAATTCTCCCTGTACTGGCACCTCTGCAAAATCAAGCAGAGTGCTGGAGACCCTGTTGTGCTTTTTTATAATCTTCTTCATCACTATCAGTCATAATAATTAAGAAATTAGGAATTAAATGGCAGTTTAAGTGCTGATAAATATTGGGACAGAATGGAATGTGTCTGGTTCCTTTCACAGCTCTGATGAGATAGCTGTGATGACAGGATTTAGCTTGTGTGTGCATATGGGTGTGTGTATGTGTATTCATAAAACATCAGGGCTAAGATGCTACTTACAAAGTTCAGGCAGATGTAGATGCACTTGTGAGCGTTATTTTTTTCTGCTTGGATTAACATTTAGAACTGTTGTACAAATCACCTTTACAGGTCTGCTTGATCCATCTGTTCTCTAGCTCAAAACAAATCACCTCATTTTGAAAAAAAAAGTAAAACAAATCTCATAGAGGCACAAAGCCTGAGCAGCAAAAGACAGGGGCAGGTCTGTTATTCATTCTCTTGAGAAATATTCATAGGGAGCTATGGAAACAGTGTGGGATTCCAAATCTTCCCCTAAAAGATGACTAAGGAGACATGCTTGTGTCATTAGTGGGGAGCTCTCTCTCTCTCTGTCTCCCAGACATGCCATTACCATTGTCAGCTCAGTGCAGTCTGCATGACAGTCATTAGGCAGTGCTCTCAGCTCTCTTCCTAATACTATAATCTTGGGCAGATGGAGCATCCTAAAAGATGCTTTACTTCCAGTCCAGGCACTATTTAGAATTGTTCATGAACTCAGTGCAATGAACCTTTGTCAGTATGGAACTCGGATTTTCCAGATGTCAAACCCCATTTGCACAAGTTTGAATTCTTTTTATTTTTAATCTCTCTACTCTCTGCTTTTTCACTCCATATAACACGTATTTTTCATCAGCAGTAAATGGGATCAACTTGGAATATGCTGTTATTTCTACTTTTAATGATGTCTTTGTACTTTGATTGATGTGGATAATATGTTCAGCATGATCCTGTGCCACAGATTATCATCAAAACAGATTTCCCTCTGGAGAGTCTTTGGCTTGGCCATAACAGCAGACATTTTTTCTCAAAAGTACTGAGAAGATTCATTAAGGACAAGGCTAGACAGGAGAGAGAAGTTCCCAATTTTTTCGGTGCAGGGAGACTAAGTTTTTGGAGAAGGTTGCTGCTACTTCTGATGAAGTTAGACAAGAAATGCCATTCTGACTGGCTGTGGAAGACCTGTATTACTGTTCTACAGCAAGAGGCTGTCTTTACATCCTGTATGCACTTCTTTGTCCTTGTACACCTCCTGTTATCAGATTGCACTGCCCCAGGAGCAGCCTAGCCAGGCTCAATAGCTGTGTCTATGTTATGAAATTCAGGCATGCCTGGGAACACTCCTGACTACTGAAAGCTTGCTTGAGGTTGTAAAGTGTTAAGAGTCTTCCTTGCCATAGATGTGGCCCATTTGTACAAGCCTTCTTCCCAGTCTGTTTCCAGGCAAAGTTTGACAGCTTGAAAGGCCCAGCAACTATTTCCAACAGACCGTTCATATGCACTTGACTATCATACATGTGGGCTGTTCCACTCCTATTCAGTGTCTGGGAATGCCACAGCGCATAATGTAGCCAAGAGTTATGTAGCCCCAGCCATGCTCAATGTAAACAGCACCACAGTGCTATACTGACGTGGTGCTGGCTGTGGTGTCTGAAATATGAGGATCTATTCTGCATTTCACCTTCCATTCATGTGTGAAGAGGTAACAGCCTCATGATGACTGTTATTTACAATCATGGTAGATAACTTTGTCTACTGGAAGGATCTAAGGAAATCCCTGATACTCCTTTTCCCCTTGCTCGAATACATAAGCCAGGGGAAGGTTTCCAGGGAAGACAAAAGTTGATTTTGCCTGAGCTGGCAGCATTGCCCTACTGGCCTGACTGTTCACAGAGCATTTCCTTGCACAAGCAGTGCATTCAGGTACAGGTTCCAGACTGTACTTGGTTTGGGCTGGCACTGAGAAGCAAGAGAAAACACCAGCATCATTACACAGAAAAACAACTATAGCTGGCAGTATCTCCTATGCAAATGCCTACCAGTGGACTCTCAGCTCTTTTGAAAATCAACTATATATCCAGTTCTTCCTTTAAGCACCTATTTCTGAAAATATTGTCTTTGCTAGGTGTGGTTTATTTAAAATAAAAATTTTTCCCTAAGATGCTTCCCAGAACTCTGGGGCAACCATCCTTATTCTGTTCTCTTGTTGGAATTTATTTGGGATTACAGCCTAGAGAAAGTCTGCAATAGGGTGGCTCACACCAGTGATTAATAGAAGGCTGATGGATGCCTTTCAAAGACTATTTACATGTAGTAGGGTGCTTATCTTCATAGGCCTGATGGTATGCTGAGAGTCTTTAAGATAGAGACAACTACCTAATTTATCTGTCCTTTTCAAGACTTTATACTTCTGTCCTTCATGTCTTGTTAGTGAGAAAGACAAATTTCATGTTCTTCCTGCCCATGTTGGTAAAATCTTCCCAGGCATTATTGAACTTATGATGAAGCTGGTCAAGGAGAAAGGCACTGATATGCTGCCTGCACCCCTGTTTTAGCTCACCCTGAGGTGTTTTAGCTCACCTCTCCGTGCATAGAGGTAACCAAAGTGTCCCCCTCACAGTGCCTTCTCTCCCAAACATTTTCACCTGCACAGGATTCTCCACTGGCAATAGGAATGAATCTGAGGTATTTCAGAGATGGCTGAGACTGGAAAAAACATCAATAAAGCCTTATAATTGAAATCACCAACTTAACTGCAGAAGAAATAGTGTCTCTTTATACATATACAGTTTTATTTTCAGTCTGTGAAGGTTTCAAACAAAAAAGAAACAGAGCCATTTCTCAGAGACATCTGAGATCCAAAAACCATGTTAAACAATGATACCCTTTCAAGTAACTATGTGCCCCAGAGAGAAAGGACAATCAGCTAAAAGAATTTTTTTCACCTGCATGTAGCAATCAAGGTAGTAAAGTCTGTTTTGTTTTTCAGGAATGTTGTGTTGGTGGCATATAGCACTGGTGCACCCTTAACTGTCCCTGTGGGTAGTTTTTGTGTTGTTTTGAAAATAAAGTTTTGCATCTGGCTTTTTTTTTTTTTTCTTTCTTTCCTCCCCTGAAAAATAATCTAAGAGATATGGAAACGGTGGTATGAATTATTTTTCAGTTTTGCCCAACTGAGTTGAATAATTTTTATGCTGGTTTTAGTCTTTGTTCTGCCTTCTTTTCTATTAAAAGTCAATGTTAAACAGCTGTTTGACTTGCATGAGTCGTGCTCCTACTTTACTTCAAGCCTCTTAACCTGTGTTTTCCTGTTCCCAAGCAAAAGAAGGCATTCTTTCCTGAAATCTATAGGAACAGACCTGTAATATTTTCAATGTAAGACGATTTGTACCAGTTGCGGATATGCTCCTTTGAGTGTATTAGGAAGGGTTTTGTTACTATGGTGTCTGCTCCCATGGCTTGTTTTTGTTTTTTTTTTTCAGGATGTTGTGCTCATTATTTTTTTATTGTGGAGCTGGTACTTTTTTGTGATGTTTCTTCATACAGTGCTTTGGATATTTTGTTTTCTTTGAAATTAAATTTCTCATTCCACCCTGATTTCCTCCTTCACTGATTATTTGGCTGTGGTAGAATTGGAACTTTTTTTTTCCTTTCCTTTCCTTTTCTAGCTTTCTCTTTCTTCAAAATTCCGGCTTTGCATTTGGTATGTTTTAATATTTCTCTGTTATAATCCCTCTGTGTACTGCTTTCATTTTTTTTTTTTTTGTTGAATTTGGTTGCATATGAAAACTGTAGAAAATGTTTAAACTCTTAACTTTGTTTTGCAGATAATCAGTAACAACTCCAAAAGTTATTTTGGAGTAATTCATACTCTGTACAATCAGGCATTATAATCTTGCTCTTTTCCCTTTTGATGGAGTATCTTTCACCTTTATACAGAACATTTTCTACTTATATTCATAAGTTCACTTTATATTTGCATTCACAAACTCAATATTTTTTTGAAGTTCAGTGGTTCATCCTGCAAGTTATGCTAGAAGCATTTAATCTCTTAGCATACAAGCTATGTGTAATTATTTCATATTTTTTATTGAAAATGTCTTTTGTGTGTGTGTGTTAGTAGTAGGAAGTAGGCTAAATGACAGACAAATGACAGAAGGTTCACAAGACAAAGTCTTCTTTTATGTTACTTCTGGACTGATAATCCATCATGGCTAATACTTAGTTTCCTATCTGCAAAGTGGCTCTGCTGTCTAAAATGCAGACAGGAGTACTACGTTTCTGATGAAAGAGATTTTGGACCCAGTTTGACCTGTTTGGACCATTTAATGGTGATGGGAGTGTGTTAATTGTAAAAATACATACAGTATATTCTGTGAATAGTCTTTTTTTTTTTTTTTCTTTTTCCGCATGACCTACTCATCTATAAATAAGAAGATTAAATAAATTATAGGGAAGTGAATCTCTGAGATCTGTAGGATTAGAAGGAGATTGGCCATTGACTTCAAAGAGAACGGAGTGCTTTTGAAAATCTTGCCTTTGACATTTTTTTGGTAAATGTTTACATAGCTGGACAATGGTCAATATGCTGCAAATCTCTGACAGTAGAGACTGACCCAGGTTCTGCCTTTGTAAGGAAGGTTTGTAGATTTGAATTTGTTTTATCAGCAGAGAGAGTAGGTTCTGTTCCGTGAACTTAGGGCATCAAGATTTGGAAAAGTTTGTGAAATGTATGTCATTTTCCAGAAGATGCTTTAGAAAGCTAAATGGGAATTCTAGACAAACTATTAAGAAAAATTAAGAGGTTTCCATTTGTTATGTCTTAATCCAGAATGATTTGAGACACCACAGCTCCAGTGGGTAGGTTTTTTGCAAACTTTTGTAGTGTTTAGTGGCTGATGGCTCCACTTGGCTTGTGTTTTGCTTCATTTTTAACCTCTGTACATCACTGGAAAAGGGAATGGTTATTCTGCATTCATCATTCCCTGACAGTAAGAAAGCATTTGAAAATGACACGGTGAATTCTTGACTCTTAAAGAAAAACTGCCAGGGACTTTGCATGGCCCATGACTGTGAAGATGAGTCAGCTCCCATGCTGCAGAGCTGTGTCTTGATGTGGACGCCATACCTACTACATGCAAGATGATCATCCTTGTGCTGTGGCTGTCTCAGCTCTGTCTGCTCTGTGGTTGCTATCTGAGCCCTGGCTCCAGAAAGAAAGCCCTTTCTCCTTCCTGCTCTGGCCCATTTTACCCAGTACAGGCTGTACAACTTTAGACCTTTTCTAGGAGCCCACTGTTCAGCAGCAGCAGTCTTCCCACTGACCTTAGCAGTGTAGAAGACAGCCATACACCTGCACAGAGGCCGTGCTGTCAGTGCGGCCTACAGGAAGGATATGGAGGGACTCGTTATCACAGAGTAGAATGATAGGACAAGCGGTAACAGCCTTAAACTAAGAGAGAGTAGGTTTAGATTAGATGTAAGGAAGAAATTGTTCATGAAGAAGGTGGTGAGGCACTGGAACAGAGAGTTGCCCAGAGAAGCTGTGGATGCCCCACCCCTGGAGGTCTTCAAGGCCGGGCTGGATGGGGCTTTGGGCAACCTGGTCTGGTGGGAGGTGTCCCTGCCCACGGACACTATGCCCACCCTCTAGATGTTCTTTAAGGTTCCTTCCAATCCATTCTATGATTCTATATAGGAGAACCTTTTTTAGCAAGGTCCCAAGGTGTAGAGCTCTGGAGGTTCTGGACAGGGCTGGGGAGAAGCTGGGGAAGGTTCCTGTGGTTTGGCAAGATCTCCAGGATGATCTAGTTTATACTCAGTCCCCTTCAGCCCACAGCCCACAGGCTGTAGATTGGAAGAAGTAAGGTAGTTTAACGCTGTCTTTGTCCAAGATCTCTGTACTGCAGATCTCTGTGCAGATCTCTGTCCAATATCTCTGTACAGCTTTGGTTCAGAGAAACTCACCCTGCCAGCAGCAGCAGGTGTGAGTGGTCTGCCTGCTTCCCTGGAGACAGCTGACAGGGAGAAGTTTTTGTCTATTTTCTCTGTTCCAAAGAAACTGCCCATGTGACAGTGAAACACTGCATTCCAGAGCACAAGGGGAGCTCCTAATGAGTAGAAAAATCTTTCTGCATGTGTGAGGCTTGAGGAGCACCTAGCACTGGGATCATGCTCCAGAAAGAGGGATTAGCGTCCAGACAACTTGCTGCACACTGGTCAGTCTTTTGTTGGTGAGAACTTGGATGTTCAGCATCTCCACTTCTTACTCCACGACCTCATGAGTGCAAGAGCCTAGCAGCCTCTTCTCTTTTCAGCAAAGCCATTGAGGAGCCCTGGGGAGTGAGAGCTTTACTGAACAAATAGGCAGCTCCTGGTGTAGGAGGAAGCTCTCCACAGTAGATGTGATATTTCATCTGCTTGGCTCTGTTCTCTGAGGTATCATGCCTGTCACTTCTCTCTCCCTTACCTTATTTGCAGGTTACGCCATTATTTTCCAGAGGGCTAGAGTCAGCAGACTTGATTATCATGTGAAGTTTACATACTGCTCTTATCACCTTGCATATTATTTCACTTACTTATCTTGGATGTGCTTGGTACATGAAGGTATCAGACCTCCCTTCATCTTCCCTCCTCCTACCTTCTTTTGTTGGTAGCTGCAGCTGTAATTTCTGCATTTTCTTTCCATAAGGAACTCTTTTTATTTCATTTCTTCTTTTTCAGTCCTATTATAGTCAGAACAGGTTTCATTTTCCTGTAAAATTGTTCCTAGGATCTCAGTTGTCTCTACACATAGTGTGGGTCCTGGCTTATATATCTATCCCCACTATACAAATGACTCTCATTTACATCTGACCTGACTATTCTTAGGATCTTATGACAGAAACTGGGGATGAGGGAAGGGTTGTAGTTCTTTGTCTATTCTTCTGACAACTTCTGTTTCTTACCATGTGTTCCTACTTGTCCAGTTTTAAATGTCTCTTTCATGTGGTCAGTATGTAATCCAATCTAATGACTTTCACTATTTGGAAAGCTTTTTTTTTTTTTTTTTCTTTCTTTTCTTCCCTGATAAGGAGCTCAGATCTTCCTTTCTCACTTCATCTTTACCTATTTAGCATTCTGCAAAATAAGGCTTCTAATGTTGCACTTAACACTTCAAAGATTTTTGTAGGTGGCTTTATGTCCTGTTGTCTTTGTTATCTCTTAGCCAAGACAATCAAGTTTAGTATTTTTACTCCTTTTGTCAACCCTTTTATCCCAGGTCACTGCTGTGGACTTTTATGGCTTCCTTGTAACTTGTAAATTATTTCTAGTATATGGAAAGACTGCTGTACTGGAGGTAGGGACTAGCACCAGTGTAAGTAGCATCATTAGACAGAAAGTTCAGTGTCAGTGTAAATGCTCTGCAGATAGGGTTAAATGTTTGCAAACATTTCCGAATATTAAATGAATCTGAAAATTAAATGCCATACATGTAATTGTTATACATGTATGTCAAAATTTCCCTGACTTCATTAGCATTCTTATGTCAATAAAGAAGGCTTAGTTTGCCTTCAGTGTCACATGTTAGATAGGTTAGATAGGCAAGAAGACACTGTTCTGATCCTTCTCAAAATCCCCTCATTATTAAACCCCAAAGATTGCAGTTGTTGACCGCAGTGTTGAACTGGAAAGCCACATTCACTTATTAGCCATCATGAGCTAAAATCTTTTTCAGCTGATGCATCCAGAGTACATTCTCCTACCTGTCATTGTGGTCACTGCCTTATTTTCTTCCTAGATGGGTAAGCATACAGGTGGCTACCTTGAATTACCATTGTCTTTTGCATATTCCTTCCCAAGTGATACAAATTCAACAGCAACCTGATCTTATCTTTAATTTGTGCTGGTCCTAGTTTTGTTTCAGTGCCATATTTTACTGGCATAATTCTTTGTATTTTTTTCCCTCTTTGCACAAAATATTAGCATAGATTGCAAAAACCTCATATGAGGAGAATTCCTCACTTTCAATTACACTGACACTTTATTGAATGTTTCATAGTTGGGCTGTTCCTTGATAAGTGCTAACATAAATTTGGCACCAGCTTTGGTGTCAGCAACGGAGTGCGTTCCATGGTGCTGTCAGGCACCAGTGTCTCCCTTTTCTTCATAGCTGGATACCACTAATCGCCCGCCCAGTGCAATATAGTCACTGCCTCCCACTGCTGCTCCACCTGCTCTCCCAGCACCAACTGATGTTTATCTGACTGCCAAGGCAACCAGTTGTTGATGCTCTCTTGCAGTATTTTTTTCTCTTTTTGTCCAGTCCTGTGGAATTTCTGTTGCACTCTAAAAGATCTCAATCATGGGCATGAACACTTCATCCAAACCCTCTGTGCAGTTTTAAGATGCTTAAGATGTTTTAAATCATTTTTAAGTTTTCCATACCTGTTTTCTGTTTAACTCTCTGTCCCCCGCCTTCTTTTGTGAAGTGGAAAGTATTTCCTTATAGCATGCCACACATTTGTCTCTGTTTTTTTTTTTCTCAACTATAAGATGAAGTTATATGCATATTTTGGATTTTGTATGGTATTAATAAAAATTGAATTTTTCTCTGAGTCTGGAATGCCTCTGTTACTGTGATTTCTGTCACTTAGAGCACATTTGAATAACTCTTTACTGGTTTTTGAACTCTCAATGCCACTGATTTATTTTATGTCCTTTTGTCATGCTGAGGAAATGTCTATAAACCTGACTTTGAATTTTTGAATTTACTTTCCTTCCTATCAACTTCCCTCTTATTTATAGTAGAATTGATGCACTTTATTTTGAACATAAGAAAGAAGATTTCTTCTAGGTAAACCATTTTTTTTTTTTTTAACCTTCTTACCGAAGATCACCTTCTCTGTTCACTTCTACCCACTAACAACAACTTTTACAAGATATATTTAGGTGGAGTGAACTTACTATATTAGTCTCTGGCATCACATCTTCATACTCCCCTCCTTCCTCCTTTTCTTCTCTCCCTTCTTGCTTCCCTGCCCTCTAGTTCTCTGCTATTTCGGGTACATTTGGACCTCAGATAACAAACAGAACCCTAAGTAGTATCACTCCTGTTTTTCTGCTTTTTTTCCCCCTCCTTATTTGAGGTTCATTATTTCCTCTAACATGTTTTCAGCATGAGTATCAGTAAGGAGATAGATGCAGCAGGAGGCAGGAATTGTGCTGTAGGGATTATGCTCCGGGGGATATTACATGCTGATTTTTTATATGATTAATCAAGTGAAATGCAGAGAGCTTTGTAGTCTGAAGAAATACATTTAGAAAGGGAGTTTGTTTGGTTACAACTGGATTAGGAAAGTGAGGGTTTCCTTCTTCACTGACAGGCAGAGATTTCAACAGTTAAATGTCAAGGGGGAAATAGTTTTAATTTGGAAGTATGAAAGTGGGAGAGGAGGATAAACTTTACAGTCAGGCTTTGATTTTAGTACCACAGATTTTGTGATTTGAGTGCAACCACACTCTTGTAACCTGGGACAAATGCAAGCTGCTAATGGCTGTACACAGAGTGCTGGAGTCAGAGGTTTTTGGAGGGCAGTAGTAGCATTGCCCATAAGCCCTGCTGTATCCAGAAGCCTGCTGGCACCATGGTGAGTCATGGCCAGGGCATGTGGGAGGAGGATGGCATTAGGCCCACTCACCATGAGAAGACCCCACTGTAACTGTTAGGTTCCTTGGTTGGTTTGTTTTCAAAGGTGAAGAGAATGAAAAGAATACAGTGGTGTTGTGATGGCATAAGGCCCACAAAACCTACACCATGATGGCAATGGCAGCAGATATACACCCTCACCTCTCTCTCAGATATGGATTACAATTTTGGTTAGAGGGTCTTCAAATTGTTAGGCAATGTGCTCTTGTGGCAATTTTCAGGGCTAAACTAATTACATCTGCTATAGTGAAGGTGATCTCAAAGCATTTTACAAGGAGCCATCATAACATCAGGAAGCTCTGTCAGGAAATATGACCTGAAGAGGCTTTATAGGAGATTCAAGAGTGCGTGGTAGTGGTTGTTTATCTGGTCTGCATATCTTTCAGTGTCTACACATAATGAGAGAGCCTTGCTTGGGCCAGGATATACTGTTATGTACCTGGAAAGTGGCACTGCTTTTTTAAATCCTAGTGCCACTGAAGAATAGTATAGGCTGTCCTGGGAGCCACCCATTGAAAAGCTTTGTAATTAAGCACAGTTTAATTGTTCTCTATTTGGAGCACTTCAGTGTGGCACTACCAAGAGTCAGAAACAGCTCCACAAGATGAATTAATAGTGTCCTATGATTACTTGTTTTGACATATGACAAAACAAAATAATAATAAAAAATTCTTGGACAGGGTTCAGTTTAAATTTATGTCAGAGAAAGCTCTGTATTTCTCTAACCTGTCTATTTTAATCGTATTATGAAAATATATTTACACATTCAGCCACATTATGACCACACCAACTTCACTGTAAAATATGACATCCATTAATTTTTTTTTTCTAAAGTGGGAAACACGGAAATGAGCAGCTCTGCTTTCTTTAGCTCTCTAAATTACAAAAACTTCTTTCCTTTTAATTTGAAAAAGAATTTTTTCTCTCATGTGGGACCCTCTGTGCCAAACTAGACACCTCAGCACTCTTAAAGACATAAACCTTTCCAAATGCTTTTTGCTGTCTTGGAATGATGACTGGGCGCTATGTCTTTTATTATAAAGTACTGTAGGGGGGACACTGATGAGAAAGGAGACATCTTCTGTTTCTAGATGAAATTTATTATGTATATACTAACTGGATTAGATGGGGCCAATGAGAAAATACAAATGATTAATAGTTTTTAATAAATATTTAAAACGTATTTTAGAAGCACTGTACAAATATATACCAGTTCCTTTGCCACCTGCAAAGATATTGTCAGGTGCTATTCTTAGTACCTAAGAATAGGTAGAATGCTAGGTAGCATGATTTTTTTTTTTTTTTTTTTTACTGCTTATGTGAATCCTAATACATAGGAAACTATAACTGTGCAAAATAAATAAATAAATAAATATCAGGCAGACTGAGGCAGTTCTCATATGATTATTACTAACATGCGTAAAATGTTTTGCATCCCCATTCCTAAAGATCTCTCGATTTCATGAGATCTGTTTTTTTGTTTTGTTTGTTTGCTTGCTTGGCTTTTTATTTTTTTATTTATTTATTTGTTTATTTATTTATTTATTTTTAATAGGGGACTGGGAGGTGTATTGGATGTAGAATATCAATTTACACACCTCTTCAGCATATAGGTTTTTCCCTTTGTTTGACAAAAAAAGTTCTTGTTTTTTGAGAGCATGATTTTTGAAATATTTTAATCAGTTCAGTGATTAAAGTGAAGTGATTTGTCTTTGTCCTCTCTTGTCTTTGTCTTCCAAGTTCTCTTAAGTAGGGAAGAGACAATAAACTGTAGCATCTACTGATTGCAAAGAGAAGTTCTTTCTCATATTCATACACCTACTCCCAGACTTTATGCGAAGAGAGCTTAGTTCTCAATGACACCTGCAAAAAATATCCTGAAATGAAACATGTATTGATACACTAGAAAGTTAGAAGTCTGTTTGGGAGCAGGCAATGGTACAGCAATATACAGACTGCAGAACTGCTGAACCTGCTCCTTCCCCAACAAACTGCTGAGTAGCACATTAGTCAGTGCATTTTTCATTGATCATGTAACACTGCTGAAGATCAAAAACCAGATTTTTTTATTTATTTTTTTTTTGTGTGTGTGAGGTCCAATGGATGTGTACAGGTATGGGCATGAAACTGTGCCTGAAAAGTCAGTGTAGACATCCAAACTGTGAGTTTCAGTGGAGCTCAGATCTGATCTCCAACATTGATTAGTGCCAGCTAAGGGTGTATGAATATGGAACACAGCAGTGCCTACAAGATTGATTGCTTGGTTGTTTCAAGTTTACATCACAGGTGGCTCTGAAGAAAGCAGGAAAATGATGGCAAAGCAAACAATACCTCCAGATGCACAAATATCAGAATAGATCTATGTGCTTCCAAGTCTGTTTAGCTGTATTTGCTACTTATTTGACATTGATATAAAAGACAATATACAGTCAGACCAGGAAATAATACAGACTTGTGCAATTTCCTTGGGCAAATCATTTCATTTTGAGAAGTCAGTAGTTGAGTCTCCTGAAAGCTTCATATTTTATGTATGAATCAATGCACAACAGTCTCCACCTGTTGCAGATAGCATTTGAGAGGCAGAGTTAACGTGCATATTTTGTGCAGGAAATAGAAAATATGCGTTTTTTTTTTTTTTTTTTTAACAGCTATAAACAATGTTGTGGGTGGATTCAGTTTTGCAGAAGTATTGTGGTATCGTGGCTGGCTTACATTTTGAGTTTCACTTTAGTTCATAAGGCAAATCCTGATCTACTGGAGATCAAAGCTGTTCCTCGGTACTCAATAGAAGGATCGTAGGTCTTACAAGTTTATGATGCCAACTTAAACACTTGCTGAGGAGACAGTTTGACCCATCCCTGTTTGAAATAACATGGGTTAATATATTTTCCAAAATGGCCTTTATTTGCACAAGCAAGAGGTGGTTGTTTTGAGTCCTTCTTACCAATTATAGGCCAGAAGTATAAAAAAAAACTAGGTCACTGGTTCTGATTTTGACCTCACCATTTATAAGAGAAAGACTGAGCTCTCTGAGGGTATACCAACATATGGAAACCAATTATTTGCTCTAGTTTTAGCTCTACAGGCTATCAAAAATTAAAATAACACTTCTGCTTCAAGGCATATAAAATAAAACATGTGCCTAGTGTGTATACACAGAGTGAAGAAAATGTTTAAGGAGAAAGGCAGCACTTTAGCATTTGACATTGGTAAATAAACATTGTGGTAACTTTGACCAGGAAAGACCGTGAGTTTTTCATTCACGTGTGATGATTATTCTTTTATGCCACTGTTTCACTAGCACCACACCAAGTATGATGCTCCAGGATAATGTGCCAATGAGGCATGTTTTGAGTGGGATGAAAGAAAGCGTGGCAGTGTAAATGCCTAGATTTTAAGTAAACTGCATGCTTTACAGCTAATGTCTGTTTCTGGGGTCCAAAGTGAGAAGTATTTGCTGTGAGCAGAGGAACACTGGAGGACTTGAATGCAAAACAGTCTCTCTTACCATTGCTACCTTTTGGACAGGCTGAGAGGAGGTCTGGGGCAGGTGGATCTCCAAAAGGAGACTTTCCCTTTGTTCTTGGAAACTTCTCTGCTTCCCCTCCATAGCCTATATTCTGGGCAGGGGGTGAGATCAAGGTGAGATCCCAGTCTTCAGAGGGATTTACCAAGGACTAAGCAGGTCTGCAGCTGGGATGCAGATCTACAACCTGCATGAGCGCCCAGAAGCTGGCACTCAGGGACTGGAAGTAGGATGGCTAATCAGAAATTGCAGCCACCAAGAAGGTGCAGAAGCACATGACTTTGTTGCCACATCACTATTAGGCATAAACCTGTGTTTGGAGTACCTAGACAAGCTGGTTTCACCTCTACAGCTCTTTTTGGGGTGCCAAGAATTAACTGCCTGGAGTTCAGCTTTTTCAAGCAGCCTGGTTATGAATTAAAAAAAAAAGAAAAAGAAAGAAAAAGAAAGAAAAAGAAAGAAGGGCTATTGTTATGGGGGGCTCCCTTCTGAAAGGGACAGAGGGACCGATATGCCGACCAGACCCAACCCGCAGAGAAGTCTGTTGCCTCCCTGGGGCTCGGGTGAGAGACTTTGCCAAGAAAGTCAAGCGCCTGGTACGGCCCACTGACTACTACCCGCTACTGGTCTTTCAGGCTGGTAGCGATGAAGTAGCAACAAGAAGTCCGAAGGCGATCAAAAGAGACTTTAGGGATTTGGGGCGACTACTTAGAGGATCAGGGGTGCAGGTTGTGTTTGCCTCTGTCCTTCCGATAGGGGGGATCGAAGCTGAAAGCCGTGCTGTTCACATAAACTTGTGGCTTTGAGACTGGTGTGACCGGCAGAACTTTGGGTTCTTTGATCACGGGAAGGTCTATGCTACACCGGGCCTGATGGCACCGGATGGGATGCGCCTCTCTCGGAGAGGGGTAAGGATCTTTGGTCAGGAGTTGGCAGGGCTGATAGATAGGGCTTTAAACTAGAGTCGAAGGGGGAAGGGGCTAAAACCAGGCACACCGGTGAAGACCTAAGGGATGGTACGCTAGAATCAGAGGGGCTGTGTGCCAGTGAGGTCCTTCGGTCAGTTCCACAAGGTGCTGAGTGTAAGGAGACGCACCTGAAGTGCTTCTACACGAACGCACGCAGTATGAGGAATAAAATGGATGAGCTAGAAGTCCTGGCCCAGTCCCGCAACTACGACATCATTGGCATAAGCGAAACCTGGTGGGATGAGTCCTGTGACTGGGGTGTTGCGATAGATGGTTACAGGCTCTTCAGGAGGGACAGGCAGGGTAGGCGAGGTGGTGGGGTGGCGATGTATGTGAAGCAGGGGCTGGACTGTGTGGAACTTCAGGTCGGCAATGGCAAAGTTGAGAGCCTCTGGGTAAGGATCAAGGGACGAACGAATAAAGGGGATGTCGTTGTGGGAGTCTATTACAGACCGCCTGGCCAGGACGATAGCGCCGATAAATTATTCTTTACAGAACTAAGAAAGGCCTCGAGATTAACTCCCCTTGTCCTTATGGGGGGCTTCAACTTGCCAGATGTTAACTGGGAGTGCCACACGGCTGACACGAGCAAGTCCAGGAGGTTCATGAAGCACCTAGATGATAACTTCTTGGTGCAGGTGCTAACGGAGCCAATTAGGAAAGGTGCCCTCCTAGACCTGTTGCTAGAAAACAGAGAGGGTCTGGTGGGAGATGTGGTGATTGGTGGCCGCCTTGGTCATAGCGACCATGAAGTGGTTGAGTTCAAAATTTACGGTGACAGAAGGAAAAGTGCCACCAAAACCTCATCCCTAGATATGTGGAAAGCGGACTTCAGGCTGCTCAGGGAACTAGTCAGCAAGGTCCCCTGGGAAACTGCTCTCGAAGGCCTCAATGTCCACCAGTGCTGGTCATTCTTTAAGCGATGCCTCCTAGAAGCACAAGATCAGGCAATTCCTAAATATCGCAAGTCAGGCAGGCGGGGCAGGAGGCCGGCGTGGCTGACCAGGAACATTCTAATGGAGATTAGGTGGAAACAGAGAGTGTTTCGCTACTGGAAGGAGGGCCAGGTGTCATGGAAAGAATACAGGGATGCTGTTCGTGTTTGTAGGGAGAAAGTTCGTGTGGCCAAAGCACACCTAGAGTTGAAGCTGGCTGTGTCTGTGAGAGAAAATAAAAAGGGTTTTTTTAGATATGTGAATAGAAAAAGGAGAACTAAAGAATACATAGGGCCGCTCCTTGATAGGGAAGGTCTCCTCACAGACAATGACATAGGCAAAGCAGAGACGCTTAACGCCTTCTTTGCCTCTGTCTTCAATGCCGATGATGGGCTTCGGGACCCAGGGTGCCCTGAGCTGGAGGACCGGGACGGTGGGGATGACAGACTCCCAACCGCCCCTGAACGTGTGCGGGATTTGCTACTCCACCTGGATCCCTACAAGTCCATGGGTCCGGATGGGATTCATCCCCGGGTGCTGAAAGAGCTGGCGGACGTCATCACGGAACCTCTATCAATTATTTTTCAACGATCCTGGGAATTTGGAGAGGTCCCGGTAGACTGGAAGCTGGCAAATGTTGTGCCGATTTTCAAGAAGGGTCAGAAAGAAGACCCTAGCAATTACAGGCCTGTCAGTCTCACGTCAGTGCCTGGTAAAATCATGGAGAAGATGGTTCTCGAACTTATTGAGGCGCACCTGGAGGACAAAGCAGTCATTGGTCCCAGCCAGCATGGGTTTGTGAAGGGTAGGTCCTGCCTAACTAACCTGATTTCCTTTTATGATAAGATCACCCGTATGGTGGACCAAGGGAAACCAGCTGATGTGATTTTTTTGGACTTCAGCAAGGCTTTTGACACGGTTTCCCATAGGATCCTACTGGACAAAATGTCCACCATACAGCTAAATAAAAACATCATACGATGGGTGAGCAATTGGCTAATGGGCAGGGCCCAAAGGGTTATGGTAAATGGGGCTGCGTCAGGCTGGCGGGCGGTCACCAGTGGGGTCCCTCAAGGCTCCATTTTAGGGCCGGTACTTTTCAATATTTTTATAAACGATCTGGATGTAGGAATAGAAGGTAGTTTGAGCAAGTTTGCTGATGACACCAAACTTGGAGGAGTTGTGGACTCGAATGAGGGTGGAAAGGCCTTGCAGAGGGACCTGGATAGGTTGGAGAGCTGGGCGATCACCAACCGCATGAAGTTCAATAAGAGCAAGTGCCGGGTCCTGCACCTGGGACGGGGAAACCCTGGCTGCACATACAGACTGGGCGATGAGACGCTGGAGAGCAGCCTAGAAGAGAGGGATCTGGGGGTCGTGGTATACAGCAAGTTGAATATGAGCCAGCAGTGTGCCCTGGCAGCCAGGAGGGCCAACCGTGTCCTGGGGTGCATCAAGCACGGCATCGCTAGTAGGTCAAGGGAGGTGATTGTCCCGCTCTTCTCTGCGCTGGTGCGGCCTCACCTCGAGTACTGTGTGCAGTTCTGGGCACCACAGTATAAAAAGGACATGAAACTGTTGGAGAGTGTCCAGAGGAGGGCTACGAAGATGGTGAAAGGCCTGGAGGGGAAGACGTACAAAGAACGGCTGAGGTCACTGGGCCTGTTCAGCCTGGAGAAGAGGAGGCTGAGGGGAGACCTCATCGCAGTCTACAACTTCCTCGTAAGGGGGTGTCGAGAGGCAGGAGACCTTTTCTCCATTAACACCAGTGACAGGACCCGCGGGAACGGGGTTAAGCTGAGGCAGGGGAAATTTAGGCTTGACATCAGGAGGGGGTTCTTCACAGAGAGGGTGGTTGCACACTGGAACAGGCTCCCCAGGGAAGTGGTCACTGCACCGAGCCTGTCTGAATTTAAGAAGAGATTGGACTGTGCACTTAGTCACATGGTCTGAACTTTTGGGTAGACCTGTGCGGTGTCAAGAGTTGGACTTGATGATCCTTAAGGGTCCCTTCCAACTCAGGATATTCTATGATTCTATGATTCTATGATCAGCTCTTTTCTGGGCTTTTCCAGACTGCCTGCTCACTCATGTGAAGTGTGGCAAGGAGGCAATGCAGCCACTGGCAGCTCCAGTGGCTGGGGAGGAAGGACTCAGGGCATCACGTTCGAATGCAGAGCACTGCTGTTCAGATGGGTCTTGTTCTCTTCCCTGCTTGAAGCCAACCAGCTCGCTCTTTGCAGAGAAAATTTTTACAGTATTTTTTAATGAAAGAATCTTTGCTGACCAAACAGGTTTCCCTATGTTCTGCTAGCTCTAGTAACACTACAGTGTGGAAAGCAATCAGCCCTGGATTTTTAATAATAATGTGGAGCTGCAGCTTTGCTTTGCAAGAGAACAGGATTGTAATAGTGTCTCCTGAAATTATTCCTGCCAAAACAAACACCAGAAGAGATTTCTTTTCCGTGTACCAAAGTCTCACTTCAGCATTTGCCAGGGAATGTATTTTACTGTTCCTGTCTTCTCGTCTGCCTGTGCCAGACAAATAAAGAGGACACAGCAGACAGGTAACTGTCAATCAGCAGCTTGGTATGGGAACATTATCTGACAAGCTCTGGGCTGCAATCATTTATGCAGTTTTCTCAATATGTAGAAAACACTCTCATTTCAGCACTTTTATAAGAGCTCAGGGCCGGGGCCTGCATTTTTCTGCGGTAAGCTCACAACATTGGATTCCCTTTGGACTTGCAAACCTTGGCCACATTCATATTTTACATGAGCTGCTCTGCGCAGCTGATTCTTCTGGTGTTTATTTTTCTTGATTTGAAATAATTCTTATTTCCCTCTGAGGAAACCTTGCCTGTTAATGACTGCTAGCTGTAACATGCAGGCAACTATCCTCAGCTCTTCTCCCATGGCTCTGTCTCACCTCATCCATCACCCCCAGACATGAGGTCAGAGGTTGCCATCAAGTGGGAAAAAAAGAAAAATCATTCTTTTGAGGAGCTGAATTGTTTTGCTTAAAAACTTTGTCCTGAGGTTAGCTATTCAGGCCTCTGTGGCCCAAGTGGTCTTCTGTAGCAATCGAGACACAAAATTTTGCAGTGGTGAAGTCATAGTATTGGGCATACTGATACCAAAGGCATAAGTTACCACACTGACAACGATTAGGAGATGCTCAGTGCAGTTCTGCCACTGTGTTTATTCTTATGTCTTTGGTGTGTGTGTGTGTGTAGTTAGAATTGTCTTTGCAGATGAGATGAGCAACCTGTATGCAGATATGTCCCTCACAGCTGCACATATTGTCCCTCCAAAGCTGCACCCAAGGGCTGGATCCAAGCCCAGGAAAAATCAGAGAAGAGTCAGCTCTTCCCCCAGCTCCCCAAGACTGGAGACTGGCTGGGACCAACAGTAAGCTATTGGCAAGTTTCAGGATTACAGATTCACAAGAAAGGTTTTTCCCATAAGTTGAAGGAAGCTCAGGCAGTTTTGTAGATTCACACATAGATAGAAATGGCAGCCAGCAATATCTAGGGTACCATGAGAAACCCAGACTTGTGAAATCTGCATTTCAGTGTAGCAGAGCAAAGCATTTCAATTACTTCTGACTAAAGCTGACTTATTTTGCTGGTTTGGCTAGCCTCAACTTCTGATTTATCATCAGCCACAGGAAGTGTAAAATACCACAAACATACATCATACTTAGCTATTTCATTTATCACTACATGGGGTCATTCATGTAGACGGGTAAGTACAGCATAGATATAGGCCCTGTACTGTAAATTTCTCTGTATACTTCACCTTATCAAAAATAGGAAATTCCCTAAGTTACTTTTCAATTATAAATAATGTAAAGCTTCAAAATGCTTTACTGAATTAAAAATCTCAAATATCATTCTCATTTGACTGTAAAATTTGAAGCTGAATCTTATCTTTGAGTCCACTAGCCCCCTGCTTGAAGAAAATCATCTTCAGAAATAGCTCCCAATCTTTCTCAGAGATGAAGTTCAAATAAAGAATTTTATATCCAAGCAAAACACCAGATTCTTCTGGACACCAACCAGTAACCTCTGTCTAAGGAACCATTGCATTTACGGTAATGAACTGCCTCTTCTCCTAGATTGGACTCACCAATAATGACTTTGGTGACTATCCCCTATTTATTATTTGAGAATATACACATGAGCCTTCTTAAAACTTAAGGAACTCGTGTGTTTTCTGAAGTCTTGTTAAGAATTCAGGTTTGCCAGGCACTACCTGAATGGAAAAATACATTTCTGCTGCCTGATGAGGTGAGAGAAATTCCATCACGATATGGTATTATTTAATCTGACTGTGAAGGTGAGTCCTTCTCATCCCCACTTCTCCATTCCCTCTCAATTTTCTTCATATGATTTGGTAAATATTATTCATTCTTAAATTTTCTTATCATGCTGTTAGATGAGTATTTCTTGACCACTGCTAACCTTCTGGTCTCCAGCATAGGTTCTTATTTATGTTTAATATTATCTATTTTCATCTGAATGTTGGCAGACAACCTGAATCAAACTGAACATTGAAATGTGAGCTTTCTACCTCCTATAGTCTTCTCACATCAAGAGATACTTTCTTTTGAGTCATGCTGCTCTCTCTGATAGCTCAGTGCTTGATTTATGAAAATCCACACGGTTCAAAAGTGTCACAAAGGAAATACCACATCATTAGCTAGGAACAATGCAAAGAACACTTGGAAGTTAAAACATGTAGTAAGAGATGAAGTATATGGGTGTTGAACGCTCAGCAGATGGTGACCAATTTCTGATTCCACTGAAGTTTCTGTTATGTTCACTAAAATCAGATTTTGACACAAATAACCTTTTCAGTTTTTAAAGGAAGCTCTCTTAAGCTGAAATAAAGGGAACAGAGAACAGGGAATTAGGAAGGACTAGTAGTATTTATACAAGCTGTCAAGTTGAAGGAATTTTTGAGTTTTTTTTTTTTTTTTTTTTTTGTTTTTCTTTTTGTTTTTAATGAGCAGGACAACTTTCGTCTTCTTTCTAACTGATGGAGTGTCCTGGAGAAGGTGAAGATTATCTGATGTATTTCCCATACATGACCAATTGAAGAAAAATCTATAAGAGAAAGAAAATTCCTTTAAGATGTGAGCTGGAAATGACAATGCATTATTTTTGTTGATCCAAATTACTTCTTCAATTAGGTCTTTAATGTGGCTTCTTCTTAAAAGAGAAGTTTGAAGAAGCTCTGCAGTTGGAAATCTCTTGACTATATGAGGACAGTATTGGAATATTGTCATGGTACTTTGACACATTATCATACTATGTAATGATCCAAATGTTGAAATTCATTGTGGAGTGATGGCTTTTGCAAAACTGCGCCATGTGTTTCAGCTCTTCTGGCAAACGCAGAATTATCTGATGGTATGTCACTTATAGAGGAATAGAAGGAGACGAGAAAAAAGTATGTGGGCTTTGTACAAGCTATGGTATTTGAACTGAATCTGCAATTGAGTAAAAGCTTGTCTGTAAGTTTACAAACATAGAATTAAGACTCCTACTGTTATCTAAATCCATTTTCTTGCCTTATAATTTTATGGCAAAAAGCTTTACTGTTGTTTTTGGCCTTCCATAATAACTGTAGTAGCCACAGAGAGAACCAAATGTTGTTTGTTTATTTATTTGTGAAACAAATTATGCCCCTCTGCAAACTTCACTGTGTAATTTGCATTGGGTTTGCAGTTTACAAGAATGCACACATTGGTTTAAGCACTCCCCTCTTTCTGGAGTTAGAAGATGAAGTAGCAGAATTGCCATGCAAATGTCTATGATTTTAGTGCAGCAGTTGCAGCTCATTATATCTCCCAAAGTCAGAAATAATTTGTCAGAACTGAGCCCTACATTTGAATCTGCCCTCTGCTCCTCTAATGAATAAAACGTGGCTGTCAGAATTAAAAGGGATAGAGCTACGGCAACACACTCAGAGTACTGTTGAGTGCGATTCAATAAAATGATAGATTTCTCCCCATTTCTCACTAGTGGTTCATTTTGTGTAGCAAATACAGTAGTCAAGTTTTGGTTACACTGGTTGCTTACCCAGAGTAGAAGGCCTTTGAAATGTACCCTTTGACATTTTCATCTGCTTTGTGTGTTTGCATTCTGGTTTTATATGTACATGTATTTTCCTGGTCACACAGTATAGATACTACTCAGCAGCACAGCCACAGTTGCCACTGGACATCTTCATCATTTCTACTTACATTTGCTTTTTCCTCAGCCTCACCCAGCTGAAAAATCTCCCCTTTGCCTCCAAGTGATGGTGCTTGGAAATCTGGACAGGGCTTTGCACAAGGCCAGGCAAAACTTGAAGCTGACCCTGAAAACTTTCTGAGTTAACAATCCATACCTCACAAAAACAACCCAGCTTTGCCCTAATTAATTTCTACGTGTGCTGTTGGTGAGATTTAAGAAGATACATGTACTGCTTTGAGTTGATCATTAAAATATCTTTTTTGAGCATGAAGGTGGAGGTCTCATCTGCTGGACCTCCAGTACCTGTTCATGGATTCCTTTACCCCAGAAAAGCCTGTGCAGGGAGCTAAAGCCTTTGCTAAAAGACTTCTTCCCTAGGGATTTGGCTTGCTATGAAGGTCTATGTAGGATGGATGCCATGTTTTTTATAAAAGAGTATTAGACGAGTGAACAGTAAAGGCATGAACATATATTTGCATGCATGTAGGAAGGAGAGAAAGCATGGGTGTTGGCATCCCCATCTGAAGTATTGCCATGTCCTAAAGCTCAGCTGATGCTCATTGGCGCTTTCTCACTGACCTCAAGCATTAATGTCAACTGAGGGTGTATGTTGGATCCTTCTGCACAGCTTTTTCACAGCTCCATCTCTAGTGCACAAAACAGCTTTTCTATAAACACAGTGACATGGTCACATCTTGTACTGAGTGCATGGGCAGTCTCATTTTAAGAGAGAGGCAAGAAATTTCTCGGACTCCAAATAGGACTTTCTGGTGTTTTGCCTTCTTCCCTTGCTTAGATTACACTTGCTGTCAATGAAAGTGCTGACATTACTCCAGGAGGGCTTGTTTCCAGTTGTGCCTGCACTGATGGAAGAGATTGAAGCACGTCGGTTCAGCTTTATCCTGTCCTTCAACAGTGTCTGCAATGAGGCAGGGAGGAATGCACAGGGAATTCATGGAGCAGAGGTTTTTGCCTTTGCTCTTTGATGCTTGGTTGGCAATATTTCAGGAAAATAAAAATCTATATAAACAGAAGGCACTTTTAAGGTGGTTATTTCACACCTTAATGCTACTTCTATCTGTGTACGCTATGGGTTGGCAGGAGGCACTTATGGCATTAATCAGGAAACTCACAGGAGCAAACATGGAGGGGAGCATTTATAACATGCTTCATTTTGTGTGAAAGTAAATGGTAAGCAGGCAAAACTATTGCTGACTGGATTAAAGACACGCTGGTAGCAGTGTCGGAGTTGTTTTGAAATGCCTGGGGCATCAGGCATATAAAATGAAACATGTGTCTTCCCAGGTTGTCTTCTCTTTAGGGCTGCTTCTGTCTTTCAGACATGCCGTGCTAGAAACAGTCAACCAGTCCTGCCATGGTTTTTTAGACTGTCTACTTTCTCTTTTTATTTTAGGTGCTACTAATGCCTGCTGTGTTTACATTCCCTCTCCTCACCCTCTTTTCTTTCTTTTTTTTTTTTTTTTTCTGAGGAATCTGTACACTTCTATAGAGGAATGGGCTAGCTCTGAAAACAGAAGTGTGTGGTATTTGTTCTTTGGGGCTGCAGACATCATTTTCTACTTCATGGATATGGGTGGCATCACTATTTGCTGAAGTTCTACGTAACTTTGTTGTGTATGTAATTATCTATCCTTCCTTCATGAATTTACAGAGAAAAAAATAATCTCAGTTTTGTGTTTTGTGGTAAAAAACAAAGAAAAATAATGCAAACATCTCACAGTTCTCACAGCTCATAGACTAGATATATTTTGGTATGGATCCTGTTAAGGATCCTATTTTACACCTTTGGGTTTCATGTAGCAAAGTAGTGTGTACCTGGTTTCATGTACCGGGTGGTGTGAATAAAACTGAAATAAATTTTGTAGAAAACCATCTTTTCTGTGGCTATTTTTCCTTCCCACTCTCTTAATGTGACTATGGATAAAAGTGCTTGTTGCTTGGTTTAAACAAAAATGCCACAGAATTCAAGGGGACAGGGGAAGGCAAAATTATTTTTAAGGGTCTTTTCACTATAAGTCTGCGCATGTGTATGGAAAATTAGGTGTAATGTAAGCAGTGTGTATTAAAATATTCAGTAATCAGTAGCTGGAGGGCAGAATGTAGCCCAAATGCTCTTAAAATTCAAGCTAAAAACCGGCATGCTCCACAATTACATTTAGGAAAACGCATTGCCATGTGTGACTGAGTGTTCTTAAAATAGGGAATGCACTGCTTCCTACCATTTCCTCTCACACAGTTGGGACTAGCACCTGGCTACGGGTAATAGTGCAGAAAGGAAGGTAACACAGATGGAAAAAGGAGAACACTGACAAGCCAGACGTGATGACTTTATTTACTTTATTTATTTTATTTATAACGTTATTTACTTTCTTTCCCCAATTTCTCTTTTTGGACCAAAGCTGCCTCCTGCAATCTTCTGTTAAGGCAATCGGGACAGCAACACCAGGAAATCCTCCAGGCTTCCCTCCAGCTGTGACTGACTGAGGACGGTGCCCCGTCTTACCCCAGAGGCTGGTGCTGCACACCAGCTCTGCACCCGGAGATAGCTGTATGAATTGTGTCCCGAAGCAGACATTCCCACATGGAGAAAGTTGAGGAGAGCAGCTCTCCATTTCACCAAAATCATTTGCCAAGTAAATGTCATTGTGGTTTGTTGCTTTTACGTTGGCTCCCTGTGAGATATGAAGTCATATTCAATGTCTCGGTGTTAATCCCTAGCATCCACAAAGGAGCTGGCACAGCTGACCAAGGCAGTGCCTCTCTCGTGGGAGAGACATCCCAAAACAGCTGCTTTCCCCAGAAGACATGAAGACACCACTTTTGAGGCAGATGTTGGAAATGAGAGGGAGAGGGGGCCATTTTGGCTTTTGGGATGTCCTGGCTCTGGGGTGAGAAGGTCAGAAAGGCTGAGACCTCACAGTGCTCAATGCAGAGCATGGACCCCTGACTTATGGACGTGGTTTGCTGCAGAAAGGGGGAGGAGAAGGGGCCTATTGGACTTAGAGGCAGAATGAAGACTGGGGAAGAGAATTCAACAAAAAGGAAGGGAATATGGAAGATGAGTATCCTATCTAGCCAGTCTGGAAGATGGGTATCTATGTTTTAAGTTACTTTCCTTGATTTTGGCATTTAAAAAAAAAAAAAAGCTTCTTGTTTTCAAAGGTGGTAAAAGCCCGGGATCTGTACAGTGACCTCAAACATTTGAAATTTAACATCAGGCCCACCTTTGGAAAAGCTCAATCTTACTCTCATACTGTAGGTCAGCTGGTGTCAGAAAAGGCTTTTGGGAGCATTTGTCTCCGTGGAGGCACTCAGCTACACTGTTTTTCATTGTTTTTTTTTTCCTCAGTAGGTAGATTCAGGGAAGAAATTCTCATGTTGGTGGAGTCTGGGCTAAGCTGTTTTCATTGTCCTTGTATCCACTGTTCTTTCACTGACAGAAAATATTTGCTTGTTGCTATGTGAAGACACAGATATTTGAGCTTTGTCCTATTTGAATGGAAAGCTGGTGCATTGCAGAGACAGTATCAAGAAGCCAAGTGTGCTACTGAAGAGTTAAACCTTTGTTTTGTGTGCTTCAGCTGAAAAAAAAAAAAAAAAAAAGAACTGAGTGGCTTTTATTAATAATGTGGATTTAATTATGGATCTGAGAGTCGGAAAAATGTAATAAAGGAAAAAATTTTGGATAAAAACCAAACACACCTAAAAAGTTTTACATTGTTAAGATCCTGAGGGAAAACAGAGACATAAGATATTGTCATAGGGAGAGACACTTGTGGCAAGTCAAGAACAAATTTAGACACGCAGTACATAATATCTCTCTCAGAGACTCCAAGAAAATGCGTCTCCATGGTGAGTGAATATTTGAACTCTTCAGGACACTGTGTCTTACTTTTTCAACCAAAATGATGGGGACCTGACTTCTGATTTCCAGGTGGGGTCTTGAAGATAGTCATTGTGTAAGGAACAAATGATATTAATAACTCCTGAACATGAATGTGCAGCCCTTGATCATAGCAGCAGCCTGATTTCTGAGAAGGTTCACTGGCCATCTGTGGACAATCTACACATCTGGTTGTGCTCCAAGAAGATCAAGTAGAAAGCCAGGTCCCCTGTTTTGCATTTAACTACTGCTAAGAAGTTATAACAAGCCTGTTGTGATGTGATCTTTGCAAGTGTCACGGTTGACCTGGCTATTTCGGTACATGCAGTATGAGGCTATGTCTTCAATTTATCTGGAAAATTCCAACTCACACGTTGGCAGCTTTGTTTTGATTTTGGTTGCAAGACACATTTCTCAAGGAGCTCATGAAGTAGATACTTTGCTGCTTATTCTACAAGTTACTGGGTAGAGTTTTCCCCTTAAACAGCCTGTAACAAATCTCTTCACCAGATGACTCTGCTACCAGTGCTGGATTGCTGTGGCAGAGGAGGGAGGGAATTGGAGACTCATCTGGTGGTGCCAAAGAGGTTAGGTCAGGAGGACTTTTCCATGAGGGCAATGGCCAACTTTGGCCTTTGTTCCCAGATCTGGATTTAGAAAACTATTGCTGAAATTAAAGTGTGTTCAAAGGCCTGTTGATTTCTCAGCTTTTTGAGAGTTAGCACAGGAAGATTTCACAATGGAGCATGCACAATAAATCTGATGGATGTTTGAGTATTACCCTATCTGGGAAAGGTCAGCATGGCTTTTGTAAAAGGAGGCTTGATCATACAAATCTTATAGCATTCTCTAAAGATTTTCGGGTCACATGGATAAGTCTTCCCATTGGCCTATAGATTTCCAGAGGATTTTGACAGACTTTTTCACCAAAAACTTTTAAGGAACATAACTTAAGATGGAAGATTCTTACCTGTATAAATAGCTGTACAAAGGTAAAAAAAAAAAAAAAAAAAAAAAAAAAAGCATGGAAAGTATGAATAAATCATCAATTCTTGTAGCAGAATGAAATCAACAAAGGGATTAAATAGCAATCTGTGGAGGGTGCTTATCTGTTCAGTGAACAGAGAGAAAAATATTTGCTGTTGATGCTGAATTACTCACACCAGCAAAGAGACAGAAGACAGCTGTGAATAATTGTAGAAGGATCTGCTGGATGGCATTCAAGGTAGATAAAAATAAGGTGTTGCTCATGGGGGAAAGTATGGTCTCAAATTCACTTGTTAAATGGGGATTTCTGAGCTGACCACTGCAACTCAAAACAGATCCTGGAGACACAACAGACCAATGGAAACATCAGCTCCATACTCAGGAGAGGACAAGGAGCACATAAAATACTAGCAGTCATTGAGGAATAAAAAAGAACAGAGACCATTATTTTGCCAGTCACTGAAATCCATGAATCTGTCCATCCATGAATCTGGTTTTGGTCTTTTTATCTAGCAAAGGGTGCAATAGTGCTGAAAAAGGTCCAGAGAAGGGTAGCAGGGGTACAGAGCTCCTTCCTAAAAGGATGTCTCTAGCGGTGCAAAGGCCACCCCACGGTCAGCAGAGCTGGTCTGCCCCGGTGTGGCAGCACATGGGGGTGTCGCAGGCTCGGCAGTGGCTATGGCCAGGGCTGGCTCCTGGCTATTTGGTTTAGACTTGTACCAGAGTGCTGCTGTGAAGGGCACTGGTTTTTAGTGGATGTGAGGACAAGGCTGTTTAAATAAACAGAAGGAAATTTGTTGAAAGTATTCACTCCACTGCGCCGTGGCAGAATCATGCCTCCTGTAAACAGATCCAGTTTCTTTTTTTCAACATCTTCTTAAAAGCTAGTTTTCCACCTCACTTCTCAACCACAATCTCACTACAGTAAATGAATATAATGTAAAGCCTAAAATGAGTGTGTGAACCAGATTTTACACCAGACTGCTTCTCTTCCTTACTAACTAGCATGCTGCAGTTGCAGAAGCAAGGTTTATGTCTCCTTTTGTAGAAGAAAAAGAGAAAAGCTCAGTGCAATCAGCCATGTCTAGTGGGCAGGAGAGACAGAGAAGGCAAAGAATTTTCAAGGTAAAATGCCATCAGTTATACTGCCAAGACCTAAGATCCCAGATGGGGAGGGAATGCATTTCCCACTCCTTTTTTTTTTTTTTTTTTCAGCTTGCAGCCTCTCTCTTTTGTTTTTTAAATTAATTTTTGGCAGTAACATAACCCCTGGAATCCTGCCATTTACTGCTTTAAAAATTTTTCTTTAAAAGAGGGAGGGAGGCAGGGAGAAAGCGAGGGGTAGAGGGAGTATGAAAACCTGATGGAGCAGATTGCAGGGGTACATACCAAACACTTGTTCTGCAAAAATAATCTGTAATTTATTTTTGTGATGAGTCTGCTTTTATGTCAGGTCCTGTGGGAGAGGGAAGAAGACTGTTCAATAGGGATTATTGGCTATTTCAAAGTAGCAATGGGACAGCTAGGCAGAACTAAACATATTGGTATTTTGCGGGGTTTCCTTAAAAGAAGGCTGTCAGTGTAACACGATCATTCCTTAAATCTTTAAAGCATGAAATGTTTATAGTTAAAAAGATGCAACCATGGCAACACAGATATATTAAAGTAGAGGAAAGACTCTTCTTGTTTTGGGCTGAATGGTTTCACAGATGCCGAGGAAAGGCCATGGCATCCTTGTTCTGCCTAGCGAGATACACCTTCTGGTCCAAAATTGACCCTGGCATTGATGTGGGCCATGTCTCTACCCCATTTTCATTACTGTTCCCTGGATAAACTGGGATGAGGGCAGGATTCTCTGCTTGCCTCCTTGGCACACCACAGAGCCAATCATTCCCCTAAAACAGTTTTGCCAGCTGCTGCCTGTGCCCCGGTGTTGTCTTTTCTCCAGCTCCTGAGTTTCCTCTCCTAAAAACAGTCCCCCTTACAATTAATATTGATAGATGTGAGCTTCCCCTTTATTATTTCCTGTTGTAATGGGTTCTTTCGGCTTTTCCCCAGTTGGTTTCAGCCCTGAGCCCCAGGTTGGCCTGGCCTGCTTCCAAGTGCTTGAGGAGGAAATGCGGAGTTTACCTTCATGTAGCACCACCATGCAATGAGATCTGTGCCCTGTGGTCCATATTTTGGGAGGGAAGAGGAAGAGGGAGAAAAATGATTCTTGTGCAAAGGATATGGAGGTTTTTTTGTCTAAATATACTGCACCGTGCACATCCTGATATTCTCAAGCAGGATATCTTTAAATGGATGCTGACAGCTGATTTATGCTTGGTATAGAGTTGTTTTTGAGGAAACATGTAAAAGAAAATGTGAAAGACATTATGGTAAAATATAAAAGGATCTGGTGTTTTCATTAATTTCTTTAAGTGACCACATGGTTTTAAAATTTAAACATCCCCCTGCAGTGTTGAAAACTGTAGCAACAACATCATGTGTTGCACAAGACCTACTAAAATGACACCAAGGAGCAACAATAGTAAAACTCTCCTGCAGAAAGGGGAAGGAGACCACAGGTTGTCACACCATGCAGTCTCCTGCTCCAAACAGGCTCTACCACATCGCTCCAGTTCAATCACACTGTCTGTCTTCAAGAGCCAATGGGAACTTTCTTGAGCTGATTTGTAAAATGTACTTCTGAACTGCAGCGTGCTGCAGGTTGTGAAGCAGCAGCCTCCATTGTAGATCTATCAATGGGCAGATATGGAAGGACCACTCTCAAAGTGCAGAAATGCATCATGGCTTGTCCTTTTTGCATCTCTGTTGCTGATTCTACAGAAAATGTGGCGATCAGTGCTGGTAGTGGTGGGGTGTAGAGGAGCATATAGGTGACCTGGGTCACACCTGCTGGTCTAGCTTCACCCCAAAATAAGTGCCAGGCCAGTGGGACTGCTCTTGTCATGGTAATCATGGTGTGGGAAGAGACAACTGCTCTCCTGGCCTACCTAAAACACTAAGACACTACGAGACAGCCACATTAACTGAAGAGGAAGCAAGCAAGCAGTCCCACAAGCAGCGGGGTCCCTGCATTGCCCCCATCCCTGTGCCACGCCGTCCCTGTGAGGCCCCAGCTGCCGTGAGCTGCAGAGCCCATCCCTGCAGCACTGCAGAGAGATGTCTCACCCCCAGTGAAAAATGACATTCACTTCTCAGCTGCCTGTTTTCATACGTGCGCAGCCTCCACCTTATCTCTGAGGCATTTTTTGAATTCCCAGCATTGTAGTGTGCTCTCTTGCTCTCCCAGGCATCTCACATAACCGCCTGCCTCCCTGCCATGCTGTGTTAAGCAACTCTTTACTGTATGTCTGAGGGAAAGTCTGGAACAACCTTAATTTTCTATTTAAAAAGCAGCTGCTGGTTTCAGCAATTGTCCTAAGGAATGCTTTATAGTTGATCTGCGTTCTGATGTGTAATGTTACTGAGGACAGGATAAGCCAGATCTGGAGGTCTTTGAATAATACTGTATTGTGAGACACTTCCACCTTTTCTTTTGTGGCAGACAGAAATGTGTCACTGGAGAAGGCAAGGTTTTCAATTAAGTTCACCAAGTGTGTATTTAAATTTTAGGATCATACCATATGTGCCTCAGAAAATTGAATATTTAGGGTTTTTTTTTTACACGGTTCTATTAAAGGATTAGGAAATATTGGCATCATTAAAACAGGCAAGGAAACATTTATTAGACTGTCAAAAAGTATTACAGCCTCAGATAAATCCACCATTGCTCTGCCTCAGATCCCACTTTACTGTAATTCAGGGCAATGGTAAGGACCGTGAAGCAATAGAAGAGTTACTGAGACAGCTAGCATGCTAGGGTGAAATAACAGGCTGATGCTTCACCTTCGAAAAGAAGTTGGACTTGCGTATGTTGGGAATGTCACCCTTACCAAACAGGTGGGACGTATTACCAGACACCTTTGGAGTTTCCTTGTTATCCTTTGCTTCTGTGATTGCTCTAGCAACACAAACATGTTGAATTGCATCAGCTGAAAAGTTGGACTTGGAATTCAAAAATGGATATCTAAAAGTCATTCAGAAATGTTTGGTATTAAAACAAAAACAAAACTGATGAAAGAACTTCTGTTTCAAGCAGAGATTCCCAGAGCAAGATCTCTATAAAATAAATTCATTTTCTCTACTCTTTTAAATGTAGTACTGGTGAACAAAAATTGATTAATTACCTCTTGGTTTTAACAACTGCTCTTCATAAAAAGAACCTTGTTATGAAGAATATATTTTAAAGAAGAAAAATGCATAATAATTGACTTAACTGATAGTATTACATCTTTCTCCTTTATAACATTATACTTCTGAGAATCTGCTTTGTGTTGGATCTGTTGTGAGACAGGGCTGCGCACAAGGTTTTCAAGGACTATTTTAGGTTCTACATGGAGGAGAAAGAGCCCTGGTAGCCTTTAAAGAGTGAAACTGGAATGTGGAGACTGTTATACTGGATTATGTCCATCATCCATCTCGTTTAGCATCCCACATCTGAGAGCTGTCAGTGCCAGATGCTTCAGATGAAAGTGTAAGAAACTTGCAGACAAGAGATCATCTTGATTACTGATAGCTATGGTTCCCCTTAAGCTCTGGAGAGTATGTTTTAATACCTCTTCCCAAATGCTTGTGCTTGATGTTTTCAAAGTTTACATAAGCATCCATCCCTTTCTGAAAGTTCTAAAATTTTGTATTTTAGGGTCTGCCTATGGGAACGGATCCCATGGTTTAATCCTGTCTTGTGTGAACATTTTTTTTCAGTACTGTTCCGATCATTCAATTTCATGTAAACCTTCTTGTGAGGGAAGATAAAGAACAGAAGCTCTTTACATAATTTCTTCCTATAAGTCAGTGTTCCATGTACATTTTACAATGCCCTGCTTTTTGTCACTGTTCTAAGCTGAAAACCTTGAACCTTATAACTAGAAGAACAAAACAGTAGATTGAAGGGAAATATTGCTCACATTTTTAGTGGGCTGGACTATTTGAAGCACACAGACAAATATTTAAGTATTCTTCTGGAATGGAGCTTAAGTCAGTAAAAGAGTTGAAAAAAAAGAAAAAAGTAAAAAGCATTTTGGCTCAACAGCAGTCAATATATAAATTTGTCTCAGATTTTTTTTTTTTTTTTTTTTTTTTTTTTTTTTTCCATCTGGGAAACTGACAATACAGTAAAATTCTTGTTGATTGAAACATGATAGCAACAACAAAGTTTTGTTTTTACTTTGCTTCATATGACAAAAACTCAGAAGAATTTGGTTTTGGAGGGGAGAAGAATTACTGAAGACCAGAAAGTTTAATGTTTTCTTGAAAGGAATGTTAGAATTGGATCTTTCACATTTTTCAGAATGAAACAACAACAAGAAACACCAAAAAAATCACCCTAAGTAAGGGAGCCAAAATCAGTACATACACTTTTCATATACTCTGAGATTGCTTATCCTGCTTTACACAAATAATGCACAACAGAATGGGAAAGAGCAAAGAGACTATGAGACGTGTGTGAAAGATTCAGTGTAGCAGATGTAACTTTGACATGGTGGCAGATTATTTCTAGAGAATAGAGATGACTAAAGCACAGATATTTGATGAGTTGCCACTGCCAATTTAAATTATAATTCTTACTGCTTCTGTGGCTTGATTTTTTTTTTTAATTTTTTTTTTTTTTTTTTTTTTTTTTGTGTCTGGGGAGGAAGGGGGTTGGGGATTTTATTTTTGGCAGAATGCCTTTACAGTGAATAGAAGTACATAGTAATTAGGGAAAGCAAAAGCAGTCAATGAGACAAAACTTTATAACTAAAACCTTTGATGCCTCTATTTTTTACCTGCCATGTTTCTTGAAATTATGCGAACTATTGTCAATTACTTTTTCACGAGTTATGCAAATAGGTCAAAACCCCAAAGATCATTTGTATTGGGTGTGCAGACATTCTGGAAATCAAACTCCCCCCCCCCCCCCATCCCCCCCCTAATGCTCTGGTTAATGTTAAGTTTCATGTGAATGATATATCACTGCACTTGGGGTCTCCTGGCTTCACACTGAAGCCATGCAGGCAGAAGCCAACACTGATTTTCTGATGGTGGAAGTAGGAAAGCTATCTCTCTGAAGGTGCTGTGTGTTTGATATGTCCAAACAAGGCCATGTGAAATCTGGGAAATTGATTATGCCTTTAGCAGCTTGTTACTGGTTTTCTCTGTGCCATTGCTACTGGTGTGAACTAAAATTCAGCATATTTTTGTAGTTTCTATTCCAGCTTAGGCTACAGCTGGTCAAAGGTAGCTTAGCTTTCATCCAAAGATGGGCACTTTTGAAGAATAAAACCATATTTATTGTTCAGATTTTACTGACCCATGCAATATTCAGAAATGTTCTTGGAATTGTATAACAAACACAGAACAAGAAAGTCTTCTGACTTGAGTGTTTAAAACCCACCTCTGTCCCACTATGAAAGCAGGTAAAAAAGTGTTTACTTCATACCTCTTCCCTCAAGTTATTGTTATATTAAACAAGCTTTGACTGCTGGGAGCATTCATATTAAAAAAGGGAAAGGTTTACAATATGGTAAGTAATAGCTTCAGTGGGGTATGAGAATATTTTAAACTAAGCAAATAGTTAACTTCATTTTTGCACACTCTGGAAAGGATATTTAAACTGTTTTGACATGTCCAGACGCTCGTTTTAGAATCATAATCTTTCCAGACATTACTCAATCCACCTGACATTGGAGAAGTAGGATTTGTCACCGGTTCCTGATCTAATGTGTTTTCATGCTGAATTCAGAAACTCTTAACTCTATTAATGCTAACTTGTTCATACTAAAAATATACTTTTTCCAGAGCCCAGCCTGTGCCAGTAGACTTTACTTGAGGGAGAATGTGCAACATGATACAAATGGGAGACGTTGTGAGTGGAGCTGTTAGGGGATCCCTCCATCAATGTTAACTTAATGTAGTCACTTCTAACTATCTTGTCATGAGTAAAACCTTATTGTTTCAGATATCTGCAGTTTTGTCTTTGGTAAGAAGCAATTTTCCATGCTGGTTTAGGGGAACTCATTAGGAGTTGTTAGTGAGTAAAGGTTGCATTCTTGTTATCCTACAAAACTGCACAGCTGTGCTGTTTTAACAAATTATATTTAAAGTGATATACACCAGACCTTTTTATGGCAACTTTTGATTTCCAGGAAATCAGATCTGGTCTTACTATGGAAAAGGTTTTCTTAGATGTGCTATGGAAACAGAGAGCTACAGCATGGCCAAAGCCAGGAGCACCTTTGGAGACTGTCTTCTCAAACCCTCTCTGCTTGAGCAGGGTCAACCAGAGCCGGCTGTCTGGGGTCATGTCCAGGTGGGTTTTCAATATTTCCAAGATGGGAATGTCACAGTCTCTCTGGGCAACCTATGCTAGTGTTTGGATATCTTCATGCTATAGAAGTTTTTTCTTAATTTTTTAGTTAAATTTCCTTTGTTTCAGTCTGTGCCCATCACCTCTTGTCCTGTCACTGTGCACCGCTGAGTTTCAACAGTTTGATTCCTTCCCTCAGGTGTTTATACGCATTGATAAATCACCATGGACTATCGTTTATTCAGACTTCTCATGCTGCTCCCTCCTCTCAGGACCCTGTCCTTCATCTGGGTCGTCTCATAGCTGCTCAAAGTTGTGTTGCCCCTGAACTTCACATTCCCAACCAGATCTCCTTTGTAGGTATGAGACTCAACAGGACATCTCCATCTGTCAGCTCTTTGATCACCTGTGTAAAAGAAGTTGTCATCAATGCACTCCTGGACTTCACTCACGGCACTTCAAAGTGCCCCACCAGGCTGATTTCCCTAGAAAAGTGCAATTGCTTGCCCCACTGTGCAGCTCTCTCAATGTGCAGGACGGACCTCTCCTGTCCCAAGGCCCCTCCTGCCCCTTTGTCCCATGCCCATTGCTTGCAGCCCAGGCCACCCCTTCCTCTCGTGATCATGTTTGCTCCCTGCTGAAAGCTCTCTGTTTCGGGTTGGCTGCCTGTAATTACATAGCTTGTAGGTAACATGAAGTTGCAGCTTACTGGGGAAAGCGTAGTCTTAACATGTGTTATCAGGTTAAGGTAAGCCCTAGATTTCCTTTTAGCTTCCAACCTGAAACTGCAGGCTGCTTTATATTTGTCTGCACTCCTGTGGGCCTATTACAGTAATTTATCAACAAAGGTGAATGTAAAAAAAACATTACTTTATCAACAAAAAATGTGTCGGTCCCACTGAGATGGTTCTCTGGGATTGTTATTTTGAACAGCCCTTTTGCCATAAAATCCTAATGCTTGGTTAGATTTTGCCTCGGTTCTGCTACTTGAAGAAAACACTCTGTGAACGTATGGACATATGTTGGGAGAGGTATAGGATTTCCCTCAAACAACTATATCAACGCAAAAATGATTTATGCACTACTTCCATTCAACATGTGGTTTTTGGCTTCTTTAGACTTAGGACTTAACAAAGTCTGTTTCCCCCCATCACACAGACTTATTTATTTCTTCTTTGCATACCCCGAATGAAGAGACTTCAGAATCCCAAACAGTGAAATAAACTTATCTAAGAGGTGACTTCCTTACGCTCTGCTCTCTCTGGAACAAAATGGTTCAGGGCCACTCTTGACTATTTCACCTTTTTGTGGCTTGAAAAAGTTCCCTCCAGTTTAATCTCCTTAATCCTCATTTACTTTTGCAACCACTTCCTGCTAAGTCAGAGAAAAGATCTCTTCCCTCTCCAACAAAGAAAATATTTTTTTTCTTCTATTATTTTTCTCTCTAGGAAATCAACTGTGCTGCCCTAGCCTGAGCTGTTGTGATGGGCCCATGGCTGTGGCTGTGATAAACCATCTGCCAAGCTGCTGGTGGAGTGAAACGTGTGCTGCACTCCAGGGCAGGGGTGAGTGTATGGCCTGCAGTGACAGCAGAATTCCCAAACCTCAGAGGACATGCTTCTGTCGGTAGCCATTAGGGGCAGGCCCTGCTCCATGGTGGCTTGGGGCAACGTCATCTGGCTTGTTATGGGATATCTGCGTGGTGAGCTGACGGCCAGCCCCTGCCTTCTTCAATCTAGTTAGGGTTCAGTGGGCCCTGCTCGTGAGGTGTTGGACACGAGCACAGGGATTTGGTGGGACCTTGTCAAGGACATGGTGGGGACAGAGGGCCAGACGAATCAGAGCCTTGTGTAAGTAGTGAAAAGATCACAAGTGTGTGTTTGGAGCATCGGCATCATTGTTTTAATTGGGCTTTTGTTACTGCAATGTGTGTGCATTCACTGTGCTTTTCCACAGTCAGCACTGTGGCTGCCAGCCACCGCTCCTGTGACATGCTTCTGATTATGCCTGGCGTCAGCACGAACGCTGCCTACAGTGCTGTGTAGTGCTTCCAAGAGTGTTAGCATGGACGGGGGGGGGGGGGGGGGGGGGGGGTAGGGGGGGTAAGGGATCAGAAATGCAGAAGTGGCCTGAATGTCTGAAATGACTGAAAACAAAAGGCTGTTGCAACCTGCCATTTCGTTCAGCTCAGCAAAAGCTGCTCACAGCAAGACACTGAGCCCTTTCCCTCCACAGGGCATGTTAGTCCTTTGCTCTGAAGTATGTATTTATGAGAGGATCACACTCGTGCCTGGCTCCCACAGTCATGATTGTAGGGAGGTCTTCAGGTGGTATTCCACAAAGTACTGAGGTGTGCCATCTGCTGAGCAGGGGGCAAGGAGGGTCTGCTAAGGGTGATGCTGGCCATGAGAGGGGTAACGTCAGACAGCCACCACAGAGCTCTAGTAGTCACCTGCCTTTGGCTCCTGCTGTGTTTTTTGAGCATCCAGCTGGTCCTGGTCAGGCTGTGCCAGAAGACACCTGGCAGCGGGGAGGACGGGTGCTGGCCCCTGCCCCAAGGGATATCAGACTGATGATCTGGGGGAAACAAAGCTGGCTCTTTGTTCACCAGGTGTGTGCTGCCCAGCAAGGAGCAGCTCTGGGGTCAAGGGCAGTAGAGTTTCTCTGACACAGCCAACTCAGCAGTGTTGTTAACAGACTATGGGAGAAGATGTGTCACTTTTCCTGAAGAAAATAAAGCAGCTTTTCTTAGAGGAGCTGAAGGGGAAGGCAAAAATTAAAATTTGTATGGGGGAAATCCACATCCTTCCCAAAATGAAAGAAGCAGGCCTTGCCAACAGGAAGCTCCTCAGCTGCAAACTGCTGGAGAGATGTGGAGTATTGTATGTGCTTGTCCTGTTCTTCCAGGACTTTCCTGGCACCTGCTCTTGGCCAGGGCTGGAGGCAGGATGTTGGGAAAGCTCAGCACCCACCCAGGAGATCTGTCCTTGTGTTTGTGATCTCTGAGTTTGAGTGATTTGACTCTCACAGAGGAGACATAATGTGGCTGCTGTCAGCGTAAGCATGTTACTGATCACCGTGTTTTGTCTCCAACTCTCATCCTGGCGCACCTATCATCCTGGTTTTTAGTGCAGTATCCTCTTGCTAAGTCATTTGCCATGAAATAACTGTTTCTTCCCATCAGGGAAAAACAGGATGTGTAGCAAATCACAGCAGCCTGCATCCCATTACCATCAAGAGCAGGGCTTTTCAGGCATGCAAATCCAGTCTGCCCATGACCATTAATTTAACATACCGTGATTCTACACTTCCCTCTCCTATCTCACATCTATTCATGTTTATTCCTCCTGGATGACATGTTACCAGGCCTCCCAGTTGTGCAGTAAGCTGGGGACAGCTAAAATAAACAAACATCCTCTCACCCATGAGCACACTCACACCTCTTCTGGTCCTTGGATGGTTTCAGAAATGAGCCCCTGGCTTCCTACCTCCTCTTTGCCTCCTATGAGTAACTCCCATGGATTCAAAGGGACAAACTCTGATGATCATCAGCGTAGAGCAGCATAGGAAAGGTAAGCCTCACAGAAAGGCTGTAAATATTTTTATTGATGGAAAATGAGAGACTTAATCTACCTTCCTTTTATTTGTCCCCTGTCTAGTAATGGAAACACACTGCAGTATGTTTCACTATTATTTTCATCAGACAATCCTCAGGTACTTGTGTAATTTTCTTCTGATCAGTGCTGATTTTACCATCACACAATGTGTCAACATACTCTAGAAAGGGGCCCTGCCTAAAGGAGCTTATACCACAAATGTGGCAGAAGGCGGTAGGAGGCAATTTTCTTATCCTTCAGTTATAAACGTGAAACTGAGGTGGAGACATATTGTCCCGAGAAAGGGCTTTTAGCCAGTTATTCTCAGGCCCTGTGCCAGAAGCTCCAACAAAGGACCACCCTCCTGCCTCATGTATCAGCCTCTGCCTCGTCTTCCCTGGGCCAGGGTTACCTCCAGGCCCCCAGGCCATGAGTATCTGATGGCCTTGGTGCCTGTGGCATGAACTTTTGGGGGGCTGCACTGAATTATGGTGCCTCAAGGAAGGATAAAAGCCCCAGGAGCATGAAGAACTGTTATCCCTATGGCTTCATATCCACCTACACCTGCATGTTCACGATCTTTGAGACTCATGGCCTATAACTGTGTGTACGTTAAATATCCTCTGCTAGTCATCCCACTTTTCCCCTGCCTGCAGTATATGCTCCTACCCAACCAAAATTAATTTCCCCAGTAGCAGGAACCTGAATGATTATCACTGAGAGAGCAGTTAAGACACTCAGTTGCCTTTGGTAGAGTAAACCCTTCAGAGACATGAGTAAGTAGAAGACAGCTACATGGCAGATGTTTATATATATGCACACACGCACATATACACACACTCTCCCTCTCTAATTTCTTGACACATGGAGAGCAGCAACACATGCAGCACACTTTGTATTGTACGTCAACTTCAAACATAGCCCAAATCAGCCGTGGAAATGGCAGCAATTATGGTAAGCTGAAACCAAACAAACTGCAGCAACCTAATAGTTTCAATGGCAGAAAAAAAAATCCCACATCGCCCAGCTGCAGGAGCTGATAGGAAGACAAGCCTCAAGGCAGCTTATGGTTTCCTGGCTGTCATCAGCTAGCAGCTTGGATACTTGATATAATGAATAATCAGTGTTTGAACTGATGGAAGTGACCTTAAAACATGCTGGGGAGAGGGAAATTTTCACAGTGTGCATTGGGCAGTGGAAATTGTGGTTTGAATACATTTGCATGGTAAATGCTTTTACTACAGGGTGAAATAAAAGTAGAGCGAAAATAAAGGCTGTCGTCACTACATGGCTAAAATATTAATTTATATATGAAACCAGAGCAGGAGCCCTCTAGATGACAACAACAGTTAAAGTAGATGTACACTGCAAGTCATCCCTCTCCTGAGGCTGCGAAAAAAAGGTCTGTATTTATAACAAAGACAGCAAAATCAATCAGGTGAGAAGCAGGAGGGAAAGTCTTCATCTGGCAACTGAATAAAGGCATAAAATTTATCTTCTTAGCAGTGCATTACCGGCACAGAGAGAAAGACTTTTCATTCCTTCCTCCTCTCCCCAAAGGGATGTCAGATACCTGTCTAATGTGGCAGTAAAGGGCAGGAGCTGACCACCTCCAACTCCACCTCAACTCTATTTTAACTTCCACCTCCACTTCCACCTTTACTTCCATCTCCACCTCACTTTCACCTCCCCCTCCACTTCCACCTCACCTCCACCTCCACCTGTTTTCTCGTTCCTGTGGCTCAGTGTTGTGACAGGGACAGTGGGCAGCCTTCAGGCTGCTATTGAGCTGTAGTGTGGGCTTAGGACTGTGGGTGAAAAGCCCAGGAGGAGCCCAGTGGTGCCTTTGTGCAGGGCTGAAAAGAGGGAGCTAGTCAGCTTTCCAGACACCCTTGTATCTGCTGCAGGCATCTAGCCTGTGAAGAACCTGGCAAGACCGCGCTCACCTTGTGCCAAGACTTCTGTGAAATCGTGTTTCTGGGTTGCTTTGTCCTTTTTAGCTTGCCTGGTCACTATCCAAAAGCCAGATTTTGAAGGAAAAAACTAACCCCCTCTGTGCAGTTGTTACAACCAGGACAGTTAACATCCAACAGAGACTTTTAGAGGCATAAAGAAGCAAAAGAAATGAGCTGTACTGGCTTGGAGAAAGGTTTTCTTCATATACCTCTCCTCCTCTTCCCAGAACTGCTGCCTTTTAATTAAAAAATGACCTCTTGGGAAATTTGGAAAATGGACAGATTTTTTTTGCTGAGAGACCACCACTCACTTTTCCCTCTTCTGCCTCCTTAATTTGGGTTAAATTTAAAGGAAATAACTTGAGGTTTGGAAACAAATATCTCTAGAGAGCAACTCAGTAGTATGGTGTGGCATGAAGCCAATAGCTGTAGAGATCATCTAATTTGAACCGATGCAGGTAAAGAAAAGCCAGGGAAACTGAACCAACCCCTTTCTATAGGCATTGCTACTGACCTGATTTTATACTGCTTTTCTCTACAAGGCAGTGTGCAGCCACTTCAAAGGGGTCTAGACCAGTTTTTTTTTTTTTTTTTTTAAGGTATTCTGCACTTAGTCTGCAGGCTCACAGAGGCAGCTGCCCACAGTGTTGTATGCTGCTACCTGTTTGGGTATCTCTCTTTGCCCTCCAGTGATTTGGGGTATTTTAGCTCCCTAGGCAAAAAGAAAACATGCCCTGCACTTTTACCATGAAACTGTCAAGTGCATAAGCTGCTACACAAAGGTATCTTGAAGCAGCTGGTGTCGTGTCAAGTTTGCACTCTGCTTGCCCCAAATCAGCTTATTCGTTTACCTGGCTGCACTGGCAAGAACATTACTGTACATGGACAGAAAGGTCTTTGTGGTTGGTGAGGAACAGTGAACGTAGCACAGGTCCGTACCCATCCTAGAAGAAATGGTGTTTTGCAGAAACATATTTAAGGAGAATGGCAGGGTTTCTTTTTTCCTTTTCTGCTCTCACCGCAGATGCTCTGCATCACCATCAAAATGTTTCCCATACTTACCTAGTGGTAACATTAGAGCCTGTGATGTGGGAGAGTGAGGGTGAGAGTCTGATACTTCTTCAAACTTCCCAGGCCACAGCAGAAGTCACTGTACCAGCAGAGAGCTGTGCTGCTCCACCTCTTAACTTCCAGGCTTTGGCTGGGTTAAAAATAAAGCCTGGACGTTGGGCTCCTCAGACACAGCCCTCTTTTCAGCAGGAGTGTCTTTACCTTGCCAGAAGTAGGAGTGATAGATTTGATGAGGACCACAGACCCTTGGCAAACGGGCTGCTGCTGCACTTGCCAAGCCTGCTGCTGAACTGGGCTGAAGTGAGGTTTCTGCACTGTGGTCACGAAGGACATGATCCACAGAGAGGCTCTAAACCGACCGATCACAGCGCCAGTCTGCCTGGTAATTTTAAAGGATAAATAAAACATTTTGAACAGGAAATGAAGAATATGCACAAGTGAAATTCCCCTGCGCTCCCCTGGCTTGCCTTAATGTCTCTTTTATACCTCTGAGTTGTTGCCCTTCACTCCCACTGTACAGGACCGTATCCTGTCAGAAAGAACAGATACGTTTACCCAGGCAATCGCGTGTGGGTAAAAGAACAGGAATCCATATTTTCTTCACTTTGCTAAGCCCATCCACTCAAACATTCCATGTCTGGCAGGTAGGAAAAAAACCAACTGTACTCCTGGGAAAAATCCTCTACCCACCCACAAAATCTCTGTGAAGTGTAAACAAAGCAGAAGGTTGCAAAATCCTCTGTGTGTTTATAGCAGACAAGTGTAAAAAGAGCAGCTCCTTGCTTCTTGTCCTTGCTTCCTAATCCAGAGGAACAAGGCTTCAAATGATTTTGCAGGAATATATTGTGCCAGGAGGCAGTGAGTGACGCTGGGGAAGCTGAGCACTCGTTATCTTAATGATGCACCAAGCCTGGAACATTTAAAAAAGCAGATGCAGTCTTTGGAAAAACCACAAAACAGGCAAAAATGTATGTGCTCATCTTCCAATCTGGTCAAAGGAGACAAGTCATTTGAAGTCCTTCTTTAAGAATACTCTTTTTCTCTGTAAAATAGAACGCTAAAATTCTGGTGAAAAGCTCTCATGAAAACCAAGTGTTACCAGAATGCTATTTTTGTGAAGGAAAGCCTGTTGCTTACTTTACTAAAATCTCATGTTTCCACAAAAATTGTCAGGTTGGCAGGTCTTCCATGAATTAAGTATTTCCCTTTCCTACCACAAAGTATCAACACCAGCTACCTGGATGCTAGTTCATTTTTATTATTTTGGTCCATTTTAAGAAATAAAAAACAACCACAATTTAAAAGTTAAATCTGGTAATAAAAATGAATTAATTGACGTATATGTCCATCCAGCACACATGAAGCACTGAGTCTTCAATTCTGAATTACTAGTAGGCTCGTAAGTCTGTCATTAAACCTCTAAGAGTATACACAAACATCTATTTTTTTTTTTCTTTTAGTTACAAAACATGGGATAAGGCAATAATTTTAAGAGGCCAGATTTGTCAATGCAGTTTTTATTGGATTATGAGTCAGGTGAAGCAACAAACAGTAAAAGAAAGTGTCTGGCAAGCACTCCTGTGGATAAACACATAGAAGCCATGATTTGTGGTGACAGGTGTTATATTAAAAGTAAAGATACCGAGGCCATAAGTATGCTGTGATCATCTACAAGTATAATGAATTTTCATAGGGATAACTATCATCCTCAAATTCCTATCAGCAGCAAATCACCTGTGCTTTGCTGCTTATTGGTTTTGATGCACGTAATTCTCCCAGTAAAAATGTTTATGCAGCCAGTGAAAACTCACACATGATAACATGGGATTTAGGTGACTGGCTACCCACCTGAATAACAAGCAGGGAGCAGATTAAATTAACTTTTTCCAAATAGCTTGAAGCATGAACATAATTCTGCCAAAGCATTCAACGCATACTTGCAAGTAATACATTCAGGAAAAGGCAGGCCTGTTTTGTAAGTAATTTGCTAAGGAAAACAAAAGCCTAAGCAACGACTTTATAATGTAATTTAGGGGCTTAATGATGCAGATAAAGATCTAGTGGGAGATTTATGCCTGTATGCTTTCTTAAAAATCTCAAAGGATGTCCAATTTACAACCATAGGTTGCTAAACACTTTTAAGCTTTGGTCTTAGTTTCAAAATACGCATAAATTTGCAACAGAGCGTTTGACCTGGGTGATCGTGTAGCTCCATACTTCCTACCAGTCTGTACAGGTGTGAGAAACAGTGTGACACATATTCTGCAACATATTGGTTCATATCCCTGCAATGATAGAAACACTAGCATTCTAAGTGGTTTGGCAGGAAAACAACACAAAGCAAAACAACAATCTGTCCAAAGCAGAACCATGAATATGAATTGAGGATGGAATCTGTAACCCCTTAGCAGAGCTATATATTAGGGGAAAACCAAACAAACAGAAAATAAAACAGAAGAAAATTCTGTTCCTGCAGAAGAAAAATTAGGAAAGAAATAGATTCACTTTTATAGGTGTGCTTAAAAACTGAAGGGTTACAAGGGGATTGTCATTAGAAGAATAAGTAATTTCCTTCAGTAGGTGAACCCTGAACGTGCAACTGAACTAAAGCAGTCTTTCTTACAGAAAATTCATTCCAGTCTTTATTCTAGATGTTAGAGTTAAAAACAAAACAAAACAAAACAAAAACAAGCAAACAAACAAAAAACATAAAGGAAAACACAACAATATAATTTCTATGAAAATCTTATATCATTTTTCACAGGAGTTGTATGAACACGTAAACGGTACAACAAAACTTGCTTGGTAGCATGAGCACTGAGTATTTCAACATTACTTTGGCTAAAGCTCTGGCATGCAGCTGAGCTACCACAAACCATGCCATTTGAAATCAAAATGAAAGTCTATGCAGCCTTTTATATCTCTCAGTAGTTCTGACTACTGGACCATCATAAAGAAGCAAGCCAACACAGGAAGACCCAAACATGTACTTTAGCAGTTAACCCTTCAACAGTATTTTTTTTTTTTTTTTCAGAAGAGCACTGTTTTAAGACAAATTTCTTGTGAGGTCTTTAAGGTAAATCAGATATATTTTTCTAGTCTTCTGTTCTGTTTTTGTTTGGTTTTGTTTTGTTTGTGTCATTTTTAAAATTATTTTTAATTATTATAAAAAAACTTTCTTCTGAAGCAGAAATAGAGTTTTTCCATGGCTATTTTCCCTGCAGAGCTTGTTCTTGCCCTGATGAAGCTTACCAACAGCCCCTGCTTCCCCCGCTCAGTGCCAGCATTGTCCAGTATGATAGATAAGGGGTCGGGCTGTGGGCTGCAGGCGCATTCACAGCGTGCCAACATCTGGAATTCATTCCCAGCTGGAGTGGACTGTGAACGCACTAGGCAGACAGGATCCTATAACATCTCTCCTGTCCCAGCCCTAGCTGCCTCAGATGGCCAGATAATGAGAGCACAACTGTGAGTGAAAGTGTTTATGTGTTTATGTGACCACAGGTATGTGCTTTTTTTGCCTCTGGTAACTCTGCAGATGGTGAGCGGGGATGTCGTGGGGCGGTGGCAGAGAGGGAGCAGCGTGCTGGGGTGGGCACTGGTTGTGGTAACCACCTGTGCTTCCTGCTTGGGAAACCACTTTGACCTAGAATATATTTACAAGAACAGGAGCATCAGCTAACAGCCACTAGCTAAGTGGAGTTATTTTCTACGTGTTTTTCTTTTCCAACTAATTTTTGAATAAGAGCAATATCTCTTGAATTGTCCCACCGAACGGTGTGAAACCATTTCACTAATTCAAAAACCACACATCATCAGAAATCCTTGCCAAGGTTCATGTGAAAGTGTGACTCCCTGTCTGTGCTGTCCCACTGGACCAGAGCAGTGGACATGGGAAGTACCTTCCCTGCAGCAGCTGGAGTCCCACTGTGTATGCAGTAGAGCTGCCTGACGAGCCAACAGTAATCCTCAAAAACAACAGTAAAACATGCCTCTTGCAGTTCCTCCAGGAGAGGGAGGGCTTGGGATATGTCTTCTGGATGTCATCACTCAACAGCGACAGTCTGGACAGTAGCAGTGAAAAAAATATTGCTCAGAAGCTTTTGTAGGCTACAATTCGGTGGCACACAAAAAAAATCATAGAACGGTTTGGGTTGCAAGGGACCCTAAAAATCACCTGGATCCAACTCCCTGATATGGGCAGGGACACCTCCCACCAGGCCAGGCTGCCCAAAGCCCCATCCAGCCTGGCCTTGAGCATAGCCACAGCTTCTCTGGGCAGCCCGTGCCAGGGCCTCACCACCCTCTGAGTGAAGAATTTCTTCTGAATATCTAATTTATGTCTATTCTTTTTTTAGTTTAAAACTATTATTCCTTCTCCTATCACTCCACTCCTTGATAAAGAGCCCCTCCTGCTTTCTTTTAGACCCCCTTTCAGTACAGGAAGGCTGCAGGGAGATCTCCCCAGAGCCTTCTCTTCTCCAGGCTGAACAACCCCAACTCCCTCAGCCTGTCTTTATAGAAGAGGTGCTGCAGGCCTTTGATCATCCTCGTGGCCCTCCTCTGGACACATTCTAAAACATCGATGTCCTTATGCTGGGGGCCCCAGAGCTGAACACGGTGCTCCAGGTAGGGGCTCAGGATGGCAGAGTACAGGGGGAGAACCACCTCTCTCCGCCTCCTAGCTACATATCTTAGATATGTTCATGACCTTTGTGACTGTAGCTGCTGAACACATCATGGACTTCAACATCCTTGTACCCTCAAATACACTGCAGGAACACTTGCCAGTACTCCTTGTCCCATTCAGTGACACCACAGCTGCGCCTTTGATTGTGTGTAAGTGCAGCCCTGGGGCCAGGAGTCAGGGCCCATCACATCATCTGCCCATATGAAACACATTGGGGATATCTTTGTCTTGAGCACTCCTGGGGACCTGAGCATGTACAATGTCATCGCTGCAGTGCAAGATCACGTAACCCAGCTGTAATGTGGAGCACCAGAGAAATACAGCCCCTAAGGCACATGGTCACTGTGGATAAGAAAGAAGGCAAACCTCAGTCTCCCAATTGCTAGACTAATGCCAGACTCTTGCTCTCCTTTTACCTTTTACATGTGCCAGGAAGCTGCAAGTCTGTGGCATCTCCAAAACGTGTGCTGATTCATCTATGCCACAAAGCACTGGAGATAGGAGTGAGAGGAACTAGTTGGGACGTGCTTAGAAACTGGCTTTGTTTATTTTAATACACTTTAAAATATTCAGTTATTATATATATATATATATATATATATATATATATACACACACTAATTTCCTTGAAAAGGAATGTGCACGTATTCTTTTGCCTTTTTAAATTATTGCAGATTATTTTACATGCAACAATTTGCTGATTTCTTTTGGTTAACCAGTTAACTATGTACTGATATTTCCAAGAGATAAGAGATACAGCTGGGTTGTAACAGGTCCAATGAGATAGAGCTAAAAACTTGAATTGCAGAAGTTGTGATGTATATTAATATACTTACTATCAGGCATAATACAATAAATTTAAATATCTTATGTTTCTGAGCTAAATATCTGCCTTTGAGCATTAGCTTATTTCATTTTTCTTTCCTACTCAGAATAAAAACGGAAAGGTAACCTTACACTGAAATTGCTCCAGAACCTGTTTTGTCAGCCATTAAACAGATCATTATTCCAGATTCATTATTTTCTGTTCCTTCTCAACTTTCATTATATATAAATAATAGAAAAATAACTTTCTCCCTCCAAAAACCACTCTGGCATGAAACTCTCATAAACTTCCTAGAGTGTGTAAGAGCAATAACAGATAACAGTTACTAAAAGAAATATTTTAAACGTCATATAAATTTTGTTAAACAATTTAATTGGCAATAGAAATGGGAAAATGCTTCTTAACATTCTACTTTATCTAGTAATGCAGAAATCAAAGGTATAAATCACAATAATATATGTCATTATGGTGTGTTGACATACAGTTATTTTAGATATCTACTTCAGTCACTTTGCTTTTTAGAATAAAGCTTTCATGGCACGTATTGAACTAAACTTCCATAATCCTTAGTTTACTAGTGCTAAGAGCATCCTTAGTTTACTAGTGCTAAGAGTCTAGGTAAGCCTGTCTATTTATGGTTTAAAGGTCAGACTATATACATACATACATATATATATATATATATATTTTTTTTTTTTTTTTCCCTGACAAAAGAAAGGTTTTAAAGTGTTATTCACTTCTGACACTTCCTCTTACAAGTATGTCAGATTGATATCAACATACGTGTCTCATCTATGGATGTGGTTGCAATCCTGTTTTTAGATGCTGATCAATGAAGGTATTGGGTTTCCATCCTGAAACTATATGTGGAACTTGCTTTTTAAAATTAGCTTAGCTTAGCAAAAAAAATAAATAAATAACTCATAACATATGATTTAGTGTTGTTGACCAGTTATTGGATTCTTAACTCTGCATTGTTACATCTGTTGTTGAACTGGTTCTTCAAGCTTTTATTTAAGACTGCCAGCAGGCAACAAGTTTAATGTCACCATTTTTAGATTTCAGAAGATCAAGATCAATATTTTTAGTGTGAAGCATGTTTATTTAGAACCCATTGGGAATTAAGTAAATACAAATATGCTGGAATAACCCACTGAATTCAACTGCTACATCTTGGATCCAGCATTGAAATTGTGGCTGGGTACTTTGAAGATACACTTGTAAGGTTCCTACTGTTTTGAAAAGCAATATTCTAACATTCAGACTATTCAGAATAAAAGAACAGTAGTGGAAGAGTAAGTGAGAAAGACAAATGAATTTCAGGATATTTCATATGATTTGGAATTTGCAAGAAAATCAGCATCAGAAAGGATTATACAGTGAGTATGGAGCATCAGAAAGTTCAATGAATAGTTGTACTTGCATTATGGCGATAGGACTATGTTTTTTTTTTTTTTTTTTTTTTTTTTTTTTTTTTTTGTGGACTTTATTGGATTCTCAGTGTTTCACAAACTGGCAGAGCACTTGAACTAGGGGTGAAAAATTACTTGTGCTCATTTGACAGTGTAGTGAATGATCCTCTTGAAAAATTATGTGATTATAACATAGAGTTTACCACAACATGATAGGTACATGAAGGATGCATTAAGGGGATGGGTCCTAAGGCATCTCCCTCCTTCCCTTGCAGGTAGACATTGGAAGGTCTCATTCACCTGGTGTGCTCTGAGCAAGTGGTGGCTTCTGCAGTGACATGTCACTGGATGGCACCACCTGAAGGCTCAACAAGACCTCCTGCTGGAAAATACTTACAAGTGCTGATTGTTTCCTTTTGACTCTAAGCCACAGTCTTTGTTACTTGCCAAGGGAGGCTCAGGAAGGTGAGGAAATGTTGCTGAGCACCAGAATGCCTGAAGCAACTGGATTCATTACATTAAACCACTGCACATAAACTGGCAAAAAGGAGCTTGGAATGGTGGAGGGAGAGAAATCAAGTGCATGCGAAACCAAGTGTGGTATGGTCATGAGTAAAGAAATAAGCAAGAGAGAAATCTGGGTAGGTTGGGCTGCAGTTCCAGTCCAGCCAAAGAGGCAGGATGGGGACAAAGGCAAGGAGGGTACAGCAGCATTTTGGTACAGCTGATAACATGCAGACAGCTTCAGGGCCTGCCTGTGTACCATACACGCACTGCAATGGTTGCACTGCATTTGAAGCCACCTGGTTCTCTGCTGCACCTTCTTGCCTGGTACAGACAAACCCTAAAAATCCAGCAGCTGTCTCAACATATTAAAAAAAAAAACATGCTTCCTGACTGTTTCCCATCCTCACGAGCTTTGTCTAATGTGCACAGCAGCAGCTAACAACAGAACAGTCAAAGACAGAAATAAAGGCATCGTTTGTAGCATGAAGCCAAGCAATTATTAAAGCTACTTTGGATCATGGTGCTGAGATTCCTGTTAAAAGAGAGTTAAGGGAGTGTTAATGCTGAACCTCTAGGCAAAAAGAGGTTGTTTGACAAAGATATTACCTCTAATACATTGAATAAGCCAAGATTTAATGTCAGAATACTATTGACTGAGATCTTTGGTTAATGGAATGACATATTTTCACTTCCATAATCCTTCCTTCAAGTTTAACAGCAACCACAGAATCGTATTATGGAATTAAAGTTAATTTGTATTTTTCAGATTTAGTATAAAGCCAACAAATTTCTCTGATATCCCTTTGAGCAGGTACAGATTGTATTCTATAGAAGGTGTGTCAGGCTTAAGAAAGTGTTGTGAATTCTGATACTTCTTCATCCTCATGCTGAAAATTTCTCTTTGTGTCTGAGTTATCTGAATCCTTCTTAAACTTATTGCACAGTGAAGGAAAAGCCTTCATCAGACAAAGATTTAAATTCTTCAAAAGGATTCACCCTCTTCAAAGAAACTGTGTGCACAGATATTAACAACTGAGGTGAGGGAGGGTGGATATGGCAGGTGCCACAGCCTGCATTATTACACTGCCTTGCACTATCAGAAATGTATTGAGGTGTCTGTTGTAGACTAAGCACAACAGGTCACTGAGCTATCCAGACCGTTAAACTGTTATCTGGTCCCAAGGATGGGCATACATTTCAGCCACCTGTGCGACATGACTAACCCAGCATTCTGGGTAAGCTGAATATGGACTGTACGGGGTCTTAAACCTCCATCATGTTAATGGCCCAGTCAAGAGTAAAAAAAATAAAAACATTCTCAGTACAGAAGTGAGTTTGAAAGTGATTAGATGTTTTCTGGAGAAGCAGGAAGAAGAAGGCTTTTTCTACCTGTGTAAGTTTGGGAAGATGTTATATTTGTCATCATGATAATGCCAAAGGTGATGATAAGTATCTGAGCTGCAGAAAAAGGATCACAAAACAGACTGTGTTGTAAAATGCAGTTAAGTTAACTTGAGGGCTGTAGTCTGGGACAGTTTTAAAACAACTGAAACTCCTCATGGGCAAATGTATGTATATAGACGGTAATGAAATTCTATGCAATCATGAAGTAAGTTATAAGGTAAACAAAAAAGACGTCTGATTTTTTAAGGCCTATTTTGAAGGCCCAAGTCTGCTGTCACTGATATTAGTTGCAAACTCTCCCTGATCTCATAGAAGAGGAAGAGGAAGAAGCTCTGCTCGTCAGAATAGCTACCCAAATCTTCCACACTCGCGCACATCCTACCCCTTGCCAAACACCGCAGTTGCCATTCAGAGGAGTTTATGCAGATGGGACTTTCCCCCACTGAAATTAATCACAGTTTCTGTGATTAGTGCTGCTATGAGCCTTCCTCCGGCCTGGCAGCTGGCTGTCCTGGACACAATCTGTGCTAGCCTGCCTGCTGCAGCAGGTTTGGTTTTGCCAGCGCTTCCCTGGGGGCAGCCGAGGTTCTGCCTGCAGACGGTCAGACTTTGCTAATGGTGCTGGAGCCTGCCCTGTGTTTGCACTGATCGGAAATTTCCAGGCTGTAGATAGACCTCTATAGGCCTCAAACAGCTGCAGCTCATAACTGTAGCTCCAGTTGTTGCTGGTCTGGCTTGTAGCTGGCAAGGATGAGGATATTAAAATCCCATAAAGATACTATCAAATTAGAAAATACTGTACAGTGTGCTTTTGTTTCTTTTAAGGATGAAGAAACCAGATGAGAGAGGACTTAAGCTCCCTCTGCGCATATATGCGGAGCGGAAAGAAATTACATTTAACTGACCCCTTGATGATAGGACTTGATATTTGGCTATATTTAATCATGTATGGAAAAGACAGTTGCACTTTTCAACAGCTGCTCTTACTCTGAGCTTCAAGGGGCTAAGGAAAAGATTAGGTCTGGGCAGGGATTTACTCCCTCTCTCTCCCTCCCCCACAAAACCTGCATTTTTCATGGCTTTTGGAGTTCCAGAGGGAAAACAAAACAAAACACGTTCTTTACTGCGTTCAAAACTTTACTGCGGTTTCAATAATGTGGTTGCACCATAGGTGGAAGCAGATGGCTGAGAAAGAAAGCAGGCCTTGCAGGTGTGAGAACAAACCCCACTGGCCCATGTTTCCAGCATTGGCGGGGCTCTTCTTCACCCAGCCATTCAGGGAGCATCCTACTACCTTGTGGTCTCCCACTCCAGGCTGGGGAGAGGTACTTTTTTCTGTTTCAGAGGGTTTCAGACAGCTTCCAGGAAGCCAGCTGACTGTAGCATTGTCACTGTTGATAACTGGGAAAGCTTTTAGCAGTCTCAGTGCACAGAGGCCAGGGATGGAGTGGTTAATGGACTGACCTCATAAAAGAGGGTCCTTCCGAGTCACGTCAGGAGCACAGTGCCAGAGTGTTGTGATCTGCTCAAATGTGCCAAAAACAAGGGGGAATGTTCTGGATTTGATAAGTGAAGGGACTCGCTGACTGACCTAAACATCTTGGGAAATAATACCTGATCAGCTTGAGTTTCATTATAGTCCTGATAGCCCACTTCAGAACGTGCTTTACAGATTTAGAAATATAAAATGAAATTTGGTCTATAAATTTTATCAGGATACATTTGATGTTGCTATCACTACTTTAATATAAACAGCAAAACAAAACAAAAAAACCTCTAGATGAAAACTTATCTTGGTCCAGGTTTGGTCCTCTTTCACCTTAGTGAGTGAGCTTCAATATACACTAACTACAGCTGAATTTAACACTGATTAAGATTTAGAACTAGTCTTATGGAGGGAAAAGAGGTAGACTATTGTAATATCTGCTTCTACATTTTGCACATATGTGAAGACATTAATTTTAAATGTCAAGTTTAGGTGTTGTGTGACATGAACCAATATTAATTAAAGTAACATTTTTGGAAAGAAATTGTTGAAAAAGTTAGACATTTAAGCATCCAACTTCATAAAGAAAGACAATTCACACAACAGCTGAAATGCCAATGCAGGGAATGGGGTCAGTTTCCACTTCTTAGGTGCTTGGGTCATACACGTTAATATTAACTGTAATTGTGCGTGGAGAGTATCTCTTTTAATTTTAACCTTCAAAAAGAGCAAAAAGAAGATAGGAGCTCAAATTGTTTTCCCTCAGTAACACTAAGAAGATCTGGTGTTTACAGGAATAGAGTAACCAGCATGCCAGCTGTATTCTTTCTAGGTAAAGGTATAGCATATTTAGGGCCCTGTCCTCACAAATCTGGTGTTTTGCAGGCGTTAAATCTTCATGCCATTAGTTACGTTATTTGAATGTTATTATTTCATGATCAGTAGAAGCACTTGTCTATGCAAGTGGGTTATTCATACAATATCCCTTCTCTGATAACAACTAGGAGTGCTCGCTGTGTAAGGGCACAGGCACAAGCCATTCTGCTCCTTTGAACAATAAACTCTCTGATTTAACTAGTGATATTAGTAATGGATATAAAGCAAATGCAGTCACTTACTTCACATCCATGTGGGTATTCATAAGCAGTGAAATGACTTTATAGGAAAGTGTGATCAAGAACTTTCCAAGTGATATTCACATGAAAATATTTTTGTGCACATCTACATGTACTTGTATACACTCTGGCATTTTTGTCCCAGACTGGATAATTACTTCTGTGATTATTTTTTTATGTAAACCATGACTCAGTCTTCATCCTTTCACAAATGCACTTTCATTTATACTTTCATAACTATAAGACCTTCATAGCTGTAAATAATGTTCAGGGAGATTAAGAATAAAAGAACATAGAAATATCTTTTGACAGCAACACGTAATTCAGTTCTGGTACTGATTATCACAGGAAGTTGAGGCCAAAAGCATGCCGAGACCATTTAGAAAGACTGGATATTAACACAGATAAAAACTAGCCCAAACGTTCATAGTTGGTTGTTGTCAAAATGTCAGAAAAGTGTATGACTTCACATTTCCCAGCATAAAATAATCTCTTTTAAGGGTGGGAGGTGAGGCCTATGTCAAGAAAATGCAGTTTAAAGCCAGCCATGTTTGGTTGCTTCCACATCATCTCCTAGGAAAAAAAGTGTCTGTTCTTATTGGAACAGCTTCCTCTCACTGCCTCTGAAATATGTATCTTTTCCTGTTACTTTTCTTTCAAACACAGAACTTCCTTTCCTGAAGGAGAGACCTTCCCAAAGCAGTAAGGGTTATTGTTATCAGTTTCATCAAATGCACCACCACAGCACATTTTGAAGCATAAATTTGTTTAGGTAACACATTGGAGACTTATTAAGTTTCTATTTACGCAAGACTTACATAAATCAATTACAAAAGTAAATGTTTAGAGCTGAGAAAAAAGGCATTTTACTTTCATTATGGAGAATATTTCTTAAGATCTCCAGAGTTGTGAATGAACTCGAATAGATATAAACACACTATATCCAGATCCAAATATTCATTGCGATCCAGGTAAACTTTGAGGGGGTGGGGATGTCACAAAGGACGGGGCACACATTCATAATACTTCAGTTTAGATCCCAAATTTAGATATCTGATTAGATACATGAACTTGCACTACTCCCACGTCTGTTGGGCACAAACGGAAGCAGGACTGTGCAGGCAGATGTGAGGCCTGGCTAGATGCCTGGCAAGATTTTGGGGTGCTGAGGCCTGGTGGGAGAGCTCTTGCCTGCTGCTCTCTGCCTGCACTGCACACCAGTTTAATTAAATATATTTAAATATCTCCCTGCTTGATTCACACAATAAATAATAGGCTGCCCTTGCTTCTAGTTCCTGGGGTTTTCCAGCTGTAAGCTCAGATGACTTCAGTGGAGTGCATGCACTTGCTTCCTCTTTGCCAACGTTGAATTTTTTAAGGAAGATTCTCAATAACTTTGAAGATCCATTCACTCAAAATTCATCCAAGTTATGTATAAGACATGGAATTATGCAAGTATTTCAGCAAATCACCTTACAGCATCATTTTGCCATGTTGATGAAAGTACCATGAAAAACAGAGACAAAGACAGATACAACTATTTGGCAAATTATTTTTTTCAGTGGTCAAAAGCTTCATTATTTCAGTGAAAAATATGCAACTAGACTTAAAAATTTTAATGGCTGATCTCTTCTGCTATACAAATCTTATTTTACATATTTTTCCTTCCCTCAGTGTCATGCAAAATTATCCTTGCAAGTCAAAGAATGATGGATGTACTTTTCCGGGAACACACAAAAGGCAAAAACACAAAATAGTACTCACAACTCAAGAAGGATTCAAACTAATAATAAAAAACTTTCCAAAATTCCAAGAATTCTGTTAAGCCTTAATCACCTTTTCTAAAACTTCATCTTTGTCACCTACTCTTTCATTTTGCTGCTAGCCCTTTAGATCCAGGAGGTCAGCCTCCAGTGAATAGCAATTCCCTGTGTTTGCAGCACTGCTTTTATTGGAATTCTTACATTTATATATTCACGAATGAGCCTTATTCTTGGTTTTAAAACAGACCCTCTCACTTCTCTATATGGGGCTGAAACAGAATGTGGAGAAAAAAAAAAATCATGCATAGATTTCCAGCAGTATTTTATGGTTTCTGCTCCTGGTTCTGTTCCTGGAAGGCTGTAGTTCTAGCTTCATGCTGCTCACATGATAACCTAAAGCACAACCAAAACATGTATGAAAGCATGGGTAAGTTAAGCATGTCCAGGACTGTGTTATCACAGCACTTGAAAAATGTAGAAGTACCGCTGTCTGAGATGGCCTCTCCCTGGCATTTTTTGTTTTCTAGAAGCAATCACTTAGTGATCTGCTATTGTGTGAGGAAGCAGCATTTCAGAACAGATCATTCTCCAGCCAAGTGCCTTGGGTGTTCACAGAAAGCCTTCAAATCTACCAGCACTGAGGCGACTTCCATTTGTGAGGCAGCATTCTTGTATCAGAACACTTCCCCAGTGGAGGATGGCCAGTGCCACCTGGATCCAACCAAGCTGAGGGTAGCTAGTTGTTTTGCTGATAAACAAGACTTTTGGTTCTTTTCATGGCTGCTGCTGCCCACCTCAGGTATCAACATATGGCCTGGAATTCTTGCTGCTGTGAGAAAGGTTGCAAAACTGCAAGGTCACATCGGTGCCATGTGCTAGGCTCACTAGAAAAAAAAAAACACACACCATGATGTCATTATAAAACAAGACATGACACTAAAATATGAGGCTGTGAAAGCCTGTCATTTGCAAGGCTGTAATATGCACTAATGTGTTGAAAGAGAGAGTAACTTAGATGTTACGGTGATAATGTGCATTTACTGTATTCCTCTGAGCTGGAAAGAGACCACAACTCTTTATTTTGACAAGGGATAATATACATCTTTGAGAGTGACTATGAAAGAGAAAGAAAATTTAGCTTGAAATGTCAAGTAGTCCAGCATGCAATAGAAAGCTGCCAACATCTGCTGAGGTATTATGTTTTCTGGTGTGAAAAATACAGCTCTGTTGTAGCAGCAATCTTTGCCAGGGTCGCATCACTTCAGCAGAAAAACACCACCTAAGGTAGAACATTGTCTGTTTATTTAAAACGAAATTAGGAACCAACAATGTATTATTCATGGTCTTTAGTGTATCCAGAGCGTCTTGTGTGTTTCTTTAACTGCTATAAATACAGAATCAGCTTGCCACACACAGAGCGCTTCATCTGAATCTCGTCAAATGAGTACATTATTTACATTTCATCCCATCTTAAAATGTGCTTCTCTCTTTTGCTCTTCTAAGTGCTGCAGCAATGCCACACTAATGCAAGGGTGGGTTCCCAGCATTGTGGTCCAGATTTTCTCCTGGTTACTGTGGTGTCAGATGGGAATATCTTCCTTCTCATCACAAGTGGCATTGAGACTTTCTGTCTTCAAAATGAAAATCAGGGTCGATTTTATGTATAAAATCAGGATGTCAACCTGATTCAATTAACCAAGCTTCCTTGTTTGTCTTCTGCTCCCCTAACCCCCTCCCCTTTTCTGCATGGGCAGTGACTAAAAGTCATGCATGTAATTATCTGCCAGCTATTTCAATTACGCATAAATAAATTAAGTAATCCTTCTCCCTTTTTATGACTGGAATCTTGTGCTGAGTCTGGCCTCTTCTAGGAGTGTGGAGCATAGATATTATGACCATTTTTAGCTGTGCTCAATAGCTTTTATTCCTTCTCACAGATACACAAAATGCAAAAGACTGTTTGTTTCCATCTCTCTTTATTTTTTTTTTTCAAAGTGTAAACTAAACAACTCCTTTTACATCTCTTGCTGGTTAGCAGCCAATGTAAATGCTTATGCTAGGAGAACAAGCCCATTTCCTGCCGTTAAGGCTTTTTTGTTTATCCTAGGGCTACTCACTGCCACTGCCTGCCCCTGACAGACTATTAACCCCTGTTTCTAGCAGGCATACCAGATGTGGGTTTCTTAAGCAAATTATTGGTTATTTCACCACATGTCGTTTTTGCAGTTAAGTGTTTCCAGCCTCTCAGAACATTCCACAGAAATAACATCACATTTTCCTCCAACCTGTTAATTAGCATAATTATTTATCAGCCTGAAAACCACAGCTTGAGTTCGTTAAGCAGCAGACAGATATGCACTGGACAGTGGCCCAAGAGACTTGAAAAAGTGATGAGAGGACAGAGGCTGTGAAAGCTGACTGAGAGGCTGTGGGAAGGCATGCTGCTTACATTTTCCTCCACCACCTTCTCTGAAGACCCCTCCAACCGGTAAAACACAACCCTTTTTCATGCTGCAGGGAGAGTGGGTTTCAGGGTTACTTCTCTGCCAAGATCTACCAAGCTGTAACACAGGGATCCAGCTCCAGATGCTCACGCCAAACAAGAGCTGATATGAGAAATATGCACCCTTTGCCATTCTTGGCATATAGTCCAGTACTCTCTTTGCATTGGTTTGCTCTTTGTGCACACATCTAATCTTGCTGACCAAAAGCAAGGCTAGGATTGCAACATCTATAAAGCCTGTAGGATGTGATTTCTTCAGCCAACACCTGAGCTAAATGAGTGTCTTTGTCTGGCATTGTGTATGCAAAAACTCTCAGGTCAAAAACAACAGTGCCTTGCAGAACACATTGCAGAGGTTGGTCCAAATTACTCATCAGACACCAGTGGTGGATGAATTAAAAAACTAAGTGATACATTTAAAATGCTCAGGTGACCACATTTTCAACCTATAGGTGCAGATGAAAAGGGTCTCTTTTACCCCTGAGCAGTTTAAGCATCTATTGCCCCGAGCTCCATTCTATTCTAGTGCTAGAAGTGTCTGCACAGGTCCCTGTATAGGGTGTATTGCACTCTACTTTTGAATGATTAGTCATGGTAATTTTCTACCTGAATGTGTCTTTGCAGTGCTTGTAGCTGCAACAAGTCCTAAACTTCTGCCAGCAGCTGTACTGTGGTTTATGTAAAAAAATAATAGTAGCAATGTGGAACAGGGATGGATATGTTTCCAAGTGGTTGCATTTGCACTTATAGGTGCAATGCAACTTCACTTGCAAGCCTATAGACACTGTGATAAGTATGTAAGAATTATAAAGCCATATGAGGCAGTGATCTCTTACATAGCCTGTTTGCTTCAGAAACGCTAAGGGCTCCGCAATGGTTTCATGGATCTCAGGTATTCCAAAAGCTACTGTAAAGTAAATGTCACAGCACATTGTGGCCCAGTTGTCCACACAACACATATTTGTCATTAGTTACTTATTAGACTTCAAAACATAATGCATTACCATTCCCCACTTAATCAACAAACAGACAATAATTCATTTGCTTTAGGGACTGTGGTGCATTAATGGTAGCTGTTAATCAGCACATTCAAAAATCTGTTTTGTTACTTTACCTCAGATGATGGATAATAATCTGGGAAAACTATTGGAGGTTTCAAGTCTTCATGAAATGCGAGGAGCTGTGCTTGCTAGCATTGTATCCACAGTTGTTTTTGCTTTAGTGTGTTACTTCCTGCTATACACTGCAGGCCAGATGGCAACAGACTGACACAAGTCTGAAAAAGCAGGCAAAGAAACACATGGTTCTATGAACTATGAGCACAAGACCTGCTTCTCCAGATGCTCCATGAGATGCTTGATACAGCAAAACATAATGGCAGGCTGACATTTTAAGAGAGCAGCATGGGATGTTCTCTATGTCTTGTGTAAATTGTACCATTAACGAAATGATAGACAACCTTGAAGAAACACATACAGGTCTTCGTACAAGACCTCTGAAAGCTGAGCCCAGACTCATGGAGCAAATGTAGCTATGTACTCCTTCAAATGTCAAGAGAGACCATGTAAAGTGAAAAAACATACTAATCCTAGGATCTATTGGGCTTTAGCAACTGCATTTCTCAGGTATTCACCTGATCCTGCTTTTTTTTTTTTTTTTTTTTTTTTTTTTTTTTATAAGTTTGAGAGTTTTAAAACTGGTTATAACTGTTTACTGACTTCAGCAAGAAGGAGCTATCTGTCAACAGCTAGGAAAGATCATAAATAAGATGTTCACAGAAGCCAGTTTCAAATTATCCAGGTAGTAAAGTCTTCTGTCACTGAGATTAATTTATTCCTCTGTCTTTTAGTCTGAAACCTTTTTTACCCTTACCATGACAAAAAGCATGATTTTCCTTAAACACCTTGTTTGCTACCATTTGTTGTTCACTTACATTTTGTTAACTGTTATGGAAAGGTTAGGGTCTCGGTGAGAATATTTTTATTTAGGGACAGATTGACAACTGCTCTTTTTTTTTTTTTTTTTTTTTTTTTGTAATTTCTAGAATGACACACATGGGCCACATTTTCTCACAGGAAGGAAGAATTATTGATTTAAGCTGAGTGCACATATACCTGCAGAAATGTAAATTTCTTTGTATCAACAGCTAAAGACAATAAAACTTTTAAGAAAAATCACACAAATTTCAAATGAAACTACTTGTGTTTGAAAAAGAATTTTCACTAAATCATGAAAGCTTTGGGGTCTGCTAGATTCCCTTGCCAAAATTCCCCAAACCAAGCAGTGCATGCATACTATGTTCTGCAATTGCATCTGCAGTGACTCGCATGTACCAATGGATATCTGGAGCACAGATGTTATGCAAAATGGTGAAAATACCACACTGGATTGGGGTCTATTCTTTCACATTACTCCCTTGATGATTCCCATTTCCCCTCCTTCCCTGAAACGTAATTTAAAGAGAAAAGAGCTGGTAAGTTTTCCACATTTCTCCTTAGGAATGTGTGGCATTCACTCATGGCTGCACTAAGCAGGACCTTTAATGCTCAGAAGAGTTTTGAATGCAGTCTGGAACACAGTCTCTTCACCATTTTCTCCCAGTTCCAGTTAGGCCACTCCTCCTGCAGAAGTATTTTTTTTTCCTGGTTATTTTTGACTGGATGATTCACCTGCATTAACACTATTGAGGCAAGATCAAGATGGATGTTTTGCTACACCAAAGAGGTAAATTCTCTTTAGTGACACATTCTCTTTAGTGACATTGTTGATAATGGCTCTTCCAAATCAGGATTTCCCCTCCACTTCCTTTTTCTCATTCTATTCCCTCTCTTACTCAAGAGTAGGTAAGGGAGGATGATGTAGCCAATACTGATATGTTTTCCTATAAGTCTGCATCAGGAGTTGCCTTTCCAGAAGCTGCTGGCATCAGGATGGAACATGTTGGATGACATTTTCAGGCTTCAGTTTCATTCACAAAGTCAACAGCTTCCAAAATCAGAAATGAGTCTGAGCACTCTTAGCAGCATGCTCATTGGTGTTATACCCACTTTGGATTCCCGTTGATGGTTTTCCAAATGCAAATATCTTTTCATACTCCCTACTTGCTAGCAAGGTAGCAACAACATCATCTTACACCACTGCGTTATACACTGTCTTCCTGATCAGTCATTACAAGACAGTGTAACGATATCCTGGTGTGATAAACCCACACTGTCAAGACGCTAGATGACAGAGGGCAAAACACACTTCTAAAATCTATACTTTTGAGGAGATGAAGAAGTGTGCTCTGTTGATGCCTTGCTGCCCCCCCCCCCCCCCCCCCCCATGGATTCCCAGTGTCCCCATGGATACACACACCCCGCTCCCCTGAGTCTGTCTTATTACTTGGGCTGTGCTTCAAACCAGCAGTAGCCAGGCTAGTAGAGGCCAGGCCACCTACTCCCCAGGTAGACCAGTGGCCCCAACATCCCAAGCACCCCATGAGGTTCGGCCATCACCTGCCCCCTGCAAGGTCCTGTGTGGGAGTGGGCTGCTCTGGTGGACCAAAGCCCACATGGGATCTGCCTATGAACCACTTCACAAGGAGGTGAAGTTTACCACTTGCTCTCATTTTGGTCATCCCTTCCCACCAAGTGACCTGTAAACTCAATTCATCAGGGCTGACAGCAGAACCTGGGGACATTTTGGCAATTCTTTTTTTCTGTAATCACGTTTTCATATCTGTGTTATTGTATCTTGTATTTTATCTTCAAATGAAAAAGAGTTTTTTTCCAGAGAAAAACCTACAGCCTTGGTATTATTCCTCATCATGGGTACAAAGCTCTCTAGCCTTATGCTCTTTAATATATGTAAATAAAACATTAATCACATTTGTTATTTAAGATTAGTTAAATGAACACTGGCCGCTGGCATTCAGTGTTATGTTTCAGCCAGAGGGGCCCATTAACTTTAATTTTCTTTCCTTTTTTTCCCTCCACAATAATGAAACATTTTGGAAAAATAAATAAATAAAAAAATCCTAAAATCTCTTCTCTAAAATCCTTTAAAACTGGCAGAAAAAAAAAAAAAATAATAGGTACTATGATTCTAAATCCTCTCACACAAATGTCTGCTTGGGATTTTTTTCTTTTTTGGGGGTAGACTTTAGGAATCTGGAAGCCAAAGAAAGTTTAGAATAGTAACTCAGTAGGCTCACAGCCATGTCTTCTCCTGCAGCGTAAGCAGGGAGCGAGGCACACTGGCCCTAACTTGTGTGCCCTGGCTTTTGTCATTTTTGCACTGACCCTCCGAGTTATTTAAATTTTTCCTTGTGTGTGTGTGCGTTTAATTTAATATAGGCCCGCATCTCCGCTGGAATGCCAGGGCCAAGCCTCACCGCAGCAGGCTGTAATGAAAACCACCCGCAGCCTGCTCCCATCGGGGGCTGCTGCCACTGTCCCTGCCCCGATGGGGATCCAGCCCACAGCCCTCGCCTGTCCTTGCTGGGCTCACCACGGGCTGCGCACCACCAGCTGCTTACCACGGGGGTTTGTATCTGGGGGAAAGGCTTCAGAAGCCTGGCCTGCTGCTCATCAGTGGTTTTCAAGGTTGTGTTTGCCTGTGAGGTCTGAAGTCAGGCCTTGCTCCTAATGTTCTTTCTGATTTCTTCCTGCAGCACCTTTCCAGGGGCAGGGAGCGAGCTGGCAAGGCTGGCTGTGCTCACACGCCCTGGATATCAGCATGTGGGAATGCTAATGGTGAGGGAAATCATCTGTTCTTGAGCCCATGGGAGGGACAATTTTAATGTTGCACAACACCTTCCAGGGCATCCAGGAGAGCAGCAATTAAATTGTATGAAATTGTATAAACGTATCTACCCCTGTTTTAAACTTCATATCAACAGGGCCTTACAGAAATAAAGAAAACAGTTACAGTCATGAATTTGATAGTACATTTACTGCTTTTGTGATCATTCAACATTTGCAAATTCTGCACTCTTCAGCAACCATCAGGGTTTATATAAGAACATGAAAACTTTCCTTTTGTGATATGCATTTTAAACTCATCATTTCAGGTATGTGCCAGAATAACTGTGTCAGTCAGGGTAGGGGTAGGTGTGATGTCTGAGAGCAGGCCCTGACTGGCAGCACTTTGCTGGTCAAAGCCCTTAAGGATAGATACACTTATGTCAGCAAATTGATGTTTCTGGCAGAGCTGCTTCTTTACTCAAAATATGCTTTTGCTTCTTCTTTACAAGCACAGTAATTGTCTCTGCATTGGACATGTTGTAGTATACTTCCACCCACACTAGTATTAATCCCTATCGTCATTTTCCATAAAACTACTTCCAGTGTTTGCTGTAAACTTGTGAATACAGCTGCAGTAGTGATAAGTCAGAATAGCAGCTAAGAGTTGGACATTCTCTTCTATAAAGTCATCTGCATTTACCTTATTGTGTTGTGTTATACTGCATTTTCTTTTCTGATCAGAAACAGGAATAATAGCTCAGCCAATATGGAAATAAAACTACACAGTTTGAGAAGAATGGCTCTCATGGCTCTGTACTTAGACGTCTAGGCAAAACTGGAGATGTGCATGGTACATTGCCAAAAAGCATTAGAGTAAAAGTTACCTGAGTAAGCAAAATCTCTGGACCAAAGTCCAGTTGCAATATTTCAATTCAAAGTTAAGGAAAGAGTAAAGTAAAGAGAGCTCCTTAGGACAAATATCAGGATTATTTTGTTATTCTTCAGAAGTGTTGCAAAAATGGCTTCAGTTTGTATCCCTCTTCGGAAGGACTGTGTGACTCAAAAATGCTGTGTTGACATTTCACCTTATCTTGCCCTTGTGACATTATCTATTACTGGTAAAGATTTCAAAATCATGTTTTTATGACTCATGTGAAAAAAAAAAAAACAAAAACAAAAACAAAAACAACAACAACAACAACAACCAACCAACCAACCAAACAAAAAACATTGAGGACCAATACTAAAGATGAGTCACCTTTAAAAGTGGGGAATTTTCCCATCTTTGGTCTAACCTACTTTAGTCAGCAATATTCATGAAAAGTTCATATGCTTATCCCGGAATTCAAAGGAAATCTCATCTGTATTTAACTAGACCTCTTATCCTTCTTCACAACATTTTAGAACCTCTGTTGTTAGCAATATACAAACAATACTGAAAAAAAAAAATTAAAATACAAAATAAGTGAACTGTAGCCTCACTGGCATCACTTTGATTTTGGGGTTGGATCAGGGCTAGTTCTTACTTTCTTTCAAATCAGCTCACTTCTACCAAGGGCTAACAGTAAATATGACTCTATTCCATTCAAAGATACTGTACCAAGATCAGTTTCCCATACAGAGAGGAATTTAGTGGTATTTCCATTTAGAACCATAAGAAAAATATAAGATTGTTGTCCAAAGACTAGAGACATGAGAAACTTCTGCCAGAAAATAAATAAATAAATAAATCACAAGTCTAAACACATCTGAAGTTCAGAAATCTTTTAAAAAATTAGTAGTGTATCTGGGCAAGCCAGAAAAAAAAAAATAAATAAATCAGAACAGATTTTAGGACATGGTAAAAAGTCTGTGTTGATTTTAAGGAGTGGTATAACTCTTAGCTATCTTTCTTGCAGTATGGTAACGTTTTTTAGGATAAGCACATCTGTCATGTTTAATTACATCTTGTTACAAACATAAAACTGGCCAAATTCTGCATCTGGTTTTGCTGGGGTAAATTCAGGGCGAAGCCTGTAAACTCAGTAGAATAGCCTATAAAATCAGCCAAATTGATTAAGATTTGCCTACTGGTAATTCACAGCAGAGGCTGAACACAGTTGGCTCTAATCTATGTAAAGTGACAGTGTGGAAAAATGAGAAACCAAAGTCTCACCAAATCAATGGAATAACTCAGAAAATAATGCCACTGAATCAAAGTCCTCTAAGCAAGCTACTTACTGAAAAATGCTCTGCAGCCTTGCAACAAGACAGACCTAGCATTTTTTCCTTTAATTCTGGCAATAAGCTCAATGTTATGTCATGTTTCTGAGGTAGAAAACCAGGATATTTCTTGAGGTTACTATTTTTTTTCCAGTAGGACTTGTACAGCCTCTGCTTTGTGTATATGCTCTCTCTCTCCCCCCCCCGCCCCCCCCCCGTCCTTTTTTAAATTTTACTTTTTAAAAAAACTTTCATGTATTTTCAGGAAGTGATATCATATGAACATGCTGGTAAAATTAGCCTGAGGCTTTTACTCCATTTATATACAACAAAAGAAATCTTTGTCACTAATTACTTACAAACTTATTATTGGTCCCTTGTAACTGCATAGCCAATGATTACAGCAGAAAAACAATAATTTTATGTAGTTATGACCAAATACCAGCACAACCCTCGTATTATCAATAATCACTGTAATAAAGATGGCTTATTGTTTAGCATTAAAAGGTCCCAGTATATACTTGATGTTTATGTTAACTTGAGCTGTATTTCAGCTTAATATCAGTTCTGGGAATAGTGAGATAATCAAAAATTACGGGCTTTCATATGATACACATATGCCAGAAGGGACTGTCTCTGGTTTTCAGGCTGTCCTATTAGTGTTTTTTAAGTTGTTTTAAGTTGGCCTCTTCAAAAAGGACTCACATTTTAATAAATCTAAAAGCCTAGGCTTTTTTTTTTTTTTTTTTTTTTTTTCCTCTCTGGGGAAATTCAGAAAGATACCAGGCACATACAGCTTCTCATGTTTTTTTTTTGTTTGTTTGTTTGTTTTTTTCTCCTAAGAGTGTACAATGTTTTCTTGTTACAGAACAGTACAAGTCAGGTCACTTTGAAACATATTAGTGTCATATATTAAACAAATAATGTTAGTTAAAAAAAAGAAAAAAAAAAGAAGTTTAGTTGCTTATTGAATTTCAACCCTTACTGGAATGTTTGGATATTAAATTTTATGTTCATGTATGTCTTCTGCAATTTCAGGGCATTTTTTGTAGCAGGTAAACCAAATTTTGATAAAGTCTGCCTCACCTACATTGACGTTTTCTCCAAATCTCCTTGAAAAAATCCAGATTTTCTTTTGGAAAAAGAAAGCAGGTGATTTATTTCACACCTCTCTTGCTTTGCCATGTTGGGACATGACAGGATGTCATCATGGAGCAGTCCCCAGGGTGCTTGGCTATGTGTTGAAGCCTCTCAAGTCTCTGGATGAGCACCACTGCGTGGCAGCCACCTGGGCTCCCAAGCATGAAAGGTGCTGGGAGTTGCGCAGGTCCCAAATGCAGTGCCCACTGAATGCTCACAAGAGGGAGGACAGGCAGATCCTGGGGATGGAGACCTGCCTCTGCAGCCTTAGAGTCTCTCACCCTGAATGCCTATCCGACCACATAAAATGCAACACTGTCTAAAGACTTGGGCATTCCTCATTTGATTAATTTTAATTTTGGCCCTACCACAGTGCTGGTGAAGAGCCATTGTTCTAACTCCATCCCTGCTGGTTCTTTCACTCACAAAGTAGGGGTAATAGTGCACATGTATCAGCTTGAGAAGGAGGCATACTAAGAAGAAGCCCATCATTCCCAATGCCACTGAGGAAAGTATGAAAAAGAAGCAATATTTAATTCAGCCTGTGTTTTGGTACTTCATGCAAGCCATGAGTTCACTTTGTGTGCCTCCCCACATAACTCTCCATGGTGTAGCCTGCAGATAGAAAGACGGGGGGAAATGTTCCTTTTCTGAGGACAGCACTGTTGCTGAGAAAGCTTTCAAAACTAGCAATACTGCCTCAGTAAGGCTTTTCCCCTGTGGCAGATCCACACCAAACAGGGACAGGAGAGATTCATGCCTGGAAGACCAGGGCAGAGGTTGGACCAGGCTGTAGCATTAAAACATTGCTATAACTTTAAGGAGAAGTAACTTCTTTACAGCTGCAGGAGAACTCCATAGCCTGGCTGAGATGGGAACAGTATACATAATTTGCTGAAACCATGCCAGTTCGTTCTTCTCGTCTCCCCATGCTGCCTGGTTTAATAGCATGAACCAATACACATGCAAACAGATAGAGGTTTGCCTGACAAAGCTCATTCAAAGTGCAGTATTCAGGCAGGGATATCATGTCAATCAGAAACATTCAATGGCACTGTCGCGCTATTCTTGCATGCAGTTGGAGGGTTTCAGCACTTTCATTTAGATCCCCTCCAAAACATTCTCAACCCCTAAACGCCACTGCTGCCTTTTATATTAAATAACAGAACCAAGAGCAGGAATGAGGAAAGCATGTAAGCATGTGCTTGCAGTTAATGACACTACACACATGCTGAAAATTAAATGTATACTTTGTGCTTTCCTGGATCCCAGCCAGAGTATTCAGCTCACAGGACGGAGTCACTAATGAGTGTAGTATACAGTTCACAGCACACTGCAGGGATCTTTTCCTCCTCTGCAGTTTTAAAGGAAAAGATTGCAGTCTCCTTTCTGAACACTGGTGTTTTACACAGAAGGAAAGTGTGATCTTTAAAGTGAATTTATGTCATGGCTCTTGAGCTGAGTCACATGTGCACACTTCTGATAATGGCAGAGCATTAACCTACCCTGTTCTTATGAGCACACATAGGTAAAACTAAAAGCCAGTATTGAAAAAGAGCAAACCAGGGTCCAGCTCTGCTTGTCATCACTGTACCATTTTTCAGTGTATCTGTATTTCTTTTGTTTGGTTGTGCGTGTATAATTAAGTACAAATTGCCAGTCACAACAGATGTTGCCCTTTCCTGTGCTCCTCTCATCCCTCATGGGGTTGGGCAATAAAAGTGGAAAGAATTTGCCCACCCTTCCCAGAAACATTACAAGCAATTAATAAGTAAGTGTGGGTATTTCTTGCTTAAAACAGAAACACAGTTCATTTGGAGGTTCCTTCTGGTGGATAAAGAAAATAAGAATTGTTTTGTTTCATTTCTCCTTCGCTCAGAAAAAAATAAGAATACAGCATTCTTGCTTTTCATTTAATTGGCTTTCCATGGATTATTATTTCAATAGATTATGGATTACATGAAGGATGAAAGCCTGAAAATTTGAGAACTTGTGTTTATGAGAAGAGGCCAGCATCTCTTGTGCCCAGTGCTGCTTTGCGTTATTCCTTTGTGTACAGTCATTCACATTTGCTGCAGACTCTGGTCCCAGAGCATAATACATAACAACGGGCCTGGATATCTAATGCTTTTGTGTATGGGGAGAAAACAGCACAGAAGGAAAAGCTATGAGGTTTATTTTACTTTTGGGATCTATCTATTGACTTCAGCTGCATTAACCAGTTCAGCCAAATTCTAACCAAGCAGTGAGAAGGACACACTGATCAGCTGCAGGATTGATGCTGGCCTCAACTTAAGAGTTCAGGCAGCTGTGTGGTGCACAGTAAATACAATACACAAAAGCAATATCAATGGGAAAACAGGAAGGGAGGGAAAGAATGCCTATGATATCTAATTTAAGCAAATACAACTGGACTGTGCCACATACAGTCAATGATCACATCCACTTCTGTCTACAGTGTCTGCATGTGGAAATCACCTCTGAAAACCCCAGTCCCAGAAGTGGAGGAGCAGCCATGATATAGAACAAAACCTTCAGACAGGAAAAAACACAGTGCTGCATTTGGGGCTTAGCAGGCACCACAGGATACCCTCCTCTGTCTTCATTCAACACTAACTCCTTCCAGGAAAAATAACTTAATCTCTTCAGCCCAACTTCCTTCTGCTGTAATGCTAAGAACTTAGAGAATTGATTGTCTCACCAGGTAAGTAAATAAAAATCACAGGTATTGAGACTACTGGCAAGTTTTTAAATGAAAAATGCTCTAAGGATATTTCTATGATCCTAAGAAGCTGTAGAACAGGTGATCTTCCTTTTTTTCTCTTAATCTGATCTAATGGAGTGAGAATCAACATAAATAAAAACAGATGAAACATCTCATTCTGTAGCTGCACTGACAGGCCAATGCACTCTACTTCTGCATCAGAAACAGTGTGGCCTGCAGGATGAGGGATGTGATCGTCCCTTGTATGCAGCACTGGAGAGACTGCACCTTGAGTTCTGTGTTCAGAACTCATCTGTTTTGGGCCCCTCACTATAAGGACAGCAAGGTGCTGGAGTGTGTGCAAAGAACAGCAAAAAAGCTGGTGAAAGGGCTAGAAAACAAGAGTTATGAGAACTGAGGGAAATGGGGTTGTTTAGTCTGGAGAAAATGAGGCTGAGGGGAGATCTTATCACTCTTGACAACTACCTGAAAGGAGGATGCAGCAAGGATGGTATTGGTCTCTTCTCAGGTGACAAGTCATAGGACACAAATAAACTTAGATTGGACATTAGAAAGAATTTCTTCATGGAAAGGTGGTCAAGCACTAGAATGGGCTGCCCAGGGAAGTGGTGGAGTCATCATTTCTAGAGGTATTTAAGGACTTAAGAGATGTGTGGATATTGCAGTAGGGGAGATGATTTGGTGGAGGGACTCAGTAGGTCAGGTGGATGGTTAGACTTATTCTAGTCTTGATCATGAAGGTCCTTTCTAACCTTGATGATTCGATGATTCTGCCTTCTGAATTCTGAATACTTGACATATCTTGCTTCCCTTCTTTCTCTGCCAAATTGCTTTTAAATGTAGTGCTGGAGCTCATTCAAAGGAAAAAAGGAAAAAAAAAAAAAAAAAAAAGCTATGTTGTTTATCTTAAAACTCCATGCTCCAATTCACAGATTTCTTTGTCCTCTGCCTGTGGTATTCTATTATTCTATTTATAGATAAGGACCAGCTTGGGAATCATGACCATCTCCAGTGGCTGGGGACTCTGTCCAGAGCTGGAAATGATCTCACACTGAGTTTGAGGCTGCTGATGTAGGTGTTGTGCACTGAACACTGCACTGAAGTGTCATGCAATGAATGCAGCCTTAGTACTGTCCTCTGTCGGAGGTATGAAAGCATTCTGTCTTCAGAAGATCCACTTATCTTCCAAAAGAACAGAATCACAGAATCACAGAATTGTCTAGGTTGGAAGAGACCTCAAGATCATCGAGTGCAAAAAGGAGGCTCAGCGGTGACCTTATCGCTCTTTATAAGTACATTAAAGGAGGCTGTAGGTCTATTCTCCCACATGCCTGGTGACAGGATGAGGGGGAACAGGCTAAAGTTGTGTCAGGGTTGTCTTAGGTTGGATATTAGGAAGAACTTCTTTACTGAGAGGGTTGTTAGAAATTGGAACGGGCTGCCCAGGGAAGTGGTGGAGTCACCATCCCTGGAGGTCTTTAAAAGACCTTTAGATGTTGAACTTATCAATATGGTTTAGTGGAGGACTTGTTAGTATCTCAGAGAGTAAAAAACATGTCACAATAAAAAACAAAAAAGCAAAACAAAACAAAACAAACAAACAAAAATAACAAGCAGGGTGTATGTATATAATGCAATAGCCAGATGGTGGATGTCATAGTAGAATTAAGTGCCAGCTTCTTAACTTATGGCAGTCTGTCTCTGTAACATCTACACTATGGTTGTACTACAGCTCAGCTACAGTGTGGGTCCTGTTTTGCCCTCCTTCATCTTTATTAGTGGCTCTTGTCTTGTTGTCCACACCCAGTTTCAAAAGGCAAGAAAGGGTTCATATTTTCTTACTTGTCCTTCAACCCTGCATGAGCCCCTGGCTGTTATGTGATATCAGAAAGGAAGCTTTTAATATGTATTTCAAATTTTCCATTAATCTTCTTGTTTTCTTGACTTCTGATGGCAGTCTAGTCCCAAAAGTTGACGTAATTGTGAGGAGGTGGTGCTGTGGTGGTGAAGCAATTGTTGAGAGGGGTCAGACAGAAGTAGAATGTTTCATTCTCTAACCTTCCCCTTGTATATGGCTTTCACAGTGTTTGATTTTTTAATCTTTTTTTTTTTTTTTTTTTTTTTTCCTAGCTTTAAATATTTTAAAATCATAAACAAATAAAGATTAGAAAAGTCAAACAGTCTGAGCCTCCCTCTGTGTTAACATAGTGAATAGCTTCATAATAAAAAAAGTTTATTTCTAAATAAGGCAATGATGAGTTCTTCCCACACAAGCTGGAGTACAAGACGAAAAAGTCATCAATGTTGTTGTCCCTTGTATGTGCTAGTGAACTTTATTACAGTCTATCAGGGCTTTGAGCAACGGACAGTTTCTGAGACACAAGAATAGCTCATCGAAATAATATCATTGTAAGTGCTTGTGTAACTTGGCTTTGTGAAACTGAACCAATACTTTTCCCCATGTCAGGCAGAAGAAGTACATCCTTTCCTTTGAATGTGGGCATGGACAACTTTGTTGATTTGTAAAATGGAATAGTTGGTGTCCTCCGGAAATGTTGCTGCAAAACAGACATAAGCAATCTTCACAACAGACCAGCAATATATGCACTGGTTTTCTTGTCTTCTTTTTCTTGCTCGGTGGGAAAACCTGTGCTTTTGAGGGTTTCATTACTCATCTAGGCAAAGAGCTCAACACTGTCTACATTGCTAAACACTGTAGACGCTAGTAAGATCAGATGTAAAGCACTGGAAGCAGTCCTAAAATATAGGATGCAAATACAGGACCAGACCTACATGCAGTTATTAAACATTGTACCGTCACAGGATGATCTCATTCTTTGCTCATTTGGAGTAATTTAGTCCTTTATTGTCTGATCCTTTTTCTCAGGAGCTTTTGCCATGTGTCTTTTGTCACTGCTCTTTCTGCTTCCTGGGGTCCTTTTCAACACAATCATGTCCAACACAAGCTTACTGTATTAAAATATAATGTCCACTTGGACCAGTTAGAAATACAGATATTTCACAGTGGTTCTTCATGGCCCTTGAAAAGTCTGCAATCCACTTCCATCACTCTGTATCTGATGCATCACTATCTCTGGACATCTCATTGCCATCCCTGACAAATGGGACCTTTTTGCAAGGTTCCTTCAAGGTATTCTGAAGGCCATATTCGTTTTCCTCATGATAAATCACTTATTGTAATGAGTATCAGTTGCTAAATTCAAAAGAAAAATCTTGGCATTCTCCTCTCTGAAGAAACCCAACTGCACACACTGACTGTTACACTGTTCTGAACACCCTCAGTACTTTTCACAAGTGGAACAGGAACATTTTCCATTAACATTAATTTGCAAAGCATTGTTGCTTTGCTTGGATAACACGAGATTTTTTTTATATTATTTTTTTTTATTTTTTTTTTCCCCACAGATGGTCTATGAGGAAAGCAGAATTTCAATCCTTGCAAATGCACAAAGCCACGGGCCCACAGGGGAATGGAGCAGCAGTGTTTGTCACAGCTAAGGGAGACTTTCTGTGGAGATCTCTTGTTTAAACGTTGGCAACACATTATTGATTAGCAGCTGCTTCCCATACTCAAATGGGACATTGTGAGTTTATAGATCATATAAAATGTTTCCTCAGGTGCAAGGACTGCAGTGGTGTGCTTGTGCAGTTATTGTTAAGCAGGGAGTGAAATTAATTCAAATTACTTGTGAATCCCCAGGGAAGCAGGAAAAGGGAAGTACCAATTTCCATGAGGTAGGACACGCTTAGCCAAATTAGGTTCGTGGTTGCACCTTGGACCTTTCATCGGCTCCAGGGTCCCGCAGAGATGGGAACAGAGCCAGGACCTGGCCTGGAGCTGCTGTGCCTCAGCCTATGTCTCGGAGTAAAACCTCGGTGGGTTCTCTTGCTCTTCTCCCCCTGCAAGCTTTCTCCTCTTCTGTTTTAATTTCAGCTAACTTATTTTTGGCCAGCTTGTCGCGGGAACCTATCCAAACTTTTTCCACTGACTTTATTCTCCACACCGGCAATCACAGCTGTCATGACTTCATAACTATGAAACAGTACTGCAGGCGGGGGTAACAGGCCCCGGATTGTATTCGTCTGGCAGGAGATATAACATGGCAAATGCAACCTGTGTAATGACTGACCTCATGCTGTGTTATTGCAGAAAAACACTTTTATCATGAACACAAATCACTTTACCTCTCCCCCCCACCCTTTTTTTTTTTTTTTTTCTTTTCTTTACTCAGAAGGTCAGTATTTTCAACACACTCTAACCACGCCAGAAAAAATGTGTTCACAAATAAAGTCCGTCAGTAAGAGTGGGTTACTCTGACCCCGGTTGAATACCTGTGGTAAAAAGCTGGTCCTCCAAAGGCCATGGCAAAGCTCCCACTGACTTTCTTTGGGCCAAGAGTTCACTCTTTTATTTTCTTGGTACAGAATGTGATGCTGACACTACATTCTGATGAAGGACACATGCAGATCAACTCATATGGCAGTTTTATTGCATTTTTGTCTTTTCAATGGAAACTGTCTGAGAAATAATATGAAGAAATTATGGTCCAATGCATTGCTGTTTTATTTTTTTTTTTTTCTCTCTTCACCCATTTTTTTTGAGGGAACTGCTCCACACAGTTTCCAGCAATTTAGGTTTGCTTCTGAAATAAGGCAAAGGCTGGAATCCTCCAAAATTGTGAGTTTCCAAGGTGGGGTAACAAGGCTTGGGCTGTATTATTCAGCAAGAGTTGGCTTTTTTCTCTTCTGTCTGCAAACGATTTCCGCAACAGTGAAATATTGAATAGTTGTGACATTTAGATTAATGACTAATTATCACAGTGAGGAGTCCGACAATTTACCTCTTTTTGAGGATTTCAGTCTCTGGATGCTTTAACAGACATCAAGGTATTGTTTTCTACTTTGTGTCTATTTAGAAGAAGTATCTGCTCAGTCACACAGGTTAGCAGTTTCTAACACAGAAAACTCATGCTCTGCAGCACATTTCAAGGCACTCAGGTATGTTTCTTCTTTCATCTGTTTCTTCCAGTTTGCCAGCCTTATTTAAGCAATCATTTATATCTAATTTCAGCTTTCCACTGCTAACCTGCCAATGAATGTGGCTGAACACACTTGCAACTCCCCCCCCCCCAAAAAAAAACAACACAAAAACACCACCAAGTCTGGCTCTATAAAATAAGGCAGGTAACAGCACCAGCATTCACTGAGGCAGAACCTTTCCGTGGTCCATATCCCATCTTATGCTCTATGCTGCTGGCCATGCTGCAGCATTATGTGTTCTCGTGAATATTTGAGGGATTTTGGCATATGTATATATATGTATACATTTATACATATAAGTTTTATACACATACATGACATGACATGACTTTTCTTCTCACCCCACATTGCACACACACAAAAAAATATTATAAAAATTATATCCACATAATAATACATTGTCAGGGACATAGGATCAAAAAGCATGTTTGGTCCCGTGCCTTAACTACTTGCTGTTGTTTTGGCAGTCACATTTTGCTGGAAAGATTTCTCAATGTTTTTGCATCAAGGTGACAAGTACAATGTCAGCTAGATTTTGCTCTGTTGCAGGTCTCCCTTGTCTGTTAGTAGATTGCATCTGTGCAACCAGGAGAGTTTTCTAGGGCTTGCAAATTTTTAATTAATATGCAAATAATGCAGCTGCAATGGAAAACTATATTCTGTATGTTCTCTGTTCTCTATTCTTCCACAGGGGAAGCTGGCCAGAGCAAAGCCTGTTTTCCTCTATGCAAAACATGACCAAAATATGCTGCATTTCTGTAATTATTGTTGTTTTCAGTTCAGAGTAGAAAGGAGCATGAACCGAGACTGAAACTAATTATTTGTAATCTACTTACAAACTCATGGATGTAATCTATGGTCAAAGTCATGCCAAGCACTAACTGCAAAAGGGTCAGCAGGATTCCACCCACAGTAATTAGCTGTAGCTTCTCAAGGGTCAAAGTTAAGGCTGAAATGTGCCTCATTTGCTGATGGGCTACAGCTCTGAACTATACAAGGATGAAGAGTTTTCAAACAATTAAAGTGAATGCATCTCCCAAAAGTCTGTGTTTTTGCTTTCTCATTTGTACAACTGTAGGTAGCCAACTAAAAACCTCCACTTTTACTACTGCAGTGACACAAGGGAACATCTGTGGACAAAAGTCTTTTAAATATTTCTTTTTTTTATATTTATTTTAGATTACAGCTCCCTTGACTGAGAAAAACATTTTGCAGCTATAGCATGTTGATTGTACAGTTGCTGAAGAACCCACATAACAGCAGGGGTGAGGTTTTACAGGCTCCACAATAATGTCCAAGCTATTAAACATCAAGCAGCAGCATTTTTTTGGCCTAACCTGAGAGCTCTCCAGGGAGAAGCCATAAAATATAGCCTTGTACAAGATGTCACCCACAGGGGCCACACTGAATTTGTGGATTAAACTTTAAGTGATTAACACTGATGTTTAATATCTGCTAACAGTGTTAGTGCAGATGTAACCAGTGTAAGAAAATGCGGTCAGTGCCTTTGTTACAAACATGGAGTGAATCAGTCTGAAAGGAAAATACTTCTGAAGTCAGACCCAAGGTCATTTACCAATAGCGAAAATAAATAGTCCCAGGTTTGTGTGTTCAATAAGTGCTTATTTAACAAAAGCGAACACAGAGCGCCATGGAAAATCCCGTGCTAGACAGGAGCTAGACAAAGGTGAAGTGCAAAGAGCAATAGGAGACTTGAGAACTGACCACGGTGCTTTGGTTAAGCTCATAGCTGGGAAATCCAGTCACTAGTGCAGAAAACAAAAATAAACACAAACAAACAAATAAATGAAAAACAACAGAAGAGTGAAAGAATGGATGAATAGAGCCACTTTATCTTCGATTTAGAAATTGCTCAGCTGGGGCCTGCAAACAAGCTCTTTAGCCAAATAGCAGACTATCCATGAATACAGTCTTGGGGAAGGAAAGAGTAAGTGCAGTTTGACACATGCACATGCAGGACAGGATACCCACATGTTTTGCATATGAAGAACAGTTTGAGACTCCTCCTTTCAATTGAGCTTTGATACTGTACAATATGTTCTGGATTCAAGGTCATGTATACTTTCTTTAAATACACACTGAATCTATGTGGAAGGTTTTATTTTTATTAAGTTAGGGAGCATTGGTTGCTGAAAGAGAGTTTTCTGTTACCAGCCCTGTTCTCAGTTAACCATTCTAGAGAACAAAAATACTAGATTAACAGCCTTGCAAATAGCAAGCCTTGACTTAACCATTGCCTGTGCACTATTTCAAGTATGCAACATTTCAGGCTTCTGCATATCTTCCAACTAACTGACCTCCTTCCTTCCTGTAGACTGCTATGTGTTTAAAGAAATATTGTCTGACAACCATATCCACAGCACTGGTGCCTGTAGCTACTGGTTTTGGGCTTGGAAACATATAGAGCAAGCAGCCATATATCTCCACCTGTGCATGCACATAAGCAGCATAGACTGCAGGCATCTGCTACTGATGCTTTTACTCTGATACCAAACAGATAAAGCCTGGAGATCCGTTATTTTAGGAGATGCAGGTTTTATCAGTGAATCTCCCTCAGTCCCACTACAGAGATGGCAATGAATAATCTAGGAAGAAGATATAACCTTGTGTCACCTACTTCACACCTAGACTCTTGATGTCATTTCCTATTGGTAATACTACCAAGGCTGAGAGTCTTATCATAATTTACAGTGAGCTTTACTCCCAGGAAACCCCATTTGTTCAAGTATTTAAAGAAAGAAACATGAGGCAGAAAATATAGAGCAGAAAAAAAAGTAGAATTGAAACAGTCTTCTTGTCCCATTATATCGTCTGTGAGCCTTCTGTACCAGTTTTAGTGTTGCTTGGGGTTTTGAGCATGTATGTGTGTGCTGTGTCACTCATTTTTCTTGTAGGAAGCAGATATACAGTTATACATTGGGGTGGGGGTGTTGGGGAGGGAAGAGGAGAGTGATTTATTGTACAACCAGTTTTGTCAGGCATTTCCTTTCTATGCTTTAACTCAAATAATAGTAAAACTGTTTGAATGTGAAAAAAATTACAAAATGATTACAGTCACCCTGTCTGAGAAAGTAAACAGGGGATAGAGCTAACACATAATTTTAAGGTTATGGAGTAGAATTAAGGAAAAATCATATATACAGTCCAGAAGTCCTGAAGAATTAATTTCCAGCTTCATCTACCAGACAACCCTCCCTAAATTTATTCCCATCTGGGTAGCCATGCTATTGCTAATACATGGCTGACTTTCATGTCATTCCATTCTATTCACTATGGCTCTATAATGCAGCATTTCTATAGGAAATCATCCAATGGGGCATTTCCATGCCATCTTCTTGCTCCATTATATGTAATGTTGGAACCTGGATCACCAAAGATTGTGGACATGAGAGATATTGACCGCCTAGAATAACAGCCTAGCAGACACATTGCATTCACAGCAAAAGAAAAAGAAGTTTACTCTTTTAGCAAACAGCAGTAAGGACCCTGTTCTGACTTTGAATGGGGAAAAAGTCTTTCATTTGTGTATTTTAAAATTCTTTGTATATTAAGTACCAGTGTCCTTCGTCTCAGTTTGCATAGCAGAGGGTTGAAGAAATTAGATGTGCAAAAACATCTTCCTCACATGCCCAGCCTTCTAACTATTCCTAAAACTCATTCTCATCTACCTTGTCTGCAATCTATGTTTCATTTCAGCCTTCTACACTTAATATATATTCTTTATGAAGTCAAAAAACAGACATCACCAACCTCCAGTTTATTTCCTCCTCCTAATGTACCAGTTGATTACTAGTAGTTAAAATCTCCCATTACTGCCACTTGGCCTCTTTAACTTCTCTTTTCTTCATCATTATTATTTGTACAGTCATTTCACAGAAGATAAATCACAAATTAGTAATGCCACGGTACTGATAGCTCAGTGTACTTTCCTGGATCTTCAGTATGAGAAAACAGATATGTGCCTGTAGGTCTGTCTCTGCAATCTTTTTGCTGCCTTTTAGTGAGCAGCCTTGTTAGCTTGGGAGCCGAGCAGCAGCAGCAAGTCATTCAAAAACCTTACTAGAAGTATTACTTATTTTTTATTTATTTTTTAATATTACTTTATACTTACAGGCGTGAAGCTTTTCAGGTATGAAAGGTATGAAGGAACCATATTTTTAATGTGCTTTCATGTATTTAGTTACATTTTATTACATTTAAAGGTTATGTAATGTGTGTGTAGTATAACTGTGAGCCCTGCAAGTACAAGCAGGGCTTGTGTTTTATGGGTTTACCACTACTTACAGTTGGAGGCCTATTTACAAAGAATGTTATGCACCTTTGACTTCTCTGCTTTGTTATAAGTATTACTGTTGTCCTCATGCACCTGAAGGATGTGTTAGTATATCTGTTCTACTAAGAACAGTCCCTAAGAATTGTACGTTTTATTTTGAATAAATATGAGACAATTGATGTGCCCCAGAAGATTCTCCTGTGGTTCTACAAACTCAAAAAAATGAAAAAGTTAAAAAAAAAAAAATTAAAAAAATCCATCCTTTTTTCGTCTGAAAAGGAAAACAAAGACAGCTCTTTGTACATGTATTTTCCCGTGAAAATGCCCCAGTAGAATTTGTGGTAGCAGCTGCAAAGTTTGGTGCATAATATAGAGAAAATTAATTAAAGCAAAACAAAATGTCTGATTATTTTAAAGATGGTTATGGATAAATGGAAAATAAATCAAGATTTTTGTTTTCTACAAGGCATTTTAAAAGAGTTTAAATCAGAAGGCCGTGTCTTCTGGTTCAGTCAGACCTACACGCACATTATGAGCATCCAGGGGTAAGTACAATGGTTCAACAGACAAAGCTAAGCTTATTCCTAGTAAGAGACCTTTAAAATGGATAAATCTTTGGATAAAACTTCCTTGAAGAAAGAGAGCTTTATAAAGTGCCTACAACTATGACACATGACCTTAGACGATTTATCTTATTTTCAGTACAAATCAGCCAAATATCGTATTTTGTAAACTAGCACAGAGCTATTTCAGGTCATCATCTTCTTTAAGGAGCGCTCCGTGAATTGAGTTAAAGAAATTACAGTTATATTTCCCCCAAAAGGAAAGATGACTCTGTTTCCCCCAAAGGAAACAGTGAGCATTTCCATCCATGCAAAAGACTATTTGAGGGAAAGGTGCTTCATTTTCATCTTTAAATATGCACAGGAAAATGCTGAAGGGAAGCAAGCTAAATGTATCCTTGAGAAAATATAGTGTTCAAGGGGCTTACAGCAGTGATGAAACTGATTGCTGAAGTAGTTAATTGGGGAATGCAACGGCCCCAAATAAATGCATTTAAGTTGGAAAAAATACAGTAAAATAAATTCTTTTCCGACTCAAGTGTTTAGAACTGTGATTGTGATAAATGAGATGTCAGAGGACTAACAAACTCCTCAAGCAGCCATGTGGCAATGAAATAGACACACTGTCTACTATGGTAAAGTTTAAAGCAGTTTTAAAATCCTTGAGAGTGTTTTATGGATTTTATGGCTTGGGTCTGTGATAGCTGATACTCTGACAGTTGACATGAATTGGATAGGGCACATATACAAAGAACTGCAAGTGTAAAAGGTGACAAAGAGTCTGAGGTCTGTTGCCTTTCAATGAGCTTCAGCCTCCTAAGTCACTGTGAACAGGGGACCCTTGAAAATGCTCCCCAGTGGCTCAGTTCCCACTTTGTCTGCCTTGTCAGGGTAGACCGTAAACCCCTTGGGACCAGGACTGTATCTTGTTATGTATAACATCACACACAACGAAGTTCTGGATTCCAGGTCCTCTAAGTGTGGCAGCAACATAAATAATTTGAAAAGCAATACTTCTATGATACTTGATACATAAATGAACGGGCATCACTAGAAAGAAAGAAATGCATCAAAATATCGATTGGAATTGCTGGAGGACCGTTGGATTACAATTTAATTATAATGAGAAACTCCATGCTTTCAGGAATTTCTAGGTGAAGGGCAAGGATTTACACCACAAATTAACCTGCATTTCATTAACATGATTTCTTCCCCCATATACCATAACAAATTGGGAATACTTCAGGAAAAGGAATTATACCAAAGTTAGGATAAGTAGGCCAAGGAGCAACTCCTGAGCCCTTAATTTCATACAGTATCACCAAGGATAATGTGTAAAAAAATCCATGAATAAACAGAACTGTGTGTTCTGCCAAGTAGCATTTTCTGGTGTTTGTAACGTATAGCTCTGAGCTGTAATACAAGAGGACAGCTTCCCAGCAGCATTTTAAAGCTGTCAGCAAAGTAGCTAGTCTTCACATTTCTCTTCATTTTGTTTTGTTTTAAATTCTCATTTGTTATGCCATTTGGCTTTTCCTTTCTGTCCCACCAACTTTCAGGGGATCCAGACCTATATATTATCAAGGTGTTGCTCCCAGCAAGACACTGAGGTTCCCTGCGTGTACACAGCTGCTTTCTGTGCTGCAAGAGTCACTGAGCAAGTTCAAAGTCCAATGTTTTCACTTTGTGAGGGGTTTGGTAGGTATTACAGGATTATCGGTTTGACAACGTTCGACAGGGTTATGTACATGACTGGAGTACTCACCCAGAGGAACCCAGACATATGTAAAGGCTTCCCTATGCATATGGGCTTGCTCTAACGCAGCCATGACTAGTCTAGACTTAATTTCTTATATCACACCAACCTTACAGAGCAGAAAAAAACAATCAAACCACAACATCTTTGCAGAGAAAGCAAGCAGGCCTATTACCACCCTGTGGAAAGTACACAGTGTTCCTGGGATGGGCTAGTACAAAAATAATTTAGGGAAAATGTGATGGTTTTGAAAGGATCCTAATTATATTGTCTTCAGATATGCAATTCTTTCCTGACTTTCGATAGGTTGTAATGCAAGGGCCTGGAAAGATGCAAAAGACAAGTCCAGGTTCCAAAAATGTCCGTGGTTTTAGCCCCACAGAGCCTCTGTGAATACTAAAAGTGGGTTGAGGACACTATGTGTGCTCGCTCTCTTTTTACTCTATAAACTTTTCTTTGGGGAGGCAGAAGATACTATCATGGCATCACAGAACGGTTTGGGTTGAAAGCAACCTTAAAAGTCATCTAATTGCTACCCCCCTGCCATGGACAAGGACAATTTCCACTAGACCAGGTTGGTCAAAGCCCTGTGCAGCCTGGCCTTGAACACCTCCAGGGATGGGGCATCCACAGCTTCTCTGGGCAACCTGTTCCCATGCCTCACCATCCTCTGAGTAAAGAATTTATTCCAAATATCTAATCTAAACCTACCAGTTTTTAGTTTAAAGCCATTACTCCTTGTCCTATCAATCAATGCCCTGAAAAAGAGTCCCTCCCCAGCTTTCCTGTAGGTCCCCTTTAGGTAATGGAAGGGTGCAATGAGGTCTCCCCAGAGCCTTCTTTTCTCCAGGCTGAACAACCCCAGCTCTCAGCCTGTCTTCATAGAAGAGGTGTTCCAAACCTTTGATCACCTTCATGGTGCTCCTCTGGACCTTCACTAACAGTCCTCCACTAACAAGTCTTTCTTATGCTGAGGGCCCCAGAGCTGAATATCATCCTCCAATTTAGAGAAACAGATTATCATGCAGGACAGTGTAAAATGCCTTGCACAAGTCCAGATAGATAACACTAGTTTCTCTTCCCCTACCCCATTTTAATGGTTACTACTATTGCAGGGACATGCAGTAATACAAAATAAATAAACAAATAACTTAAACAAATAACTCAAAAAAATAACTTGCTGGATACTACACAAATGTCTCTAAATCAGAGAGACATGGATAGAACAGATGGACCTCTTGGTGGGTAAGGAATTGGCTGTACGGTCTCACTTAAAGAGTTGCAGGCAATACCTCAATGTCCAGGTGAATATCAGTAATGAGTCATGTTCCTCAAAGGTCAGTATTGAGACCAGCACTATTTAACGTCATTGTTAGTGATGTGGACAGTGAAATTCAGTGAAACCTCCTAAAGTCTGCTGATGACACCAAGATGTGTGGTGCAATCAACACACTGAAGGGAAGGGATATCATCCCAAGGGACCTGGACAGGTTCAAGAGGTGGGCCTGTGAGAATCATGAAGTTGAACAAGGCCAAGTGCAAGGTCTTGCACCTTGGACAGGCTAATCCCAAGCACAAATACAGGCTGGGAGGAGAATGGATTGAGAGCAGCCCTGAGGAGAAGGACCTGGGGGTGTTGGTTGATGAGAAGCTCAACATGAGCCACCAATGTGCACTTGCAGCCCAGAAAGCCAACCACATCCTGGGCTGCATCAAAAGAAGCATGGCCACCAGGTAGAGGGAGGTGATTCCCCACCCCTCCTGTGCCCTTGTGGAGCATGGTGTTCAGCTCTGGGGCCCCCAACACTAAAAGGACATGGACATATTAGAAAAAGTACAGTGGAGGGCCTGGAGCACTTCTCCTATGAAGAGAGGCTGAGGGAATTGAAGTTGTTGAGCCCTGGCTAAGGGAAGGCTCCGAGGAGACCTAATTGCAGCCTTCTGGAACCTAAAGGGGGCCTGCAAGAAAACTGGAGAGGGACTCCTTATCAGGGAAGGTGGAGATAGGACAAGGGGTAATGGCTTTAAATTAGAAAAAGGATAGATGTATATTAGATATTCAGAAGAAATTCTTTACTCAAAGGCTGATGAGGCACTGGAACAGGTTGCCCAGAGAAGCTGTGGTTGCCCCATCCCTGGAGGTGTTCAAGGCCAGGCTGGATGGAGCTTTGGGAAACCTGGTCTAGTGGGAGGTGTCCCTGCCTGCGGCAGTGGTGTTGGAACTGGGTGATCCTTAGTGTCCCTTTCAATCCAAACCATTCTGTAAATCTATGAAATAAGCAGATTGATTTGCAACTCTCTCTTCATCCACTTATGCTGAACTGAGATCATGGGGAGGACAGGAGAAGGAAGTTGGCATTAGGAAAAGAAGAGCACCTATAGTTAGGTCATCCATAGGCATCTTCACTCTTTTGTGTCCCAGCATATTGAGAATCATGTGAAATGAACATTTGGCAGCAAAGCCCATAGTTGCTGGGCTTTATATATGATACTTGCATTGCCAGCCTGATCTGTTACTATCTGTGGGACCTGGTGAGTTACATAGAGTTAAGGAAGATCATATCCTGCTGAGCACCAGCACTGCTTTGTCTGGGGCACTGTTGCAAACACAGGGCTGCCCTCCCTCCAGCCCAGTAACTAATCTCAGAGATAGACACAGACATGGAGAGAGCAGCCAAGCTTTGCAGAAGGAACTGTTCATCATTTCACCCCGGGCCGCACAAACTGAGCAGAAGCTGGCTTTACAGGATCAGTGATTGCTGGATACATGAAATTCCTACTGAACTAATTCACACCTTAATAAAAGGCAGTGTAATTCGTATGCTGTGGTCTATAGCATGAGAGCTATATCATATTGTACCCATGGATACAAAGCAACTGGTTCCTCTCCAAGGCTGGTGTCTTGGGTTGCTCTAAAACGGCCTGATCAGGAATGCTGGTGTGGTAATGCAGGGATATAATAGGTCCTCTGTGAGGCAGCCCTCAAATATTTCTCTTAAAAGTTCATCTCACCATGGTAATAATCACCTAATAATCTTAACACATGCTACTTTGAGAATGTAGAGTATGTTTTATGATATTTGCTTCAGCAGACACCTTCCTTAATGGAGCTATTTTGTGACCAGACATCCAAAAGAAAAAGAAACTCTTATCCACAACTATAGGGTACATAACTTCCTAATGTAACGTTTTTGTTTTCATTTAAAACTGCCCTAAGTAGGAGAAAGGTTACATGAATAAGTAGGAAAGAGGTGGCTCAGTGGGAAAGTTGGAATAGTTTTGATGTCTAAGTTATTTTCCATGTCTAGATTCTTTTCCACAATATCATTTTGATTTTTTTTTCCAAGAGCATGTTAAAAGAACGACAATTTTGTGGTCAGAGTATAAAATCATGAACAAATTCTCAATGGGAATCTGTGGATAGACTGTAAGTTGGGAAAGAATCATTTATATCCCTGTACAAACAGGTGTAATCCCCAAAGGCTCTTTGCACTTAGCCATACTGTTTGGTATTCAATTACATTTAATGCAGTATACAGCCTGCACAAATGTATTTATATAGTGAGTTCATACATGTAGAGACCATACTATATAGTTCACTACTATATAGTACACAATGGATTGTGTAGTATCTGCCTACTTCAGAGACCTCTGTGGGTATTTATTTGAGTGTAGGCTAACTGAGCACAGACATGCCATGGGTATTTAGAGCTCATAGACTTGGTTTACCCTTAATGGCCTAAAAATAACAAGCCAAGTTCATGTGGGAATCAAAGGATGCCTACAGTGGGTGTAGCTCTACCTTTTGATTCCTAACATTATATAAATTATATAACATTTTAAACTCTGCAACATACCAGTCCTCACAAATTCACATCACTCACAAATCCCACCTGCCTCCCTGAACTAACCCTATTCACTGTTTAAAGAAACAAATTAATCGCAGATAATAATCTCATTAATAATAGGGAAGAACAACAACATACTGAGCAGCTCCCATCTTTTCTTCCTAACCCGGAGCAGGCAGTGGATAACTGTCCCTGCCACGCTGTTGACACCAACAGCCACCTGCTGCTCCCTTGAATAAAAACCCCACGTGAGCAGACCTGGATCCACATTGCACAGCTGCTCCTCTCATTTCCTTGTAGCACCTCCACCACCCCTGCTGCACTCTGGATCCTGCCCGTTGCATATACATCACTGCCCTGTTGCTGACATGAGTATTTTCCTGTCTATGGTTAGCAACCTTCTCATGGCTACTCTGCCTCCTCCTCCAGCTTCCACTCACTCCTCAACATGGATGTTCCTGCCTTGTGACTGTATGAACACCACTCAAGCCCCTTGTTGGTCCTTGCTGGTATGCTTAGAGGTGCTTGGGGAAACCGTAGCTGGTGCCAGTTTCCCTGTGCTTGAGCTCAGATCTCAGCACGGGACAGTCTCTCTTCTCATTCGGTGAAAGGGGAACAAACTTCTGGTTTGGGCACCATCCACTGAAGAAATGCTGATAAATTTCCATGGTCAAATGTAAGACCACGTGGCCACCAGAAAAGCTCTGGTTTCTTGGTGTTTGGGGAAAGTAATGGAGTGAGTAATGCAGTGACCTTATCAGATCACCTGGCTTCTAGGAAATGTCACAGGTTATCTGGGTACTTCCAGATTTCTGAATCAGGTGACAGAAAAGTAAAATGACAAACTACAGCATTACATACATATTTTCTGAAGTAATACTCTCTCTGAATTAGCCCTCACTGCTCCATGGTTTCTTGCATTTATGTGTACTTTCCAAACAAACAAACAAACAACAACAACAAACAAACAAGCAAACAAAACTCTGTAGAGTTTTTTATTACTTTCTGCTGTTTATGTTTTTTGAATCACTACATTTGTCTTCCCTCTGAGACTATTCTGATGCAAATACAACATTGAGATCTGGATTGCCACTTGTTCCACCTGGGATTTCATTAGCTTATTAAATTGAACATAATTAAAACATAGTTGTGAAGAATAGGCATATTATATCACTGCAGTTGTGTTCCAGTTGCAAATATTTTACAAATGTCCTCTCCTGTATGTGGAAACTTGAAGGTAAAGATGAATGGTCTCTAGCAAGACAAAATGCTAGTAGGTTCCTCAGAGAAAATTACTGCCTGAGCCCTGCTGTGAAAAACCATTTGGTTGCTAGAAGTAGTCAGGATGTTGTCATTAAGATTGCTGTTGTTTGAGATGAAATGATTCGCCATTCTTTGGTAAATAAAAGGGCTCTGTATCCCTCTGATTCATTGTGAAAGTGTCCTCTACAGCCCAGGAATGTACATGTTTTGAGGTTGAAAATCCTCTTCTAAATCCTACTTATCCAATGACTGCACAAAAACTTCCTGTACACCACAAAAAATGAAAATAACAAATATATATACTGACTTTAGACTAAATTTGGCTGCCCTCTTATGTGTGGACAGCAGTCCAGTTCCTAAGGAATCCCACTCACTGGCATGAAGATGTTGCCAAAACAGATAGTACCCCTGGTTTTAGGCCTTTATAGCAGAGTTAATTCAAGGAACACTCACCTGGGATGGGCAGCACAGCAGCACCAACTTCTGGCTGCAAATCTTCATGTGGAAGCTCCCAGGGCTCATCTGAACTCTAAAGCAGATCAATTAAACAACAACAATAACAACAAAATCATTATAAATCTACATATGCACTGAGATATGGAGGTTTATGGATATTTCATCAAAGCTTTAGGTCATAGTTCCCTCTGACTTTAGTGTCTTTTAGCTGCTTTTACTGTGCCAACTTGCTGTGGCTGGTGGCAGTGCTGCTCCTGTGGCTGCCTGCGCTGAGCGCTGTGGGTGGAGGTAGCAACACCTTGTGGTGTGTATGTTATGGATGTATGCATGCAAAAATAACACTTTTCTGCAGAGCTGAACCCAAGTGACTGCTGTGCACCACATGTAACATCATTCTTGGGAACAATTCCGCTAACTTGGTTTGAATAATACAAGAAACTGCAAACGACTTTGGAAACTGCTGATACCATTCTTCCCCCTCATCCCTCTCTCCAAGTTGTCATATGATGGCAGAGAAACTCTAAAAATCCCTTATGATCACAGTTACTGCATTTTATTGCTTTTCAGTTCCAGTTGTTTGGTGGAAATAAGAGAAATAGAAATTGATTCAAAAACCAGAACTAATTTGAGAACTTTTTTTTTTTTTTTTTTTTTTTCCTGAGGTTTTCATGTTTTGTGTAATTGCATGTGTTCTGGAATTTAATACTGAGTTGTTGTGATTGCACAGACAGCCCAGCACAGATGGGTTTGGGCTCTTTGCACATTATGCCTATGCATTTGTATCTGCAGGCCACTGTAATTTGCTTCTCAAAAAAAGTATGGAAACAAAATCTCACAATATTTAGAGCCAAATTTTTGTAAACTCCTTTGCAAGTGGTTTTGATCTGGCTTCCACAATTGCACTCCCCATTTTGTTTGTCCACAAGTTTATGTGCAAACAGTGAGTTTTTTTGGTTTGTTTTGTTTTTCTCTCTGTGGTCTCAGATGTATGCATGATAGCTGCATCAGCACGTACTCACATGATCAAATAAAGGTGATGTTTCCCCACTTAATTCCAGCACAAATGCAATCTGGAGGTAAAAATCAAAGACTTGTTTGAAAAATCACATGATTATGTCTTTCCCGCAAAATGCCATTGTTATAAAAGTGACAGCATGTTTTAAGAGCACTTATGTTTAGCGTACACTGATTACAATGCCCTTTATGAAAAACAGTTGACATGGCCATACATGTTACCAGCTATAATATGCATAAATAAAATCTGAAGCAGATTAGGATAACATCATTATATGCATCTTCAAGATTTTTCTCCACTCATTAAATCTACCCTAGTCCTTCACACCATGAAAGTCCATCTTAAGATCCTGAGAGAGGCTTAAGCAACATGTATGTTCTCTGCATGAGAGAACTGCTCTGTTAGGAAACAGTAATAACTGTGCTCAAGAGTACACTGTTCTGAAATAATGTGATTAGTTAAAAAATTTCAATGGGATATCAAAAAGGTGAAGTGGAAAGAAAGAAGCGTTTGCTTAAACAGTATAAAAAGAGAATTTGAGACCAGATTTCTCAAGACTTGCAGTCTCTCAGGCTGCTCTAATTTGAGAGGGGAATGAGAAATGAAAATTAATATTTCACTTGAGAAAAGAGTGCAAAAGATGTCCTTAAATGAACCATTTAAAAGGCTTTCTTTCAATTACCCTTGGACTGAAAACTAATCTCAGAAACTGTTTTCCTTACATTCAGTAATTAAAGCCAAGTTCTTGTTCTTTTGCGAGAGCTACATCTCCAAGTGAAATGTCAGGCCTTTTCCAGAGACATCTGTGGGGGTGATCTTTGAAATATTATAAAATTTTTACTTTTCCTTCCTTAGCTTCTTGTGTGGTAAGCAACACTGATGTCTCTGACTCCCATTATGGAGAAGATCCAAGAACATCCATGTATCAACTTGGCATATTTTCAAGAATTTCTTTTTTTTTTTTTTTTTTTTTTTTGATCTACTGTGGGACCTAGGTTCCCTTGGAAAAAAAAAAAAAAAAAAGCCATGCTGTTCGGAATCCAGTGTTTGGTAGTCTGATGCTGGAGAATTATATATTCTAGTTCAAGAAAATTTCTGATGGATGAGAACAGTAAAGAGAGAAAGGGAGTATCCATGAAAGCCACATGGACATGTGCATCCTTCCAAATATAATTCCTTTCCAAACTAAGCAAGGATTAACTAAAGATGTTTTGGAACCACAAAATGTTATTTTTAAAAGGTAGCTAGTGATTGAGATAGATTAAGGCTAAACATGGCTGGGATCGGCCAAAACCACGAGGAGCTTAACTTGTTCACATATTTATGGCTGGAGCAGAATTTGAGGGCCTTCAGCAATCCAAGGCCTGAAATCCTCCAGCATATTTTGTGGTAGAGTGATAGGCTGTTGGTTTTGCTTTGCTTTGTCTTTTTTTCTTTTTTTTTTTTTTTTTTTGACAGACTTGCCCCTTCCTCCCTCCCACGCACATCAACAGATCAGTTCAAACAGTGTCCCTGCAGGTCACTGAGTCCCAAAGCATTGTCCAGTGCTTATTAAAAAGCAAGAATGACTCAGCTGAGAGATGCTCCTTAGCCTTGCGACCAAGGTCACATTCAGCCAGTAGCTCCTCTCCCACGCTATGTCCTGCTCCCAGGGGGACAGGGCACTAGGGCAATCTTCTCATGGGCATTTATTAGCCTAATGGTGGAGAAAGGGAGGTGAGAAGGAGAATTAGAGTACACTTGTGTAGACATGTGTCTGTGATGAGTTTTACGGTAACCGGCAATAATTACTTCTTCTTAAGCGAAAGGAAAGAGTCTCTCAGTTTATCCCACTGGGAGCCATTGTTTACATGTATTTATTTGAGTTGCTTTCCAATCATACCTATTTTAAGTGTGATATTGAGACCTTTCACATGAACAGTAACAACATCAGATAACTTTGATGAACTCCAAGATCCAGACTCCAAAACCACTCATTCAATTTACCTCCACCACTTGCTGGATAAACATCATTCATCGTTTCATCAGCAGACTTGAGAAAATTAGTAATGTCTATAATCACACTGAAATCATCAAAACTAAACTTTTCTTAAATATAAAACAACTGGCACCTATTTCAAGACAGACACAGACACTAACGTTGCTCTGGTTTCACTTCAGTGGAACGATGTTTATTCACCTGGGCTGATGTCTTTCCAAGCCAGGATACTAAATGGTAGATAACACCACTTACTCATTTCAAAAATGCACTCAATCAATTTTGACAATGGTTTTGTTTGGTTTTAAAAATCACTTAAAGGCCTGAAATAAACCATTTCTATGTATATACATACATAGAATATGTATGTATATATGTACACATATATATACATTTACATATATATATGGGAGGGGAAGAGTGAAAAGTGTGAGAGTGAGTCAAGTGTAATGCATTGTTGCACCCTTTGCTAGCTAAAACAGAACAATCCAACTATCAGCAGTTACACAGAGACTGAGAACGAGAACTAGATCCAGCCTCACTGGCAAAAGCAGTAATAAAAATAACAACTTGTACATTTTATTTGGCCAGTGATTTTAAATGATAAGTGTTTTTGTAAATGCAAGGCCAATATATGATAGAAGAGATATTTATATACATTGTCTAACCACAATACTAGGATTGCTTTAAATGTGACTTTACTCTTTCTTCATTCGTGTGTGCTGACTGCATGTTATGATAACTGTGAGAAGGTTTCTCAAGGGACTGGAGTGCTTCCAGCACAGAGTGTTCTGCTGATGTGGTGAGTATCATTTTACCAATAACAAGGGGGAAAGTATATGCTGTAACTGCAGTTAATTTATTTGATTTCCAAGGACTCTGAAAGAAAAGTTTAATTACAGCAAATGAAATATTAAGGCAAATATCTGGAAAAAGAAGATTCTTTCCCATACACTAGTGGAAGGAGAGGTTGTGACTAACTATGCATACATGTATAAAATATAGTGAGGCATACAAAGCTTCGTTCCATCTTCCATGGAGAAAACTGCTGAAATCAAAGTTTGCATGTCCTGTAAGAGGTTAGATGCTTCCAACAAGGAAAGAAGAAAGGGAAAGAGGAAGGTATTGATTTTGTTCCTTAGTCTCACATCATACCAGTGGCCAGAACAGACCTGGCAAAATGACAGGACATCCAATGCCTTCCTCAATAGGTTTCCTCAGCCTCCCCTTCTTAGGTTCATCAGACAGGCATCAGACCTTTGGTTCATGCCAATAGAGATGATGACAATCAGAGTTCAAAAAAGATACCAAGTCTTGGAGGGAAAAAAAAAATAAAATAATAAAATTAGAAAATGGCTGAGATCTGGAGAGGCACCACAGAGTTGTATCATTTGCATACCTGTTGGAAAACATAGACAATAAGAGGAGTTTGTAATGTAAGTGTAAATATAATGTAAAATCCCCTGTAGCAGATATAATACGTGAAATAAATGTTGCATATCTTGTGTACAAGACCCTTTGTCCTTCAAGAGAACATGGATTGACTGCTTAGCAGTTCCACCCATTTCTGAAAGTAACAGGTTGTCACACAAAAATTTGATATTGGGAAGGAGTCTAGCAGTGCTGGCCTCTCTTCCCTGGGGTCTACATCTTATCTCTTTGCTCGCTCTCAACCAGGCTCTGTCCTTGTACCCGCGAGCCCTCACTCTGTCATCAGAATGCTCTCCCAGAGCCTCAGGCCACCAGGGTGAACAATCTATATCTAACTTCTGGAATGAATATATCCATGCCTACTATCTCCACATGAATCCCTTTGTTGTAATTACCTTTTAAGGAGCTCTTCAAGTGCCATGTGCAGCTGATCCCCAGGGGTGTTGTATGGCCCTGGCTGCTACTCAACCTTTTTACTCCTTGTCACAAGTCAGACTTCTTTTGTGAGGCCACAGTCTCCCAGTTTTCTCACCTGGGACCAATTTGCCACCACCCAAACATTTTATGAGCTCTCTCTAGCCTCAGGTCCCATCTGAATTAACCACTGTTGATCTGTTGTGGACATAAGTGTAGCCAGCTCAACTAGATACCTAGCTTTGAGTGCTTCTTGCCTGCTAAAATCCAGACCCACAATTGACTTTCTTGTGTTTCTCATCTAATTATGTCTGGCAGGCAGTGAAGCTTTGTTTTTCCTCCAAGTACTTTTTCCATCGATCATTAAAGCAGCTTTGTTCCAGCCAGCATATCTATTGTGCATGTCAACCTTTCCTTAGGGCAGGCAAAGCCCACTTTCATGCTTTGCAACACACCAAATATATTTTGGCATGAAACAAAGACATTAATAACGATGTATAAATTCAAATGCACTAATTAGTTTGTGAGTAACGCATTCCATCACCAGTGCATGGGCTGAAGGAACGCAGCCAGAAAATCCAGATTACAGTCACAAGGAGGAGTCTCAATTATTCCAGTCTTAGCATGTGTAACTATAACACCATTAGGCACAAGGTTGTTTAGCTCTGTTAAAAAGTCAGTGTAAAAATCGAAGAAAACTGAAAATACCACCATATTGAGAAGGAAAAACATGTTTCAGGTCAACCTGGAAGGGTTCAGGGGAGTTACTCCTCAACCCTGCCACCACATCCTTTAACAAACTGATTTGCCTGTGATCCCAAACATGTATGTACCAAGCATGAGGGAAAGGAACCTTCTTTTTTTATTTTGCTAAATCTTTTCAGAAAGACTGAAGAAGTAATTGACATTTAGCCAGTGTCCTAAATATTCCAGTAATAAATGCCTTGGCAATACCACAGATAGACAAACAGATTAAAATAATGAGTGGTACAGAGACTGCTGTGCAACACTTTTTCCCATTAAAAAGTGCTTTCTGTTGCTTATCACTTTGCCAAACAATTCAAGCTGAAATGTTGAGTGTCTGCTATGAGGTTGATTTTTCTGGGAAAAAATTCTGCTAGAATGGAAACATTTATGAGAATGAAATTGCAAGATGGGAGAGAGAGGGGGAATCAGCTGCTTGCCCACATTAAAAAAAAAATAAAAATAAAAATAAAATGTTACTCCAGACATTTCACTGAGTTTCTGTTGCACTTTGGAACTGGGATTTAATATCAAGCCAAGAGAGGACTATTTTGTATTAAAGGTATTTGGAGTTGAATTCCAAGGTTGTGCCTTAAGACTGAATACAAAGCAATAATACTGACTTGGTCAGATCATTAATACTCCAGAAGGGATTTGGATACACCTGAAGTTCTGAGAGAACAATTACTTTGAGATTAAATCTGTGACAGCAGTTACTTCCACAAGGCCTGAATTTCAGTCTCAACTTGTTCTCAGATGTGAACCTGTCCAAAACCATTCCCAAAATACATATCTGAACAACACTTTTCAGGTCTCTGTTTAGCCAAAATGGAGAAGGGTTTGTTAAAGAAAATATTATTACTGAGAAAAGATAAAAGACAATATTTGCTCGTGTTGGAAATGAAAGTGTCTACAGATCTCATACTTAAAGGTCCAGAATCATACTGTGCTGTTAGTGATGGATACATTCATCAACACAGTACCTTGAGAGGACCACGTACTCCTTGCACAAGTGATGCAAAATATAGGCATTTTTCCTAATGTTCCCTGCATTCATCATGCATAGCATAGCCAAAACCCTTGAATGAAAGCCACAGAAGAACAGAGCAGCATTATTTGCTAGATTGGAAGACAGAAACTGAGAAGCCCTGGCTCCCTGGAGGCACCATGTTGGCTCTACTGCAGCACAACATGCTAAACATTGTGGTGTACTCACTTTTGACTGTTTCTTACCCTTTCCAAGCTGACGACCTTGTGCAGAAAGTGCTGTTTATTTATCTCTTTCAACAGATTATCAAGCTGATTCCCAATAAGGATTCCCATGAAGTCTTTTTTGAGCAGGTACTGAAGATTTAAGGTAAAAATTGCATTACTACTGGGTTTTGTTATGGGTAGGAGTAGTTATGGCTGTCATAATAGTAGTAGTTATTTTTGCAGTGATAATCAGGGCCCAACATAAGCTGCAACTACTCCTGTGCCAGGCAACAGAGGTGATCGCAAGCCTGCTGCCAACGGGAGCCAAACTTGTGGATGGCATACTTGCCTGGGGTTCTGCAACAGCCCCTGTGTTGTAGATTTTGGCTGTAAAGCTTGGGCAAGGAGGGACAGGCCATGGCAGGCCAATACATCAGACAGGCTTTAGGAGATCCAAAGCAGCAGCAAGAGGAAAGAAGGAAGTGGGAAGAGTGGTTTACAGAGGTATCCTAGGACTAAATCCACAACTGTGAAGAAAAGCTGCAGTCCTCACCCTGGGGATGCTGGGCAGGTAGCAGCTGAGGAAACACAAGAGAGGAGGGCCCATGAGCGGTCTAAGCCTCTTGAGAGTAAGAAGGTAAACCCAGAGCTCCCACCACCCAGCAGATCACCTGCTCAGTTGCTGGGGATAGCTGACGGGACATGCTGGGGTCAACCACTGGCAGAGAGGAATACCTGCTTTGTTTTCACAAGCTGTTGGGGGATGTCTGAGAGCACGGTATGCCTTCAGGAGTTGGGTTGTTTTTGTGTTTGTTTCTTGTTAAAATCCCAGGCCTCTGTCTGAGGTTTTCCTCAGCTTAAACTAAAGAAATGAGGCTGCCTGTTTTCTTACAAAGTGAAAGCACAGCCTAATTTGTTTTCATTAATCTTTCATTGGAAAAATGATGAGAATGATTTTTTCTGCTAGCTGCCAGCTAAAATTGACAAATCTTTCCCCTCTCTAGAAGGCTTTTTTCTCAGCCAGAAGGTTTAGCTTTCTCTAGCCCAATGTTTTCTTGGAGATTTCAATTTTGTGATTAAAATTGTCATTTTTCTCATACAACAAAAGTTCATTAACATTTAATAACTGTTGGGTAGATCTTGAGCCTGTAAGGAAAGGTAAGAAGGAAAGTAACATTATTTGCTTTAGAACTTGTTGCTAACATTCCAGTGGCAAATATTACCTAAAATCAAATATTTTAAAAGGTTGTTGTTCTTTTCATCGAGATTTTTCTTTTCCTTCCTTCCTTCCTTCCTTCCTTCCTTCCTTCCTTCCTTCCTTCCTTCCTTCCTTCCTTCCTTCCTTCCTTCCTTCCTTCCTTCCTTCCTTCCTTCCTTCCTTCCTTCCTTCCATTTTTCCCCCCCAACATACATATTTGGAAGATAAAGACTGCAGACTTCTAGGCTCCCAAGTAGAGGACAGACCTAGATCTATTGGAAGGAGACCAAAGGAGTCCCACGTAAGATGGTCAAGAGACTGAAGCCCCTCTCCTATTGGGAGAGGCGGAGAGAGCTCAGCCCGGTAAAGGAATGTTCACAGGGGATCTCTGAATGATCTCTCTGGTGGAGTCTCCCTTCTTGGAGATCATCAACAGCTGGTTCTGGGTAACATACCTTAGGTGGAAGAGTTGGACCAGATGGCCTCCAGAAGTCCCTTCCCTTCTCAACCATTCTGTGATCCTGTGATTCTGAGTCACAATACCTGTAAATATATCCCACGATACAGAGTACCAGACACTTTCCACTGATGTTTGAAAGACCAGAAGAGTCTTTCTTTCCTGATGAAATATATTCTGCCTTCTAGTAGGAAATCTCTTCTGAGAAGAATGAAAGTTGAATGAGAGGGACTCAGAAAAGCAGAGTGAAAGAGAGATCAAAAAATAAAGGACACTTTCCTAAAAATACTGAAGTAGGAAGTGGCTTCCAAATTAACATGAGTGTGGTGAAGACTATATATATACTGGTGTTTTCTCCTTTCTAAAGACAGAAAGGAAGATACTAGAAATAGTATGTCCCTTCACTTGAAACTATTGGCAAAACTGCTAAAAATACCCAAGAAATATTACTTGTGTTTAAAAAAATAATGAAAGAAATTATCATAGAATAGAATGGTTTGGGTTGTAAGGAACACAAAAGATCAACTAGTTCCAACCCCCTGCCATGGGCAGGGACACCTCCCACTAAACAAGGTTGTTCAAAGCTCCATCCAACCTGGCCTTGAGCACCTCCAGAGATGGGGCAACCTGTGACAGTGCCTCACCTCCCGCTGAGTAAAGAATTTCTTCCAAATATCTAATCTACATGTACCTTTTTAGTGTAAAGCCATTACTCATTGTCCCATCACTCTAGTCCCTGACAAAGATTAGGTCCCTTGCCACCTTTCCTACAGACCCCCTTTAGGTACTGGAAGGACACTATAAGGTCTCCCTGAAGCCTTCTCTTCTCCAGGCTGAACAACACCTACTCCCTCAGCCTGTCTTTGTAGGAAAGGTTCTCCAGCCTTTTGATCATCCTTGTGGCCCTTCTCTGGATTCATTCTAATACATCCATGTCCTTCTTGTGCTGGAGGCCCCAGAGCTGATCACAGTGTTCCAGGTGGGGTCTCATAAGCATACAGTAGAGCCTTGACCTGCTGACCACGCTTCTTTTGATGCAGCCCAGAATATGGCTGGCTTTCTGAGCTGCAGGTGCAGATTGACAACTAACGTCAAGCTTCTTGACAACCAGTTACATTACAAACTCTCATTCCATGAAATATCTTTAAGGAGAAGGCAAAGTTCAAAATCTGGGTTAATGCATTCTCACCATGAGATGCTTTTGATTTGGGGGTGAAAGATGAATGTGATATAAATTTAATAAAATTTCTTTATCAATATTCAACTCCTGATCTCAAGATCCAGGACATGCATTTTCTGTAACACTTACCCAGATGTTCCACCCACTGCCTGACCAAGCCCAAGAAATTCCCCAGCATAAATCTTTTTCTTATTTGAACAAGTTGGAAGACCATCTCCTAGGCATGGAAACATTACAGTTGAAATACTATATTTATAGCAAATTTGTTTTATTGAAGGATCCTCTTGAATAAATGCTTGCAACCAACAGCATGAGGTCAACCAAGACGAGAGAAGTGCAAAAAAAGAGCACGGTTTCTTTCACAAGAAGTTTAAAAAATGTGTGCAAGTCCTGCTACCTGAGGTACTCTGTTTTGGCTTCTATTGCTGCATTGTCTATTGTAAGGGAGGCTTGAATTTTATAGTGTCAGACAGAGCTAAAATAAATTCCATGGAATGGATCCCTTCCCTTCCCTTCCCTTCCCTTCCCTTCCCTTCCCTTCCCTTCCCTTCCCTTCCCTTCCCTTCCCTTCCCTTCCCTTCCCTTCCCTTCCCTTCCCTTCCCTTCCCTTCCCTTCCCTTCCCTTCCCTTCCCTTCCCTTCCCTTCCCTTCCCTTCCCTTCCCTTCCCTTCCCTTCCCTTCCCTTCCCTTCCCTTCCCTTCTTCCCTCCTAAACTCCTCAAGACTGGAATGAATTGAGTAGGTTGACTCAGACATCTAGGCCAATGTTTGACCAGTGATTTTGTGTTGCAGCTGCTCAGCATGTATTTTCCACAACTTTATTTGAGCTTGGTTACTAGCCACAGCAAATCAGAGGGCCAGATCCCACTCTGATGAACATTAGGAGCTGGGACAATTGTTTGCAGAATGCACACGTTTTTTATGCCAGGACTAGAAAGCAAGGATTTCATATATTTATTTCTGTTCTTAACCATTAACTATACAGGCACAGAGAAGCCCATAGAAACTTCTTGAATAATGCAGCAACGAAGGATGGGAAAAGCAAGAAAGGGAAATCTTAGGTGGGAAATCAGCATAAATAATGGAGATGTATGGAGAGAGTCAGGGAGAGGATAAGGAAAGAAAATATAAATGTGGCTGTTATAGAAACAAGAGAAAACAAAAGATGATACATTATATCAGAGGTGAAACATAAATGGAGAAACAGCAAAATTGTTACCTTTGCACAAAATATGCTGATAATTTTTATCTATTAACATATACGTACATGTGCATAACCAGGTTCAACATGTAATGAACAGATACACAGGTTTAGCTGATTTTATTGTATGCCAGGAAATAAAATGAGATGTATTTATCAAGCACATAACTGAGCAGCATCTGCTCATTAAAGCTGACTGAAAGGCAGAAGAAGATGACCTTCCCCATCTGTAACTCATGCAAGGATGATCTTGGGGAATATTACCATATGTATTTAATAAAAAGTTGCTGTCATTGGCATTTTTTTTCATAAATAAAATAGACACTTTGTTATCTTGGCAAGAGGTGTTTTTCTGCTGTCCTGATTCAGTCAGGCTTTAGAGTTAAGTGAAACCTGAAAGCTTATGTTTCAGTTTTTCCAATGCAGCACATGAATGTCTCTGAACGTATACTATGATAAGGAAAGATGGCTTGCTGAGTTGGAACCTTGAAAAACATGGCCCTAGTACTTACTCATAAAAATAATCCTATTTGCTTATCTATTTAAACCCATAAACAGATTAAAATTTAAAGGCATGACATCCACTCCTGTTTTGCTTGAGGAGATAACCCTTGCATGTAGTGGTGATGTCACAGAGATAGTTCTTTATAGTAAAGAGGGAACAACAACTCTCTGGAACTTCCAAAACTTCCAAAAGCTCCCTGTTGCACAGGATCTTTTGCTCCTGTAATCTCTTGTAGGTAGTTTGAATTATGGCTGATCCACAAAATCCATCTGCTTTTGCAGGACACAGTAAGAGAAACCTTCTGGGAAAGACCCCAAGTTCTCATATTCACCACAAACTGATGAAGTATTTTCACACATATAAAATGTCAACGAGAAAGTTTACTTAGTGTTTACCAAACTTGCTCCCATCATTTGAGACACTTCTAATGTTATATTTTGAAACCCAGCAGCTGCCCAAAACAGAAGTAAATGGAGGCTACTTGGTGCCTGATTTTCTGCAAACAGCACTAGTATAGCTGTAGGAATGTAACTCAGAGGAGAGTGCAGGTGAAGTGTGTAGTTCCTAACTGTCTGATTCTGTCCTGTTTTCTGCCCTTTGCAACTCCCCTGAAGTTCAAAGCAGGATTTGGTTTCATTACCTACACCCCTTGGCACTTTAGATAGTATTTCTATTTATTTATTTATTTATTTATTTATTTATTTATTTATTTATTTATTTATTTATTTCCCCGGGGGGTGGGATGGGTGTTCATCAGAAGCTGAAATCTTACAGAATATTAGCAGTGCACTTGTCTTCCCAGGGGTTCATTTCGTCACTTATAATACAGTCAATCTTAAGCTATTATTATTAGCTGTGATGAACTCCATTGGTTTTACACATTGTCTTCCTGCACCTTTTGACAAATCAAAGGACTCCTTTCATCAGAAGGTATTGTCTTGGACCCCATCGGCCCTGATTACATGCCTAATTCACTTATGAGATGGGTCAATAATTGCTTCATAAGCATTTTCCATCACAATGACTCATCAGGTTGCTCTCACCAGCAATGGGTATTTTGTCTCCAACTATCTCTTCTTTCTACTTTTCCAAGTCAAGCATTTCCTCAGGGAATGTCATGCTGCAGATGACAGAGATCGGTTGCTGAGCTTGGACTATTATTCACTGAAGCCCAGTCTTGCATCTCTCAGTGGATCAGGTCTGGACTCAGGAGCTCAAAGCCTGGGTGAACAAAAGATAAATCAAGAAGTACAATTCATTCCTGGCTGAGGAGGAATTTGTGGTCAAAGACTAGGTGATGTAGTAAGAATATGCTTCAATATATTTCTCCATAACCTTCTATTAACGTGAACAGCGGGATACAAGCTGTGGAACGGGACAAGTCACTGTATTTCAGCCCAGTACTGTCTGCATTCAATAGGGAGCAAGTCAGCTCCTAGTTTCAGATATGAAAAAAAAGGAAACTGATGAAATGCAAAGGAAGAAGTCGTGTATTAGGTATATATTTCATGTACTCATATGAAAACTATGAGCATTGATTCTTAAGGAGCAATTGTCTGAGTGCTAATTCTCATTTTATTTGTGTTATACAGCTATTTGTGGTATGTAGTGACTCACCCCTGCTCAATGGTATTGGTCTTCTGGTTGTCGTTAACACCACCCTCCCACCCCATCCCGGCCTTCCACTGCTGCTTCTGTCCTCTTTTCGAATTGTTTGTTCTCCCAGATGCCAGAGGTCTTCCATAACATTGCTCTTGAATAAGACAAGGAGAACACAGCCATTCAGTACTTGTCTGGTTGCACCTGGACTGACACAAACCATTTTGTCAGTGGCCTCTCTAGATTGTGTGGTTGGTTTTAAGCCACCTGAAATAATGCTGTCTATACTACTACACCTGGGAGCTGGAAACTAAATCTTGGCAAGGGTCCTCTTGCTCTGAAGCCATTACACAGACAAGAAGCCGACTGCGACTTGGTCACTGAGCATTTTAAGTGTTACATCTGTGCAGGCTTTCCATAACACAGCTTGAAAGAAGACAAATGCTAAGTAAAAATAAATAAATAAATAAATAAATAAAATGCTCTGGCCATTACTTTCAGACATCTTCACCAGATTTGCAAGTGTGCGCTGATCTCATCCACTTGCAAAGAAGTTTGCCTGCCTGTGCCGGATATGCCAGCCTTTCTCTATCTTAAGCCCAACAGCATTTGTGCAAGAGAGAGGAAAACAGACCAGGCTGGTTCCAGCCCTTCCTAACTCTTGTCCTTGAAAACACAAGATATTCTTCTGCTTTTAGGGATGTTGCCTCACACAGAGCTCCTTGTTTTCTGTAGCTGTTTAGTATTTGGAAAAACTTGTGTGGAAGAGCTGTTGCAGAAAGAAGTTTGTGCAGGCCTAATCATTTCTTGTATCCCCAAGGACCTTTTCTTCCTCATTCGGCCTGTTTCCTGTAATCCTTTTCAGTCCTCCTCTCAGTGCTTATTCCACATATGTTCTCCCTTCACTCTTTACTGCTCCTTTTTATTTTGGTTTTAATCACCTAGAGGCAGATGCTTCCTCCTATTCTGTGTCTAGCAAGGTGTCTAGCACAAGGGCACACTGTTTTCCATAGGCCTAAGCATCTCTGGCTGATGTAAGCATGCAGTAAATTTGATTCACTCTGAGGGCATGCTAGATTTGTGGCTGCAAAGAATTCCAGCATGTGCTGTTCAATATCTGGTAATACTGGACATGGACCACAGCGCATACTCTACCATAATAATAATTTGTAGCACAAGCATGGTTTTCCTTTCCCAAGAGCCACAGAGCAGCTTCGCAGCGTGTTTTCGTGCTGCATTTGAGGTAGTGGCATCCTGATCAGAAACAAAATATATATATTATCTTTAATCATCAAAAAAGTGTTCCTGTTATATTTTGCTTTCTTTTGGGCCAATCGTATCCTGGGGTGCATCAAGCACGGCATCGCTAGTAGGTCAAGGGAGGTGATTGTCCCGCTCTACTCTGCGCTGGTACGGCCTCACCTCGAGTACTGTGTGCAGTTCTGGGCACCACAGTATAAAAAGGACATGAAACTGTTGGAGAGTGTCCAGAGGAGGGCTACGAAGATGGTGAAAGGCCTTGAGGGGAAGACGTACGAGGAACGGCTGAGGTCACTGGGCCTGTTCAGCCTGGAGAAGAGGAGGCTGAGGGGAGTCTTCACAGTCTACAACTTCCTCGCAAGGGGTTGTCAAGAGGCAGGAGACCTTTTCTCCATTAACACCAGTGACAGGACCCGCGGGAACGGGGTTAAGCTGAGGCAGGGGAAATTTAGGCTGGACGTCAGGAGGGGGTTCTTCACAGAGAGGGTGGTTGCACACTGGAACAGGCTCCCCAGGGAAGTGGTCACTGCACCGAGCCTGTCTGAATTTAAGAAGAGATTGGACTGTGAACTTAGGCACATGGTCTGAACTTTTGGGTAGACCTGTGCGGTGTCAAGAGTTGGACTTGATGATCCTTAAGGGTCCCTTCCAACTCAGGATATTCTATGATTCTATGATTCTATGGGACTTTTTCCTTTCAAATATGGAATTGTAAAATGAAAGATTTTTCAAAATATAACAAAGCCTCCAAAGTAGGAAATTTCTTTTTCCTGCCTGTACCTGCTAGCATTATGTGGTTATTCCTAATTATTATAGTGCAAAATGTGCATTGATGACAGCAGAAACATATTCACATTGCACAGTAATAACAAACAACGAACGATTATGTTTTAAAAGGCATTCCTTATCAGGCCACAAGTATGCCCTGATCTGTCTTTTTTGGTACAAACTTCAGGTACAATTTCAGCTTCCACTTCTGAAAAAAATAAACATAAAATTGATTAATTACTACTTGGATTCTGTGACCCACTGAAATGGTTTTATACTGAGAATGCTTGAAATAATTACTTGACACCAAGGGGAGAATGATAACAGCTTTTGCATTCTTCTTCAGATACCTTTTCCACAGTTTAATTAATTAATTATTTTATTTAAGTGAAAATACATTCTCTGTTATATCTCATGGGGAGGAGAGGAGAGGAGAGGAGAGGAGAGGAGAGGAGAGGAGAGGAGAGGAGAGGAGAGGAGAGGAGAGGAGAGGAGAGGAGAGGAGAGGAGAGGAGAGGAGAGGAGAGGAGAGGAGAGGAGAGGAGAGGAGAGGAGAGGAGAGGAGAGGAGAGGAGAGGAGAGGAGAGGAGAGGAGAGGAGAGGAGAGGAGAGGAGAGGAGAGGAGAGGACAACCAGAGTTAAGCATTTAACAATAGCTAAGTAAAGTTGAAATTTAGCTCTGTCTTTATATATTTAGCAACCTTGCTTTAGCGATTACACTGGGGCACCTTGCTTGGCACAGAGCTGGATTTTCCTCCCTATCAGGGCTACAAGGGAGCCTGACAGCTGGCAGGCACCTTTGAGGAGCATGGCTGGATCAAAAGCAGCCAGCAGGACCCTCTCTTCCATGCTTAAATTATGACTTTTTAAGAAAGGAGATGAAGGCTGTGCAAAGTACAATTAATAACACCTTTGCTGCCTCCCCGCCACTGCCAGTCTCTCAGCTCATTCCTCTCACAAAACCAGACAGTTCCTCCTTGACAACAGCCTGAAATATAAACTCACACAGAGCCTATATCTTGTCTGTCACTGGGATTTAAATATTTCAGGCTGTGGCAGACCAGCTGGTTCCTCACTGATTAGAGCCTGATGAGTCTGGTTTCCTAACACGGATGGGTTTTATTCATGGACCTTCAGGTTCTCCATTTTCCATCTTTATTCCTTTCATCACTCTGGGTAATAACTGGCTTTCCTATCTGCCCTGAGAAACACTGCAAGAAGAGTCCCATTGTGCACAATCAATGGAGCCCTTGGCTCTTTCCTCCCCTGATTATTACAGGAAGGGAAGCCTCTTTAGTCCTTAGCCAAACAAGAGGGACATTATCTCTCTTTTTTTTTTTTTAATTATTATTATTACTTGAAAAAAAAATCATGGAGCTGGACAACCCTTTAATTGCATTTTATATCCATATATGATTTCTTTTTTCTTCATGGAATTTGTGTCCTGTCCATCATCAGCTTGAAAAGAAAGAAAGTTACACTGGAAAAAAAAGTTTACAGTCTACTGGAAAGCAATCCTGTGCACAGCTGGAATTGTTATTTCACTGAACACCTTGGCACTTGAAGTTTAGTAAAGTGCTCACAGAACTGAGCTAATGGATCAACAGGTGAAAGGCATATGCAGAACAAAAGAATCGTGTTTTTTCACAGTGGTGCCTTTCAGAGTACCCTATCTACCTGTAATAAACTTGATGTAGAATGTGACACGGCACATCCCTATGTCGGTTCCATCCCTGGAAGTCTTTAAGGCCAGGTTGAATGGGGCTTTGGCAGCCTGGTGGGAGGTGTCCCTGCCCATGGCAGAGGGGTTCGGAACTGAGGGGTTCGGGCTTTACGGTTCCTTCCAACCCAAAACATCTATAATTCTACGATTCTGCAGAACCCGAGGACTTCACAGCCATGGAGGTGATAGTTCATCTAAGGAGATAAATCTTGTGGTCCACCCATGCTCAGATGAGTGTGAACCAGCAGTGAGCTCCCCAGATAGGATCACAATAAATTCCAGCTCTGCCCCATCTTCCCACAGGTAGAAAGTGCGAAGGAGAATAGAGACTCTTGCAAAACTGATAAAATGAGCACTAATACAGCTGATCATTAAGTTGCTAAACAGTGATAAATGCAAGCCTTCATCTTAATTCAGAGCTGTCTTCAGCTTCAGAGACAATATATAGGTGGAGCACAACCCCAGAACATCTATATAAAAGTAGTCTATTCATAACAAGACACATGACAGTGCATGATTATGAACAGTATCTCTTTAACTACATTTCACTGGTGCAATAAGTGTTCTTAATAAACATTGCCTGGCTTATCTCTTGGAAACTGAAAAAAAAAAAAAAAAAGTGATTGATGAGCTTCTGAACTAGTGTTTCATCTGAGCCAAGGTTTTCTCTGACTGATAAATATACCAGACTAGCTCTGGCGTTCCAGCTTATCTCCGCTCCACAGGAATAATGTTACAGAAATGTCTCCCAAGACTTTAGGAGAAGAAGCAGGATGATATTTTGGAGGCTTATCGGCTCACACTAGAGTCCATGCAGCTCTATGTCTTATTGTTAATCTTCAGTAAAAAACAGATGCAAGTTTGTTAATTTTTTTAAAGTTAACTGCAAACCCTTTTCTTCAGCACCAGGATGATTTTAATTCCTTTTCTCACAGTGCTTGTCAGTTTTTCTGCCCCTGTGTTTCCCCAGCTTGTCTTCTATGCACCATGACAGGGACTGGACAACAGAGAGGGAAAATACAGGGAGATGACACCAATCCAGGGCCACACAGCACAGACTGGGAATGAATTGAAAAGGACTCAGCTGGAAGGTGATCTTTACTGTGATAAAATTATCAGTTTTCCAATCACACAGTTGTAACTTCTGTCAGTGTTTTGGATTTCTTTAGAATCTGCTTCACACACATTTGAAACCTTAAAAACAGTACTTAAAGACATTTATTAAAGGGTTAAGCATGGTAGGAACTCCATAAGAATTTTAAAATGATATTCTTTACCCAAGGCAATAGACAGCTTCTTCAGAGTCATTCCATTCTAATGTGTAAATGCTGAAAGTAATTAGACTGTGTCCTATGTGTATTAAAGTATTCAGGAGAAGTCATTTGGAAAAAGTGACTTTTCATGAGAGGCTGCCAAATATTTGCTAGAAGTTATTGCATTACTAATAATATAAGAAGTTTTGGTTTTTAAAATGAAGGCTGTATTGAAACATATAATTCCAAAAAAGCATTTTGTTGAGATGATTTTTTTTTTTTTAACTTTTCAGTAAGGGAATGGACAATGCAAGTGTCCACTGCAGTGTCTGTTGGTCAGAAAAAGATGTTAAATTGAATTTTTCATGAGAACAGTTTACAATTTTGTTAAAAAGATAGAAACTATTTTGTTCTGAAAACAGCCTGAAAAACTCCAAAGAAATGTTTAGATGTCGTTTCAGTTTTGAAGAAAAAATATTCCTTCAACAGCTCTGAATATCAAGTGTGGTTTTTTTTAGAGATGTATTGAGTAGTGCACAGAGTTTCACGTTTTGCTGTTACTTCAAAAAAGGCAATAAAGAGCATTTTTTCTCCTTCCTCATCCTTTGTTGCAGAGTAGACATACAGACTCTCTAATGCTGTTTTATTTACAGAATTCAAATCCCTCCAAAAAGATCACATGCCCTCTGATGCCTGCAATAAGCCCACTGGCTGTTTATGGCTAGAAAGTTAGTATTCATATAGAGACTGCACATAAATGAGAACCAGACCCTATATTACTTCAATCACTGGGGGAGGGTGTCTAAATTAAATGAAAGCTATAAAAAGACTTTCGTGTTAGTCATGTCTACTTGATGAAATAAGGCCATGTCTACTTGATTAAATATTATCAATAGTCTTAAAATGTTCTGCTGCCTAGTGAAGCCAGTTGCCACCTGAACTGTTTATACAGTTGCTTTCTCTGCCTTTTGATCCTCTCCATTCCACGTTTTCTGTCATTGAAAGGCAGAAGTTGGAGCTGGGGGTGCTTGTGAAGCTGTCTTTCTTTATTATCACTTGATAATTATCAAAATAAACATTAAACATGATGTGCAAAAAGCTGAGAACAAGGATGCCAGTCTCCTTATAAGACCAGCATTTTTACTGTATTTAAAAGAGCAGGTAAAATAAGTAAACATAAAACATTCAGTACCCTCTTAAATAACAGTGTGCTTTGACTTGCAGCTCTGCCTTGTTACTACTATAGGCAGTGCATAAATATCTCTCTGCCTAATGTAAGAGCTGCCAAGTAACCACAAAGATTTTAATTATAGGAAGAAGTAATTGTTCTGGGGAAAAAAAGAAAGAAAGTAAGTAAGAAAGAGAAAGAGAGAGAGAGAGAGAGAGAGAAAGAAAGAAGGAGAAAAGGAAGGAAGGAAGGAAGGAAGGAAGGAAGGAAGGAAGGAAGGAAGGAAGGAAGGAAGGAAGGAAGGAAGGAAGGAAGGAAGGAAAAGAAAGAGAAAAAGAAAGAAAGAGAAAAAGAAAGAAAAAGAAAGAACATAAATACTGCAATTGTATTTACTTACAAAGGGAAAAGAGGAATCACCTACCAAAAGCACAGTGACTCTTTCATTAATGAAGTGTTATAAATTCTCCATGCTTTGAACCCTCTTTGCCCAGCGGACGGTGCATCTTTATACATTTACATTTAGACAGAGATCCTAGCCCCATCTTTCTGTTTCCCTTGGCTCCCTTTGCAGGGGAGCTGCAGCTTCCTTCCTTGAAAAAAGAAGAGGGAACCTAGCAAGCTCTTCTAGCATGCAGAGCTCCAGAAGGCAAATGGTAGGGTATTTACAGACACTGGTACATCCTCTAGTTCCTGGGTTTAAAAAGGGCCTGCAGTGTCTCTAAGGAGTATGCAGTCTGTGGGAGGTATTCAAACAAGAAATGTTTTGTTTTGACAGAAATTCCAGAAAATTCATTGAAGTGATATTTTGAACAAAGTTGGACTCGAACTGGGCTGAAGCTTATAAAGCAATCCAATGAGAATGAGAAGATTAATGGAACAAGTTGGTTGGGTGCTTACAAAACTGATAGTACTTATAAAACTGATTTTGCAAAATATCAAGTGATTCTATTATATTCAGCATTCTGCTTTTTGTTCAGAGAGAGCTCTCCACAGAGGTGCCCAGATTTTCAGCTTGCATCCCTTGTAATGACTTCACTCATGCATCCATGCAGAGGAGGTTGGGCAGGGAGAGCAACTCCAATTGTTTTAGATGTCCTTTGAAAACATGGAACTACAAAGGAAAAGTTAAGTGCAAGAAATAGATGTTCATCTGAGGACAAAACTGAGTCATAAGGACATTTGTAGCATTCATTGTAGCACTTGCCATGGTCTCACATCAATGCCTGGATTTTTCATAAGCAACGAGTGAAGTTGAGTTATTCACTCCTTTTTTGACTTCTCACTGCTACAGACTTAGACTGTGGATGGTTGTTAACTCAATTGCACATACCTTTTACAGGCTAAGTCCAATAGTAATGACACTGTTAACTGCTAATCTTAGAATGTCTTACGTATACTGAGAACATCTGTACATTTATCCTAGCAGTATAATGTTTACGTAAATCTTGTCAATGTACTATACACATACATTACACGTGTAGTCTTTATATTTAAAATTGTGCTTGCTTGAATATAAATATCAATGCAAAATGTAATATTTTATGTAAACACATATTTTACTGTTGTATATATTGTGTGTATACAGAATTTGTTAGGAGACAGATACCAAATGCATTTTTAAAGATGATCTTACTCGGTAAGATGAGAGCTCACTTGAGACACTGAATGGCTCAGGGATCCGGTAATGGGATACAAACCTTCACACCTCTATATCAGCATTTCGGATCCAGCTGAAACAAGAAATAATAAAAAGCTGTCACTGTACTGACAGTTTGGTGGCCAGGAAGTTGTGTGCTACTTGTCTTGGCCCATCCAGATGTGTGTTTGTAAGAGCCGTTAGTCCTGCTGGTATGCAGCAGACAGGGAGGCACAAAACCAGCCCTGGTTTCTCCTGATGGTCCCTGGCAGGGCAGGAGGCTGCCCCCCTCAGGAATCCTGTGCTGTTGCCCCCAGAGCAGTACGGTATCCCCAACTTCTTCTTTAGGTTTGCCTAATTGCTCTACCTGACCAGGTAGAAGCTACAGACCTAGTAGTAAAATTCAGTGCCAGGGGTGGGAACAATCTTTTCAGGTCCTGCACATATTCCTGTAGTATCAGGCTCTTGACAATAGAAATTCACAGAAACCATCCTCAAGCATAGGTGCTGCCTGCAAGATGTACCTTTATAAGCAAAAAAAAAAAAAAAAAAAAAAACCAAAAAACCACCAACCAACCAACCAACCAACCAAAAAAAAACCACCAACAACTAAAAACCACCACCATGAAGTGGTGCCAAAACATTATAAGAGTTGATCCTGTTGTGTAAACAAAGAGAGACTCTGTCCTGAGGGCTATATTTATTGTGTCTTTTATGAGCATTGAATTAGTCTGATTCCTGAAATGAGACCTAAGCTACCAGCAACATCCTCAAAACTCTTTCCATGTTATTCTTTTTGGAATAAGCCATTATTTTCATCATTTGAATCATGTGGCATAGTGGATAGAAGGCAATGATATAGTACCCTTGAGGGTGAAAGCAGGGAGATCTTTAGGATTGCCTTCTCTTTACCTTAATTGGAATCCATAAACAAAGGTAAGAAAACAAACAATATATGTGCCTCCTGTGATCATTAAGGCTGACAGTATCACAGATTCTGGTTGGAAAAAGGGCCAAGACAACATGTATTCTTGGACTACATAAAAGGTATTTTTAACACAGAAGGGGTTTATTGTCATTCTCTACCAGCCAGCCATATTTGGATCTGACAGAGCTGCTGTGCCTGGGTTAATCTGGTGAGAAGTATTTGCTTGAGGAACTTGATTTACAGTTCTGGGTGGATTTGCGCAGGATACTTGCAAAGAGATTGCTGATGACAGTGGCATTATCAGGATACACCTAAGGAACTGAGGCAACACCCACCTCCCTGCAGGAAAGTCACCCATAGAAAGAAAATTACCCTCTGGCAAGGAGAAAGGAGGTTGTGCCTTGCCCTCATTTGCACTGGTGACAATTGAAGATTGTTCACTGCCCTTTTTTCCTTCTCCCATCACTCACCTACTCAAGCATGCACAGACATTTTGGTAATTATGAAATTGAAGTGTTATAGCCATAATGAAAAGAAAACTTCTACAGTGTGATGTCTAATGTGATATGTAAGGGAAGAGGATATTCTCATCTGGCAACACATAGCAACCAACCTACACATCACTACATCCTAGGCTTTACCTTTCACAACAAGGCACCCCATGTGAAACGGGTGGAGGAAAAGGACGAGACATGTAGGCTTTCCCTGACATAAGTGATGTGGTGTCCGGACTCATGTATCCCACCATGCACAGCCTGTCTGAAAGCAGCAGTTGTTGCATTACCTTGAGCAATAACCCAAACTCTTCCTAAGTACAGTTTGCAGTGCCTGGCAGCAACACTGTCAAGATAACAGGATAACGCCTGTGAGCAGGCAGCTGTCCTGGACAAAGCTGTGGTCGGACTGCATCATTTCACCCCATCCAGTTACCAGGAAGAAGTGTTATTCTTGTTACTGCATTGCTTGCATTTTTATTCATCTCTAAGGCATCTGAATGCTTTACATATGTTGAGACATCCAAACTTTTAATTAGGTAAATCAAAAAAAATACATTATCCCTGCTGCCTGCAGGTTTAAGACTAAGATTTAATCAGTGGGAATGCCTGAACAACGGGCTATCATTTAGCTCCTCATGAGTGTCATAGGTATAGCAGCAATCCACAGAAAATGGCAGAATTCTGTCCTCTACACACTAGGTTTTCACCAGCACTTTCTTTTCCACAGCCCCCTGTCCTTTCTAATTCCTTGTGTTTGTCTTAATTCAACCATTATTATTATTATATTTTAATCTAGATTTCCGGCTTTGCATTAGTATATTCTCATTACAGCTTTTTCCAAAGGCCTACAGAAAATAAATAAATTAAATAATCCACATTTTCAGGTGCTAAGGTCATCCATGTTCTCATTTTGCTTGTACATGGACTGTGTGGCAGCAAACCAGATGCCAGAACTAGATGACAGTGAGCAAGAAGGCCTTTTGCTTAACTTGAGATTTTGTGACCCACATGCCAGTTCTTCTAGTTGCCCACTAATAAGACAGGTAATTAAATGAGACATTTAAGGCATATAAAAATATTATTATATTAGCTAGTACAAAATTTCTGGTAGAGTATTCTAACCCAATAAAATACAAGCAGTGTCCTGTTTTTCTTACTGTTGTGAATTACCTGGTAGAGTCAATGTGTTTGAGCCCGTGCTTGTATATGTCAGCAATTCAGGGCAATTATTTTGTTTCCTGCTCTACAGTGATGTAAAATGTGAGATTTATCCAGAATAATAGTTTGGAACTGGTGCCTGGGTGAATCTTGCTACAAAAGATGACTGGTTTTGCTAATTTTGCTATTAAATGATTGGTTCATAGACTTTGATTGATGATTTTTATTTCCTCCTCCTCCCACATTTCTGTTAGTTTGTGCACCTGGAGTTCTATTCGATAAAAGTATCTATTTGTATAAGGCACTGTGGTATATTTACTAATACCCAAGTCACATCACTTTTAAATAAAATCAGGATTCTCACATTTTTCAGGCTGAACCACCAAGTTCTTCAACAACTATAAAAAACAGTGCCCCTGTGCAAGCACCAGATGTGGTCTGAAACATTGGAGATGGGCCTGGGACAGAGGCCAGGTATGAGTGTTCCCAAACTTGGTCAAAGTTTGGGAACTTGCATTCAAGTCCTCCAGTACAGAGAATATAAATGAAGGTTTGTCATTTCCAAAAATGAGGTGGAGTCTGCTGGCCTCTCCACTCTTAAAAGTGGTCATTGCCATTGTAATTAGTTTCTAGACAAGAACTCCTATGTTTGGTTTATTGAAAAGTTTAATTAAATGAGTAAAAGTGATTGAAATAGCAGCTCACCTCAGGATGACTATACTGCATATAGAAACATGCTGAGTTGTCATTGTTTCCTTAACTTTTATTTGACAGTCTTCTACAGGCAGATCAGCTTATGGGGAGTGCTTATGGGGCTCAGTAGGTCCAATGACACTGTGTTTGTTGGTGGAACTTAACAGTACTGGCACAAAAATTATGGCATTTGTCTCACTGACATTTGTCTCTCTCACCTGGGATTTCAAACTGAACACTTAAGGTAAACTCAACATCCCACCTGTCTTCTCTTCATTGATATTCAGTTAATTTGGGTAAATCAGCATTTGACCTCCCTTGCCAAACTTCTCCCTGTAGAAGAGCTGTGCTGCTGCCCACCTGCTGCACGGCAAGATTGTGCTTAGCCCTGATCCCTGGCACACACCGTGTGCTCACAGTTGATTTCTTGCTTGAAGAAGAACAGACCACTAATAAATTGCACAGTCATTACCCTTTATGCATACTTGTTCTAATAGGTGTCGCAGATTCCTGCCTCCTAATAAGGAAAGGAAGTAGAAAAACACATAAATTCTCCCAAGGGAGTCAGACAGCCTGAAGCCACGTTCGACAGCTGTTACTGTTACCATGAACACCAAGAGCAAAACAAGGATTAGAAAGGGGAAAAAAAATAGAAAAAGAAAAAAAAATAAAAGAAAAAGAAAAGATGCATTGCCAGGGATTTTGGCAAGATTTTCTTGGATACGGAATGTGTTTTGCACTGCCCCAATCTATAAAAGCACAGCACTCCTGCGGCACGTGATGGAATTTGGAGATTAAACAAACATTGGCATTAATTAGTCTTAAAAGGAATTACTTCATTTAGCCAAAGTTTGCATTTCTGTATCTCGCTCTTTTTAAAAAAACTGTCACTTTAATCTCCAGCAGTAAGAGTTTGGCATTTGATGGAAGCTTGGATACTTCCCCATGCTATGGTGTTATTAAATCTAATTCACAGGAGGTTTCAGAAAATGTTTTCACAGGGTTTACCTTTCATCTTCTATACTCAGCTCTGGTCTTTCTCCTCGGGGCCAGCTGATAGGAATCGGGTGCTTCCCCGGCTGCCCTGGAGCTATGCTGAGTTACACCAACTAAGCCTCTGTCCCTCTGTGTTATAGCTGAGAAATCCAAAGGGGAGATTCATGTCCTTTGTAAAGAGGTGTATTTAGTCTACCCCGCTGAGATAGTTTATGGCTTTGGCAGGGAAACTGTTGACAGTGCGTACTGTGAATACAGTTCAAAGTGAACTTGAAGTCCTGGAGCTGCAGCTCTCCGTATGCTCGTTACATTAATTTGTTAAAGGTGCTCAGTGTAGGTACATATGTATGTGTGGAGTCATACCATCAATTAAACTGACTCACTTGATATTCTACTAAAAGTGGGAACGGGGTGCACCACAGACTATTGCTGCCTTTTGCAAGGCATAAAAGCAGGGTCACAACACGTCTGGACACTAAGGCACCCACAGCACTTGTCACAAGACTGTTAGTCTCAGCACCCTGGTCAAACTCCAGTTTGTGTAATAGCTATCCATATTCTCAAAATATGTCCCCCATAGTTTCAGGTCAACACAGTATTTCTTGCTTTTGACTTAAATCATTGATTAGTCATGGCTCGGTCTATACTTACTGTTTAGTGGGGACTGCTAGCGTTAGGTCAGAGGTTGGACTCGATGATCTTGAGGTCTCTTCCAACCTAGAAATTCTGTGATTCTGTGATTCTGTGATTACTGAATGTCTGCTGCTTTTCTCATCCTAGCTAGCTTCAGGTGAAGGCAAAGGGATATTTTTTCAGGCCAAAAGTCACACCTGCTTTCATCAGAAGACCAAGGTTCAGACTAATCACAAACATAGGAAAAACTGAGCAATAGCATGCTTTCTCACAGGACAATCCAGTAGAAGGGCATAGGGAAGATTTCTCTCCTAGCACCTCACAATTTCTGTGTTTTCATACACATCTCCTGCTTTCCCCTCTGCCCTTTGCCTTGTAACCCTCCCTGAACAGAAGCATGGTTGGGGGATGGTCTCTGGATGTTAATATCCCCACCCCATTCAGAGACACATTTCCATCCCACTTCAGGATTCAGTCTCCTATATACAACCACAAATCTTACATGCTCAGTTAATCAAAACACTATGTGTCCAAGGGCCACTCCAATGGAATAATCAGGCTGAGAAATGACATTTCTATCTGGATGGTGCAAAGCAGTGAGTGTCTTAAAAAACAAGTATAAGGTTAGCTGAAAGCTTAAAAAGACTACATAAAAATTCTTAACCAACTTTAAAAGAGAATTTCAAAGAAAAAAACAACTTTGAAAAACTTTGATAACAATTATCAAAGCACACTTTTCTAAAAGTATTTGTGACCAATGACAGTAACCAGTAATATTTCTTAATATTCTAACCCATTTCAGTTCCTGTCCAATGTCAGTCTTAACACAAGCTAAAAATATGCTACTTATTGAGCTGGAAGAAGGTTTTGATTTACAATTATGCCTTGATGGATTACCTGAAAGCGCAACCTTCAGGCAAACTGTGATTAACTTGACCAAAGACATCTGGGAGAGCCATCTATGGCCTAAAATTATGACCTTGGTATTCTGGGCTGAAACTAGACACCATTTAAGTTGCAGTGCTGAAAAACTCTTCTACAGAGGCCTTTGTTTAGGAGGCCAACAGGTTTTTTAGCTCCAGCAGTTGAGCAGAAACACCTCCTGTGAAGTTACAGGGGGGAAAAAAAGTACTTCCTATTTTTTTCAGTTATTTATTTAAAAGCAAAACTCCAAACATTCCCATCTTGTATGAATAAAGAAGCAAAAACAATTAATAACTTAATGATTAGCAAATGCTGTAGACATAGGTTTGTATTTTACTTAGCAAGATTTATGGAGTTAAATATAAAAGTATGACTCTTGAAAGCCATGTGCTCATAATTAACTCAAGTCTTACCCCTGGATACTGTAAAATCACAACATGCTGTCAGAGCCCATTTTCTGATCCTGTTATCAGCATGGAATAAAGTTTTCCATTAAATGCAAAACAGATTTACAGGTGCTAAAACAGCTATTTTATCAGTGGGAAACAGGCTACCTTTTGTTCTCTAGAAAGGCATTTCATGATTTTACATTGGTCAATTGATTGTACAATAAAGGGAAACAAAACAATTTAGTTCATCTACTGAAACTGAAGAAGATATAAATTGAAAATAAGGACAAGGAAAAGTAATGCCTCTTTGCATGTAGGATGAATGTTCTTGCATATTGTCACCTACTGTAAAAGGAAAGGAACAAGATAAAAGCAACGCTGTTCCCTTCTTACTGCTGAGTATGTTACATAAATCCTCAGTGTTCCTACAGTCAAGCTCAAAGGATAACAGCATTCCAGGCAGCAGTGAACATTCAAAATTAAATTGCTCTGTTAAAGAGAGGTCCTGCAAAGATAACACTCCTCTTGGTGTATTAATTCCTCTCCTGAGCTTTTGAGTGAAGGGGCTCCCAAGCTCCCCAGGGGAGGCGATTCCTGCCCCCTTCATCCTTATCTGCAGCAAGGAGCCCACTTCCCTGGAGCAGGAGGGTGGGTGCCCTTTCAGGGGAAGGAGCTAACATTTTGCTGGTACTCCAGAAACTGAAGAAGAGAATAACCTTTTGCATGTTTGCCAGGCTGACACAGAGTAGGTCGTCACTGAGGACCAATCTGAATGTTTTGGGAATAGGGCATTGGGCCTCCTAAGAACAGCTGCTTCAGAGTTTGGTGACTACAAACTGCCTGCTCAAGAAGAAGCAACATCCTTTGGTTTCCCACAGTGTGAAAGTTTTAATATGATGGTTGATAGAAACTGCGTTTCAGGGACTGTGTCTGAATATTAGGCCTAGCCATGCATGACCCTGAACTCCAGAGCCATTTGCTAAGTTCAGATCAAGTCTTTAACTTGCAAGATATTATTTATAACTGCTTTTAACAAAGTGTTTTGATGAAGGTTTTGAGAGCACTCTAAGGGATTCGATACATTTCTTTCTCTGAAATATCCCAGGCAACTTCAAAAAACACATGACCCATCTTTGTATCCAACATTAAGAGCCTGAAAGCACAGAAAACAGGAGCCTCATGCAGAAACAGTACAGAGCACTAGATAAAAACTCAGCATTGTCTTACAGCTTTGGCAAATGCAGAAGAATTCAAGAACAGAACAGCTACGGTGAGTCACAATGAGGCTTCATCTGACCCAGCTTATTGACCAATTTCCAAAGTGTATCTTATGCAAACAAGGTGATCCTTCCTCTGTCATAACCTCCAAGCTTCCAAGACCCAGTGGGAGTGCAGCTTTCTGAACTGGGGATTGTTTAGGGGCCACCAATTCATCCATCCTATAGGTTTATCATTTTTAACCCTCTGTTGCCAGACTGTGTTTTCTGAAAAACAACCTCTCATTTGATTGAAGTCTTCCATGTAGCAATTCCTCTAGGTGCTCAGCAGTTATTTTATTATGAAAAAGACTCCATAGGCATTTCCTTCCTTTTTTTATTTTATTTTATTTTATTTTATTTTATTTTATTTTATTTTATTTTATTTTATTTTATTTTATTTTATTTTATTTTATTTTATTTTATTTTATTTTATTTTATTTTATTTTATTTACATATATACAAATATATATATATGCATTTCCTTTTCCTTATATATTGCTGTAACTGAGAAGATATTAGTGCAAAGAGCCTGTCTACCTTCCCTTAAGAAGATGGGACATTTCAAACTTTCCATGACCTGTTCAAGGGCAATTTCCTCTTCTAAACAGGGAAAACTGCAAAAGGACTTCAGAGATCATTAAGGCTGTTACTGATGTTATATGAAGTGATTTACAAGTAGGTGTACAAGATGGTCCTTTACTGCTCAAACAAAGGGTAATGTAATGAATATGACAAAGCATTTGCACATGGTCTTCCATGTTTGAGAACAAACTTTTCTTGGAAGCATTTACATGAACACTATACTGTGGTGCTGTCTGTCGGCACCTCTGAGTGACTCAGTACAGTACAATACAGAACACTGTATTGATCATGGGTCCAGAGCAGTTAAAAGAAACTTCTACCAAATGCTGGCCCAGTCTTAATTTGGTAGTAAACTCACAGGTTTACATACATGAGTGAAGGGAACTTGTGAGATCCAGATACCTCTGAAAATGTAGAATTTGCACTGTTATGAGTCCACTTGCTTTAAGAGAGGTAGCCAGAAAACAGAAGCCAAAGCTGTTGATCTGACTGACAAAATGATGGTTGGAATTGACATTGTCTGCTTTTTCACAGACTAAATGACAGATACATAAGGTCTCAGGTTCCAGTGATACAGAACACAGAGAAAAAAGTTCCCTAGATTGTGGGTCAACCCAAAAGAAGAATGATGTGACATTAAATACAGGGGGATACAAGATTTCATTCTTTCATTCTATGATAGAATGATAAGGCCCAGAATCAAGAGAACTTTTGTCTCTGTTTCCCCCAGCCCAAGAAATAATTTCTGAAGAGTGAACTTCAAAGTGCTTGACCATTTGTCAGAAATTATTGCAGAACTACAAAGAAATATCCAAACAGTAAATCAAAAATCTGAGAAAGAAACCTCTTGCAAGGACTACAAAGGAAGAAAAAAACAAATGGCATGGAGAGTTGATTATAACACCAGCAGTTTGCCACGGCAAAGGAGAAACTGATACCAGATGCTGCTGAGAGCTCTTTCATTACCTTGTGCAAGACCTGCAGTGCCGTGGAGGGGCCCCATGCAGCACTATGTCTCTAGCTGGGATAAATGTGAGGCACTTAGGGAAAAAGATTCATTCTCAAAAGAGATCTGCAGAGCCAATTATTATTTTATTTGAATGATGATTTGATGACCAACTCATCATAAGTTTGCTGCATTCTTTCATTATCTCCAAAAAATAATTTTGCAGTTGTCCTATTTTGTAATGTAAAGCTATGTCAGTGCTTTTAATATCAGCAGCATTACTATTTAATGTGAAAGTAACAGATGAAAAATTAATAATTATTTATTATTATTTTTTTAAATATTGGATGCAAAGCTTTCCAGACCTTATTGACCTTGGCATGTTCTTTCTAGATTTTTTAATCCTCTGACCCTTTAAATTTAATTTTTATTTGTCTGGTTATTTAGCAATTTGTGAATTATAGCATGCAATTCCATCATTTTCTTCCACTCTCCTAGAAAGTAATATCAGCTAGAAACTGAATGACTTATGTTTAGACAGTATTCCCTGTGCAACATTACTGTCTTGCTCATATTGTGTCAGATGAAGAAAATGTACAGTATGATAAGGGAGTGAGGGATTTTATCTGTTCGTTGTTTTTTTTTTTTTTTTTTTTTTTTTTTTTGTTTAATTAGCATATTGACTGACAGTTGTACAGAATTGTTCATCTGCTCAAAACTTGAAGTGTACTGTATACAAACACCACAAGGGAGGACTGGAAAAAAATGCCTTGTCTTAGAAGTCAGAAGGTGTTGTGTTTTGGGTTTTGTTTGTTTGTTTTATTTTGTTTTGTTTGTTATTGTTTTTGTTTTAATTAAGTCTCTTTTTATTCCCCTTGTGGTTTCTGGTCTTTTCAGGTTCACTTGTTTTGTGTTTCCATGGTTTTCTCTGCAACCATGAGGAATACAAATGCTCTTTTCCAAATTAGTAAAAGCAGAGATTATATGGAATCACTAGAGTCTGACAGCTGAGGTTTTTTAGCAAAGCATATCAAATGTAACAGCTGTTGTAATAAAACTGTTAAATCTGTCGATACTATGGCTGAGAATCAGATGAAGGACATGCAAAGAGATGGCAGCAGTGAGTCAAAGCAAGCTGGGGACTAAACAGCGGCAATGTTCTGAGCGAACTGGTAACTCTAGAAGGCAAATGTTATCAGTGTTAATGATTTGCTTAATTTTGGGATACACTTGGCGGCATATATGGAAATGTGAAGTCTACAGCAGCTGACTGGAGAACACAGGCAGGTTCCTTCCTTGAATATGTATCTCATATGTGATGCTCTTCCAAACAAACAAACAAAAAAGTCACTTTAAAGGCCTCTGAATGTTTTCAAAAATTTTGTGTGAATAACTCTTTGAGTTATTGTTACTCAGGGAGAGAGACAGGATGGCATCAGTGATGCAAGTGCCACTGTGCCTTGGGAGTGCTCTCACTCTTGCCAGGCTCTCAGATAGGTTCAGTTTCACAGAGTGGCTGAATGTAGTATGGTGCTGTAATTTAATTGGGTTTGGCAAAAAAAAAAAAAAAAAAAAAAAAAAAAAAAAAAAAAACAAACAAAAAAAACATCTCCAAGTCATCAAGGGAGGGAATGATTACCTTATTCATCAAAGAGAAGCATACTGACTTGCTCTTGGCCAAGGAACCTGGTAAAAGAAACCTGTGGAATTTGTTACAAACCTTTGCATTGGAGAGAGAAAAAGAGAAAATTATAAGAATGTTTTCTAAGCTTACCACAACTTCTGTCCTGTCTTGGTCATTGTTTCTGACAAATAAATTCTCAGGAAACAAAATGATGTCACTGCAACACTGGGTATCTCAAATATAAACTATCAACATAAAGTATAGAGAACTTTTCCTTTACTACTTCCTAAATTACCTTTTAACCATACTTCTCATATTTATAAACACCAAATATACAGAAACAAGAAGAAAATGCTTCTCACTTTGTCACAAACATTGTAAAAGCCATCTTCTTTTCCATTCATACATGTTGTGAGGGTTGTCTTAAATCATCTTTCATAGAATCATAGAATCATAGAATCATAGAATCATAGAATATCCTGAGTTGGAAGGGACCCTTAAGGATCATCAAGTCCAACTCTCGACACCGCACAGGTCTACCCAAAAGTTCAGACCATGTGCCTAAGTTCACAGTCCAATCTCTTCTTAAATTCAGACAGGCTCGGTGCAGTGACCACTTCCCTGGGGAGCCTGTTCCAGTGTGCAACCACCCTCTCTGTGAAGAACCCCCTCCTGACGTCCAGCCTAAATTTCCCCTGCCTCAGCTTAACCCCGTTCCCGCGGGTCCTGTCACTAGTGTTAATGGAGAAAAGGTCTCCTGCCTCTTGACAACCCCTTACGAGGAAGTTGTAGACTGCGATGAGGTCTCCCCTCAGCCTCCTCTTCTCCAGGCTGAACAGGCCCAGTGACCTCAGCCGTTCCTCGTACGTCTTCCCCTCCAGGCCTTTCACCATCTTCGTAGCCCTCCTCTGGACACTCTCCAACAGTTTCATGTCCTTTTTATACTGTGGTGCCCAGAACTGCACACAGTACTCGAGGTGAGGCCGCACCAGCGCAGAGTAGAGCGGGACAATCACCTCCCTTGACCTACTAGCGATGCCGTTCTTGATGCACCCCAGGATACGATTGGCCCTCCTGGCTGCCAGGGCACACTGCTGGCTCATATTCAACTTGCTGTCTACCACGACCCCCAGATCCCTCTCTTCTAGGCTGCTCTCCAGCGTCTCATCGCCCAGTCTGTACGTGCAGCCAGGGTTTCCCCGTCCCAGGTGCAGGACCCGGCACTTGCTCTTATTGAACTTCATGCGGTTGGTGATCGCCCAGCTCTCCAACCTGTCCAGATCCCTCTGCAAGGCCTTTACGCCCTCATTTGAGTCCACAACTCCTCCAAGTTTGGTGTCATCAGCAAACTTGCTCAAAATACCCTCTATTCCTACATCCAGATCATTTATAAAAATATTGAAAAGTACCGGCCCTAAAATGGAGCCTTGAGGGACCCCACTGGTGACCGCCCGCCAGCCTGACGCAGCTCCATTTACCATAACCCTTTGGGCCCTGCCCGTTAGCCAATTGCTCACCCATCGTATGATGTTTTTATTTAGCTGTATGGTGGACATTTTGTCCAGTAGGATCCTATGGGAAACCGTGTCAAAAGCCTTGCTGAAGTCCAAAAAAATCACATCAGCTGGTTTCCCTTGGTCCACCATACGGGTGATCTTATCATAAAAGGAAATCAGGTTAGTTAGGCAGGACCTACCCTTCACAAACCCATGCTGGCTGGGACCAATGACTGCTTTGTCCCCCAGGTGCGCCTCAATGAGTCCGAGAACCAACTTCTCCATGATTTTACCAGGCACTGACGTGAGACTGACAGGCCTGTAATTGCTAGGGTCTTCTTTCTGACCCTTCTTGAAAATCGGCACAACATTTGCCAGCTTCCAGTCTACTGGGACCTCTCCAAATTCCCAGGATCGTTGAAAAATAATTGATAGAGGTTCCGCGATGACATCCGCCAGCTCTTTCAGCACCCGGGGATGAATCCCATCCGGACCCATGGACTTGTAGGGATCCAGGTGGAGTAGCAAATCCCGCACACGTTCAGGGTCAGTTGGGAGTTTGTCATCCCCACCGTCCCGGTCCTCCAGCTCAGGGCACCCTGGGTCCCGAAGCCCATCATCGGCATTGAAGACAGAGGCAAAGAAGGCGTTAAGCGTCTCTGCTTTGCCTACGTCATCGTCTGTGAGGAGACCTTCCCTATCAAGGAGCGGCCCTATGTTTTCTTTAGTTCTCCTTTTTCCATTTACATATCTAAAAAACCCCTTTTTATTTTCTCTCACAGACACAGCCAGCTTCAACTCTAGCTGTGCTTTGGCCACTCGAACTTTCTCCCTACAAACACGAACAGCATCCCTGTATTCTTTCCATGACGCCTGGCCCTCCTTCCAGTAGCGAAACACTCTCTGTTTCCGCCTAATCTCCATTAGAATGTTCCTGGTCAGCCACGCCGGCCTCCTGCCCCGCCTGCCTGACTTGCGATATTTTGGAATTGCCTTATCTTGTGCTTCTTTCGATAAAGTCACACAGAATAAGCCAAAAAACATTAGTGAGGGGCCCAAAACTGAACACAGTACTCGAGGTGCGGCCTTACCAGAGCTGAGTACAGGGGAATGATCACCTCCCTGGTCCTGCTGGCTACACTATTCCTGATACCAGCCAGGATGCCATTGGCCTTCTTGGCCACCTGGGCATGTTGCTAGCTCATGTTCAGGTGAGCATCAATCAGCACCCCCAGATCCTTTTCTCCTGCACAGCTTTCCAGACACTCTGCCCCAGGCCTGTAGCGTTGCATGGGGTTATTGTGACCAAAGTTCAGGTCTAAGCACTTAGCCATGTAAAACCTCATCCCATTGGCCTCTGCCCATTGATCCATCCTGTCCAGGTCCCTCTGCAGGGTCTTCTGCCCTCTGGCAGATCAACACTTCCCCCCAACTTAGTGTCATCTGCAAACTTACTAAGGGTGCAATCGATTCCCGCATCCAAATCATCAATAAAGATATTAAAGAAGATGGGCCCAAGCACCAGTCCCTGGGGAACACCACCAGTGACCAATCTCTATCTGGATTTCACTCCGTTCACCACTACTGTCTACGCCTGTCCATCCAGCCAGTTTTTAACACAACAAAGAACAGCATCTAATACACAGTACTTGTAATTGGTACCCCAACTTTGTTGTATTTAGATACCCCAGAGCACAAATGAGGAACAAAACATAACTTTTGTAGCTGCTTTCCTCAGTAAGAAATGTGAAAATGAATCATAAGTCTCATAAATATCTAGAGGAATTTGTTCTTTTGGCCAAAACAGAAAGCAACTCCCAAGTAAATATTAGCTTTCTGTTACATTTTCTCCTACCTAATTGCAAAACTACATCAAGGAACAGAAATATGTTTCGTTTTCCTTTTGTGGGTTTCTTTACAATACTGAGGAAAAACAATGGGGGTTTTACTGCTGCTGAAAAACCACCAGCCTCTTCCTGATTCTTTCCACTACTTAGCCAAGGATCTAGGTCCAGAATCTTAATGTATTTGTAGCTGAAACATCTGCCCCAATGTAAAGTGGAGAAGTGGCATTGAAACTGGTGGAATTTGCCTGGTATTCTGTTGGTGGAACAGACAGCACAGTCTGGCCTTTGAGACGACCTCTCTAAAGAGTTAGGAACCATACAAACTACATGACTGCTGTAAATGAAAAAGAGTCTCAGGACATGTCTTTAAACAGAAGAAAAACAATAATAAAAATATGGTGTTAGTACTAGAGTGGAATTCTTTACCCATCCTGATTGACTTTGTTGTTGCATATTACAACGTGGAGTAATGTTTTTGAGAAGTAGTCAAGAAGAAAAAATGGTGGTTTAGTCTCTTAAAAGAAGTCTACTCACCTGAGATAAGAAGAAAAGTTTGCTCTGATATAAAAATAAGTGAAAGGATACTATGGTTGCAAAGCAGAGTGTTTGTTTTCTTTTTTTTCTTTTTTCTTTTTTCTTTTTTTCTCTTTTTACACCTGAGAGCAACATTCATTAAATTGTCAGACCTTTTCCTAATAGTTCCAAGTATTTTTCTGACTGCTTTGGACCAAATATGAACACATGCACATATGAACTTATCTTTTACTTCAAGAGATCCTATCCAAGCACAAACCTAATTCACTAATTCACTTTTATGGGAGAATAAAAATTGAATTAGTTCAGCTTCAGGCAGGGATAACTGAAGGTTAATGTTTTATAACATGAACTTCAAAAACTCAAACGATAAAAAAGGTATTAAAAAATACTGTTAATAACCTCAAGAATTATTTACAGTACAATGATAAAATACATATTACAGTGCAATATATTCTTTTAAATAACAATAATGCTTACTATATTCTACCAAAAATATGTAGACATGACATTCAATTATATCTGAATGGAATATTAATACAAAAATGGAAGGAAGGAAGGAAGGAAGGAAGGAAGGAAGGAAGGAAGGAAGGAAGGAAGGAAGGAAGGAAGGAAGGAAGGAAGGGAGGGAGGGAGGGAGGGAGGGAGGGAGGGAGGGAGGGAGGGAGGGAGGGAGGGAGGGAGGGAGGGAGGGAGGAAGATTTGAAACTCTGAAGAAACATCTGAGCCAACCAGGTAGTTTGGAGATAATATCTGTTGAAAATGCAACATACTAAAAATATCCCAAACCTAACAGAAAAAAAGATATGGAAGATTGAATACAAGGGTAGAAAAATGCCAAGCCTTTTACATCAAACTCATTGGAAAAAATACCACAAAATGAAGTAAATTCTCACTAAACAATGAAATTAATCCTGAAAAGGGAGGAAGAGTGTTGAGCAATTTTGGGTACAGCTTTTGGGTGCTTCAGAAGAAACTTCAGTCCCTAACAGGCCAGTAAGCAGAGATTTCAATAGCATCTAGAACTGCTGCATGGTATCTTGGAAAACTGAAGTGCACATTTGGATGCATTTTCCTCAAGTGCTGAAAGAAGATACAAGGATTCAGACAGAACCTATCTGCAGTGGAAATTATGCTGCGTTGTTACCTTTAGGGATGCTGGGACACCATGGAGATGGGTGTCATATGGCTCTCCTTCTGCGAATTTTGGTGTAATATCAGGGAATTATTTTTTTCCCTGCATTTTAGGTCTCCACCTACAAAATGGGGGTAAGGTTTCTTCCGTCAAAGGTGTGGGCATGTGCTGTACCTATTCTAGTACTTGTAATGGCAGCTTCTCTGGTCAAACTGTGGCTCCTATTCAAACTGGTTTGTGGTTTCTTATTGACTGGTAAATATAAAATGAAAGTTGTTAGAAGACTGAAGTGAAATCAGTCCAAAGACAAGAAACCAAATAACCATTTGGCTGTGCACTGAAAGTCAGAACATACCTAATGTCCCCACATTTTCATAAAAATTATCTGTTCTTTATGTGAAGCAGTTGGTTAATTAACTCAATATAATCTAAAACCAAGGCTTTAACAGAGGTCCATCAAGCACAAAGAAATGCTATGGAAGAGAAGTGAAGAAAGGCAGATTGAGAGAGAGAGCATTCTGACAGTGAAATATTGAATGAATTCAAACAAAATCTTTTTGTACTTAAAAAATCAAGTTAAAACAAACATGGCAAAACAAGCTTACCACTAATGAAAGCTGAAAAAATCAGATGCTGTGGCAACATGTAACACTGAATTCTCCTCTTGCACAGGTACTGCAACTTCTTTTTTAGTTCAGGAAAGTGTGAGCATGCAAAGTTGCATTACCAACTCACTAACTAATCTACCAGGCATTGGAGAGTTCTAGCTTCTTTTACTGATATTGGTGGAATTGGTGGAATTTTTTAATGCAAACAGTTTCTATGTAAGTTTTCTTAAAAAAAAAAAAAAAAAAAAAAAAAAGGAAGCACTGAGGAAGTTTAGGAAGCACCTAAACTCAGTGAAACAAATACTTTCCTAATATCACTTTTTATTCTGTGCTGTTTCACGTTCATGTACTTATAGCCACCAAGGAACCTTCATGTTTCAACCAGAGTACAACCATATCTGAGGTCAGTTTTGTCTTTATGGGCCAAACACAAAGTCTGGAGCCACCACAAGGTGGACAAGGAAGCAGATTAGAAGTGAAGAAATATGAACTGGAAGGGGAAACTGAAGCAAGTGGGAATGTTTACTTTAAAGAAGAGGTAACTACGCTAGTATAGTCTTCAAATATACAAAAGAAAACTATAAGCAGGAAGGCAATTTTTTTTTTTTTTTTTTTTTTTTTCATGTCCCCTGGGCCTGAGCTATACTGAGGGTATATTAAGTGGTTTGGAGGATATGCTTTCTAAGACACTTCAGTAAAGTGTATCAAGGATTGTGAAAATATTATTACTATTGGTTTCTTAAAACAGGTTGAACAAGTTGCAGCAATGGGCATCAGGACTGCCCTGGCTTCAGGCAAGTCACAGACTAAGTGACCTCTCTGGACCCCTCTACAGAAATCCATTCTCTGAGACTTTTAAAGGAGCAGCAATCTTCTCCCCACCCTTTTTTCTATTTTCTCCAAATGACATTTCTATGCTTCACAGGAGACTTCTCTACTCTTGAAGCAAATCCAGATAGAAAGAGCAAAAATTTGCACAAAACACCCTTTTAAAAACTGCTGTAGCACGGATGCAGGCAGGACAAGGTGCAGGAGGTGATCACTTCTGCCAAAGATTGGGGCAAATAAAGTCAGTGAGTGACTGCAGGCAAGGTGTCTTGGGCACATTTGCAACAACATAAGCACAGGTTTCACAGTGAAGTTTTATCCCAACTGTATCATTTTACAAAAGGTTGCATTCAAAGGTGTATCTGCTAGGGAAAATTTCCTTCAGTTTTAGATGTTGGCCCAGTCCTCAGTTGGTAAAAGTTAGTGCTAGCCCCTGGTCCTAAAAAAGAAAAGCAGAGCTACTTATTCTGTATGCGGGTTTTACTCCACAATTTTATCTCTGCATCTGAAAAGCTCATTTTACTTGGTCTTGTCAGAGGTATTTGATGAATTACTGTTGGTAAATAAGTGCTATTTTTTAAAGCCAGTGTGTTAATGAGACAGGAAAGCCTCTGGAGACAGGGAAACACCACAAGCTGTTCCTGGTTCCTAATGACTCACCTGAAATTCTGGCCTGAAAATAACTTCTTCCACTACTGAGGGATGCAGGTTACCTCTGGAGTTAAACTAAATGCTACAGGGCTTCAAGGAGAGATGGGGAAAGAGCATCATAATTTCAAGGAAAATCACAGCAGAATAAGCATTAGCTTTCTGGGAGTATTTTAATCACCTTTTTTGTTTAACAAAGCTGGGAACATAATGCTGTTTTATGAGCTCCCCTCCTCTCTCCTCCTTCCCCCCCCCTTCGTCCCCCCAAGTGTCAGTTGTTGCTTTTGGGGCTTTTTCTCTCTTTTTTTTTTTCAAGCATACTTTATATGCCTGCCAGAAAAGGGGGGAATATTATACCCTGGAATCTTCCTGCGTATGTTAAAACAGTGCTTGGCAAAATGGTACTGGAATAACAAGCAACAGCTTTCTTAAGATAGAGTCAATCGATTCCAGGGGAGGCTATTTACTGGATTATATAAAGTCCTCTTGGAAGAAGAAAATCTCTCAAGTGCTCTCAGTTTGACAAACATTTTTTCCATCATCTGGTTAGAATTTTTGTGCCAGTCAGCTTGCAGCCCTGCTATTTCCTCTGCATGTGTTCTGCAAGCCGTGGGGAGGATACATTCGTTATTTTGAAGGAGTCAGGAGTGAGATGCAATTATGGGGGCCTAAGCACACAAGAGATAAAATCTCCTTCCCGCCAGCCAACATAGAGGGCAGTCTGTCTGGGCTCAGAGGCAGCTGATCAGATCTGAGCCTGAACATTTGAAAAAAGTCTTAGCAGCCTATGAACCCCATTTGTTTATTTAGAAAGAACCCATTGTATCATTTGGTTATTCTAACAAGGCCTGCAAAGCAAGTGCTGGCTTCGATATGATGAATTTCAAACACATCCAGCCTGTTTGCAAGTGAAGTGGCTTCATATTGTGCTGCCTCTTAACATGTACCAAATCCTACACAAGCTTGCCAAGGTCTTTCAAATGTACTTTTGACATTTCAGTGCAGTTTATAGGCTCCAAATGAGAGGTATGTTTGAATGAGGGCAATTTTTGGTAATTTGCCTGAATTCTGCATTTATGCTTTCTTTGGCCTAATCTGTTTAATTGAGATCTACTCCCTGGCTGACTGCCAGTATTAGCAGAGCATGTGGGTAGCAGATTGGTTTACCTATGTACTGCAGATAGACTTTTTTCTTCACACTCTTTGAGTTTCACTTGCATGTTAAACTAGCAATGGTTCAATGAAATGTCCCCCAAACCAGGTATTTACCATTTGCCTCTCAACATTTAATTTTTCAACATATAAATGTGGCAGATAGCTTTTTCTATTGGTTTATTCAGTAAAGCCTACTTCGGTGTCTGACAGTGCAATACTTAGTTTTCATCTTTGAGACCAGAGAAATCAACAGTGACGTTTTGTTTTGTGAGGGTATTGAAGAGCTAAGTGTGCAGTGTGAGAACTATGGGGCCCTTGACCATTTTGATTACAAAGTCACATCAGCTTATGTGAAGGATTTCAATAAATTTTAACACTTCAGCAAGCTTGGAAAATCTGTAAAATTCGTTCCTTTTGATACTGAAAGCTGAATTTGTTAAATGTCCTTATATGAGAGATGTAAACTCTCAGCTGAATGACTCGTTCTGTATCCTTCAGGAAGACATTTTTGTAAATGCTGAAGCTTTCATTTCAGAGCAAAGATGCCAACTTCCCCATGCTGGACAAGGATGTTTGGATCCTGTCAGAACAGTTAGATCATGGTAAATGACTCCATTAAAAACAAGCAAACAAACATACAAACAAAAAGTTTCTGAAATCAGATTGTCTTCAGGATGTTTCATCCTTTCTCTTGAGCTAAAGCAATACTACTGGAAAGGAAGATGGGGAAAAAAATGTTTGACCCAAATAAATCACTGTTCATTGCCTGAAGGAGCATCCCTCCAGCCCGCCTCCCTGTCTTACATTATTGGCCAATGCTCTAGATATTTCATATCGCTTACCAAGATTTTGGGAACAATAGCATGGGCACTGTTTGACATAAAGATTTAGGATGTACCATGAAAAACATTGTCTAAAAACTAAAAGTGAACATAACCTCACCATGCCATGAGCTGTGCAAACTTCTGCAGGATGATACAAAAACAGCAATAATATATGTATTTAAAAGACTAAGTATTAATTGTCTATAGCCTCTATGTTAGCATACATTTTCAAAGAATCCATTCTCTATTAAAGAGGAGAATGGAAAATCTGTTGACCCAATGAAAAAAAATGAACCCTCATTCTAAGTGCAGAATAAACTTATCCCGGTGAGTTTACTTGCTTCATCTACCCCCTTTCTTCCATAAGAATATTTCTACAGTGCCTGGTCTGAGCAAACTGGTTCAGTTAGAGTAACAGTCAGTGCTTGTTTCCTCTTACCCATCCCACCACTATCTTCCCTTCCTTCAAGCTGAGCAGGACCCTACATACCTGTGATGTTCAAAATGCTGAGCTAATATCTGCCTGTCAGTTCTTCTCAGTATGAACCTCTCCCACAGTTATGCATCTTCAGCTGCAAAGATCTTAGCAAGACTCTGAAGAAGGTGCGATTAAGTTAGCATTAAACCTTCTTCTGACCTGAGCATAAAAATCCAAAGCTGGCTGCAGTAAATATCTGAAAGAAGACTGCTGCCAATAGCTGTTGCTGAGGTCAGATGGCACAGACTTCCCTTTATAAAGAAAATGCACATTTCTGTTTCTCCATGGAAATGGGTAACAAACCAAGAGATCAGGTGTTTCACCATTAACACACAGAATACCCCGCAGACCGTTCCTTACCCTTGCTGATCCTTTGAACATATCACCACTATGAAGGTGTTATTTTGAGGACACAGCTACTGCTTAGAAGCTTAAGCAAAATTCACAGCCTACCTTTTCTGAACTGATTATCAAAATGTTTATAGGGATTTCACCAGGAAGCAGCAAAAGACACCTTAATTTCTATTCTGTGTAAGCAAGGCAAAATCAACTGGACTGTATGACAAGGAAGAATATGAACTTTGATGTCTGGTTGGACAATTATAGCTCAATACTCTTGCCCTATGGGCACTTTATGTCTTTTTATACTTTGTGTTTTCCTGTTGCCATTAGTGAAAACATTGTTGTTTGATTATAGTGCTAACTATTCTCTTATGTAACAGTTTACCCATAAACATAGGTGTGAAATCACAGAAAACCACATTTTTGGACTTAACAACTACAGTAGAACTGGATGTATTTTTCCTTATTTGGTGTATTTCATGTTCAAAACACTTCATAAATGTAAAAGTTGTGAAATACAAGAAATTGTGAAATACAAGTGTGAAAGACAAGAAATACAAATTCCTGACTTCATAACATCAGAGAAGAAGCTGGTCAAAGATAATGTGCCTGAAATGCTCACAGAAAGAGTCACTAGAAGTGTGCCTATGAGAACAGTGTCCTAAAACCTTAATCTTATGCTCGGGATATTAGGCAATGCTTCTCCTCATCCCAAATGATTCTACTGGTTGTGAACTCATCTAGAACAAAATTGTAAGTTGCAACTCAAGTCAAGACACAAATGAAGACAATAACAAATGAAGGAAACAGCCTCAAGTTGAGCTAGGGGAGGATGAGATTATATATCAGGAAGAATTTCTTCATCGAAAGGGTGGTTAGGCATTGGAACAGGCTTCCCAAGGAAGTGGTGGTGTCACCATCCCTGGAGGTGTGATGAAGAGAAGTGTGGATGTGGCGCTTGGGGACATGGTTTAGTGGTGACCTGGTAGTCTTAAGTTGATGTTTGGATCTGGTGATCCTAAGGGTCTTCTCCAACCTAAATGATTCTATGATTTTATGATAATATGCAATATTCTGATTATCTTGTTTTAGTGGAAAAATTCTTCTCCACCTTAAAAGAGTACTTCCATATAGTCCGATAACAGTAATGACACAGAGTAATTTCTACCACTGAAAAGTGGATACCAAATGTTTGGTGAAAGTTTGACATTTCTTTCATTCTGATTGCTCAGATGTTTCAACTAGCCTTTGGGATACTACATGTTTAAAAAGAAAGTGCCATAAATTGGGATTATAATAACTAAAACAGGCACAGGAATAAAGAATACATAGTTTTAAAATTAGTCACAGAACAAAAACTTTTGAAGGACTTGATGAATGTGGCTCCTTGAAAGCTTATTGATCTAAATTCATTACATACATCCATAAATCAGAGCAATCTGCCAAGCCTACCAGCACTCAAGTATCAGGAAAGCTCTCTGGTTACCGAACAGCTTTAGACAGCTACACTACCAGGTACTTCACACTGGACAGAATTAGGGTTAGCAGCAAAGTAGTGTCAGGGCCTGGCATCCCAGTAGATTTGCCTCTGAGAAAGGTCTGACTGCATGAAAGATGGGTGGCCAAGAGAAATGGAAAAAGGTGTCTGCCTGACAGAGAACCAAGCAAAGAAAATATTTTATATTTTGTTTTTGCATTTGTAACAGGGGTTAAATGGCGAAATACATGTTTGGACTCCAAGGAAAATAATAGTAAACAAATTTCATTTCTGTACTTGCTGTGGCTCATGACCACCTCAGACAGCATTGCAGGAAAAAAATACCACACATTTGAAAAAAAGATCTGTTATTTTGTCATACTCTCAATGACTTTCTCCATTATCAAATCAGAAATCCACTTACAAATTTCATTTTGCAAAATCTGTCTTTCTTCAGAATATGGACCTCTCCTTGCTCCATTTTCCATAGCCTAGGCATCTATTAGCATCATCTTATGTGTGTTATTTGTCTGTAAGTAATCCCTCAAGCTTGTATAAATACACCTACTTGTGCTGTGTGCTGGAGCAGAGCTGTGCATGTTGTAACAGCTGGCATTCAACCATCTAGTGAGTAAACATCATGTCCAGGAGTTAAAGTGGACTGGAACAGTTCCAACTTATGTCTGCTGGAAAGCTACTGGGTTAAATATTTGGTCCTTATCCTCACCCTTTAAAAAGGTAAATCATGTCTAAAAAACAAACACCATCAGGTTGTTATCACCGTTTTGCAAAAAGCTGTATCTGTGGAACTCTTCTGCATCAATTAGCATTTCAGACTTTCAGTACTTTCTTACATGGTAAAATATCTTTCAGATGCCAGAATATATTTACTTTATGCTTGGTGTAAACCACACAAATTAAGCATGATACAAGCTACGTCAGGTTATTAGTGAATTGTGTAAAAATATTAGAGACTGTTGTTGCATGATATACTGGTACTTCAGAATTCTCTTACCCCTTCAGGGTGCTCCTGACCCTTGTTCAGAGATGCAGCTGTCTCCCTGGAAGGTCAGGGAAGTCCTGGGCTTGGCAGTCCCCACTTGCACACATGCAAGCTCTAAGAAGGAACAGCTACAGAACAAGCCCTGTCTGAACCATCTGGGCATTTGGAGTGGTAGGAAGGTTTGGAAGCCAGAGAAAATAAAGTAGTGGAGTTGATAAGACAATGTCAGGTCTGGATGGAGGGGAGAAAGTGTTCTTTGCAGAAAGGGAAAGGTGGAAATGAGCATGAGGTGGGAAATTGAGGACACTGAGGTGAGCTTCATGCTCACACAAAAAATAACACATATCTAGTCAGATTCTCATGTAAATTGTAAAATTATTCAGAGAGACAGTTCTTGTCCATTTGAAAGGTAACTAGTAGAAAGAAACACGAGTTTATAAGTGCTTGGTTGCTGTAATTACTGAGGCAAGAAGCTGTTTTATTCCTATTAAAAAAAAATTACAACGTTCACCCAACATAGCAATTGTCTTTTAGTCCAGAGATTGAATTACAGCACATATTTTACCACTCTTTTAGCACTTTTCTGTTGTTTCTGCATATCTATTTGGAACATTTATTAGTTCTATCGCCAGTTGCCTTCACACTGTCAAAATGCATTTCCTTCTAGATGCAGACCAATTACTGGATATGTCAGTGGGACTCTCTACCAATGGGAGATTGATTTTCAACAGCTAAAAAAATGAAAATGACATTATTTTGTCACTGTTGTAGCTCTCATGCTGAAATATGTGATTTTTTTTTAATAACTTTTATCTTGCTTTTACCAGTGACCTTTTCATCTTGCTCTGGTTGTGACCAAGAAACAGGCCCCCAAAAAAGGAATGTTTCTCGGGGTGGACATGTGGCAGTTTTGGACTTTCTAGAAATCTGAATAGAGCTCAAAGAATTAGATCAATATATTGAAAACTGTCCACTCACATTGATGTGTTCTGCATTGTCTCAGATATTAAATATCAGAAATTATTTAAAAAGAGCCAAAAAAAAGAGACCTATTTGAAACACACAAACTAAATGGCAATAGATTAATAGATAAATAAATAAATAAGTGAAAAGACCTGTTTCAGAACTCCATATGATGCAAGAAAATGTTTAATTCCACATTCATTACATTTAGATGCCTAGTGCAAGCCAGTCGTCCAGGCTCTCTTCAGGGGCAGTGATAAGAAACAAGCACTTCTAGAAGTGGCACAACCCATCTGTCTATGCTGGGACATTGCAAATAGTCTTCTGAGGTTCTGGTTTCACCAGTCTGACTGCAGAATACCCCTAAGTAAGATGCCTAACTTTCAGAGGACAGAAATCTACAGCTAACTGGATCTCACCTAATTAATTTTGCCTATACTTGGTAACCCAGGAAAAGAGAATCATCACAGTATTGGCAGGTTAACTGGCTGAGTACTGGGAATTCTGAATCTACCACTTAATTATTGCACAATCATACAGTGTACTGGAGCTGCACGTGTATACTGAATACAGTGTACTGGAGCTGCACGTGTACAATTTCAAGGGGGATGCTGATATTATAACTATCACAACATCACATTATTTATTTATTTATTATGGTCTTTTCTTACACATATTTCCTTTGATAGCAGCTAAGAATTAAGGAACTATAAAATATGGGATTTACTGGGAAAAAAAATGCTACTTTCCAACCAACACTTCTGTAAGAATAGTACAACAAAAGCCAGGGCTCCACCTGAGTCAAAGACGCAGTTCAGGCAGGAATCTGGGTAAAGTACACCATTTTCTACAGCCCAAAGCACACCAAGAAAGGCTGAATCTACTTTAAAAGTCCTCTTTATCTATGTAAGCCCAACAGGCAGACACTTTTTCTTCAGCTTTTATCTCAAAGAAAGCTTCATAACAGTGGGCATAATTCAGATGGTCGGTTTGCTGTCATCAGAAGGCACCTAGAACTTTTTCTTCGGCTTATATTTCAAAGAAAGTTCTGTAAATACCGTAAATGAATTGCACATCAATCACAGAATCACAGAATCACAGAATTTCTAGGTTGGAAGAGACCTCAAGGTCATCGAGTCCAACCTCCAACCTAACGCTAACAGCCCTCCACTAAACCATATCCCTAAGCTCTACATCTAAACGTCTTTTGAAGACTTCCAGGGATGGTGACTCCACCACTTCCCTGGGCAGCCTGTTCCAGTGCCTCACAACCCTTTCAGTGAAGAAGTTCTTCCTAACATCTAGCCTAAAACTCCCCTGGCTCAACTTAAACCCATTCCCCCTCGTCCTGTCACCAGGCACGTGGGAGAACAGGCCAACCCCCACCTCGCTACAGCCTCCCTTGAGGTACCTAAAAAGAGCGATAAGGTCGCCCCTGAGCCTCCTCTTCTCCAGGCTGAACAAGCCCAGCTCCCTCAGCCGCTCCTCGTAGGACTTGTTCTCCAGGCCCCTCACCAGCTTCGTCGCCCTTCTCTGCACCCGCTCAAGCACCTCGATGTCCTTCTTGTAGCGAGGGGCCCAAAACTGAACACAGTACTCGAGGTGCGGCCTCACCAGAGCTGAGTACAGGGGGACGATCACCTCCCTAGCCCTGCTGGTCACGCTGTTCCTAATACAAGCCAGGATGCCGTTGGCCTTCTTGGCCACCTGAGCACACTGCTGGCTCATATTCAGCCGACTGTCCACCATCACTCCCAGGTCCTTCTCTGCCTGGCAGCTTTCCAACCATTCCTCTCCCAGCCTGTAGCTCTGCTTGGGGTTATTGCACCCCAGGTGCAGGACCCGGCACTTGGCCTTGTTAAACTTCATGCAGTTGACCTCAGCCCATCGGTGCAGCCTATCCAGATCCTCCTGCAGAGCTTTCCTACCCTCAAGCAGATCGACACACGCACCTAACTTGGTGTCATCTGCGAACTTACTGAGGGTGCACTCGATGCCCTCGTCCAGATCATCGATGAAGATATTAAAGAGGACCGGCCCCAGCACCGAGCCCTGGGGGACGCCACTAGTGACTGGCCTCCAACTGGACTTGGCTCCATTCACCACGACTCTTTGGGCCCGGCTATCCAGCCAGTTTCTAACCCAACGAAGCGTGCGCCAGTCCAAGCCAAGAGCAGCCAGTTTCTTGAGGAGAATGCTGTGGGAGACGGTGTCAAAAGCCTTGCTGAAGTCAAGGTAGACCACATCCACAGCCTTTCCCTCATCCACCCAGCGCGTCACTCTGTCATAGACCCTGACGACATCAATGGGCATACTTCAGGTGGTAAGTCTGCTGTCATCAGAAGGCATCTAGCCCACAACGCAGTGAAATCTGTATTTGAACACATCTTAAATGTTTGAGTACTTCCAGCCTAACTTTTCACCTCCAGCACAGGACATATGGGGCTCCAGCCTAGGTTGGCTGTCCTACCACCAGTGTATTTCAAACTATAACTGGCTGAGAGCATGGAGAAAGGGAATAGCTAAAGAATATTTTTTACGGGAGATTAGGATGGGCCTTCATGTTGTACTTGCTCTGACACAATTGTGGGTCTCCACCATGCCTGTACATTTGGTGTATACTTCTTTCATTTCCATTGATTTAAATCTAGTCTTTCACAAATCTGATTCTCTTTCCCAGAGGATAGACTCAGACTAGCTGAGCTTATCCTATAGCTGTATGACAGCCAAAGATAAGAGAAAGAAAGAGGAGCAGATTTTTCATCAGGCTAGGTAAAAACTTAATATGACGACAAAAAATATCACTGATAGACAAACAAGATTGCATGACATCAAATACATTTTATCAGCATTCACAGATATTCTTCTGAACTTTTCCTTTGTCTCCAATAGCTTTGGGAAACAGCCATCACATAGGCATAGCTTTATTGAGCTAGACACTTATGTCTGTTGTCCTATCTCTGACTCAGTAGTAAGCTGAGCATTCAAGACCAGAGGTGATATACTCTCTAGAAATCCCAGGGTGGAGGATGTGTCCCCATTCGCCTGCTCTCCATTAGCACTGTTAACTGGTGGTTGCATGTTCAAGTATGAAGCTTTGCATTTATTTTGAAACTATATTATGAATAAGCTGTGTATGTTAAGAAAAAAAAAAAAAAAAAAAGCAAAAACAAATAAAAACTATTTGCACATGAACAATAGAATTATTTTAGTAACTCATATTCTATTCTTCAAAAAGCTTACATTGTTCTAAACATGGATCAAAACCATTATCATAAGACCAGACTCCACTTCTACATTGTGGTATCTGTATACTGAGGCAGAACAGCTGAATAACACCTAGTAGAAAGACAAATGATTAATTAAACTACTTAGTAATGTCTGAGAATAGCAAGTATGTTCCAAGAGTTGACATCAAGATGTCCTCTGCTGTGTTTCCACTGACATTATTCCAAAAAATATGTATCAGTATAATTTTTATGCTAATGTATTTTGTGTAGCCTACATCAAAGAAATCAGACTTCTTTCTTTACAGAAAAAAAAAAAAAAGAAAAAAAAAAGAGAGAGAGAGAGAGAGAGAAAGAAGTCTGTTACTTATGGCATTGAACTGAAATTGCAAACTGAGATTTTGTTAGCCAGCAGGTTTTGTACCAACCCGAGTAATTGTCATGACAGTGGTTCTTCAGCAAACAAAGCTTTACTTTACTTTACTTTGCTTTGCTTTGCTTTGCTTTGCTTTGCTTTGCTTTGCTTTATCCAATAAAAAAAAGATTTAAACAGCAAAATTCAAGCAGAAGGATGAAGACACTAAGACAGACTAGAGAAAGATGAAACACGGGAAACAATGTGTGACTCATTTCCATGGGGATCCTCATTCTACCTGCCCCAGGGTAGCAGAGGAAGGAGAGAGAGACGTAAAGAGGGAAAGACTAAAAAGTGGCCATGAACAGGATAAAGGGAAGAAAACAGGACAAGGTCAACTGAAACATAATTACCTGTCTTGGGATAGGCTGTCAACTGAAGTGATAATACTCAGCTTTCGGAAAATCATAAGCTACCTTAATTCACTAAGCATCCACTAAGATGCTTTGCAGATGCTAAATAGATTCCTCTGGCTGCTCTGGTTTCAATTATAATCTAAATGCTACAAGCTGCATGAGACGGTGCATGGCCTCTTTTGTCCTGCATGTAACGGGGTGATTGAATTACTCTTGTCTCTACATCTCTTGAGGGTTACATCCCCAAATCTGAGATGCTTCCTTGCCTTACTTCAGTCAAGCAACACTGTGAGCTTTACTTAACCCTGGCCCCACTGTTGTGCAAGCTGTGGTTAATTTGTACTCTCAGGATACAGTAGTGAACTGCAGCTTCAGTAAGCCAAAACAGTGCCAAGTTTTGGGTATCACATGCCTAAAGTCTCATTTCATTACAACTACTTAAATCTTACACATATATGTATATATGTATATAAGTTCAAAGTCTCTGTGTCCATCTACTTTGCCATGTGTGCAAAGTTTTCTTGTCCTAATCTATCTGGGCTATTTAAACTATAAAAATGTAAGTTAACCCTAGGCACATATCTTGCCAACAATGAACGCCACAGGTCATAGAACACAATGTAACTGTGACCTCCTAAGCTTTCCATATCTTATTTATCAAAGCTTTCTTCAGGCTCAGAGGTCTACAACAATATACTGACTTTGACCCTGAAATGTTGGGTCATCATTATGCTCCTCTCATACACTGCTTGTTATAGCTACATTATGCTCTGGATGTGTGATGAAGCGGAAGCAATCATCAGGCAATTTCTGAGTGTGTGTTGAGGATAAAGTCTTGCGGTAAAACATATAAAATTGACTGATGTCACTTAATTTGATAGTTAGTAAGTTTATCATAGAGCTGATCAAATACTCGGCCAAAATGTGGGACTGTATGATAAACGTCAGTGTGATGGTTTGATTCCTCCCTTCCTGAATCTCTTGGAGTTTCCACATTTACAGATATTCAAAATCCATCCAGGAGATTCTGTCAAATATGCATTTGAGGCTTCCATATCATTCCATTCTGCCATTAATGTCAACATATGACACATTTTGTATTTTCACTTTAGTAGAGACTCTTAGCTAGACATTTTGAAGCTGGCATGCAGAATGCCAGACATTGTAGTACACATAATCCACAGACAGCTAAGTCTTTATTTGTTAGTAACCTAACAAATACTTTCAGATCCTGTATAACTTGCAAGTAATGCAGTAGTAGTGAAATAATAGTACTGTTTCTAAAATACAAGAAAGACAAGGAAAAGTGGGTGAGAATTTAGGGAATATTTGGTATTTTCATTAAGTAGAAAGATTCTTCTGATGTTAACTGGTTTCTTATTAATGATATGTAACATCTCCAAGCCAGGCAAAGGCCAACTATTATTGAATGGACACATCTATAAAAATAACTACTTACTGGTAGAATTTTTGCTTGGATGTCCTTTATATAAACATTTAAATGTCAAAAACTTTTGCTGTTCTTGTTTCCAGTATTCGGATGAAAGATATTTTTGGTGAAACAACTGGATACTTTTCACAAACAAGTAATTAAAATCCAATTATCAAAAAGTAACTACAAGATGTTTTCAGCTGTCCTGTTCACAAGTCTGACCCCAAAATAGTTCTGAAAATGTTGACCAGAATATGTCTTCATCTGTCTTCAATTATACAAGTCAGCCACTGAAGACAAAAAGAGTCAACACCCTGTAACCAGCTTTCTGCATTCCATTACAGTACTCTGAACTTCTAAAATAAAATTAAAAAAAAAAAAAAAAGAATTTATGAGTCATTCCCCAAATCCTGGGATGGATTTAAAATTACTAGATTAAAAAAAAAAAAAAAAAAAAAAAAAAAAAAAAAAGATTTAGGGAACTTTATTCATATTTTCAAGATCTTTTTCTATCACAAGAATAGAAAAACATATTTTTTGAATATAAGCCCAGATTCTTGTAAGGAAACATCTTAAAATCTGGGAGCGTTAAGAACCATCAGATATCACAAGGATTTTGATAAAATCACAAAAGTGCACAGCACCATCAAGAACATATTCTGCTCAGCTGACCTATGGTATTCATCTCCTGGCCTGAGATCTCAAGTTATAGCATGAAAAAGCCTAGAATCATGATCCAGAGTGAGAGGCTATAGCAAAACAAAAACAATAACCCACCTGCAGAGTACCTGTGAGGCAAACAGGAAAATACATGTATTGCATTTCCTGGATGAATGTTGGGATTCCCTGGATTGACTGGAAGCAATACACAACATTAAAAAGTCAGTGGAAATGTCAAAGAACCAGACAATTCCATTCTTTATTGATTTAAGAGGAGAAAATAAAATATGCAATTCTAGTGCAGGGATGACAAAAGGGAAAGCCCAAATTAAATCATTGTTTTTTTGGAAGATTACTTATATTGTTCTTCAAATAACTGTGTCTCAGTCTGTAGGACATCTGCTTTCTTTCTCAGTCTGTTCAGACTGACTTCTGGGATAATAAGAAGATATCACAAACACTCAATTCACTTGTTTGTAGCAAAAGGCCTTTAAAGAAAACAGCTCTTGGCTTCCTTCCTTCCTTCCTTCCTTCCTTCCTTCCTTCCTTCCTTCCTTCCTTCCTTCCTTCCTTCCTTCCTTCCTTCCTTCCTTCCTTCCTTCCTTCCTTCCTTCCTTCCTTCCTTCCTTTCTTTCTTTCTTTCTTTCTTTCTTTCTTTCTTTCTTTCTTTCTTTCTTTCTTTCTTTCTTTCTTTCTTTCTTTCTTTCTTTCTTTCTTTCTTTCTTTCTTTCTTTCTTTCTTTCTTTCTTTCTTTTTCTTTCTTCTTTCTTTCTTTCTTTCTTTCTTTCTTTCTTTCTTTCTTTCTTTCTTTCTTTCTTTCTTTCTTTCTTTCTTTCTTTCTTTCTTTCTTTCTTTCTTTCTTTCTTTCTTTCTTTCTTCCCCAACTTAGATTTGAATGTCTAGCTTTCTAATTCAGAAAGCAGATGTTTTAGCTGTGCCTGGGAAATGATTTTTTAACATGTTTTATATGATCTAAACATAATCCAACCAATAGAAACAGCTATTCAATGTTTAACCTTTTCTATGAGATTCTTTTTTCTACTAGATTTAGTGTTTAACACAGAACAGCTGGAGACTGTAACATTTTTGGCACAAAAAGACAAAAATGGAAAGTTTTTTCCAGTACAAAATTGTTTGCACTCTTTGTCCTAACAGTGCCACCTGATTCCCTCTGGAAGGATTAGATTTCTCCACATCCATCATATCCAAATAGTGCAGTGTCAAGAGACCGGCAATACCCTTAGTTTGCCCATCCATGACTGACATTCAGTACATTTTTGTCTGAGTAGACCAGGAGGTTGACGTAAAGGTAAATTCCAGGCTAACATCTTAAGACACAAGCCCTTTTGTGTACTGACTTCTGCTCTCACTTCTAGGCTCTCCATAACCTCATTTGGCATGTATAACAGTTTCAAGTACAAACTTGCATACTGTCACTTTAAAAAAAAAAAAAAATCCTATCCCATAACCAACATGCATTCATATTTTCATAATAACAATGGCACTAATAATAATAATAATAAGATTAATAATATTAATAACAACAACAATAATAATAAAAATAATAATAATAATGAAGAAAAAATCCAGCAAGAATGCCAGACATAACAATAAACATGTCAGGATCCAAAAGTGCATTTCACAATACTGGATCATATTGCAGCTGATGTTAAAGCTAACACATTGTTAATTTAATAAAAGTACACTGCAATTTATCAGGCCACATCTTCCTTGCTGGTCCTAATATTTTGTTTAATCATTTTGAATTATAAAAATAAGGTACATATTTTAACTGGTATGTAATCTGAATTAACCAGTGGTAGGCAAAGTCCGAGAGCCTGGGTGTAGTAATAAGTGTTGCCAAATGTTCTCGTGCAGCTGTAGGTCTCTTGAGTCTTTCTGAATGAAAAAAAGTGTAAGGAATCTTCTGATGCCCACTACATATGACTGTTTCCATGTGGCTGTTTTTTGTTCTCATGCTGCCCATTGAAAACAATCTGTAAAAATTTTGGTTTTATTTTAGACAATGCAAAAATAAATACATAAATTACAGTGATACTGCTTATTTGTTACCTCTGGAAATCACCCTTAGGATTTCAAAGGAATATGGATAATTCAGGGTATGTCTCTCTGGGTGCTAAAAAAAAAAAAAAAAAAAAAAGAAGAAGGGGCCGTGAGAGTTTGCTGCTCTCATTAGAAATGAGAGAAATGACAGCTTTCGGAAGCATACCTACTACACTCTTCTAAGAGAAATACATGTACCTGCCAAAAAGAGCTACAAAATCTTGTTATTTTTCTAGTGTTCGAGTTTTAGTTCTTACACACTTTCAGATGTCATCTTTTAAATTACAAACTGCAGTTCATTAAAAGTATATGGTTTCAATAGGATTCCAAACTCCAGTCTGAGTATTTCACAAGTGTCTCAACCCTTCTAATAATGTGTCTCTTTGAATCTCAGTTCACACTAGCTTGCAGCTAAGCTGAGGATCCCGAAGGACTGCATGAAGTCTGGAAATGGGATGCTGCCTCACAATTCACATATGCAGTTTGAAAAATTCCAAAAGCACTCCATGTAAATGTGCTGAGCATTCACATGTGGAAGCACAGAAATTACTTGCAAAATTGTAACTTTTATGGCCCAGATCATTTTGTTTGGCTGCTTCATTCAGGTTGTCTTTGAGTTTCTATCCTCATAAGGGGTCTCAAATATTTTTCTGTAGCTATGAGGCAAGGCAAGCAGTTTCTTCAAGAAAACAAACACATGAAACAACTTTTTAATATTTCAAAAATCAATTTGAAGTAAAATATGATCATTTTTAGACTTGTTGGACTCAATTCTATAAGTAACAATCTGTATTTATCTCCAAGTTAAAGAATGGCCTCCTTATTTTGTACACAGTACAATTAAGTAAAAAGATTAAATATTTCACTGTATTTATTTATTCATATAGTTTAAGATCTGCTTTTGTCATTCAAATATTCCTTCTCCTTGTGGAGGCTCAGGATGCCTTTTCTCAGCACAGATGCAATTTGGATTATCTCTAATTTCCCATTTCTTAGAAGCATCTATGGCATGATTAGCTTTTTACACAACCAATGATTTCTTAATGAAAAAAACAGACATAGTTGTTGGGTTTCATGAGCAGAAAGTTAGAAGAAACTTGCCACGGCACTTTGAAGCTTTCAGCTGTTTTTTTCCTTACTAGTGCAGCTGAGCAGCTGCAGTTTTCTTAGAGGCTGTGCAAATGAAATCATTTTTGTTGCATATTGTGGCATAACAAAACATGAAACAGGTTTACCCACTAAAGAATGAGCTGTGGCCTAAGGTACTTGCCATGTTGAAAAGGAAAACAAATTGTGATGATGATTGCACTTGATTTGTTGAAATATTTCATCCTCACCACCATGTACAACAATGCAATCAGAATAGCTCCTCTGTTTCAGAAAGATTCACTGTATATATGGTCATGCATTAACTAGGGAAAAAAAAAAAAAAAAAAAAAAAAAAAAGATTTGTAGTCAATATATTTATTCAAATTAAAAACTTTTTGAAAACTACTTATTAGCAGACTACTAAGTGTTCCACTCTTAATGGCAAGCTTGACTTCCTTACCAAGAGGTCAAAAAACTACATTGATATATGTACTATTGACATAGATGTAGAGAAATTCAAGGATCATTTGATCATTTTAAACCATCCCACAGAGAGATTCCTAATGTTTCCATGAAAATACTTCATTTGCTAATCATCTATAATGCATGCATGCATGGGAATTTATTGATAATAAAGCCCATTCTGACCTTAGTGAGATGTTGTGTGCTACATGTCTAATTCAGCTAGCTCCAAGCAGTGTCTGCAAGACATCAGCTAATTTCAGCAGAGGTAACTTCAGGCCATATGCAGATGAACTCTCTTCCTCCTACAATCTAAGAATAACATCAGCCTCATCTTCCAAAAGAGGATTGGACTTTTCTATCGTTTAGTGTTTGAAAATAGCAGACATTTGCTGTACAAAAATGCCAGCATGGTGGAGGTTTCTACCTCATTTATATATAATCTTAATTATTTTTTGCTACTCTATTCTTCTTCTCTTTTCTTTCTGAAATATCCAAATAGCAAATTAACAAGCAGCAGATATTAGATATTCCTGAAAAACAATTATCAAAAAGTAAAAGTGACTTAATCTGCCTAACTTTGTTGGTAGGGATTCTTTGGTGGAAATTACACAGACTGGCATATATTAACCTCGAAAAGAGATGAGCCAGGACGTTGTAATGCATAGTTATGAAGTCATAAGGGCTGTGGTAAAGCAAAACAAAGAATGAATGTCCATGACTTCCTAAAATACCAGATCTGTGAACACAGAAGGTAGCAGTTATTAAACAACCCCATTGCCTACCAGTTTACACAGTGTATAATTAAGATGCGAAACTTTCAGCCATAGAATTAGCACAGCCCCAACACAAACCCTTTCAGAAAGGAATTGGATGACTGTGGTGGGCCAATACAGTACCACTGCTGTTAATGGAGGCTGTAAGGACTGATTCAGAAGAGCATCATCCTGCACATGCTCTGCTTCCGGTGATGCTCCCTGGAGCATTGCAGAGCTAGATGTCTCAAATATCTAGCATTATGATCTCTGCAAGAAACACCTGACAACCCATGAAGCTTTCTCTTACCACAGACCTAATGCAGTAAGTGGCACTGAGCTCTCTGAAACCAATTTTGGTAGTCTGGTTCAGCCTGAAGAGATTATGGTAAATGGATAACCTGGAGACATGCTCTGATTTATTAAATTGAGCTTAGTGGTGTTGAGGAATCTTTGCATTCCACTGCCTGGCTCTTGACACAATTTAGAGAAACCTTTTCTGATATTATCTACGTGGAGTGAGATTTTCAGAGAGCTTTGATTATGAAATATCAGTGCAGCAGTTTGAGTTGTTCTTCCCCAGGCTCCAACTGGTGTTGAAGTTGGAGGCCATATGTGTGGAGCATGGTGCTGGCAGCACTAAAGAGGAGTAAGGACCCACTGCAGTAGTTGTATAAAAACAAAGAACTCGCTAAATAAGTCTCAGGAGAAAAGTCTGCTTACTTTATCCTAGAAGCTCTTACAGAAGTTAGACTGCCAGGAAAAGTTACTCAGTAGTCAGCCTTTAGAGCACTATCACAATGTCTGGATAATATTTACATATCTACCCTTTAAAATGTTTCACTAATTCTTTCTTTTTTCTTTTCTTTATTTTTTTTTTTTTCTTTCTTCTTTTTCTTTTTATTTTCTCCACAAAACCTCAATATGGTCATTCTCAGATATCATTTGTGACAAATTATAAAAGTTAATAAAGGAACAGGATGAAAGAGCACTAAACCACACAGCAGTAAAAATACAAAAGTATAGTAAAGCAGCTGTTCAAATGGCTAACTCAGGATAACCAAAACAGAAGGATTTCATATGAAAAATTTTTTAGATCACTGAGCAGTTGATAAATTTCAGGTTTTCATTGTGGGCTGTTCTAAGGATGGGTCACCTTTGCAACACATTCTGTGATCTGCATTGCGGTGCCATGTCTCTTCTCTGGTCTGCTAAAAGTATTTCTGTTCGTTTCTTTCATAAAGGAATTAAACACAGGAAAAGAGCAGAGAAAGCTGTAAAATATAATCAGAAGTTGGTGTGCATACCAAGACCCTTAGGACATTATGATCAAAGTACAGCAATAGTCACATATGCCATTTCCCTGAGGCCCAGTGTCTGTGTAATAATCCCTACCGTTTTTACCAGGCAATAACTCATTGTTAACTGAACACTAAAACTTCAGTGATAATAGCTGAGACTAGAGTAATGTTGTACTGTTGAAGGTATGAATTGGCTCTGAGTGGTGACTCCTCTACAACATGGACAGCAAGACTGATTCCCTGATGCTGGTGCCCACGACATGGCTGCTCTCAGGGCCCTAGGGGAGCTGGATGTGAGTCCTCCTGAAGTCAGTTGTAAAATTACTTTAAACGCTATGCTGGTCAGGATTAACTAGATTTTCTCTCATTGACTCTTTGGTCTTCACTCTAGGGCAATGCACTGCACAAACAGCCATTTCCTGAAATATGATTAAGTGGGAAACAAAGAGGTGGCAAAGAGAGAGTGACTCTTATTTGCAGAAAGATGTAGAAGAAAGATGCCATGCTTATAATTTAGGGATTAATTACTCCAAGAAATTAGGCACATGCCCCCAGACAAGTGCTGCAGAAGTCAGAGTTCGCTATATAAGCTCCTCCTCTGCTCTATCAAAAAAGGTGGATGTCTTCAAAGAGAGGTTCAGAAGACCCACAGGCCTAGCTGGCAAACATGAAACTACCTCATGGGATACACTGAAAGCAAAGAGCTGTTCAAATGCACATTCACCTTTCACATGTCCCACTTCAGCATGCATGTTACTGACCTAGACTAAAGCCCAAAGTCCACAGGTTGAAGTCCAAACTGACTGGGACTTCAAAAATAGCGTGGCCTTTTTGTATACTGGTATGAACACACTGGCATGAGCAATTGTTTGAGGAAGGTGATGGGCTCCCAGCTCTCTGAAACCACACTGGACAAAACCCCCACATTTCTGACCTATGTAGAAAATGTGTGCTATCAGGTGTTTCTGGAGAGGTCATTCCCACCTCTTTTGTTGAAGTTGTACCATCACGCAGAGAGGAATGCACTAATAATGAGGCCAGAGAGCCGGCCAACAAGAAGGTGCATGCTCCTTTCTTCCAGCTCCCAGCAAACTCATTAAGCTGTTGTGAAAAAGGCCTTACCACAAATGTGGGAATATTTCTGAGCAAAAATGATGAGATGCTCCTCTCTGAAGCAGACCACATCATAGATCACCATGCACTCTAAGCTGAGGTGCCCCTGGGGCATAGGGGATATAAGTGCTGCTCTAGGTTGTAAAGATCTTCAAATAGGAGTAAGGTACTATGCACTACAGTCTAGATTTACGTGTATCAGGAAAACATTTCCAGCCTTGGGCAGGTGATCCTTAAAACCAGGGAGTCCTGGCACACAGACTCCCCTGGTGGTGCTGATGTGCCTAGTTCTAGCTGGGTCTTAGCACAGACACTGAAATAAATGATGTAGGTCTACCTGACTGACATGCAGAGAAAATAGCCCAGGTGCCTCCCAAACACTCACAGGTTTCTTGAGAGACAAGTCCTCCAGAAAGTCAGATGGTTGTTACATGTCTGCAGGCAGGGAGAAAGAGGGCCCCTTCTCTTGAAAGGAGTGACAGTCTTTTCCTTTCAGGAGTGGTGGACCAGGCCCTCAAGAAAAAATAGTTGTAATTTGTCCAAACAACAACATTGTAAACATTCTTTTTGCCAAAAGTAACATTCAGCTATGAGTATAACAAGCTCGTAAATTAAACTTGCCCTGGCAATGCAAAATTATGCGTTAATTATGCCTCTAGTTGATCTGACTTCCTACTGAATATGTCAAACACTAATTAAGTACAAAGGGAGGCCCCAATTTGGCAATTGTTTGTGCCAAAACAACTCCCTTCATTTTAGTGGTGCAAAAATTGTGTGTGAGAAGAAAAGTAGGGGAATCGTGGGTACCTGTATAGAAGTTTTCAGAGAATAAAGGGCCTTGCATACTAAGCAAATGACAAGGTATTCTGGCTGAAATGGAATTATCACACAGTCTTTCTTTTAAGTTTTAAGTGCAATGTTTTCCCCTTTCAGCTTCATTAATGAGATCTCACTTGAACGAATGTTTTTTGAGCATACCTTACTTCTGGATCCTGGCCAGCCCTAAAAGCAGTTGCGGTTTCTTCACAGAAATACAGATCTTCACAAAAAATAAAACTTTTCAGCTTGTAATTCCCCAGTGGTCGCCTCTCCAGCCAAATCACCCTTGGAAACATATTTTAAACCATTTGAGCAGGGAAAAATATTTGGAACTTTGCCTGTTTTGCTAAGGCTCAGAATCAAATTACACAGACAGAGCTTCTGTTTTTTTTTTTTTTTAAATATTTTATGTCTATACTATTTTAAAGTACATGGAAAGTACTATTTTTTTAAATAAAATAAAGCTTACTGGCGCCAGTATTACATCAGTGACTGTAACCATTGTGTGCGTTGTATCCCTGGTAAGGATTTCTCAATCTTAATGCAACTGACTCAGGACACCAGGTTAGATGCAGGAGGAGATGTGAATGCAATTAAGTCCTTCCCTGAGTTCTTTAGGAAAACAACAGCACTATTACTATTTGATTTATGCTTCTCAGGTGATGTATGCCACATCCTTCATCTTTTAATGGAGAGTATGACTGAAAACTGGGATCTAAGCCCAGTTTCATGTTAGAACATTTTTTTTTTCATTAGCAAATAAGAGCCAGAAACTTGCAACACTTACTTAGACGAATAATCATCAGTTTGGTCTGCAGCTTAGTGAACATAGATGGAGACAAAGGAGCCAAGTCCTTAATTGGTACAAAATGGCAAAGCTCCAAGACTGAAAGGGACTTCAGGGGAGCTCAGTCAACTTGTGCTTGCCGAGGATCTGCCCCAAGACATCTGCCTATGTATGTGTAGGCTATGTGTATGTGATAATTCTGTGACATGCTGTACTGCAGGGCATTTGATAAAGAAACATCCAAGCAATTTATCACATAACTACAATTGCATCACCTGCTCATTAATCCATCTCCCCGGTTCAGTCTGGCATTCCTGGCTCTTGAGCTGCTTCCAACAGCACCATTTATATTTTATAATCAACCTGCCATGGAAGTATTTCCTCCCTCCTCCCACCAAAGAAGTGGAATTTCCTCAGAAACTGTACCTGCCTCAAGTACAGGACAGGAAAGATTCCTTCTGAAAATAAATAAATAAATAAATAAATAAATAAATTCAGTTTTAAAGTTGTACATGTGTAGTCCTAGGGAGTACTGGTCAACAAAATGGGAAGAACTTCAGCAGCTTCCCAACAGACCAGTTCCCTGACATGTAAAGTTCCTGAGATGCTGGGCCTTAAAGCATTAATCTTTTGTTCAGGGAAGTGATTTAAAATTATTTTAGATATGTTCTAAATGTATAACTTTTAATTTTCTCTGCCTCATGGTAGTCAAGACACTTAGTTTAATAGGCCAAGAGACATAAGAAATAGTTTCATAAAAATGTTTGTCAAAGCTCCAAAATATTTTAGAGAAGTACTTTTATAACATGTACGTCAAGAACAGCAAATCCCAAATGTATGTAAATGAAGCTGAACTGCCACAAACCATACATGTCTCCTTATACATTCTTAAACACCTACATGTATGTCAAAAAACTGTTCAGTCTGGAAAGTCAAGCTCTCAAGAATTAGAAATTAAAAGCTGCAAAATTTCCCAATCAATGCCATTTGTCCAACCTCTATTATGTGTGTTTTCATGTTACCATGCAATCTCCTAATCCATCCAAGCTATGCTTCTTTCTGTGAGCAGATGGCTTATCTGTATTTCTTTTCCATCTTCCCATTTCTTGTAAGGCTGAAAAGAAATACAGATGAGCCATCTGCTTACTGAACAAAACACAGCTCCAATTTGTCACAAGGTACTTGAGCGCCACACTGCATGCACAAGAATTTACTCCCTCCTAACTGCTCAAAGGATACTCTCACCATGCCTTTGCTAGAACTTTTGTGAGTTCAGTGCTCTCTACTCCCATACTACAGCTGAGGGCTGTGAAGTACAGAAAAAATTCACCAGACTTGTTAAAAAAAGTTGCTGATATTTAATTTTTTGGTGTACTTGGAATTTTGTTGCACGATTTACACACGGGCCATCTGCAATTGGCCTCACTTGCTCCTGTGAGCACTCAGCTGTTCTGTCAATGTGTCTGCAGAGGGACTCCCAGGATGGGCAGAAAAATACAAAGCTAATGGCTGTACAAGAAAAGACTGCCTGAAAAGGTGGCTGGACAAGACACAGAGTCTGGAGGGAGGTAGAGCAATAACCCAACTGCCAAAGAAACCCTCATCTGCCTTAGCAAGGAGATTGGCTCTTCTTTTACAGCAACTACATACCTTCATCTGCTAAAACCTGCAACCAAGAGAGAAGTGTTCTTTTTCACTGGCCTGATGTGATGACTACCTATATATTCCCTCCTATGCATAAAATGAGTCCAATATTTTGCTGAAAACATGCATGTGTTTGTATAATGAAAATCCAACAGAAAGTACACATCGAAATTGTCATATTAAGGTGTATGTGGCAACTTTATGATTTTTTTTTTTTTGAGTGTTTGGCTTGGCAACTTAATGTATTTTCTATCTATTTTAATGTTATTTCCAAATAGAAAAAGTCTGAAAAAAAATAAATTCCAGAATTTCTGTTTAGTATTAAGAGGCTACTGGCAGAGGCTGAATCTCTTGACCCACTCAGCAGACAAACTATCACTAGACTTGGTGCAAAACATGATAAATTTGGTAGATCGTTATCTTTCATATAAGCTACCACCTGAGAAAGATTTAGAATGGAAAACAGAAGAGTCCCTTACTAGTTTCCCATCTGACATCAGAGTTTCCAGTTCTCTTTTTTGCTTTTCAGCTGCCCTTGCTCTTGCACTTTTCTGATTCCTCAGTAAAAAGTTATACAGCTTCTGTTCCACAATGCCTCTTTCCTGACCTGTACTACTCTTTACTTTCTCGAAACACATGAATTCTTCATTCCTCTGTAGCTACCTGGGCTTTTTTTTTTTCTCCTGTATTGTCTTGGTCAAGACTTTTTAAGAAGCCTGGTGTGCCCTGTTGCACATGAGCCACAGAAAGCCCCAAAAGACCAATTTCAGGAAAAAAATATAAATAATTATATGCAGTTCCTGCTGGGATACCCTCACCTTTCTTCTCACTCACACATGTTCTGGAGTGAGTCATGTCCAGTAGAAGACTCTGTGGAGAACTTGCCTGCTTGTTTCTTGCCTGTTTCTGCTGTTTTTGTTTGTTTGTTTGTTTGTTTGTTTGTTTTGTTTGTTTGTTTTGTTGTTGTTGTTTGTTTTTTTTTAATCATGGCTGTATATGTTTGGAGTTCACTATCCAACACAAAGGGTACATGCCAGCCTGATGGCACCTTCTTTCTTTGCCACCAAATCGAAGGGCTTCTTTCAAATTACATGACTTTAAAGTGAACTGAAAATAAATTAATTTTAACTTGTTAAGAATATATTACTTCCTCTATAGCCCTTTTATATTCAACCTGAATTAGATACCCAGAATGGAAAACTTTCAGCCTGTGCAAGTTAAAACAATTTGGCAAACTTAGCAGCAACTGTAAGAAGGGGCCTTATAATGGGAAACATACAGAAACTGCAGGTATTGTTAATAAATTTACCTTTGTACTGTGGAACAGGAGATGGACATTAAGTAGAACACCAGCTTCCAGCTATGTCCAGAGTATGATCAATATCTGTTTAATTAGAGCTTATTATTACATCCCATTATTCTTTTACTTCTTTATTTTATTTTATTTTATTTTATTTTATTTTATTTTATTTTATTTTATTTTATTTTATTTTATTTTATTTTATTTTATTTTATTTTATTTTATTTTATTTATTTTATTTTATTTTATTTTATTTTATTTTATTATTTTATTTTTTTTCACATCCCACATTGACATTTTGCTAGATACAATTTGGAGAGAGAAAAAAAAAAAGCAACAGGACTCTTTCTTGAAGATTTTTTTATGTTTATAAATGATAATAAAAGAGGGGAAAAAGGACTGTAAAAGAAATGGAGCAAGGGCTATGAATGAAGACACTGACATGGCTTCTACTGCTCATTTATTTTTTTGTGAGTGCATTGTACAAAAGAAACACAATGAAAAAGTGAGAGCAGCATTGGTTTTATGAGTTGAAACAGAATATGAAGGGCATGGTAGACCTTGGTGTGATCGGAGAGGAATGAAAAGGAATTTGGTAGAGGAGATCTGAAACCAGGGAAAGAGAAGACTGGCAAGTTGGACAGGATACAGGTACCAAACCAGAACACTTTCACCAGCTCTGCCTCTTGTTCCTTTACTCTTCCCCCTTCTCTCTCATCCCAACTGCAAGAAACAGTGTAAGTTTTATTGCTTTCAAGAATTTGCTTTCAAGAGTCACAAACTACACTGTGATTTTGTCTGCCAAGTCTGTACATGGATTTGGAATGTTACAGTTGAACCTCACTTCATGAGAGTGGAAGTCAGCAGCATCCATGGACTTCAGCTGTTGTAAACCCTCCTTTGCTTACATCACTTTGTTGTTTGGAGAGACAGACAGGAGGATGCAACATTTCTTCACCATTTTGTTTCCTCATGGCCAGGCTGAAGAAACACCAAGGAGTCCTTTGTACAGTCTTCTCCATGCACCATCTGTGCAAAACAGAAAGTGCCTTCTTCCTTCAAGGTTGATTTGTTGCATAGAGTCTTTGGCAAATCAAACATTTCTCTTTTACCGTTTCCTTCCAACCTATGTTCCACAAACATCTAGGGGGAAAAAAAAAAAAAAAAAAAAAAGTGTAAAACAACCTCTCAGTTCTCAGTCTTTTTGGCCAAAATGTAAACAAACAACAAAGCCAACCTTTTTGAAATTGAATCCTTTTTTTCCTGCCACATATTCTCTGGTTCTGCTCACTCCAGGACTGAAACATGCTGAACTGCTGCCCCCAGTTCTGTCTCTTGATTCTACATGCAATATCTTATTTTTTTCTATACTCCTGCACAGGTGCACACAAAGCCTGGAGGTCAGAGGATTCCACTAACCTGTGCTTCTTGGGGACTGCACAAATTGCAGTATGCCCAAAGAAGAGCTTACATGTCCAGTGCTTGCAGATGGTGGTCTCTCCCTTCCCATACATGAACAGTATTGTTTCATGAATCTACACAGTCTCTGTTTTGCTTGGGCCTTGGTGCATGCACATGTGGTTCTTGTGGGTGGCTTGTCTAGGTCACATTTAGCAGCTGTTTTGGCCACTGACTGCTCTGTACTTGGTAAGATATTTCTGTATCTATAGGCACAAGGCAGGAATCTCCTCTTCCATCTTTTTAGTCAGCCCCACATCAATCAGACTGGGCATTTGATATCCCTTTGTCCCGATATGGGCACCTACTCTAACTGGGGTCTTGCCTGGCCAGTTATTATGTTATAAGTCAAAGACAGCAACTGATAAATTGGGACAGTGGTCAAACATACAAATCCTACACAATTTATGTCATCCTACAAGCCATTTCTTTTGGAAATACTTTTATTTTTGTATGCAATCATGTCTAGCCAACACAGATCAAATGGTTCATTCCATGATAATAGCAGTTGCACCTACTTGGTGACTACCTTCAGCTGTGCAAGCCAGCTCCTGTGCCAGCTGCCAAGCAGCTCTGCAACTGTTCAACCAGGTGAATACTGGAGCAAGGCTACTGAAGCAATGCAGAAATATATGTTTGCTTCTGTTTGCAAATCCATCACTCCAGTCAGAAAAGAACTAATTTGGTGTGGCAAGACAGGCTGTGAAGCTGTTGCTGTGTGTTGTGGTTTAACCCGGCTGGCAGCTAAACACCACGCAGCCGTTCGCTCACCCTCCCCCCTCCCTCTCTGGGACGGGGGAGAGAAATGGAAAGTGAAGCCCGTGAGTTGAGATAAAGACAGTTTAATAAGACAGGAAAATAATAATAACAAAAGTAATAATAATACAATGATGATAATAGTACTACAAAAAGAAGGGCGTTACACCCCCATGCTGGGTCTCAAACCCATGACCTCAGATTTCTCTTCACGTCACGAGGACAGGGTTATGGGAGCGCCTCGAGCCGGTGAGCCACCACCACACCCTCCAGGACACTGTGAACTGTTCATTACTGTTTCATTGCTATCTGGTCTCCCATTGTGTTTCACGCTCTATCTCACCTGGTTTGTCAATGCAAAGTTACCAAAGGCCAAGAACAGGTTATACTTGCATCTCTCTACATTGGGTGCTATTCAGGGATTTCATATTCTTTGTTACTTCACCTTCTACCAGGCATTTGTACCCTATACGGAGAAAGAGGTCCTTTCTCACTGCACTCCGTAGCCTCTGATAACTGTCAGGTTCCCTTAAATATGTTTGTGGCAATATTTCATTTCAAGGATTTCCTGATCCCTCTATTCTCCCCAGATGGCAAGCAGAGGCAGTTCCCCTTTTTGTCCCATGTCAGGTGTAAAAAACATGGTACAGTGATCTAGTGTACAGATGTGCACGTACTGAGCCTGAGCAGGACGAGCACTTAAACAGGTAGAGAGTATCTCATCACTGTGAAAACAACAATAGGTGCTGGTGCGTTCTGGTAAGGATGAAAAATGGAGAACAGCCAAGAGAGCACTCAGAGCAGATGAATAAATGCAGACATCCGCGCACAGACTTAATACTCAGTAAACCAACTGAACTTTTTAAAAAGCAATATAGAAAATGCATTATCTCACCAGCTAATACATGCTAAAATAGTCATGTAAACAGAGGTCCTTTCAAACGAATTGTCCATCCCTTTCTACCACACTGTAGGCAAGTCTTTAGTACATGTTTTTCCAAATAGTCCTTGGCAATTCTATCTCCCAAGCCTTAGCACTTTTACAAAGGACAGAAAATTGTTTTGGAAAAGGACCAAACATTAACTGTTAAAACTCAAACAAAGGAGTATGAGTCAGGAAACTAATCTTTTTTTATATATCTGAAATGAGAAACAAAATTCAGTTTGGAAAACATTTTTATTAAAAACTGTAGCTGTCTGTACTCCGAAACACCCTGGAGGTCTAAAGATGATATCAGTATATAAATATTCAGGGCTTCCTGACTATTTTTTTTTTTTCAGAAAATACTATTTTTTTTTTTCTTCTCCCTTACAATTTCTTTGACCTTTAGAAAACAGTCACTATTTGTGGCTTGATTTTTTCAAGATGTTCACCGGTATATAAAGATGGCAGGGAATTCAATTTAAAAGTCAACTCATGAAACACAATAATAATAGTCAGAAGATAGCATTGCTTTAGGCGATATTTTATTAAGTGAACAGTCATTCAAAGCATTTTACCTTGGAGCATATTATATCCTATTCAAAGGAGTTCACTTCCTTCAGTGCTACAGCAAAAGCATTTTACAAGGGAGATGATATTTGAACTATCCACAGGCATATGGATAAAATGTTCAGTACTCAGCTGTAACAGAGACGAGTGTTCTTTCTTGCTTTAGAGAACTGCCAAAAAGGACTGATATATAAAAAGATCTCTCTCTCTCTCTTTTTTTTTTTTTTTTTTTTTTTTTTTTTTCCCCTTTACAGGGTACTACACTTCCATGAGCTCCCATAGAACAGCTGCAAAAATACCTTCAGTTTGGCATCTGGAATTCCTGAAGGTGACTCGTGGATTTGTGGCTAATGAAACATTGCAAAATAGCACTCACCATGTTATAAAATATTCCTAATGGTTTATTAGCCTCTCACAGGACAAAAAAATGAAAGGTGCCCCAAGCATGTTATTCTGTTATAATTATATAAAGCACAAAGTTAGAAAGAAATTGTGTCAGAGCCTAGACATTCTCTAAAATAGCCAAATATATGAATGTTTCCCAGTGACCTCAAAAGTAGATTATGGATAATTTGTAGCTTTACAAAGTGATCAATGGAGACTTGGGGTCCAATTAAGAATTCTCACTGAAGAAAGTCAGTATACTTTCTCATGATTTACAACAAAGCAAGATTAAAATTTGGTCAACAAAACTTATCCAACAGGAGAATTTATTCCTGAAACAGGACTAGCCCACTCCACAGAAAAGCCATCTGATAAAAGTAACAGCGGGTAATTGGTTACTCAGGGTTGAGAACAAGGAGAGGGCACTCAAGAACTATTCTTTTCAAGGTTCAGCAAACACAGTATGCATTATATAGAATCACAGAATCACAGAATTGTCTAGGTTGGAAGAGGCCTCAAGATCACTGAGTCCAACCTCTGACCTAACAATAACAAGTCCTTCACTAAACCATATCACTAAGTTCAACATCTAAACGTCTTCTAAAGACCTCCAGGGATGGTGACTCCACCCCTTCCCTGGGCATCCCATTCCAATGCCTCACAACCCTCTCAGTAAAGAAGTTCTTCCTAACATCCAACCTAAATCTCCCCTGGCGCAACTTTAGCCCGTTCCCCCTCGTCCTGTCACCAGGCATGTGGGAGAACAGACCAACCCCCATCTCTCTACAGCCTCCTTTAATGTACTTATAAAGAGCAATAAGGTTGCCCCTGAGCCTCCTTTTCTCCAGGCTGAACAAACCCAGCTCCCTCAGCCGCTTCTCGTAGGACTTGTTCTCTAGACCCCTCACCAGCTTCGTCACCCTTTTCTGGACTCTTTTGAGCATCTCGATGTCCTTCTTGTAGTGAGGGGCCCAAAACTGAACACAGTACTCGAGGTGCAAGTAGTCTAATATGTAGTCTTTCTGATATTTCTGGTTTTCGACCTTTACAAGACAAGATTTAGTAAAGTGCAGGAAATGACCATATTTCTAAACAAATGACCTTGTATACTATGTTCATTTATTCTTAGCAGAATAAAGAGAGAAGCTGTTTCCCCATAAACAAAAATAGAGTTTAATAATTTGACTTGTGAAAAAAATATTTCACATTTGTATTTTTTATTGAATACAAAGCAGCTTTAATAATTTACTGAACCTAGCTTTTTTAATTGTTAGATGGCATTATGGCAGACAGAAAAAAAAAAAAAAAAGTCTAATGCAACACACAGAGAATAACCAACAAAGCTTGCAAGGATGTGACAAATAGCTTTATATTCCTGGGGAAATGTTGACCCACATTGCTGGAGAACAGGATAGGGTCTGCTGATGCAATTAAGCAATTGGGATCTCACCATGTTGCTGGAGAGGAGAAGAGTTTCCCCATTTTCCCTGTTTCCAGGGCCATTCCATGAGCAATTCCCACTTGCATAACAGCATCTCTAAGGGACAAAGATATGTCTGTGGCAACAAAATCTTTCCTGATATGGGTGGACCCTAAAGACAGGCACTCCTCTTCAACCACTCTTCTTCAACCTTAATCCTCCACAGTTTTAAGCATTTGATTTGGAGTTCTGGGAAAAGAATACACTGGGATTTTTTGATGGCTTTTTGCACAGAGATGATTTTAATCCCTAATAACCATAAATGCCTACTTGTCTCAAAAGAAATGTAACTTTAATTCTTCCTTTGAGTTTTCAGGTGTGCTGTCTGAGCATATTAATTTATTTGTAACATGGGTGTGCCTATCCAGTGGAAACTTTCACATCCAGGTGCACCCTGCAGATTAGAACATTACTGGGATTGTGGTGAACCTGGAGAAACGATATGATACATTTCACTTTGGCCAGGACATTTTCCTTATAACATTTATGTTCTATGAAAAGAAAACAAAAACAACAAAAAAAAATCTACTTTGATGAGTTCTCAAATGAAAATGTGTAAAAGACACAGAATTATTTTATTCCTTGCTAGATGGCTCAGCACAGTAAATACTAACATGATAATAATGACAGTGATAGTTCCATGAATCTTAACTACTTATTGAAAACAAGGGAGGAGACAGGAAAAAAGTCATTTTTCTTCCCTGTTATCTCTACTATTTCTCCTCCATTTTATTTCCTTCCTATCTTTATCAAATTCTTATTTTTTATTTTATTTTATTTTATTTTATTTTATTTTATTTTATTTTATTTTATTTTATTTTATTTTATTTTATTTTATTTTATTTTATTTTATTTTATTTTATTTTACTAACAGATATCTTGAAATCTGTTGCCCAGAGCTACAAAATATTCTCCTACACCTATTCCTCACACTTTCACGGTTAGTTATATACCAGGCCTGGTTTGACCGAAAGGAAGAGTTTGCAGACACACTACTATCTCAAACTGGATGAACTTTGACTGCCTAATTCTGAATCCCCTTGAACATCAAAGGTCTAACTCACACTTCAGGGTTAGCAGGGTCACATTCCACCTAAAAGAAGACTAATACTGCCCGAACTGTTCACATCAAGCTCCTTGTTTGACAGTTTTTGCCCCATATTCTGTTCTCAAATGGTATGTAAGAAAACTTAATTTTTGTCATACTCTTTAATAATTCACTAAACACTTTATGTGAATATATTCTGATAATGGCTTGCTCCAAGTTATCTGCTCTGAGCTGAGCTTCAAGCATTGAATATTTGTTGTATGACAGTCAGGCTGCACCTGGTACTCCTGGTGGTTTCCACCCGATGGTACTCCTGTTCTCCAGAAGGTTCACAAATTCACAGGAAGATTTCAAGATGGCCTCTCAAAAGTTGCACATTCTCATAGGAATACACTTATGTATTGCTTCACACAATTTGTTTAGCTTGTGTTTAATAAGTTTATGAAGGGAATTTCAGTTAAGGAAGCTGGCAAGAGAAAGCATAAGGGTCCATAAAAAGTATCAATAATTGTGGTTGAGTATAGGGACTCTTCTATGGAGGCAAAGGAAAAATAACTATAAAGTTGTTATCATAATGGGACAGTGATTCCTCAACAGAACAAACAATGGTACTAAAAATGAAAAAGATACTGGCACTGCTGAATATGTGATTCTTTGAGCTTGTCTCAAGGAAGCTCATTACCTTTCAGAAAACTTCAGATTATCTGCATCAGAACACACTGCAAGGTTTTCAGTGCAAGACAGCACACTCCAGTTGAGGAGAAAGGACAAGTACAGGATATATATTTGTAAGGTTATTTTCCTCTTAAGACATGAACCTTAATTTAGGGAATATCCTTTCCATTATTTCTTAGATGTTATATTATATCTTACAGCCCATAAACATAAGCAAGATATCCATAATGGGGTAAAGACTGTGAATTAGAGGAACAAGCAAGTACTAGACAGATTAGTAGGGTGAATGTATAAAACTGATGGAAGAACAGAATGAAGCAAATGCAAACACTGTTCACTGGATTTTACAGGAATATTTGCAATAGCATTATACTAAATCCTAAACCTATTCTGTTTTAGCATTGCTTAAGGTCTGAAAGCTGACACCTCAGATAAAAAACACCAGACATGGTTTCACAAATTGCAGTTTCACCTGCGGTATAATGAACTGAATTGGCAGGGGTGTTCTGAAAAACTGTCTATCTAATAATTACTCTAATAGTTAATCTTATGAATACCACAGGAATTAATGTTGCATAGAAAATTACTCGTGTGGAAAAGCAAAATACAGCTATGCACACTGGAATGGTATTAAAGGTACTAAAAATTTGCACTACTTAGATGTTTCTAAGCAAATAAATCTACAGAAATAAAGTGGTAGAAACCCCTTAACTTATCACTTAGGACATTTAAAAATAGGCCAAAATAAACGACTGGAAAATTTAATACAATAACTAATCTCACACTGACTGCATAATCTTGCAATAGTGACAGGGAATGTTCCAAAACCTCTTTTCCATCTCTAATTTCTACTATCTGTTAGCCTGTGGACATGTTTGGGCTATCCAGCTGTGGATATTAGGTCTGGCTCCAGGAAGCAGCATGATGCCAGCATACAACTCAGTTCCCATAGTTTGGGAAATCTCCAGAGCACCGCTGTTGTTAACCACTTTCCCAAAAGTACCGCCTTCAGTGTCATCTTTACAGTCTCCCTAATCTGATCCATCTCTTTTGGGGAACTTTGAAAATAGCAGTTGCCTCAGGCAAACAAAAAGAGGTTGACTTAGCTCACCTCTGCTATGCACATGGAGAATGATTACTGTTTGTTAGCAAGAACAAAATACTCATTTGCAACTTGCCTGGGAATGGCTGGTGGCTCAGTATATTTTAATGTATCAAAGCTCTGAACACCATACTTCACCTGAAAAGAAAACCACAGCTATTATGTGGTGCTGTTACTGAGATCTACCAGCTTAACATTTTAATACTTATTATTGGCAGAGTGACAAATTTATGATGATTATGGTTCTCCGTAGTTTCTGAAGCCCTTAATTTTTGTTAGCTGCAGAAAGGAGATACATTTTCAAAGCCATCTGTGATGGTGGTTGATTCTTTTTTGAAGGTCAAACTAGAAAATCTGATTTTCAAAGGTTAGGTGCTCAACTCTCTCTGAAAATCAGGCCGTCTGGCAATGTCTCAGACTGTGCCCCTAATATGGAAGTACCTAAATCATTCAACACTTTTGAAAATTAAACTTCTAAGATACAAAGACATTTTTCTTTCATCCCAGTATTTAGATACCACAGCTAAGGGCATAGTAGAGGAACTGAGCGGAACTCTACTAACTGCTTTGACATCTTTTTAATTTTAAGTGAAGTGTAGGAAGAAAGGTGCATGTACCTGCATGAATGTAGCTGATGTTCTTGTCACAAAACCTACTAATCTGGATAATCAACCAAGATATCAACCTCCATATAACAACCCATTTTAATTCATTCTTCTCCTCTGGTATTTCAAGCAAATGAAGAAAATAAACTAAAGGGAATTGTTTTTTTTTTCTGTCCCTAGTAGGCTGCTAACCATACCAAAAGTTGTATTGATTGACTAAAACTGGTTTTTAAAATACCTAGTTAAATCAGAGCAAATCCTTGCTTGGGCACACTTAAATTAGTTTATTTACTGTGTAACATTGATTTATTTGAATTTGGTAATCTGGGTCAGGACTCTAAAATATTTGCAAGCTTATTTCATTTTTAGCATACTATTTAGTCTATATACATTTTGTTTTAGTACAATGAAAAAAAAGAAACCCTTCTGAAAAGGTGTAATAAACAAGTCTGACACTCTTTTATAGCAGGTCAACTCAATAAAGGCATTACCATTTCTTGATGATATGAAGCCAGCTGTGCTTAAAGAGACACGGACAATCCATTTGCTAACTCCAAGTTTACGTTGAATTATATTTTCATTACTTTAATCAAATTGTTTAAAAGATGCTTTCATTTTAACCACAGCTACTTTTGTGTGTAAACAAGGCCTTAGGCAAATATCATCAGAGGATACTAAATGAACAGATTGGGAATATGCTTCTGAATTGCATGTTTCACTGTAGACGTCCTGAAATTCTACCAGGGAAATTGAATCTGGGAGCAGAATTATGAAACCAGATTAGGTATAAACCTTCAGAGTATGTGTTGGAGCTGTTGTTACATTTGTGTTGGTGTAATCTGAAACTATAAATATGAAACTGCTGCTCTTATTTTTATATCTTAGAATATATTGAGATTAAATCTTTTTAACCACAAAGATTTATTTCTTCATGCTTCTCATATACAAAAACTCAGAATTTTCAGTTTCTTGCAAACTTGTATTATATTGCATGTATTATATGTGCTTCAAAGAAGCACATCCAGTGAATGAAACACAAACCTGTTAACCATTTTAGGGAATACAGTTTCATAAACATTTGAAAAAATCTTCAAATTAAAAGGAAAAACAAAAATACAACTGCTTGAATGTGTATATATCTTGACCTGTCTAATTAAGAATTCCCATAATATTGTAGTGGTTAAAAATGGTTTGACACAGTGATACTGTTTACATTTGTCTTTGCAGTATATATGGTTATTTAAAATCTTTATCTAACTGGCTTAACAGGTGACCAGAAATGTGTTGCCTTCACAATTACTTTTGCCTTTGTTAGGACCAAAAAAGGGGCTGGAATTCTACTCTGTTCTTACATTTGTTTTAACAGCATGTGAGGTCTAGTTTGTAGTTTAGATTGGAACAGAGTTCAAAAAAAAGCAGAAGTCCAGCAAAGCATTGTGCAATATTTCCATGTTTACTGTACTGGATGCATTGGGTAAATACCCTCAATGATACTTACTATTTCATATATAAATAATGATCTCCAATTCTAGAAGGATGCTACTCAATTTTTAAGTAAATATTATAAATGGAAAAGGCAAATTGAAAAAAAACAGACACTGAATTAAATATATATTTAAGGCAAGTTTATGTATGCAGTTAACCCTTATAGCACTGTATTTGCAGGACCCAGGTCATTAATATTCCAGAATTACTAGCAATATCCTGTCTCCAACTCCTCCAAACGGGCTCACTCCACTTTCTCTATGTCTGTCCCATTCCTGTAATAAGAGACAACTGTCTTCTCTCTTTTTTATTCTTTGCTTCCACAGCACCTCAAAGATCGAAGCACAGTAGATTACTTACAGACAGATTCATTCTAAATCCACAAATCCAGGCCACTTCACACTTCCCTTTCTCTGCTGGCTCTGTAATACTTCACCTATGACCAAGGTTATGATGGTAATATTCTCACTCACTTTCTGGAAGAGCTGAGGCTGAGAGTGCATCTATGCAAACCTTTAATCCATGTGTCAGGTAACTATTTGACTCATTCCAACCTTTCAAATCCAACTATCTGTACATAACAGGTCAGAGAAAAAGAGATTTTGCCCTTTCAGGAACTGGAGACAGCAATGTGCCAAGCCAGAATGCCTAAAAGAATCTATGCGCAGCTGGGATGGAGGTTCCCTGTTTCAGGGCTGCTCCAACACTAACCATGAAAGTTAGAAGCCTCCAAGAAGCAGCAAACGTTAATGTGCTGAGTATGCACGTGACTGCAAAGCAAACCTTGCAGCGTGACAATACCATCAAATAACGTGGCTTTTGTCCTGACTAACAGTACCCCAATCCTCTATCCTGCATACCTGTCAGCTCATTCCCATGCTGTCTTCTGGCAGGCAACCAGGGAACACCTGCACAGATAGCACATGCCAGAGTCCACACTACACAGACCCCTCACAGCCCTCCAATGCTACATCAGGGTACTTTGCTCTCCCAGACATTCCCAAATTGTGGCCAATGGCATGCAACACATAAGCTCAAGAACCTTGTTATAAACAAATCATTGGCATGCACTGAGTGGAAGAAGGCTGTAAAGTACCACAGTGTCAAAAGCAGCCCCAGGCTGACTGGCATGCAAGTGGACATGGCCAACATGATCAATCCTAGACTGCATATATATCAGCAAATTTTAAATTATTGGCCTGAAGGACATGTGTTGGATGCCCTAAATAATGTTCACTGGACAAACATAACCTTAAAAATTTAGTCAGTATCTGACTGATCCTACAGTATGAACTACTGTAGTCTCACAAGTTATAAGCTTCAAAAAACTGGGGTGACTGTCAATCAGGACAATTATTTATTGTTGTCCCACCTCATTATTTTTCTTTTTGACTAAAGGAAGAGAGAGAAGGGATGATTATACTGGAAATCAATGCACATGCTAGTCAATGAACGACTGTTTGGATAGATTTCATACCTAATTTAGATGGCCAACTCTGGATACCAATCTCCCAGGTAGTCCCATACAGTCAATTAAAAGCTAAGTTTCTCCAGATGTGGAGCAAGAGCCTCATTCAGGTGCCTTCACTTGTCCTTTCTTCTCCATTGAAGCAGACATTGTTTCAAAAAGCATTGTATTCCTTTCCCCCTGCAGCCTGTGCTGGGAATCTGTTAAGTCATGAGGTTTTTCTTTTGTATTTTTAGAGTGCAAAAGTTATCATTTATGGGTCTCCAAGGGTATATCAAATCCAAGAATTCAGCAGTATGTGCATATTCACTCGCCTGCACAGACTACTGTGAGTGACACCTTACGGGGCCATTTCTGCTGGATGAACGTTGGTATAGGAGCAGGACTCTTAACCTCCTGCCATCACCCCTGTGCGCTGCAATGCCAAGACTGAGAGAACTACTGATGGAGTTCAGTAAGAGGCTACCTTTCACTGACAGGTGAAATCATCTGCTAGTACAGTACTTAATCGATTCATTGAGAGGAAAGGGTGCTCTCTCGATATGGATCTCCGTCAGGCACATACCGAGATATTACTAGATGCACAAACTGAAATCTTTATCAACTAATTAATTCACAGGACTCCTGCCAGACATTTGTAATAGCTGTTGTAAATCTCTTTATATGTAGAAAAGGAGGTATAATCAAATTAATGTTCTTAGAAATCATTTGAGATGAATTAACTAAATATAATTTACATCAATGTGAGCTGCTAAATTTTAGGGTCAACAACTTTTGTGTTTGTCTGATTTTCATACTTAGTTTCTAAACACTCTTGATATAGAATAGGTCAGAGAAAACTTTTTTTTTTTTTTTTAATGTAAGAATGAAAAATTATGAGTTGGAAATATAATCCATTTGAAAAGGGCTTGAAATAGAATAGGGGGAAAGACATCAGGCTTAAACAAACAAACAAACAAACAAAATCCATGTTTTTAATATATCCATATTAGATACCTTATGGCTTTTCTAGCTGCCATGGTGATCCTTCATGATGGAAGACTGGCACTCTGTAATAATTGAGAGAGGGTATAAAGTGCAAAACTAAATGTTTGACAGGAAAGGATGGCAAGCAGAAAACAGCAAATTGTATTTGACATAGCAAACATATTTTACATAGGAAATATATTTTCCTATGTGGTGCTTTGTGAAAAAGAGCAAGAGTTGCCTTCCTGTTTACTTTTAGAGACACTCTGAAAACCGAAAACCTGAATTTGACAAAACTATTTCTGTTGCCAGAAAACCTACATCCAAGAAGAGAGGCCAGACAGTTATTTCCATAGGTTTAGTACCACAGAGGACAGGACTTCCTTCCTCCAACACAGCACTGAGCCCTGAAGCTCTTACCCCAAATGGCAGTTACAGGTAGGGACAGAATCCAAATGGTTATTAAATAAGCAGGCAGACTAGCGTGTATTTAAAACATGTTAATTTATTGACAAAGGATGTATAGACCTGAATGGGATCGTTTAGGATCATAGTCTAGGTCGCCACAAAGTGCGAGAAGCAGAGCGCCCAGCTACTTCACGGCAATAATTTTGCCATTTTATGATACCACAGACAGTAAATCCCAAACTTTAGCTGGGAGGCGTGTGGGACCCCTCTGCCTGCAAACCTGTCGGGGCTTCTCGCCTTGCCCTGCCTCTGGTCAGCGGGCGCAGCGCAGCGCAGCGCGCACCCACCACGGCTCTGCGCGCTCCAGGGAGCGCGCCCGCGCTGTCGGGAGCGCGCAGGGACCCTCCTCCCGCTCGGGCAGCCTCTCCCCAGCCACGCCAGGATGCTCGCCCGCAGCGAAGGCTCCTCTGCTCCCCCTCCTGGGAGGTCCCAAGCGCAGCGCAGCGCAGCGCAGCAGAGCTGGATGGGTTTTGCAGATGAAGGCAGGAGCTGGGAGGGGGCAGAGCTCAGCCCCCAGCTGTCCGCGGAGGGCAGCCCCGCTGGGACGGGCAGGCGGCTGTTCCCGCTGTGCTGCGCTAGGGAAGCTCAGAAGGCCCCTGTCCCACGCTGAGGTGCAATCCTGCCCCGTTGCAAGCCCCTCTCACGCCGTCTGCACGCCTGGAACAAATGTGCCCCCTTCCCTCCAGCACCATACCCGGCACCAGCGTGGACTGGGTGCTCTCGCAGCCTGGCAGTGCAGCAGTGCTTCACGCAGCACAGGTAATCTTCACCTGACCCGCACAAACCTACCTGCCTTCCACTAGCAGTGGACTGCCAACAGTGCCCAGGACTGCACCGTCATGCACGATGCAGTGTCGAGAGCACGGGGTATTTACCGCACCATCTAAACGGCATCTGACATTTTTAATCACACAATTGAACAAGAATTAAAATAAACAGCAGCAAAACAGTGGGATGTTGCTCTGGAAGTAGTTTTAATGGATTTGAAAACAAGCAAGCACTTTTTTGTTTTTTTCCACCAGAAGAGGCAAAACTGCATTGAAGAAGAAGCACTAGCAGCGTGTAAAAGTGATCACAATGGAGCAAATGCTTGTGAATGCCTCCCAACCCATCAATCACGCTGCCTCCCAGCCCCACCACACCACTACTCCACCTTCCACGCGCTCCCAGACAGACATCCATCCACACGGCACAGCAACCCAAGATCCCCGAGTTTCTGGAAAATAGATTTAGCCCTAATTTTTGTGACAGATGGAGTTGATAGTCTCAGGATGAAAAAAAAGCGCCAGTTTTGACAGGCAGCAGATACCGATGCCCCTTGTGGTCGGAGCCGACGTTGCTCTGGAATTAAGGTAGCACTACAGAGAAAGGCAACGGGCAAATGCACCAGTACTTATTTTGTTATGCTCCTCTCGTTGTGCCTTAATATGTATACTTTCGTGTCTACTTCCTTAAAAACAAAGCAAAGGGAGCGTAAAAGGTGGGCAAGGCGTCAGCAGGGTAGCTTTCTTTCAATGAAAACACATTTCATCCCCCTAACTAGCAGATTTCAAACATTTATTTTTTTTTTTTCTATCACAAATGACCAAAGCACTACACTGAGATCCACCGTATTTAAGTCACGGGCGCCTTCGTAGGTCGGCACCCCGCACCACGCACACCAAATCTCGGCAGGGAGCTGAGCTGAACGTGCCTACAGCCGGCGGGGGTGCGTGAGGTGGGGAGGGAGCCGCAGTACTGAAGGCACGGCAGCAGCAGTACTTACATGGTTGCAGCACACCGCTAGCATAGGCAGCTTTGCTCTCCCGCCGCGTACTAACGCACCGAAAGCAGGAGATCCGATCCCTGCCCGGATTGCAGCAAGAACAAAGTCGGTCTCACCCCTAGCCGGGTCCTGCTCTGCCCTCACGTGTATCAGGGGGAAGTTTGGGTGCACACAGCGCCCGGGCTAAAGACTCATTTTTTTTTATTTTTTTTTTTTATCTTTTTCCTGCTCTTGTGAGCAGCGGGTCGAGCATTATCCCCGCCCGAGCCGCCCGCAGACCCAGGCCGCCGCCGCGGTGCGGTGCTCCGGGGAGAGCCCCGGGAGACACCGGGCAGAGGGACCGGGCAGGGACCGGGAGAGCCCCGGGAGAGCCCCGCCGTGGCCGATCCGCGCCGCCTTAACGGGAGGAGGGGCTCCTCGGGGGGCTGTCACTCTCCTTAAGCCTTTCCTTTCAAGCTTTGAATGTGAGCTGCCCTCCAGCCCCCCTCTCTCCTTCCCTCCCTCCAGTAGATCGTAAAGAGAGGAGGGAAGAGAAAAAAAAAAAAGGGGGGGAAAAAAAAGTTTCAACAACAGGCTGGACCAATGGCAAGTCGCAAAGCTGGGAAAGGGGGCCGAGCGAAGGGAGAAAAAAGTGGAGAAAAGGAGAAAGAGAGCGAGAGAGCGCAGGCTGGGGGGATGTGTAAAAGAAGAAGCGTTGCTAATTTTTTTTGTTTGTTTGCTTTTCCATGCATGCATAATGAGGCCTAATCAGAGCACGTTGCTGCTGCTCGGAGGGCACTTTTGTATTTAAAGCCTTGCAGCGAAAAAAAGATCCACAGACGGATCCGCAGCGCGGCTCGCGGGGCTTGTTGACAACAGAAGCAGCATCAGTCGCCCCGAGAGAAAGAGACCCCGAAGCCTGCCTCCCTCCCCCGTGCTGTCTAACGGGGAGAGACATTTCTTCTGCCGGCCACCCGAGAGCGCGACCCGCGCCGAGCGAGAGCCAGCGAGCGGCGCCGGGACCGTGAATGGGATCGGAGCGGCTGGCATGTGCAGCGATGCTGCGAGCGGAGAGATAGAGGCTCCCGAGGAGGCGGCGGCAGCAGCAGCGGCCGGGCACTTATTTCGTGCAAAAAAAAAGAGGAGGAAAAAGAGAGAGCGAGGCAGAGCGAGGGAGGCACGGCGCCGCACGAGGAGCGGGGCGGCAGCACCATGAGCAAGCCCGGCGCGTCCTGCAAGACCCCGAGCGCAGCCCGGAGCCGCTGCCCGCCGCGCCCCCGCCGGCGCTGAGTGCCCGCCGCGCCCCCCGCCCGTCGCCCAGCCGGGAGCAGCGGCTGGGGGGGCTCGGGCCGGCCCCGGGGCCGCTTCCAGCCGCGGGGGCTGCAGGGGCCCGCCGGCCGCGCGGATGGATTGATGCGAGGAGGGGACCCCATGCGCACGGTCGGCAGGAGCTTCGCAAACTTTCCCACCGGCGGCAGCTCCTTCTCCTTCTCCTCCTCCTCCTCCTCCTCCTGCTCGTCCTCCTCCTGCTCCCGCTCCTTCCCCTCCTCCACCGCCACCACCACCACCTCCTCCTCCTCCTCCTCCTCCTCCTCGCCTACCAGCGCCTCTCCCCCGCGACCCCGCGGCCGCCGCCCGCGATGCTGGCCCGGCACGGCGGCGGCGGGGGGCTGTGCTGGCCGCGGCCGGCCGCCTGGCTGTGCGTGGCGGCGGCGCTGGGCGCCGTGTGGCCGCCGCGGGGCTCGCTGGTGCAGGGCCGGCGGCTGATCTGCTGGCAGGCGGTGCTGCAGTGTCAGGGGGAGCCCGAGTGCAGCTACGCCTACAACCAGTACGCCGAGGCGTGCGCCCCGGTGCTGCTGCAGCAGCAGCCGCCGCCGGCTGCCGGCGCCGGGGACGTGCCGCTGGGCGCCGCGGGCTCGGCCGCCTCCCGGCGGCGCTGCCCCAGCCACTGCATCGCGGCCCTCATCCAGCTCAACCACACCCGGCGCGGCCCGGCGCTGGAGGACTGCGACTGCGCGCAGGACGAGAACTGCCGCGCCACCAAGCGAGCCATCGAGCCCTGCCTGCCCCGCACCAGCTCCGCCGGCGGCGCGGGGGGCGGCGGGGGCGGCCCCGGGGGTGGCCCCGGCCCCGGCCCCGGCGGCGGCGGCGGCGGCGGCGGGGGCGGCGGGGTGATGGGCTGCACCGAGGCGCGGCGGCGCTGCGACTGGGACAGCCGGTGCAGCCAGGCGCTGAACCGCTACATGACCTACTGCGGGAAGCTGTTCAACGGGCTGCGCTGCACCGCCGAGTGCCGCGCCGTCATCGAGGACATGCTGGCCGTGCCCAAGGCCGTGCTGCTCAACGACTGCGTCTGCGACGGGCTGGAGCGGCCCATCTGCGAGTCGGTCAAGGAGAACATGGCCCGCCTCTGCTTCGGCGCCGACACCGGCAGCAACGGCGCCGGCAGCAGCGGCGGCTCGGACGGCGGCCTGGAGGAGTACTACGACGAGGACTACGAGGAGGAGCCGAGCCAGAAGGGGAGGGACGAGGCGGAGGACAATGCGGGCGCCGAGCCCGGCTTCCCCATGCAGGCGGACAGCGCCGGGCGGGCCGCCGCCGCCGGGGCCCTGCTGGCCTCCATCTTGCTGCGGCTGCTGGCCGGCCTCTAGCCGGCACCGCGCCCCGAGCCCAGCCGAGCCGAGCCCCCGTGCCTGCCCTTCCCTTCCCTTCCCTTTCTTTCCCTTCCCTTCCCTTCCCTTCCCTTCCCTTCCCTTCCCTTCCCTTCCCTTCCCTTCCCTTCCCTTCCCTTCCCTTCCCTTCCCTTCCCTTCCCTTCCCTTCCCTTCCCTTCCCTTCCCTTCCCTTCCCTTCCCTTCCCTTCCCTTCCCTTCCCTTCCCTTCCCTTCCCCTTCCCTTTCCCTTCCCTTTCCCTTCCTTTTCCCCTTTTCCCTTCCCCTTTTCCCTTTTTCGTCCCTCCCCACCCGGCTGTGCACTGTGCAATCCGGCCCGGCACGGCCCGGCAGCGGGGGGAAGGACTGCGGGCCTTGAGCTGAAGTGGGGGCGTGCTGGTCGTCGTGGTGACTTTTCCTTTTTTTTTTTTTTTTTTTTTTTTTCTTAAAAAAAAAAAAAAAAAAAAAAGCATTTTGACATGAAGGTTAGAAAGAGGTGAGCTACCCACACTCGCTGCCAAAGCCGTTGCCGTGCTGGTTAAACAACTTGATTAGCATTCACCGAGTATCGCTGCTCGCGGTGCAGGGATGCCCGAGAGAGGGTTACGCTGCATCTGCCGCTAATTGAGTGTAAGGAGATAACAGTCCGAGTAAGTCCGGTGGTTTACAGCACTCCCTCTTGCACACACGTCTTCCTTGTAACAAAAGCTTGCCAGCAACCGTCTCTTCCTCTTTAACCTAGCGCTATACAAAAATGATTTTTTTTTTTCTCAAGAGTTGTTGGCTATACTGAACAATGGAACTTTTGTTTTAAAAGAGCTCTGCACTGCCATCTTTGAAAGACACTTTTAAACTCAAGAACATGTGTATGTACAAATATCCTGAAAAGTTATATTGCCTCTTGTCATATCAGGGTGCTGACCTCTGGTAAATCTTATATAAAAAAAAAAAAATGTATTTAAAACTGGGATTTGTTACCAGTCGCTCTTCTTTGTATATACAATTTTATAAATTGTATGCCATGGGGATAATTTATTTAAAAAAAAAAAATAAAAAAGTTTTAAATCCACATCCTATTTGCCAGGTAATTACATTTGCTATTATTTTCTGGAAAGGTACAGATTTCTTTTTATGTTTAAAGGGATACCAGCAACAAAGATTCACTGAAGTATTCTGTAGAACATCAAATGTACAGTGTATTTTATAGATTTGAAGTTAACTTTCTTATTTGGAGAGCCTTTATGAACACTGTAGAATTGTATAAACGCATTTCCAAGCTGCCTTAAAACTTTGTATTTTTTATAGAAGGCATAAAAAAAGGCCTATGTTTTAAATATGTACGGCTTTTTGTATTTTCTAAACGTGTAAATTAGTAAAGAAAGAGCTTTAAATAATGGATGTGGTGAAATTGTTTTCCAGGGACACTTGAACTCTCGGCACCCGAGGTTGGATGGGGGGGCGGGAGCGAGCCGCAGAATAACAAACCAAAAACAATCAAACAAACAAGAATCTCTGTCTGCCTGTAATACGTTACATAGATGTAAATTACTGCTATTCTCACGTTAATGAATAATTACATGCGAGAAGTAAATACAGCTTTGAAAATACTACTTTAAAAGAGTGGTTGATTTTATAATGCGTTGGCATGGCAACGTGCCGGTACTGGAAGCGAGCAAAGCAATTCAAGGACGCTGCTCCTGCCCTGTACGTAGGATTAGTTCCCCGTGCACCACGCTTTCTCCACGAAGTGGAGGCCTGTTGCTCTTGCTGACACGCTCCAGGATGCTCCTAGCCGCACAAACCAGCGGACGGTGGGACATGCACAGCGCAGAGACAGACAGGCTGCAGGCAGGTGGTGGTGCGTCCATCCAGGGAGCTGCAACCAAATGCACGGAGGTTTGCCGCTCAGCCTGCCTTCTGCCACAGCGAGGAACATGAAAGTAAACAAACTGGGGGGATCTGCAATTACCAGATCTTGTAATAGTGTTCTTAGGAGTTGCTTTGCTTCGTACTGAAGCCTGGTTTGCTGCCAGAGCTACTGATCTACACTCAAACGCCCTTAGATAAATAATTACACTCTTAAGCTGTGTCGAGTGCTGATACACTTGACCTTGTAAATAGAAATGTTTGCAGTAGGAATAAACTCCAGCATTGGAAAATCTTTTAAACATTAACACAAAAGAGAGAGCTCAGTCCTCTGGGGATCAGAGTTTGGACTGCGTCAAGCGAGGCACTCGCGCGCACACACACACACACACACACACTCACTCACAAAAGAAAAGGGAAAAAAAAAAGAAAGGGGAAAAAGTTTATTTATCTTCTATTCATGGTGTTTATTTAAAGCTTTTCGTTTTAAATGCCGTGATTGGAACGCAAGTCAGAAGTTTAAAAGCTACCACAAATAAACTTTGACTGAGGGGGCGACAGATTAGCAAGATAGTGTCTTTTTCATCTTACCAGAGCTCGACAGAGGGCAAATCCACATCTGCCTGTTGTATAAATCAACAAAAATATAAATCCCCACTCCTGGATTAGTTTTTTCACTGACAGATTATTTTACTGTGTCTTTAGGGTGTGAATTTGATTAGGTTGCCCGGAGATAAATGTACACAGGCACACGTGGACACACAAACCCACCCACAAATAGTGGTGATTCCAAGCGAGTGTATGAGTATGGTGTGTGGCTATGATCTGAAGTTCGTTTTTAAAGTCATCTGAATGGTTGAGTAAACTTATTGTTAAAAGAAAGCTGGAAACGTTGTTTCTTCAGGAAGAGAATGGAGTATTTGGGTGAGACTTGTAAATAGAATCGGCTTTCTTTACAAAACACTGAGTGTTTTGTCTAGGGATGATCTTAAGTATTTTCTGCAGTTCTTCAGGAGATGCTCAGAGACATATTTTCAGATCGTCAACATTTTGTGCCCACAAGTACTATTTAACTCGTTGTTGATGAAAAATTAAGTTCCAGCTAAAAGCCTTTATCTTTCTTCAGCAAGGAGCAAAGACATTAGCACTAGAAAAGGACTGATAATTAACTGCTACAATAAACTCAAGACTTGATTTTACAGGCTCCTGTCAAAAGCATCTGCCCGGAATAAATCAACACCGAGCACCACTGGGGAGGGAGGCATCTATGTGCTTCCTTCCCCACAGAAAGTGGATTGTTTTAATTTAAATAATTGTACAATAAATACAGCTGAACTAATCCTGTCCTATGAGCTCCTCCCCGTGAGGAGATAACTCCGTGGGTTTTGTCACGTTGTCAGAGGAAAGCACGATTTCCAGGAGGAATGGCTGACTGTATTGGTATGTGTTCCAGCCTACAAAGCCTCTGCAGATGTTGATGTCCATCAAATTCATATTTCTTTTGCCTGATTTTGAGACAAATGGAAATTCTTGAAATGTCAGGGGATGTAGCAAGGACAGTTTTAAATGAGGAAAAGACTTGACATTCCCTGACAGAGGGAGATTTTCCACAGGAAGGGAAGTTCTCATCTGTATGGATATTTGAAAGCGCTCTTTGCCAAGGTCCTGTCCAGCCAGTCTCTTCTGGGGGGAGAAGGAGCTCTCTACCATTCCATGTAAAATAATCCAGTAGGTTCTGCTCCCTTTTTATTCCCAGTTACCAGGTTTGAATTCTTGGTGACAGTTTATTTGTCTTTGGAGGCACTTCAGTGACAAATGTTTAAGGGAGTGTGGGACAATGGTGGAGAACAAGGAGGCAGTTCATTGAACTGACAGTGACCATACAGTAAATAGAGGGAGATTCAAGCTTCACTGATCACCCAAGCGCACAGCAAAGCTTTTGTATGCCATCACAATGGACATAACATAAGGTCTCTGTTTATTTTTAACAATATGTACGGATATATACAGGCAGGCATAAGTAACTTTCAAAATTATTATGAAACAAAGCCCTACAATGAGGGAAAGGAAAGATCTGGTTTGGCCAGCTCTTTTACAGTCTCATTGGAAAGCCTGATGGATTTTAGTTGCAGCCCTCTCTCCACTGCTTCTACGAGCTGCCAGGGTACCAGAAATTTCACTGTGTGTATAACGTGTATGTAATGAATAGGGGTGTAAAGGTGACTGCAGACAACTTTGCAAGTGTATGACAAGAAATTTCTTCTCAGTGAGATCCAAAGTTATTCAGAATTTAATGAATACTAGCTGTTGTTGTTGTTGTTGTTGTTGTTGTTGTTGTTGTTGTTTCAAGTGCCCTGGAAGAGGGTGAGAGGAACTTCAGAGCAGCCAAGGTGCATGTAGAGACAGTTGTGGGACACAAAATCATCACCAGCTGAGTCATGGAAAACACTGCTTGAGGGACCGAGTTGACCTGTGTTTTCACTGTCACTAAAACAAATTCAGACCTTCAGTCGATTTTGTTCCTGTCCCAGTAATAACACCACACACTGCCATGCTGCCTGTGATAGCCCATTGGAAGTCCTCTGGAAAAGTAGGTACCTTTGCAGGACAAAACATTTTCAAGTGGGAAGAGCAGTGCTTCTGTGTGAGATTTCAAGTCTGTGATACAGGTTGGTAAGCAGTAAAGTCGAAAGTTACTGTATTTTACTTGAGGCATTGGCTGTGGTAGACAGTTGAAAAGGCTCACATTGACTGTCTGAATGACATAAGTAATGCGCTATTAGCATAAATACTTTCTAAGACATCCATTTAATCAATTTCTTAAATAACAGAATGATCTACTACAAAATAGTGGACTGTATACACTATATTTTGGCACAAAGATGGTCATTCTCCCACTAGTAACCAGGGGCTCTAAATAAATGATTTCAACAATGTTTTATTAAAGGAGGACAAGAGCCCTCGAGCTGCATTAATCGGGGAGAAGTCGAGTGGCACTTTTGTTATGGAAATGTTAAACACATAATAGTTCAGGCAAACAATGTGGAGCCACTTCATTCTCTCAGCCATGCTGACACCTCTTAAAGAGGAACTGCAGGGAAGGATGTGGGAAAGATTTGCTTTCTGAGGAAGCTTTCAGCTAATATTTTGGATATTTACCTCCAAAACTCAGGCAGCACAAATGTAACTGAAGGGCATAAAAATAAAACAATAAAGGGGCATGATTTATGCAGCTACTGCTAGTAATCAACACTTGGTACCCAACTTCAAGACAGCCATTGACAGAAAAGAGCTTTTTTTTTAAAAAAAAAAGTTTTTCATGAATTTATTATAAGCCAAGTGGATATTAATGTAGAGGGTGAAAGTTCTTGAAGAGACACTCCTGTAAACAGAAAGGGTTGTAGTGCTAATATTATACCTTGAACATGCAGCAGGGAGGGGAAAGAGGAACGACCTGGAATTGTCCTAGAAGGTAATAGAAGGACAGAGGTTTAGCAGGAGGGGCAGAGGTGACGTGTTTGTAGTAGGCAATCCAGAAATACATTAATGAAGTGGTACACAGCAAAAACATTGCTGTGTAAAGGGAGAACCATGTTCAAGACTAGTTATTTTGAATAGGTGAGAGGAAGAAAGGGTGAGGAAAGGAGATAACTAAGGTGTAAAGAAGGTTTGGAGAATGAACTTCTTGCTAGTAAGGAGAAAGAAAATAATAAAAAATAATAACAATAATAATAATAAAAAGGATAAGTTAACTGATACACAGAATGAATATGACAGAGGGAATAATAATAATAAATAACAATAGTATTAATAATAGCTAGCCAGCTTTAATAATGTTGTCAGGGCCAGAAAGGATAAGGAATGTGGTAGTAAGGTGAGTATTCAGCTTTGGAGAGGATATTTTCCCTGCCTTCAGAGGCCAGAGAGGAAATTTACTGTGCTGCTCTTCTTGGTGTTCATAATGCTGTACTTGAACACCGTGCCTAGCTTCCAGACAACCCCTCCCTCAAGGTCAACAATATCATGAAACTGAAAAGAGGTGAGTGGAAATCTTGGAGGATGGCTACGGTTTATGACCAAAGAGGAAAAGATGAGGGATCTGAGCATTAGGCTGGCCAAGAAAAGTCCATCACCAGCCCATAGCTCCTGAAATGGGAGTTAAAAAGGCTACAGGGCTACTCATCTTGGGTAGCGATAGATGTATGAGAAGGTTCAGCATGCACAGATTGTGGCTGGGAGGTTTGGACTTCTCATTCGGAAGAACTTCACCAGGAGGGATAGCATAGCACTGGGACAGGATTCCCAGAGAAATTCTGGAACCTCTATCCTTAGAGATTTTCAAGGCTTGACTGGACAGAGCCTCAGCTGCTTTCATCTACTGTTGGCTGTAATGCATCTTCTAGTAGATGGCTGGACTAGAGGGTCTCCAGAGATCCCATCAATATAACTTTGTAATTCTATGATTCTAATGTTGGTATGACAATGGGAAATCCAAGACCCTCTTTCGCTAGATCAGGCACAGGAATACATACAGAACACTTCAGCAGAGACAGTAATACAGGAAGGTTGGAGAGAAGAGGTGGTGGTTACACATTTCCACAGGGCCAGAGTGGGTAGGAGATAGTTGGGAAGGGGTCAATGGAAGTTTAAGAGGAGAGCAGAGACCAAAACATACCATGTAGTACAGGACCTGGAGATAAGAGGGAGGGGAGGAAGTATAACAGTAAGGAAATACAGAAATGTAAAGGAATGTAACGAGAAAAAGTGTCTGTCTGTAACACTTATGAACTGAAAAATAGGTATTTTGACTGGAAAAACATATGACAGCACTGGGAAGACAAGTTGAAAGAAACTGAAAGTACAGGAGGGACCTCTCTTTCATTTCTGTGAAGAATACTTTTTTATAAACATATCTTTCACACTCATCACCACAGTATCATGGAGCCTCAAAACAATAGAAATACAAGTGAATTAGGTCTTCCCATGTGTGTGAATGACTATATATAAATATAGACTGTTCTGACTCTGTATTTTTAGCATAGTGCTATCTGAGCTATTACATGCTCACACATGTCACAAAACACATGTCCTCATGGAAATAAACGTTGCTTGATAGATGTTCTCTCAATATAAAAATCAATCCCCATCTGTTTGTAGTGTCCTATACTAAAATAATCCAATTGCCTACTATTCCATTGTGTGGGTGTATATTTGGCTTACAGTAGTTTTTGTTGTTTAAAAGTTTTAAGAAGTTAATAGTTTAAACAGAACAAATGGAAATGCTATAATTTCCAGTCACCTACCAGCAATGGCACTAAACCTTCTTCTAGTTCAACCAGTGGTGGCAGTTGAGAAATTGCTGTTGCTATTGCAAGCAATAAGTTTTAGTACAATGCTATCTAAACATGGAAACTTCTACACCAGCATACCTGCCTGTCTTCTGAAATCCTGTTGCATTCCACACAGGAGAGTGAAGTCACAAAATGGTTATTAGAATACTTGTGGAAAAGAGGGTATGATCAGAATAATTACTTGGTAGTGATGGTCTCCATGTTACCCCCTTTCAGACTGTTATTCTAAACCTGTTAAAAAGTGGATTATAGCAGGAAGTAAAGCAGAAGTCCACAGAAACTGTTACACTATCTTATGTTTCTTCTTCATACTAGTGTATTCCGGAGTATATCATATGTTTGCAGATTGCACTAAGATAAAGGACATGGAGAAATCAGATGGGATGGGATGGGATGGGATGGGATGGGATGGGATGGGATGGGATGGGATGGGATGGGATGGGATGGGATGGGAGGAGATGAATGGAACGGAATGAGAATAGGATAGGATAGGATAGGATAGGATAGAATAGAATAGAATAGAATAGAATAGAATAGAATAGAATAGAATAGAATAGAATAGAATAGAATAGAATAGAATAGAATAGAATAGAATAGTTCAGTTAAAAAGGACCTACAAAGATCATGAAGTTTCATGGTACAGAAATTTTTCCATGTCCAATCTGAACCTCCCTCAGTGCACTTTTGTGCAGTTCCTGTGCAACCTGTCATTGGTTCCCGGGGATCAGAAATGGGGAACCTCCCTCTTCACTTCCCCACCTCAGGAAGTTGCAGAGAGCACTGAGATTGCCTATCAGCTTTCTTTTCTCTGGATTAGATGACTCAAGGGTCCTGAGCCTCTACTCACAGGACACATCTTCCAGCCCTTTTACCAGCTTTGATGCCCTCCTCTGAACAATTTCAATTTATTTCAATTTACACACCAGAACTGCCCACAATATGTCTTGGTATACCATCTCAGGAAGGGAGACGAAGAAGAATATGAAATATAGGAGTGTATATTGTACAAAATGGACTGAAAGAACACTTGTGACAAATAGCTTGTCCAGAACATTTCACCTTTTTATGACCCGGTGTTTTGTTTGCATAATTCCAAATGATTGACTCCTGTTACAGGTAGTCTGAGTTTACATAGTATAGCTGATGTCAGTATTTAGCCAATGGCCTTTTTTCTGTACTTAGAGGGAAAGATTAATCATTTAGACAGATAGCATTTGAGATGACATAAGGTTATGTGAATCAATAGGCATTAGATCAATATAATTAATGCTTAGGTTTGGCCTGATGTATCTTAGACCGTTAGTCAAGAACCCATTGAGACAGGTAAATTTGAGTGCCTGAATGTGTTGAAGAACATGTTATGATGCTAAAGCTATTGCTCTAATGGAGAGAAAAAGGTTGGAAAAGGAGCAGTTGAGAAAGATATGGAAATCTGAGAAACTGAAACCTTTTCCATTTGGAGCTGTACAAACTTCGTGTGGTTTCATTTTTAGCTATTTTAGGCTAAACTTAAGAATGCACTTACTACATGTGGAGTCTGTATATAATATAATCCCTTTCATTATATTCAAAAATAGTTATGACTCGTTCAGACTTCCTGGGAACACTTTGGTCTTAATATTTTCTGGTTTGCCCAAATGTATGCGCAATAAGCAAGCAGAAGAGTTGGGGCAACCAAGTACTTCCTCTGTATGTACAAGCTACCTGAAGTCTACCATTTTTCTGAACTTCATGGGAGCACAACTGGTTTCCTCAAATGCTTTTATAGGGAAAATTTGCTAAATTAATCAACTCAAGAGAAAGCAGGGTGAAGTGATGCTCTTTCAGTCTAGCTTTGAAGCTGGTCTCACATCATGGTCAGATGGCCTCAGTGCTGTGCAGTGAGAATCAGTGAAGACGGTTGTATTTCAGAAGCTCTGATTCATCACATATCCTTGCTTTGCCCTGGGGAGAGCTGAGGCAGAAGCTAGAAAAGCTTTGACTGCTCCTAACCCTCTCTGTCCCTGATTCTGCCCAGGCCATGCCCTAATGCCAGAGACATAAAACTGCTTCAAACTGCAGCTGCTTCCAGTTGTCTCCAGGGATGCTGTATCAGCTGGGCACTGCTGCTCCAAGTGTGTTCCAGTTCTAATCCCTTTCACCCCTGCTGCCCTTCTGTGAGTGGAGATGAAGACAGGGCACAGAAATCTGGTTAACCCATCGCAGCTCTGTCTGGAAAGTCTGCTACACAGGGCAGTTCTAACTCTCACATCTGCTGCCAAAGTGAGCTGGGACTCAGTTCATAATCTTTTACTATCAGGACTTCCATTGAAAACTGGGAATAGGTGTAGTAAATCAGATACAGCCTTTGGTTTCTGAAGTGGTACAAATATGGCCTTTAGTGTTTGTAGCCTATAGGAATCTTTTCTTTAACTCCTGTCTGTTTAAACTGTTTTTGTGATCCTCCAGTAGAAAAGTTCTATGGCAAAACTGTTTTGTAAACAATTAGTGCTGCTTTACATTTTGGATTTGCAATTTGTGGAGCAGTAATGTGAGGAAGAGATAAAAAATGTTTTCAGAATTATACCTGAAATTTTGAGAGAATAATGATAAAACTTTTTCCTGATTCCTTGGTTCTTAACCATGATAATACGCTAAGTGAAAACATAACTTTATTTTGGAAATGTTTCCCTTACTATTTATAACTTTCACAAGTTTCAACACTAAATTTATCAGGAGTGCATACATACTGATGAAATTGCAATGAATGTGTCAACTCCCAGCCAGAATGAAAATGAAGAAAATGAAAATGGTATTTCCTGCAATGTTATGATATAAACTGTTTATCTTAGGAGATTACTGATAGGTAGCCCTGGGCAAGTAAGAGAATCTAATGTATTCTGGGGGAAAACAAACAAACAAACAAACAAACAAGAAAACACTTTCAAATTCATTGTTCTAAAAATTATAAATCCTAAGAAGAATATGTGATTTAAAAACTGATTTAATCTCTAACACACCAGCAGTTTTATTACAAAATTTCCTTTTTCTGAAATTCCTTGAATTACTCTGAGGATATACGTACCTTCAAAGAAAATAATTTAATGTCACATCAGGGCTTCCAGTGCAAGAAACTTCAGGAAATTTTGATCTAGATGGGTGATTAAAAAAAAATAAAAAATCTTTAAGTAACTGCTTATATTTAACTGTAGCTAAATGCTGCAAAATAAATAAATAAATAAATAAATTAAATAAATAAAGATGAACAGTATAATATACCAGCCAGGGTTGCTTTTCTCCTAAGACTTCTATTCTTCCATTTGTTTCAGATTTGCTTAAGAAAAAGAATGTGAAAGACACGGTTTCAGAAACACACTGCCACTTTAAGAGGATACAACATGCCTATTAATAATTGTATTACTCCTCTATTATTGTTAAGAATAATGAAGGAATGGGAGCGTTGGCCCCCAAGCTGAATTTATCCTGAAATGTTTTCAATTAACTCTTGGCACCGGCAGGAAAGCATCAAACCTTTCCCATGCTGAAATATGGAAAATCTGCAGGGAACATCCCAGCAGGAGTGGAATTTCATTAAAACAAGCACATCATAATTCAACGACTTCTGCACCCTCTTTAAGCCTTTCTATTGATAAGGACTTCGAGGCAATTTTTATGGATTTGCAAAGAGAAATTATTTCATAAGATATTTTAAAAGAGTTTGTTTTGGCTGAGGATTTTGAGTTATTATCTGCTCCCTGATGGAAAAATAGTGAGACATTTAGCATAACTGTGGGTAGTAGATAAGAGAGAGAACTGAAGAGACATTAAGAAAAAAATTTGTCCTTTAGACAACCACTTTCTTTAATCTTTATAGTAACTAACTCCTCTTTTCCCAGATTTTAATAAATACATAAATCAATACAATTATTATATTGCCATTAAAACCTGCACTTTTGAACATCAAAATGTGGAGATTAAAACATGCTTGAGAGCTACTTACACATCTAAATATGCACACATATGCATTTTAATATGAAATATACCTACACATCTAAGAGTAACATATTACATTGCTTTGTGTATTGATTTAATAAAGTGCATATCACTTTGCCCACACATGGGTAGTCTTAAAATGTTTGGCTACATTACATATAATTAAAATTTACATATGGGGGATAGAGGAAGTGGATATTTCTAACTGTTGCTGGATGCTTAGCACTTGCTTGCGGCAAAGTGCTATGTGATTTTTTCTGGATTAATTTCACTATCCCCTACAAAATATTTTTTTTTCATATCTGGATATAGTTAGGATAAAGAGACACCACTTGCTGCTCTTTACAAAACACTGCTATTCATATTTATTAACCTGTGTCATGACCAAGGATTTACATCAATCCCCACAAAAGACGCAGAAGACGCAGACCGCACTTAAACTGTAAGACTGAATTTCTCTATCAGTCATGGTTTCCCAGTTTTGAACTGTTATTGAAAACTTACAGCAATGTCTCTTCACTTTATGCCCTATATTCAAAACACCATCAGTTTATTTTCTGGGATTCTCCTAGGCACAGAACTAATCCTGAAGCAAGAAGAGTCACAGAGAGTTAGGAGAGCAACCTATGGAGGCTGGAACCTCACAAGGAAACAGTTCTGGGGGATCTGAAGAAGGAGATAGTACCTCAGGAAAGCAGGGGCATCTTTTTTCCCATCCCTATCCTGCTGCTCTAATAAAGCCCCAAGCTAGGTGTCTCCAGTGCTGATTGAGAATCCAGCCTTTACTCCCTGAATCATGAGAGGTGCCTCTTAACACTACACTACTGTTCGCTACAATAACTAGTAATTCCTAGAGTTACATGGCTATCTCTTAACCAAATTGCACGAATGTAGCTTTTCCAGTTACACAAGGACGTGAAAACTCAAACAACCAAATAAGCCCACATTATTTTTATCCATGCTGTCATGATTTCACAGCATGTCCTTAATTCAATGTGAACAGGAGGACTTCACAAATACATGTATTCCTGTGTTTTTTGCAGTAATCTGTTTTCATGACCAGTTGCCAAGATTTTTTTCTGAGATTTTTCTGACGTGTAACTTACAGTTTTTCTAGAACATATATGATAGATGAAGAAGAAGAGTAGGAATTAGAGTACCAGTGGTTCTGTTTTTCTGGGAGGATTGACAGGATTATTCTGCCTTGTTTGTCAAGCTACAACTACACTATCTTCATCCTCCACATCTTGTGGCAAGGAGTTCCACTGCTTAACTACAGAGTCTGAAAAAGATTTTCCTTTTTGTTGATGGGACTTCACTACCCGAGACTCTACCTTTTGTACTGGAAGAGACAGTGAAAAAAAAAATGTTTCTTGATACCACACCATGTTTTTATAAGAGTTCTACCACATCCCTTCTTGGTCCTGGTCCTTCTTTCTCCATGAATCCATTCTATCTATTCGATATCTATTCTATCCCTTTGACTATTCTTCATGCTATTTTCTGTACTACCTCTAGTTTTATTACAATGTGGTGGGGATAAGAGGAGCAGATCTACACATAGTCTATAGGAAGACACCCTTTCCCTTTCTATTAGACAGATTTAGACAAGTCTGGGGATATGTGGATGGATTTGAGCCTGTTGATTCAGAGAATTAATCCTGAAAGTATTTCTAGCTCAGGGTGTTTGAAAAGTTGTAATCACAAATCATTGCTACTGCCCTGAATGAAATAACTTCTTTGTTGGTGTTCATTTTGTGGTGGATGAGTATAGTTAAGAAAGAAATGCAAAGAAAGCAAGAGGGTTATTATTATTATTTTTAATTTCTACGCAAGTTTGTCACATGATGGGGCAAGCCCATTATTCCTTTTCACTTTTGACTTCTTTAAAAGATGGTTTACATGTTCAGATCTATCTAGAGGTGGAAATTAATGGTCACTGCTTCTTGTTACAGTATTCTGGCTGGCAACTGGAAAGATTTACCAGATAAAAGATAACACTGAATATTCCACAGTTCATACACATTATTATTTTCCATTACAGTCTATGCCTTGGTAGCCTGACTGCAATCCATTCAATCAGTATGATAAAGAGTAGAAGAGTAAGGAATGTTGAGCGTGACCAATCATTAAGGACAAATTCCACTTCAATTTCATAAGTTTTTTAAAATGTTTCATGTTCCCTCCTTCTCCCCTCCAATTTTTATCACTAGGATTCACACAATGCACTTACCCATAAAATGTCCAGCACTGATTTGTCTTAAGCTCCTGTCCAGATCTTCCCACTTAAATACAAATACTTGCATTTTGCCTTTTCTGCTCTGGGCTGTGCAGCATTCTGGCATCCAGCCAAAAGGTCATAGTGCACTCTGCTTCCCTTTCTTGACATTTCCCACCATAAGGAGAGTTTAGAACAGTTATCTTACAGGATATTCCCAGAACTTAATCATCCTGAATTCAATATATTTTTTAACTTTAGTAAGATAATGCCTTGTGACAGTAGATCAATGAAACAGGTATTCAAAAGGCATTTCTCAGCAAGCCAGAAATGTTTTTTGGACCAAATTCCTCAAGTCTAGAATGCCTGATCCAGCTTATTGATGGCATACTTATGATGCTATAAAGCTATATGAAATTTAAACATTTGTTTTTACATGTTATTGTCAAAAGCTTTTCAAAATGGTGACTGGGATAACACGGTTAATATTTTCAACATAGACAATAGAGTTTAACAAGACTTAGATAATATCTATAAACTGGAGTTTAATTCTCCAGAAAAGTCAGGTATTCACAATTTCTGTTGGCACCATTTGTCTTATATAAATGCATCCACAGATCCACAGGTGGCCAAGAAGGCCAACGGCATCCTGGCTTGTATCAGAAACAGCGTGACCAGCAGGGCTAGGGAGGTGATCGTCCCCCTGTACTCAGCTCTGGTGAGGCCACAGCTCGAGTACTGTGTTCAGTTTTGGGCCCCTCGCTACAAGAAGGACATCGAGGTGCTTGAGCGGGTGCAGAGAAGGGCGACGAAGCTGGTGAGGGGCCTGGAGAACAAGTCCTACGAGGAGCGGCTGAGGGAGCTGGGCTTGTTCAGCCTGGAGAAGAGGAGGTTCAGGGGTGACCTTATCGCTCTCTATAGGTACCTCAAGGGAGGCTGTAGTGAGGTGGGGGTTGGTCTGTTCTCCCACGTGCCTGGTGACAGGACGAGGGGGAATGGGCTAAAGTTGCGCCAGGGGAGTTTTAGGTTGGATGTTAGGAAGAACTTCTTTACTGAAAGGGTTGTTAGGCATTGGAACAGGCTGCCCAGGGAAGTGGTGGAGTCACCATCCCTGGAAGTCTTCAAAAGACGTTTAGATGTAGAGCTTAGGGATATGGTTTAGTGGAGACTGCTAGCGTTAGGTCAGAGGTTGGACTCGATGATCTTGAGGTCTCTTCCAACCTAGAAATTCTGTGTCTGTGTCTGTGTCTGTGTATCTCAAGGTGACCTATGAATTACAGTTATACCCAAGACCTTTATATGCTCTGCCTTGCCTTCCCAAAGAGCAACCAGAAACGTGAAGTGAAAATAATCTTTTGTTTGTCTATTTGTTTTGGCTTGTTTTTGTTTTGTTTGTTTGGTGGGTTGGTTTCATTTGTTTGTTTTGTTTGTTTGTTTTAAACACTTTTTGATTCCTGACCCCTTAGCGGTATAATGTTATATTAGCCTGGGGAACATCCATGATTTGTCCTGTGAGAAAATCTTATGTTTAAAGACAGAATGACACCAACTGCCAAACTATCTCAGTAAGCAGGGAGTAGAAAGACAAATAGTATCATTATGGGCTAACCGCAATATGCTGAAGTCCTCTAACACAAGGAGGAGTGTGAAGAAAATGTAAATTACCTCAAGTGATTACATCATAGAAGGACAGCACAGAAATGGAGGACTAAAGCCAGAAAAGTTAATACACTTGTTGACAAATAAACAGGTGTAAAGAAATCATTTTGTAAGTGCATAAGGCATACAGGAAGACCAAAAATGGCCTTGGTGCACTGCTTGCCTTTTCAGGTGTGATGATGAGAATGTCAGAATGCTTGCTTTGCTTCATAGTTGCAGTTTTCCTTAAAAAGGTCCCTTACAAGAAGGATTAATTCAGAAAATAACAGTAAATAATGGGTGAGAACTCCAGTCATAAGAGGGTAACACAGCTTGATACAGTGGTTATGAGTTAGACACCATTATAATATCACTTAGATATTTAAAAGACTATTGAAAATTAATCCTACAGTACTCAAAAGCTGGATGAAAAACTTTTAAACAGTACTTCTACCCATTATTTCTAGGAACTTATAAAGAGTAGATGAAACTTACAGGAGGGGATAGAAAAAGCCATGGAGTCATTGGTACAAATAATATAAACTAATAAATTTTAAGGACCTAGAGTGAAATAAGAAGACAAGCAAAAGACAACTTGGATTTGTCAAAAGTAAACCAATTCCTATCCACCCAGATTAATTCTGTGACCATATTAAACTTTGCAGATAGGGGAGAGCCAGTAACATGCTATCTGGATTCTAGCAAATGTTTTGGCATTCTCATAAGGAAATTAGTGAGAGATGCTTTAGACAAAACTGGAGTGAGTGCATGGACGTATATATGCGGTAAGGTTCTACTGTGTCTGTTCTGCATCTGGTATTATTCATTTTCACTAGGTTTATTCATTTTCCTTAATGACTAGGATGGTGGATTACAGAATATGCATATTAAAAATGAAGATGTCATGAAGCTGACACAGAAGGAAAGTTCAATGTACAACACAGTAGAATATAGATCGATCTTGGCAAATTGCAGAATGTTTGGGGGAAAATATGACAGATTTTCATATAGAAAAACACAGTATCATCTTAATCTGTATGAGTACTCAGAGGCTCAAATTCAGAACAGAGAACAATTGATCTTATAGCAATTTTACAGAAAGAGGTGGTTAAAGACAAGCTGAACATGAGCCAGTAACATGATACCATCACAAAAATAATGATCATATACTTGACCTTTGTGAACAGAAATACTGCCTGAAAGGCGAGTTAAGTAGTAACCTATCTCCTGTAAGCTCTGCTAAGGTCTGTTGAAGTCTGTAACAGTTTTGAATATGGCATTTCACAAAGGGGATCTGTTGGAGAGTCCAGAGAAGGGAGATGAGAATGACTGGAGGTCTAGAGAACACACTATCCATAGGAAAAGGAAATAAATTGTTGTTTAGCTAAAGCTAAGAAAAGATAATAGCAACTTTTGACAATAGGCTGTTACAAGGAGGCAGTAATTTATTTCATAAATGTAGAGTTGTACATATACTCATACCTACTTGGGACTAGAACATCTATTAACATGTAGCTGATCAGGACTAGTGTTGTGGGTTAACACCAGAAGGAAGCTAGCACCACACAGCCACTTACTCATTTCCCTGTAGTTGGAAGGGAAAAGAATCAGAAAGGAAATAGTGAGAACTCATAGGTCAAGATAAAGACAGTTTATTAGCTTAAAAAAGAGAAGAGAAGAGAAGAGAAGAGAAGAGAAGAGAAGAGAAGAGAAGAGAAGAGAAGAGAAGAGAAGAGAAGAGAAGAGAAGAGAAGAGAAGAGAAGAGAAGAGAAGAGAAGAGAAGAGAAGAGAAGAGAAGAGAAGAGAAGAGAAGAGAAGAGAAGAGAAGAGAAAAGAAAAGAAAAGAAAAGAAAAGAAAAGAAAAGAAAAGAAAAGAAAAGAAAAGAAAAGAAAAGAAAAGAAAAGAAAAGAAAAGAAAAGAAAAGAAAAGAAAAGAAAAGAAAAGAAAAGAAAAAACTGTGTAAAAGCAAAGCCAAACAAGGAATCCATTCACTACTCCCTATTTGTGGGAAGGTGTTCAGTCACTTTCAAAGAACCAGTTCTCATCAGGTGTAATGTTTTCTTGGGAAGACAAACACCATAACTCCCAATGTCCCCTTCCTTCCTTCTTCCTTACCCCAGCTTTTATTGCTGAGCATGGCATCATATATTATAGGATGTTCCTTGGGTCATTGTGGTCAGGCTCTGTTCCCTTCCAGCTCCTGGTGCACCCTCAACCTCTTCACTGTCAGGGCAGCACAAGGGGCAGAGGAGACCCTGGCACTGTGTAAATGCTCTTCAGCAACAGCTGAAGTACTGGTATGTTATCAGTAGTTTGGGTCACAAATCCAAAACACAGCACCATTCAAGCTGGCATGATGAAAACTAGTTTTATCCCAGCCAAAATCAGTACAACTAGGCAGAGGACAGGACTATACAATTCAAAGGACCTCTGGAAAATTCAGAACTTGGCTATAGTAGGTGTATATGTAAGGAAAAGACAGATTGTTCTTCCCCATCCTTTTGAACTTTTCTTTGCATGGATTCTGGTATACTGAATTCTGTTTACAAATGCACATAAATCACTGTTAATTTCTGTATGTATTTCTACCTTTTTCTTTTGAAGGAAAATTTGTAAGCTGATATATTTGAAACACAGGTCTGATCTCAATCATCTCAAGAAATATCCCTAAATCATCCAAGATTTTTCCAAGAATACAAGCTGAGTGACATCCCTTGTGTGTAGTCTTCCTTTATCCTACAGAGAATTGAAGAAGACTTCCTTTTCACATTCTCATTTTTATACATGTACAGACACTCATATACATATCATATCATATCTATCTTATCAACAAGAAAGTCAATCTACAGTTAGACTGGAAGGAGTTGGGACTTACGGTGGTCCAATATGCGTAGTGCATTCTTGCAATGTTCTTTGAGAAATGTCTGTCACTTGGAAAGCTATTTCATTCTTTCAGTACAAAAGTCTCAACTATAAAGAGCTGTTGATGGCCTTTAATTCTGATATATAGTGAGTTTTCAGGGTGCTCTTGACAAGTTATAACAATCTGTCATTACAGACCTACACAAAATATCTTTTCTGCCTCAGAGAGATATTTTGCCATCAATTAATTACACTATATGACTCTTTAAGTTGTACAGGAGATATCTTTTAGATGGGGGAATCTCAGAGAATTTTTCACCTTCCAGTGTACCAAAGAATGGCCATAATTTCTTTCAGATGAAAATTATCATCTAGCATTATTTGAAAACTGTTGTCAATTTCAGTAGGTGTGGAATAGGACCATGGCTAGTACATGTATATCCCAGATAGGATATATATCACAGTTACAGAAGAGGCAGAATTGATTGAGTTGTTTGCTTTTTCAATGCTGAAGTGTTTTTGGCCCTCTGTACATAGAGTGTGTTTTTCTTCTGAGTCCCTACCTTTTAAGGGGTTTATGCACATTTTTTTGCATACTTTCTTCTAAATATGCAACTTAATTTATTAACCATTCTACTCAGCTTGTGTTTCTAAATGCATGTGACATTAGACCTGGAGCTGTAGATTTTTATTTGCTTTTATGGAGCACTTGATGCAAGTTTAGTTTAGAAAATGCATGAACTTGTTACAAGGCTTCATCACAAATACTGTGAATGCCTTAAAACATTGCAGCATGCCTGCCTCAGAAAGTCTTTGTGAAATAGGTATGCTATCACTATCATTATCCACGTTTTGCAGATTAGCAACTGAGGATGACAAAGAGGGAAGGTGGCTTGTTCAAGGTCACATGGGATCTGCCCTTCCCTGGGGTAGGTCATTGAATTTCTCTGAAATCTTTGGGGCCCTGGAACACTAGGTAGTGACAAGGACAAAATAAAAGTAGTAATTTCAGTACAATACATAATTTGTGTAGCTATTATTTAGTTTCACCTGTGTTAAGACAATATCTTCTATTTATATCACTGAGGGGGTGTGTTAAAATCAGATAGCTCAAAAGCCATTTATTAATTGGCAAAAGTTAACTAGTGGGCAATTCTCACTGTAATAAGTATTATTTTAGAAATGTGATAGTTTTATATTTCCTCCACCACAACTTTCCTCTTTATACAGGCATTAATGTAGTTACCACATTCATATCCACCCCAGCCATTCCCTCAGATCTAGCCTTCAGGAAGTTCAAATCCAAATAGTTTTCAAATCCAAGCTGCCAGTTTGATTTCATCACATCAAACCCTTGTTGAGATCAAACCTTTGAAATGAGAAAAGATTTTTAATCCAGTTACCCCAGATGGGGTACAACTCTCCAGGTCCTGAGAGCTGCAGGATTAGGAATTCTCAACATCCCCTCACCCACTCACCCACCCACCCATACACACACATGCAGGCGCAAACAAACTGCCCAGCTTTACACTCTTTGCTCACAGAAAATACTCCAAACAAGCCAGTGTGCAATCCCAGGGAAATGTCTTTCTCCCTTCTTCTTTCTGATATAAAGGAACATCCACACCCACCGCAGAGTCAGCTTTGTCCTTATTTTGCAGATCTTGTTTTGGTTATTCTGTCAAATGATTTTGAGAACTGGGTGAAATTTGCTCTAACTGTATATGATGCAATTCACTGTCTACCTGTAAAAGTATTTGCTATCAGATAGAGGGAACTTTCTATTTCAAGATATCTTTGTTTCATTTTCATAATATAGTACTTAGTTTTGGATTCAGTTGTCAGACAATTTCTTTCTAAGATAAATGTTAAAAGACCATGGGTAATTTGGCATGCGTGAAAGCTGAAATTAACAATTCCATTATCCTATTCATAATTTTCAGAAATTACAGAAATCAGAAATTATGCTTTCAGAGTCAGATTACATGGTAGGGGAATTTGTGACAACAAATTAGGTTTTGCAGCAATAAAGCTGGATAATCTGTTCTTATGATGTCAAGAATTCAAATGTATTGGTGATGTTTAGTAATACTCAATATTCCCGTAACTTTGGTGACTTCATACTCAAACTATATCTGGAAAGTACTGCTACTAGATGGGGTGGTATGTTGCTCTGTGACCCGTGAAATGGGATCAAGAAATTAGTCATGAGCAGAAAGGCAGAATATGATGGTTAAAAGCGTCAGTGAGAAAACATAAAGCCAAGTGTTGTGACAATTACAGCTGGCATTTCTCCAAGGTATCAAATGTGTGTGTGCATCTGTGTCTGTGTGCTGGTATGTATTGCATGTATGCAGAAAAGAGTTGGATTCTGCATATTCATTTTCAAATTTGTTTCTGATTATTTTGCTAGTTGATGTCTCAGTCTTCCTAGGATGAGTAGCCAAAGGCTGTTTATATCCTCACAAATGCTGGGTGACTTAATATAATTTCCATTTCATAAAAAAAAGCACAAGGACAGAGGAATAAAGAAAACTTTGCAATAAAGAAAAGCTGAAAAAAATCTTACTTTTCTAAAGGAATAATAAGGAAGGAAACAAATACCTTTGAAAATGAAGAAGAAATAAAGCAATATCCATAAACCTCAGGTTTATGAGAGGTTTTTTTTTGTTGTTTTTTTGTTTTTTTTTTTGTTTTTTTTTTTTTGTTTTTTTTTTTTTTTTTTTGTGAATGAAAGTAAAGCAGTTAAGCTTTCGTCACAATGAGCAGCAGTCCAGAAGTAGACAGACAGCCTCCTCTGTGTGGGGAAGATTTATAGGGACCCCTCCCGGGCCCTTTGCAAGTCCAATTCATGGGCTCCCTTGACCAAGGCTCAGAGCTGTCGCTCCAAAAGGGGAAGAAGCGAAGGCTTGTCTTTTTTTTTTTTTTTTTTAATCACCATTTGTTATAAGAACACAGACTTCCAAATGACGAAGGAGAGAAAGGGTTGAGGGAAAGATATTTCTCCCCTCTCCCTTGTGTGGTCTGGTGTATTCAGAGTAGGGGCCTGAGAAGGAGGAATGAGCTGATTTAACATGGATTGCAGCACCACCGAGAGAGGGGAAGAGAAGCTTCCAATCAAAGTGTGAGCTGTTCTGGTGTCCATGTGCATGGATGTACAAGCAAGAGAAGTGGTTGGTCTCTAGGCACCTTCTTTCTGAGAGCCCAAGGGCAGATAATTGATGTGACAGACGATTCTCCTTAACGCCCTGCCAACAAAACAGCTCTTGGGCAGCTCACAGCCCTGCTCACTCAATAAAGGCCTGAACCTATCACAAAAAAACATGGGAAAGATTTGCTTATTGTGAATAGCAACAACACAAGTAGGAATAGCAACCAGCTCTCCCCCAAAACTATAGGACATTAAGAAACTGAGGTATGCGAGGAAACAAGCACAATGGTAAAGCAGTGGAATGAGTTGGTCAAAAATGTCATTGTCTCTGCCATCATCCAAGCAGAATCATAAGAGTGCTGTGAAAGATCCTCTTATTTAATAGCTATATATCACCAGTGTAGGAAATAAATTGCAATACTCTTATTCTGCCCCCACCCCCTTCTAATTGTATCACGCATTCAATTCTCAAATCATTTGTGGAACTAGAAGTGGAATGCACATAAGGAAGGATATGTCTACTGAAACTTCTTAGTCAGTCTTTCCTGATCCACAGTCCTTCAGACAAAAGTCCCTTCTTCTCATGAGCTTGTCATGCTTGTGAAAAGAATTGCAAAAAAAAACCTTAGTAACAATGACAAAAAATTAATTTTGTCCCAGGTCTGGATGGTTTCTGGTGGACTGGTGAATTTTGGCTCATACTGTGTTGGCAGATGTCCTCAATCTTTTTTATTATTAAGATATATACACATATTTTTTGGAATACAATGCAACATGCAGATGAGTTCATCCTGCAGTGTTTACACTATTTTAATCATTTAAAAATGTTTGCTTCTAGAGTATGGAATGATAAGGTAGGATATTGAATGATATGCTAGAACATATGGACAGCAGGTTGTACCTAGGAAACTGAGGAAGGCAAGGAAAATTTACCAAGTCTTGTTAGCAAATAAATTCCAATGTAGAATACTTTACTATCAAACAAAACATTTATAAACTAGAGGTAGCTAAATATGCAGGTAGTCAGACTTCATCCTCTACTATCTATACAAACTGAAACAGTTTAATGAATAAAGCATTTATTCAAAGTATCCCTGCATTAGTAGGCTCTGGCACAAATAATCCCATTGAACTCATTGTCTTGGCTTAGAATAGAAGGCTAACTGCAAAGCGTGCAAGTCTAAAGCCAGAAACTTTTGCAGAAGTTCCTGCATATGGTGTAATGCAAGCACTTGAGCTGGACAATATTGTTTACATGTAAAATATCTATATACCCATTAGAAACAGGCTCAAACTAGGAGAGACAAACTAGCCAACATACTGGCTTCACATCTGAATGGGTATTTCTACACAGAGTCTTAACTAACTTAAGAACTTCCCTAAACAAAGATAAGCCAAATAGCTCTGACTGAAGAGGGATAGGGGAAATCTCCTGCTGTAATTCTGTACCTTGAGCTATTGATATTATATAGGAGGATGCTGTTGAGCTGGTAGCCCACTGTGGTCTACAGTAGTGGGTATCTCTAAGGAGGTCCCTTAAGGAAATAAAACAATCAAGCCCCAGAGCAACATGATGAAATCACTATTCAGAGGTTGATACCCACTCTGAAAGTTTTTAAGGTCATCAGAAATAAAGAGGATTGGGAATGACTGGCCAAGAACTTCAGGAGATAGGTTTGCAAATTATTATTTCCTTTTGCTTCCTCATCTCTTTCGTCCATCCACATGTTCTTATTCTGCCAGGCTAAGTACTAGCACAACTCACTTCTCATGCTGCAGTAAGTTCTTTGCACTCTCCCCCAGGTGCAGAATGAAGATAGGAAACTGGACGAAAAGTGGGATGGGGGGGGGAAGGGGAAGAGGGAGGGGACACCTGCTCTTGTCTCTATTTCATTTAATGTAAGAAGCTCTGCGTGTGTGTGGGTGTATTTGTATGTACACGGTTGTGTGCAAAAGCATGAGGCCCTGACCTGTGAGAAAAAGGCATCTCTGGCAACGAGGGCATAAGCCTCCCGTGACAGTGCTTAGTGGTGTAAGGGGGCTGGCTGGTGCACGAGCCACTGAGGTGAGGGGTGGGCAGTGTAGACCCTCCAGGCTGCCTGGGACAGGGGTACAGCCTGCCGGGTGTCCAGCTGCAATGGGTAGGTGCTTGCGTGCGAGTGAGCAGGGAGGGCTGCCTCTGCCGCTGGTCCTGGGGAGAGGAGGGAGAACAAAAGCCTCCATTTTGACGGCTCTTCTTCACCCATCAGCTCCATTTACTAGGTCTCAATAGCTGGGGCTCAACAGCAGCAGTGGCAGCAGCTCCCGTCAGGCTCCCACCTCCTCCTCGGATGCGCACTTCCCAGCAGAAAGGAGAATGAGGAAGGGGACAGGGAGAGAGAAAGAAAGAAGGAGAGTGAAGGGGGGAGGGTAGGGAAAGAAAAGGGAAAAAAACCTTGCTGACACGGGGCATAACTTAATTTTCACGGTGCCGGGACAGCTGTATCGTGTAATCTGCCATGGCATGCCATTAAAACTTCAATGCCTTTACTGACCCAGAAGGGAAACTCAGACCGTGGAGAGCCTTTTGAAAAGAAGTGGTGATCTTTCACGATTTATGAGCTTGTCTTAAAGAAACAGACTCCACTCACTTTAAATTAATCACCCTTTTCAGGGTACATTGAAATCTGGGGTCTCTCAGCTGAAGTCTGTGGAGACCTGGTACCTTATGAATGCCTGCCCTGTCTTTATTATTATTTTTATTTCATTTTATTTTTATGCCCACCAAAATGGGTTGGTTTTCAGGGGAACTGTATCTTGCAAATTGAGGTTCAAAATCCAATTACACCAATTCAGTGGAAGTCTGAATGGTGTAGCTGTGGCACTTACACATTCTCATCCCTGCATACATTGTACAAAGGGGAGAAGAACCTGAGAAATATGAGGAGTTAAGGACTCAAAAACTAATGAAATGTGAGACATCCTCTATGATTCACCAACTAAAAGTAAAATACGCCGACTAAAAGTAAAATTGCAGTGAGTCCTCCTGCTTCCATTATTCACACAGTCCAGGGAACAAAGAGTTGTAAAATCACAGTAATAAAACCTAAACAATTTTGAAATAATAAAATAAATAAATAAATAAATAAAATCTGTCTGTTGCAAGAAAGTGTAGATAAAGCACTTCCTTGCAATGTTCCCAGAAAAAAAAAAAAAAAAAAAAAAAAAAGCACAGTGTGATTTACAAGAATTACAAGAAGAATGCCTGGGTTACTCTCAGAGGATGTAAATCAGCATCCTTCCATTGTCTGCCATTAGTATAATATCTGATTTACCCCAGCTGTTTGTCTGGACTCCTCTCTCAAGCACTTGCTCTCCTTGGCCAGCAACATTTCTTAATGGACATATTTTTAATGTGAAGATAATAAGTGACCCAGTAATATGACGATTCAAAGCAGTGAAGTAGTGATTTTCACATCCCTAAAACTTTGCATGTCTCGGAACTGAAACACTTTTTTTTTTGTCCCTTTGGTGAACTAATTATGGAGTAACTTAAACCAAAGCAAAAACTTCATGAAGTCACAGGCAGTGATGGAAATAAAGTAATAAGATCTGAGATCAGAGTGAAAATTGTATATGGAACCTGAACATCTGAATTAATTAACCAGCTTCTTGCCTTAGAAGACTGGACCCATGAATCCCCTAATACACTTAAGTGCCACTCACACAGCTTTTGTGAGATGTCTGACTTCTGACAATCTTTTGAGTTGTTCCTCATGATAAATAACAGAAGTAACTATTCAAAGAGAAAAAAAATCTTTTTATCCATCCCTTTTAGGGTTTAGAAGTTTTGGCAGTTTCCTTGGAGTCTTTATCAGCCAGAGGCTCTCCTTTATATATCCAACTGTTCTTTAATGTTCTAGAGAACTGTATATGGGCATACGTATCACCCATGCATACCCAGATAATCTGTGCCCATATTTTGCTTAGATGAGGTACCTTACAGAACTCTGTGTTATATAAGGCAGGTTTGGTTTTGAGCATTATCCGTTTCCTTATGTGTACATCAACGTGGTCTGCAGCAGCTCTGATATGTATTTCTACTAGCTCAGGTGTTCTGGTTTTCAGTTTTCAAAATGTCAGCTGCTGCTGGCACGGTTTCTGTAAGACAGCTGTAATATATGTGGAATAGAAGCTAGCCCTTCTGTGTTTCATAAATGGCCTATTATTTTGTAACTATTTTCCATCAGCTAGTTAGACTCAGAATAATGACACTTGACACTCACATTTCTAAATTTACATATTTCATTACAAGTAGTTTGTATACTTACTCACTGGACTGTGGCCCACTCTGAGACATTATAATGGTAGACACATCAATCCTAGGAAAAAAATGGCATGTGAGTTTACTCATATATTGTAAAACATTTTGGTAAACCTGTCTCAGGGAAATAATGTAAACAGTGATGAAAAAAAATAAATCTACTTTTTCCCATCAATAGAAATCATGTATCTATTTTTCTTCACAATGCTCATTTTTTTCCATTCCCTCTGGATATTTTGCTTGATGGTTTGTACTTTTCAAGCACACAGAACTTAATAACATCACAACATTCTTTACTTGGGGCTTGTAGAAAACTAATTGAATTATTGGATTTTTGATCCCTGTGTTGTTGGTTGGTGTCTGTATCTTCTTAAAACTTTAGACATCGCTATGGGGATGTATTTAAATAAAACAGCACTTACAATGGGGCTCCAAACTGCTGGCAACAGAAGGAGAGAAGATGCAGTCTGACTGTCCCTTGTAGATATTTTTGACATGTTCAGTCACTCCAGCAGTCACTTTACACATTTCATCAGAGTGTGGACAACTTTTGAAAATTATTTGACATATGCATAATGTAATTCTGGATTGTTGCTGTATTTGACACTATATTTCTTGTATGATATAGAGAGTCATCTTTTCCCTTCACAGAAAAAATAAAATAAAATACAAAAATCTTATAAATGAAAATAACTGTCCATTAACAGCCATTATATTCAGCTAAGGTCATATTGTTTTCTCATTCACCAAAGCTGGGAGAACATGTAGGCAGTACTCGTTCATACCTAATCAGTTCTGTGAAAAGTTTTCAGAGTTCTTCAACACTTCAGAGACCTAAACTCCATTAGGTGGAAAATGAATGAATTCATGCAGTTAATTACAGCTGTATTTTTGGAATATGGTAACAGAACCTACTTTCTCTCTTCTGATGCCTGTAATAAATGATGCCTGGATAAACCACTGCGGCCTGAGTCATTGATTTTCATGGTGTTGCACTGCTGTCAGCCAGACACTGACGTGGGTGTAAGGGGTCTATTTTACTGGTTCTTCAAGTGGCAGGTTTAGCTAATGCCACTGTTTCAACTTCAGACTGCAGGAGGACTGCATTCATTGTCTTTCTATATGGTATTCCCTTTCTTCAGGAGATCATAACTAGCATACATCAGCCAGATAGGGCTTTGGGTAGAGCATAAAGCAGAGTCATTCTTGAGTTATGCATGATAAACATAATAAGAAATTAAATCAACATTTCAAGAAAAATTCTTGGAACTTCTTTCTGAACTGGCAAGGAGAAGTTTATCTTTATGGAAATATTTCCCCAGCGCTACATCCAAGAAGATATCTGCAGCTCTCTTTCAAGCAGTATGTGCAAGATAGGGGACTTAAACATTCATGGGGAACTAAGACGAAAAAAGAAGATGAAATATGTTTTCTTACAAACTAAAGAATTCATTCCACTTGCTTGTCTGGGTGAGATGTTACTCCAATTTCTGACATCTACATGAGCAGCAAAACACAGGACAGAGAGGTACATGGAAGGTACCAGCAGCTTGCATCCCATATGGGAAGTTCAAGTAGAAGAACAGTTGTTTCATTTCATGTCTGTAGGAAAGTCATATGCAGTTATTTTTCCATTTTAGTGCTTTAAAAATAGAATATCTGTAGGCTAAGACTCTAACTAAAATTAAGGCCTAACACTTAAATTAATTCTTCCTTGGTAGAACTGTAGTAAAACCATCTGGATTCTTTAATTTTGGGGTAGCTTTTTTTTTTTTTTTTTTCCTCCTGAAGATGCAGGAAATGAAAGCCATTACATTAAGAATATATGTGGACTGCCTGATTCTTTTAAGGATTGAAAACTGGTATAAATCCTGGAAAGACAAGTAAAGTACTCAGAGTTAATATCGCATGGGTACAGAAATCCATTCTGGTACTTTAGTTGTCATCATTATAGGCTGTACACTGCTAGCACTGTCAGTTCAGAGCACAGGCTCTAAAGGAAATGGCCCAGTCTAGAAAGTTTTATGTAGGCAAGAGGTCCAATAAAATGCTAACTTTAAAGGAGGGTGTTAAGAAATTTCCAAAATGACTCTCACACCACAGCTAATAAATTCTGCTACAAAAGAAAAGTCATATTTGAAAAATTTGCAAGGCTTACAGATACACATGCTGAGGAAGCACTCTGACCAGGGAGCAACTGTTTGGTATATCTTAATGTTCAAATGGTTTTTTATCCCACAGAACAAAGAGCAATTTATGTGACAGATGAGTAGGTATTTGCAAACCTGAGTTAGAGTGTGGTATAATAATTTAAGTACTGTGTTACTAAATAATTTGAACATGGAATAGAAACACTCTCATACAGCCTTTCGAATAGTTAAGTGATGTTAATAGTTTAAGTGATTCTCTTGAAAATTCTCTGTATTTGAAGCACTATCCTACTTAATTTTTAAATTTCTAATTTAATGTTCAAGGTTTGTTATTGGCTTATCATCTACAAATACAGACTAATTAAAGATGCTGTCATCTGTTTACAAACAGGCATGATAAATGTTAAAAGAAAATTGAGACATTTGGCATTAATAAACTTCAGTCAGACACAACATGCAACAATATTTAAAATAGATGCAGCAGTCTATATATCCTCCTGGGTTGCAGAAAGAAATTTTGGAGGCTGCTTGAAAAATTCTTCTGGTGTGCTTAATGGCAAAATAAAAAGTCTTTACTAGTAGTTTCTGACAAATAAGGGAACACCAGTTTTTAAGAGGCCTCCTGACTGAGGTGAAGCATGCTCTGAAATTATGATGGTGGGAGACAGAAATTTATAGGTATGGGGGAGATTTTTAGGAGATTAAACAACTTTCTGCAGCTTAGATAGTCCAAAAAAAGCTTTCCAAAGTTTTTGATGTTCTTCCAGCAGTAATTAGAAATGGCTCCTTGGAAATATTTTTGGACCCAGAATGAATCTAATGAAATATGTTTCTTCATATAGGCTGTGATTTCAGTGAAGGCTCCTGCATCTAAGATGAGACTCTCAAAGGAGGCAAATCTATTTTCTTGATTACAGGTTGATTTTCCTGTCTGTGAACCTTTCACCTTTCATTAGTGGGTAGAAATTCTGCACTAAATTCTAGCTGGCATGTTAAGCCCAAGGAAACTAAATTTCCTGTAAGATACTGTACTCCACTGGATGCCTTCATCTTCTGGGCATAGGCTTCTTTGGAGGGCTCCTAAAGCAAGACTACATCTCTAAGAAAAATATCCACATGCTTTGAAGTAAAATTGTGTAAAGTCCAAGACTTTATGTTGTTTAGATCTGTTAGTTAAACACTATATTCACTATAATATAGAACTATAATATAGATATAATTCACTATATATTCACTATAATATAGACTTACTTCTTCTAGAGAAATTTCATTTTCTCCCTGGTTTGCCTTGTCTTATTGCTTTTTTTTTTTTTTTTTTTTTTTTTTTTCCCACTGCATTGAGCATCCAGCCTTCTGATAAAAGGTAGTTAAATGACCTCATATAATTGTTTCCCATGAAGCCCATTTCTTTTGGTGTACAGGACTGCATGGTGCATAGAGTAGTACACTGAGAATGAGCTAGTTACATGCACGATGCCGCTGAATTCACAGAAGAAGGCAGAAGTGTTAGAGTGGATCTGCGGCAAGAGGAAGAACTGCCCACGAGGCATTGATGGGAATGCAGAACATTGATGCATCTTTGGCTGTCATAGATTGTGATGTTGAATGGCCATAGGACAGGGGTAATTAACTGTGTCTTCCTTGTGTTCTCTTCTCTGTTTTTCTCTTTGGACGGCTAAAGTGAAATTAGTCTTATCAAACATCAGAGATGTTTGGTCTGAGTTGTACATGAGTCTTTCTATGTAGTCAATAGAAAGGTACAGCCATATCCAGAAGACAGCTATTTCCACCACAAGGAACAAACCTGAGATAATTGATACTAAGTGCCCTTAGAAAATGTCAGCATTTGTTCAATGACTAGAATAGACACTAGACAACTGGTTTAGTTTGGACATCTGCCTTTTAGGCTGTTAAAATCAGATGACATGGATCTCATTCCAGGAGACATACTGTCAGGAGTGAGAACCAGTCAGAGAACCAGCAAGAGGTAGTAGAAACAAGGAGATTTAAGACTGCTGAAAGATCAGACTGGGACAACAACTTAGGAAGAGAACAAAGCAAGTGGACACCAGCATGTTTAGCATGTTTTAGCTCTTACTTGTCAGTGCATAAAGTCCTGAAGGCTAGATTTTGAATATTGATAATTCTCACTATCAGGAGGATTTTTGAAAAATAACTCCATTAATTTCTGTATTTCATTCATGGTGCAATGCAATTGTAACTACTTTTACTAATTATAAAATATTCTATGTGTCAGTCACTGGAGATGTAAAAAAGTCAAATTAAGATTACATAGCCACAAATCCAGCAAGCAAGACTTTTGTATTTAATTGTGTAGTGTTCCTTACTATCCTTCGAGATCAAAAGGAAGCGAGGAATTTGAAAGCCACAGAATGAATGCAATCATACTTTTTTAAGCTTTTAGAGTCCAAAGGACCAATGAGCAATTACATATACATAAATTATTATATATTACTATATATATTATTTATATAGACATTCTGCAGTTAGCCTATACCTGAACAATACATTAAATCAGAATTAGTGATTATATTAAATATAATAAAGACAGAAAAAGGAATAATATACATATTTTATAGGATTACACACATGATCATCTGTATTGTATTCAGATTTGATCATTCCACCTCAGAAACACAAGAACTAACAATATTTCTTTATGTAAGGACATGACAAAATTTCAAGCAACAAGATGTTAAAAAAGGATGTTTTTTTGGTTCTACAGTTCTCAGTGTTTCTAATGAACACCTTCAGGTGTACTATTAGAAACAACTAGGAAGAATTCAATACTGAACTCATATCAATGCTAATGCTGACGTTTATTTTTTCTGCTCTTAAACCTACCTTTTAAACTTTATGCAGCACTTTCATTTTCCTGTTTCTTTTCTGATCAATTTATTCTGCCTACCTTCTTGATGATGCTTTCAATCCCCCTTCCCTTCCTACCCTTCTATTGCCCCCTGTCCCCCTGAAACGTGCTATTAGGCTTGGAAGTTGTCTTAATGACTTTAGAAATTAGAAAGCAAAAGGGAAAGTGCATGATTTAAAGAAGTGTACTGATATGACTTTTCAGAGAGGAAAGCAGTGCATAAGCAAGGATGGCAAAAAAGCAAGTGCACAAGTGTGCTCTGAACATTTGTCCACTTAGCAGAACCGATATGGAGATTTGTCATTGCTCCTTACAGATACCCTGCCGTTGTCTGAACTAAAGTTCATATCAAACAGGTGTGTACCAGTCTAGATTCCTGAGCAGGAGGTATTCCCAGGCTGAAAGGAACTATTTATTTTGTTAATATTGTATCTAAGCAGCCCTTTGAAAACATCAGGTGCTTCTTAAGTATTATTACATTCAAATAATAAATTCGTGAAGCATCAGATATTTAACCCTCTCTATCCCTAAGAAACACACAAATACAGTACTGTTCTAATAAATCCTTAATTTTACAGATTTCCTGCTGAAGTTTCTGACTAACGGTAAGTTATTTGTTCAGAAAGATTTTATGGTGCTCATAAAATCTCAATTACAGTTTTAAAATAACTTGTAGTTTTTCTGTAACATGATGCTGCCATCTCAGTTCCCAGAGGGTATATTAAATTCAAGTAGCAATAACAAATCATTTAAGCAATAAATAAATAACCTGAGACTGAGTTGTTAAGAGTTAATAGTCTCCCATACACTCAATAGAGACTGAGGCTCCACTCTATTAAAGTGACCCCCGGGGCCATGGGCCAAATTGCACCCAGTTGTTTTGTGGAAGGTATTCATCCCTCACACATTCATTTCCTTCTTTATGTTGTCTCTTTTCATCAGTGAAGGCACTCTGCAGTCCCTGAGTCCAGAGAACAATTACGGTACAGTCTCAGAGAAAAGAAAGAAAACTGGGGTCATAAATATGTTAAATGGGTACGTGGGTTTAAGTGGCTTTGTAAACTAAACACGAGGGAAACCTCAGACTAATTAATGAATATGAAGCAGCATGATAGGAATGTTTTAAGGGAAAATTCACATTACCTCCTCCCCCCCTCCCCAACTTAATAAAAATAAAATAAAATAAAAATCCTTTTTTTCCCTTTTTAAAATTCATTCCAGCAGGACAGTCATGATACAACACATCCTTATGCTTTACTGAAATGCTATTCAAGCAGGAACTGATTGCAGAGATAACTGAACTGATAATTCATTCCCAACATCTTATTGGATAATTCATTCCCAACATCTTATTGGAAACTGAATTCTTTCCTCCACAAAGATCAGCCATTTATCATGATAGCGAAGCTATGCAAAACTGCAGGAAGATTTAGGACTTCAGCCAAGATTGCTGTTTAGTTTTACATTGTGTGTCAATTCCTGACCTGACTTATACCGACTACTAAAATAAACATAGATTCATTGGGTGTCAGTGGTGTCAGGATTTGGCCCTATAATAATAAGATTATGGGCCCAGAATAGTAGTCTTCATTCAGTACTAACAGTGGGACAAATTTTGCTCTCAGGATCTTCTCCTGTCCTCCTGTGGGAAAACCAGCAGGAGGCAGAAGAGGGAAAAAAGATCTGTGGGATTTCCCTTATTTATAAAGCTTAGTCCAAATTCTGGGGAATGCTGTTCCCAAGATCTGCCACAGGCTTCTGCAGCAGACCACAGTTCTGTTTCCAGGTCTATAGCTAGCTTCAGAATACTAGTTGATTTTCATGGGTCTCAGTTTGGAAAGAAGCCATGTTAGAAAACAAACCAAAAAAAAAAAAAAAAAAGCTTTTATTTCTGATTTTTTTTTAAAAAATTGACACCAAACTGGGAATATATATATGGGAAGAGACCAAGGTATTCAAGGAAATATTTTTTCCACTGAAAATTTTGAAGAAAACTAATTTTTCTCTGCATATTTTTTTTGCCCAACTGAATTTTTTCCAGAGTTGATTAAATCTGCAGAGGTGTCACTAGCAACATGGTAGAACCTCATTCTGAAGTGTTATGTCATCTTTGCCTTTCCCAGAACCCTATAAAGACAATGCTCACCCATAACGAGATTGATGCCACCTCAGTGCCTACTAACAGTTCCAAATCTCAGGTTGTGTTAATGAAATCCAAAGATGAAAGAAGTCCATGTCCATGGGGACAGCAGCTGCTCTTGCAGCACTGAGATAAGATAACCATGTGCTTTTTTGACCCAGCAAGTGATGAGCTGACTAGAATGTGGCAGAGATGAGTTCTAATTTCTGCTGTGGTTCATAGCTCTTTTGCAGTTTCCGTCAGCATTTCTGTAAAACCTGAGGAATACCAGGCCCTTCGCAGAGGATGGTGACCATCTCCTGTGGAGGCAGACAGAGGAGTAGAATTCAGTGTCTCTAAACCACCTGTAAGTAAACAGGGTGGAGGAGCTGCAGCAGGATGCCTCCTTTGCTCAAGACACAAACCTGTAGCTTGGCAGATTTTGGGTGCTCTTCAAGACCAGTAACATGCCTTGGCTTGTTGGCAAAGGTAAAAGGTAGCTAGGGAGAACTTCCTTATGTCTTCAGGCAAACCTTAAACTGCTGGTGAAAGTGGTTTGAGTGAACCTTGATTACTGCCTGAGGCAAACATGGAAGTGGTCACCTGATGCCTGCCACCTGCAATACTGCAGGGCTGGTGACCTCTACTTGATATGTGGTGGTGAGGTGGTCTTGGGATACTACTCTGACCCTGCTAGACCCTAAATACCAGTTCTTGTCATGGCTTAAGGCTTTGCCATTCACCTAATTCCACAGGCTCTGTATGCTGCACAAACTGATATTAGCACAAAAAGTTTCAAACTCCACTGAGAATATTTCAGAAAGCTACAAAGTGCAATAGAAACTCCCTACATATGTCATTATTGCTAAAATTAATGTATATTTATAACAGTATTTGTATCTGTGTTTGCCATTTTGTTTTCTCTATAATATCCTGCTTTTGCTCATTCCTAATTTTGCAGATCAGGATATCTAACAGCTTTCTTCAAAGTCCATTTTTAGACAAACGTCACTTTCTGGGTTGAAGAGGCAAGGTAACTGTCATTGGTGTCTTAAGTACGTACCCAACAGGCTCGGAGTGTTTTCAGTAGGAAAGGTCCTGCTCCTGCACTATTAATGTCAAGGAGAGCTTTTTTTTTTTTTTTTCTTCCTTTTTCTTTCTTTTTTTTTTTTTTTTTTTTTTTTTTTTTTTTTAAGTTCAAAGGAGGGAGGTTGGAAACCGCTCTCAGAAGGGTAACAAAGCTTCACTCACTGTTTCTGTTGGGCATGGAGGGGAAAACCTTTCAACAGACCCTTATCCCAGGGTTTCAGAATATGGATTTTAAATTTCTCTATTTAAAAGTACTGTTGAAAAGCAACTATAGTGCAGACAGAGGGGCAATGACAAAATTGAACCTGTGTAGTCAGCCTTTAATACTTTCACTACATTATTGAGATAGTTACAAATAAATGTATTTATAGTGTTTATTCACCAACACTCAAAATATTCCCAAGTCAAAGCTTTCCACTGAAGGCAGTGGAAAGAAGTTTTCAGAAAGGAATAAGTGAGCTGGTTAAAGTCTTTGCCAGGAAAAGACCATTTTCTTTCTGTCCACTTGGCCAGCTTCTCATCTGACAAACCACCATTGTCTTCAATGCAGTGACACTGATCTATACCAGCTTTTCAGCTAATGGATAGTTCACAGGCCACTTCTGTTTTTTGTCAAGTGTAGTCAAGATTTGTAAGTATTTTCAGCCCTTTTTATTTTCTTAACTCTTTTTTTTTTTTTTTTTTTTTTTTTTTTTTTGGTGGGGGTGGAGGCATGGGGGGTGTAAACTGTTTTTCCCAACTCCTTTACATTATGTCCTATCAACTCCCTGATCTACTGGCTAAAATCTGAGCAAGAGAAAAAAGGACAATTCGCTTCCCATAGATGAATTTAGAGAGGAATTAGTGTGAAAGGACTAAAATGAGCAGAAGACTTTCAAGATCAAAAGCCACTTCCCAAGCACCAGCACGTAACAAGTGACACCACTCCAAGTAGATGATGGACACAAAGGCAGTGCTTTCATTTGGTCATCTTTTTCATGGTTATTATTTATTTATTTTCACCATTCATTCAGCTGAAGGCCTGGGCATGATCTGAGAAAGGAATTTAGGACTTCAGCCACCCTCCCAATAGCAGCAAAACTATAAATAGGGTTCAGTCTTTTATCCTTTGAACACTCCGAAGGCCCTTATAGTCAGCGGAAGTCTTAAGCATGCCAAAGAAGTCCAGAGTGGGGCCTTTAATGAATAGCCTTCGTTGTGCTTGGCAATTACACAGGTAGATGGTGACAATGCAGACAGTGTCCAGTCCTAACAGCAGTCCTTGTGTTTGGGAGATGATCCCTTCGAACCCACTGTTCTGCTCCATCTGATCCTTCTATGCTCATCCTAGACTGGCTGGATGGGGACAAAGCTGCACCCCCCTCCTTTCTGGCTCCAGCAAGGGGATAGGCATGGCACAGAGAAAGAAAGGCATTTTGATCCTGCAGCAGCAGTGTGCAGCGAGCATGCTGCCAACAGGGCTGAGTGGGACCATGCTGTTCACCTGGTGTGTCCCTCTTCCAGCTCCCTGCCTGTGGCGATGCTTTGAAACCACACAAGCACTCCAGCATTTTTTTTGTATAAAAGTTTTGATGATAAAGAGAGAAAGATCTTCTAAATTTAGCCTCTCTGAGCTTTTCTGCTCATGCCAGATAGTACGCTAGGTGTTATCTTGGCAGGTTTTTCACTTTGGTAGCTTTTCAAGGAAATGTGGAAATGAGAAAAACTTAGCAGTAAACCTCTGTCTCTTTCCCTATTAAAATTGTCAGGATAGTAAATCAAGTGTTTAATGGCCAGGAAAAAAAATCAGTACATTTAAGAAACTAAGAGAATGTCTCTTGTGGCATCTGTAAAAATATCATATGGTACCATTTAACTTGGGGAGAGACACATGTGACAAAGTTTATAGAGAAAATGTTAGTGTGCAGTTCAGCTTGAAATGGAGAGCCTCAAAACACACTCTTCATTTTTCTAAATTGTTTCATGTGTGATGTGATCTGTGGCAAGAAGGATAACCATTGTCATCTAGTCATTTACTTAGAGCTTCATAAGTGCCAGAACTAGTATATGATTGTTTTTTTGTTGTTTGTTTGTGTTTTTGTTTTTGTTTTTTTGTTTTTTTTTTTCCTATCAAAATGTATGAATCTATGAATTTTGGATACACTGAAAGATGAAGACCTCAGAGGGGAAAAAAATTGAATTTACATGATAAATTATGATGCATATAAAGAATAATGTATAAGAGAAACAGAAGAACTGCCTTTGAGGTGAGGGCTTTAATCCTGAAGTCCTTCATTTACCTGAAGAGAGGCAAAAAAGAGTTTTGGCTGAGGAGGCTGGAAGCAATGAAAGTTTACGTGTAGTAGGCTTCATTGCTTTTTTTTTTTTTTTTTTTGTGTGTGTGTGTGTGTGTGTGTGTGTGTGTGCAAGATCAATCTGTCAAACTAAAAGAAAAATAGACTTCCTGTCCATTACATATACAAGTCCTTGAATTATCTTTAGCGGTTGCCTTTTCACTGAACTGTGAGACAACTTAATTTGAAATTACTCTTTTTGGAAATCCTAAACCCTTGACACATTTCATTAGGCACAAAATGATTATAGGTATCAGTTAATTTGTTTGAAGACTTGGTAAACACTTGTTACAAAGAGTTTTAGAGACATCTAGTAGTTAGCAGAAAAGGGAAGCTGTCTTCAATCCTTAGTTTATTTACTTAGCACTTATTAAGCACCACTTCTGTATCTACCCAAAAAAGAAATATTTTAAGCAAACCGTAAAAGTAGGCTTGACCCTTTCATGGGCATGTCATAAATCAATTGTTAAAGCAAGGGTGAAAACTCTGAAAGAGGTCAGAGGTGGAAGAGAGGTCATCTCTGAGAAGGGACAGTGTGAAAATCCACAAGGGGTGGAGCATAGCTGGAGATAAAGGCTGGAGAAAGGAAATTCTAGAAGTGGTGAGGCTGTTATAGCAGGAAAGCACCAATAAAATCACAGGTATCAAAGTATTGAGATTATTTCCAGATCATCCGTAAGCCTGCACCTTGAAGTGCCAGATCAGTGATGCCAGCTCATCTTTCCAGTGACAAAAGGACACATTTTTAAAATTGGACCTTTTACTTTTATTTATATGCACAGTAAGAACAATGGTTCTATCAATTTCTCAAAAATTAGAAAAAAAAAAAAAAAGAAAAAAAAGAAAAAATCCTTTTCTTCTATTAGACTTGTCCTGATCTTGACATCAGTAAGTCAGAAAAGTTTATCCCAGTGACATAATAATTTATCTGAACAACCTTCAATAACTTGGGACCAAGTATGGTATAAAAATATTTGAAATTATTCCATGAACAAGTTCCTTACTCAACACACATTTGACTTCCATGGCTTTAACATAATGTACCAACTACTAATAAACATGCATTTTCAGGACTGAGACTGCAGACAGAGTGTAGGGAATGATACAGTGATATGAAAGGAAGGCGATATTCTGAACATTTGTAATAGCCTAAACAAAACAACATCAACCACACTAATATGCCTTTTTGTCTTCTCTAGGTTTTGTCCCATCTTCAGTCAAAAGGTATTAAATGATGCAACTGTAAGATTTGCTCGGTCTTTAACCAGCCTCAGAGGTTTTTTTATGCTGGTTTTAGCTCAAACTCAGAATTTCAATGAAGAGCTCTATTTAAGCATTTGTTTCACTCAATAGACTAAAGTTTAAATTCCAAACAATTAAAGTTATTCAGATTTAAATGGGAAGATTTCCTGATTGTTTTGTAACTGTGCAATTTATAAGTCATAATGACATTCCTTCACTTTGTCCAGAAAAAACAAAGGCTGATTTATTTCCTAATAACAAAGGCAAATGGTGAGGCTGTATGAAACTGCTTCCTTATTTTCAATGGGTCAGTGCCAGGCTGTTAGGTATCTTAGAATTGTTGTCCATTTCCCCCTCCCCCTCTTTCCCCTTGTATAACCTTCCCCAAAGTTCTCCCAGACTTTGCCAATCTATGGACCACACCACATATGAATTATACTGAGCACCAAGTTATGGTGCATCCGATACCTGCATAGTCTAGTTCCTAGAGATCTTCTTGATATTCATTGTATCAGTATTGATTGCACTGGGCTTACTGAAACACAGCAGAATGCATTCATCTGGCTAATGTATATACCTTCATTGATACTGCATTGTGATGTAAACAATGTCTTGTTCCTTCCTTATAGTAACCTAATTGACAGCCAGGCATTTTGAGTGCTCCAAAGGACTATTGTTGTAGTGAATGCCATAACAATAGGATTTCATATAGGTTGGGGCTTAAGAAAAATACAATGTCCTTTTTCTGATATAAAACCAAGGATTGTGTACTGGTAGAGGGCAGAATAATGGGTTCATCATGGAATTAAGGCTTTGGTTTTCTTGGGAATCAGCTATTTAAGTTTTATATATACACTTGTTTAAAAATGTTTGTTTGATTGAATACATATATTGTCTCTTTATATATATATATATTTGAAACAAAAACAAACAAACCACCACCACCAACACACAAAGACAGATCTTTTACTCTCCTGAACCATAAAGTGACGTTTTAAAACACCATAATTGTTGGCTGTTGGCAGTCGGTAGTGAATCTTCCTTTGACTTCTGCAGGGAGCAGATCTAAAGCAAACAAAAACACACCCTCCAACCGAAGAACAATTTTGTGATGATAGTACTAACAATTCAGCCCATAAGTTTGAGATCTAGGCACACTATTTCAAAATGCCCTTAACTTTAAGTGCCTTCCATTCTTTGCCTCCCCCTTGAGACAAAATCACTTCCTCTTCCATCTTTCAAATTGAGACACTGCCAGTTACAGGCTGTGTTTAAAGATCTGGCCCTTAACCTTTTGGGTTGTGAGAAAATATTAAAAAGCAAAGTTGGGGAAAAAAAAAAAAAAGTTGATTGGAAACACTTCAACTAAATAAAATGATTTTCACTTTTTCAGCCCTCTACTAACAGGGGTAATCTGCTGCCTTCTAGTTACTAAACTGGAAGACAGTTTTCTCATTGGTGTGCATTTCATGAGGTATCAAGGAGTGGTGGATGGGAAAGTGTCTTCAAAATTTGAAATGGATGATGGATGCATGTTGAAGTAGACAACATGCTTAATTTATATTGCTTCAAAAAATGACACTTGCAGGCCCCAGCTGGTATTGAACAGACATTCAGCCCATCCTGTTCTTAAGGACTCAAGTCCTTGAAGCAACATTTTGAACACTATCCTGATGAGCTTTGGCTCCCCAAACTGAGAGGATTTTCTTGAATGGATGGATTTTCTTTCCCTATTGAGACCAGAGCTGAGGAGTGTTGAACATCCAAAGCTTCAGATGAAATCATTAGGTTTGAAAGTGGGTCAAGTGAGACAACATTTTCAGTTTTGAGGTATTAAAACTATTTAGGCTGAGATTCTCTAAACTGCTGAAGTAGCATGCTTAAGCATGCTCTTTGCATTTAAGATGAATGGATCTTGTCTTTTCAGACAGTCTACATTTTAGCTACACTTGAAGATCCATTCTCTAACATGAGGTGGGACAACTGCATAATCCAATACACGTGGACTCTGGCAACAGTAAAGAGCCCACAACTCCTGTTCTGCCAGGTTTCAACAGATGTAGAATATATGTGAAGTTTGGACCTTCAAGGGCATGGAAGTAAATCAAGCCCAGATATTAAGATTTGTCTCTCTCATATGTATGTGTTCAGGCATGTGTTTGAATGATCTTTTCCAAAACACAACATATTTTAAATCATCAAGTTTTTCCCACATATACATTCATATGGTAAAAATTAATCCTTACACTGATTATTTTAATTGATTTAATATGTTTTAAGGGGTGGGGAAGAATAGGATTTGCAATATTCTCCTGCTCCCCTCTATGGCATATTTGCTAGTTCACATGTGCAAACAACACCCTCCTCTCAAGCACTCTTTCCTGGGATTCCTGAAACACATTCAAATAACTTTGCAGAAATGTTTAGCCATCCCAGTGGGAGCTGGACTGTTGTGATGACGGCAGCTGCTGGGTGAAGGATGGAGAAGCTTTTTTGGCACCACTGCCAAGTCCATTAGGACAAGCTATCTCCAGATGTTGGGACTTGATTTGGGTGGAAGAGTAATTTCCTATTAGTGTTATTGCTAGGAATGGGCAGGTTCATGTTGTCTAAATGGGCTCAGACCCAGCAGACTTGAAAATTCAGTAAAAGTTCACATATTATTTATTTTGAGCACCTCTGGGAAGAGAGGAAAAAAAAACATTTCTGTCAGAAAAAGAAGACAAAAATGTCTAGTGAAAAGACAGAATCCAGGGTGGAGGACTCAATGCAGTGAAACAGAAACAGAAAATAAACCCAGGCTATAGAATATTAGTCTCCTAAATATAGCTTTCTGGCTTTTAAATGGGAAATGTAAAAGGGATTTAAAGCAGGGATTTAAAGAGAGAAACTTCCCTTTTGCAGTCTACCTCTTACTAAGTCAAGCAACCTTTTTAACAAGGATATATGAAGTTGTCCATCCCAGTATTTTATTTTTATTTTTTCCCCAGCAAAACAAAACCTCAGTCAAGGAAGATGCAGCAGAAGCTTAATCAAGACATGCAGACACACTTTGCTATAAGCTTTTACACCTTTTACAAAGTTTGCGTAGGAAGGACCAAATATACAGCCATCATATCAGTGCCTGAAGATGTTCACTGTGTATGTCTGTAGCTATGCTGTTGTGTCCTTGTGCTCCCATTTGGAGAGGGCCATGTAAGATTAGTCTCCTATGACTCCTAGCTCTTTTCTTTTTGACTTGATAGATGTATAATGGTTGTAAAAGCTATTAAAAATCACAAAACAAGAGGGAGAGAACAGCTCTGAATCTGTTCTTGGCCTGTGTTGGTCTCTGGTTTTTGAACCTGGTCATATTTTATCTACTTAGAAAGTTTCTTCCCACCAGTTTACAATGTCTATAATAGGATTTCAGTGCAGGACATTTGCTCTCTGGGAATGGAATATGTGTGTGTTGGTGAGCCTGAACTGCATGTGAGAGCTGGACACATATATGTATATGTGAATATATATGTGTGTATATATATGAATGGTAGTGGTGCAAGCAGGCTCCATTTGCAGCTGCTTAAGCCCAAACATAAGAGAATGCATTTAACAAAGTTTTCCAGCCAGTCACGTGGTTGAAAGAGGCAAAAGTAATTCATAGACCCAATCATGTTTCAGTCATCCAGTTTTAACTTGAAAGTCAACTTTAGAGAAAAGCGGTCCTAAAAAGAAACTCTCTCAGCAAGAAAAAGTTGGAAGTGTAGTATGGCGTTTTTAAAACAGCCTTTGAAAGAGCAGAAATTCTCCTTCAGACATACCACAGGTCTCCGCATATCTCTCGAGCACAGTGCAACACGAGGAGCACACGTTTTACAGTTCTAAGCATATTTAATACAATGTTTTTACAGCAGCTGTTGCTTTCACAGAACTTTAACCCCACTGTGTAAATGCATCACAGGGAAAATACTCTGTTGTCTTGGAGACAGCCTTTGCTCACAAGCCTTTTTCCACCGAGCTGGTGTCAGCTTTCAGCCTCGGTCACATTCCAGGCAGACGGGCAAATCCCGGCCTCTACTCAGCCTTCAGGACTGGCTGGCCCTGCTGGAGAACGGCTCAGAAATCCACGGCAATTACCACAGCCCTGCACGATCAGCTTCCACAGCTGCACCTGATGAGAAAAGGAGAAAAATCAGTCCAAAAAGGAAACAAAGAGCAAAAGTGTTCCTGACACCCTATATTTTTTTTTTCTCATAGTCATTTGTTTCTCACTTATTCAGCCCACTACAGAGCCAGGTGTCTTTTTCCTGCTAAATTTAGACCAATTTATTGCCTTAGCTGAGAAGTGTTATGTTACAGCTGACACTTGGAAGATCATTTGATGTATAGTGTGACAAATGCCTGCTATTAAAGGACTCATAGAACTTCTCATCTTTGCTGAAAGCTAATACCAGCTCCTGACTTGATCTGTCCATCTCTCTAGTATATGCACTCACAACTACGGGTAGTACACAGCAAAAGCTGCCTTCATCATGTGTTTGTGGACACAGCCCAGAGATATATTTGAAAGGCCTGCCTTCAAAAATCACATATATAAAAGAGAAAGAGTTGGAAACTTCTGTTGAACCCAAGAGAATTTGTTTTCATCTCCATTTAAGACATATGAATATGCTTGAAGTGGCTGTGCATCATGCTGGACTAATAATAACAAAAAATGATGCTGCAAACTTCAAATATAGCTGCCACACATCAAGGAGAGATTTTTCAGAGTTGTGTAGCTGGACCTAATCCTTTGAAGCACCGAATGCAGTGAGTGTCCAAAGGACTCAGGTCTTCCAAGAAAATGCTTCCAACAACTAAGGCCTTATATCTAGTAACCTCTCTGAAAATAGCAAAGTATAGTCATGTCTCTGACTAACTTGTAATCAACACTTCTTTCCTTCATGTTTAAGCACTGTTTTTGTCAGGAGGTAATGCAGAGCCAATGTAAAGCTAAGAAGATAATGTTTGTTTCCAAACACCCTCATCAAAGCCCGTATCTAGAACATGTTCCTAACCAGGACTACATTAATTACTGTTTTTAACAGAAACATGTTGTCCTGGTTTCAGTTAGAACAGAATTAATTTTCTTCCTAGTAGCTGGTGGAATGCTTTCTAACTGAAACCAGGACACATGTACTTCAGATCCCTTGGTTGAAATGACATTTGCAAAGCATAAGTTTAACATTAGGAGTGTCCTTTCCTGAATGAGAGCCTAGAAAATTAGCTGAATGTTTTTTCAAAATGTTTAAAAAGTAAGAATTCCTGCGTAAGATGGCTTGAATGAGCAGAAATTTGAGGGAACCACCTGTAACTTCAATGATGTTTGACTGAAGTAAGGACCAACATATTGTTCTCTCTGCAGCAGAACAGCCCTCACGACTAGTAAGAGTTTTGGCTGCTAAACAAAATTAGGACTGGATTCAAGACTGGACATGCAAATAAGCTCAGTGTAAACCAGAGTTAGTTTTAATATATAGCATTATAGCATTAAAAGAAGGTAGAGCTCTTAAGAACATGTGTGTGTGTCCTAAAGCATCACAGGAAGCTCTTCTCAGGATTAAGTTGTGTTTTAAGCTTGTGTTTTAACTCGTGCATTGTACATTCCATCAGTTCATGTCTCCTATGCTTAGCATTGGGTTACAAATTGTGGAAAGATGCCTTCAGCACAGGTCTAGCTTCTTCCTCCATTTCTTCCTCCCACACACCAAAGTCTCTAGAGGCAGCTCAGCTGGCTCTACCCTATGAAAATGCTGTATCTACAGCACTTCTTTTCCAGCATTTGCTGTGCCAAAGCCTGCTTTGCTGGCAAGCCAGGAGTTGCAGGTGCTGCTGCAAGGCTCAGCAAAGCTAACAAGCTGTCTCATTCAGCCCTAGCCACCAGCAATTTCCTTGCTTAAGGCTAGCTTGCCAGCTCAGCAAGTACAACTGCAAACACTGCAGAGGACACCTGCATGATCTCCAGATGATGGTCAGAGCCAGGCTTTCCACTACCCTCTCTTCTCCTTCCCCAAGAAAGGGTTTGGGTACTCTCAGTGGAGTACCTCAACCCTATCCATCTCTGATGATGGCTCCCTGGAGAAACACCAGCAAATAAAGAAAAAAGAATTCCATCTTCCACACTTTTCTCTTGTTTATACTTACTGTGCTAACTGCAACAGGAGATGATGACAAACATAATCACTGACCATGATTTTCCTGAGGCAGCGAGAGCCATAGTTCAAGCCCCAAGAAGGTAGAGTGATCCTAGGCCATTTACAGAACAGTAGCAGCTTCTTAGCATAGAAATGAAGTTAGAAGCATGGAGCCAAAGCCACAAGGCAAACCTCCTCTGTGTGTCATGAGCAGTATTTGGCCTTTCAGAGGATGTGTGCATGTCAGCTTGCAATCTGAAAATGCCAAACCACATTCTGCAAGCATCACATGCCTATGCTGGATACAGGAGTTCATTAGGAAGCAACTGACCAATGCTGTCAAGTGAAAACAGAGAGAGAGTTGGTCTGATCTGACCTCAGAGAAGAATCAGTGTGTACTTGACATTTATATGTGTGGCTTTACTGAAAGCGAAAACATATTTCTGACCTCAGTATCACAGGCAAATTGTAACCGTGCATCCTCTGTCCTGGAAAGTACAAGCATTTTTTGAAGTTGCGCTGCTATCTGCCTTGCTTTAAATTCTGCACATTCAAAAGTGCACTTTAAAAGCTACCCACTGACAAGGCAGAGGATTGCAAAAGTAGCTACAAAAGCCAGTGTGACACTTGAATTGCTTCCAGTGAATACTAAGGAGAGGTAATTAGAAATAAATAGTATCTAATCACATCCATTTTGTTTTTGTGAAAGGGTGATCCTTATCTGGGTTCAAATGAAAACATGCATGCAAAAGGTTTGTATCCAATCACAGACTATACAATCTGACATATTTCTAGTCAATATGAAGCAACCCAGCTGGAACTTGGAGGTCTTGAAAGTTCCCAAATAAGCAGGGGCCCAGAATTATTAATAAAATGCATCAGCAAAAAGCTTGTCTCTGTTTTAGGTATTACATTTCAAAATGGATGTAGATGTTTGTTTTTTTTTCTTTTTTGTTGTTGTTGTTTTTTTTTTTGTTTTGTTTTATTGTTGTTGTTTTTGTTTTGTTGTTGTTGTTGTTGTTTGTTTGTTTGTTTGTTTGTTTTTTGTTTTTTCTGGTTTAAAACTGAGTGAAGTGAGATGGTTGTGATCTATGTAATTCTAAACCTGGCATACAGCTTTTTTCATGGACTACACTGGTACAGTTATATATAGTCAGAAAATAAGTTGTTATGTTATTTCATGGGAAATCTTTCAATGCCAGATTTATATTCTTGGAATTTCATGTTGGTCTTCCAACACAATTAGCTGGTACGTTATTTACCTGTGTCTGACCTCTGGTATCTCCAACCTCTTATCCTCCGGATCTGCTGTCTTTGTCACTTTTTTTTGGTGCACTTAAATACTCATAGTAATCTATAAAATAGACCTTCAAAACTGTTCAATTTTTTCGGAATGTTAAACCCAAATTTTCAGTCAACATTTTTTTCTTTTCTGGTGGTTCTTTATCTCTAAGTTCCAGAAAGAAAAATCACAGAAACATAGAATAACAGAATATCCCCAGTTGGGGGGTGACACAAGAGGATCATTGAGTCCAACTCCTGGCTCCACACAGGTCTACCCAAAAATTCAGACCATATAAATAAGAGCATAGTCCAAACACTTCTTAAACTCTGACAGGCTTGGTGCCATGATTGCCCTGGGAAGCTTGTTCCAGTGTACCACCACTCTCTCAGTGAAGAACCTCTTCCTCATATGCAACCTGAACCTCCCCTGTTGCAGCTTGACTCCATTCCCTTGGGTCCTAAATTAGTGTAATACTTTTTTTTTTTTTTTTTTTTTTTTTTTTGTCCTCTAGCAAACTATCAAACTAGGGAGATAAAAAATTTCCAACACTAGTGCATGCTGGAGTTTAGTTGAAAAACAAAACTTTGTTAATACATGGTCCAGTGAAAGCAGTGCTATACTGTTATGGTAAAAAATGCACTAGCGCATGCTGGAGTTTTCCTGAAAAAAAAAAAAAAAAAAAAAAAAATCTTTTAATACACAGTCCAGTGAAAGCAGAGCTATATTGTGATGGCATTTATGAAAGCAATAGGACAAAAATTCTGACATTTAACACTTCCAGATACATCAAAACTTTCCCAGAAAAATGGCTAGGAAAGGGCAAAGAAAGGGAAAGGATAACAGGCTGAAGGTCCCATTATGAAAAGTTAAAGTGCCCTAAATGACAAAGCATAGTACTGTGAAAGGAGCCAGGTGTCAGATGCCTTTGCTGCATCTTTACATGTTGACTAGTCTCTCACTCCCATGAGGAGGGTCACCTTTGCTGGTCTTCAGCTTTGAAGCAAGTACCTTTGTGTTTCCACCCTACCCAGGACTGCATGCTTCCCTCTTCTGCCTCTCTGATTGTCCCTTTCTGGGAGGGTTGGGGACCCCCAGGGTGGCAGTGCTTCTGTCCCTCACCGTGGTGTCATCTGCGAGTGCACCAATGCACTCTTGGTTTCTGTTGCTTGCAAAAGCATACCGAAGATGAGAGAGTGGAAGTACCTACCCCTCAGTGGCAGACACAGGAGGGTGTTCCCATGCAAATGTCCCCTTTAAGCCTGGATATACTGTTTTAAAGAACTGTCAGCAAACCAAAGAGGTGATTGTGCTCCCATCTTGAAGAACTGATACACAACTAGAGGTAATTCAGCAGTTATAATCTTTCCTGACTGCTTTCCTGAGGACCAGTTAAATGAATTTCTTGTTTTTATGTAAGAGTCTTCCTGTTTTGAAGTGTGATAGAGCATCAGAACAGGCATCGACAACAGACTATTTCAATGGACTTTTCCTGGGAAGTAATTGACAAGAAAAAGTGATTTTGGATTATCTGGTATGAGAAACATCAGCATTAGAATAGATATAACGGCATAAGATATCTTCTGATAACAGGTTTCCAAGGAATTGATTGTCTTTTCTGAAAGGTATGAAACAGTGAAGCAGTAATAAATTAAATCTCTGGGACAAATTACTGAGATCACACAAGATCTGTTTCAAAGCATAATTTCTTTATTGGACAAGTTGGTGAAAGCACATAAAAACTCTTGTGGCCTGTCACCTGCTGACAGTCACAGATATATCAGCTGAGATATTTGGGAAACATGCATTTCAGGATGAGGTTGTTCATACTTGGAGATTTTAGAACAGACTGCACTGATGTCGATCAGTCAACAGAGAATAAAGGTAAAGGGGAACAGGAGCTTCCTTATTAGAAATAATGTTCTAAGATACTTTTCAGAGATTTTTATTGACCTAATAAACAACAAAAATCAGCTCAGTGAAATATGAAATAACATGAGTCATAAAATCATACAATATCCTGAGTTGGAAGGAATCCACAAGGATCTTGGAGTCCAGTTCCTGACTCCACAGAAGACTACCCAAAAATCAGACCCTGTGTCTGAGACCATTTTCCAAACGCTTCTTGAACTCCAGCAGCATTGAGGCCATGACCACTGCCCTGGGCAGCCTGTCCCAGTGCCCAACCCCCCTCTGGGTGCAGACCCTTTCCCTAACCCCCAGCCTGACCCTCCCCTGTCCCAGCTCCATGCCATCCCCTCGGGTCCTGTCGCTGTCCCCAGAGAGCAGAGCTCAGCGCCTGCCCCTCCGCTCCCCTGTGAGGGAGCTGCAGGCCGCCACGAGGCCTCCCCTCAGCCTGCTCTGCTCGGGGCTGGTCAAACCAAGGGGCCTCAGCTGCTCCTCATACGTCTTCCCCTCCAGACCCTTCACCAACTTTGTAGCCCTCCTTTGGACACTCTCTAATAGTTTTATGTCCTTTGTACATTATGACACCCAGAACTGCACACAGTACTCAAGGTGTGAGGCTGCACCAGCACAGAGAAGAGCGGGGCAATCCCTTCCCTCAACCAGCTAGCAATGCCAAGCCTGATGCACGTCAGGATATAGTTGGACATTTTGATCTCCAGGGCACACTGCTGGCTCATATTCAGCTTGCTGTCAACCAAAATCCCCCAGATCCCTTTCTGCAGGGCTTTTATCCAGCCTCTCATGCCCCAGCCTGTACGTACATTTAGGATTGCCTTGTCCCTGGTGTAGAATCCAGCGCTTGCTCTTGTTAAACTTCATACAACTGCTGATTGCCCAGCCTTCTGATTTGCCAAGATCTCTCTACAAGGCCACTCTACCCTTGAGGGAGTCAAGCGCTCCTCCTAAGTTAGTACTATCTGCAAACTTACTGTGCATTTGAGTCCTGCATTCAGATCATTTATAAAAACATTGAAGAGAACTGGCACTAAAATGGAACCTGGGTAACCCCATCAGATCAGTACCTCTCCCTCATTCCCCATTGTGAGGAAGTTTTAGTAATGAAGTCAGGTCTCAGTTTCCTCTTCTCTAACCTGAAAAAAACAAGTGACATCAGCCACTCCTCATATTTTGTCCCCTCTAGACCGATCTTTCTTTTCCTTCTATGTTTTATTACGTTTTAGAAATAATATATATATATATTCCAATGCAAAATATTAAAATACCATGTTCGGCTCATTTAAAGAGCATCATATGAAATATTTGACATACAAACAGTCTCTCTTTTCATGACAAGATGAAACTTTCTTTCTTTCTTTTTTTTTTTTTTTTTTTTTTTTTTTCCAGCAAAGTGTCTATTAGATCCAGTATACTCCCCTTTACCAACAACAATGTGCTTTAACACTGACTCAGCATGAGTGCTTCTTAGAGCCAGTGGGACCTTTGCCAGAGCAAGGAGTGGAAGGCAGATTCCTAGGGGAAAGGAGAATTATAACAATGGTGCTCTGCTGAAAGACCTTCCTGAAGGAAGGAAAAAAACACTGTGGGGAAACCTCCAGGTAGTTCTTGTAATTAGAGACAAATTCAGTATCATCTTCCAAACCAAAGAAATAATTGTCTTCATTGTTTCATTTGGAATGCTGGAAAAATAAATAAAATAAATTTTTAAAGTAAAAATAGAGAGGAAAAAAAAAAAAAAAAAGAAAAAAAGGAGACAAAAACACTGTTTTTGACCAAGTTCCCTAGGTTTGCCAGGGAACACGTAATACATACTTAGCTAACCTGTCTGGAATTATACCTAAACCACAGCTGAGTCACCTGAGAGGAGGGAAAGGAAGCATTCACAGAAACAGCAATCCATGCATCAGGCTCTGGCACTTGCAGTCTTAGCTGGCCATGCTGCATGCCCTTCTCCTATCACTACTTCACTTTTTCCTGCAGTGGTAAAATGCACAGTAGAGTTTTCAGTCTCTGGAACCAGTTCGAGTCTAGCACAAGTGATGATAGCTCTGGTGAAATCACAGGGGACACCCCAAGGGGCAACACCACCCCTGACACCTCTCTAGAAATAATAAGTGTGCCCAGCCCTTGAATTGCCTGATACAATATTATCTATACCTACATCTGACATACAGGTATCTAGAAGTTTAGAGGAAGAGTTCAGATCAAAGTGTATAAAGTTCATGTTAGAAAACATTATTTTTTTTATTCAACATATTCAGTACATACTAAGCATATATTGAGGACTTCTGCGTTTGTCAATACCTGTCACTATCACAAAACCAGTACAGTGAAGAGACTGTCGGTCTTATAAAATGATATGCCACTAAGCTGATCTGCTCTCATTATTCCTGCAAGTTCTCTGTTGCAGCAGCATCAATGACTGCAACAGCAACAACTGCTGGACCACAATAGGAACTGCTGCTCTAGTTCCACCAGGTAAACTTTGTGTTTCTGTTTACATAACAAAATGCTTTGAAGGGAGCATTCCTGCTTAGCAAGTGGAGTTTCAGACCACTGGCTAGTCTCAGGGCATACAAACTGCATTTCTTTATGGTTAAACTAAACCAGAAGGCACCTTAAAAACAAAACAAAATAACAATAACAACAACAACAAAAAACAACAACAACAACAACAACAACAACAAAGCAAATCAGAGCTAGTCCAAAATAAAACACCTGAAACACATCTGGTATGAGTGTTGGCTCTCCAGTACTGCTCCTATTGTGCACCAGAAGCTGTTTATGCGAAAGTGGCCTTTGTCATCTGCCCAAACAGCAGTAGGTGACAGAACAAATATACAGGTTGCATTAACACTATCACTCCAACCTTAACATTCCCCTGAAAGCTGCACCTGTTCCGTGTGTGTACTGGATGTGAAGTAAAACTGACTGGATCAGGTGTAACATAGTAAGATGAGGCTGCTGGCATACCTGCCCTTGGTTAACCAGACACTATGTGTTCTGGGTGACAGCATATTTAAGCATAAGGCCTGAAATATTGAAGCAGAACAGCAGCATATTTTAATCCTCTTAGTAGATATGTGGAGGTCAGATTCACTGATGTATTTTGGATTGCTACCTGCTGCATGTGTGATTTCTGTACTTCTGTCCATCACATTGTCAGAGTTTAAACTGTATCCACACAGGGTCATTGCAGATCAAAATATATTCAAATACGGTCATATTTTTTCTTGGAAGGTTCTGAAATGGTCTCCATTGTCTAAACAACCTTCAGATGTAACGGGAGCACTCAGCTTCTACCATCTCAGACCTTTGGTTTGTGTCGCTGTTTTTTTTTTTTTTTTTGCTGTTGTTGTTTGTTTGTTTTGTTTTGTTTTGCTTTTACCTTTGAGTTCTTTTACAGACTGTATTCAATAAGAGTTTAATGTTAGCCATCAGACAGTAAAAGCAAGGATATATAGCTAAGTCTGTCATTGTATTGCTATGAAATAAGAAAACATTATACAGCAAATTCCACCAGCTCTTTCCTTCAGGTAATCACTTCCAACATATCCCAGAGCTGCTGACAGATTTCTGCTGTGTTCGTTTAGACACAGCCTGCCCAGTGGCTGATTTTGTCCATTCTCTCCAATGAACCAAAATTTTATTCTTTTAGCAAAGGTTTTGCTAGGATTTTTCCTTAAGTTCCCCAGTAGCAGAAGGGAGTGGACCAAGTATGTATCCCCTTCCCAAAAGCACAGCAATTAGAATCCCCCTTGTCCACTGGGAATGACTTGAAAACATCACATGTTTTCCTAAGCTAGCATTTTGCCTTTGTTAAGACATGCCAATTGTGTTAGCAAGTGCTCTGTGTAATCCATGACTTAAAAATCTGGAGCCTTGACTTTTAAAAGAAGAGCTTGTTATTACAGACCTATTGTTAGCCACGTGTGGCAGTATTAGAAAGATACGGTTGTGTACTTTGGCTTTGTTAATAAATCTAAACCCTGTCTTTGATGCTCTGCGGTGATAAAAAGTATACAAAAGCTTGAAATGCAAATACACTCATGTGTACATAGCCCAAATGATTCACATCATTTACAGACGTGTTGTCTTATGGACTATAGTCACCACTGCTCCGTGTAAGTAGAATGCATTATGGTAAAAAAAAATAAATAATGATAATAAAAATAAAATAAAATAAAATAAAATAAAATAAAATAAAATAAAATAAAATAAAATAAAATAAAATAAAATAAAATAAAATAAAATAAAATAAAAAGCAGTATAATCTTCATAGTTTATTCTGAAGGATAAATTTCAGCAGTTAAGTGTTGTAGAGATTGATATTTTCACCAAAGTATTACAGACATTTCAGTACAAAACAACACTTTTACTACAACAAACAAAATAAACAGCTACTGAACCTTCCTTTCATCACCAAAAAAAAAAAAAAAAAAAAAGGCTCCAAATTTACAAAAAGCAAAATTTGAGGACTGTGAAGTGACTTTGAATAAAGTTGCTGCAAACTTAAAGTGGTTAAGCTTGTAAGTTCATTTATTTTCTTACTTCATATTTAATGTTGTTTGAAATATAGTGCTATGTAGGCATGATTTACACCTAGTGTAAGGAATGTGCTCACATGCTACTGTTCGTTATGTCCAGCTTTTGGCTTTGGCAAAAGCATCTGTTTCACGTGGTGGAAAATTGGAATCAAATTGATTTGGTTTAAATTAGTTCATTATGTGCTAAGTAGTGGTTTGGAGCTGTGGGTGTCATTATTGAAATGTTTTTCTCGTCTATTGAAAACTAGGAAATTACCTAAAGTAAAGGTGGAAAATATTAACTAATGCCAACAGCACTTGAAAAGAATGGCTGGAGGTGTCAGGTCCTCACTACATTAATCATGTTGGATTATTAGCTCTCTTTCCTGAGGTGCACCTGTAATGGTGGGGTTTTGATGAGAACTAGATTTAAAAAATATGTGAATGGCAAGTTAGAATATAAGTTGTGCCTTATATAACCACAGAATTTAACATACACAGTTAGCTCCACAGCAAATTGTAGGTGAAGCTTACTGATTTCTTCTGATTCAGGAAGACTCTTAAGTAAAAGAGACATTCTTGAAGGAAATTCTAATCATAATCAGAATTTTGGTAGTTCTGCTAAAGGTGACTTGCAGTTCTATGGAATATATGGCTTTTACCGAAAATGCACTCTAATCAAAAGTGCACTGCACCAGTTGAAATGGGACTTCAGGTGTTTTTGTTGTTGTTTTTCTGTTTGTTTGTTTTAGTTTGGTTTTGCTTTGATACTCTGCTTTCAAAACACAATGGTCAGGAGGGAGTAGGGACTGGTGACTGTGCCTTCTGAGGGGAGGTGGGGACCTCCAGTTGTGAGTGATTGCACAGCATGGGCACCAAGACTCCAATCTCTGACCACTAATAGGTCATCCAGCAGGACATTGCCAGACACTGACAACTCACTCTGAGCATGTGAGCCAGCTGGCTACTAATCTGAGAGTCAGGCTGAAAACCATGAGTTGCCTCAATGCAGATGGAGAAAAAAAAAAAAAAAAAAAAAAAAAAAAAAGGATCTATTTTTCTTTTCTATTTTTCACATTAAAATTTTTCAATACGAGCTAGTAAATGCTATCCAGAGAAAACATGGCTCATCCTGAGAGGTGACTCTTTGTCCAGACCACTATCCCTCTTCAGAAGAGAATGACAAAAGAAACACTTTTCTGCTTTTGGGCTAGCAACATGCAGAAGAAAAGCTGATACCAGTTCCTGTCCTTCCTGCTACCTCATCTTACGCAAACACTCAGCGTATGCAATTATTTTTGCCCTTGGATGCATCAGCCAGGGTTTTAACAGCTCTGTGAACACCCTCTCTGCTGACCAGTTGTCTGCAGCCAAAGCACTGAAGTCTTTGGATATGGCTCTGCTATCTCCTCTACTTTAGCTCAGTAAACCCTGCTGCCTTCCCAGAAAAGGCAACAAGACGTTGGGCAACAACAGGAAGGGTCCTGATGGCAGAGGACATTGTTTTGCCACCTCATAAAACCTTGGAGTGCTGCGTGCAGAGCTGGTCTCTGAAACCCAAGAGGTGCATAACGTAGCTGGAAAGCACACAGAGGAGGGAAAGTAAATTGCTTAGGTTGGCAGAGCATCAACCTTAGCAGGAAAGTCGAGAAGGGTTGGGACTCTTCGGGGCAGAGAGTAGGCTGAGGGATGGTATGACCAGTTTGCAAAATCATAAAAGTTGTGGATAGCTTGAATGCTAACCTGCCATTCACTAACTTTCACAATACTAGAGCTAGGGGGCACTCGATAAAACCCATAGACAACCTTAAATCAGATTAAAAAGTACTCATTTAAAGTGCACACAGTGAACTTCTGGAACTATGAACTTCTGGCTATGGAGGCTGGCAGTGACAGCAGGACCCCAAAAAGAATTAGATAAATTCCTGGACACCAGATCTATAAATGAGCAGTAAGAAGATGAGACAGAGGTGCATCCTCAAATACCCTCACCCCATGCTTGGTGATGCTGGGGAAGGATAAGAGGAAAGGCTCAAAAACATCCAAGGCTCACGTGCGCCCCCAAAATATCACCTCCCATTCTCGATAGACAGCCTGAATTCCTGAAAGATTCCACAGGTTCCTATAGTTAATAGCATCCTTGAAATACTTTGTCTGTAACTTGAGCTGCAACAAGGAAATCAATATCAGAGGCTAACTTTCTAGGGCACAGGATGAAATGACTCCTTTTCTTGATTGCAGACATGACAAACATTGCTGTCAAGCAATGTCTCTGGAGGAGGATTGCCATTTGCTCTTCAGGAGACATGGGTTTGGTCTTGCCACAGATAAGCCCCTAATACAGTGTCATTGTTGTCACTGCTTCTCTACATATCTCATGGTAGAGGAACACATTGAACTTAATTACCAACTTATTTCTTAATCTTGGTCGTTTAAACTTTTTTTACATTAAAACTTTTAAAACTTCAAAAGTTTAAAACTAAAAAGGGGTTGTTTTCTTTTTTTGAGTTTAGAAAAGAGACACATAACTCTTCATTTTTTCACCAAAAAAAAAAAAAAAAAAAAAAAAAAAAAAAAAAAAAGGTGCTTGCTAATGTTTCCCATGTCCCTAGTGCCTGGAAGTTTTTATTCCTTACCATGGACTGAGAACTCATATTTCATTCCTTACCATGGACTGAGAACTCATATAAGAATACACAAATAAGATATGAAAGCTGCCTTTCTAAGATGTGTACATTTTTTCATATAGGTTGTGCTGAAATTTGAGTAGTAGGACTGTAATGTGAGAAGGAAAGAAGTGAGAAGGAGTTGAAATTTTTCTGTTTGGTCTTTTAATATACACAGCTGTTGTGATTGATGTTCTCATGTTGGCAAGGAGTTGCCTATAAATGAGAAATATTTTTGACTATAGAGAACTGATTCATAATTATCTTCTTTCACAGGATCCCTTACAGGTTGCAATTTCACTCAGTAAAGTTCCTACCAAAAATGTACTGCCTGAAGTATAGCTTGGTGAAGAAGGAGGTGGTGCTAGTCTATCTTACAGCAGAAGAAAATTGCCACTCTTATTGAAGATGAATGCTGAAGGTTGCTAAGTAGGTACCCTTATGGCCTCCCAGACATACATGTACATGTAACACCAGGTCCAAGACCACTTGTCTTCATACATGTTGGAACAGCACATTCATCCTATTCCTAGTATGTAAGCCTTTGTCAGTTCTTTTCATCATTTTTTTTCCCCACCAGTTCAGGCTATTGTGGCATATTCTACTATAATGGGTGTGGTTGATGTTTAGTACTATGCCTTCTACAACAACAGGTGCAGTTTATGTTTAGCACTACACCTTCCTCCCTTTGTGCTAATGATATTGCCTCTACTCTTAAACAACAAATCAAAGTTTTTAGAGACAGTTCTCTTCTCAGCCACAGCCCTTCTTCTCTGCCTCATGATACCTCTATCGCTTCAGTTAGCAGGGCCGTGTTCTAACTGAGGACACATGTATGGCCATGTACTTACATGGGCATATACTTCAACAAGAATTATTGCCTGTTACAAATAATGAAAATAGCTATAGCAACAGGAATGTTCTAGCAACGAAGCTTACAGTAAGAAAACTCTTTACATACCTGTTATAGAGTTTTCATTGCAGGAGACTATTGTATCAAACACTCATCCACAACAGATACCAGCTGTATGCCAGAGAAGCAGGAGATGCAGGTTGATAAATCTGCTGTGAATACCCATGAGGTCACCCATGCCTCAGCCCTGGCTGCCAGGTCCTCAACCATCCAAGTAGCTTGCCTGCTCTCTCAGTGGAATTCAGGGCTGTGCAGTTACTCCAGAGAGACACAGAGGATGATGAATTATTGTACAGTTGTCACTGTTCCACACAGGGCAGAGAGTCTCAAGAGGAAGATCTGTAAGATGAGTAGGTGCCTCACATGCCCTCTAGGTCTACTTGTCATGGAGCTTAAGGTTAAAGAAAACAGAAGGTAGAGCTTCAGTGCTACTCCATTTCTTGTAGGAGTGTTTGGTGAAATCCACGTTTCAAGATCACAGGCAAAGTCTTAGCCTTTCTGAGGGAGGAGCCAATCTGTCTGAAAGCAGTACAGAGAAACAGACTTCCAGATATTTCAGTACAACTGAACAAGTGTTCTCTGCCATTAAAAGCATGCAATGAGCATCTGTCATCCATCCTACTTTTATTTATTTGGGGTCATACTGAGGACTTTATTGATTGCAAAGTAAAGATCTTGCAACAGTTTAAAAATGGATGTAACAGCTCTCCATTTTACTGGGCCCATTTGCAACAGCTCTTAGTTTTATTGAGGTCATTTCTCATTCATGCATTTTAGGGCAAGCAGTGAGTCAAATCCTGACCATGTAAAGGTAGCATTTATGTGCCAGTTGATGTATCCTACTGTAGCTGCAATACATAGAAGGTTTGAAGGATATTTAGCTGGGATTAGAATCAGATCCTGAGGACTGAAGAATTATCCTTAGTACTGTGGCAGCCTTGATTTCCCAGCATCGGGTGTCTGTAGAAGTACAGCTGAGGTGTAGCTGAATTGTAGCAGAAGGATATATGTTGTAAGATACAATGAAATCAAGGTATCTTAAAGTAAATAGTTGTTCCCATCACAATTTACACTTTCTCAGAATAACTGGAATTGCACAGATGTGGTGTCTACAGTGAACAAGAATTGAATCTTTACTAACTCAGGGCACTAAACATAAAAGCTTTCTCCAGCAGCAGTTGATGTCCCAGCACTGGAGGCACATCCAGTTCCTAAAGAAATGTATTATTTACAAGGAAGGAGAGACAAGACAGGTATGGGATATTTGCAATATTGCTGCTTGCAACAAAAACCTTTTATGCACCTTAGTGAAAATTTTACTTTGCATTGCATTTCAGCATTCTCCTCCAACAGAGGAAATCTACTTCTCTGCCTCCACAGGGGCATTGCAAGCTGAGGGTCCTTCTTCCGTTGCCAAGTGGGAATGACATTGTAAGTAAGCCTGTGCAGATACTGTCCTCTGCTGTCTACTGTCCTGCCCAGAGGCCATGCATGAACAGCCAGCCTGGCTGTGGATGGGCTGCTGGATTGCCAGGATTGAAAACAGTGCTCGATAGGCCAAATGCGGGTGCAGTAGCTCCCAGGTTTGCTCATCTAACCCAGTTTGGTTCAATCAACTGTTTAATGGGAGAGATGTAACTCTGTCAAAAATTGATCCTCGTGAATCAGAGCTTTCGATATACACACAGCATAGTTACTCTGATGATAATAATGCTAAAAAATTGTATAAATGAATGAAAGTAACAACAATAATTTGTACTGTTTTGTTTCCCTTTGCTCACATGCAGGGCCTGATGCCATTTCTAAGAAAATGTCATTCATGCAATGTGCCTGAGGCCAGGTTTGGCCATCCTCAATGCCTGGTTTAGTAGCTCTTTGCCTATGGAATCAGTGGTGAGAGGAAAGGTGTTTCAGTCAGTCCTTGACCCAAGTGGCTGAAAAGAAACAGCACAAAAACAGTGCCTCATATCCATCCCACTTATGACTGGCCGACTCAGGGACAGCCCCTGCCTCTAGCATTAGGAAAATTAATCTGTTGTGTCCAGGTTAGCCATCACTGTCTCCTGCCTCCTCCCCTGAAACAGCTGGGAGCAGTGACTTGCACAGTGGCAGCTGTATTAGGCTGAAAAAAAACACACTTGGGCCAAGTGTAAGGATCTCTACACAGATTACAACCATGTGCCTAAAAACCTGAGTGGCATGGTGACATTCAAATAAAAGCATGACCAGCATGTAACTGCAGGAGATATGATAAATAGCTCCTTCCCAAGATTTTTTCCTGCAATAGTAAGGATAATAGTATCTTGTAAGAAGTGTCTACTGAAGAATTTTTTCATCCCCTAAAACACTAAATCAAGCAAGAACATCCAAGACCAGAGCAATGCTATAGACTCACAGCTCTTGAGAATTAGAATAGACAATTAATATTAACCTAAATGAGGAAGCAGGAGGACACTTAGGGACCCATGCAAATTTTACTGTGGTAAAGAATTCAGTTCCCTCTTTTAAAGCACGCAGTTATATTTTTATTCCATGTTACACCCTGCAGCAAATATGAAGGTAGCTTCATTTGCTGTTCAGTGAGCAAAGGCAGAAAACAAGAGCTGGTCTCTTGGGGCTGAACTGTGTTATTCTGTGAGCTAAGATTTGTCAAATAACATGGAATAAGCACCCTTCGACTTCACGGTTCTCTTCTCCACTACCAGATTGTTGATCAGAGGTGATGGCAAAAAAACTACTAACCTCCTGAAATTTACTGGGGAATACTTTGTTATTTTAACACTACATTCAGAGAGTTCCTAATTTGCTCTGGTTTGAAGTACTCCTTATGAATACAGTGAAAGTAAGAACTCCAGAAGGAACCTGAATGAATACAGAGGAATTCAATAGCAAATACAACAGTTAAAGAAACAACCATGAAATGTGCACAAAATACACTGGAGTGAAATCTGATTGTAGTTTCACTTTGTAACTATGCTACCCCTCTACAAACACAGTTTGTACTTTTGTACCTGTCAGAAGTACAGACAGAGTGCTGAGGAAAACACCTTCTCGGAGGGTATGGTAGAATTTCTGGGAACTCAAGAAAACCACAAGAGAAATAGTCAAGCACTCATGACTCCTTAAGGAAGTTCCTGATACCAATACCTTTTCCCAGACTTTTCCTGAAAATAGGACCACTAGTAAGCCCTCAACTCACACAAGAGTCCTACAAGAGGCCAAGAAAGCAGCCATGAGTTGTCTGAGTTAGTGTTGGGAAATGTCTCCAGATGCAGACAGAAAATCAGACTAGGAGTGGATGTATCCACAGCTGCACTAGTCCCGTTTCAGTAAACAGCATTGGGCTATACTTTGGTATGATCTATAGTAGTCAGTGCCATTTTTGGTGCTGGAACAAAATCACAGGCAGGGAAAGCAGGGATTTGTTATTTCTTTGTGGTGTCATACAACATACTGGAGACGTAGTTTTCCATGACGTTTGTCTTTGCAACATAAGCCACATTCATTGTGCCAGGAAGCTAGTCATTTGGAGGCCCAGTCTTCATCAGTTTGAAGTTTGAAAGACCACAGTTTTTTGTAGGGAAGAGGAAAGTAATGGAGGTTTTCAAGAAAAAAAAAAAAATATATATATATATATCAATATATATATTGCAAAGTAAAGAGTTAATATGACCAAAGACCTGAGATCACCTGAAGACTGAAGACAGTGTGGATTTTGATATCATTAACAACACACCCTACTGCAAGTTTGGAGGGTGTATGTCTCAGACTCAAAGCTGATATAAGCTTTGGTGGGCACAGTAGGTCACTGTAGCAAATAATGTATGTTTGAAGAAAAAAAAGAAAACAAACAAACAAACAAACAAAAAACACAACACTAATACAACCACATCTGTATTTCCAGATGTCATTACCTGAGTACCAATATAAAATAAGCTTGGAAAGTATGGAAGGGTTTTAGGATCTCAAGAAAGCCATAGGAGAAATAGTCAAACGTTCATAACTCCCTAGGGGACATCCAGTAATCTTTCTGATGCCAATACCTAAGTACCAATATAAAGCAAGTTGTTTCAATTAACTAGCTCTTCAAACAGAAATATCGTTTCCTAAAGGCAGATGCTCTTTGAGGCACTGCATTAGAAAAGACAAAAACTATTTCTCCAATGATGAGATTTTAATCTGTTTACTGAACAAAACTTGTGGCAATATATTTTAAATGGTATTCCATAAAGTTTATTACTAAGAGCATTAATAGCTCCCAATATTCCCAATATTTGACATTTTTACCTATGCTCTTGCCTAAGTGTTTGCAGGGTTCAGATCTCTATGTTCCTTTAAGGCTTCTGGCAGTTGTTCATGCCTTTTTTTTTTTTTTTTTTTTTTTTTTTTTTTTTTTTTTTCCATTTACTGTATAAAACATGGGGGAAAAAAAATAACGGTTTCTGGTGTTACATTTTTCCAAATGTGTTCCAACTTCTTGTGACTTATCAGATTCAAGGAATGGATGAGAAATTGATGCAAAAGAAGGGCAGTGAGATGATAATAATGGAGTCTTAGGAAACCTAAGGCTGTGTTCCAGGTCTGTGAAGGAGGACAGATGGTGCAAGGCCAAAGGGGAAGATGTATCTAGAGGTCTCAGGGACAAATAACACAGACATACCTCTGAAGGTTTATTATGCTCTCAGAGTGTTTCAGGAGAATGAGAGCCTCATATTACTTGGCTGCCTACCTGTTATTTTCTGGATGGCAGTGGATAAAATTGTGCTCAAGTCTGTGAGAATGTCTGAATTCAACCTCGGGCAGAAGATTACAATGAGATAGATGATCTGGTCCCTAAAGTAAGTTTGTTGGCTTCAGCTAATTTAATTTGAAGGCTCTTCAAATTCTCTTCTTACAGAAATCCTAGGAGAAACTTGCATTCACCAATTTCTCAGTCTACAAAGGTGTAAGGTGTAAGGTTCTACCAGCTCCCCTTGGTTTCATGTAAAGACCTGCTTACTTGGACCTCTAAAACTGTAGATTAACATGTGACACATGAAGAATCTGCCACATTCAGTTTCTCATTATACAGGAGCATAAAATGATTGAAAGAGGGGGAAAAAACAACAAACCCAAACTTCATAAACATTCATTAAAGTCCGTCATCAGTATCTAAGCAGCATGATAGCATAACAATATGTCAGTTGTCACATTGTAGCATGCAAGTTTTATTCCCAAATTAGCCCAGTAACCTAAATAAGAAAGACAAAATGCACAAAGAATATGGCCATCTGGAATACATAATGTGGAAAGATCTGCAATGCATTACATGGTCTGGAAAGTGGCTGGTCGAATTCCAGAGAGCTAAGATAGACTTCAAAGTCTGGCCGCACATCAGTGAAACTGCTGATCAGCTCAGATATTTAAAGTGGGTGTAGATGAATGAATTTATTACATTTTTTATCTGTTGCTTTCATATGGGAAAACATGACTGTAGACAGGTTCTCCATTGATTTCATTTCATGCTTGGTTCTTTTGTTTTTAACTGTATATTATATTTTCAAAATCTTACATCATATTGTAGATTTATAAAGTGGGTATTTTCTCATCATTTATAATGCCACCGCACAACAGCAAAATAAATAAATAAAGCTGTAAAGAATAAGACATGACTGAAATATATTAAAAAATAAAAGTTGGATAATTTTTGTTCTTCAGCAATGGAAGGCAAATCAAGCTGGATTTCCAAATTTGTTTTATATTTAGTTAAACCCCCAAACATCCTCCAATTGGGATTTTTCATATTTTTAATTCAAACAGCTTCCTTATGAATTAAGTGCTATGTATGACTCTTATTTACCCAAACTTCCAATATTTCTACTTTTTGTTGGAGGAAGGAAAAGAAAGATTCAGACATAAACTTCACTCTTTTCCATATGCAGATCCCAGAATCACATGTACTGGAGTTGGGATTTGATGTGTTCAAGGCATTTTTACCTAGCCTTCGAATAAAACCATGAATCTCTGAATTTAAACCATCTCTAACAGGACAACTAGATTATTTTGCTCTTCTTTTTCCCTGCTATTGAAGATTGGCATTGTTGCAACAGCTCATATAAAGAATCTTTCACTTGACTCTCCAAAGTTAGAAGTGGTCTAACTGAACATCCTAGCAGTAACTTTATTGTGGTGACTATTATTTACCCACAGAAATTAACTATGAGTACCAAAATGCTGTTTATGACATTTTTTTTCCCTAAATTATTTAGGGTGTGTTACATTTTGTACTGAGCGTTCTTCACTAAGCAATTCAAAGTTACCTGTTTTTATAGCTCCAGTATCAAGTAAACTGCTAGGAGAGCTGTTTTTAAAAGTTTTAAATTTTTTAATGTTATTATTATTTTTTTTAATTTTTATTAATTTATTTTTTTAATTTAATTTTTTAAAAGTTTTAAATGTTTTTAATTTCTATTATGTACATTATATAAATTATAGTGTAAGACATGCATAACATTTGTTGCACTGGATTGAGTAAACTGTCTTTGAGAAATGCATTTGGGGTGGGAGCTTTCATGTTTTACCTTCCCAGGGTCCATAACAAAATCCTAGTATGGGTTCCCATGCAGGTCCTCATCCTCCAGCTAGGCTAGCACACACTAAGAAAGATGCAGCCAAACACCTTCAGATGCAGACAATAGATAGATCATTGCAAACATCATAGCAGAAATCATACTAACCTCTTATGACTGTTTTTTTCCCTTTCAAGAAGATAAAAAAAAAATTACCATAAAATAATGATGGCCTTGGAAAATAAGCCATTTTCCTCAGGATCTTCTTGCATCCCATTAATGAATTCTCTGAGGAAGACAGATATATACTGTTTGGCTACCTCTCTGCATGGATTTGACCCAAATCAATGAAGTTAGAGTAGAGTTTATGTTGTGATGTGAGAAGAACAAATGGGAACAGCAGAAAGAAAACACAACTGTTATTAAAAGATATGTTTGGTTAAGGACTGGTGGTCATTGCAACAGTATTTGGTTTCAGACAGATAGTAGATGACAGTTATGGAAAACACCAACACACAAGCAAGGCTGTTCATCCAATATTATCTTAAAACACTTTTAGCAATACGATCTTCACCAAAACCTCAAGAGCTGAGGTCTAAGGTGATTTTGCTCAATAGATGGTCTTTCAAGATCCCTTTCAATCCCTAACATTCTGTGATTCTGTGGTTCTTCCCACAATCTTTAAAACACACATGCAGGCAATCCCTATGGTCATTTGGCTCATCAGCTTTCCACTTGTCCTCATCCCAGATGTAAGAAATCACTTCATATGGAGGAAAGAAGGAAAGAAGGAAGGAAGGAAGGAAGGAAGGAAGGAAGGAAGGAAGGAAGGAAGGAAGGAAGGAAGGAAGGAAGGAAGGAAGGAAGGAAGGAAGGAAGGAAGAATATTTCAAAACCTTCACATGCCACAAAAGTTTGGGTGTCATTTTCCTCATGTTTCATTCATACCTTTAAAAGAAGAGGAAAAGAAAACATGTACTTAATCAAAATCCCAGCCACACTTCCTGAGCCTATGTGTTTTGCAGATGGGAAAGCTCAGAAGACAGATTGATATTTAATCAACATTAAATAAAGAAGAGCATCTGCTTCATGTAGTAAAAATGTACCCTGTAGTCCTAGTCATCTGACACAGCTTCTGATGGCATCATTAACTTCATAATACAGAAAATGTGATGGTATCACAACTACAACCAAGGTAGTCAAAGAATGGGCAAAGGGTGATCTGTAGTAGGAAAAACATATAAAAATCAGTGGTGAAGCCTACATTTGCTGTACCTTGGCACTAGAGACTGGATGAAAAGAATAACTTATTAAATCCATTAAAAAATTCTTCTTCATTATAGAAACAGATCCAAAACAATAATCTCTGTTCAAAGAGTTAACATAATTAACATGACTGGAGACAGTATCTAGATTTTGTTGTCTGGTTGCAGTCTCATTGTCTTTCAAGCAAAGGAGTGCAGAAAATAAACAAAAATTGTTTGGACGATTGGCTGGAACATTTTGTTCCCCCCCAAAAAAATTTCTAATTGCAAATGAATAGATTTTTATCTGAGGAGAAGGAGTGGAGCTTTATTTACTTTTGAACAAGATTATTCATGGGTACACTGAAGTATTAGCTACTAGATAGGATTTGTACAGTTATTTTCAGATTTAGAAAATAAAATTGCACAAAGCGTAAAAACAAGGTGTTTTAGGAACCATGAATACATCACCTCCAGTGATGGTGACTCAACCACTTCCCTGGGCAGCCCATTCCAATGCCTAACAACCCTTTCAGTAAAGAAGTTCTTCCTAATATCCAGCCTAAACATATCCAGCCTGGTGCAACTTTAGCCCATTCCCCCTTGTCCTATCACCAGGCACGTGAGAGAATAGACCAATCCTCACTTTACTGCAACCTCCTTTAAGGTACCTCTGGAGAGCAATAAGGTCACCCCTGAGCCTCCTCTTCTGCAGGCTGAACAATCCCAGCTCCTTCAGCCGCTCCTTGTAAGACTTATTCTCCAGACCCCTCACCAGTTTCGTTGCCCTATTTAGAAGTGTGAGCTAATATCCTCATCCTCAAAGTGGGTGCTGGCAGGTAACTGGAAAAGGCTCTGCAAAGCTAAGAAGACCCTGAAACTCAGGGCTCAATCCCTAGAACACAGTCATCTCCATTTTTTTTTTGAGAATTTTCAGGCTGGCCAAGGTTCTATTTTGGCCAATGTTAACTCAGTAAGTTTGAGAAGAAAGCAAAGCCTTGACTTTATCAACTAGCTACTACTTGCTAAAACTGTCCTCAGCTTTGCCTACACTTGTTAAAATATGTCACTCCACATGTTCTGGGGTAGTATTTGGAGTCGCTTTTAATGACACTAATGTCAGATGTTTTTGAAGATCTTGAAAGTAATCCAGACTACCCTCACAATTACTTTCTTTCTGAAAGAATGGGGGGGAGTAGGAGGTCATGGGAGGAAGGGAGCTCTGTGGAAAGATACATCCTCTCATTGTTACCAAAATGAAAATATCTGTGTAGCAGCTCAGAAAAACAAACTGATCCTCCTTCTTTCTAGGGGGCTGAGTACTACTCATAGACCTCTTCCCCCAGAGCTACAGCTTTTAGCTCTCTTCTAACACAGCAGTGAATTTTGAAGCAACAGTGTGTATTATGAAAAATAGTAGGAGAGGGTTGTATAGTAGAAAAAGTGTCCATATATGAGAAATATGTTATGGATAACACTTGGAAGAGAAAAGTAAAGGCTAGGGAAGAGTGGTAAATAACTCATCTGAGGTGTCTTTTTTGTTACAGGGCCCTGCATATCTCTTAAAATCATCTTATCTGGCAGTGAGTCAAGACCAAGTTCTCCAGTCAGTGTTTACTGAAAGTCTGAGAGCAGGACACTTATCTGTTGGGTTTAGTTTTACATGCATGCCTTTCTCTTTTGTCTTCCTGTTATGCTTCATGTTTTTCCTATTCTCATTTAAATGTTCCATTTTTTAGAATGGTTTAATAATCCTTCGAAGCATTTAATTTCCTCTTTTCCCATCTAAGCCAAAACACAAATTATATTGCCTTTGACTGATGTTTGACCATAAGGATTTTTTATACATATACATGCACACACACACACACTTTAAGGAAAAAAAAAAAAAAAAAAGTGAAAAAAAAACAAAACTGTTGCAAATCTGAAAGCAATATTCAGCCCAAATTCTTCAAGAGCTCATTCAAAAACTTTTTTCAACAGCAATAGGAGGAATATTCCTGGTGTTCACAATTATTTAATGGAGAAATATCTAGATTCCTTTCAGAGCACCATCCAGCAGGGGAGCGTGTGTCCCATTAGAAAACTAAGCTTTCTTTGAGAACCACTGATGATGAAAAGCTGTACTTATTTTGCCATGCAAACTATGCAATTTAATGTGCACTCCCCTTAGGGGGTGACATGGAAAAAAGACCTAACTAAAGTCTTCTGATCTAATGCCCAAAATATATTGCATTTCTTTGCTTTATATATTTTAATGAAAAAAAAAAAAAAAATAAGGTGCATATTTAGACATAAAAGAACCAAAATAATTTAAAATAATTATATTGTAAATGTCAGTTCTTCATAAATGAAGCCATAAAGCATGTGGAGATGGAGCAGGGATTCATTGTCAAGCAGGTACCCTTTTGTAGAGCTGCACTCCAGCAGCAAGCCTTTTAAAAAATAAGCCATAACATCTTTGCAGGGATATTATCCTTCTGTGGCTGAAGTCCATTTTTATCTCCTTTGGTTGGTTTTGAGGAAAATCTCAGCACCAGTTAACTAGTGTGGCCTAATGGCATTCTTGCAACAATCTGCATATGCTTTTTCATTTTCCTATGCTAGAATAGAGCTATGCTCTTTCCTTGTGTGCCTGCAACTGCACAGGAGACTCAGTTGGCAGAAGGGAAGAAAGGACAGGGTCTGGAAGACTCTATGCAGCCCCTCTCTTTGTTTTCGTTAGGCCACTGTTGAAGTTAGAAAAAAATAAAAATACGTAAATAAACCCAGGGTAACAGGGAGTTCATTTGTCCAGAACAAAACCGTCAGATTCCACCTGTGAATGGGTGACTTTATGCAAAAAGCAAACTTTTTTTTTTTTTTTTTTCTGCAAGTTTGACACAAACCTGCATCTCTTCCAGCAACTAACTTCTTTCCATCCCAAGTGAAACCACCACAAGCATTGCTGTTTGTTTCTGATTTTCAAAAGGCTGTCCTACAACAAGGCCAGTATGCTGCTACATGAGGCGTTTAGCCCACGCAACATGCTGCTCTTCAGCAAAAAAAAGAACAGCCATTAAGACTGCCTTTTCTTCAAATACAGGGAAGGTCATTATGATATAAAAAGGAAAAGCAGGAGTCCTTCTTCCAGATAACCCATGCTCAGTCCCTGATGAGCTTGCCTTCCACCTCTCTGCAGGGAGCCCCTGCTTGGCTGCACACAACCAGAAATACATCAGAAAGCTATGTGTTCAGCTGAGTATAACACACCTGCAGTCTCTCAGGAACAGATTTAGAGTTTACAGTCTTCTACTCCAAGAAATATTAGGCAGAACATTTACTAATTTTTCTTTTCTTTTTTCTTTATTTAGATCGAGCTTTATAAAATAGCGCAAATAATACTGAAGCTCAGGTTACAGAGTAAATGAAGATGATTGGTAAACATGAATATACATCTACTTATCCTTTATATCTTTTTGAGGAATGGTTAACATTGACCCCGGCAGCTTTGCGAACATGCGACAGGGTCCCAGGAGTGGCCATTGCCTGCCCAGGTACAGCATCATGTCTTTTCTGACCAGCAGGTCTAATCCTAAAAGTTTCTCATAGCTTTACAGGAATTGCATGTGGCTATGAATGTTTCCAAGATACATATATTTTCTTTTCATTATAAACTTCTGAAAATGTCAATGTAGGGAAAAGTGAAATTTAGAGCAATATTAGCTGTGGTGTTGCATTCTACCAAAACATACAGGAGAAAATTCAGCTCTCCTTTTTTAATTGTATTTTATAAAGACAGAAGCAGAATAACCAGGGTTTTAGAAACCTACAAGCCTATATAAAAAAGCAGTAATCAATTGCTGACTCTAAAATTCTACTTGCTTTGTACACACAAGTGAATTTATCAGCTAGGGAGAGATAAAATTAGAAGAAAAAGATTGGTGTAATTTAGAAAGAAATCCGTACCAGAAGACTTCTTCCTCAAAGGAAATATGCCATAAATAAACTTCATTTTAGAAAATGTATGCTTCATGCTATTCATCAGAGAAAGGAGAGCTTTTTTTAAACAGCTGACTACCAAAGAATAACATTAATAACAAACATTTTCTTAATAAAACCAAAATTAAGCAAAGACTTCTCAAAACATTCATTTCCTAACAAATCCCACAGAAGTTCTAGTGTCTAAATTAAGGCTTATATAATTATAAGCAGATCCCACAGGTGAAATAGATTTTTAATCTACCAGTTCACTCCACGCTATTTGGGTTCATGAAGGTACTTGGATGAACACAGGAGGCTGCATAGAGAATTGTTCTTCTCATAGAAGTTACTTTATAGATTGTAGTTACAATATAAAACATTTATCTTCTGAAATAAGAGGGTTTTTTCTTTGCGAAATTAAGAGTATTGCTGGAGTTTTTGCCTGTATAATACTGGTTCAGTCTACAACTTCCTCGTAAGGGGGTGTCGAGAGGCAGGAGACCTTTTCTCCATTAACACTAGTGACAGCACCCGCGGGAACGGGGTTAAGCTGAGGCAGGGGAAATTTAGGCTGGACGTCAGGAGGGGGTTCTTCACAGAGAGGGTGGTAGCACACTGGAACAGGCTCCCCAGGGAAGTGGTCACTGCACCGAGCCTGTCTGAATTTAAGAAGAGATTGGACTGTGCACTTAGGCACATGGTCTGAACTTTTGGGTAGACCTGTGCGGTGTCAAGAGTTGGACTTGATGATCCTTAAGGGTCCCTTCCAACTCAGGATATTCTATGATTCTATGATTCTATGGTTCCTTCTGTGTTGCTAAATGGTCTGGTATGCTTTCTTAAGGTATTGATGAATGTACAAAGGTAAAGCCAAACATGAGCTGCTTGGGTTTTGCTGGATGAAACAGATTTAAACCATGTCTCAGTTAAGGTTTCTTTCTTCCTTCAAAAGACTATACAACAACTAAGATTATCATAAACTTGGAGTAAAACACAGATTGTATTGGAATATGAAACCTAGAGAACACCAGGTTCTTGATTCAATTTCCTTCTCTCTCTCTCTCTGGTTATCTTTGCTCTCTAGGGAGAATGGGCTGTAATATTTTAAATAGCTTCAAATAATCCAAGGCCTGTTTTGTACTGTAATTAATGGGTTGTCCCTTAGCTGAGAAGGGCAGTTCTTCACAGAAAACCCTGAAGAGCAAAAGGGTGAGATAGGTCAGTCAAAAGCTTCTAACACAACTGATAAATGATTTTTTTTTAGTCTCTGTACCTCTGTCACCTAGGTTATTAAACATTTTCTGATTGACACTAGCTACAAGAATTTCAGAAATGTAATAAAGCCATAGTTTTGCAGTGAAATCATCCACAGTGTGAGAGAATTGAGTTTTCAAAAATGATGGATTTACTTGCTGTATGGCAAGGCCTAAAACATCCGGTTTTATGGATTTTCAAATACATAAAATATTTGATTTTTACTACAGTAACTCTGAACTCCTTCCTTAATGATAAATACAATAAGAAGTTATTCAGGGTGATACATCTCAGGATAGCTTCTGGATATTTGGGATTATAAATTTAAAATACACATGCATGATTCTAACTAATCTTCAAAATACTTTACTGTCCTTTAGGTAGGGTAAGTTTAGCCTATTCAATTACAAAAATCAGTTTCTCTGCTGTCTTTTTGTTGTTTTTGCTTTGTGTTATTTTCAAATGAATGAGAAATTTAGTGACAAATACAAATACGCAAAAAGTATATTAGAGATTTCTCTCATTGGTTTCCCTATTATAGGTGTCTAGTTTGCCAGATTTCTTATATGTGGACAGTGCCTATGTGCCACATGCAGCACATACATCTGGTGTGTAGATATTTACATGTATCTTAAGAAAAGCAGTGTCACAAGGTCTTGATAAGCTCATATTTATAACTTAAAAGTGTTTAGCTACAAACAGAAAAAATATTCTGAAGATGGGTTGTGGGCTGCTTCAGGAATTTTTGTGTGCAAACATTGCCCAATGAAGAGAGGAAAAAAAAAAAGTGCTCTAAAAGTAGAGCAGCTAAATGTACCCAATAAACCCTAAATGACGCAAACCACATCTGGCTTCAGGTTTTGCAATGCACTCCATAAATGAATTTTGATTAGTCACAGGTTTGCAAATCTACAAAGCAAACCACTGTCCAGTTCTCTTAATTTGGAGCCCACTCATGCAATTATTCTGAAAACCTTGCAAAATTTTTATTTCACCAGCTTTGTGAACAATTTTGTAGTTTTATCTGAACTGCACTTTGATTTTTGGCTTGCTCAACAAAAAGCACAAGGCAAAATGCAGCAGGATAAAATGATCACATGAACAGACTATGGCTCCACAGTCAAATTTGTATAGGGCTACTCTTTTTTTACTCTGTGTGTGACTGATTTGTATCTTGAAACTCAAACCCCAACACTGGAATCAGAATTTAAAGCAGAAAGTCTATTCACATTTCTTATTTGACTGGTATCGTTTTACAAAGAGAAGCTGTTCTACAAAAATTTATCTTCTACTGTAAAGCCAAACTTTGTGGCTTTACTCACCTGTATGTTGTTCTGGAAAGGTTCTGGAGTCTTTTACTGGCAGAACAACTTTTGGGGGAGGAAAAGAAAAAAAGAGTTCAATCTGGACATAAGCGGAGGGAGAAAATACATTATCTGTATAATCAGATGTCCAAAAATGACGTAGTAAAAAAAAACAGGATTTCTTTTACACAATGTACACTTAAGCGGGAAAAATAGCTGTGCCTGTGTGTTTTTAAAAACTTTAAGCCAAAAGCTGTTCAGATCTGTACTACTGCATCTGGCATTTTCATTTGATTTGTCATTCAGGAAACCATCTCTGTCTAGTACTTTGCTATTGCTCCAAGACTGTCAGAAGTGATTTGGGTCTGTATCTGGCAACAGGGAGCTGATTTCAATAGAGAGGGGCAGCAAATTTTGTGAGGGCAAAGGGCAGGCTTGAAAAAAGGGGAAAGCAAAAAGAGGAGGATTATTGGAAAAGGGTTTCACCTGCAAAAACTGAATAACCAGCCATTCCCTTCCAGATGTAAATAGAGTAAACTTCATACCTATCAGAGCCAGAACTTTGGTATAGCTTTCCTTTTGCTGGAAGAAAGAAAAGGAAATTTGCCCATAATGAATTGTGCACTTGGATGCAACTGGAATAAATAAGCAGAAAGAATTGCTGGTGTATACAGCCTTCCAAAAGAAACAGAAAGCTGTAGGCAGTATGGGGAATAAAGGACCAAAAGTACCATTGGTTTCATCCTTTACCTCATCTAATCTGGTTTATCTCTCTGAATGCTCTGGCAGAAATTATATGTGCAACCCATTTTGTGATGTTTCAAACATATCCCAGATGTCATCCCTCAATGTCAGAGTAGGGAAGTCTATTTGTTTATAGGGAAATGTGATAGCTGCAATTTATGGTCTGACAACGTCACTTTAATAACTGATTAGTCAGTTAGTGGGTTTCTGGTACTCTGCTTCTACTAACCACTTTTCTGCCATTAATTGAGACGTCTCATTTTATGACTTCAAAGATGCTCAAAACAATGCTAGAAGGCAAATGGACTAAAAACAGCCAATAGAGCTGGGTTTTAATTTAAACAAAACAAGAACAATTACAAATACTATTTATCCCAGCTAGAAATTTACCTTTTAAAATAGGAAAATCATCACTAAACTATGCTGTTGTTTCCAGTGTTTGGGCACAACATTAAAAAGTTCTTGATTTTAATAAAGGTCAGATTCTTTCACAATTGGAAAACATCTGTCAGAAAAGTTTGGTCAAACCAAACAGGCACTTCCGCAGTCTCTCACTGCACTGGCCAAAAAAAAAAATAAAAATAAATAAAATTAAAAAAAAGCAAAAACAAGGAACAGCAAATGTTGAGCTCACATCTTTGGCTCTTCCAAAGCTGCAAAAATAGTCAGATGAGAAGGCCCAGTCACAACATTGGCCCTCATCTCCACAGGGCTGAAATGGATTAAGTGAGCTGCAGTGATTTTGCATCATGATAGCCACACTGTAACACAGGTTTTAACCAGAGATATTCTTCAAGCACCGGCCTGAATCTAAGCTTTATTTAACCTTGTACTCATCCTGTTCTGTCCCCAGAGAGTTTCTAATCTTGGAGAAAGGTCCTCTTTAGGTAAATGGTCCTGAAGTTTGTTTTCACTGATGAATTGTAATTTATTTTTCTTTAGGCTGTAACTGAGATAGGTATTGCCACAGCTCTTGACTTCCACAGCCAGAACATGGCAAGCAAGGACTCACTGTGTGCTTCAGCTCATATAAATGGGGAAGGATTGTCTGTCATACCTGCACATGCCTTATTAAACAATCCTGACTTGCTTACTAATTATATGTGTCTCTTGAGCCACCCTGGGGACAGTCTGGCAGACCCTCTCAGGAATGAGTTTGGGGAAAGGCAGGGGAATAGTCCATACTGTGTGACCATTCAAAGTGGAAATGCCAAAGAAAGGAGCATGGGTGTGAAGCTGGAGACAGGGTTCTCAGAGACAGGGTGAAAGACAGAACTGAAACCAGAAAGGAGGCACAAGATTTTTAAGGTGGGATGGCGCTGTGCTTCATGGATATGCTCAGGCAGATAAACTTGACACCTATGTGACATCAGATTTAACTGGTATGAGTTACAGCTTCTGCTGTTGCGATCACCTGCAGTGAAGACCTGGATAAGAGTTCTGCCTCATGACAAAGCCATGTCACCATGGACACCTGTAGTGTCATTTTGGATTCATAGCCCCCAGTATGACAATGTGCTGAGTCCTGCAAGCATGGACATCCCTATGGACAACATCCCCAACAACTGACCCTCAAGACAAGGGACTCAAAGCCAACGAGGCTGAGCAGATATGTTCACCCCAATAATGGAGCAATCCTTCTGGAGAAGTCTCCTAGTCAGCTTGGCTTTCTGACTGGGGAAACCACATGGGTCTCATCACAAAGATCCCATTGATCCAGGCGGTAATTGGGTCCAGGCTCACACAAGGTGGGTGAGAGTTTTGAAAAAAAAAATCTAAACTCAGCTCCCTGCGAAAGGGAAGAGGGACACTGGGAGATAAAGTGAAACCAGGCTGGGTCCCAGGGCTGCTAACAAATGCAAGTAGATTCTGATCTATTTTTGTATACAAAGTTGAAAGCCTGTCTAACATGACTTATAATGAAGCATGAGATTAGATGAGATGATGTGCATGTGTTGACTCAAGATCCTTTGTTCTGTGCTGCCTTATGATAACTGCTAAACAGAAGACTAGTCCTGGGAAGTAGTAGTTTATTGGCATCCATCACATGTTCCTGTGCAGAATACAGGTGTCTGCAGCACAACTTGACCTGCACAGTGATAGGTGGCTGGGGCATACAGGAACATCTTCCAGGCAGAGGAATAGCAATTTCTCCATGACAGCAAATATCTCAGAAAGTCCATTTGGAGCATGTCTTCAGAGATACAGAAAAAACTCAGAGGGTCCTAGTGTCATGCTGTAGTCTGCCAACCAAAAGAAGAGGATGTGATTTAAATGATAGCAGAGACATGTGTCAATCTTTGTAAAAGTCAAGGAAAGACTTGAAGACCATGGGTAAAAGTCAACTCTACCAAAACATAGCCCTCAAGATGGGAGCATGCACAAGGCTTCAGTCATTCATTTTTGACAGTGAGAAATTAAAATTCTCATCCTTTCTTTTGTCCTCTGGCTCACAAATGTGGGTTGCCTGCAGCTGCTTTGCATTCACAGGAAGGTTTGATTGGGTCTCCAGAGAACTGCTGAGAGGCTGCCTGAACTCTGGTCATAGCTGACAGTTTGGGGACGAAAGCACAGAATTGGAAATAGAGAGACTCCCTGCTGCCAGAAGTGCGCTGTGTTGTGAGCTCAGGCAGTTGGCTTACGGTTTCAGATAAATTCACCAGAACTGGAATAACTTCAATCCCCTACCTCTTAGGAGTGGCACAAAGGGAAAACAGATTGTGCAGAGACAGAAGAGGTTGAAAGAGCACACACAATCTTTCTACTCCATAGCGACAAACTCAAAGACAGGCCTACTTTTGTTTCAGCATCATGGAAGGAAGAAGCAATTAACATTGCCACAGTTCACAGCTGAAGTGTGTCCCCTGGCTCCAGACACTTTCATTTTCCTGGGAGGAAAACTTGTCTGGGTCTGGGTTATGTGTCCTATCTAGACAGACTGCAGAGAGTCATTGTACAGCCATCTTATCCCATGAGATGATTGGGGGTGGGGTGGGGAAGGGTGGGGTGGATTTGAAGTTTTAGGTGCAATATTTCTCACCTATAGGATGTGGGTGCTACATTTTCCCTGATCAAATGCCCCTACCTATTGGCTTGTCTGTCTTAATTCCTCGATGCAGTCTGGTTTCCGGACAGCAACAACTATGTCTTCAAAGCAGTGGGATCTAGCATCAGTACATTTCTCAGGGATTCTCCATATCTGCCTACTTAACAGTCATTTTTCAGCCTTTTGAGTCCATTGCATAAAGTGAACATTTTTTCAAAGGCTTAAAACTGAAATTGAAAAGATGATGAAATATGGAAACGTGATCAAGTTCAGTTGCAAACCTGTATTTTTTTCATTCACACAGATTTACCATTACCTCTTCCCAATTTTACTCTGGATAAAGATTTCTCTTGTCAAGAAATATCTCCTCTAATTCAGCAAATAGTATCTTCCAAGATAAGAACTATGCAGCTACCTAATGTCAGCCACATTCTTGGCTTTCACCAGCCTGTCTGCAAATAAATAAGTAAATAAATAGATATATAAAACACTGTATATAAAGAGACCCATCAACTTTTTCAAATTATAAACAACAACAAGAAAAATCAGTCTGACATATGGGACAGAGAGAAAATGAATTAAAATTATTCAGAAAAAGCTATTAGCTTCCATGCCTTTTCCTGATAGCTTGGTGGAATCACTTTGTGGGGTTTAAAAACATAAATATGGTGGGCTACATTCTATGAAGTATTGAAATATTTTCTGATTTTCTTCTCTTTTCAGCAAAATTCTAAAGCAGTTTTTTTGTTTGTTTGTTTGTTTGTTTGTTTATTTGTTTTTAATTTTAAACCAAGTGTACTGACAGTCCTGCATGGTTTGGAGAATAGACTTTTTTTATTGTGGCTCAAGAATAAGAGCATATTTCATATCCTAGCAGCTATCTGGATCATCGTCTTGGTGGGAGTGAGGTCATAAAAGGATTTGCAGCTGTGTCATAGCAGTGCCAGAGGGATTGTTGTGGTATTTTGCAAACAGAAAGGTAACCAAAAGCTTTGAAAAAGCATAGGAACTAGTTCAGACCAAAGACTGACCTAGACTAGTATCCTGTCTCCAGCAGTGTCCAAAGCCAGATGTGGAGGAAAGAGGCATATTTCTCTTGAATACTTTCCTAGTAACCAACAAAATGTAGTTCAGTAATTTCCTGGACCTTTGTAAGCAATATCCCCTGTTAAATTTTTTCTTTGAATTTGTGCAGTCCTTTAATGAAACCTTGCAAACTAAACATGCATTCTATCATACTACCTTTCCCTGTTCCACAGTGTACCTCAGCTTAACTACACGCTCAGTGAAGAGTTATTGTTTTGTTTTTGTTTGTTTGTTTGCTTTGTTTTTGTTTTGTTTTCTCATCTCATTTGATGTCTGTAGGTTGCTGTTACAGTGGAGATGGTGAATACTCATTCCTTATTAACTTTTCCCATTGTGCTTATTGCCTTACTAACAACTGTCATCAACAACTTCAGTCATCTTTGCCATAGAGATTGTATATTCATTTATTCCTTGAACAAAAACATTTGATCATTCTTGTTTTTCTCTCTACCTTTTCCATTTCTTTTATATCCTGGGGGGAGCACACTGTGCTCAAGGTGAGAGAATGAAGGTTATATGGTGGCATAAGGGCATTTTCTGTTTTGCTTTTTATTCCATCCCAAGTAATTCCTAACATTTGATTTACCATTTTGATCCACACAGAAAGTGAATTTATATTTTTACAGTTCTGTTAAAACCAAGATTCTGTGTCCATGTAGAAAGATACAGACCAGATCTGCTTATAGCAAAAATTATGCTGAAACGTTTTTCTCTGATATGAACCAGTTTGCTGATTTGTCTACATTGAATTGTATTAGCCATTTTCTTGCTTTATGCCTCAGGAAAAGCTATGATGGCTTTCTGTTTTTCTTTCTAATCGGGCTCTGTCTCTAACTTTTTAGAGAGGTTAGATATAATTGGCAGACTTTAATATCTTCCTGTTCACTCCCTTTTCTGGATCAGACACCCTAGTATAAATCCTTTTGGGCTCTCTTGTTTACCTTCTACCACTGTGAAAAATGACTATTAGTTCCTTCCACCTGATTTTATCTATTTTATTTAGACTATGCATGTATTATCTATCTCATCCTAAGGCTTCATGAGGGACCTTTGCTGATAGACGTTGCCACTATTTGATACCAAGTCAGGAGCTCCTTGACTGACTGCCCTGTGAAAAAAGCAATAAAATCACTTTGAGCTCAGACTCAGCCTCAGTTATCAGGACCTGTTAACACCTTCAGGAGCTCAGCAGGTTGGTAGCTTTCAGTTCAGTGAATGGATGAGGAGATCTCTGTGCCCACTCTCCCTGATGAAAATTATTCCTTTCAGTCCCAGGCACAGTCAGACACACAACTCCAACAGGTGTAGCCAGGCACATTCCTCACCCTGTAAGGTTTCTTGCAGGGAGATTTTCTTAGCTTATTACTGACCTCCCAGCCCCCCCATTATCTGTCAGCCAAACTCCTGAGGTATCTCTATCATCCACACTCCCCTTCCACCTTTAACCTCTTGCAATTGTAAATGTTGATTAACTTGACACACAGTGTAGCTCCTGTTCCCAGCACTCACTATAGCAAAACGAGAGTTGTTCCCTCTCTCTGTGCTCTGTGAGCTCTTGAAGAATTTTTCACCCACAAGGCAATTGCTTGTGGCAAATTTAACATATTTGGACAAGTGTTAACTGGAATAACTGTGTCACCCTTCTGTTAGATCATGGAGATGTGTTTAAGGCAGAGAAGTAGGGGCACACTTTGTTGTAGTGAACCCAGGTGCTATATTTTCAGAAAAAAAAAAAAAAAATTAAATCAGAGTTAGAAAGATGTATCACTTAGTTCCTGAGAATATTTACCTGTCATAGAATTATCTGAACTACTTGACTGAAAAACTTTAGCCATAGCAGCACACACAATAAAGTTATGTCCTCAGGTAGTCCTTTTTATGTTCTTTTATGCCCTTTTGCTTTCTTTCCTCTCTGAGTGACATTGAAAACAACCGTTCCTAGAGGTAAGTTACTTATACTATCTGGAAACCAGAATTAACTGTTTTACATGTCTTTAACCTAGCCATTCTAGAGATAATGCCCACTAGAGTCAAGTTTGAATTAAAATGAGGGCAAACGTGGATGGGAGTTGGACATTAGGCGAGCAACTTCCCATGACATCCACTTCCAGTTCAGAAATAAAATTGCCACAATCTTGTTAAGACATTGGTGAATTTGAGTGAACATAAGATGAAATAAATTATCTTTATATTTAGCTGTCACACCATGGCCAGACTAATATTATCGGGATCATTACAGTACGTGACCAAAAAGAAGAACTTCTGATATTCCTTTGATACTGGCAGACATTTCCACTTTAATGTTTCCACTCTTTTTTTTTTTTTTTTTTTTTTGCCTACAATACTTACTCACTTGTTTCAGGTTGTCTGAAGTCTTCACCACTTTCAGGCACAAGCACAGTGCCCATAAAGTGACACCCTATGACTTCAGCTGCTCCCACAGCTGAAAATAGGAATAGAAGAATTACCTTTGCGTGAGAGCAGCATTCCCTTGCAAAAATAAGATAGAATTTCATGATGCTTTGGCCCAGAAGAGCTTCTCTTCATGGGACTGATGGTGACACCCACACTCATTAGATAGCAGTCTGCTCTTTTATTGTTTCCCTTTGTCTTTCAGTAACGTGAAACACTTTAAGGAAGAACTCTGGTTTAGCTCTTCGGGTTGCCAATTAAAAAGGTCTTTTTGCATCTTGCTTCATTGTTTAGGAAATGTGTCTCTAAAAGCAAAAAAGTTTCTTGGGACTAACATATGCTGAAGAAGAAATTCTGCTAATATTTTCCTCTGACACATGGCTGCAGAAAGGTCTGCATCTGGTTATTTTTTTAATATATCATGACAGGTCCCTGTAGGTCCCAGTACAAATTTCCCAGTCCCTATTTTCTCCTCCACCCCATCCCATTTAGCTGTAATGAAGCAATCTTTCAGACAGAAATGACGACATGACACCTGTGAAAATACAAGATCATAAATACCATGATGTCATCTTAAATCTTCACTTCTTAAATAAAATTAAGAAAATTGCAGTGTCTTTATTTCACACTGCATATTGCCCACATGGCAATCTAGAGAGAGAGAGGGTGTTGAGACAGTAAGAAAAGCAGCACGTGCACTGCAGAAAGCTGAAACCTCTGCCAGCAGAGCTGAGCTGTGTGTCACTGCTAAACCACCACACAGCCTCTGAAGTCTGGGTTCCCATTTAGTTCAGTCGACCTTGGTTGGAGTCCCAAATGCACAACCTAGAGCAGCGTCTTGTGTATATGTTACATTTTCCCTTTGGTTTGGAGGCTCCTGCAGCTGACCTGCATGCAGTCAAGACTGCAGAGATGCCCCTTTCTGATTCAACTTTTGAACAAGGGGCTCCAAACGCCAAACTTGAGCCTTTGCCTGGCCTGCATGTGTTTTCTTGCCCTGTGGAAGTGACTTGGAGACCTGGGAGCTGCACTCAAGCTTTCTCCTCATTTACAGCCTCTCATACCAAGGCTCCAAGAATTTCAGCAGAAACCAGAGGCATTTGGGGCCAGGATTTCAAAGGGAGAGGGCTGTGTTTGTGCACACAATATTTGAATGCACACTTGTTGCATGCTTAATCCTCCTCACGTGCAGGAGAAAATGGGCAGATTTGCATTTGTAAGATAGCCCTTGCATGCCCGGGAGCTCATTCGGCAGCGGCTGCCATCTCCCACTTTGTGTGTGCTGGGGGATTGCGCTTGTCCCTTTTGCTGGCAGAATGGGCGAGCGCTCGGCCCGAGGAGGAATAAATTAGACTTTAATCTTTGGTGACCTGCCCTCATGCTTTTTCTAGCCAACTGGGCCCTTGTTTCTATGGTCTGCTGAGGCTTTGGCGCCCTCGCCCATGCATGGCTTCTCTGTGCCGACGTGAAGGCTGGGGGCAGCTCAGTCCTTCCTCTCACCTCAAAGGCCTGGGTTGGAGGAGCATCTCAGGAGGCAACCCACCTTTGCCCTAAGTACCCAGGGCAGGATTTTCTGCAGGTGAGGTTTAAATACACGATATCAAACCTCAGGGCTCACCTCAGTGTGAGGTGCTTTTGCCACAAAAGTGCACTGCTCTACACTGAATGAACAAGCTAGCAAGAGAAACAATTAACATAAGAGGAAGGAAAGAGGGCACAGTGTGCCAAAACCATTGGCATTGTCTGTCTGGGACAATTCAACTGACTTTGTGCCCTTTGTGTCTTCCTACTGTATGGCTTTCATGTAAATCTTCCTGCTCCATTCCCCACAGAGACATTCACATACTGGTTCATAGGTCCCCTGCTCTTTTCTCAGTAAAGGCAGGGTGTGTGTCAGTCCCAGAGTTTTTCTTTCATCCTGCTGCTAGGGAGCTCTGAAAAGATTAGCAAACCCTACCAACCCATCCTCAGCTGTGTTAGCCCACAGGGAGGGGATGCCACAAGGGGTGATATCTGAGGGAGATATTTATCTCTGTGACAGTGTGAAGTTTAAAAATATACCAACTATAGCAAAATCTCCCTCATTCTTTTATTGGCTGAAGCAAAAATATTATACTTTGAGGATAACTGATAGATTGTCAGACTTGTGCCCTTTAAAGGGTTAAAAAGGCCAGAGGCAGTGTGAGAAAGCTTTTTTTCACAACATTTCTAACAAGCTGAACAAAATCCAGGCCTTCTTTAATGAGCACATATTTTATACAAATAAGCTCAAACGAGCTTACCCATCTCTAATTAAACTAGAAAGGAAGCATTTGTCCTAATTGGACTGCATAACTGAAGAATTAATTGTGTGGCTGCTTAGAATTGCAATCTTACAGCCCAGTTCACAGAAAATACCTTCATGGTAGGACACACTATATGCAAGTTTGCTCATGTCTTTTTACCAACACATAAGCCCATGTGTGATTTTGAAGCTTTTTTTTTTTTTTTTAAACAAAGATTGTTCACATAGACATACTTGGGCCTTAGCAGAGGTTAAGTACAGTATTTCAATATTCTAATTAGGCCATGGATAATAGTTCTCTATCTCTAGTAATTAGGGACTCAGTTAATTCCTAGAGTGAAAATGCCGTGCTAACTTATTTACAAATATCAAAAGGGCGACTATTCCATTGACTTGTCTAGATCTACAGAAACAAAAACCATGGCATGGGAATTCATATTTCTGTCCACTCAGGCCTCTGCATGACACCACAAGCAGCTCAGGAGCTGTCGGCGCAACATCTGCTGCATTCAGAGGGCATTCATTAACACAGGGCTTCCAAGCAGAGGAGGAACATTGCTAAATGGCTTCTCCCTGTTAATCCCACAAGTCTCTCCTGCTTCATTTACCAACCGGAGCAAGTTTCAACTGCTGACCATGCTACACAGCCAACCCTGCTGTGAAAGAGAAATGAAATGCACTCCGCCCTGAGTGCTGCCGGCAGGACTGTCAGCACAGCAGCTCCTGCTCCAAGATCTCTTTAGGTGATACATGAGACAGAGCGTAGCACTGCTGTCAGGCACAAGCTGAGGCATGCGGCAGGTTGGCACCCATAGGAATCTCGCTTTGGCTTGCAAACTAAATATCTTTTATAGGACCCCAACCTGAAATGTTGCCTTTCTTTGGCCAAACTCATCTGACTTTGGTTTAGTTCTTCTAAAGCAGTGCTTTCAAAGTACCTTAAGTGATTTAGGTGGTAGGCTGCCTTATGAACTTTGCTGTGAATGAGATGTTGAATTCCTTCAAAAGGCCTTTGAAATTCCCAGGCGTTATTGAGAAACTGTGGTTGCGAAAACACCACCTTGAAGGTTTCACATGCTCCAGCACTAGCAACAATATAGGGCTAATGTGAATTTTGTCTTGGCAGGGACTGAGTATAATGCAGCCTTGAAGATTTGGCTATGTATGAATGTGAACAATGGAGAATAAACTATGAAGCGTCGAGTGATAAAGAGTACTGTTGGTCTGCAGCATTGGCAATAAATATGTGTTATATTAACTGCTCATCTTTTGATTCCATTTGATCTTTCAACACATAGGAAGTTTATTTGTTAAACTCATTTCTTCTTCCTGTATCAGGTTTTCATTTAAAAGTTCCAAAAGCATCTATCTGTCTTTTTCTTATTTAGAGCCTTTTATTGCTTAAGTCATGCCTGTTTTCATTTATTTTCCAAGATGTACATGAAATGGACAGAAAAGCATAGGATCTTCCTAAATTAGAGCCAGTAAATAGAAATGCAGACCTGCGTATGATACGAGACAAAATTAAAGACCTTTAAAAAATAATCTGTATCATACAGTCACTGCTGCAAACTTTATGGACAAAATTTAGACAGGAAATTCACAGAAACTGATGGAATTTTTCCTTTTTGGCCCAGAACAAACCCTCAACTTTAATAACAAGGTGGGTCAGGTATGTCAAAGGTATGTGTGCATTTTTCCATATGTCCTAAATTAAAGTGAAGGATCATGAACTATAAGCACTAGAACAAGAGCTATAAGCGTACTTCTCATGGGTGAAATTCTGCTTTTATCATCATAGGACACCACATCTAAAACACCAGGGCTGAGACTCCCTTCAGTCCTGGTCCATGCTAAGAAGAGATCTGAATCCACATCAGCCATCCATCCTGTGGTCAGTTTTCCCTAGCCAGGACCTAGCTACTAACACATGCTGCTAAGTGTGGCTGCTATACTGCTGGGATACAGCCAGAGGTAGCAGCCTGTCCACTCCTCATTTAAACTAAGTCTTTATAGTGAATCTCCAATGAATGTACCAAACAGCAGTTTTTCTTTGCATTTAGTAACAGAATCTTGAAGTTTAACACCCTCGTCTAAGGTTCTGTAGTCTTCAGTGAGTCACTGTTAACTAAAAATTTCTGATGGCATTTTGGAGAAGGAAATAAAACAGAAAAACAGGCTCAGATCTTCCTTGCTTCTAGATGATTCAATCATATTGATTCAAGTCCAGAACTTTAGATAAATGCATGAAGAGGGTGAATGCACCTCTTTCTGTCAGGTAAAGCAGTACAAAACATCAAATCTACCTTCTACTATTTTCACAAAATATAAGAAATTCTGAAGCTGTTGTGTTAAAAAGTGTTTATTTTTAAGCTGCGTGGACAGTGCAATCAGGGGCCTGTGGAGGATTATCATACTGTCTTTAATCTGCACAACTGCCCATAGTATGTGGCCACAATAATGAAAAATACGTCTCTGTGTAAAGTATCAGTCAAAACATGAGCCTTCTATTCGGTGTGAAAGAGCTCAATGGTTGCAGTCCAGTCTGTGACTTCAATGAAGAGTGTAATTCCTGTTTGGTCTTCTGTGGGAAATAGGTCTCTCTGCCAAAACCTTGACACATTATCTAGTGCAGTTGGCCAGTCTGCTGCAGGAAGAGGAGCCTGCAGCAGTTCAGAGACCAAACTGGCTCACAGCGATAGGGAAGACAATTACTCTCTTGAGAAAAGTCTGGTCTTTGCCTGGCAGCATGTTCGTACTATATGAGCCCTCTCAGTAGAGGAAATAATTCTTTTCTGAATTTAAGGGAATGTCTGTTAAGAATTTATATTTTTATCCATGGGAGAGATTCATTGCACTGTTAGGTACCAGACAAAAGGGGTACTTCTTAGCCAACACTTTCCATGTACATAGGCAACCATGATATTCAGTGTTTTTAATTTAGTTGCTTCAAATTATTGTGTAGCATTAGTCATTGCTTTCCCAATCCAGTCTGTATATCTTGGCCGGTAGTCCATCTATCTCACCACAGGAATGAAGAGTTAAAATCTGCCATCATTCACACTGGTGTAAATGCTGAGAAAGTACTTGAGGCCAGTAGAGTCATACTGGATTTATGCAGATGTAAGTGACAGCAGAAGTATTAACTGCCTATTTAATACCAGCAAAATTTTATGTCCTTTTTTATTATTCAGGCTCTGGTTCTCAATTCTTTGCATTGAACAAGTTAAAACAATATTTGACACATTCTTAAACAGCAGGGTATAATTTATGACAATCCAGGTAGAGAAAAATTACAAGAGAAAGGAATCAATTAGTTAGACTGTGAGGGCATAGAGAGCCACTGATAGGATACACAAAGCCAAAAAGGAAAAGGAAAAAAGTCCCAGGGACAAATACAGGAAGGTCTTGCTTCTTGATGAAACTCATCTTTCTTTTTCAGTTGACAAATGATCATAAATTCAGCGGTGCTAAAGCACCTGCCTCTCTCAAGGTCTAGTGACAGAGGCAGCATATGTTGACTCTAAGGGTGCCTGAAGGTAGAACAGGCCCGGACTATTTTGGGAATAGGCGATTGACACTGATTTATGCCTGGTATGACAGATACAGCAGAGAAGAGAGACTTCTTGTTAAAAGGAGTCTCCTATGGAACAGCATGTTCTGTGTAACCCTCTCATGCAAGAGAGCTTGGGGATAGAGTGTGTGCAATCAAAACGCAGCTGCAGGCAACATATGTAATCAGTGAAGGCATTTTGAGCATGGGCCAATCTTGGGAAAGCTGTAGGTGATATTTTCTCTGCATATAGATGAGGTCTGCCAGTGATAACTTGTGTCTTGAACCAATTTCCTGTTCAGAAATTGTACTCAGAAATTGTTCAGAAATCATAGATTGTGTCTGGAACAGCACCTTCTCATGAAAAGATGCTTAAAATTAGGATTGTGGGGACAGAAAGAATATTTCTTCACATGGTTTTTGATTTTCTACTGTAATGAGAACTTGAGTTCACTAGGCAAGACCTTCTGGAGCGAATGTAAATCATTAAATCTCTACTGATTACGTTTGGGCTGTGCCTTTTTCATACCTATGGAGAATTTGCCTGTGCCTCCTTAGAAAATAAAATTTTCTCAGTTTAGTGCTGCAGCTAATACAAAAACCTGGATATAGGACTCAGCTCATTGGGTGCATCACCTTGGCCAGGCACACCTTGAAAAGTTGACTGAAGAAAGGACCCTGACATGGCTTAGAAAGCCATCAGTCTCTCCTCTAACACACACTGGAAGTACTGTTTCTCTTCCTTTGCATCTCCCTGTTTTTCTCCTGTGAATCTGCACAGTTATTTCTAATCATCAAAGTGTCCTACAGCTCAAAGTAATAGAGACAAAGTCTCCAATTGTTCAGCTTAATGGCATGATCCCACTGCTCAGTTGGATCTTGCCAAATTGCCTCCTTTACTGTGATGAAGTTTACAAGAAAGATCTTGCAACAACATGTCAACAGGGCAGCCTCTTTCCTGTACAGTATAATTAGAAAGTCTTTGTTTGGTTTGCTGATGTCCCAGTCAGAGAAAACCTTCCTAACAAGCTTGTGCTTGGTTAGTATTTCAGACTGTACTATTGGAAAAAGGCAGAATACAAACTGGGGGAAGGAAAAACAAAAACAATCAAAAAAATAAAAGCAAAAAAAAAAAAAATAAAGACAGAGGAAATGTTGTACAGTCAGATGGTTTAAGAAAAGAAAGAAAAGATCAGATCAGCAGAACCAAAGCTCAACTTCATGTTGAGACAAACTTTAAAATGACTTGAAAATTTTAATTAATATTTTTTCATTAGCCTAGCTTTGAAAAACTCAAAAATGGCTATAAATTAAATATAAGTTTAAATTTAAATATAAATTTAAATTACTTTTCCAGGAATAGCAGAAAAAATAAAACTAATCATTTAGCCTGGTTTCCTATGAGTACAATATTCAAGTAATCACATTTTGTGAGTGTTCATAAATAAGCGTTAGGAAAATATGTGACTGGTTAAAGGAGGTAGGCTCTATAATGCCTGAAGGTTAATAAATTTTCAGAGCTTCTTCATGGAAGCTCAACTTCAGGGCACAAAGTCAGAACAAAGCCCCCTGAGGTAATTTTTTTCTTCTTTTGCTAAAATGAAAATTAGAAGAAAGGGCAAATCATAATTTGATTAAGCAATATGATGCAACTGTTTGAATCAAAAGCACAGCTAGATGAAATACATCCTTTATTATGCCAGGGTTACCTTCTAATTTGCATTTCTATCATGTGGTACACAGAACCAGAAAAGACAAAAAAAAAAAAAAAAAAAAGTCAAATATTTAACATCTGAGTCCTCTTCTGAAGGGACTACTTGTCTAGAATATAATAGTACTCCTATATTCTAGCTATGTTGGTTGAAATGAAATGGATAGATGGGAGAAGAGAAGGTTCTGGGGAGACCTTATAGGGGCCTTCCAGTACCTAAAGAAGGCTACAGGAGAGATGGGAAGAGACTCTTTGTCAGGGATTGTATTGGAGTAATGGTTTAAAACTAAGAGAGGGCAGATTTACATTAGATATAACGAGGAAACTCTTTACTCTAAGGATGATGAGGCACTGGAACAAGTTACCCAGAGAAGCTGTGGATGCCCCATACCTGAAGGTGTCCAAGTTGGATGGGGTTTGGGGCAAACTGGCCTAGTTGGGAGATGTCAGTAAGATAAGGTGAACTGCTTTGGAATCTCTGATGGCAAAGAGAACAGCTCCTGTTCTGTTGCACTACATAAGCTATAAACATAAACAACAACAACATAAACAACAACAAGGTCACTTCTTCAAAAAAAGAAGACAAAAGGTAACACAGATATGACAAAACAAATGATGATAAGGCAAAGGTTAGCAGCTGTCATGCTGCCTACAACTTTCACAATTGTTACAGAAATTGTAAAGTTTGTGTTTCCATTTTTGATTTGACTTTTACAATAGGAACTCTAGATAAACTCTCATCCTAGAGTGAAAGAAAACCACCAAATTTAATGGCATTTCAAGTCATTTATCCAGTCTGGCAAGCTTGTAAAAAGGAAAAGACATCTGTATGTCCCATAATTTGCCAAAATGGTATTGTCCCAAGATCCTTTGCAGAAAGAGCTACAGATCATAGAATCCCTTATTGTGAACACAATGTATGAAAGGCAAATGCCTCCAGCACAGATATTGGCACTTCTTCTTAGTGATAATGACATCGTTAGAAATAACGACATTACAGTGAGAGCTTTACTCGATTAACAGCATAAGAATCACCAGTTTTGCCTTATATCATTAAAATAACATACTTTTTTTCAAATATTTTGACATACATCTCACTCTGAAACATAATGTTGTGAGGACAGGACTGCTTAAATAGAAATTCTTCAATTTTTATTCAAATTAACAAGACAATTCTGAATTAGTTGCAGTAGGAGAAAAAAAAATAAATCAAATTACGATCTTGGATTTTTAAGACCTTATCCAAGAGGAATTAATTTGACACTCTCCTACCTTCGTTTTACTAGACAATTTTTGTGCATCCACTGTTACATTAGGAATCAAGCTTGACAATAACAGCAGAACTTAGATAATGATTTTACCTCATCTCATTTTCAGCAAAACATTTTCTTCCTGGTCTTCTCTACTCCCCATCCTGAAGTGATCTTTCCCTTCACCTCTTCCTCTTAATGCTCCTTTTCACGTTATTTTCATAATGAATGTCCCCTCCTATTTCTTGTCTTTTTGGAAAAAAAAAATGTCCTTCTTCCATAGTTTCCTTATGGCCTTTATTTTTTGGTCTTTATTTATTCTGGTATTTGCCAAAATTTACCAGTTGCCTCTTTCTCCTTGCCACAGGAAGAGAGCTAGAGTGAAAAAGACTTCGGTTACGGGGTGATGTTGTATGGGTGGTGTAGCTTCCTTTGGCATCTTGAGCAACAAATATCAGACAGAAAAAGATAGTGAGCAGATAAAGTACCACTGCACTCTGCCCCCATGAGATATGTGGAAGAGAGTTCTAAACTGACAGAGTTTCTGGGAAAATTACTCAGGAAGGGCTCCTAACTTCAGTTGTCTGTCAGTTTCCCTCTTAGTGAAGATCATGCTGAGAAGTGCTATAGGGACACCAAAACCAGGAATGTCAGCTCATCTCCCCACCTCTCTCCTGAGGCCTTCTTGTGCTTTTGCCAATACCTGACTCATTAATGATCCATTTCATGGGCAGCCCTAAAGCCAGAATCCCATGGAAATGCCACATATCTGATTGGCGGTCCTGCTCACCTGAATAAGCAGATTTTTAACTCTAATGCTCTCTGTTCCAAGTCACTTCTTACTCTTAAAAATGTGGCTATACAAGTCAGATCTGGATCATCTTATTTTTCCAAATATATGCACTAAAATTAATGGAGCTACTAGTCTGCTGGAGACTTTCAGATGAGAATGAGGGTACTTCTTCCAGACTAACTCACATTGAGCTTGTTCATTATGACAAAGTTGTACTCACAGAAATGCCACAGGTAGTTAAATCAATAGTCCATCTAATCTGCTTCTCCATCTCTGATAGTGGCTGATTACCATTACTTAAGAAAGAAATTAAGGACAGGGCAAGAACACACAGCTGAACGGTACAGGTGGTACAGTTCAGTTCCTAACATGATGATATACTTAAAATAAGATATTTAATTAGGAACCATTAAAGAGTTCCAGACAGAGCCCAGTGTATTCTCTAGTACTATGAGACAATTTATAGCATGGTCCTTGCTAGATACGTTCTAGCACTTCCACACCATGGGGTTTATTCAGTGGGACTTCAGCTGCTAGAGCTAAGATTATTATGTGAGTCCTGCATTAGGTTAGCTGTATGCCACCATAGAGATACAAACCTTTAGTTAAAATGGAGAAGCAGTGCACATATTTCAACAGCTTCCAATTTAGATGTTGACAGTGTAACTGTTCTTTGAAAAGATGAAAGTATATCTTTAGATTCAGCCACGTCAAACAAAGCAGAGCACAAATCCTTTGATGCTTAGTGAATGCATGGGGCCAAATGTAGTTTTCATCCAAACTTTTTAAACTTTATTGTTCTCAGTATGTTCACATAAACATCATTAAAACCAAAACTTCCTCTCAAAACTGATGTGTAATAAAACCTTAGTCAGTGTACATCCATATTGGTAATGTATATGCTGATTAATATCTTTTCTCTAGTGTATCTGGTTGGAGAAATATTGTACATATTGACTCTTTTACAAGTCAAACACCTTTGTGATTATTTCTGAAAGCCCTGGATAATGCTGATGAATCAAAAGCTCCTGTTGGAATTTTACAGGAAAACACCAACATTGGTATTCTTTGTCTTTAAGTCCTGCTAACATCAATAGTTGCCTTGTCTATGAAATGATTCAAGATCATTGTCCAAAGAATACCCCTGGTAATGACAGATCATAGAAAGTAGAAAGGAGCACACAGTACCTTGTCTTTTTAGTGTCTGCTCTCTGCCATGCTTTGGAATCTGAAATAATTAAGATGAATAAAGCATATCTTGCTTCCTAAAACATTTTTAGTGTTTGTGGGGGTGATTCTTCTCAAGAGACTGCTACCTCTGTCACAAGTTCAGCAGAGCTCAGTCAGTGTAAGGTTACTTACACAGGCTGAATCAGTATTTATGTTGCTGGCAGTCATCTGGTTCTGTACATTTTCCACAACCAAAGCAGCTTAAAAAGACAATGAAGTGGAATGAACCTCTGGTAGTTCATCCACTGACGTTTCATTGTATATTCTGTCAGAGACAAAAAGATGAATGGAAGGAATTGCTAATGCTGCATATTTTCAGGCAACCAATAAATAAGTCGTTTAACTCATTGTGCCTGAGGTAATTTCTCTAGAAGGTTTAGTTGCCAAAGTTTATAGCAATTGCAGAATGGAAAGAACAGAACCAAGCAGAATAATTTTGTCATAACTCACGGAAAGCACAGAGCAGAATTGTTACACACATACATTTGCAGATGTATTTGGGGCTATTTTCCATTTTGAAACATGCTTATAATATTTAAAAGAAGAAAAAAAAAAAAAGAGTTTGAACAATGTCAGTGCTAATTTTTAGTTGAATTTGGTTTTGACATTGAGACTTTCTGAGCTGACTGTTCTGCAACAACTCAGACAAGCAGTCAGACTGAGTTTTCTTACCCTGCATCACAATGGGGCATGATGGTTGCTGTGAGATTTCTCCAGTGAGGTTGCCTCTGTGGTATTAGCAGATATATGTGCCACTAGCTGTGATGTATGTGGGATGTCAAGAACAATATAGACATCCTTAGAGGGCTATTAAAATTTAGGTATCTTTTAACAAGATCAAGAACAGTGGGAGAGGGTGATGTTTGGCTGTTATTTGCCCTCACTCTGTCTGACATCTTAAGCAGAGCTTATGAACAATATCTTTAGAGTTTCAGGCAGAATTTTTTGTCTCTTGGAAGAAAAGCATATTGAAACACCTCTGACAATACTATAAAAATAAAGAAATGTCCTATTCTAATTCATCATAATGAGTGTTTTACAAAGAGATGTGATAAAAACATCTCCCTTAGCCTGTGATAAACCTTACATCAAGAGGTGTGTGTCCATTCAAGGAAAGAGATTAAAAGATTTTGCTCTTTATGCATAGTTTTCCTCATCTAAGCATGACTCCTTATAGCTGTAGCAAAGAAAGAAGATAATGGAATTTTGCTAACAATGTTAAATGCATAAGTAGGTCAAGGTCAGAAGGGTCAAATATAGAATCACTGATATCATAGAATCATTTAGATTGGAAAAGACCTCCAAGATCATCTAGTCCGACCTTTAACCCAGCATTGCCAAGTCCACCATCATACCATGTCACTAAACTCTACATCCACATTTGTTTTAAAGACTTCTAGCTATGGTGACTCAACCACATCCCTGGTCAGCCTGTTCTAATACTTCACAACCCTTCCAGTAAAGCAAATTTTATTGATATCCAACCTCAACCTCCCCTGGCACAACTTAAGGCCATTTCTTCTCGTCTTATCACTTAGTGCTTGGGAGAAGAGACTGAAGCCAACCTCGCTATAACTTCTTTAAGGTAACTGTAAAGCACAATAAGGTCTCCCCTCAGCCTTCTTTTCTTGAGGCTGAAAAACCGTGAGAGAATGGGGAGGGGTGCAGTGTGTGAGGGGGTGGCTCTTGTTATGAAGATGTCTGTCCTCCCAGAAAACTGCTATGCATATTGAGACCCTGCTTCCCAAGATGTGGCCGAACATCACTCATTACTGGGCAGTAGAAAGCAGATTTATCTTCCTCTTTCTGTTTCCTTGCAGCTTTTTTTTTTATTTATTATTATTATTATTATTATTATTTATTTTTTATTTTTTGTATTGTTTTGTTTTACCTCATCCTTTTCCCTTTCATTAAACTATCCTTACCTCAACCCATGAGCATTTTTTTCTTTACAGAACACTTTCTTCTCCCCATCCTCTTCTGAGGAGTGAGAGCAGTTGTGGTGTAGTTTAGCTGCCCAACAGGGTAAAACCACCTCATCCTTCTGGTCATGCTATTACTGATATAAGCCAGGATGCTGCTGGCCTTCTTAGCCACTTGGACATGCTGTAGGCTCACATTCAGCTGGCTATTGAACCAATACCTCCAGGTCCCTTTCCAACAGGATGTCTTCCAACCACTCTTTCCCCAAGACCGTAGCATTGCATGGGGGTGTTGTGCCTCAGGTGTAGGACCTGGCACTTAGTTGTGTTGAAGTTCATACAGCAGGCCTTGGCCCATCCATACAGCCTATCCAGATCTCTTTGTAGAGACCTCCTACCCTCACACAGACCAATGTTTTTGCCCAACATAGTGTTGTCTGCAAATGTACTGAGGGTGCGCATGTTCCCTTCATCCAGATCATTGATAAAGATATTGAAGAGAACTGGCCCCAGTACTGAGCCCTGAGGGACATTACAAGTGACCAGTCTCCAACTGGATTTCACTCCATTCACCACCACCTTGTGGGCCTGGCCACCTAGCCAGCTTTTAACCCAACAAAATGTGCTTCTGTCCAAGCCATGAGCAGCCAGTTTCTCCAGGAGATTGCTGGAGGAAACAGTGTCAAAAGCCTTGCTGAAGTCTAGGTAGATTACATCCACAGCCTTTCCCTCTTCCACTGAGTGTGACACCTTGTTGTAGAAGATGCAGGACCTGCCTTTGATAAACCATGCTGGCTGAGCCAGATCACCTGGTATTCCTGTAAAAGCCGTGTGATGGAATTCAAAATAATCTGCTGATATGATCTATCCTAGCCTGATCTCTTATGAATAATATGCCAGAGGAACACAGTAAGGACATACAGGTTATAGTTCTCTTTCGTTCTGAGAACAGCCAATACCATGAATTTGCACTGCATCAGTAGGTGCATCACTACGAAAACTAAGCAGAGAGTCCCCTCCCCTATTAGAAGGGAATGAGGCTGCAGTTATTACCCCGTGAACAGTGAGGTTGACAAAAAACACATTGTTACACAGCTATTTAAATCCCACTGATGTTGTCAGAGAAGGAGTTCTGCCTTCCAAGTGGTACTGGAATTAAGCAGAATGACACCAACATGTATGTACCTTGGGGCTAAGCCATCCCATTTTCTGTTTCCTCAGACTAACAAGAATTAAATCAAAACAGTAAATTCAGTCTTAAATCTGAACAGTAAATTAAGTCAGTACCTCACAGAAAAAAATATGGACTTCAAATATTCACATATGGACTTCAAATATTCACTACCTTCAACTTTGAAAGACAAATACATTAATCAATTCATCAATGTTTTTTCAGCTCATTCTCTCACAGACTGCAGATCCTCTACCCATATCGCTCATTTACTTAAATGGGCCATCCTTTGCATCTGAATACTCCTGCGGGTATATAACCTTCAATCTTTCCCTCATAGTTTTTGTTTTGTTTTGTTTTGTTTTTCCAAGCAAGAAAAAAAAAGCCTTATTCTTCATTTTTGACCATGGTTGTTTCTACTTGAGTTGCTGCTGCCCCCAATTTTTCTGCTGTTCATAACTACAACTTTGATTTAGCAACAGTGATAAGCCACAGGCTTTATGCTTTGATAGATCTTATACTGGTTAGGTTGTAATGTTTAGGATCTGGGTAGATTTTCAGCCAGCCCTCTCAGATTGCAATTAATCTGAGTGCTGAGAAGGGTTGTGAAGGACTCTGTGGCTGTTTAAGCCTCACCAACCTCTGCAGCAAGGAGGACCCCAGGGATTTATCAATGAATCTAGAGTACTTCAGAGTTACTTGGTTAATAAAATCTAAAATAAAACATCATTTATCGTCATTATAATTATACAGTTATGCAAGTTAATACAATCTGATTAGAAACAGTCTTGCAAAGAAACCATATATCTTAACTCTTTTTAAATGGCTACAGTAGAACTACTTCTCAAAAGTTGTATTTAAAAAAAAAAAATCAAACAGTTTTATTTTGAAAAAAAAAAGGAAGGGAAGGGAAGGGAAGGGAAGGGAAGGGAAGGGAAGGGAAGGGAAGGGAAGGGAAGGGAAGGGAAGGGAAGGGAAGGGAAGGGAAGGGAAGGGAAGGGAAGGGAAGGGAAGGGAAGGGAAGGGAAGGGAAGGGAAGGGAAGGGAAGGGAAGGGAAGGGAAGGGAAGGGAAGGGAAGGGAAGGGAAGGGAAGGGAAGGGAAGGGAAGGGAAGGGAAGGGAAGGGAAGGGAAGGGAAGGGAAGGGAAGGGAAGGGAAGGGAAGGGAAGGGAAGGGAAGGGAAGGGAAAAAACACTGATTCATACTTTCAACTCGCTCCCTGTAGTAATGTGGGGAAGTGGTGAAGAGAAAGAAAAGGGTCTCGCTTCTCACCTTTTCCCCATTTATTTAACTGTAATATTTCTAGCTACGAGGACTAAATAAAAAACAGGCACATATTATCTGTGGTTTTTTACATTAGATCAGCTGAAAACCGTCCTCCTTTACTAGGAAGTGTCTGTATTTGCCAACAATTCTTTGTGTCTGACTCATTTCCTTATTACCTCTCTCCCCTCCTCTGTTTTCCCTTAAGGGATTGACTTTCCCCACCTCAAACAAAAAGAATTTCTTTGGCATATGAAGGTCAAGGACAGATTTTCTAATGTCTGCCTGCCTGCCTGCTTATCTCCCTCTCTCTTCTGTCTACTTTTCAAAGTGTCTATTCTTGTAGGTTCCTGGAATGCACATAACAGACTTGCTCCTTATTAATGTATTAAAAAAAAAAAAAAAAAAAAAAAAAAAAAGAATATTAATCTACATGTGCCACATAAGATTTCTACACAGTTGATGGTATTACCAAGAAGCCTACCTGCACGGAGCCATACAGCAACACAAAGCAATGCATGTAACATCAGAAGGGATTCATTTCAAAACTTCTCTTAGCTCTTGAGTGTCAGAGCAGCCTTCTGCCTTGGTTAACAATGTGACAGGGCAATGGGCTGTCACAGGCATTATTTTCTCTCAGTTCAGACAGTACAGCATCACCAGAAGAAAGCTGGCATGTCCTTTGCTTCCTGTATTGGTGATGCCCAACCAGGGTCTTGGAGAATGTTCTACCTTGTGCCCAGAAGAAACCGGATGTTGGCCAGGCTCTGCATTAAGTGGGCTCTGCAATAGTTCACAATGTCTTTTTACTGCATTTATTTATTTATTTATTTATTTATTGCATGGGAGACAAATATACAGCACATGCAGATACAGAAGGTAGAACACAGCAGAAAAACAGCTGCAACATACATGGAGTAGACAAGAATGTTTTTGGCCTTGCATTTTTATGATTTAACCAGCAAGGGAGCAAAGGGTGGAACACAAGTACTGCACCCTTACTGCTAGCTAAAGAAATAGATGCCAAGGCAATTAGTCAATCCAGACCAGGGAAGAGCCAAGAGCAGTGATTTTTCAGCTAGTAAGAAACCTTTCACTTCCTCAAATCCAATCACTCAATAGTGGCTTTTTGCTTGCTCTCTGAGAGAATATTCTTTCTCTCCTCCACATATTTTCTGGTTTACATTTTCATTTATTAAATGCTCTGCAGTTACACCATTCTTTCTGCAGCTTTCATGCTGTTTTATCTGGCACTGTGTGTCATCACAGAGATAAGTTTGATAGATAAATTGGTTGGTCAGGCTGGGATAGAAAGTGACACTGTTGTTGAGCAGAAGGGTTACCAGAGCAGACCACTGGAATAGTTAAATCCAATAGCAGACCACAAGGTCAAGTGTACTTTTTGTCTTTTGTAAGCAAAGCTCAAAAATGCATAGAGATTCAGGGTACTCATCTGCAGACATTTTTATTGTCTGCAGGAACTTGGCCTTTAAGGAACACTAAACTTTTTTCCTGAAAGTCAAATGTCCTTTTAGCATCTCAAACTTGGAACCAAAAATGGAGATGTTAGCCATCATTAATCACTTTTCAAAATTAAATTCTTGGTGTGCAGGATAGCAGCATTAAAAGATGCCTTTTTTACATATTCTGGACACACATATGTTTCCAGCCAAGACAGTGAGTGAACTAGTTAAAATGCTAAGCAAACTTAACAGCATTTGTAGAAAGAGATATTGAAATTATAGACTATAAGTCTTCTCACAACAAAGTTGAATCTAAGAGTAATGCTTATTCAGTAGGGAACAGTAAACATGACTACTACTAAAACACACCTCCTGCCAGTACTAAGCTATGCAGGGTTTTATTTATTACTCCTGGAGGGTTATTCACACCATCAAATTTGGACATCTCACTTAGGTTTGATTCAGAGGATCAACATTAAGTTCCTTACAGAGTCAACAGAGACAGATGCAGGTATTTCCCAGGCATGGGGTAATTCTGTGTAATTAGGTCAGATGTCTAATGCAATATAAAGTACACGGTTTCCATGCTTCCCTCTGAGGGCTTAGCTGGCCTTACTAATTGCTAATATGGATCTGAAACTGTCTTGCTACCCATGTGGGATTTCCTTGATGTGGTAGAGGTGCAGTTGTTTCCATCTCTCCTTTGCCTGGCACCACAGTCTCAACATCCCATTAAAACCCATACTTTCACTTTTGCCTCTAACTGCTATGACCACTCTGCATTTTGTTCCCTTCCCATGACAATTATGCTTGAGACTCTATGGCGAGGCCCACAGTGGTGGTGGGGCACACACCTTGAGGATGCTGACAGACATGAATAGGTGTGATAAGTAGCATTGATCCAAGCTACAGCTGCCCAATACATTCTCCAACTTCAGCAGTATTTGGTTTTCCTTGTTCCCTGCTTTGGCATAGATATCTGCTCCTCAGATGTTTTTTTTTCTAGGTTGACAAACTCTGCAATAAAAGGTAGAGGGGTAATCTGTTTAGTTGTGCAGTGCAGTGTGTAGTACGTGAGTTGAATCAAATGCTTCTACATGGTATTAAACAATGCTTCAGGCACATCTCCTCTGTGCATTTCCAAGCCCAGTTGCAGGAACTACTGAGGACATGTTTTTTCCTCGATGGAAAACTTTGACAAAAAAGGCAAATAAAATTTCCAATGTCAAAAAAAAAAAAAAAAAAAAAAAAGTGCCATCTCCAAAGATGAACTGTGACTAAGAAGTAAGGTGAATAAACAGGCTATGAAGTCTGTTTCTTTCTACTCACCACTGCTAAAATTATAAATATCTTGGCCAGCCCAGCAGGTTTTAGACCTCATGTTCAGAGCTGAAGTTGTGAGAACCTGAAAGGGCACAAACACTAGTTGTAAAAGCAGTAATTACAAAAGCAAAGTTGGTTAAAGGAGGAACTTCAGCACCCAGAAGGCCTAGGAAAGTTAACATTCCTACGTTTTGTAGACTGCTATATCTTTAAATTTGTCAGTGTAAGTTTAGCAAAAGATATTGCCCTAGGCATGACCACTTTTAAATGCTGTATTTGCATTCACTATGTTTTAAAATAACAATCTGGGTAAATTAGTCCCATTTGGACAACATCTGCTCTTTCACAGTTCCATGAACTCTGCTCTGTCAGAAATAAATGTAAATGGAAGATTTTGAAGTTGCTTTAGTCTCCAGAAAAACCATTTTACTTCACTTTAAATAAGATACATGATAACAACACTTTGCAAGTGTAATTTTAGGTTGTTAAGGTTTAGAGGTTTTTCTTTCCTTATGACTATTGCACCATGTGGTCTGGATATAAAACTGGCTTTGGTTACCAATAGTATTAAACTGGAAAACAAAGCTCTGCATGACTCAGCAATGCTTGAAAATGATTTAATCATGACCCACAATAAAATTTTACAATTAAAGAAGTATAGTATATTTTCTTAAGTTGAGTTGCTTCTTGTTAAAGCAGCAATAAAGAAGAAACACTGGAATGTGTTTATGAGCACAGTGGGCCAAACAGCCTCACTAAGGGGCAGGGCAGTGGCTGCTAAGAGCAGTGGGACTGCCCTGGTAGCACTGGGAAGTGATGGGGTCCCACAGCTCCTGAGAAGCACTGATGCCCTCCCAGTCCCTCTCACCAGGATGACTGGGGACATGGTGGCAGTGGGACAAGAGCTGCATAAACATGGAAATATAAAAAAGGTCACAAGGAAATGGTTTGCAGAGGCCCACCAGGCAGGCGAAGTGTGTGCTTCTCTCTCATGGTTATCTCACCATCAGGTTCTTTGTGTTTAGGATTAATCCTCTGTCACCTGCATGACTCAGTTATACCACTTTCATCTCTGTGCTGGTATACAGAGTGGACCAGCACAGCATGTTTGTTCCTCACAAATGAATGTCAGGGAAAGCTGCAGTTTGGCTCTTTCTCTGGAAACAGGTATGTTAGGAAGGGTTCAGTGCAGCATAGTTGAGCACCTGATAAGCACAACTTGTACAAGTCTCTGTAGATGGGGATGCTTTAGTTCCTTTCTTCTTGTTTTTCTCCTTCATGACCCAGCAAATCCAGCATAAATTATTGGCAATTATGGTAACAGATCTGGGACCTATCTTCTTGGCTAGAATTGAAGAAAATTCAGCAAAAATTCAGACAAGCACAGACCAGATGCCATGCTTTGAACATTATGAAATCTTGAAACCTCATTTAAAAGAATGAATTCAGAGTAAATGAAATATAAAGAGAAAGGATCTGTCTCCATCTTCAAGACCAGTCTTGAAGTCTTTTGCACTCTCTCCCTGCACACAGTTACTCACATCAGCTTGACAAAAATTACATATGAAACCAGAAACATTTGGAGCAGAGGAGAGTCATGCTTTTACCTCCACAGACATAAAGTTCATCTTTGCAGAGGGCTTGGACACACACTACATTGTGCTTGTGTGTGTGGAGAACAAAATGCCAGAAAAGGAAATAAAAATCACCAAGAAGTGCTGGGAAAGGACGTTTGCTCATGTAACTGATAATTCTAGATGATAGTCATTTTGGCTCTCCTTTTAAAGTCTTCAGGAACAGCAAATTGGAATCAAAACAGGAAAAAGAAAGGAAGATGAAAGAAAGAAATATTAATGATAGATTGAAAAATGATACACACAAAACAATTAAGTCCATGACTGAAGAATAAATGATTGCCAACTAATATTTTAGTCAATCATCATGTCTCTCTGCTTTGTACACAAAGGCCGGTGATTAAAGTATGTCCTGCTTAAACACAGTAAATTTTCTGTTTCAGAGTAGAAAGAGATGGTGAATAACTCTAAAACACGCATTTCCTGGAGATTCAAATGCATCGCATGAATCTTAACTTCCACTAAGAAAACAGACCAAAAAAAAAAAATAATAATCTGAACATCATATACAGTTGAAACTTTGGATCATGTGTATGAGGGTTTTAAAGCTCTGAAAATGTAGACTAGGGTCTTCTAGAAATAAAATCAGTCCTATAAGTGATAAAAACACAAGTAAAAGAACCTGAAAGAACAAAATTGTGAACAACAGTAGGGAGGGAACAGTAGACAGAGAGCAACTGCCTGTTCTTTTTCTTCTGCTCATTGTGTGATCACTCATCATAGTCTATTACAGCTTGTGGAATTAAATAATTATTGATGCTTTAACTTGAACAATAATGCTTAGAGCAAGGAACTCCAAATTACAAGCTCTGTTTTTGCATATATTTTCCTATGTCTCATTTGCTCACTGTTAGAATTGTGACAGCAGCCCATGACCTGAAAAGTTTTGGAAAACTTTGATCTTCAGCAAGAGCAATGGCAGCTGTGGTAAAAATACTGGATTCCATGTTGTTTCAAATCCTTCACTGCAGAGGGGAGAAAGTTGCAGGCCTCGAGGTCAATCTGTCTGAGCTTTTGAATATCCATCCACAGCCAGCCTGTCAGAAGAGTCTCTGTCTGTGTGGCAGCCTGCTGCCACCTTAGATGCCCTGTATTATCCTCAGGGTACAAAATCAGAACCTTCTGCAGGCCGTGTGCCAGTTTTGCAAACACTGAGGTCATCTCAGAGGCTGTAAGTTGTCTCAGGTGGCACAGTGTGCCTACTTCTCACCCAGTGTCTCTGCTATCACAGTGGTAGATACCACACTCACACCCAGATGGGGAAAGCAGAAAGGTGGATCTCACCTTTTGAGACACAATCTGTTCCCAGATCTGTTTGGGAAGCTTTAATATATTTGATCTTTGAAGTGTTTCATGTTTCCATTCAGATCATTTGAGACCCAGTCCAGGTCTGAACCTGGTGCCAAATTTCTTCAAAGACACTTGTAAAAGATAGTTCTAAAACCATTTTAACCAATACATATGTATATATATGGAAGTTCTAACAAAAGTTCATTTTTACCTAAAAAATATCTGGTATTTTTAAATCCAATCCATTGAATTTTTCAAGGATAACACAGTAACACTTGGCTCATCCATTGGTATGGTAGATCAATAAACTATCCCTTTAGATCAGTGTGTAGACTGACAGCTTGTCCCTTAGACATAGTTAAGAGGGCAAAAAAAGCACTTGCAAATCTTTGTAGTATCAAATAATGTAGAAATGAAGCTAACACAACTTTGCAGGTTCAAACACTTAATGTTCTGTGTTCAAGTTTAGGGCAGATAGGTAATAACATATTTCTGACTTGTCAGGTTGTTCCATTTTCTAAAGCAGTAATGTGGGAAATGGAAAAATATATGAATAGAAGTCATCTCTTCCATATTATGTTCCAAGAGCCTCTTTAAACACTGAGTTGAATCTTCCTTTTCCTTACTCTTCTGTTTTTCTCTTCTTTTCCCTTTATTCTCCTTTCCTTCCTTTCCTTTCTTCTGAAGATTGCAGTTATCACCTACTGTCAGCTGCATGTATGTTCATACTTGTTTGAATATTAGTCAAACATTAGTCTGTAGTTTAATTGAAGGCTATTAGGTTTACTTTGGGCTGGGTGCTGAGCAGCTGTGTGTTATGCCTGTGGCCCTAAACTGGAAAAAAAAGGGGCAGCATTTCAAGTGAACATGAAGCTCTTTTTTTCTTTTTCCTTTTTTTTTTTTTTTCTTTCCCCAAAATGAAGCCAATGATGAAAGGCAAAGTTATTTCTCTTTCCACCATCTTCACAAACCCCTGTGCTATAGACATTAATATTTTGTCCATCTTGGTTTCTCTATTAAATTGTTAGGAAAAGTTCTAAGTTTGCAGCCACTGAGGATCTAATGTACACTGCAAGCATGACAGAAAGTTAGGAGTCCAGTGTGTCAGAGGAATTTACACAATTGTAGTTATTCATAGGCTGAACAACATGCATTCAAAGAACTAGAAACTAGGAACTAGAAACTAGAGCTGTTCACCATACAAGCATATTATCTTTCCTATCCTGTAATACCAGCAAAAGTAAGGGCTATTTTGTGATTCAGTGCTTATCGTAATACTAATTCGATGATTGTATTTTTATAATTGACATAATACAAATACACAAACCTCTGTTTTAGTATTAACATTGAAATGATTTACTGGATCAGCAACTGAGAGTACTTGTTCATGTCTTTGTTGCCAGACAACACAGAGATAGCCAGCCATAAAAGCTTACTACCATGCAAAAGTTCAATTCCCCATTAAATCAGACAGTATGATTCAAAATCCTGCTGGATTTTCAGTCTGGGCTGTCCATAGGATCTTAGTTGCACAGGGTAATGAGGTCCTTCTTGTAGCATGGAGGGGGAGGAGGTGGGATGGAATGACGCTGAACCAAAATGTGTTGTCTTTCAGTGACCTGCTGTAAGAATAGTGTTACCTAAAAGGAGACCCTGCCCCAGTGGGTGCTGCCCTGTGGCCAGTTCTCAGCGTAGTGTGGTGGTTTTACTCAGGTGGGCAGCCGAGCTCCACCACAACCGCTCTCTCACTCCCCCTCTCCTCAAAGAGGAAGGGGGAGAAAATACAACACAGAGAACTCGAGGTTTGAGATAAGAAAGGTTTAATTAAAGGGAAAGGGAATGGGAGGAAAAAAAACAGAGACAAAAGAAGCAATCAGTCCGCGCGGAAGCACAGAGAGAGGAAAAATTATTCTCTACTTCCCATCAGCGAGCGGTGTTCGGCCACGTCCTGGGAAGCAGGGCCCCAAACGCGTAGTGGTTGTTCAGGAGGAACAGCCCCCTCCCCCATGAGAGCCCCCCCTTTTATTGCTGAGTGTGACATCAGGTGTTATGGAATATCCCTTTGGTTGGTTTAGGTCAGCTGCCCCAGCAATGTCCCCTCCCCATCACTTGCCCACCCCCAGCCTGCTGGCTCTTGGGGGCTTGGAAGGAGTCCTGATGCTGTGCCAGCACTATGCAGCAATAGACACAACACTGGAGTGATATCAGTGCTGTTCCAGCTATGAGTGCAGAGTACAGCACTGTGTAGGCTGCTGTAGGGAAAAGGTGACTCCAGCTCAGACAGACCCAACACACGTAGGGAACTGGAGCAGGAACACTGTCTAAAGAAAGCTCAGAATGCTTTCACTGAAGACTTCAGAAAAGTTTCCAAAACAATGCTGATCAGCTTCTTGACATTTGGAACAGAATAATGGCACACCCTTCTAGTCCACTTTCCCTGACCTCTCCAAGCCCACCGTGAGCAGAGGGCATTGCCCAGATACCTGCCTGAACAGCTGCAGCAGCATGGAAATGAATAGGAGCAGCTGGAAACAAACTGCCAAAACCCCGAACAACAGCTACCAAAGCAAGCTGGTATTTCTGTGTCAGTAAACTTCATCCCTGAATGTAAAGGATCAGTCATGTTCCAAAGATCGGTGATACCACGAAACATGAATAAGCTACGGAAGTGTGCACTTACCCAAAATATACTGGTTTTCAAGTGGCAGGCATCCAGCAGTAGATTTAAATAAATATGTTTACACCTTCCATGTATTAACACAGTTATTTTATTACTTGGCAAAGTATTGAAACAATTGTGTTTGCTTATTTTGCTTTTACAATTATTTCCTAATTGCAAGCCATCACTGATGTATTTTAAGAACAATTTGCTTTGTCGCTGGATGCTAAAGTAAAATACTTTGCTTAGAGAAAGTTAGAAATTGCTTTATTTCTCCTGCCTTGGGAATTACAGATGTTTCAGTGTTCTTTGTGCTTCCTTGTAGACATTGGCCTTTAGCATTTGAATTATTTTAGCTCAAGGATCAAAAATATGAGCTTGCTCAGTTGCCAAATGTCAGTGCATCTTTGGTTTTGGGGAACAGCCTTGTTTTACAGGAGAGGAAAAAAAAAGTTTTCAAAACACCCTGGTACCAGTTAGGAACATATTAGTACAACACTAATTATAAACTGGAATGTGTCAGAATTAAATGAGTTATGATCTGGCGAGGACCTGCAAACTATAGTCAGATACTTAATAAAGTTTAGACATGCAGCTGTGAAGACTCCTGGATCCTTGCCACCTTTTATTAGAGTGGCGCCCAGCAACGCTGCTGTAGTTAAGGGTCTGTCAGCATTTCCATTATAAAACCCCATTTTTTTAGGTCTTTGTAACTTGCCCATTTTAAATCACATCAAGCTGAAACTTGACATTAAAATTGTCAGGAATAATTTCATTTAATACAAAAATGTTACTTACATTTTCACTCTGTCTTTGTCTTAGATTCAGAGAGGTAAAGAAAATAAAGTGAGCACATGTCATATTTTATTAGAAACTTATTTTGTCATGCTTTAGAAAAAATAAAATGAAAACAAAGCACGGTTTGGGTTTGAAAAATAAATATTTTTAGCCCCTTAGGGTTGAATTCTGCTCTTGGATTCCCACTGAGGCATAAGCAGAGAGTACAAAAGATGGCATTACATCCTAGCCTCTGAATCTTCTGTCTTGAATATGACCTGCAATTTTATATGAACTAACAAGGTGGTTTGAATAAAACACCAACTGATTATCAACATTATGCAGTGTTGGATTTGGGGCTTTGTGTTTGTTTGTTTGTTTGATTGATTGATTGATATAATTGTTTATTTACATTTTAAGCTCTAGAGTAGATTTTTCATGTCATTTCCTACTTGTTTTCTCTGAAGGCCTTAGGTAGTTTAGTCTGTTTATACACTGAAGGAGCAATGCAAATTTACATTACCTGAGTACCTGCTCCTCAGCTGATTAAACATATTTTCAAGTATTGCTTGTCTCTCTGTATTCCTTATTTCTACCTTCCTTCCTGAAATGAAAGTAAGCAAAATTATTTTGTGGGGTTACTTATTTCTATCCTCATCCCACAATCTAATGGAATGCATATTGCTATGAAAGATCTGCACTTTTAGTCAGGCTTCCTGTCAGCTGAAGTCACATCTCATACTTGCTCCATAAGTGCTGTGAAATGATCTGAAAGGGAATCAGATAAAGAACTTTTAGAACTCTTGAATTCTGTTCTCTCATTTTCTGTTTTTCTTTTCTTAAAATGTGTATGACCTTCCCAACACCACACACGCCCCTCAAAAAAAAAAAAAAAAAAAAAAAATCACACAAAAATTATCACTTGTTTGTGGCAATCACATAACAGGAAAAAAAAAGTTTCAGGACAGTCCATGTGAGCCTGAAAATCTACAGGGAAAATTAAATTGAGAGAGAAAAGTCTTACAAGAGTTTAGTATTTTGTTGCACTGCTGTATTTGACCAAAAGGAAAAGATCAGTTTTTTCATTCATAGGAACTCCCAGTAACTCAGGAAATTATTCTTTTCAAGAGATTGTAAACTCATAGAATCATATCATAGAATCATAGAATGGAATAGTTGACCTTAAAGATCTTCTAACTCCAACCCCCCTGCTCCAGACAGGGATTCCACCCACTAGATTAGTCTAGGCCCCATCCAGCCTGGCCTTGAACATCTCCAGGGATGGGACATCCACAGCTTCTCTGGGCAAACTGTTCCAGTGCCTCACCTCCCTCTGAGGGAAGAATTTTCTCCTAATCACAGAACTGTAGGGGTTGGAATGTCTAGTTTAAATCTGTCCTCTTTTAGTTTAAGACCATTCTTCCTTGTCCTATCATTATCTACTCAAGTAAAAAGTTCTTCTCCATCTTTTTACAAGACCCCTTTAAGTATTGAAAGGTTGCAATGACATCTCCCCAAAGCTTTCTCTTCTCCACCCTGAATAGCCCCAGCTCTCTCAGCCTTTCTGTATCAGAAGAGGTGCTCCAGCCCTCTGATCATCTTTGTAGCCCTGCTCTGGACTTGCTCTAACAGCCCCACAATATTCTTGTGTTGGGGGCCCCAGACCTGGATGCAGGACTCCAGGTGGGGCCTCACAAGGGCAGAGCAGAGGGGCACAATCACCTCCCTCCACCTGCTGATCACCCCTCTGTTGATGCAGCCCAGGATGCAGTTGGCCTTCTGGGCTGCAAGCACACACTGCTGGCTCATGTGGAGCCTTTCATCCACCAGAACCCCCAAGTCCTTTTCTGCAGGGCTGCCCTCAGTGAGTTCTTCTCCTGGTCTGTCCTCATGTCTGGGATTGCCCCAACCAAGGTGCAGCACCTTGTACTTGGACTTGTTGAAAAGCGTAAGCAAATGTATTTAGGTTGAGTTTGTGCTGGGCTAAAACACATGCGCAGTCAGCTACCACAGCTCAGCTGATGTACATTAGCTGGTTAATCCTATTGCTACCAGATAGTACATCTGAGATCTACCTATGAAAATCCACCCACTTGTAATCTCTCCCTCTCTTCCTTCCTCCCTCTTTCTCTCCTAAATCCTCAGAGGGGTTAGCACGGTCTTCAGTTCTTTCAGTGATCTGTCAGGCACATATTCATTCTCCATAAAACTCGGTGATTTTCCAACAATATGACTTGGACAGAATCAAACATAAAGTACCACAGCACTTGTCACTCAAAGGTCTTGGAGCACAATGCAAACAGACACCGTGGAGGTCTAACACTGAAGCCATGGCTTTGGTGACCCACTGTTCCCAATGACTCCAACCAAGACAAGATCTCACCATCAGGATTCAGAGAACACACACTTATGACTGTTTCATAAAGTCAGAGAACTAGGTACACCTGGCTATCTCTTACAGTGGTAAATTACTATTCTTTAAGCACAGCGTAACTTCTGCACTTTGCAGTTTTAAGTTTCCTCAGCCAGTATCAGTGTTGAGTTTCCTCAGCCACTTTCCTCAACCAGTATTCTCTCACTTCAAGTGCTACATTCTCACCCTTAAACTTATCCATTTTGTTAAGAATCATTCCTTCCTTCCACACAAAGCAGTTTCTTGCTATTTTGGCTCAAGATGCAAAACCAAAGGCTTGGATTATCAAAGTGTTGAGCATTGGGTTGTTTTCAAATCAGTCCAGAGGTTCCCATTAGGCAGCACCTGAAAATCAGATCGGTTGTGTAGAAAGACCTAAAAAGTGAAACTGTGAAGGTAACTGCACAAGCCTTCGGATGCAGGCCAGGCCTCAAAAACTGCCTTGAGACCAGATGCATGCCAAGACACACAACCTTTCCATAATTTCCCCCTGCCCACTTGGTCCCCTAGGAGGGAGGGGACTGTGGTTCTCAGTGCCAAAATCACAGCAACAGGCATGCTGATTTTCAGGCCTTCAAAGCTTAGGGAAAGCTTCTCTTTGGCCTACATACTGGTGTGCTCATTCTTTCTCCTTAAGTCAGAGGAGCGTTTTCTTGCCAGGTTCAGAATGAGCAGATTAATTTTTTTTATTATTATTATTTATTTTTTTTTGACCTGGAAGAAAATAAGAACTTAGGCTGGCTTAAGCTGTAACAAAAGTGTCTGTATTTTTTCTTGATTTGTAATTCAGAAAGTGACTTAAAATCTTAATATCTGAACATTTCTGGCCCCTGAGGAGCTGCTGATGGGAGAATTGCTGGACTGGAGTGAAGCTAAAGTGAGGGTGGGTTCCGCTAGAGGGCTCAATGATGCTGTGTGAGGAGCACTGGGCAACTTTAGCCTGGTGGAGCGGGTGTCAGCGTGGTGCCTGGGGTGAAGGCACTGAGCTCAGTGGGGCTGAAGCTGTGCCCCAGCAGCTCTGTCATCTGCCTTGGGGTGGCAGCTGGCTATACCCAGTCACACACCTCACAGCATCTGCAGAAGCCTTAGCCATGTCCTACATGGGTTGAGTGGAAGTGGGGGAGCCTTTATGGTTGGGGGTGATGGGAAATGGAAACAGAAGGCTGACAAAATGCATTAAGGGGAGCACCTCCAAAATGGGGTCTGAAGGAAGCACCCCCAGCTTCCTCGCTCCCTCCTGGTTCTGTCCCACCAAGAAGGAGTGGGTTGTTTCTTACAAAAACATTAACTGACACCATGCAAAGATCTTATTTAATAGCAAGGAGGACGGCTTCATATCAGGATATTAATAAAACTGTATCTATTATTTAACTGCGCAAAGCACTGCATATCACAGTTTTCATCATTAATTTTTCATGTCCAATAACCAAGTTATGTAACCAATTTTTCATGTCAAATACCAAGTCTCATTAAATTCTAAGAAGGCTGTTTGCAGTCCAGCAGTATCTTTCATGTCTTTTGAGCCACTCATTTGCAAATGACTGTGTGAGAAATTTTGCTGCTTCCCTTTGGAGCACCGCTTTACAAGTTGACTTCTCTCTAAGTCAGTACCGATTCCTTGGTTCCCAAAAGGGCATTCCTTACTGTAAGATGTGGTGAAATTAAATGCAGAGAATACCTGCTATGAAGGAAATGAGATCCTCGGTCTGACAACATCAGGGGACTTGATGACAGCTGAGTTCCAGTTCACAGCACACAACAGCAAGCTGCAAAGTCAAGACAAGTGCCCACACAACAATTTCCACTAATGTCACTGGGAGCAGTCTGTGTAACCATTGCAAGACTGTAGATGGGGCATAAGATACAGCCAAAACTGAAAGAAAACTGAAAGAAAGCACAGAAAAGTTTGTATTGAGATGTCCTAAAATCCACCTAGCTTCAAAGCAGAGAGTGACACCAAGCTAGTTATTGGGAAATACTAGGTCAAGGGGGCTACTTCAACAGGTTCAACATGAAAACCTCAGTATGCAGTGGAAAGGAAGCCATGTCTGTGAACTGCAGCCATCATCATCAGTATCATGGAGGACATTTGACTAGCATAAATTGTTAATATTTCTATTAAATTGATTTCTCCAGCTTCATCTGCTATGCAAAAACATTGGCTTAACTTTGTAGAAACATAGGGAAGAGAACAAATACCAAGGCCCAGAACTGTTTAAATCTTACACATCAAACAGATGAAAAAGGAAATTCCCTGGGTGACATTGGTGTATATCTCAAAGTCTGGGAAATTAATGTCACTAGAATGCTGACTGAAAAAAATAATAATAATTAAAAAACAAAACAAAACAAAAAAGTAAAGTTGTAAAGTCCTGAGACCTTAAACTACCATGCATAAGCAGCATGAGCCCATAAAAACTGAACATGTCACTGAGAGAAGCTCTGGTAGCGTTTTCTAAAAATCTGCACTATTAAGAGTATTTTATGCTTTCTGCGGAAAGGTGAGATGCTACAATCTGGAGAATCAATCTATTCCAGATCATCACTTATTCCAGCATTTTGTCTTTTATGCTCTGATGATGCTTTAATACGTGACAGCTCTGTCTGCTCTGAAGAAAAAAAATTCCCAGGGAAGCAAATAAACAAACAATGCCAGAGAGACCCAATTGATATTTACATCGGGGCCCATTTAAACAGCCCAATTAATGCAAAGAGAGTTAAATAGAAGTGCGTGTCACTGGAGCCCTGTAACTATTCACCCATTCTCTTTTGCTGCATCATGCTGAGTGTCTGTAATAGCAGAACAACTAGGTGGGAGATGCCAAGGAGTCAGCCTGGCTTCTCCCATTTAAGGACACTGCGCTCAGCACTCTGGGCTCACTTGTCATCCCCACTTGCAGCTCTCTACACCACTCTGGTGGCTTAGAGGGACCTTGCCCTTCGAGGCTGCCTTCTGCACTGCCAGCACATCTCAGTGCCTCACCGCACTGGAGCTCTGTTCTCTCTTGGCTGCCAGAGCAGCCCTGAGCAGCCCAGCATTGCTGGCTTCTCCAGCTGTCTGAACATCTTCATCTGGAGCTGGAAGGTCTCGGCGTCTCTGAAGAGGACCTCAGTGTTGTAAGACTGAGCTCATTTGTGTGCTGTTTCTAACTGCCATGTAGGTCTGCAGAAAGATAAACAACAGTGCCCCATTCTCGGATGGATCCCATTTAAGGGAAGAATTCAGACTTGTGAGAACAACCACAGCTCGGACATGTGGCTGATTGAAATACAGCCATTTTCCATTAGGGGAGGCTGGAAGTACAAGAGCTGAACATGTTTGTTTTTCATTTCATAGATACTTTATTAGGGATTTAATTTGACTACAGTACATGCTTAGGGCAGGCTGTAGATTTGAACTATTTTTGTTGTTGATTTTTTTAATGTTCACAAATTAAGAGAGTAGCTGAGCTCTGATTTCTACCCCAGCTCATTAGAAGTAGAGCAGTAGATCCAACAGTGTGCTGACACTCCACTTCCACCTCCTCTGCCCTACCCTAGGGACAGGGATCTGGCTATAACAAGAGCAGAGCTACAGGGAAAAGCCTTCACAACCTGGAAGAACTGTAAGAACTGATTGTTCTTACGTCTGTAAGAACTGATGTCCAGGATACTGTGCATATCAGTAACTTCCCCCTTTCCCAGTATTTGCACCATGCTTTCCAATAAGTCTGAATAAGCCTAACAAGAGTGAAGGACCCTAGTAAAGGCATTTGAAAGGTGTGATGGGAACTACTCCAATCAACCAACATCTGCCTTGGCTAAAGTATCTTTGCTGCTGGAACATTTGGAGGCTTAACATTTTACCAGTTTCTCAAATGATTTGTTTTGCTTATTTGTTTGGTTTTTTGTTTGTTTTTACAGCTTGTAAATTTAAGCAATGTCTAGCAAGAGTACATTGCTATCTGTCCAAACTTCAGGGCAAATATATGAAGAAACAGAAGAAGGCCATGTCCTCCTCCTGTTACTCAATAGTCCTCATGGACCTGAGCTGCTTCACAGCCTCTCCTAAGCTGTGCATGTCTATACCAGTTATTGTGATTACTGTGGTAATCTTACTGAAACAAGCTTCATTTACCAAGAAATTAGAAGGTGGATATGAAAAATGAAAAAGCCCTTAGATGTATCAGCTTCAACATATGCCCCTGGCTGGATGCCTCTTTTAGGATGTCATGAGTGGCAGGAATTGTTCTATAAAACTTGAGAATGTGAAGTAGTGAACATCGTTGCCATCCACAACTGCAGGAACAAGGAAATTGATGCTTTTTCCCCCTTGTCTGACAATGGGAATATATTCGCCTGCTTTTGCTGAATGGATGTGGTCTCTTGCCTCCACAGAGCTTCAATGGAACAGCAATAAAAGGTGTTAGAAATACAATCTGTTTCTTGACAATAACAGGCAAAAAGTCAGAAAAGAAAGAAAGTAGGGATGCCTGCTTATCTGCTATACTACTGTTTCTGAAAACAGAAACCAATATTGTTTGGAAACTTGGCTGCCTGTAGAGTTATGTGCTCTTACATTTGCAGGACAGAATTCTGGGCAAAGTCTCTGTGATGAGAATCTGTCGGTCCATTTTAACTGTCAAGTGAGGGAATGCGTTTTAAGAACATTTTTATTCGTATCGGTCGCTGGAGTTATGATATGTTATGCCTTCCAAAATGCCATGCCAATAAATTGCATGAGATCTGATCTAGTAAAGATCTGACACACTTTTTGTCCTCAGAAGGCTAAGAGTATGTTGCAGGTAAAATGTGAATGTCTCTAGGCATTTGACTATCCCTTACAGAGCACATCTGAGAAAATATATGGGAAACATTATTTTTAGCATGTTTTCAAGAAGTGACAAATCTACATATTTGCTGTCAGCCTTGAGAGACCCTAGGCCACAGACCAGTGAACGGCTTGGAAGTCATAACATAAGGCCTAACATTGCCACCCACAGAATAAAATTCAGCTCCAAAATGGTAATGAAATTTTTACTGGTATACAGGAGAGATACTAACTACAAATTGTTTCCAGGCATCTCAGATTGGGGCACATTGGGTTGACTCAGCAAGGACTGGGTAAAATCTAAAATAAGAAATTATGAAAAACTTGATAAGAATTTCTCTTTTAACCAAGTCTACAAATCTCCTCCAACTCTGTGTCAAGTAGAGTCCAGTTTAGGAGGCAAGATATGTCCCTAGGCACTGGGGAAAATAAAGAACTTGCTTCTGAATGTTTAAATATCTCAGCTTCTATATCTGCAATACTGATAGACTTCAGCAGGAGTTTGTGGGTGCTCAGCAGGTGCTCGGCTTTCAGGCATTTGCCTTGTGTGTTTAATTATAAAAGCAGTGGAAGAGTTTTGTATATAGAAACAGCAGGTCACTCATATTAGAATAACTTAGACCTAAAGATGCCTTAGTATAACTGACAGCTGAGACACAATAGCTTTACCTCAGGCAGCTGATGTGAAAAGGCTTTGTTATTGAACAGCATCCTGACACCAGTTGGGGAAAAAAAAAAAAAAAAAAAAAAAAGAGAGAGAGAGAGAGAATTAACTTGCTCCAAAATCCCAAAATGGTATAAACATCGAAATAAATGCAGTGCAAATAATAAGGAAATCTGGGAAGTCTGCCAATAGTATGCTGGTCGAATTGGCTAGTAAGAACATACTTAATCCTTGGGACACTCATCAGTGCCCAGAATTAGCTTGGATCTATGAAGCCCTAAAATATTAATTGTTTCTGCTAAAGCTGTCTTATGAAACAATTACCTAGAGCCCCCATAATCCACTAACACATTTACTTTTTATATGTTTTTATTACACTCTCCTGCAGATGTTGCTGTTTCCAATTAGAGATGTAACTCCTACCACTGGCTGTTAATAACTATTTTGCCTTGAGACATATCTTATTTGCTAACTGAAAAAGGCAGGTTAATGGTGTCTGCTCTATGGTATATTATTAGAAGTGAATTTGTGAAGTAAACTCCCAGTGACTCTAATCTCAGGAATGCTGACTCCTCCTGAGGTCAGTAATTGGGTATTTCGGAATTTGCCATAGCAGCAGGCCTAAGCCTGTCTTCAGTCCCCTTTGAAATTCGGACCCTGAGGTCAGCAAAATAATTGGTTCATTTGAACAGAAAATCAGAAAATGAAGGGTCCACTTTTCCCCTAGTGTCTAGCTTCCAGTTCACCAAACAGATTTTGAGATGTTCTTCTTTCCTTTAGATCACACAGAAAAGTCAGTCACTGTTCAGCTGTGTTTCCACAGAACTTCTCACTTTGCACTCCCTGCCTGGAGCTCAAAAATATGCAGTCTATCATGAATCTCAGGTCGCTTATGGGAGCAGGGCATGTTTACTTCTTGTTTGTGTTAAAACCACTTCTTACTGTTTGACCATTAGAACGTTACAAGATATACCTTAGTCTGTTTTGTTGCTTGTTTTGTTTTGTTTTGTTTTTCACCTAGCTTTGTAGTCAAAAGTTCTTCCTTTTACTCTCAAAGTGTATCTTTGATTTTATCTCAAGGACTGCTCTTGAACCATCCCACAGCTTTGGTTTTGAGATCATTATTACAAAAGAGTTCAGTCATAATTATTGATCAGTAGTCACCCTGTTTCTCTAAACAGTGTATGAAATAAGAGTTCCTGACCCATATTCACTGCCCTGTGCTCTTTAATACTTGTTACTGAGTAAACCTCCAGTAGTTTGGGGTTGATGATGTCATCAGAACAACAGATCAAAGCCTGGATAAGTGAATACCTCAGAGTATTCTTCATTAATGAAAACACTAGGTATGGTTCATCCTGTTTTGAGCCACGCAACAAAAGTAAGTTATAATCATCCTATAACTCAAATGGAAAAAAAAGGAGAACATGCAGGGCAAACACTGCAGAGTCAGAAACTAACAGCAGTTTGGCTACCATTGATGCAAAACTAAAAATATATGAACTTCCGACCAGTAATTCAATGCACATGGTTGCTTTACATATTCAGACATGTAAAAGTTGAACAAAAAGCACTGAATATGCTCCATAACCAGACACATGCGGCCCCTTTCAAAGGTCTTCAGAGGAAGAAAAGTGCTACATTGGACCTAGGTATTGTTATGATTACTAGCACTCCAGATCAGACATACTCCTAATATGGCTCATGTTAAAAGTAGATGCCAGATCTGGTTCCCTCTGGCAGTCAGGCTGTGCTCTGCAAGGGTTGCAAAGTGTCAGGAATTAGTATTGGGTCCTTGATCCTGTAGGTCAGCCTGGTACTGCCTTGATGTGAGTTAAACCAGAACACTAGATTATGTTACTTGTTTGGATGAATGTTAATAAAGAAATAATAATAATTGTTTATGTTTGTAGGGTCAGATTTTGAAATTCTGGTTTGATGTTTGCTCAGATCTCTTTGAGGAAAAGTCAGTACAGAAGTATTTTTTCCAATTTTTTTTCTGTACCTTAGTTATTTTCATTTATTTTTTTCTTCTCCTTTTTTGTCTTTTTGCCTTAAGGTGGTTTTCATTACTAATGCCATCTTTGTAAACTATAAATGCTTTCCTGCTGAAAGGAATGAAAAACTGTTTTGCAAGTGGGAATGCCATGAGCAGGGACAGACACTGGAATTTTTCCCATATTTTTTTCATTTACCTTTTTTTTTTTTTTTCCTGCATTACTTCTGACTTAAACTTTCATTTTCCAAGAAGTTCTGAAAGTTTTTATTCTTGCCAGATTCTGTTATGGACAACGGAATCTCAGACAGGATCAAGAATTCTCTGCAATCTTCACCACCCATGTTTTCTACGCTTTGTGATGATGACAATGTCTATTTTGAATTGTTAGGTTCCTCAGAGTATATAGAATATAAGGCTAAAGTTATGGAGCCTTTTCCTACTTCTAAGTTCATTTTAGGAAGGATATTAAAAACCAGCCTGTACTTAAAAACAATTTTGTTCTTCTAAGCATTACTACTAATAAAGAAAGGTATTACAATGCATCCGTAATGCCAGTTGTTTTCTTTGTCGCTAAGATTCCTGGCTCTCTATACTCTACTGTGCATTTCTTCTTTGAAGCCTGGTAATTCAATCAAAAAAAGGAGCCAGATTGTGGATCTATGAAGAAGAAAGCAACCCCACAGCAGGTGGGGTTTTCACAGGAATGCTTATAAAATCCTCACTACTGAAAGCAACAACAGGATACTCAAATTGCCCAGCACTGGAGATTTGTTATGGCAGTCAGCTTTCTGTCAATACAACAGGGAATCAGCTACATAACAGAAACAAAAGTCTAGAGGATGCCTGTGAGGTACCACACTTCCAGTTTACACTATGTATCATTACCAGTGGGCTCTGACTCTGAGACCAGGCTGGATCTGACACTGTATGAGCAGCTGGAGATAAGGGTGCTGTCAAAGCACCCTGCTCCCATGCCGACACAGTCACCGGTCTGGCTCACACCACACAGATTAACTGGAGGTTGATCGATTTTATGCTGGCTGACAGCTTTCCAAGGGGCTGCTCTGACAGCCTGGGATTGCTCAGGATGAATAAAGGCTGAAAAATGCCCACTTCTCTGACATGTTCCCACTGTGGGTGACTGGGAAGGGCTGCTGTGGTGGCACTACTGTGGAAGGATCAAATCCTGAGGTCAGATCTGCTGTTTTTCTGCTTATTTTGTGCATTGGGAGCTGCATAAAGCAAGCAAAGGGAGGGCAGGACCTGCTTTACAGGAGGAGCAACCACAGAAGATGGTCTGGGGAAAAGATGACTTCCACACTTGGGGTCTGCCAGAGCTTTCCACATTAAAAGTGAAAAGCAAACAGAAATGTATCCAGACCTGCTGGATGATATTGGTTACCATCATTCCTGACTCCTGTGGTGTTAATGATTCCACGGACACTTTTTTTTCTGTCTGGCAATCTTTTCCTTGGCTCACTTTTGGAAATAAATCCTTTGTTCTTAGCTTCTCTGTTTCTGTGTTGGTTTGACTAAGATTTCTGTGGGAAAGTTTGAGATTTTCTTTTATTTCACTGGCAATGTTTCACCTTTTCCCCTGCCCCCTCCTAATTTTTTTGGACAGATTTCATTTCCCAAACAGATGTCTCTCGTTTTTGAAAGCAACTTCCACATACTCCAGACTTCTTCTCACATTTTTTCTCTTTTTCTCTTCTTCTCTTGCTTTTCTGCATTCTTTCTTATGTAAGTTTCTGTGAATGTTTTTCAGCTTTGTTCTAATAAGTTACTTTCTGAATTGAAGTTTATAGTGTGTTGTTTTTTTTTCTACCACATCGTGTCTGCAAATGTGCATGCCAAAGCCCCTGAAGGATGGATTTGCATGTAACAGGGTAATAACCGAGCTTCTACATAATCATCTGCACAGGCAATTAGGGCATGTATGCATACAGATGCCCAACAACAGGTGCATAGGCATATTCCTTACATGCAGAGCCTGAGACTTTGGACTGTTCTACTAAGAGGCTGGCAAGCTGCATGGTCCTGCTGCTGCTTGGGAAGCAGATGGCACAAGCTGAACAACCGTACTTTTGAGGAAAACTGCTTCAGCATTTCATGCAGCCCAGCCTTTTAGCTGATGGATGCAGAT